>NC_137954.1:878268-2365768 GCF_963924665.1 Micromys minutus
TATATAGACCCACTTATATTCCACAGTACCTTTGGGTAACAACTTTGCAATATTCACTGGCTATGAAAAGTTGCTGTTCATTGCACCCTCTGGCAGTTTCTATAAAATTAATAATGAGATTTTATAGGTGGATTTTAAGTAAAATAAGTCATTTTAAAAGGCATATGATAAAAGAAACACACACACTCAAGTGTGCATTCAAACAGTGTGCACACTGGTCCTTTCGAAGAGCAAACAGTATTCCTAACCCATGAGCCATTTCTTCAGTCTTGTCATGTATCTCTTTTTTCTTTTATAACTACACATTTTTCTCCTGTGCCTAGAATGCTTTTTCAGACTTTCTTGTGCCTGATACCTTCTTCATACTGTCCTCTTAAATATATCAACCCTATGTAAAATTGTGCCACATTCAAAACAACACTGGCCAAGATTATTTTTGTCATAACTGTCATAATGGGAATGTTATACTATCTGTTCTCACACAGAACCCTCTAGTTATACTATAATTGAGATTGTAATTAATTTAAATAAAATTTAAATGACATCATGCTATCAGTAGACTATATTGGACATCACGATTCTGGACACCCAGTTTTAATCCTTTATGGTATTTCTTAAGTGAAAACAATCTTTTAAAATAATGTACATGTATATATTTTTTCATTTACTCTCTATAGTTATTTCTGGTGGTTGCAAAATTAGTCTACCACAAACAGTGGGCCATCCTCTGACTACTTCCATTTTGATATCATTGTATTACATTTCTCTCACTGTTGTAAATATTGTAAACATGATGTGAAGCCTATACATGTATTACTTACATTTAAAAGTTTAGAAGTCTAAAATTGGTTTCACCAGGCTAACTTCAAAGTGTTGACAGGCCTGCCCCTCTAGAGACCCTAGAATATAACCCTGTTTTTGTCTTTTCTAGTTTTATAGAAGCAACATGAATTCCTGCTGTTCCTCCCCAAATCAGAGAACTAACACTTTCAAATGTCACTCCAGCTCTGAGATTTGCTTTTCTTTTCTGCCTTCCTCTGGACAGCATCTCTTCTGCCTCCTTTTTTTTTTTTTTTTTTTTTTTAACCACCTTGATGTCAAAAGATGCTTAGTCAGTCAATGCAGGCTAATCTAGAGGCCAACTGTTGGCCACTATGACTTTATCAACTAACTTGACCCTTCTTTTTTACAGGAGGCAATATAAGCATGGGTTACAGAGATTGGAGAGATTAGCTGTAATAACAAAAGAATTGGAATAAACCCTAGGTTCACAGAGAGACTCTGCCTCAATGCCATCTAATTACATGTCTATCTATTACTAGAGATATAGAGATAATAAATATCCAATGATTATTTGAATTAGAACATGAATTCTACTCTAGTATAGAATTAGGGTCTGTATGCTTTTGGATTGCCTCATGTATTCTAAGAGACTTGGTTGTGTCAGGCACATACACTTAGTAAATGAGTATTTACTGAATAAATTAATCTTCAAATTCCTTTTTATCTCAGTATACTGGTGCATACCTATAACCCACTCAGGAAGTGGAAGCTAAAATGTTTGGTAATATGACTTCAGTTCTAACCATCTGTATTTTGCCATCACAATGGATAGAATGCATGCTATGTTGAAGAAAGTAACTAGTCTAAAAAAAATTTAAACTATTTTCTACATATATTTTTAAAATAATGTTTCTAGTATATATGGTACACCAAATAAAGTTCATACTAAATTATTAAATGTATTAATTTATTTTCTTTGTTTTTCTTTTTTACTATTGTTCATGATAATTGTTATGGTCAATTGCTTTTTATTTTTTCCTTTTTTATTAAATATTCTCTGTATTTACATTTCAAATGTTTTCCCCTTTCCACCAGCTTCTATCCCCTCTCCCCTTCCCCTTGCCTCCATGAAGGTGTTCCCTCTCCCAACCTCCCTCTCCCACCTCAGTGCCTTGGCATTCCCCTACACTGGGAAAATGAGCCTTCACTGGACCAAAGGCATCCCATCCCATTTATGCCAGACAATGCCATCCTCTGTTACTTCTGCAACTGGAGCCATGGGTCTCTCCATGTGTGCTCATTGGTTGGTGTTTTAGTCCCTGGGAGCTGTGGAGGGCTTGGTTGGTTGATAGTATTATTCTTTTAAGATGGTGTCTTATTATATACTTCTACTAAAGTCAGCCTAAAAGCCAACAAACCTCAGAAATGTTTCCTCTCTCCTTGTCCTTCTGAGCTAGAGTTTCAGGCATATGCAGGATATGTGTCTTTCACATAGGTACTGGTGCCTGGCATCATGACTGATCAGACAGAAAATTGTTTTATCCTCTGAGCCATCTGTTTAAGCCCCTAAATCCTTTGATATTGGTACATGCTTTAATATACTTAAAAAAAACTTTTTTTTTTCAAAATGAGAATTTAAAGATTGGTTTGCGATCCTAGAATTTGAGAAGCTATAATAATAAAGGGATTTTGAGGTTGAGGGAAACAAGCCCCACATTCACAGAGCGACCCTGTCTCAAAAAAAAAAAAAAAAAAAAAAAAGAGAGAGAGAGAGAGAGAGAGAGAAACTGACATACCTCACTCCTTTTACATATACACATGCACATATATATGTAAATAAGCCTTTAAATACATCTACAAGTTTAACTGCAGACAAAAGCAAAAGACCAAAGATTTATACAGAAAATATCTAAAACATTTCCTAAAAAACTTCCTAAGAACATTTAAATAAACTGCATAAAAGACCTAAAAATACTTTTACTATTATACCTTCAGTAATAAGCACATGTGACCCTACTATCTATTTAAAGAGGTGGTAGCTGAATGGCTTTGCAACCTGACTGAACAGAGTTCACTGAATGAACTTCTAATCTAGACTATTGTCTATTTCAAAGTATCTGTCTTACATACCAGTAAAAGAGAGGCTGGAATGCAATGTGCTTTAGGTGAAAACTAAAAATGTGGGCTAATTTTTCAGTGGACTTAAATATTTTGTTGTATTCTTATTTGAAGCAATCTTTGCCAACTGTTCAAGATGTCTCATTTCCATTGTCATGTCTGAGTTTGGAGACATTGTTTTTAGCATCAACGAAATCACTAGAATTATTAACTAGTTAGAATATGACATATTCATACATTATTCTTTCTTTCTGACTTAAATAGAAAATCATAGGCATTTAATTTTTTAAATTTTCTATTCTATACCTTTATTTCTCTTTTTCTTCATAAGTAATTAGTTCATATTGTACACATTATTGCATCTCCATAACGTAGTATAATATCCAAACTGAATATTTGCTGAATTTTAATTGCAAATGTTATAGACAATGGCTCAATAATGATTTGATGGAGTCCTAAGATTTATCAGAGTAACACCTGAAGATAAATGACTGGCACTATACTAATGAATTATTTGTGGAAATTATGCTATGAAATATCTATGAGAGTAGAAAGTATCATGTGTAAATTAAACAATTCTAAGCCATGATTTTATTAACTCCAAACTGAAGCATAGTCCTTTGCTATATATATTATCTTAATAACACTATCAACATTTCTTAGTATAAAATTATTGGTAAAAAATACAGTGCAAACCCTAATAGATCATATAAATCATGTCATTAATATCCAAGAGGCTCTTCTGTTGAAAAAGTAGTATGCAAATAAAGAAATTATCTGAGTTAGAAATCAGTCAAATAAAATTATGTGAATGGCTATTATATAAAGTTAATTGAGAAATAAATATATTGGAATATATCAAAATATCTGAAATGTTTTATTTGGTCTTCAGCATTGGCAGTCTTATTTTCTGCTTAGGATGTCTGAGATTAAAAATTCCAACAGAACTTGGAAACACGAATGTTCATAGAATTCATTCATTTTTCATGTATATGGAAATGAGAGAGAAAAACACAGAAATGAAAAAATGGGGGCTAAAAACATGGTCAAAAATGTTCTTGTCTCAGGAAATAACAATACAAATAAATCAGAGGTAAATATTCAGCCTGAACATTTCCACACCTTCCAATTGATATTATTGTAAAGAAGAAAAGGCAATTACAAAGAATGGGAACAAATACAGCAATTCCATGGCCCCACAGCAAATTGAAATACAGCTTCCTGCCTTCTCTCATATCTTCCTTTTTCATCCCTTTTCACTCTCTAACTTCTCATTTTATTTCTACATGAAATTTTCTGTCACATTATGGATAAACTTTTTAGTAGTTACATTATTTGCTGGGGAAAATAGCAAGTATAACTCATAGCTACATTTCCATAGAAATAACCAGAAACCTGAATCAAAACTTTAAATACTATTTTGAAAGGACACAAAGATATTATCCACAGAATATATGTATCATAGTTCCAATGATCCAACTATGTGCAGGATATACTTTGTAGTACTATACCATTAGCCCAACCTATGTAAAGAAAATTTATGTTGATATTCTGTCACTGTAGGCTCTCATAGTTTAACAATATTACACTACATGTTTTGAAGGAAGCTTCTGAAGTCCAGAGAATTATAGTCACTTCCACAAAATCACCAAGTGAACCCAGGATAGAGCTACAGTTAGAATGCAGAATTCCTGTGTCCTGGTCCAGGTTTAAGTTAAAAGTTTCTCACTAAAATTATTTCAACAATTCATTCATGAAAGAAAGTTACAGCCTGTTTAGTTGAAGCTCTCATCTTGTTAACTGCATGTTTCTCTGTGTACAGCAGAGTCTTAAAATATACCAGAAGACAGACAGGCCTGAGAAATGATGGAGCCTTTATATAAACACTCAGCTGATTGCTGGGGATTTTTGCCAGCTTCTTGCTCCAAGTCACTTGCAACCCACAAAAAAAGAGATGTCAATCTCCAACAGAACCTCAGAGCTAACTGGTTTGAGACAAGCTTCCTGATGAAGCAAGAATAAAAAAGAGGTAATAGTTATAGTATATTTCACCTTCTATCAGGAAGCTACATTTTCTTCACAAACACACGGGGGGGGGGGGTGGAGACAGAGAGACAGAGACAGACAGAGAGATGGAGGGAGGGGAGAGAGGGGATGGAAGGGGAGGGAAGGAGGGAGGGAGGGACAGGGAGAGGGCAAAGTGGAGAGAGAGAGAGAGAGAGAGAGAGAGAGAGAGAGAGAGAGAGAGAGAGAGAGAGAGTCTGGGTAGAAAACAGAAAAATGTAGCATGTAACATTTTCTTTTCTTTAGATTCACCTATCTTAACTCTAGACTGGAATTAATTGCTTACACTCTCATAGGTCCCTTCTTTACTTAATGCTCTTCCAACCCTCTCCCCTGATTTTCCCACACTGCTGACTGCACAGAAGCAAAGATTCTGTTTGCCTTAGTCAGGGTTTCTATTCCTGCATAAAACATCATGACCAAGAAGCAGGTTGGGGAGGAAAGGATTTATTTAGCTTACACTTCCACATTGCTGTTTATCACTGAAGGAAGTCAAGACTGGAACTCAGGCAAGTCAGGAAGTAGGAGCTGATGCAGAGGCCATGGAGAGATGTTGCTTACTGACTTGCTTCCCCTTGCTTGCTCAGCCTGCTTTCTTATAGAACCCAGGTCTACCAGCCCAGGGATGGTACCACCCACAATGGGCTGGGCCAGGGATGGTACCACCCACAATGGGCTGGGCCAGGGATGGAACAACCCACAATGGGCTGGGCCCTCCCCTTTGAACACTAGTTGAGAAAATGCCTTACAGCTTGATCTCATGAAGGCATTTCTCAACTGAAGCTCCTTTCTCTGTGATAATTCTAGCTTGTGACAAGCTGATACACAAAACCAGCCAGTACACTGTTCAAATGTAAATTAAGTTAGGATTCCTTAGGGAAAAAAGACAAATCAAAAATATTTAATCACCTACAGCAGGAAAAGAAGGCACTAGAGGCATATCATAAAGAAGAGAGGTCTGGAAGGACTCCTGTGGAATTCATTACAGGATTTGGTGATTAGGAAGCAAATCTCAATTCCATTGAGCCATATCTGATATGGCAACTTAGGGCTATAACCAGAAAAACTTGAATTTTTAGTTTTTATTAAAATAAAATTGAAGTGGTTGCAATGTTCTGATTGGGAATCTTTGTGGACAAGGATAGAACATCTATGACAACTGAAGCTCACCTTGTGACATTGGGAGTCCAGTCCAGACAAGAAGTTTGGGCTTTTTAATTGTTGTTTGTTTGTTTTTGTTTTGTTGTAATCGGAAACACCTTGTCAGCCCATTCTAATGTCCAGAGAATATTAGGAAAAATGTTTCAAAGACAAATTGCCATTCCCCAAGAAGTGCTGCCTAGTTATGTACTAAGGACTTCATCAAAACCTTTCCATTTTAATTAGTAAAACAAAGGCAAGAGCTGATGATTGGTCAGGGGAAGGGAGGTGGAGTGATAGAGGGTCAGAAGCCAGAGGACACAGGATGAGAGAGAAGTTTTTAGATGGAGTTCTAGAAGGATGAATTGGATCCAGGTGGACTTTATTGGCATTAAGTAGCTATGAACATTTAAGGATTTTATAGGTCTTATATCTCATATATAAGAGCAGTTTGTATCTTTGTCTACAGCACTAAAAGGGTGAAAAATAAAGATGAGAACCAAAAGTAATTTTTAAAATTGAATTCATCTATCAATAGGCTAAGAGAGCTTATTGACAATAATTGCATTAATGATATGAGTTTTAGATAAAACTTATTCCTTGAGTTTTATACTTGATTTTCATCTCTGGAGTTAAAAAAGACTGTTTATTTGTTCTGCATCCACACATATTTGTCATTAATAGGAAATAACCTATGATCAGGTGACACATATTCCTGCTTGTCATACTATCAATTATTTGGAGTGAATTATATTACTGTAATTTTATGTATAAATAAACCAAGAATATTAAATTTCCCAAGACTACACAAATATAATTTGAAAACCGTGACTCCAAATTCAGTTCACACAGACTGAATAAATAGTATTTTTCAAATCTTTACAAAAATATTCAACAAATACATTTATACACACAGTGTGTGTGTGTGTGTGTGTGTGTGTGTGTACAAAATAACTGTCATCTGTTGGTTCTCCAAGGAGATGGAGAATAAGTGAAAGAAGGTAAGATATTCTTAGAAAAACTGAGTGCAAAACAACTCGAAGACTTGATAAGAGGAAAAGAAGTGAAATGACTCTGGTATAGCCTCTAATTCTCAAAAGCCAGTGAATTAACATCCATACACTTGACCACTCAGAGATCATTTAGAGAAATGAAGGAGGTTAATCACTGCAGACTAATCAAATTAAAACGTTGTAGTGACATAAGAAAGGATGCCATATAGTATTAAGCTTCAATAAAAATAATCATAGCTGTTTACATATAGGAAATGAGATCATTAGCCTTGAAAGTTAGAGGGATAATTTTTAGTTTAAAAAAGAATCAATAGAATATATTAATCACTGAATAGTGGGCAAGTCAGAATAAATCGCCAAATTGGAAGATTATGAGGTGAACATAAGATCTTAAAAAAAAAAAAAAAATACAACTGGATGCGCCCAGGAGCCGTGCTGCCGGGGGCAATTATACTGTGACCTGTGATCACTACGGCACACTTGCTTCCCGGTAGCCCTGAGGCTCTGCTTCTGCCTCAGTGATCCAAAGTTTTCAGAGCAGCTTCCAGGTCTTCTTCAGACCTGGGAAGCTAACAGCGTCCAAGACCCACATCATGATGTCTGTGGATGTGGAAAAGTTAGCTGATGAGCTGCCATCCCTCCCTGAAATTATGTTAGGAGACTACAAGGATCCTGGCTTTGGAATAGAGGATGCACTGAGATGTGTGAACAACTACCAGGGCATGCTCAAAGTAATTTGTGCTTAAGAGTGGCAGGAAAGTAGTATGGAGGGTGAACACTCCAAAGAAATTATTAAACCATGTTACTGGACCTATTCAACAGATTACAAAAAAAAAAACACTGCTTGGAAAATCTCTGAAGTTAAAGGCTGTACCTACAACAGTTCTTATGGATACAGAAAAATTGGAAGCCAGAGAACAGATTAAATTTGTTGAAGAAGTTCTGCTGTTTGAAGATGAATTACGTGGTCATGGTGTTTCCAGCCTGAGTGTGGAAATTAGAGTAATGCCTTCCAGCTTTTTTCTGATATTGCAGTTTTTCCTGAGAACTGATAGGGGTATTCAACAGAATGAATGACACAAGGCTTTACCATGAAGCTGACAAGGCCTACATGTTACAAGACTATACATCCAGAGACACCAAAATTGCTAATTTAATGCATGTTCCACTTTCCATCTTCATAGAGCCTAATGAAATATCACAATATTAAGAAGGCAGCTTGTAAGAAGTTAATAGTTCCAGAAAGAATTGATCCTAACTAACCCTGTGGACTCACAAAATATACCCTCAGTGATTACAGCATACTCTCAATTGGAACCTGACTGGATACCTTGGCTATTTGTAGGGGTAATTTTATTGTGAGAATTAATTTTCTCGCTTATGCAAATTTTCTGCAGCCGTAGAAAAAAATAAAAGATTGTTGCAGGCATGTTCCACTCAACTCCTATTCATACTGTCTGCTTTCAAGTTCCTGCTCCTGAGAAATACATGCTCTGGAGCTTAATTTCTTAACTCATCTCAAATTGTGACTTCAGCAGTGATGTGTATTTGTCTCATGAGGGGACATAATCTGCATCCATGCTGAAGCATCATCTTCTACTGTGAAGAGGCTGACCTGTAAATACCATCACTGAGTCCTGATGCCATGTGACCTTCCCAGGATTTGGACTGCATGCTGATGTGCTACTCTGGCACTTAGCTGTGGGCTTTCTGGTGTTTATTCCCACTTCTAGAGAGTTGTGACATGTCACCTACGAAATTAATCTTGTATTATTCATTAGTTGGAGTTTCTGGGCAGCATCATATTATATGTGTACACGCCTGTATGTTTTAAATCTTTTCATTTAAATGTCTCTGTCTCTGAGTAGTATTAGATTACTTATTTTGATAATTCAATGTTAAAAAATGTGGAGAATTAAAATAAAATAATTGACTTTTTAAAAATAACTTAAAGAGGCTTGCAGTGGGGGGGGTGTGCTTCTGAAGATTGTATTAGTGTACTCCTGTGAGGAGTACCAAGGTGTGACTTTGGCCATTTCTAAATATGACACATGCCATTTTATATTTATTTGTCCAAGTGTCTTTTGTAAGAGGAGAATCAATAATAAGAAATTATGTATCAAAAAAAGAAGCAGAAGAGTAGGATCAACTGCAGCTGGGCTTTGACTACTTTTTAGATTCTTTTTTCTTCTACTCTTCTCCACCACTTTTCTACCCTTACAACCTCCTAACACTAGATAGGAGAGAAAAAGGTATAGAGGAGAAAGGGAACAATATTATCATTAGTCTACTTCCTACTGATTAGGGGCATCGAGATCCCAAGTTCAATCTTGAATGCCAGGATATCTAATTTCTTTGCACAATTAAACATATAGCAACAAACAGCACCCAACAACAACCAACAACAGCAAGCTACCAGCCAACAACCTACGGCACATTTATGTACCCTCTGAAAAGTCCTGAGCATTTCAAATCTCACACAATTTCAGAAACAATCTGCAGCTTGCAAAATCATGCTCTGGATAGAACACAAGGCAAATCTTAGTCAGCTGCTGTGGACAACCTGAAGCAACCCCATATCCCACACCTGGGATTAAATTGAAAACATGTTCCCATAATATTCACCTGTTTTTTTCAGAGAAGCCAAAACTTTAAATTTGTCACTATAATCAACTATAGAGAAAAATAAAATTAATGTGTGTGTGTGTATGTGTGTGTGTGTGTGTATGTGTGTGTGTGTGTGTGTGTGTGTGTGTGTGTATGATATGTATGTGCACATGGCTTTGTGATGTTTGTATGTGCACACACATGCATGTGTGTTTTGTATGTGTGTCTGTGCATGTGTGCATGTTTGCGCTGGGGATAAAAACTACAAGTGACTTTTTATGGTGAGGTAAATAATGACAAGCAATGTGACTAATGTTGTAGAAGTTGGTCACATTAAGAATGTGAGCAAGCTAACAAACATTACCATTATCATTTCCTGAAACTAAGAATCCCCACGGGAGAATTAGAAGGTAAAAACAAGCTTATAGTGCAGTTGAACTGTACTGGCAAAAAAAGAATATATATTTAGGTGCTTAGAGAAAATAGCCACAAAAGAGACAAAAAGATGAATTTAGCTGACATTGCAGTAACCTAGGGATAGATGATGAGGGCAGGAACTAGAAAACTTATAATAAGGGTGACTAAAAATTATATATGGGGGTATGGGGAAGCTGCAGATTACTGTGCAGACATGGTCAAGTCTAAGAACCACATCACACACAACCAATCCCGCAAATGGCACAGAAATGGCATCAAGAAACTCCAGTCACAAAGATACAAATCTCTTAAGAGGGTTGACCCCAAGTACCTGAAGAACATGCACTTTGCCCAGAAGCACAACAAGAAAGGCCTGAAGAAGATGCAGGCCAACAATGCAAAGGCAGTGAGTGCTCACGCAGAGGCCATCAACCCTTGAGAAGCCTGAGGTCATCAAGCCCAAGACGCCAAAGGGCCCCAGCCACAAACTCAGCTGTCTGGCTTTCATCGCTCACCCCAAGCTTGGGAAGAAGATTCGAAGCTACATGGCCAAGGGTCGTAGGCTCTGCCAACCAAAGCCCAAGGTTCAAATGAAGGCAGAGGCCAAAGCTCCAGCTAAGGCCCAGGCTTTGGCTCCAACTCAGGCTCCTAAAGGTGCCCAGGCCCCTGTGAAGGTTCCATAGAAAAGGCTCCTGCCAAAGACAGACAGACTGCTGTGACACACTACCTACACACTATTTGCAGATGACCAGTGTCCTATGCTGTTTTTACAAATAAACTTGAGACAAGAAAAATATATATATATATGGGAAGTATATATCAACTAAATTGGCAAATTAGTGACTGGTAGAAATTTTCCGACTGAATAATACAATGGTGTTGCCATTAACAAACAAAAATACTATGCAGGGAAATGGCCAGTTCTTATAGGACAGTGTATAAAGGAATTTTAACACAGCAACATGGCTGTTCTGATAAGTGATCACGTCCAAAGACCTTCTAGGTCTATGTGATCCTGCTGGAATTCAGAAACATTCTGGATTACAGTATGATCTGTCTAGAATTCTGACATGCACGTAGTACACATCTTTAATTCAAAACAATGAAGGTACAGACATAAAAGGAATCAGACATGTTTGAAAGTGACATTTAATTGAGGGGCAAAGTGATGAATCAGAGCAACCTTACAGAATCAGAGATAGGATATACAATGTAAGAGAGCAGCACAGGAAAAAAGGAGGCAGTTTTACTAGAATAATTTTACAGAGACAAGTTTGCAGGTAAAGAGAAAACAAGCCAGGGAATGAGAAGGAGCCAGAAGATTAGAAGAGATTGTCAGAGTTAGTTTGAAGCCAATCAGAGCAAGTCAGTAAGAAGCTGAAAGAAGCCAGTTTAAATCAGACAACTTGGAAAGTCGGGACAGAACTGAGTTGAACCAGCCAGCCAGAGTTCAAAAGGAGCTAGAACCAGTGTGTTTATTCAGCAGTTATACTAGTTAACTGTGTTTTAAATACACTAAACTCAAAATAGCTCTCAGTAGCTAGACATATTCTCTAGAGTTCATATGAAAGATCAGGATTAGCAGGAGAGTTGTAATTAGCAATTAGACACAAAGTAAACTCCTGAAAGGATGGAAGCTTTCTGGATGACCTAGAAAGGCAATATCCTGACACAACCAATAGGGAAGGAAAAACATCAGAATGGGAGACCAAGAGAGACCCTATAAATTAACAAGAATAGAAAATCAAGTAGGTGAGGGAAAACAGAAGAAATCCTTACTAACTGAAGAGAGAGAGAAAAAAAAAAGTCCATTGTGTTAGTATGTGTGCTATTTCTCCTACTGCTGTAGTTCAAATGGATTAGTGTCATAGTCAGAGTACAGCAAGAAAAAAGATGAGACATAAAACTGGAATGCTGTTGTTCCTTGAGGGAAGCTGGGCTCAGAAATAAAGCATGCGTTCTGGGAAATATCTGAACTTGTTCATAGACTAGGAAGAAAGAGCCAGTAATAAGGAATGGTTGAAGAGGTCATGATTAATAAAATTTCCTTAAGATGAAAAACAAGCAAAATACAGATGAACAAATCTATAAAATACTTCAAAAAATTCAAAGATTTGGTTATAGGAATAAGATGCTACTAGGGTGTGTATTTGTCATGACTAAAATGCATGTTTATATCACTTTCTATGTGATTAAGAGCTCTAAAATCATATTGCAAGGCTGTGTCATATTTCTTAGCATTCTTGGTGACACTGCAAGGGACTTGAATGGTTGCAAAGCTGCAGCAATGTCAAGAACACAGTTCTCACACACAGTGGAGGGACCAGCAAGATGTTGACTCTTGAGAAGTGACAGGAATGACAGTAAGACTGACATGAATGACAACCAGGGCTGAAACCAAGCTCAGGCTTGCTCCAATCTAAAAACTGAAGCCAGTTCTGAATGAGGAAAATAAAAGACAAGACAAAGAACTTGACACTCTCTTTTTCTAGATCTAAGCTTTGAAAAATATAAACATTTCAGCTTCAATATTATACCATTATATCCATTCAATATTATATCCATTCAACAAAATGTTGAAGGGATAAAGTTTCGTGATTGTTTTGTACTAATTTATTAATATTACTTACATGATTTATCTCTAGAAAGCAAGATATAGTTAAGAAAGTATTGCTTCATTGTATTTTTCATTATTGAATAAATTTAGAAGATAAATTCACATTAATTTCATTTTATGTACAGTTTATAAAAATTAAAACAAAATAAAAATGTTCATACATTTGTCTTTAAAGACAAAGCTGGAAGAACTGTTTCCCATGTGGATGAGATATCGGAAGGACAACTCTCAGTCATATATGATACTGACATAGAAAGACATTTAATAGTTAAAAAAAGCCAGTATCTTTCTGATTATTTATCTTTTAGTGCAATAGTTTTAGTTATAAGAATCATCAGGTACTATGGAAGTGTTGCATCTGGTAAAGTGTTCACTATGCAAATGCAAGAGCTTGAAATAGAATAAACAGTACATACATAAAAAGTTGCTTTGTATTTCTAGCACAAGAGAATCAGACACAAGAGGCAAACTGGCCATCATTCTAGACAACCAGAGAATTATTCTACTTTGAACACAAAACTGAGGTTACTGGAGAATGAAGAGAGGACTCAGCAAATGAAAGCCCTTGTCATTTTTGCAGAGGAACCAGGTTTGGTTCTCAGGATCTATGTGGCAGCTCACAAACACCTGTAACTCCACTTCTAAATTTGATGGCTTGGCTTCTGAGAGCACCTGATACACGCATATAGAAGGGTAAAATATTCAGATACACAAAATAAAAATAAGTGGATAATCTTTAAAAAATAAAAATAAAATTGAGGGTCAAGAACTCATTTGGTAAATCCTATCTGAAAGTGATCACCTGAATCCACATCAAAAATAGAAGGAGAGAATTTTTTCCTCTAACCATGACATGTACATGTGACATAGACATACATCATGCAAACACATACACTAACACACATACATGTACACACGCTAAGAATAACTCTTGAAATGAGATTGAGAAACAATTGAAAATGATACCTAATGTCAGTTTATGGCCTCAACACCTATGTGTACCCACACCCAACTACAAACATGAGCATGTACACACGCATGGGAAATAGTCCAAAAAACTCAAACTTTAAGTAAATTGATAGTATTGTATCTTATATCTAAGTCTGCAGAAATAAAACACAAGGAATAGTAAATAAAAGAATGTTAATCACTTCTAAGATAAATTTGGTTTTTAAAAATCTTATATAATCAACCCAAATTTATATACTAAATTAATAAATAAATATTATATTTCCCTTTTATCATTACTGTATCTATCATATATAAACATATACTTCTCAATGTTGTGATTTCATAATCAACAAACATTTCATTAAAATATCCCAATCATACCCTTACACAAGCTCTATAAGGCCAATGACACATAATTTACCCTTTGAAATGGAACAAATTGTATGGCTAAAATAATTTTATACTGTCATCTCAGATCAGAAGATTCCAGCCTTCTCATCACACATCTCAACACAAAGCCTACTCCATCTCCCACCTTGAACTAAGTGAATGTTTGGGACGATCACAGGCCATAGTGTTAAGTATATGAAGAACAGAAGGAGGAATAAGAGACAAACTCACATTTACCTGAACATACACTGGAATTACACATGTCCTCTGTATAGCAAATTTCTTTACCTAACACCATGAGAAAGTTTGGCTTTGGATTATCTTTTCCTCAAATGTCAAAACTGTATTGGTTTATTTACTAACTTCAGTCAGCTGGATAAGTAAAATTAGTCACTATGAGACCTAAGTTCTAGAATTTACCTTGTAGTGCATAGAAAACGTGATCTGCATGAATATTAAAAGAAGGCTAGTGTGACCAAATCCAAGTTTACTAGATATATTTAAAGGGATAAAACCTGGAAGCTGTATCAATAACAAGATCTGCAGATGACCCTTTTTGGGATCCTAAACCAAGGGCACATATTGCACTGGTCAATATAATGAATTCCCTAACTTCTCATGTAAAAATGGGGGAGAGAGAGAAAGAGTTTTCAGAGTGATGTTACAGTGTGGTTGAATGCCTGACTTCTGAAAGCACTGATGTTCACAGTTCATGTCTCCTTCTACATCTTCTCTTTCCATCACTCATATGGCATTGAGTTAAATGATTCATAACAAAGATCATTCCCTAAGATTAAGTATGCCCAGTGCTAATAACAAAAATGTACATAGCTCCCTAGATGTTACAGTTTGATTTGGAAAAATTTTTTTACTGTAAATAGTCTAGCATTTTTCTTTAAAAAAAAAAAAAAAACAAATGTGGGCCATTCCAAAATCTCCCTACACAATATACACCAGAGGTAGAGAGGGGTCATGAAAAACTGTTTTTATCATCTTGGCTCTGATTCTGGCTATATTATACTTTCAACTAAAGTTAGCCTACCTCCCAAACTCTTCCTTTTTCGTTGCTAGCAATCTTTTAAAATCCTAATTGATTGTTAAACTTTAATGAAAGGCTATTGTATTTGGCCTGGAAATGTCTAAATCTTTACTTTCTATCTTGCATCCACATGAGCTACTCTCAGAGCAACCTGTGCTCATTTCATATTCCACAACCAAAAATAAAAGTATATTCTATACTGACAATGTGTAAAGGCTAAGTTTATGCATACATACATACTTACACACAGTGCCAGATTTGTACAACACATATTAAATGGAATACAAAGAAAATACCACAACCCATGCTATTTATAGCAATGATTTGAAAATTGTATATTCTTTACAGGTAGGCTCTAGACTTTTCTTTAATACAGAGCATTTCCCACATTGACTCTTCCTCAAGTTCAAAAATTACATAGTAAATGAAGTATAGGGAGTGTCCACACAGTGTCAGGGCACACCCAGACACACATGGGAAGTGTAAGTTAAGTAGCTCTGAATACACCAGATTACTGAGTCATCAATATTTTTCTTACTCAGACACAGATTTCTGCTATTAATTTTCATTACATCTATTTGAATTACTATTTGAACTGTCTGAGAGAATTCACTTTCTTGGTAAAAGCCTTTCATTTGGGACTGGAGTTTCTCTGCTATTTAATGACACCACAGAGAAAGAGGTTGGCCCAAAGGCAGGACTTTCTGAGTCAAATCTTCTGTTCTTAGTGTATGTAAGTTAATATTAAAGAACAGCAAAACCCCTTATTTTTCTGGAAGACCTACAGAATAAATGCAATGGCCTAGATGAGCGTTTTAGCACATGACCTACCCTCTAAGACTTTTGAACATCTTACATTTTCATTTACATACACACACATTTGATTACGTTTGTACTTTACAAAAGGCAAGCACATGATTTTATTATATATTGAAAATGAAGTCTGTATAAACATTTTAGAGTTGGTCTTCTGGTAGGGGAGGGGAGTGGGCAGATTCATTGATACTCAGACATTTTCCTTCTATCCTAATGCTGCACTCAGCTCTCCTCATCCTGACTTCTTTGTTCTTGTCTTTGCAAACAACACAGACTTTTCGTGGCATTATGAGGAAACACAAGTTTCACCCTTCATAAATTTCTCACTTTTTGAAACATAGAAACTGATTTTAAAAGTTTCAAGATTTTAGAAAAGTGCCCCCTCTATGGGACTACTGACAGACTTGAATTTTATGTTCAAAACGTTATAAGATTTCTAGAACTTACAATTGTTAAATACAGTTATCTTTAGAGAAAAAAAATTCAGAAAGGCAGGAAACAAATGTATTCAGATGGATGGATATACACATGAGAAAGACAGTAACAGACATGATTAACACCATAAAGTTTTGAAAGCTTGAGTTTGATGCTAAGGATGACTTGGATCTATGCTGGCCTTTTACAATGATGAGAATGTGTCTATTTCTGACACTGTAACATTCAAAAGTTAAGGTCAATATCAATGAACCCTGTTTTAAATTTTTTAAAGTTTTATTCTACAGCTGCCATGCCATTTTGCTTAACAATATAACCCAGCACTAGCATATGTAAATTACACAGGGGAAACAAAACAAAACAATAACCCAGCAAGATATGCCTTAAAAGAAAGGAAAATAGAAGGAACGGGGGAAGGGAAGAAAGAAGGAAGGAAGGAAGGAAGGAAGGAAGGAAGGAAGGAAGGAAGGAAGGAAAGAAGGAAGGAAGGAAGGGTCTAAGGGAAAAGTCCTTTACTCTATTCCAAGTAGGCTATATATAAAGCATGCTGATTTCCTGCCTTCAGCCATCCACCCAGGAACCACACTGTCCCAATCATCAAGTCAGTAGGGTGGGAAAGCACCGCAGTTTAAGAAATCTGGTTTCTATCAGTGTCTGTCATAGAGAAATAAACTTGACTCCCTCTCAGTAAGCAAACACAGTTTTAAGATCAGAGATGAAAACGTTAGGAGGGGAGGATAAGGCTTTGGGAAGAAAGGAATGAAGAGCAAAGACAAAGGAAATTCCGAACTATCGGAGTTGCCTCCGAGGTTTTTCTAAACAAAGACTTTCATGAAGCTGCTGAAGTTCGCACAGGAAAGACTCCACCCTGCCCAGCTTCTGCAGTGGAGGCTTTCCCTGCTTGGAAAGCGCCAGCCCACACAACAGACCTCTAAATAAAGTGCCTCCGGGGCTCCACTCCGTTTTAAGCACTCTTCTTTTCTTTTAAACGTCCCACTCTTACACTTGGGCAAAAAGACTGATCGAATATTTGTTCTTACAGGATGTCAGAAGCCCACATTTTGCCGGGGCACGCACAGAAGCTCCGGATTTGCAGATGTGACTATTCTCCAGAGCCAAGCTGTTTCCCAGTTACAAATCCTACAGCCCCCTTCTCAAACTTCACACTTTTCCTGAAGCTTAACATTCCATCTAGTCCCCAAAGCAAGCCATAAACACCACAAGCAAAGCAAAGGGCAAACTCACCATTCTCTTGTTCCTGGGCGTTTATTGAGACACAGTACCCTAATAAAACAGAAAGAATGAGGAGAGGTCTTGCTACCACCCAGTTTGCCATCATGTCTAAATATGAGACATGTGGGTCCTCCTGGGATCGAAGAGTAGATACTGAGGTCACTGTAGCACCATGAATTCCGCTGGGGGCTCTTTTTCAGCACCAGTCCCCGGGCTGCCTCAGTCTGTTTCAGCACCAGCTCCGGCACAGTCTGCGAAAACTTTTTTCAAGCGACGCAGCTTTAAATAGGAAGAATGCTGCCTCCACTTCTTTTCCTGCCCCTTTCAGCTTGTTCAGGCTCATAACCATCCAGTGTCTGCCAAGCAACCGTCTGATTGATGGTAAACAACCAAATCAGAGCGCGCGCCTCTGCGACTTGAGTTTTCAGTACTTCTTGCAGATTTTAAGGGCAGAGGCAGCTTCTCAACAGACACACACGTTTGTTTCTCCTTCTGTTTGAGTGTGTATGCTTTTTCTTTCTTCTTTTCTTAAAGAAAGCCTATTAGAAGGAGTCTGTTCCTCCCTCCCTAACCCTTCCCCCAGACACACACTCACTGACTTTTCCAGAGACACTAAAAAAGCTTTAGAGAGGATTACAGCCTTTTAGTAGATTTTTTTTTCTTTTGCATTTAAATAATTCAGAATTCTCCTCACCACTTAAGCCTTTAAAATGTCACTTTTTAACCCTTCCTCTTGACAGCAGAGAAAGGAATCTTGTCCCAGTTTTCATTGTGTTCCCTTTCCCGTGCTCTGAGAGGATTCTTGAAGAGGCAAAATACAGCCAATGCAAAATGAACTTGAGATACTCTGCATTGAGTTATTCCCATGTCTCTTCAGGAAGCACAACTATACATTCTCCTTGTCACAGAGCATTTTATTGTGTTTTTGAAAAGCCAACTTAAACTCACTCTCTCTCTCTCTCTCTCTCTCTCTCTCTCTCTCTCTCTCTCTCTCTCTCTCTCTCTCTCTCTGATTTGCTCTCAAAAGGGTGGGTTCCAAAATCAGATCTGCCACACACCAATTTTGTGAATTTATACATAGTCTTTATCTGTCCAATCTTCTTGTTGGAAAAAGGGGCTTTGGCCTGACCAATGTGCAGGATCTGGTGACACTAAACTAAGTAATATGTTATTAACTAGATTCCAAATTGCAAAGAACTACATAAAAGTGGATGGTGCTGTGATTAACCCCACACCAGCTTTCCAGGGAACATGGTAGTCCCAGCTACACACTTCTGTTAAGAACAAGTCATTAACTTTGTGCCCTACTCAAGCTTGGCAAGATTTAAATGCCCTCAGTGCTTTTGAAAGAATACAATACATTTCATATCGTGAGTTCTCAAGAATCAGAATTAAGTGCCACACAACATGTATGTCAACTGGTCATAGTTACTCAGCACTGAACAAATACTCTGAGACATTCTGAATATTAGAGGGAGTGTGGCATAGTAGAAACAAAGGCAGTATCCATCATCTTTAAGGAACATATATATATGTAAATGATGAAAAATATGTCTTCATGAAACAAAAAGTACAAACCAGATTTACAGCTATGTGTAGAATGAATTAAACCCAAAATAAATACAAAGAAAAAGTAGTCTAAAATTAGAATAGGTATATGAGGCTTCATTTACCATTTAATTTTCTTAATAATAATTTTTTAAAAAATCCAAGAGACTTTAACTTGAGAGATGGAACTAGACTCCGAAGAAGTTCCAAAAACAACTTTCTAGTCCTCTACCATTTAGCATAACTTGTCACCAAGACCTGTCTTTGTCTAGTGAATTCTGTCATCAACATACTGCTGTTCCCGTGGCCGGCTTGCTCACAGTTAATGAATGAAGTAAATAAGGAACAAAAATCAAAATTCTTCTAATTCTTTGAACAATAGCTGAAAAACCCCCACAATGTAAAAGCTCTTGTTAATCCCTTATCAAAGGAACCTTGTTTTGCAACAAATGGAAATCACCTCAGAAAACCACAATCAATTAAAATGCAGAATTGTGTAGCCAAGTCTCAATGGATTCATCCATTAAACTACTCTTGAACCTAAGGCTCAAAGAACATTGAGAAAGAGGAGGTAGAAAGTCTATAAGAACAAAGGAATTATAAAAATGTCAGAAGCTATATGCACAAAATCTCACCACCAGGCCTGCCTCACCATGAGCTGAAAAGGGACAGCAACAGTGGACATGCCAAACTGGACAGAGCAAGGACCAGGAGGCTTTAGACCAACACAGAGAAGTACAGGCAACTAAGGAAAGCTGAACATGGGAACATAGTCTTCCTCAGAGAGTACACTGGTTATTCAGTACCAAATGGTCAGCTCTGAAAACATACATGCAGGTAACATGATATAGACAGAGTGGTTGCATCCATACACTTAGAACTAGATATGTGTATATATGTATGTATGTAACAACAACAAAAAATAGGCCATAAATTTGTAAAAGGATGAAATGAAAGGAAGAGAGAAAAAAGCTTTGATTAAATACTTTCATTAAGTATTTCATTAAATACCCAGTGGGAGTGACAAAAATAAATAAATACAGGAAAAACATAGTCCTCTCTGAGATTACCAGTTTCTTTTACTAGGAGACCATTTCAGACAGTAGCATCACCTGACACCCAAAGTGGGCCAACTTTTTGTGTGTATCTTGTAAACTGAAATGTTGGGATAACAGATATTTGTAGAAAATCTACAGCTATTGTAAACTATTTGCAGGCTGGAAGTTCAAACCTAGTGAAGTGAGATTACCTATTTCTCATTGCCTGTTCCTATCCGCTTCCATTTCCTGTTATAACAGTTGCTATATGCTTATCAATATTGGTGATTTAAGTTTAACTATAAAAACAACTCTCATGGGGAAAGTTCAAATCACAATGAAAACTTCTCTCAGTTTCCCATGGTTTCTACCATTGCTGCATGACAGTCTGTAACATAAGAGCAAGGGAATATTTTCCTGGGGACTGAGATAATTCAGTATCTACATTGTAGTTCCCTGAGAGCTTTTGCCATCTGTTGCTATCAAGCCAAAAACAGTGAACTTTTTTTTTTTTCCAGCTAGAGCTTTTGTTCCATGTTTATTATTAGGATCCTACACAACAATGGGGAAAATTCTAGAGTATATACAGGTGGCATCAGATGTATCAGTTGAATGGATGTAGTTGAATTTCTGGGACAGTGCCATGGTTTTTTAGTCTTAAGAGAAGGTGAGAATGAACGAAAGCTGCCACTGTTGGAGCAGGGGATATCAGAAATCAGGTCCAGTTCCCATGAAGCACCACAGCAATCCACACACTACAAGTATTTGAATGAATCTGCAGAAGTTTCTATAACAGTCCTAAAAGCTCATTGTTGGTTTTCTAAGTACGTATAAAAATTTCACTTAAAAGAAGCTTACCTGACCAAGTTTGCCTGACTAGTACTTTTAAGCTTCTACTTGTGTGGTGATTAACCTTAAGTGCTATTGTTACTTGCTGGTTCTTCCTAGACCTACCTAACATCATGTTCTAATTGCAGGGTAAAATACATATATTATTACTCTTTCAGAGTTGATCTCTCCCTCTCTATCCATTTTATCTCTTCAATTTAGTTTGGGACATTATGTTCTTTCTCTCCTTTGGTAATGTAATAGCCAATCTTAGCTGTCAATTTAACTACATCTAGAGTCAACTAAAACCCAAACTGCTTGGGCATGCCTGTTGGAATTTTTTTCCATTATATTATTTAAGGTGGAAGCACTCACTCTAAATATCAGCCACACCTTCTGCTGGCAGCTCATAAAAAGGACTTGGAAGAAGGAAGCTTGTGCTTTCTGCCTACTGCCCTCACAGTAACTGGTAATTTTATCTCTCTTGCTGTCAAAGAGTCTCTTTGCTGAAGTTAAAACCATTGTCTTTGGGACTCCAACATTAGCATGAAGAGCAGCAGCTCTCCAGGACTTCTCAGAAACTCCAGACTCAGAATTGGCCTGATGAGACCTCCAGTCTCAGAGACTGAACAACAGGAGTCTTGGGCTTTCCAGCATGAGACACTAGTGTGAGATTACCCAGACCACAGAACATAACCCACAAGCCATTCTACAAACTCTATGCCACTGTGTGTGTGTGTGTTCATTTATAATATACATATATTCTTTTTTCTGTCAGTTCTTTTCCTTTAGAGAACAGTGACTAATATAGCATCTCTTCTTCTATTTTGTACATTTTTCAAAGCCTACTCTCCATTCTTTACCTTTAGCTTGTAGCTCATTTTCTGTGTATGTGTGTATACATATGCATGTGTTGTATAAATAATTATACATGTGCCAGTGCATATGTGTGATGCTAGATATCTCCCTCTATTACTTTATACCTTAATTTTTAAGAAAATGCTACTCACACTATGTGGGTGTCTTAGTCATACAATTTCATTCTATATAGTATTATATATACATACATACATGCACACACACACATATATATATACATATATAATTTTACAAATGGATTTGTTAGAATTGTTTATACAATGTGGGCTGAGGAATATAGCATTTGTCATGAGCTCTTGGAAGAAGCTGAGAAATCAGTTGCTACTCAGACCATGAGGGTAGATCAGCAATCTCAATATCACTGAAAGCCTAGAGTCCACTTTACAATCCTGAAGAAGCTGGTTCTGTTATCAGAAAAGGATGCAGTCATTTTTAGCAGCAACAGAGAAAATCACCAAGCAGCAGAGAAAAGCTAGCAGGTCCCCTTCCCACATTCCTTTATCTCTGGCCACTGTCAAGAGGTACTGCATATTTTAGAGAAAGACAAGCTTTCTCAGTTAATCCTTCTAGAAAATACCCTCACACAATGGCCCAGCATATCTCTTAGCTGATCTTAGCTCTAATCAAGTTGGCAATCTACAATTAACCATCAAATTTTCCTTTATGTTACTATACTCACGGCACACAACAGTGATGATTTACGTTCATGGTTTCAGTTAATCGTGGCTAGGAAAACATACTGGAGCACTTCAATTCACTGAAGTAGCAAAAGGCAGTGAAAATTTGTCACATTATAGCCAACCAGGAAGTAGAGAATGACAAAGGCAGTGATACCTCTAAGGACACAGGCAGTGATACCTATTAATCCAATGCCTTTCTTCCTCCAAGGAGTTTCCAAAGGTTATATAGCCATTCAGAATAGGGCCACCAGCTGGGAAATAAGCATTCAAAAGATAAACATACAGAGAGCATTTCAAATTCAAACCATAATACATTTCTATAGTGTTTGATATTTTGACTATTCTCTTCCTCCTTTAGAAACCTCTTTCTTTTTCTATCTTCATTTTCTTAGTCAAATCTTCTTTGGTACCCCTCAGTCTCAAAGTGGTGAATGTTTTCCATGGTCAAGTCTGGCCTGCAATCATTTTCCTGTACTTGCTCATTGCCTTGGTTTATAGTACCTATTAGCTCCTCTTGGTTTATTTCCATTTATGTGCTAATGAGTTCAGCCAAGACTATTTCTGAATATGCTAAAGTTACAGATATGCACCAACACACCTGGCCAAACTATTTGTATTAATTTATTTAGGAGCTGGAGAAATGGCTCTTTAGTCAATAGTCTTTTCTGTTCTTGCAGAAGATTAGATTTGTCTCCTCGAATCTATGCTATTGGGTAACTCATGGCCACCTGTAACTCCAGCTCGATGGCATCCAATGGCCTTTTCTAGCTTCCTCAGGCACCCACACTCACAAGCAAGTACTCACACATAGACACAGGCACATACAAATAAAAATAAATAATAATTGTGTGTATCCTGTAAAATAATGGGTTTCTTTATTGCACTTACATAAACACATACAAACACACACGAGAAATTTCCTTATATATCTTATTGCATTTTGCTCATTTTTACTCCAATCATTTTCCCTAATCCCCCACTATCTCCTCCCACTGGTCCCCTTTTTACCTCCAAATAGTCCCCTTCTGCTTTCATGTCACATATATATACCTAGGTTCCATATATAAGAGGAATTGTGACATTTGTCTTCCTGTTCTCTCTTCTGTTATTCTTCTTATAGCCTTATCTCATATTCTAAACCCAACATCTCACCCCACATATGCCCTTTTCTACATTCATATGCATTCCTGTATTTAAATCTAGAGCTTATTTCTGAAAGAACCATAAAATACTTGTCATTCTAAGTCAAACTAAGTTTCCTTAACATGATTATTTTCATTCATTTCTATCCATTCTCCATCAAATGAATAAATTCCACTGTACGTGTGTGTGTGTGTGTGTGTGTGTGTGTGTGTGTGTGTGTGTGTGTGTGTGAGAGAGAGAGAGAGAGAGAGAGAGAGAGAGAGAGAGAGAGAGACAGACAGACAGACAGACAGACATTTTCTTTAATCATACCTCTCCAACAAAAGATATGGAAACTAATTTATTTTATAAACATATGAATAGCATGTGAGAAATGTATTGTTACAAGGCAAATATGGAAGCAGGGACTATCATTAATTAGCACTTTATTTAAATGAGAGATGGTAATAACTTTGACTCAGAAAGCCAAATGAAAAGCAGGGAAAACCTGTAACACATAACAGAACTTAAGACCACCTATCCACTAAGAATGGCAGAAGTGGATGCTATGAGGACTTCTACCTCCTGTACACATAATGCAACAACAAAGCTTAACCATTGCCTCCTCCTTGATCAGCCATGCTTCCCTCTCTTGATACAAACTGATGTTTGTAGACATTCCATACAATACTTAAATACAATACAAAAACAGGTGAAGGAATTGAAGAAAACCATCCAGAATCTATAAAGGGAAATAGAAGCAATAAAGAAATAAAAAAGAGAGACAAGATAAGAACCTATAGTGTTGTTATTGTAATGTTACCTCATCAAATTCTTCAATTTAGAGTATGTGTTTCCTACTATCTCAGCCATGATAGTCTGACCTTATTTTGTTTCTTTTTCTATGGTTTGTTCTAGTCTGTTAGATGAATAGATTCATTCTATGGCCAGTTTTCTGTGTATGGTTCTAAAGTTCACCCCATTTAGCCTATGTCTAATCTATAAGTAGTTTGTTTTAACTTTTTGTGTTCATAGTTTAAACTTTTATTCCTTTTAAAATCACTACTCCATTATTTACTTTTAAGTTTAATAAGTTTGAAGCATGGATGATTGTTTGTATTGGAATAGACAATTTTCCGTAGCTAAAATAAGAGCCATGAGTCAGGGCTTCCCTGGGGGAAACTTTTTAAATGGCAAGGCTAGGTACCAGCTACAAAGGATAAATTGTCTAGAAGCTCACTGACACCAAAAGCCATTTATAGCAAATGAACATGCCACCATATGTGTCTGCTTAGAAGAAGTTCAAGCACTAAAATTTTCAGAAAGTCATTACAGAAGACACCATTCAGCTGATCAAGGTCTGACACTCATTGTTCAATTAATCATTGTCCAGGGTCCTGGAACTAGGTCTTTTCTTACTAAAGAGAGGGCAGTAGAAAGCTGAGAAACCATGTGATCCATTTTATCCAGTTTTACAAATCTATTTACATTCATTAAATATTTTAATATTTCTCAGTTTGGGGGAGCCACTTTCTTGTAGTTTCAGTAAGTTCTGTTTTGAAGTTCATGGATTCTCTACTTTTGCAGGGAGTCAGGAAGCTGCTGTAACCTAGGTCTTAGACAGGACAGACAGACAGACAAACCTGCCTGAGTGCCATTTCTATGGTGTTGTATTTTATAGGTTATAATTTTCTTTGGTGTTTGAATGAGAGTAATGATCCCACCTATCAATGTTTCAGAAGCATGAAATGCTAAACTTTTTAAAAATATGCTTTAAACAAGTTTTGAGAAATAAAAAAAAAATCATCTGTTCTCCATCTCTTATGTAGAGTATGTTGCATGGGAAATGAACAGTAGTACTTGGGCTTAATTAATACAGAAAAAAAAAAAAAAAGAAACTTCTGCTCAGAATTTCTATGAACACAACTCCTTATATATGTGCTTAAATAATTGGTTGAAAGCTAAGTCTAAATTCCTAATTTAAAATATATTATATACTTAAATTTTAATTTTCTTTAAATATCTTCGAATAACCATTGAGTTAAAAAATGTACACCAAAGTAGACTTTGTCTATCATAATTGGGGTTTGAATTATGAATTAAAACGTAGTTTATATATTCAGGTTTTTTCAATATCCTAAACATGACCAGACTCCTCAGTAATTGATTTTTGACATCAGAAGTACTCTGTATATATTGATGATAATGGATTGAACCTCTGAACCTGTTAGTCAACCCCAATTAAATGTTTTCTTTATAAGACTTGCCTTGGTCATGGTGTCTGTTCACAGCAATAAAACTCCAACTAAGAGACTAATGGAGCAGATGAAGTCAACATGTCATTTTAAGTGTCTTAGATGCCATATATTTTTAGCTGCCTAAAAAAGGAGCCAATAATGAAAAATAGTTTGAGTAGTTAAACTCTAGTTACTTAAAAAAGAAAATAATAAGGAATAACAGATGTTCAGAATAAAAGGACCTTGAGGGCAATGAATTGTTGGTGGTTATTTTTAATGAAACTTACATATGAAGTAAAACATTGATTAATTATAATATTTTATTATCAACAATGCTCATAACATTTTTGTGGAAAAATGCAAATGTTATTATATTATGCTAAAATTATTAAAACAAAACTAAAGTTTATAGTGTGTATAATTATATAACAATATATAATAATAAAACATAATATACACTATTAATATATACATTTATATACATTTGTTTATAATACATACACACACACACACACACACACACATGCACACACACACACACACAGTCAGATTATTATACTCCAAAAGTACTCTCTTGTTTTCATTGCTGCTTAAGAATTTGCCAGTATGGCTAACAAAGTACTTTTAATTTTTAGTTGAGATGTGAATGCTTTTGAGAGGACCTAGTCAGTCAGCACAGCCAGGCTGACTCCATGACAGGCTACAAACTGGCAATTTAAAAGACTAGGCCTAACTTTCTGTTCTCCAGAACTGTAAAATTTCAAAACAAATCAATTCCAGAAAAAAACTATCCTTTATGAGCAGCCAACTAGAAAGGTACCCTAATACCTAACCTGAGCTAACCTCATGGGCAGCCAGTCAGTAGCTGTAGCAGATGCTCCACAACCTACCTTGTGCCAGGTACAGTAAAAGTCCCCGAAATCCCCGAGACACCCATACCCCTGGAGAGAGAGCTAATGAATTAAGGGAAAGAAAGGTAAAACTCACCCATTCCTACCCTAGCAATCTTTAAATTAACCCTGCAAAGTATATGTGTTGTCCTGGAAGTATGGTTGACCACTGCATGCAGGTTCTCTACAGTATAAACACTCTTTGCTGATGGCATACTATTTGAGTCTGGGGTATCATTCTTCCCAAATCACAGACACTTACAGGAGAAACAACAAATGGCTTTAGAATTCATGAAATGTAGCCCATCATTATCACTGCCACTCATGGGTAAACCTCAGTGTGGCATGACTGTTGTAGTAATCTCTAACCCCAATAACCTGTACAAAAATCACATAACCCAATTATATTTATAAACTGTATGCCTAGATTGGGCAAATCTACCACTATACTAATCTATTCCCTAGCTATGAGATTCCTTGCTACTTGTGGCTTCTCCAGGGCATGTGGTTCTGCTCCATCTTTCTTCTAGCTTCTCTTCTTCCAGCCTTTCCCTTCTCTTCTTCCACTCTCTAAGACCTCCAGCCCCACTTTCCCTTCTACTTGCTCAATCACAGGCTCTAGCCTTTCTTTTTTTTTTTTTTTTTTTTTTTTTTTAATACCTCAGACATTGTTTTTATTCAAGACGATGGGAAGATTTTCAGTTCAAAGGCAGGTGAGGAATTTTCTGTTTGGTGTTTGTTCATTTTACATGTGGGTCAGAAAGGTAAGCTGGTTGAAAACATGTTGTATTAATTGACTGACAATAAGGCATCAAACAGTGGGATTTGTTGGATCTACAGAGACAAATTATATGAACACAATAAAGAAGAGAAACCCCACATTAGCATGCTTTGTACCCAGTACTGTTTCCCTCTCCCAAAACAAATAATAAAAGATGCTACAGTGGAGATACAATTGTGTCCCACATGTTATAGACAGCATATCATCTATTACTCACAACCACAATGACAAAAGTGATTTTGCTGTAGATACAGTTTAGGTCATGGAAATGTAAGAGGTGGTACCATATTAAAGATAGTTTGGCCTCCATCTTCTTACATTTTTTTTATCATAAGGCCATTGGTTTGTTGCACAATAAAAGAAAAGCTAGTAGTGATGGACCCAAACCTTCTATTGTCTGCTCCATTCCAATATATTTGAACGCTGCCAGCCAGACTCAGTACCTGAATCAATAAGGGCGGGGTCCTGGTATTTCTACATCCCTGTAATCTGCATTTCATTTTGTCATTCTTTCATTGAGTTTTTAAAACCTTGTAGTGAATTAGCATTTCCATTTTGTTAATAATTATTAATTAAAATATGATTAGACGATTTCCCCTTCCCATTATTCTCTCCAACTCCTCCCATATATATTTCCTTCCTCTTTCTCTTAAACTCATGGATTTTTTTCATTAATTGTTGTACCGTGAAATATGTATATATAGGCACACTATTTGTTAAGTCAATATGTGTGTATACAATATAACATATAATATAATATAGTAAATATTATCAGTATGTATATTATTTCGATGCTGAACGTTTGATATCAGCAAACCTATTATGCTTCTCTTTCCTGGTTAAGACTATTTCTCCTACTCTCAACAATTATTTGACAGTTAGAATGGGGAACAGGTTCACATGAGTAGGAGCTCCACTCTTCTTTGTGGCAGCCTGTCTTGAGGAAGCAGATTTTACATCAGAGCAACTCACAACATAAGACCCTGAGGACCACCTGTCCTGAGAACTTCAGGCTGTTATGGAGTTCTGTTCTGCTTGCTGTCCCCACATCTCTCTTAATCTAAGAATTATATAAATATTTTAAGGGGCTTTCAGTCCCTTACTGGAAAATATCTCTGTCACTCACAATAATAATGGTTAATCTCTTTCAACTACTGCTGCTGGAGCAGATTAATGATTCAATCACCACTCTAGAAAAGAACTTAAGAGATGTAGATTGTCAGTGACTACTATGATAGAAGATATTTGGAAAAATAAAAGTTTTTTTAGTGAGACTAGGTTGAAATGTTTCTACTACTGGTTCTTATGTGGAAAATCTTAAGAACAATTTGAAGTTCAGGAAGGTACACTCTTATTAGTTAAGCTGGGGACTATTTATGGTCAAGGGAACAAGAACAATGGCAACACTGGCTGATGACTCTCACTGAAGGTGGACTGGTGATGCTTGATTTCTTACATCCATTTTTTACCCTCAGCTTCCTGATATGATTTATTAAGGATTACTGAGGAGTAGACATGCATTCTGAGGACTTAATGTAGATATGACAAATTTTTATATAAAACTTTAGGTTTTTGATTCTCTTGTAATTAGTGCAAGATTATTTTTAAAGATAAATAATAAAATAATTACTTCTTTCTCATTATCAGAAAATTGCTGCCTGCCAATAAGAGAAACAGGCTGAGAAAACTACCTTATTTGCTTACACTTTGTTAATCTATAACTGCTTGCTTAATTACAAATGTACATGGGTTCTGGGAATAATTTGTTTTATTTACCTGTATACTACATAATATTATTTCCTGAAAAAGTATTGGAGAACACTTTGCTTTTTATAATCATTAACTAGAAGAACACTAAAACGTAATCACATTGCAATTTTATACTACTTGAAATATTTTGCTGGGATATATTGTAAGGGTCGTGATTTGAAGAAAATAAAAAACTAACCAAACAAACAAACAACAAAAAACCAAATACCCCAGACTCAAATAGTATGCACCAGCAAAGAGCGTTTATTCCACATTATTCTACAACGAACCTGACTGCAGGAGTCTACCGTATTTCAGGATGGAAGACAAACATGTTGGCTTTTCAGGGTCAATGTAAACCTGTTAGGGTAAGAGTGGGTGACTTTTGCATCTTTCCCTTGATTGTTTCTCTCTCTCTCTCTCTCTCTCTCTCTCTCTCTCTCTCTCTCTCTCTCTCTCTCTCTCTCTCTCTCTCTCTTTCTCTCCCCCTTTCTCATTGCTTTTGTGATTGGTTAAGGCTCTGGGGGAATTTCGGGACGTTTACTAAATATCTAGACTTGGCACAATTTAGGTGGTGAGGCTAAATTGTGAAGCTCCTGATTAGCTGCCTGTGAGGTAGGTGGAACAGTTGATTAGGTACCCCTGAGGCTAGCTCATGCTAGATGGACAGCTCTCTGATTGGTTGCCCATGAGGGGTGGCTTTTTCTAAAAGTGATTTGTTTTGGACTTTTACAGTTCTGAGAAACAGAAACTTAGGCCTAGTTTCCCAGACTAAAGTTTGTACCCTGCCATAGTCAGCCTGGCTCTGGCTAACTGTTCTCTCACTCCTGCATGGCCCTCAGGAACTGTGTTAAGTGAGAAGTCTCCAAGGGAACTACTGTTCAGGGAATCTTAACGTTGGCATAGAGTCATGGGAATTTAAAGTCTCTTTACATTAGGAAGATATTAGAGTTTCATAGAGCCAATGCCTTCTTTGTAAAATAGGATGATAAAAGCATTTTCTACTTCTGAGATTCTTATAAGAAACATTCATGAATATCTTTTGTAACTTATAAAAGATGAAATACACATTGTTATTACTTACCAATATATAATGTAAAGAGATCAAGATAAAACCTACCTAATTATTGCTTATAATACAAGATTCAGAAGTTATTTTTATCTGAGTAAGGTATTTTTCCTGGCTAAATATAGGACAGTACCAAACTGATTTGGCAATTTTGTTGCAATACTTGTTGACTCTTCAGATCCTTTCAAACTACCTAACAGGGTTTTAGGCAAAGTGTCTCAAAGTTACTGAATAAAGTAGAATTTACAGTTTCTTAAATGAAATATTTCTTAGATTAAATACACTTGAAGGCTCCCAATTTTTCTATGAGAGGAAACAAGGTAAATCTGTGATATTTTTCTTTTTCTCTTTTAATTTTTTTTTTATAAAAATATTTTTCACATATTATTTTCTGATTACAGTTTCCCCTCCCTCTAATCCTCTCAGTCCTTGTCACCTCTCTGAACATCCAGATCCCCACTCTTTCTCCATCTCATCAGAAAGGAAGATAATATAATATAATATAATATAATAATATAATATAATATAATTAATGTAATATAATAATATAATATAATATAGCATATATAATATTGGAAAGGATAATAATATAATAAAACATAATAAAGTAAAACAAAAATTAACACATTGAAATAGGACAAAACTAACAGAGAAAAAGAGCCCAAGAAAAGTACATGAAACGAATTTATTCATTCACACATTTCCATAATGTACATGCAAGGGACCTTTGGGAATAGACAGACAGAGATAGATGACATAGAGATTATAGATATGGATCTAAAGAGATCTATGTCAATTATAGATAGATAGATAGATATGATATGATATGATATGATATGATATGATATGATATATGATACAAATAGTTTTTAAAGAAGAAGAAAAAAACTTGTCTTTATGAGCAAATGAACCTCCAAAGATGCTGATAAGTTTCCTCTTAGCCATCTACTTCTGGGCATGCAGCCTACCCTTACAAATAATTTGTTTCCCCAGTGGGCACAATTAAATTTTTATTTACAGGGGCCAATAAATTAGAGATTGCTTCTGGGTTACAGATGGGGCAACTGTCCATGGCTCCTTCCAACTCCAGGACCCCTCTGGTGCAGACCTGTGCAGGCCATGTGCATGCTGCCTTAGTCCCTGTGAGTTCATATGTGAATGGATCTTGTGTATGTAGAGGACCCTGTTTTCTTGCTGTTCTCCATCCACTTGAGCTCTCAGACTCTTTATACGTCTTCCCCAAGGTTCCCTGAGCCTTGAAGGGAGAGATTTGATGGGAAGATTTTCCTTTTTCTTATCTATATGTCATAATAAAACCAGACTTTTCCCAGATACTTTAACCATAACAATATATGGTAAAAGATGGAAACCAGATGCGAATATAAAAACTCTACTGTATTTTATTAAATCATATATTAAAAGGACTTTTAATGTAAAGTAATGTAATTCTATTTTCATTAAGCTTTACTTTTATAAAACAATATTATTTATGTCAATATGTAAAGGTTATAGTATTATTTTAAATTAATTAATAACTAAGAAAAATTCAATAAAATGGTTCATATGCATTGATATAATCTCCTGAATTTATTTAGGAGTCTTAATAATAGTAACTTTTTGGAGAATTTCTGGATCCAAACCAAAAGTATCCCAATGACTGCCTGACAAATACTGCTCTACTTCATGATCCAAGAACATTCATTTCCTGTCTTTATTTTTATTACGGTATTGGATTTTCAGGTTTGTAAAAATACCTTATTCTTTTTGTTCCATCCAGTCATAGAAGAAAAAGCACAAAGAATTAAAGGAAATAATTTCAACTGCAACCTTTGTGTTGTAGTCATTGTTTCACATTGGTAATGCCAAGGTCTTTTTCTATCTCATAATATGAAGAATTGACAATCCAATTTAGTCAAGGGTCTAGGACATAGGGAAGGAGCACATACATCTGTATGGTTAAAGGACACATACAGTTGAGTGTTGCATCAGTGTTTAATTCTCAGATGCACATCTTTTTTTAATTGCTGCTGATATTCCATAACTAATTCAAACATTCTTGTCAAATTCTTAAACTCTTTCTTAGTTTACATATTATAATAGGTGTAAAAAGTTCATGGAGAAACTGAATAAGCATTTGGTACTCAATGAAGGGACATATAGACACTGCTACACTTTTTGTAATTAGATAAGGGTATGTTAAACTAACAAATTTATGTGCATCTTTACCTTGATAGAATACAAATGGCACCAAGGAATCAGGAGGCAAAAGGAGCCACTTTTTAAAGGAAGTATAATGATCTTTTCTTAAAGATAGCGAAGAAATTTTGATTAAAGGAGTAAAGAGTAAAACACAAAGGATTTCTTGTGTTTAAATTGGAAGCCATATAATGAACAGGGCTATTTATCAAAAACATTCCTTAATCATATATCTATAAAATCAAAGTCATTGAAAATTAGTTTTTATAATCATAAATATTTTAATGATTAAAATGTAATTATATTTTTAAAGTATAATACACACATACACCACACACACACACACACACACACACACACACACACACATCCCAAATAAAATTTTCCCATCCAAGCTGCCAATGTTTCTTCCAAAAGCCAAAGGCCTGTGGAGATGCTGGTCAGGGTTTATAAGAAACTCTCAAAACATTACAGGCTATTCCTATTGCCCTTGATTGCCCACAAGAGGTAGAGGTAATTACCTATTGTTAAAAATACCATGTACTTCAGACAAAGGGCTCAGTGGACCAGAGCTGAAGCTGACTTTAAAACTTGCCCCACTGAGGACTAAGTGCATGGTTTAAAAAGCTCTACATACAGTTTTCCATACAAACATCATACACACTTCTAAACAAGGAAAGCAATCAATAATCCTATCCAGATATGATGCATTTGAACCACAACAATGATACATATAGAATCATGTATCATTAGATAATCCTAAGGATATAGTAGTAGCATGCATACTTTGGTAGTGACTTAAAGTTCTCTAATTGGACTTAAGATTTGCTTAAAAAGAAGAAAGCCATGCCTGCTACTGAAAACCTAGCAAACTACCCAGGGCCAGTAAAGTCATAGATCTTGAATGAAAATTTTACTAAACCAGCACAATCCCTATATACATTCTCAATATTTGACCTATAACTACAGATAGGTGTAGCATTTCTCTTCTTCAAGGAAAGTTCTCTTTGCAACAGATAGAAACCATTACAGAAAACTACAGTCAGTCAGAATGTAGAGGTATGGAGCAAAGTCCCAGTAGACACATCTACAAAACAATTCCTGTACTTGAAAGCTAAGGAATTGTTGAAGAAGGAACTGTAAGAAATAGAGGACCTGGAAGTTTGCTATAAGACTGTGTCTCCTTAGTTTCAGAATTTTCACATATAAAATCTCATCACCACAACTGCTAAAAATGAGCTTAACAAGGACCAAAAAAGACATGCCAAAATGGACAGAGAAGAGGGTAGAGAGCCTCAATCTTACATAAAGAACTACAGGCAACTAAGGAATGCTGAGACTTGGAGAAATAGTCTTTCCAGGAAACATGGCACCACTTTGTTATCTAATAGCAAATGATCATCCCTGCAAAAATATGTGCAAGTAACATTATATGGATTGAGTAGGTGGTACTTATGTAGGAATATGTATATGAATACATCTACATACACATATGTAATCATTAATGCAAAAAGGGCCATGAATTTGAAAAGAAAATAAGGAATGGTGTGTGGAGGTTTTGAAGAAAAAAATAGAAGAAAGAAATGATGAAATTATATGACAAGCTTAAAAATAAATAACAAATTTAAAAATTAAAAAGCTTTATGTATGACCACTTTTGAATATAGAGGGGTTTTCCAAAGAATACATACATCTAGTTTCACTGTTATATCTCTGATCCAACTTTGTGATATATGTGCAAATATTGAATAAAGTACCTATTACATTAAACAATATTAAATTGTGAAAACTAATTTTATTTACTCTTCTAATATAAATGCATATCACCATTTGAAAACTACAGAAAAGTAGTAGTATAATGTAGTTACTGAAAAGAAAAGTCATAATGTATTGACTAAACTATGAGCATGTATATACAAAAGTATAGATCAGAGACATAAGTTCATCTACTTTGTTCTGGATCATTAACATTTTACTTCAAATTAAACTGGCCAATATTAAGAGTAATTCTTTATTCTTAAAAGAACTTAAACTTAATAAATCAGCTTAGCAGAATTATATGATACCTTTTAAAACCTTTTCATAAATGTATATTTTTCTATAAAACAAAAAATATATTAAAATGGTAAAGATTCAATTTTTATACTCTTAACTGCTACAGAAAATATAAATCTGAAATAAAGTTTTAAAATATCTATTTTGAAAATAAAAGAAACAGTGAGCACTTCAAACATACACGTGTTCCAAAAACATATAATGAGGATATGTCATGAGTATAATGTAATTGTCTGGCTGTATTTCTTTGTATGCATCCTCCCAAATCTAAAAGTGGCATTGCTTTCAAGTTCTAACCAAAAACACATAGAATGAACTTAAATACAATGTAGTCAAGAACCAAACACCAGAAGTCTAGCTTATAATCAACACGCCCATCCCATAAATACAGGAGAAATTCTGTGGAGTGGTAGAATTACAAGGAGAGACCAATATTTGCTTTGGCAGATGTTGAGTCTGTGCAAGTAAGAGCACAGCTGTACACAGAATGTTTCGGTGTTTCTGAAACTGCTGAATTAGACATAAAGGAATATCCAACTTTCTATGTACCAGAAAGTTTGAAGAACAAAGCACCATTTTATAATTTCTTATGAAGTTTGCAGAATAAACAGTCTACATTAGACAATTTATGATTTTGTCATTTACAATTTGTTCTGAGGCCGCATCTTTGTTACACTGCTGTGGTTCTTTCCTAACTTTAGATGTTTCATGCCTTCTGTGTCACAAAATGAAAAGTTGGTGATCCTGCAGTCTAAGCCATGATTGACTGGTCACACATGAGCAGGAATTTCAATACAAGTGGAATGTCTCATACTTGACATCAGAAAAGTCACACTGGAGACCTGAGAACCCAGTTTGAGAACTGAGAATACGGAGCTTTCCTATAGGGCCATTCAATTCCTTCTACTTAACCATATATACTACTTTTTTAAGAAATTGAGGTTCTTAACACTTAAACAGAGAGGCCAAGAGTACTTCACCCTCCAAGCCAGGCTCTGCCAAAGGCATTTCTTAAAAGTCTAAGGATTCAGTGAGTGCCTTCCTACTTCATCTCAGACTTTTCAGACTTCCTTTGGGCTGAGTGATCATACCCTGCCACAGTACACTGTTTCTAAATTGAGTTTGTGTGTCCAACACTCTACTGATTCAGTGTTAGACCTATTTTTATTTCAGTATTAGTTAGCTTGACAAAATTATTTTCAAAATTTTAAATCAATTGCATTTTCAAATTTAATTTATCACACCACAGTATCTCTCTTTAAACTTGTTTTCTTTTCAATTTTAAATATCAATACTATTTTTCAAATGTTTTGGTGATATGTTGGATTAATTACATGTGCCATGGGTGTAGAATGCTAGCAAGCAGAGTGATCTGCCACTTACCCTTGACTCTGGCTCCAGGAGTTCCATAATAGATCTTAAAATTTCAAATCATAAAATTCTAAGCTCGATGAACTAAATGTCCTTCTTTGGCATTCTCTATGGCATATTATTTTTTATGTGTTTAGAGCAAAAAGAGAATAGTTACAGTGTTGTCCTGACTAAAGTGATACTCCTTCCTCACTTCAGGGTTTTACTAATGGCTGTGGCCTGTCCCATCCCCATCCCCCCCCCTTTCCACTGCATCAACTTCTTCCTCATAGGGATATGAGATGCCTGCCTTCCCAACACAGTTTACTGTTCTCTGCTTTGTTACCTAAAAGGGTTTTTAAAGCTGTTTTGTAAAGCAAAATATTTGAATTAACATAAGAACAATGATTTTGGATTTGTTACATACCAGCCACTGTGCTCTAAGCTTTGAAAGGTTTATCTTAGCTCACATAGACATTAAGTCTTACAAATATTAGAAGAAAACATGTTCATGGTTCCTGTGAAAATAAAAATCAATAAATGAAAGGGTCTGGGAACCCATGGAATGTAGTTCTTACATATAATATGAAGTGATGTCTGTAATGCAGTAACATTTGTTAGTACAACAGTTGAACTGGGGCTGGAAAGATGGCTGGGCATTTAAAGTCACTCACTATTCTTGAAGAGAACCAAGATTCTGTTTTCATCACTGACATAGCAGCTCACAAACATCTATAAGTCTAACTTTCAAGAAATCTGACAACTTTTTCCACCCTTTGTTGGGAAAATAGGGACTTGTAATGTCTATTCTTCATTGCTGTCAACTTGACACATGGGGGAAAGAATCCTCAACTGGGAATTGTCTCCATTGTATTAGTTGTTTACTAATTGATGGAGTAGGGTTTAACCCACTTTGGGAAGTACCATCGCAAAGCATGTTTTGGGTACTAAAAGGAAGCTACCTGAGAAGAAGCAGAAAGCTAGCAGTAGGCAGAGTTCCTTCCTGTGCTCTGCTTCAGTTCCATCCTTCAAGCTCCTGCCTTAGGCTCCTGCCTTGGCTTCCATTAATAGATGGTCACCTGTGGGCTAAATAAACTCTTTTATCTCTGTGCTACTTCTAGTCAGTATTTTATCACAGCAATATAAAAGTCAACTAAAACAGTGATTGAACTAAATGTTAATGTTCAGAAGCAACAAAGTCTGCACCTTTTTCCTGGTTGTTCTTGATGACCAATTCTCTGTGAGCTACTTTTGTAATTGCAGATAATGTTCTGTAATTAGGGAGATAATTATGAAAATTCATAAAATAATTATAAGAATACATCTAATCAATAATACATATTAACAACTGTTTGTTATTAATATTCATGTTTTAACTTCTGATTCCCATAAAATAATTTTATATATTTTTTTAGAAAGAATTGTAATTGACTAGAAAACAGTAACACAGACATTTCTGGTGTGGAAATATAAGTACAGGCTTTTGGCAACTTATTTTCAAGAGCACTGCAAACAATTATTAAATCAGAACATAAAATACTACTAGACACTAATATATATTAAAATCTTTTGTCTTACAATGTCACAGATAATACTAACTAATAAATCATGCTATTGATCAGAAAAGGCATTATTTTTTAAAATCTCCTAAGGTTCACATGACTTAATTTAAATGTTGTTACACAATTATAAGATTAGCAGATATGTTTTTATAATGAATAGCAAAAATATAAACAAACTTTATTTTTCCCAGTAAATGTGTTTTAAAAACTAGAGTACACATTTGAAGTTATACTTGAGTTATAAATTTGTGTTTGAAATATACTGTATTGTGATATTTTCAGAACTGTTTTATTTTTTATTTATTCTTCTAACTTCTAACTTCCAGATTTTAGTATAGAAAATATTTTTTCTTAAAACACATCCTCAGACTTAGAAAAAATTAGCAAATCTTCTTATCGGAAAAATTGGATTCCCTTTTATGTTCTTAGTCTTAGTAACAAAAGAATTTTTAAACAGATTCAGAGGGAAACTCCAGGACAATTTTATTGGTGTTTCAAAGAAAAAAAGCACAGTTATGCTTTAAACCTTGACAGCTCCCAGAAGAGGGGTGGAGAAAGAGGGGCCATGCCGTTTGGATGCAGACATGCTGAGTAGTGGAACACAGCAAGCAGTTTCTTCATACAATGGTAGGGTAAAGCTTCAGATAACTAGTGAAAAAGCCCAGAATATAAGGAGAGGCATGCTTACATAAGCAAAGCATGTTTAGGCTTTGTAAAGTATAGATTGGAACAAGTAAGGAAAAGGCATGTTGTTTAAGCTTAAAATGCAAAAACAAAAGAGTGGAAAGATTAACAGTACTGACTTGAGGGAAGTATGTATGGAAAAAATCAATGGGAGGGTTATGAGGAAATCATATTAATATGTTAATTGTTCCTCCCATTTCCTTAATATGTATTGAGGAGGATCAGAACTCCTGTGAGGTAGCCTCCTAACTAGGTAATTGACAAGCCCTCCCTCATTAACTCTTCCTGGCAAAGATAGAGTATGCAATACACTATAATCTTTGGAATGGATCCAAATGCTGTATCTTCATACAGAGCCAGGGTTATTCTACTCTTTTGACCGGGAGGCCTATTGTAGGAGGTTGTGGTTTCTTCCTTTCCATTATTACCAAGGAAGCAGAAAGTTTTGTCAAGGTCTATCATGAATAAAAGATCCATTTGTAATGGCCTCTAAGGTTGTAGGTCCCTGTCCAGACTAACAACTTACATCTTCCTTAAAAAAAAAAAAAAAAAAAAAAAAAAAAAAAAAAAAAAAAAAAAAAAAAAAACAACAAAACAAAACTGAGTCATAAATATCTTGTTATTATTTTATGATTTAAATTCATCTTTTTTAATAACTTTCATCAGTAACACAATTCCTTTATCACAGTCATTAGAGTCAGCTTCAGGTGCAAATGATAAGCCTGCAAATATTGCCAACTGCCCAAAGGAAGGTTAAGTGATAGCTATTTAAAGAATCACTATAACTGAGCAAGAATAATATAATAAAGTGAGAATTAATGGGCTAGTGGGATGCTGCAGTGAGTTATGGCACTAGCAACCTAACCTAATAACCTAAGTTCAAAACCTAGGATCCATATGGTAGAAAGAAAACAAACTACGGCAAGCTTTCCTCTGTTCCATTTCATTGTGTAGCATGTGATAGACACGGGAGGGGAGGGGGCAGGAGGAAGGACAGAAACTGAGACAGTCAGAGAGACGGGGACAAAGAAAGAGAGACAGACAGAAACAAGCAAATAGAAATAGGTAACAGACACATACTGCAAGAGAGATGGAGGTGGCAAGGAGAATCAGGGAGACATACAGACATGCATAGGAAGACAGACAGAAGCAGACAGACAAGTACAGACACACACATGAACACATATATACATACACAAAGAAGAGAGAGACAAAGACAGAGGGCATAAGAACAAACATACAGACAGAATAAAAAAAGTGTCCTGTATCACTTCTTCTTCCAGCCAAATTTCTCAAAGAAACCTCTTTATAACATCCATATCCATTTTCAGTCCTTGAAATGAGTCTTAACTACCAGGGGACCCCCCAACTCCCTGCAAGTGAGGCATGAGAATGGAGTTTGATACAAACACAAGAGGTTTATTTTCTGGCTCATCAGAGTCGACCCTTAATCAGCCCCTCATGGTGAGTGACTGGAAGGAAACCCTGAATGACTATAACAAACAGTTTTAATACTTTTTAGGAGTACAGGTTGCATCAGCAAGGTTACAATTTAAACTTATTGGCTAAGCCTATTGACCTCTGAATCTATTGGCTAGCAAGCATAGGCAAATTATGACATGCATTTGAACTCTGGGACCAGAGGGTTGGTTAGGTAACTATCAGTCAGTACATTCTGCAGTTTTCCAAGAATGTTCCTATACCTCCCAAGAACTGTGGGTGGAAAAATGGAACTTGGCCTTGCTTTGGCCTGAGGTAGTGGGTATAAGCCTGGCAAAATCCCCTAGGGTCCTTCATGTCCCTCCACATATTCACTTGTTAATTATTAGTCATAGGCCTCCTCTTTATTCTTTCCCAAGTACTTCCTTTAGAGTGTACACCCAAGAGTCCGAGTGCATATGTCTAGTCAGCCTTTACTTTTGACTTTAAACCCATCTCCACCAAGACTTTCTCAGTTCCCTTCTTAGACATCTGAGGGCAGTACTTTTGACTTGTCTAAAATCAAAGTCATTACTGCTCTCCAATTCACCTTCCCTTTCCTAGTTACCATTAGTTACCTCCAAATCCAGTTCCTCAGTCAGTTCTGCAGGGTGGTCCATATAGCAGAGACAGAAAATGTTGTGCTCATGGTTGTATGTGCAGCACTAATACAATGTCTCAAACATAATAAGAGATCAGTACATGCCTTATTGGGATGACAAAAATGGGTCATAGAGATAAATAGCTGTGGTTATTTGGTGATTGTTTAGATGAGAATAACCTCATGGGCTCAGATGTTTGAGTGATTGATCTTTTGGTAGAACTTTTTGGAAAAAGATTAAGAGGTGTGGTCTTTTTGAATCACTAAAAACAGGTTTCAAAAACTCATGCCTTCCTGGTTGGTTCTCCCCTCTCCCTCTCCCTCTTCCTTTACTTCTCCATTCTTTGTCTATCTCTGTCTCTCTGTGTGTGTGTCTCTGTCTCTCTCTACCTCACTCCTTCTGCTTTCCATTTGCTATCATGCTTCCTATCATGGTGGTCATAAACTTTACCCCTCTGGAACTGTAAGCCATCAAGTAAATGCTTCTTTTTATAAACTGCCTTGGTCACAGTGTCTTGTCCAAGAAAGTAAAAACTATGATAACAGTTTATTAATTTTGCCTGGATATTTTAATTAAATAGTAGAAATAAATCTTGAATAATAAGGATTTCATTAAAATATAAAGGAACCTGATTTGCCTTGGCCTGGGACCTTTAGCTGCTGTGCTGAATCATCACAGTCACTGGTGACAAAAAGGTCATCACAGGATTTCAATGCTGTGCTGATGGTACTGAAGGTTAAAATTAAAGTCAAGAGACATCCAGCGACTTGACAACCTCCATGCCTCCTAATATGGATGGAAAAGGTGGCCACAGACCTGCCCTCACATGGCACAATTGGGCTGTAGACATACAGACATCTGCCTACTACCCTAACTTGATGCTAGGGAGAAAGAAGTCATACAAAGACCACCACCGTATCTCAGTACACTGGCGGGAAAAGACACCCAGAGACTTGCCTGAAGACACATGGTTCAGGAGGGCCATAGGCACACTGATGCCTGGCTTTGGCCATGTCATTCAGTGATAGCACAGGAGGTCACCCACAGGCCCTATAATCATGTGGCCTGTCTACAGTGGGAGCCACCACATTGTACAAATGTTTGGTAGACAGATGGGGAAGAAAGAGAAGCAGAACAGTTTGAGTATTGTTAAGAGAGATGGGATTAAAGATGCAAAGGAGGAGAGGAATAGCTTATTGTGAGTAGAAGTCATGGCTATGCAGCAGCAAGGAATGGCATCAATGCCATGGCTCATATTATCACTAGAAACTATGGGGACATTCCTGGTCTGGGCATCCACATGGGACCATGTGGATGCTTTCAGTGCTCTGAAGAGCTGACTCCACCTCTCACCAATGGCAACATTTGGGAGAGTGGATCCTGAACCTCACCAGGGCAGCACAGTGAAGCTGGCCCTTGTGGTGGGGGCTCAGGTAAGCTGGCCCCAAGGGTGTGAACATAGAAAAGTTGACCTTGCCACTCATCTTCCCTAACGTGATGCTCCCTCTTGCTGCCTTCAGACAGTTTGGATTGCAGTTAGGCCATGAGAGAACCAGGAACATCCAAGCCATGACCCTTGCTTTAAGTTTGAGTCCTGCTTCATGGAACATTTACTTTAGCTGCTGAACAGCCCAAACTAATGACTTTGTTACCTCTACTTTAGAAGTAACAGAAGATTCTACAATTATCCACTGGATTCCTTCTTCAGCTTATGTCCTGTGTTCTTATAAATGACAGTTAATCAATCCATCTGCAATTTGTGTATTGAAATACCTAGAGTGGATTTATATTGCACTGACCGAGTCCTTGACTAGAAGAAATTCTGCTGTGGATTTGAAATGGAAAGACTAGAGATGCAGACAAAAGGCTGGTCAAACAACTCAATATCCTTGGCAAAAAGTAAGTAAGCCAGTGGCCAGGTCAGTGACAACAGTGATGATGAAGAGACAGGCAGCTAACATCCATAGACTCTCCCAATACTGTAATTCAAAGTAGAAGGCTATTCAAGGAATAGTGCACTAAATCCCATGGGCGTTGGCACTTAAATGTTCAAGGACAAATGGATATGAGTCTGAAAGACAGGTGATCCTCTATTTTCAAAGGATAGAGTTGAAAATCATGTTCAGTGAAGAGAAATGAGCAACTACACTTACTACCGTTTCCTAGGAGACTCATGTCATAGAAGTAACTGGTCTTACTAAGATCATACAGAACACAGAACAAAGTGGAATTCAAAGTCCAAACTTGACTTTTCTGGTTTTAAATTAAAACAGGGATGTAGCCAGGTTTGTACCTCAACAGAAAGGCATTTGCCTGGAATGCATAAGGTCCTGGGTTCAATCCTCAACACCAGATAGATAGATAGATAGATAGATAGATAGATAGATAGAGAGAGAGAGAGAGAGAGAGAGAGAGAGCGAGAGAGATGGGTATGTGTGCCAGCAGTGAGGTTTTTTCTTTTTAAAATTTAATAACTTTCATTTTTAATTGGATATTTTATGTATTTACATTTTAAATGTTATCCTTTTCCCCCCTCTCCTCTCCCCCTTCCCTTGCTTCTATGAAGATGCTCCCATTAGAACAAGTAATAGTGTTTGGCTAATAATTCATCAAAAAGAATAACCAAGATAGAAAAGTCAAAATCACCTTAAAAACTCAATTTTGATGCCTGGTGACTAGTGAAGTTTTTCATGACAGTAGAAAATAAGAAGACATGAGGTTTGGATGTCTTATACAAATCCCTAATTCAGCTTCAACCATTTTGAATTCAAATTTATAAAACATCTAAGGCATGATGTCAGCTGAAAGGAGAATTTGAGTCAGATATTTACATGAAGTACAGGATTACATGAAAATAAAGATTTCAGAGCCCTCAGATGAAGCCATGAAAGGAGATAACAATGCCTGCACTTAGAGCAAGGCTGGAGTGAACAGAGTTTTCAAAGTGTTAAATATAAATCTGTGTCATTCTTTTTCTGTTCATGAAGAGTAACAGTCCAGAAAAAAAAATGTACTCACCACTGGAATGAGACAGGAGGGGTGAGAAAAAAGTGTGTGGTGTGACACACAAGGAAAGCATGTAACTCGCCTTTATTTCTTCCCTTTTTGTGGGGAACAGAGAGAACAGGGGGAGCAGAAAAGGAGAGATGAAGAGAACTTATAACAAATGCTTAATTTCTAACTGAAATGCAGAGTCTGTTAGATTAATTATTCTCCTTAGAACTATTTGGCCACCATGAGAGAAATGACATCAGCAAAACCATCCCTGCCTGAGCAGAATGAGTCATGTGTTTCGTCTGTTTTCACTTGATTAAAATATTTTACATTTGTTGAGATGGAAAAAAAAAAAAAAACAGACAGAGGAAGCCATTGAAAAGAGAAAACCAAAAAAAAAAAAAAAAAAAAAAAAAAATCCAAATATGGTGAGCTGATTCACCAGAACTGCAGCAATGTGGGCACTAACAACCGCAGTTCAACAAATCACATGGAAATCAGTCCTTAAACTTTTAAGAAAAATGATATGACTCTAGAAGAGAGGCAAATCTCTATTATCAAAACATGAAGTTGAAGGTCTTGTTCAGTAAAGGGGAATGAGAAAAATTGTAACATCATCTGTTCTTCATAAGTATTTTCTCAGATAAGTATAAACTGCTGTTGGTTTAAATGTGTCTAAATACTTGTTTCTCTGGAGCAAAAGAGGCAGGAAATGCGGACTAAAAGGGTTGGGCGGAGCTTGCTCCTTTATAGGAATCTATGCCAAGCAGTCTGTAAATACTCCATTTCTTGGCAAATGTCCACCAGCAGATTTGTCCATGATCTGTTTGAAACTGTGGCTGTTAATGCTGACCTTTACATCCCTTAGCAATGGGAAGTTTATAATTAGGCAACTTAATTTGGAAAAAGGATCCCTATTTGGTGACTTTAGGCAGTTACTTTTCTAAACTATGTGAATCAGTAGAGTAGTAAAGCTCTTTATGGTTTTTGTGTGTACTTAACAGACTGAAGATACATACAGAGATTTCAAATGGAAAAAACACCATTTAGTTCTTATTTCTAACTAAGAAAGCATATTGTTCTCAAAATTTCATTGAATATTATTTCATGAATATTAATTAAAGATTATCAAGAAATCCTATGAAATTCTTTAGCAACCATAAACAAAGGACACAAAAAAGATAAATTTATTCAATTAAATTCTTTAAGGATATTCTTATGTGTGTGTGTGTGTGTGTGTGTGTGTGTGTGTGTGTGTGTGTGTGTGTGTTGTATTTTTTATGTGTGTGTTCTGTGGGAAAATGTTATGTATGTATGTGGGGGGGTTATTTGTGGGTGTGTGCACACCTGTTTGTGAGTGTACTACAAGGCTAGAAGAGGGCATCAAGTCCTGTGGAACTGGAATTACAGACGGTTGTAAGTTACCAAAAATGGTGCTGGGAACCAAACTCAAGTGCTCTTTAAGAATAGCATGTGCTCTTAACCTCTGAGCTATCTCTCTATTCCCCTCATTCACTATAGTTTTTAAATACTTCAAGTTAACTTCAATGGAGGATGAATTGTTAAAATCAATTCTCTTTGCTATTATTTTAATTTATTATTTTTATACATGAATATATTATGGGATTTTTTGCTCACCTAAAATAAAGCAAATTTATTGTAACATTTGAAATATAATAAATCAAAAATGCATTAATATTTAAACTATTGAACTAATTATAACCTAGGCTTTCATAAGCAGGCAGGGAATATTGTATTAATGTATTATATTTTGATCAGCTCCATTTTAATCGCTCTCTACTCTGCAACCCCCTATATTTTTTGCTGACAACTTCATGGCTTCTTTTTAAAGTCACAAGAGTTTACGCAGTGCTTCCAGTCTTTCATGTAGTTTCACCCATTGGGACATTGGTAACCTATTAGAGCAAAGAAAACTCTTTCACGCATAGCCATTAATTGCCATAGCTCCTCAACTATGAATGAGCCTTCCTGGGACCCTCCCCAATCCAGGTTATAGTTTTGGTTTCATCTTATGTGACTCTTGTGCATATAGTAGCCCTGTCACATCCTGAAAATTTTGTGTGATAGCCATCCTCCAGTGTTCCTGCCTCTTTGAATCTTTCTCCAGCCTCTTGCATGTTAATATTGTTATTATTACTATCTGTGTAGACAAAAAATATATAATTTGTACATTTAAACAAATAATGGTTCTTATATATCACTAAAAGCAAATATTTAAAGCTTACACAAAACCCACTTTCTCCTTTTTATGCAGTCCAGGACCAAAATCTAGGAAATGTTACTACCAAAATTATGAGTGGATATTCCCTCCTCAATTAACCCAATTAAGAAAATCTCACATTAGCATACCTTCAACAGACTAACCTAATCTAAACAACTCTTCATTAAGAATGAGGCCTTTGGTCCAGCAAAGGCTCATTTTCCCAGTGTAGGGGAATGCCAAGGTGCTGGGGTGGGAGAGAGTGGTTGGTTAAATAGTTCCCATCCAGATCTAGGGCTATTCAGAGTATTTATGTTTTTGAGCCTACTCCACCCAAGATAACCATTTCCTCCACAAACACTGGGATTTAGTACTAAGCTGAAAGGAAAATAAGAAAAGTCTTTGTTAACTGGAAGGAACACTGGTAGCCACTTTAGTGATGTTAAGGCACTTTTATAGGTCATTGAAGGTAGTCTTCCAGCTCCTTGTGTTGTCCTCATCCACATGAATCAAAGCTGATCTGCATGACCACCAGGGATCTAATCAGACTGATAGTGTGTAGCTGCCAAGATCTCTTGGCATTTCAATTCTTCAGAGCCAATGCATCATTGAGCAACAACATGCCACCATGACCTTCCAATATGTAGAATCTTTAAGCTGTAGATGACAATGGTCATTTCAATTCACAACTCAGCAAAGATTCAATCCCAGAAATACCAGTTCAGAAATGTTAAGGCTCCTCAGTACTGTCATCCTGCTTACACAACATGTGAGATTATTTCTTTCAAGAAGTTGATCACTCAAACAAGGACTAAAAATTCTTACATTTTTAAAAATTCTATACCTAGTGTGGCTTGCTGATTTTGACTGTATTATATGATTTCTCTTGATTGGATGCTTCCAGTGATGGGAGAGTTTAAAAAAACAAACAACAACAATAACAAAAGATGATGAAGGTCTTTAAAGAGGAAAATTTACAAATTCTTTTAAGAAATTGAAAAAAAGAAATTGGAAGAAATCAATAAATACCTTAAGAAATACTAAGAAAACCAAGAAATGGGGAGTAAATGGGTGATGAAAACCATCCAAGACCTAAAAATCGAGATATTAGCAACAAAAAAAAACACAAACTAAGAGAATTCTGGAAATAGAAATGCAAAGTAAACTCAAGGTCACAAGAACTACAAATGCAATCATCACAAACAGAATACAAAAGATGAAATAGAGAATATCAGGGATTGAAGATGAGAGAAACAGATTCATAGGTCAAAAAAGTGTTAAATCTAAAAAGTTCCTGACACTAAACATCAAGGAAATCTGGAACACTATTGAAAAAACAAAAACAAAAAAAAAAAAGTGATAATAATAGAAGAAGGTTCTTGGCTCAAAGGTTCAGAAAATATTTTCAACAAAGTTATGAAAGAAAAAATTCCTAACCTAAAGAAAAGGGTGCCTATAAAAACACAAAAAGCATAAAGAACACTAAATTGATACAAAAAGAAGAAAATTCCCCTGTCACATCACAATCAAAACACTAAATGTATAGGAACAAAAAAAGAATATTAAAAGAAGCCAGGAAAAAACTCCAAGTAAGATATAAAGGCAAACCTATTAGAATTATACCAGACTTCTCAACAGAGACTCTAATAGACAGAAAGGTCCAGATAAATGTCTAGCAGACTCTGAAAGAACACAGATGGCAGTCCAGACCACTATACACAACAAAACTTTCAATCATCATAGATGGAGAAAAGATATTTCATGCCAAAACTAAATTTGAACAATATTTATCTATAAACCCAGCCATACAGAGTATACTATAAGGAAAATTTCAACTCAAGGAGGTAAACTATACCCAAGAAAAAATAGGTAATAAATAACCCCATACCAGCAAAACAAAACAAAGGAAAGCAAACACACACACATACACACACTACTACTACTACTTCAATTATTACTACTACTACTACCACCAACATCAAAATAAAATTAATAATCATTGGTGAATAATATTTCTCAATATTAATAGACTTGATTCCCCCAATTAAAAAAAATACCCCACAGGCTAACAGAATACTTATCATAGGAAAAATCCACTAAGATGGCATCTGAATTCTAATCTGAATATCGATCCCTCAAATTTGAAAGCACACACATTCATTAAAAAAAAAACCCTAAAGCTTAAATCATGCATTGATTTAATAGTATGAGATTTTACCACCCTATTCGCACCAATGGACAGATATCTAGACAGAAATGCAACAAAGAAATAGTTCACCTAACAAACAGTGTGACTCAAATGAACCTAACAGATATCTGTAGAACATTTCACCCAAACACAAAAAAAATTACCTGCTTCTCAGCACCAGATGGAACCTTCTCCAAAATTGACCACTTACTCAGTTACAAAGCAAGATATGAGAAAATTAAAATAACTTTGTGTCTTATCATACTGCCATAAACTAAAGCTGGACATCTGTAAAGGGAAGTGCTGACACTAGGTCTAGTCCTTTAATTGGTTCTTGATTTTGTCAATAAAGAAGGCCAGGAGCTAATTGCTGACCATAAGGTACAGATGAGACTTCTGGGTTCCAGCAGTAAAAGGCAGATTCAGGGAAAGAGAGAGGGCTATTTCTGCCATGCTTTGGAAGGAGAAGCACACAGCAACCATGTAAGAGCTCAGGGCAGCCAAGGCCTGCAGTTCTGCTGCTGGAGGGTTGCCAGAGATGTCTGTCAGGGACTAATTGGGACAAGCCATTAAGCTTAGGATGGAATGAGAGATGGAGATACTAAATTGTTAAGGGCACGTATTTCCAGGCAGGAGGTATTTGCACCCAGCAATTGTACCACAAAAGATAAACTGTAAAGTGACAAGCTAAGTGTGTGTTTTTTATCAGTAGATTCAGGGTCTTGGGTTAAGGTGGCAGCAACAGATCACAGGGTTGAGTCAGATGAGACAAAGGGGAGCTGAAGGGGCCAGGGGCTTAGGCTGTGGTGTGATTCTAAAACAACACTCAACAGATATCAAAAACAGAAACAACAAAAATCCTGCAAACTCATGGAAACTGAACAATGCTCTACTGGATGACTATTTGGTCAAGGGGAAAATAAATAAATTAAGGACTTCCTAGAATTCAATAAAAATACAGAACATACCCAAACTTATTAGGCACAGTGAAAGCAGTACTAAGAGGAAAGTTCATAACACAAACGCCTCTATAAAGAAATTGCAGAGATCTCAGGCAAGCAACTTAACAGCACACTTTACTTAAAAGAAAAAAAAAAAAAAATCCACAAAATTGGAAAACCTGAAAGAAAGGACAACTTTCTCAAAGGATACTACTTACCAAAGTTAAATCAAAGTCAGATAAACAATTTAAAATTATAACTGCTAGAGAAATAGAATCAGTCATTGAGAGTCTCCCTACTAAAATTCAAAAATAAACACTGACAACAATAACAACAAAAAAACAGATTTTTCAAAGAACAGCTAATACAAATATTCCTCAAATTATTTCACAAAATAGGAACAAAAGGAACACTGCCAAAATCATTTTGAGTCCACAGACATCCCGATACCTAAACCACACAAAGACTCAACCAAGAAAATTGTAGGGCATTTTCCTCATGAACACTGATGCAAAAATACTCAGTACAATTTTCACAAGTTAAATAGGAAAACACGTCAAGAAAATCATCCACCATGATCAAATAGGCTTCATTCCAAAGATGCAGGAATGGTTCAATATATGAAAATCTATTAATGCAACCCACCATATAAACAAACTGAAAGAAAAAAAACACTCATGATCCTCTTATTAAATGTTGAAAAATTCTTTAGCAAAATCCACCAGCTCTCATGACAAAAGTCTTGGAGATATCAGGGACACAAGTCATACATGGAAACGCAATATACAGCAATCCAGTAGCCAACAGCAAATTATATGGAGAGAAACTTAAGGCAATCCCAGTAAAATCAGGGACAACACAACACTCTCTCCATTTTAGTTAGTATAGTACTTAATGATCTAGCTAGAGAAATAAGACAACTAAAAGAAATCAAGAGATACAACTTGGAAAAGAAGAAGTTAAAGCATTACAATTCATGGATGATATAATAGTATATATCAGTGACTCTCAAAATTCTACTAAAAATTCCTATAGCTGATAAATACCTTCAGCAAAGTGGCTAGATACAAAATTAAAAAAAAAAAAAATCAGTAGCTTTCCTGTACATAAACAATAAACGGGCTTAGAAAGAAACAGGGAGACAACACCCTTCACAATAGCCGCAAATAATATAAAATATCTTGGTATATCTCTAACCAAGTAAGTGAAAGACCTGTATGATAAGAACTTCAAGCCTCTGAAGAAAGAAACTGAAGAAGATATCAGAAGATGGAAAGATCTCCCATGTTCATGGATCGATAGGATTAGCATATTAAAAATGGCTACCTTACCAAAATCAATCTACAGATTCAATACAATTCCCATCAACATTCCACCACAATTCTTTACAGAAGTTGAAAGAACAATACTCAACTTCATAAGGAAAACAAACAAAAGACAAGATGGCTAAACAATCCTGTATAAGAAAAGAACTTTCAGAGGTATCACCAATCCTAATATCAAACTCTTCTACAGAAGTATATAATAAAAACTACATGGCATTGGCAAAAAAAAAAAAAAAAAAAACAGATGGATTGATCAATAGACAAAAAAGAGACAATCATAAATCTACATATATATGGACACCTGATTTTGGGTATAGAAGCCAGAAAAATATATATAATGGGAGGAAAAGCATCTCCAACAAATGATGCTGCTCTAACTAGAAGTCACCATATAGAAGAATGCAAATAGTTGCATACCTATCACCCTGCAAAAATTCAAATCCAACTGGACCAAAAACTTCAACATAAAACCAGATGCACTGAATTTGATAGAAGAAAAAGTAGGGAATAATCTTGAATGTTTTGGCACAAGAGACAATTTCCTCAACAGAACACCAGTGGCACGGGCACTAAGATCTACAATTTAAAAGCTTCTATATGCCAAAATGCCTTTAAAAATGTGTATATGTATCCCTCTCTTTAAAAAATAAAGTTGTAAGAGAGGAAAAAAATTAAAGAGCCCAAACTAAATGTTAAAAAAAAAAAAAAAGACAAAGTACACCATCAAATGGATAAAACAGCAGCCAACAGAATGGGAAAAGATCTTCATTAACCCTATATCTGACAGTGAGTTGATATTCAAAATATACAAAGGACTCAGGAAACTAGACATCAACAAACCAAATAATCTAATTAAAATATGGTACAGACCTAATGTGAGAATTCTCAACAAAGGAATCTGCAATGACTGAGAAGCTCTTAAAGGAATGTTTTATATCCTTAGTCATAGGAGAAATGCAAATCAAAAGAACTCTGAGATTTTTGTCTTACACCTGTCAAAATGGCTAAGATCAAAGATGCAAGATCATTCTGACAAGATGTGGATCAAGGGAAACACTCCTCCGCTGCTAGGGGGATTGAAAACTTGTATATCCACTTTGGAAACAAATGTGGTGATTTACCAGAAAACGGGGAATAGTTCTACCCCAATACAGAGCTATATCACTCCTGGACATATATCCAAAAGATGATCCACTATACCACCAGGACACTTTTCTAACTATATTTATAACAGTTTTATTTATTTTGTTTTTTTTTTATATTTTGTCAGTACTTTTTTTCAGATTTTAACATAATTTTTATATGAAACTATATGAATATATTTTTTAGTCAGTACTTGATTTTTTTCAAGGTTTGATAGTATGACTTGAAAACTTAATAGTTACAATGAGCTAAAGTACATGTAAAACAAAATGTAACATGGAAATAGTTAAAGTTTTCTTGTTTTGTAAATATTTTTTTGTTTTGTTTTCTTTTCTTTATTTCTTGGACTTCATACAGTCTGTGAGTTGTTTCTGGGGGAGTGCAAGCCTCTGGGGAGTGCAAGCATCCCACTATCAGTGGCTGCATATTATGTCTGTTCTTTTGTGACTGGGTTATCTCACTCAGGATGATATTCTCTAGATGCAGCCATTTTCTTAAGAATTTGGTTAAGTCATTGTTTCTGGTGGCTGAGTAGTATTCCATTGTGTATATGTACCACAATTTTTGTATCCATTCATCTTCTGAAGGACATCTGGGTTCCTTCCAGCTTCTGGCTATTATAAATAGAGCCGCTATGAACATTGTGGTGCATATATCTTAGTTGTGTATTAAAGTGTCTCTGGGGTATATGCCCAGAAGTGGAATAGCTGGGTCTTCAGGTAGTACTATATCCAATTTTCTGAGGTATCGCCAGACAGATTTCCAGAGTGGTTGTATTAGCTTGCAACCCCACCAACAGTGGAGAAGTGTTCCTCTTTCTCCGCAGCCTCGCCAGCATCTGCTGTCATCTGAGTTTTGGATCTTGGCCAATCTGACTGGTGTGAGGTGGAATCTCAGGGTTGTTTTGATTTGCATTTTCCTGATGGCTAAGGATGTGGAGCACGTCCTCAGATGTTTCTCGGCCATTCGGTGTTCCTCAACTGAAAACGTTTTGTTTAGCTCTGTACCCCATTTTTTAATAGGGTTATTTGATTCTCTGGTGTCTAGCTTTTTGAGTTCCTTGTACACCTTGGATATTAGGCCTCTATCTGATGTGGTGTTGGTAAAGATCTTTTCCCATTCTGTTGGTTGCCATTTTGTTTTCTTGACGATGTCCTTAGCCTTACAGAAACTTTGCAATCTCATTAAGTCCCATTTGTTAATCTTTGACCTTAGAGCTTGAGCCATTGGTGTTTTGTTCAGGAAATTTTCTCTTGTGCCTATGTGTTCTAAGGTTTTCCCTACTTTCTCATCTAATAGTTTCAGTGTATCTGGTTTCATGTGGAGATCTTTGATCCACTTACACTTGAGCTTTGTACAAGGAGATAAGAAAGGGTCTATTTTCATTCTTTTGCATGCTGAGTGCCAGTTGGAACAGCACCATTTGTTGAATAGGCTGTCCTTTTTCCATTGAATGTTTACTGCTCCTTTGTCAAAAATCAGGTGACCATATATATGAGGGCTCATTTCTGGATCTTCTATTCTATTCCATTGATCCACATGCCTATTTCTGTACCAGTACCATGCAGTTTTCAGCAGAATTGCCTTGTAATATAGCTTGAGGTCGGGGATAGTGATTCCCGCAGATGTTTTTTTGTTGTTGAGGATGGATTTGGCTATTCTAGGTCTTTTGTTATTCCATATGAAATTGCACATTGATCTTTCCAATTCCATGAAGAACTGGGTTGGAATTTTGATGGGATTGCATTGAATCTGTAGATTGCTTTTGGTAGGATGGCCATTTTTAAGATGTTGATTTTTCCAATCCATGAGCATGGGAGGTCTTTCCGTTTTCTGAGATGCTCCTCAATTTCTTTCTTTAGAGGTTTGAAGTTCTTGTCATACAGGTCCTTCACTTGCTTTGTTAGAGTCACACCAAGGTATTTCATAGTTTTTGTGACAATTGTGAAGGGTACCTTGTAGGGAGCCGTTTGTGCCACACCCAAACATGGCGCCGGCTTCCCGCCTAGAACTCAGCAAACAGAGCTGTTGCCCAGCCAAGAGACATAATGTGCATGCGCCACATACATCATAGCCCGCTCTTGGGACATACTATTGAGTTACTGGAGGGCGCAACAATCAGGTAGCGACACGAGTCTCCTAGGCATATATAGCAGTGCATTTCTCCCCCACGTGGAGAGGAGAGGAAGACAGAGGAGGAGAGGAAGACAGTGGAGAGATTGCGGGAGACCCCACGTGGAGGGATGGCGGAGAGGTACCACGTGGAGAGGGACCCTATAAGAGAGACTGCGGGAGATCCCACATGGACAGAGACTGAACAGAGAGATCGCAGGTGGGGGACTGCGCGTGAGAGGTCACCTAGACAGTAGAACCCGGTAGGGAGTCCCCGGCTCAGAGAGAAGTTTCCTGCTCAAGAATCCCCATGCTCAAAGTGCTGGACAATAAAGGTTATCCGCAGAAGAATCTGTTTGTTTGTTGCAATCCTGTTCCTCGCGGCGGGAAGCGTGGGCACGTGACAGTACCTTTTCCCTAATTTCTTTCTCCACATGTTTGTCCTTTGAGTATAGGAAGGCTACTGATTTGTTTGAGTTAATTTTGTATCCAGCCACTTTGCTGAACTTGTTTATCAGCTGTCGGAGTTCTCTGGTGGAATTTTTGGGGTCACTCAAGTACACTATCATGTCATCGGAAAAGAGTAATGTTTTTATCTCTTCGTTTCCGATTTGTATCCCCTTGATCTCCTTTTGCTGTCTAATTGCTCCAGCCAGGACTTCCAGTACTAAGTTGAATAGGTAGAGGGAGAGTGGGCAGCCTTGTCGAGTCCCTGATTTTAGTGGGATTGCTTCAAGTTTCTCGCCATTAAGTTTGATGTTGGCTGTTGGTTTGCTGTATATTGCTTTTATTAAGTTTAAGTATGGGCCTTGGATTCCTGTTCTTTCCAGGACTTTTAACATGAAGGGGTGTTGGATTTTGTCAAATGCTTTCTCACCATCTAGTGAGATGACCATGTGATTTTGATCTTTGACTTTGTATATATGGTAGATTACATTGATGATTTCCTTATGTTAAACCATCCCTCCATCCCAGGGATGAAGCCTACTTGGTCATGATGAATGATCGTTTGATGTGTTCTTGGATTCGGTTTGCACGGATTTTGTTGAGTATTTTTGCATCAATGTTCATAAGTGAGATTGGTCTGAAGTTCTCTTTCCTTGTAGGGCCTTTGTGTGGTTTAGGTACGAGGGTTGTTGTAGCCTCAAAAAATGAGTTGGGTAATATTCCATCTGATTCTATCTTTTGGAATAGTTTGGAGAGTATTGGTGTTATGTCCGCAATAAATGTCTGATAAAATTCTGCACTGAACCCGTCTGGACCTGGGCTTTTTTTGGTTGGGAGGCTTTTGATGACTTCTTCTATTTCTTTAGGTGTTATAGGGTAATTTAGGTGGTTTACTTGGTCCTGGTTTAACTTTGGGATATTTTATCTGTGTAGGAATTTGTCCATTTCCTCCAGATTTTCCAATTTTGTGGAGTATAAGTTTTTGTAGTAGGATCTGATGATTTCTTGAATTTCCTCAGTTTCATGTTGTTATGTTGCCACTTTCCTTTCTCATTTTGTTAATTTGGATACTCTCTCTTTGCCCTCTAATTAGTCTGGCTAGGGGTTTATCAATCTTGTTGATTTTCTCAAAGAACCAACTCTTTGTTTTGTTGATTTTTTCAATGGTTCATTTTGTTTCTATTTGGTCTATTTCTGCCCTAATTTTGATTATTTCTTGCCGTCTACTCTTTTTGGGTATATCTGCTTCCTTTTCTTCTAGGGCTTTTAGCTGTGCTGTCAGGTTGCTGATGTGAGCTCTCTCCAGTTTATTTTTGGAAGCACTTAGGGCTATGAGTTTTCCTCTCAATACTGCTTTCATTGCATCCCAGAGGTTTGGGTATGTTGTGTTTTCATTTTCGTTGAATTCTAGAAAATCCTTAATTTCTTTCGTTATTTCTTCTTTGACCCTGTTATCCTTTAACAGAGCGTTGTTTAGTTTCCATGTGTATGTGGGCTTTTTGTTGTCTTTGTTGTTGTTAAAGACCAGCCGTAGACCATGGTGATGTGAGAGGATGCATGGGAGTATTTCAATCTTCTTATATCGATAAAGGCTCATTCTGTGTCCAATTATGTGGTCAATTTTTCGAGAAGGTGCCATGGGGTGGTGAGAAGAAGGTGTATTCTTTTACTTGAGTATAATATGTTCTGTATATATCTATTAATTCTAGTTGGTTCAAAGTCTCTGCTAGTTTTGCAGTGTCCTTGTTCAGTTTCTGTTTCCATGATCTGTCCATTGGTGAGAGTGGGGTATTAAAGTCTCCCACTACTATTGTGTGGGGTGAAATGTATTTTTTGAGCTTTAGTAAGGTTTCTTTTATGAATGTGGGTGCTTTTTTATTTGGAGCATATATGTTAAGGATTTAGAGTTCCTCCTGACAGATTTCTCCGGTAATGAGTAAAAAGTGTCCTTCCTTATCTTTTTTGATAACTTTTGGTTGGAAATTTACTTTATTCGATATTAGAATAGTCACTCCAGCTTGCTTCTTGGAGCTGTTTGCTTGGAAGTTTTTTTCCCACCCTTTTACTCTGAGATAGTGTCTGTCTCTGTCTCTGAGATGAGTTTCCTGTGTGCAGCAAAAGGCTGGATTTTGTTTGTGTATCCATTCTGATAGCCTATGTCTCTTTATTGGTGAGTTGAGTCCATTTATGTTAATAGACATCAAGGAATAGTTGTTTCTGTTTCCTGCTATTATTGCTTTTGTAGGTTGAGTTGTGTCTGTGTCTTTTTCTTCTTTTAGTTTTCTTCCTTAGGAGTTTTCTTGTTTTTACTAGGCTGCATTTTCCCTCATTGTATTGGGTTTTCCACCTATAATTCATTGTAGTGCTGGGTTTGTGGTCAGATATTGTGTGAATTTTGATTTGCCTTGAAATATCTTTTTCTCTCCATCGATGGTGATTGATAGTTTTGCTGGGTATAGCAGCTTGGGCTGGCACTTGTGCTCTCTTAAGGAGTGCATGATGTCTGTCCAGGCTCTTCTAGCTTTCATAGTCTCTGTTGAGAAATCGGGTGTGAGTCTGATTGGTCTGCCTTTATATGTTACCTGACCTTTTTCCCTTACTGCTTTTAGTATTCTTTCTTTGCTTTGGGCACTTGATGTTTTTACTATTATGTGTCAGGAGGTATTTCTTTTCTGGTCCAACGTATTTGGAGTTCTGAAGGCTTCTTTTATGCTCGTGGTCATCTCATTCTTGAGGGTAGGGAAGTTTTCTTCTATGATTTTGTTGAAGATATTTACTGTGCCTCTTAGTTGATACTCTTCTCCCTCTTCTATTCCTATTATTCTTAGGTTCGGTCTTCTCATTGTGTCTTGGATTTCCTGGACATTTTGGGTTAGGAGCTTTTTGTTTTTTGCATCTTCTCTGGCTGTTTTGTCTATGTTTGCAATGTTATCTTCTGCCCCCGAGATTCTCTCCTCGATCTCTTGTAATCTATTGGAAATGCTTGCTTCTGTGACTCCTGATTTCTTTTTTTGGTGTTCTGACTCTAGGGTTATCTCTTTAGTGTTTTCTTTATTGTGTCAATTTCTGTTTTAATTTCCCTCTTCCATTCCTTTATTTCTTTGGTTCTGTTTTCCTCTAGTTCTTTGAGTTCTTTGAGTGTTTTTTTGTTTCTTCTTTAAAAGCTTCTGAATCTTTTTGCTTTTCCTCCCTTTCTTGTTTAAGTATCTCTTTCAGCATCTTGAGGTATGATTTCAGGTCTGTGTCTTCTTTTTCTGGAGTGTTTGGAATTCCGGTGTTTTCTGTTATGGGAAAGCTGGGTTCTGGTGTTGCTAGATTGTCTTGATTTCCTTGGGATATACTCTTTCTCTTTCCTCTTGCCATTTTGTTGTCAGTGATATGTTCTTGCCTTTCCCTTGTATCTGGTCTGTGTCCCTGGTTCTCCACTGGTCCAGGTGTCAGATGGGCCGAGCCCTGTTTTATGCCTCATAGTCGTTGGGTGTGAACAGAAGTTCCAACATTCTGTTTCTGGTCGCTGGATCAGGCACGGCAGGGCAGGGCAAGGCAGGGTGTACACTTTCCGTGTGCACTCCGCAGAGATCTCTCTGCTCCCCTGCAGCCCAGATTTCCCACCCACCAGTTGCTCAGCCTCTACGAGCCGCAGTTCCGGGTAGCAGATTGGCCAGGCTCTGCTCTGCATCCTGAAGTCACCTCCGGGTGGAAACAGAAGTTCTAATTTTCTGTTCCCAGTCACTGGATCGGGCAAGGCAGGGCAGGGCAAGGCAGGGGGTGCACTTTCCGTGTGCACTCCGCAGAGATCTCTCTGCTCCCCTGCAGCCTAGGTCTCCCACTCGACAGATTTATTTGTAATAGCCAGAAAATGGAAACAACTTAACTATACCTTTATAAAAAAATGAATAAATAAAATGTAATATTCCATGTACACAATGGAATACTACTCAGCTATTCAAAACAATGACATCATGAAATTTTCAGCCAATGGTATTAAACTAGAAAAGATCATCCTGCATGAGGTAAACCAGACACAGAAGGGAAAATGTGGTATGTATGCATTTATAAGTGGATATTAGTCATAACATACAGAATAACTATGCTATAAAACACAGACCCAAAAAAGCTAACAAGAAGGATTCAAAGAGAGGAAGCACAAATCTCATGAGAGTGGGAAACAGATTATATATTTCAGGTATATGTGGAGAAGGGTCTGAATTGATGTAGGAGTGGGAATGGGAATAGGAGGGAGTCAGGTGTGGGGAGGAAGGAGGGAAAAATGTAGTGGGAAAGACAACTGGAATCAAGGGGCATATGTCTGACAAGCTAAAAACCAAAGGCAATGGGATCTCCAGGTATCTCTCTGAAAGGTTTCACCTAACAACTTATGAAAACAGATGCAAAGGCCCACAGCCAAAACATTACTTAGACCTCTGGGATTTCTGTGAAAGAGAGAGAGGGGAAGGATTGTAGGAGGCAGAGAGGTAAAGAACACAAGAAAATCCAGAGAATCAACTAACTTGGACCCACAGGACCCCACAGAGTTTGAATTGCCAACCAGGAGCATGACATGACCTATGTATGCTCTATACACATATGTTACAGTTTTGGAGTTGGGGGGGGGGGAACTCATAACTTTTCTGACTCTGTTGCCTGCTTTGGGATTCTTTCCCTTTACTAAGTTGCCTTGTCTAGAAAAGGAAGTGCATAGTCTTACTGCAATTTGATATCCCATGACTGGTTGATGTCCAATTATGTCACCCCTCCTCTGAAGAGAAATGGAGAAGGGATGTGAGAGTAGGTAGGAAGGGGAAGGTGAGACTGAGAGGAGAGGAGGGGGGTAATATTGCAGTCTGTGTTGTAGCTGCTTGTATTCTAATGCTTATTTGCGTCCTCCAAAATTAAATTACATAAAAGGGTCTACACATAGCCTCTGGGAACCTGCCCCCAGTTAATTCTGATCGGTAAATAAAGTTGCCAACAGACAATAGCTGAGGAGGAGAGAAAAGTAGGTTTTAGGTTTCCAAGGCTTGGGACTACTAGGAAGAAGGAAAAGAGATCTACCTTGCTTTTGGAGAGGTGGAGAAAGGAGAGACACAGAGTCTACCATTGGGTAGAGAAGCAAAGAGAATGCCCCGGGCTCTGGACCAAGAAAGTGCTTTTTAGAAAGCTGCTCAATTGGGTCAGGAGAAGCCAAGATGGAACACAGAAATGAGTAAGTAGTTACTCAGAATGATCAGCAGGAGGTAGATTCTAGTAACATGGAGGAGAGGCGGTCACCAAGCTATTGTGCTGCTTAAGGTATATTGAAATATAAAGTCAGTGTGTGTGTCTTTCATTAAGAAGCATAAACCACTGGGATGGGACACAATCCTGTACCAGGATTTATTTATTGAAACAAATTAATACTACAGGATGTAAAATAAACTAATTGTCACACCTTATTATCTTCTATAGAGACAAATTGATTCTATACAGCACCATCTTAGCTATTTGCCTGTTGCTATGATACAAAACTCTAATAAAAACAGCTTAAGGAAGAAGAGGTCTGATTAGCTCACAACTGAAGTTGTAGTCCATGATGGACCTGACTCAAAGTGGCAATCTCTTTGAAGCAACTGGTCACATCCCACCCAAAGTCAAAAAACAGAGAAAGATGAAAGCTCAGATCACAATCTCTCCTTGAGAGTCCAGAATCTCCTATCCAAGAAGGCAGGCCCCCTCCCACAATTAAGATAACTATTCCCACATCAATTAATGTAATTGAAATAAAGTCATACAGGTATGTCTGGAGACCCATCACCCAAGTGAGTCTAAACTCTTGTCAAGATAACAATTTACCATTACAACCACAAGGACCTCCTGATAAACTACTTCAGTTTAGACTAGGAGGGATTTTTGTCAAACACAGTAGTGAAGGAATAGGAAGACCCTATGAAGTGGAATGAGACTGTCTACCTCCTAGAAATCCCTAAAACTGATGTACTCGCTCTCTTACAGTGTAAAGACCCTCTCTGACATTGTTGGCAGTGACTGAAAATTTGTTATCCAGGGGTAGCAGAGACAAGGTCTGTGTAAGGAGGTCTGTGTAAACAAGGAAGAGAAAAAAACAGATCATGAAGCAAAAAGCTGCTATCCTTTTTTAACTCTCATTTAAAATTTTTTAAGGTGGTTTGAAATACTGCAAAATTAGGAAAGTTGTCTGAACTAAGTCTTTTTCTAAGGCTTCAGATAAACTAAACTTATTTTTAAATGACCAACAGGAAAGTATTAAAATTAAATTCTATACTGATTTAATATAAGGAAGCGAAAATACAGAAGGTACTAATACGTTGCTAAACACTAAACTGTGTTCAAAACACAAATTCAAAATAAGTTAAAATTATAATGCACCATTTTGTTTTACAAAACCTAAAATATAGTCAAATTATATGATGTGATAAACAATGACTAGCTCAGCAATGAGCGTGCCTGGACATAGAGGTTGTAGCACTGAGTTCCTATTTAATATTAAAAGAAACTAGCATCCCTTAAATCCCAGCACGTGGAAGGCAGAGGAAGGCAGATCTCTTAGTTCAAGGCCAACATGGTCTATAGAGTGAATTCCAGGAAAGCTAGGGCTACACAGAGAAAGTTTGCCTGGAAAAAAAATAAACAAATTAAACACCCCAAAAAACAAATAAATAAAACAAACAACAAAAATAGAAACCAGTGGTTCTGAGAATATTACCTGATATCAGGCCCCAAAGTGAAAAATGTTAATAGTGTGGCTGGATAATCTTGACAAACTATGAATATATTGCCAGAGATCACTATTATAATGTTTCAAGACAAACATGTTTAAATGTATTATTTCATACTGGCATTAAACAGAACTGATCACCTTGAAAGTTGAATGAGAAAACATTTGTAGGAGTAAACAGTGTATATAGATGTGCACATGTATGATTGTGTATTTCTCCTCTATCCAGATTTCATTTTACAATAGAAATGATTTTGCAAAATTGTATCTAGTATAAACATAGATATAAAAAGGAAACACATTTACTTTGCAACTTTGATATATATATATATCCCTATGTTAATGTTCAGTATGTCTAGGAATTTATCCTTTAAGAAAGGATGACTAGACAAATAAATATGTTCTTCACAGCTTGTATTTTATGTCCAAAAAGTAAAAATGTTTAATAAGAGTGACTTGGTTGACAAAATTATAGAGCCTATATATAACAAATTGAGATAGACATACTATGTTTACAGATGAATATATTTAAATAATGTCATAAAATATATTAAGTAAGATAGCATATAGTATAGGTACAAGAGTTAGTCTAGGAAAATTTGAAATTTTTTCATAGTTTATTTCTGAGAGGTTGCATTTAAAGTTGACTCTTTAAAATGTATTTAGCTCTATTGTCTCATAGTTATAAAGTAGTCATAGTTTTCTAATTATGTGAACAAAACAGATGAAATTATCCTTCTCTTTTTGATTAAGAAACAGAAGAAGCAGAGAAAAGCTGAGTAGAGGAGAGTAAGCAAACGCACCGTGACCTCAGAGCCCAAATGGCAGTGTAGCTGGGTGAACTCTGGGTACACCAGCTGGTTTAGAAAGGACCTAGCATAACTGTCCTCTGAGAGGATCCACATAACTGACCAAAACAGATTCATAGAACTGCCAAACATTAGATTAAACTCTGGAGCCTTGTGGAAGAGTTAAGGGAAGAATTAAAGAACCAGGAAGGGATAGGAACTTCACAGGAAGACCAAAAGAGTTTACAAATCTGGATCCTTGGGGCCACTCACCAACCAAAAAGCACACATCTGCTGGGCCAACTCCTACCCCACATATATATCAGATGTGCAATTTGGTCTTCTTATGGATCCCCCAACAACTGGAGAGGAGACTGTTCCTAACCCTGTTGTCTGACTATAGATTCTTTTCCCCTAACTGAGCTGCCTTGTCTGGCCTCAGTGGGAGAGAATGTGCCTAGTCCTGCAGTGAATTATGTTCCAGGCTGAGTTAGTATCCAGGGTTGCGTCCTCTTCTCAGAGAAGGGGATGGGAAGAGGAAGACCTGTGCAAGGGGGTTACTGAGAAAAGAGGGGCCTGGATCATGATGTAAAGTGAATCAGTGAATGAATGAATGAATGAATGAATGAATGAATGAATAAATAAATAAATAAATAAATAAATAAATAAATAAATAAATAAATAAATGAAAAAAATAATTGTATCAAGGTATCAAAGGCCTGGGGAATTCCTGGGATATGATTAATATGCTGTTATTTGCTGAGACAGAAATTTAAATTCTTTAGGAGAGACAGTATAATGTTGGGGAAAAAAGTATATTAAAAAAAAAGACAATTGTCATGCTAACACTGAAACTATGTGTTCAAACCTTACAATTTCCTCACTGAAATTTAAAAACAAAAAAAAAAAAAAACCCAAAAAAAACCTTATATTTGTGAGACACATGGAGTTTAAACAGCACCTGTTGTTCACTCTTGGAAAGATATTTCCAACTGTTACTACATATGTAATAAAAGCCCTCTTACTCCTTCTTTATCATGCCTAACCTGAGCATTTCTAGCAGCAAGGGTACAAAACTTTATATATCACCAATATCAAAATGGGACTAAAACTTGACAAAAACTGATGCCTGAATTCCATCACTGCGTTGTCTCTGAAGCTAAGAACATTTAAATCATGATTCACATTGGTCATTGAACATGTTACTGATGCATTTCCTTTTACTCTCAAGTGAATGCTAACAATCAACTCAATTCACCAGTACATGATCTAGGGATTAGACCATAAGAACATAAATATTAGTTGACTCCAGAATCATTTCAGATAACTGAAAAATGTGACAATTTTCAGACCTCTTCAGCAGAAATTCAACAGAACTAAATATGCGGGATCCATATACTGGGAAATCCTAGAGTAAATTCCCAAGTTTCAAGATTTCTAGAATTATAAATATCATTAGAAAGATTATGTAGCACATGAAAGAAATATTTAACCAATAGTTTGCTTTCATGTATGATTTTATAGTATAGTTTCCAACTTTTTGTAGGGCCATAAGCAGTATTTTCTGCCTCATAATAGTTGCATCATCATATCCATGGAAATAGCCAGTTCAGACCCACCCTCCTACAGACCTGTAAGAAACAGCTGTGTAATAATAGAAGCCAGAACAGAAATAATTAGCTAATTTCCTTCTTAGGCTACTTTGACTGATCTTCAAAGAAGCTAGTTTAGGCATTTGAAAAAGCACTTAAGGGCTTGACTAGTGGCCATGGCGTTTTGGCCAAGGCAAACCTTCCTGCTTTCCTCCTCAGAAGGGGCATCTTTGTTCATAGTTTAGCAAAGGAAATCACTTGCATCCAGGAGACGGCTTCCCAGAATACCAGCTGTACAATTCTGCTGCAGGCTGAATGAAGAGTCACGACTAAACATGAAAAATAGAGTGTAGGAACAAAATAAGTCAGCTTTGGTCCTGTGAGTTGCTAGCACATGAATTCAGCCTAGACTGCTATGCTGAAAATCCCACTTGCCCATTATAGTATTCCCAGGAGATATGTCACAATAATTCATAGCTAACAACAAAGTATACAAATACATTCTAGGTTTTAACTAAAAGGGTTAAATACTAGTTTCATTGTAACCAACTAAGTCAAAGTAATATACATATCTAAAGCATCTTTATATCAAAATATCTTAATGTCTTGTATTCATTACAATAATTTCTTCAAATTACCTACAAAAATAATTGCTGAATAAAGTTATGTTGGCAAAGGCATTTTTAAATTCTAAATGTGTTTCCTCTCCCAGTTTACCTCATGTACAAGAGTTTAGTCACAAAATCATGTGCCAGAGCAATGTTTTATGAAGAATTATGCCTGATGGACAGACTCTTTCCAAGTTTGCTTTATTGTAATTCTAAATGCATATCATTGTTTTATTCATGGAGTCCCCATGAACATTAGATTAAGCAAGCCTGTGAAAGTCCAAAATAATCCAGAGAATTTAGACAAACTTAATTTGATTGCGAGGAATATGACTGTTTGCTCATGTAAAGTCAAAAACAAGAATATTTACTCCAGAACTATTCCTAAAAGAAAAAAATGGGAATTACCCTTATGTATTGTTAAGGTAAATAATAAATGGATGGCTTAACCGTGTGGAGCCAAGCACACACATGAGGTCCCAACACAACTTGGCACTCCAGGCTGCCTCAAGAACTCAGGCACGGTTCATTCCACCACTCCTGCTGCTTCTGTCCTGGGTGGATACAACCAGCCTGGCATGTTCCATTTCTCCATTGCTCAACATAAACATTACTCCAAAGTCCAGTAGCCTTTCAAGCAGATTTATATATTAAATTCCCAATCTAAAAACCCTCGACACAATAAGATTACATCCAATAGACAATGATACAAACAACCCTTCTATATGAGATAAAATGGCCTACATAAACCCTTAAAATATTCATATCTACCTATCATCAATTATGACCACTTGGATCTAGATCCTCCTTTTCAAGCTCCATCTTGATTCCCTGAAATCTCCATTTTGACTCCTGCCTCTAATTCTACTCCTCAACCTTTCCCCACCTACCTCTCTCCTGTCCAATCATATAACACCTTAACATAAATCTACAATGCATGTTAACAGCATATTTGTTAAATTTGTGATTATAATCACAGGGCAAGAGTAATAAATGATCTCTAATTATACTTGATGAGGCAAAAACATCTCAAGTATGTGTGTTGAGTAAAAGGAACTTGAATTGGGTTGCCTTATACTATATATTTCAAATTATATAATGTGAAAACATATTCTTTCATGGTATAAATCTGAACTATGTTTAACATAGGAACTAGAGGGGATGGTTCTGACTGAAGGTAAGTACAGGAGCAATTCCTGAGTTATCATGAGTCTTGGTGTACTTTCTGGGACTTGTAGCATGGAATTGTTTACTGTCAGATACTATGAGAAATAAGTGTGTGTGTGTGTGTGTGTGTGTGTGTGTGTGTGTGTGTGTGTGTGAATGTACACATGCATCTTCACATAGATACATGCATGTGGTTGAATGTTTACAAGCAATATACAAGTTCTATATGCATTGTGCAGCAGTGAAAAGATCATGTTAAGAAATGTTACAATATTGTGATACTTCTGAGATAAAAAATGTATTGGCAGAAAAGATGAGATAGAACAAAGAAAAGAAATGCTAGAGAAAACCAATAGAGAGGGGTAATGGGTGAGAAACTTCTTAGGAAATAAGTATTGTTGTTCTTGTACAAATAAAAAGAAACTGTGTAGAACAATATATAAGCAAATTGAGAATAATAAAGTCAATAATTATTAAACATACAAATATCAAACAATCCAATTATTACAATGAACATGATCAGGATAAAAATCATGGGATCATCATAATAGATGCAGAAAAAATTGTTTCACAAAATTAATTACCTTTAAGTAATAAAAGCACTTAAAGAAAAACAAGAACACAAGAAAATTATCCAAGTAGCACCATTCCCTAGGCGGGTGACTGGACTGCATAAGAAAGCAAGCCAGGCACAAAGTTCTTCCAGCATTTTTACTTCAAGTTACTGCTCAAGTTCCCACCCTAACTTCCCTTAATGACAGACCGTGAGCTGGAAGGATAAGCCAAATAAGTCCTTTCCTGAACTGCTTTTAAAAGACCATAATGTTTGGTTGTATAGCAAGAGAATAAAACCAGAATAGAAGTAATTTTTTGAAAATCAGTGAACTTTCAGGATGTAAGAACACACAAAAATCACCTGTGTTTCTATCACTACCAGCAAACAATTCTAAAAAGAAACTAGGGAAAAATACCATTTATACCTGCATGCAAGAGAAGAAAATCTTATAAATAAACTTTAACCAAGCATTTTTTCAATTGAAAATGATTTTATTTTATTAATATTGTATTTGTATTTTGCCTGCTTGTATGTCTGTGTACCACGTGCACGTAGTTTCAGCATAGGCCAGAAGATGGTGTTGGATCACCTAAGGCTGGAGTCACATATAGTTGTGAGCTGCCATATGGGTACTAGGAATTGAACCTAGATCCTCTGAAAGAGCAGCCAGTTATCTTAACTGATAAGCCATCTCTCCAGCCTCTCTCAATTGTTTTTTGAATTGGAAAAAATCCAAACCTCGGTAGAGAATGAGATCTTGCACACATTTAAGTCTGGACAAACCATCTGCCAATCTAGAAATCTCCTCTTCTGTACATGGCTTCAGGGTGTACCACCATTCCTTCATGAAGAGCAACAGCCCACCTGCCCAGATGTCATTTGATATCAAGAGCACAGGTTTTTGAAGGTATAACTTTAAATATGTATTTCAGGATCTAGGAGCTCCTGGGACCATCAGTTTAACCCAGCCTTCTATAACTGTTGTCTTACTTTTTATCACACAACAGGCTGCTTCAACCTCTTCACCTCTGCAGATGCTGAAACAACTTCTCCAATATATAAGGAGCTGGAAATTTGATTTCTTGGGAAAGACACAGCCTGGCCCTGGCATTTTAGTGCTCAGGAGAGCTGAAATAAGTCCACTTATCAAAACTCGATGCACAATTGTCTTTCCAAACTTGGTGTGTTATGCAAAATCTCCACTTAAATGCAAAGGATTGGCATCTCCCATTAACTCTGAGAAGCTAGCCACAGCTCAGCTCAGTCTTCAACTTTTATGTGCACATACTGAAAACGCTGCCTTATTGGTACCACCTGATATTGCCACTGTCTCCTCTGAAGCCCATTCCACATCTTCAACATTTCCAAATGTTATCAATAGGAGTTTTAGCCTGCTTGTTTCCAAACTATGTAGATACCTAAAGACACTGTCGAGAGTAGAGGTATTTGGAACTGTAGGAGTATTCAATCAAATACATGTTCACAGCTATTGCCAGATAATGTAAGGAGAAAGAGAGACACCTGAATCACTCCAAAGGCACATTTCTTGCTTTTATAGGCTCCAAACAAGATCAAATAGCTCCAAAATTGGCCCACCATTACTGCCTATTTTCAAGATGGCTGACAATGTCTTCTCATCATAGGTGAGAACATCCACAGGTAAAGCAGCACCAACCTCCCCAAACAGGTCTTTCAGGGCGGAAACAAGCAGCTGTTTGAACTGGGCTACATTCAGGCCAACTTCATGTTCTTGAAACGCTAGGCAGACTTTCATGTGGTGGTACTCCGAGAGGCTCTTGTAAACTACTCGTCCATATGACATAGCTGACATCTTCCAATATGAGGGTACCTTAAGTCACCCTGTTATGGAACATTTCAAAAACCTCTCTGGGTTAGACCCAATTCCAAGCACTCTTATATGATGGTAGCCAGAAAAAGGAAGTTGTAAATAAGAAGCTTCATCTCTCTCTTCTGGGTTCAACAGGGCACCACACTCTCATCAAAACACTTGCCACATACATAACTGAGGTGATGGTGATGGTGTAGCCTGGATGCCCAGAGTATTTAGGGCTGGAGAGATGGCTCTGCTGTTAAGAGCGCTTGCTGGTCTTATAGAGAAGTTGGCTGGGTTGATTTTCCAGTACCCACAAGGTGGCTGACATAAGCATGTACTCTAGTTCCAAAGGATCCAACACTCTCTTTTGTCCTTCCTTGGCACTTGCTCGTTTAACAACTGTTATGACTTAGCACCCATCTCGAAGGTAGTGAACCCAGCAACTCAGCTGTATCAGTCTTCCTGGTCACTGTCTGTATCTGAGACCTTAGCCATGCTGTATGGAGGCCAGTGCCGGATCTCTGACTGGCACAACAATAGCAAAGAACCTGAGGCCCACCACACTTCCACCCTGTGCTCCAATGTTCCCAAGCATTTTTTTTAATTCCAAAAATGATTAAATATGAATAAAGAAAATTAAATGAGCACAAATATATAGGAAACAATTTTGTTTGTGGATTTAAAGAACTAATAATTTTAAAATATTCATACAGCATAAATCAATATACCGTTTAATTAAATTTTCATCAAAACTCAATGACAAAAATCCTAAAATTTATACAAAACCACAAAAAACAAAAGCAGCTGAATATTCCTGCAGGTGTACCTGGGGGTGTTTGTGTGTGCTTATATATGTGTAGGGTTGGAGGATTTTCCTATGGGTGTTTGTGCAGATGTGGGTGTTGATAAGTATATATCAACTGGTTAGCCAGCAAGGGATTCACCAGGCTCTGTCTTCTCAGTCCTGGGATGACAAGTGTGTACCATCAAGCCTGACATTTTTTAAATGTGGATTCTAAGATTGAACTCACCATCAGGCTTGTGTGGCAAACAATTTACTAACTAGCGCCCTACTCCAAGAAGGAATTTCCACCCTTACTATGTCATCTAAAATATTTTTTTTATTATATTAACCTGAATTGACTAAGATAGTTTGTTTAAAATTTAAATTTAACCATATTTTCTACGTCTTTTCTGGTACCACCAACTGGAGCCTCATAAAAACAAGCTAGTCTGTGATGAAGGAGTAAGATGAAGGGACTAACTTGTGGTTTAAGTATATTGTTATTATCTGAAGGAGAGGGCAGGTCTAAGTATCATTGTGCCGATCCAAAAATGTTCTCACAGACCCCTAACACGAATATTGAAGGGCAAGGGTTATGATTAAAGAGTGAGTAAACACTGAGTAAATCCAAACTGAGTTGGTATGTATAGAGACACTGACGTGTCATTCTAGGACATGGGAAATATGTCACTGATTCCAACAGCTCCAGCAGTAACCACAGGGAAATGAAACCATTGACCAGGTGTCAACAAGAAAGCAGAAAGGATGGTTGATTATCTCAGCAGTCAGTATGAGGCATCAGCAGTTGCCCATATACACACTGAGGAACATGCAAGAGTAAAGTCCGCAATGGAGCTAAACCAGGGAGAAAGAACTGCATGCTTCTTACACAGATGCCCACAGCAGAGTCTGAAGTGAACACGCTTGAAAAGTGGTTCCGTATTTGAAAGACAGAAAACACTGCCACTCACATAAAGAGAAACAAACCAAAGAAGGGCTGACATGTGCCAGATGATTGTAGAATTTAAAGCTGGAGTAAAGAAAAATGAAAGCAGTGGGTGAAATAATTTTTATTTATTATTTACATTGAGACTTTGAGCTAATAGATTCTGTTGGCTACAGATAATGATACATCAATAACATTTGACAGAATAAACACATTTCTAGTATCCTGGGTTTTATTTTTAAAATTTTACCAAAATACAGCAAGACACTTTCAGTCAGGAGGAAGTCTGCAGAAACAACAACCATGACAGCAGAAACACATGTTTTCATTGCACCAAGTGCACACATCTCCTGTTAGCATCTTCACCTCTACTCTCATGGTCTTCACTGTATTTCTAGGTTAACTATGCTGCTGGGATTCAGAAGAGATAAGCAATACTTTAAATAGTTCCATTAAATACTATTTTATAGATAATCTGCATGCAGCCATAAGTCAAGATAACTGAAAATAGCACATTAATATTGGTGGTTTATGGCTATTTTTCAGTAGAAACAATCATTTAACAGCCATCAGGCTTTAGAGCCTAAGGAGTCTAAAGAGATCTCACTTGACTAGCATACAGAATTTGATGCCTAAGGATCAATAAGAGCAATTTGGTTAGGAATTTGGTATCTAGAAACTAATCAAGTAACAAATGTGTCTATTCAAATCTTTACTATTAACAACATGATTTATACTAACACCAAATAAAATATACTAGGAACCAAATACACAGTCTTAATTTTGGACAGTTATATTCAAACAACTACTTTAAATAACACATTTCAAGTAAGGTTAATAATGCATGTTATTTCTATATTAAAAACAGTTTACATTAAGACTACTAACTTGTCTGTTTTCTACTTATAGAACATAGATATGACAAGCAATTTTAGAATAGACAGTGACATAGCTCAAATGGCCATATTTCAAACTCTGAGTAAAAATTGTATATGGGATTCCCAGTTGGATAGCAAAAAACTCGGTAACGTCATACTCAGTGACCTTCCTGACATAATATTCACTAAATTGTTTATAATTTTACTGTTCTATTTTAATAGCATAAAGCTATTAGAAACCCTAAACAGTTTTTTCTAAGTAATGTTTTTCCTACCTTCCTACATACTTTTTCCAAGATAAGCATGCATATAAGTAACTTTTTATTGAAGTAAAACATAAAACAATATTAAAATTGAATGTTTGTACCAGTGAATAAAGCATCTTCCTCTGTATCAGTATGGCTCTGGGAGAGCCTCTGAGGAGGCATCCATATCAGGTTCCTGCCAGTAAGCACTACTTGGCATCAGCAATAGTGACTAGGTTTAGTGGCTGCATATGGGGTGGATCCCCAAGTGAGGCAGTCAGTCTCTGGATGATCTTTTCTCCAATCCCTGCTCCTCTATTTGTCCATTTATTTCCTCTCATGAGTGTTTTGTTCTCCTTTCTAAGGACTGGGGCATCCACCTTCTGGCCTTCTTTGAGCTTCATAAGTTCTGTGAATCATTTATTGGGTATTCCGAGATTTTGGGGCTAGTATCTGCTTATCAGTTAGTACATACCATGATTGTTTTTTTTTTGGATTTTTTTGTTTGTTTTTGTGACTGGGTTACCTCACTCAGGATGATAGCTTCAAGTTCCATCCATTTGCCTAGGAATTTCATGAAGTCATTGTTTTTAAAAGCTGAGTGGTACTCCAATGTGTAAATGTACCACACTTTCTGTATCCATTTCTCTGTTGAAGGACATCTGGATTCTTTCCAGCTTCTGGCTATTATAAATAAGGCTGCTATTAACATGGTTGTGCATGTGTTCCTGTAGATGTTGGAACCTCTTTTGGGTATATGCCCAGGAGTGGTACAGCTGGATCCTCTGGTAGTATTATGTCCAATTTTCTGAGTAACCACCAGACTGATTTCCAGAGTGGTTTTACCAGCTTACAATCCCACCATTAGTGGAGGAGTGTTCCTCTCTCTCCACATCCTCACCACCATCTGCTGTCACCTGAGGTTTTTTTTTATCTTAGCCATTCTGACTGGTGTGAGGTGGAATCTCAGGGTTGTTTTAATTTGCATTTCCCTGATATCTAGGAATGTTGTGCATTTCTTTAGGTGCTTCTCAGCCATTCTATATTCCTCAGTTGAGAATTCTTTGTTTAACTCTATACCCCATTTTGAATAGGATTATTTGATTCTCTAGAGTCTAACGTCTTGAGTTCTTTGTATATATTAGATACTAGCTCTTTATCAGGTACAGGATTGGTAAATATCTTTTCCCAATTTGTTGGTTGCCATTTTGACCTTTTGACAGTGTCCTTTGCCTTACAAAAGCTTTGCAATTTCATGAGTTCCCATTTGTCGATTCTTGATCTTAGAGCATAAGCCATTGGTGTTCTGTTCAAAAAAACTACATAATCTTTCTAAATATTCTTTGAAATAGGTAGTACAAGACTGCAGTTCTAGTCAGAGTCTTGTACAGAAAGGATTTAACACAGCAGCCTTGATTGCTACATTTAGTCAAGCCTGCCTATGCTTTTGTTCGTTTCTTGGCTGTCAAGAAACAACTTGGATTTTGTAGTAAAAAAATGTTTTATATAATGATATTAAATTATTCTTAACACCTGTTTTCTTTCCTGGAGTCTGTGCTAGTCACAGGCCATGTGTTTGACCATTGACCAATAAAAATCTTATGCTGATAGAGTAAGGACTAATGGGGACAGCCCTGGAGATAGAAAATCTAGGAAAGAGATCAGAAATCATCAATTTGAGCTTCAGAATACAAGGGATAAAAGAGAATCTCAGGAATAGAAGATACCATAGAAAACATTGACACAACAGTCAAAGAAAAGGCAAAATGCAAAAAACTCCTAACCCAAAATATCAAGAAAATCCAGGAAACAATAAAAAGACCAAAACTAACAATAATGGACATAGAAGAGACTAAAAAGTCCCAACTCAAAGGACCAGTAAACATCTTCAACAAAATTATAGGAAAAAACTTTCCTGATCTAAAAAAAGAGTTGGCCATAAACATACAAAAAGCCTACAAAACCCCAAATAAATTGGACAAGAAGAGAAATTCCTTTCGTGACATAATAATCAAAACACCAATACACAAACCAAAAAGAAGAAGAAGAAGAAGAAGAAGAAGAAGAAGAAGAAGAAGAAGAAGAAGAAGAAGAAGAAGAAGAAGCAGAAGAAGCAGAAGAAGCAGAAGAAGCAGAAGAAGAAGAAGAAGAAGAAGAAGAAGAAGAAGAAGAAGAAGAAGAAGAAGAAGAAGAAGAAGAAGAAGAAGAAGAAGAAGAAGAAGAAGAAGAAGCAGAAGAAGAAGAAAAGAAGAAGAAGAAGAAGAAGAAGAAGAAGAAGAAGAAGAAGAAGAAGAAGAAGAAGAAGAAGAAGAAGAAGAAGAAGAATATTAAAAGCAGGAAGGGAAGAAGGTCAAGTAATGTATAAAGATAGACCGATCAGAATTACACCAGACTTCTCAACAAAGATTCTAAAAGCCAGAAGATCCTGGGAATAGGTCATACAGACTCTAAGAGAACCCAAATGCCAACACAGACTACTATACCCAGCAAAACTATCAATTAACATAAATGGAGTATACAATGTATTTTATTCTATGACAAAACCAAATTTAAACAATAAGTTTCCACAAACCCAGCTCTACACAGGACAATAGATGGAAAACTCCAACACAAGGAGGGAAACAATACCCTACAAAATGCAAGAAATTAATCTTCTTACAACAAACCTAAAAGAAGATAACCACAAAAAACATAATTCCACCTCTAACAACAAAAATAACAGGAAACAATAATCACTGATCCTTAATATCTGATACTATCAATGGACTCATTTCTCCCAATAAAATATATAGACTAACAGACTGGATATATAAATAGGACCCAGATTTTGCTGAATAGAGGAAATGCACCTGAATAACAAACATAGACACTACCTCAAAGTAAAATGCTGGAAAAAACTTTTCCAAAGAAATGCCCCCCACCAAATAAAAGTTGGAGAATTTTTTAGTAGAATTTTAGTATTGAATAAAATTGACTTTCAACAAAAAGTTATCAAAACATGAGGAAGGACGTTTCATATGCATCAAAGAAAAAAATCTACCAAGATAAACTTTCAATTCTGAACACAAACACACACACACACACACACACACACACACACACACACACACACACACAAAGACACACACAAAAACCACACATACACACACACAAAGAAAAGAAGGTAAATGATAAAATACAATACAATAAAGTTATGGGTGTAGTTTATTGAAAAGCAAGTACTGAGGTTCAATAAGATATCCTTTAAAAAGAAAGTGAGTTGTAACTCTACAATTAATAGACATTGGATTTCCTAGAAGTTCAGTCTCTCACACACCACTTTTGAATGCAGTGAATCTAAACATTTTACAAAATACTATATTAAAAAAAACAAAAACAAAAACTCTGAAGGTCTCATTGTCCTACACAAAAATAACTAGTCTTGATCAAACTTTTTCTAGAACAAAATACCTCTATCATTACCAGAGAGTCCACAATAAAAACTCCTTCATTAGTCACCTATTATTGTTTCCATTTGTAATCGATGTAGCTGCATCAAAAACTCATTTTCTGAAGTATGTCTAGGCATACTTTTCTTTTCTGTTAAAGAAATTTGTAACATTCCAATAAAATTGGGTCCTGTTAGCCTCTTTATCAGGAACATAATTATGTCAGGTTTTTCCTTCTCTTGCACACAAGGTATTTGTTGGGATTCTGTAAACCCCACCCCTCAATTACCTGGCAGTAGCCAGGTATGCTCCACCTCAGTGACCTGACACTATAAAAGGGGCTGCTTGTCCCCTCCTCTCTCTCTTGGCCTCTCTTGCCTTCTGGCTCTCTTGCTCTCCCACCCCTATCCCTCCTCTTCCCCTTCCCTTCCCCCCTCTCCCTCCATGTGCTCATGACCGGCCTCTACTCCTCTATTCCTCTCTCTCTCTCTCTCTCTCTCTCTCTCTCTCTCTCTCTCTCTCTCTCTACCTCTACCTCTACCACCCTCTTAACTCTCCCATGACCTGAATGAACTCTATTCTGTACTATATCATTGTGGTCCCTCAGGGGGAAAGGATTCTCAACATGGGCCCCCAGAGGCATCTCCCTTGCCCCCAGGTCTTGCTCTACCTCCATGGGCCATATGCCCCCCACTCTCTCCATCCTTCCCCTAACATTAGTGCCGAAATCCTGGACATCATCTTTTCACAACAGTATTTATTCAGCAAGATCTTTGTGGAGAGATCTTGCTACATATCTGCACACCATACTAATGAATTATTTGACACCTTTTCAATAAGAAATTAAAACTAGAATTTAAAAAGACACTAGGCAAACCTAATATGACCCAAATACATCTACTCAAAGGTGTGATAACTTCAAAATTGAATGGTTTTTCACTAAATCAAGTTTTCAAAAGATTTGTAACTACCACTCAAATTTCAAGAAAACACACACATACATCCAGACCTAAACAGGCACATTCACATATGTATACAAACACACACAAATATACACAGGCATGCACACATGCACACTAGCAAAATAATAGGAGAATTAGGAGAACATGTTTCCAATGGAGAGATTGTCATATATCTGAAACCATCTTAAACCTTCATAGACTGCAGAATTCCTAGAAAAGGAAGTCTGGTTGTCTTTAAAGTAAACAAGGGGCCTTAAGCAAGTTCCCATTTCTTTGTGAAAGTGCTAAGATGGCAGCATTAGAGATGCTCCAGGATGCATGAAACTGAAGATCACAGAGCTGGACAACATTGTGAACAGAGACAAGTTACAAAGTGTTTAGTGCCAAATGTGCTCAGTTAGAATCCCTGCCTTGTACCCTTCCCCCACATACCCACATAGTCCAGCAAATTCCATTCCTCTCTCCCTCTCCCTCTTTCTCTCCCTCCCTCCTTCCCCCACCTCTCTCTCCAACCCCACCCACTCTGAGAGCCTCCCAATAGGAAAGGCAGAAAGAAAAAAGAAAAAGAAAATTCAGTCTCACATTCCTAACATTCCTGACAGCTATCCCAACCCTCTCACCTGAAGTCACAGCTACCAAAGCCCACTTTCCCCACCCCAAGCCCAGTGTGTGGCAGACAGTCTATAAAAAACTTCCAAGCCATAGTCAGCCTGTGACTCATTCCAGTCTCATTCTTGAGATTGGTTAACTCACTCCTGCCACTTTACTTTTAATTCAGCTGAATTGGCCTTTTTTTTTCTCCCAGAGAAAACCTATCAAAATGAATCCACCTTTAGGATATTCCAGAGCCAAATAAAAGGGAGTTAGCTAAAAGAGAAATTAAATTTGAAAGACTAAGGCTCTTTATCCAACATGGTACTCATAAGCTGGTGTGTTTTATTAGTAGAGCCAGGATATGTTTTAGAGCCAGGTATGGAAAAGTGGAAAGGGTGCCTCAGCAGGCCCATGATGAGGCATCTCTTCCCTTGCCATCCCCCCACTCCGAGGCACCAACTATACAGTAGGTATAGTATAAAATAGAGTTTATTTAGAGCATGGGAATGGGGGAGCTGAGAAGAAAGTACAGAGAGACACACAGAGAGAGAGAGAGACAGACAGAGACAGTGAGAGGAGGAAGGAGGAGGAGAGTCTTGCTAGGAACAAATGGAGGGGGGAAGAGGGAGAGAAGGAGAAGGGGTTCAGAATGAGAAGGTAAAGAGAGAGTAAGAGTATGAGGAGGAGTCAAACAACCCTCCATTATAGTAAGCAAGGCCTACCTGGTGACAGAATTGTAGGACAGAGCTTAGGAGGAATGACAATATTCCTCCTAATCTCTGTCCTACATTCCTCCATTTTAGTTCGATTTAAAAAAACAAAAACAAAAACAAAAACAACAATTAGTAAGAGGCGATGGTAAAGCAGGAATCAGGTAATCTCAGTCTTTAGCGACTTCCCGCTGACTTTGGGGTGATGTGTCTCTGGAAAAAAAACTAAGAAAATGGGAACTGGGATGTTGGTCCAGCTTTAGGAGAGTTAGCTGTTTCCTTGTTGTCCAGGGTCTGTGGAACCACTTGTAGGTAGGTAGGAAGGAGCAGGTCCAGTAAAAGCATCTATGTATGTGAGAGCAGGTTGGAGCATCTGTGGAGCCTGGATATAAATTTTGAGTAAATGCCTGGATTTGGTAAAATGTGTGTGTGTGTGTGTGTGTGTGTGTGTGTGTGTGTGTGTGTGTGTGTGTGTGCCTGTGTGTGTGTGCCTGTGTGTGTGCCTGTGTGTGTATATATAAATTTTTCTTAGGGGTACTTTTGAAACCCTTAGGTTTTAGGTCTGTTGTGAGGGGAGTCCCAATCCCAGGGAACAAGAAAGGAATCTCACCATCTGGAATAGGTAACAGGTAGAAACTTAAGCTATTGATTGGCAAGTGTTCTTATCCATCTGGCTGTACAAAGATGATGGATGGTCATGAAATTGCCCTTAACTAAGATGGCACTAAAGCTACAGCCAACCATGTGACCACCCTGAGCCAAGATGGTGCAGAAGCATTTGCATAGAAAATCTGCCCACAACAATGATGGCAGACTGTTGCATTAAATCTCCAACCCCAATAAGCCCAAGTAAAAAATCACACAAAACTTAGTTATAATATTCATAATCTACACACCTAGATTGGGTAGATAGATAAACTACTTCATACTCTATTCCTCAGCTATGAGATCCCTTGCTACTAGCAGGTTCTCTAGGCCTCATGGTTCTTTTCCATCTTCATTCCGCTTTCTCTTCCTTCATCTTCCTCTGTCTCCTCCATCTCCTTGTCACCCTCTTCTCCTTCCTCTCTCCCTCTCTAAAACCTCCAGCCCCAACTTTCCCTTCCACTACCCAATCACAGGCTCTATCCTTTATTTGACCAGTTAAAATGAAGAGAAGGTTCACCTCAGTAGTGACCTACACCTCATTAGAGCAGCCCCTGTTGAGGAAGTCAAATTAGCATAAAAATACAAACAGCACCAGGGCAATCCACAACAGCAGACAGTGAGGAGACTGCCCCTAATCAAAATGACTTTAAAGGTACAACTTCACCTGGAGGAAAATCATATGTTTGTTATATCTTGGGATGGCAGAAACAGCATGATCAGCAGATAAAAATATAAACAGATAAACATAAAGAGACAAACACATTTTGTCTGGTAGAAAGGATGTCTCTCCAAGGTCTGGCCTCTCCTGTCACACCTGGCTTATAACTGGTGTAGACTAGAATGAAAAGAAACCAGAAAGCTGATAGTGTTGGCATCGGACAATAAGCAGTTGTGGTATGAGGGGCAGGGCTAGAGAATGAGCATCCCCAGCCCGTTTCCCAGCCTATGCCATGGAGTGGCTCTGGGCTGAAGGGTGGTGCACAGGCCAGTGGGCAGATAAGCTAAGGCAGAGTCAAGCAGGCAAGGAACCAGGAGTAGAGAGCAAGGGAATAACATGGAAAGAGACCGAGGGGAAAGGAAAAAGATCACATAGAAATCTTTCCATTTTTCATATCACTGGTGAGAATGTCTTTTTTGTTGTTGTTGTTGTTGTTGTTGTTGTTATGTTTTAAAGTTCTATTAAGCAGCCATTTAGAGTTATTGCTATGTGGATCTCAGAGTCAAATATAGCCTAGGAATTCAGAAGTCTTTTAGACTTGGATGTATCCCAGTAGGGAGCCTGGGAGTGACAGAAAAGACATACCCTTCTGTCTGATGATAGGAGTTATTAATCTTATCACTTGCAGTGTCCTGAGGATAAATTAATGACTAGAACAAAGGAGTTATTAATCATATCACAGCAACTTGAGGGGAAAAATTAATAACTAGAATGAAGCACCTAGCAAGATTAGATTTACTAGACTGTCCATCATGCAATGATCTAGTGGCCAAGCTATGGAGCCAGCACCTGAACTGTGGGGCTCAGAGTCCTAGGGAAAACAGTTTACCCAGGCCTGGTCTAGATTTTTTTCAGCAGTGCACTAGAGAGAAGCCACAACAAAAAACTGTCTTGAGGGGCAATAAAGAATTCACCCAATGGTAGAGGTCCTAAATGAGACTGTGAATATGGAAAGCTTAAAAATTTGCCCGTGTTTGGATGAAGATTTTAGCAATCCAATGGCTAAAAAGTCTGTGTGATGGTGGGAAAATATGAATTCACATGACCTGTGAGTTTTTAAACCCAAGTCATGAGAAATGCCAACCTGCAAGTTTCTAAATCTGAGTCTCACAGTGAAGGACCCCAGGGGTTGTCTCCAGCTTTACACCCACGGGCTCAGACCAAGTGCCATTTTCCACCCATAGTTCTCAGAAGGAGTAGGAACATTCTAAAAGCACACACACACACACACACACACACACACACACACACATGTGCTGACTGATAGTCACCTGAACCTCTGGTCCCAGATAGAGTTCAAATCCATGTCATAATGTGCCCATGCTTGCTAGCCAATAGATTCAAAAGTCAATATGCTTTGCCAATAAATTTAAACTGTAACCTTGCTGATGTAACCTGTACCCCTATATAGTATAAAAACTTTGTTATAGCCATTTGGGGTTGCCTTCCAGTCACTAGATACAAGGAGCTGGCTGAGGGTTGAATCCAACGAGCCAGAAAATAAACTTCTTGCATTTTCATCAAACAGAAAGATAAGTACCTCTCACTTGTATAGAATCTTAAAATGTTGATTTGTATATAAGCTAATATCAGAATATTAAGTAGTTCTCTGAAGCTTCAGTGAGGATTAGAAAAGGGATGAGGATAAGCTCATCAATGGGTGCTATGTTATGGCATAAAAAGTTCTCAGGCACAAAACGTTCTCAGGCACCATTGCAAGGCATGGTGCTGATAGGAAATGTATAGTGCATTCCAGTAACCCAGAGAAAGGGATTTAAAGTAATTGTGTTTGAGTACAAACATGATTAACCTGATTTAAAACATTATATAATGTATAAATGCATCAAACACTACGTATATGGAACCAATTAGTATGCATGAGTTTTATGTTTTCACCTATTTGTTAAAAATAAATAATAAATGGAAGTAAAATAAATACAAAGTAAATAAATGAATAAAATAAATACAAAAGAGTAAAATATTCCCCCATCTTTTAAGACTTTCATGCAAGTGTTTCATTCTCTCCACCCAGATAAACTTTTGTTTAAACAAATATCAATACTATATTCTCAGGATAAAGTTGCTTCCTCCTTCCCCCTTCATTTCTTGTGTGACAATTCTTTTAAGAGGAGCCAATTTAATAAGACTGTGTGGTTGGACTCCAGCCAACAAGAGAAAGACTCAGTCATGCCCTGAGTTAAAATCAAGAGGACTTCTTGTTTCTGTGTATTCCTCCTTTCTAGCACACTCTCCTAAATAAAGTTTTATCTTGTTCAAACAGTTCAGTTGGGATAATGGTATTCATCTTTGTAACCCCAAACTTACTTTTAACTAACACATAGGAGTGTGGAACCAATTTGATAGATAAAGCAGTAGTTCTGGTGTTAAATTTCTATTAACAGCTGCACCACTTCACAGGACCACCAGTAGTATGCAAAGTTCCATTTGTTCTACATCCTCAGCATGCATTGTTAATTTTTCTGTGATTAGCCATTCCCACTGTGGCTAGGTAATTGCCTCATTGTTCTTACATGTCTTTAATGGCCTGTAATATTAATAAACTTTTCCATGTGTCTGTTGATCTTTGTAATGTTTTCTTTTGAGAAATTTCTGCTTAACTCTATGGTCCATTTTTTTTTAACTAGTAATTTTTGTTTCATTGTTTAGTACTAAGTTTGGGGAGCTTCTTAAGCTACAATTTTGGAAAACACATATCCTTATCACTGGCGATCATGTGCTAGAAGCAATATGTGTATTTAATCTTTTAGAACGTCATAGTTTCTATTAAATAATGAGTATTATTTTCAGTGTTACAAATTAGTAGTGCACATTCTCAAAAAAGTTGTATATGTTATAAGTTATATTTATACAGCACAGTCTGACATTTCCAAGAACTCTCCCTTATCTTCAGCTATTTCAATGTTTTGAAAACAGATGGAGAATGGTGAAACATACTTTAAACTACTGCAGAAATATTTGGTAGCAGCTACAGGAGTGTTAATGTAAGTATAGCTCTGTGGAAATGGCAGATCTATTTTACATGAACTTTCTTGAAAGAAATAATTTTAAATGAGATACAGAATAAATTATTGAATGTGTACTACATAAACATGTTTGTATGAGGGGCAGCTTCTAGTGACTATTGTATGTCATCATGATGCCAATCCTCAAAATTCTGCATCATACATAGAAAACATTTTGAGTTCATCCTGCCTTTTACAATCTTTCTAAATTAATTTCTTTCTAAATTAATCCTAATGGCTCTATCCTCTTTCAACTTTTTATGTCAATTATAGCTTTTCAACTATTTTATATTTTAAATATGGAACAATTTCACCAATAGTTTCCAACAGTAATGGCTGAAATTTTCTTATAAATTGAATAATAATTCAAGCTTCTGAATTTACCTTGACATTTTATATAATATTTTCATTTTATTCTTGTTTCTATCATTTATTTTAAAAGCATTAAATTATTCTTAAGGCTAATTTTATAATAAGATTAAAAGATAACCATAATAACAGTAAACAGGTTGTTACAATATTTTAAAGTATTTAGAAAAAACAGTTAATTGACCTAACTCAAAGTTATACATTATTTGTTTTTATCTTTTATAATAAAAATAACCCATTTGTAATTCTTGTCTGGCAAACCCCCAAAATTAAATTTTATTAAAGTCAATTTTTAGATGAAGACAGTAGAAAGAAAAGTATGTACATATTCTATTTATAACAAAGAACATTGGCTTTCTCGTTGGTGGTGAATCAGGATCAAACACTATTTTTCAAAAGTAATCCAGGACTCATTACAGGATTTGAGTGTAACTGAAATATTTAAATTATCTTTATAATTTTATTCTAGAGGACATAGGTAAGATGTTAAAAGTAATTATTTTTTTCTGACTTCCTTTGGTTAATAAATCTTGTTCATTTGATCAAAATAAAATAATTCAAACCTAATTTGTTCTCAATTATAAGCATCCAAATAAATAAGATCAACATATTTATTATGTGTCATTATGTGTTCTGGAAATGGATGTAAAAAAGAAAAAGAAAAAAATCATATTTTACTACTGTTGCAGACCTAAGCCATATCTTCCAGTGAACATTCACACTGAATTTTATGAATAGCATGCTCCAAACACGTTTGATGCAATGTACCTGGACCTCATTGCAGCAGCAGCCCCAGCTGTATAAAGCTTTCTGTGTACGCTACTTTTTTTTCCCCCACTTAAACCAAAAACACCTTTATTGACAGTTTAGGGAAGTTAAAACACATGGAAAGACAAAGATGAGACCACAGAAGTGTAAAATTGCAGCACATGAGTTAATATTCTTCACCCTTATTGTCTCCTTCAGCGCTATCTGCCCCAACCTTTTCATAATCCTTTTCTAGGGCAGCCATGTACTCATGGGCCCCAGAGAATTCCCCCTCCTCCATGCCCTTGCCCACATACCAGTGCACAAAGTCATGCTTGGCATACATCAAATCAAACTTATGATTTAGGTGAGCCCATGCTTTAGCAATGGCTGTAGTATTGTTCAGCATGCACACAGCTCTCTGGACCCTGGCCAGGTCGCTACCAGATACTACAGTGGGAGGCTGGTAATTAATGCCAATCTTGAAGCCAGTGGTGCACCAGTCCACAAACTAGATGGTATGCTTGGTCTTGATGGTGGCAATGGCAGCATTGACATCTTTGGGGACCACATCATCACAGTACAGCAAGCAGTAAGCCATGTATTTACCATGACTAGGGTCACATTTTATCATCTGATTGGCTGGCTCAAAGCAGGCATTGGTGATCTCTGTTACTGTATGTTGCTCATAGGACGCTTTCTCAGCAGAAATGACAGGGACATAAGTGGCCAGAGCAAAGTGGATTCAAGGATAGGGCACCAGGTTGATCTGGAATTCTGTCAGATCAACATTCAGGGCCCCATCAAATCTGAGGAAAGCTGTGATGGAAGACACAATCTGGCTAATAAAACAGTTAAGGTTAGTATAGGTTGGGTTCAGGTTAGGGTTAGGGTTTCTAAGACAGATATCATAGATGGCCTCATTGTCTACCATAAAGGCACAGAGTGCTCCAGGGTGGTATGGGTGGTAAGGACAGAATTGTAGGGCTCAACCACAGCAGTGGAAATCTGGGGGGCTAAGTAAATGGAGAACCCCAGCTTGGACTTCTTTCCATAATCAACAGAGAGTTGCTCCATAAGCAGGGAGGTGAAACCAGATCCAAGTCCCCCACCAAAGCTGTGGAAAACCAAGAAGCCCTGGAGACCTATGTACTGGTCAGCCAGCTTGTGAATTCTGTCCAAGACAAGGTCAACGATCTTGCCAGTGGTGTAGTGGCCACGAGCATAGTTATTGGCAGCATCTTCCTTGCCTATGATGAGATGCTCAGGGTAGAAGAGCTGGCAGTAGGTGCCAGTGCAAACTTCATCAATAACTGTGGGATCCAGGTCTACAAACACTGCCCGGGGCACATGTTTGCCAGCCTGTCTCACTGAAGAAGGTGTTGAAGGAGTCGTCTTCTCCCCCAGTGGTCCTATCACTTGGCATCTGGCCATGAGGCTGAATGCCATGCTCCAGGCAGTAGAGCTCCCAGAAAGCATTGCTGATCTGGATGCCAACGAGGGTGGAGATGCACTCATGCATATTTAGTCCTTGAAGTGGTCAGTGAAAACCGAAGAAGTGAAGAGAGGGTGACGAAGATCTCCCACTGGCAACTACCAAGGAGTCCAGGAGAGAAGCTGTCCGGTGTACAATACTTAAAACATATTAATTTGTATCACAAGCCTTTTGAGGTTCTTTTATACCACCCCATTAATTGAAGAATGGCATAGCATCTAGAAGTCAAATTAACTGTTAAGATCATGGATTGACAGAAGAAGCAGCTGGAATTAAAATCCAGATAAATTGACTTTATAACCCTTGCTTTTAACTAAGCAGTGATGTTTAACCAAGCTCTTTTTTATCTGCAACAGAAACAACTTAGCCATTAGTCCAGATATTACTTGACTAATTTATAGTTACAATTGTTGAAAATCCAAAGTAATGAAACTTATAAGATTTTCTGCAATTTTATGTAACAAAAGCCTACTCAGTCTAGAAGCGGGAACTTTGCACTACCATGTGCAGAATGGAAGTGCTGGTGTCACTGGGTTGTTGTGCTGATTACATGCATTTCAGATGAGAAAGCCTCCAAACTGTTGTAATCGTAACTAGAAAATAGTTGTGAATTATGAATTATAATGATTGTAATAATAGAAGAGATTATATAGTATGAGTACAAAATTAGGTTTTTTAAAATTTACTCACTTAGCAATATTTGCATATAATCATGGTGATATTCTATGTGTCCAAAATGATTCATAGTGAAAGAAGTGGCCAAAAGTGACACGGTTAAACTGACACAGATCCTTCTTAAAACCACCAGAATTGACAGTTTTCCTTGTTTAAAAGTATGAGTTACCTGATAATGAGATGTAACTGTTCTTGCTTGATACTACAGGCTAATAAAAATATCAGTGCCAGGAGTGGGTTGCCTTTTTTGAAGTGTATGGTCAGTGAATTCCCACAGACCCCTAAATATTACAGCCACTACCAGAACTATTGGCTACCCTCCAGAATTTGACGGTAAGGTCCTGTTGCTGAAGACTACATATTTGAGTCATAGAACAGGAAATCAAGCTGATGCTGACCTAAAGCTTCATATCTCCTAACTACCTTTCATATTACTATAAAGAGCTATGTGTGCTACTAGAAGAAAAAAACAATCAAAATCCAAAGCCAGGCATGACCATCATGGGGACTAACCATTTTCTGATCATGTTTACAAGGAAAAAGCTAGAAACCTGTGGTAGTGAGGTCATGGGCCCTCAGAGAGAAACTATTACTATTATTCTTCTAGATAGACATACTACTAAACTAACTAATGGTTTATTTATCACTATACCTTTGATACAGCTCTTAACCTTCATCAGAAAAGTTCTATTTTCAGAAGAAGGCTATTAATACAGGGCAAAGGCACAAAGAGTAAGATACTTGTTCAGCCTAAAATGGATTTCCTACATCACTTCCCCTCCTGTAAAACTCAAAGATCACAATGGAAAAAATGGGTAGAAAGACTGTAAAGCCAGAAGTGGAAAGACTAAAAGGGCACAGTGTTTTCTGGAGACAGCACAGCGGGTCCACACATAAATTCATAGTGTTGGTGACAGCATGCACAAGACCTGGGAAAGCTCAAATCAGATGAAATCCCAGCACAGAAAGAGGAGATGAACACAAGACTCATCTTACAGAAGAGCAGCTGATAGTTTCTTGAAGAGTCAGTTTAAGAGTATAGCCCCTGGACTATAGCACAATGAAGGCAGGTGTTAGGCCTTAAAGATAATACAACACTGGTTCAACAAAGAATTGACATGTATTTCAGCTATATTTCAAAAAGTAATGGGTGTAGGGTGGATTTGAATGTGATATATCTATAATATGAGGCAGATAAGGAAATTATTATCATATGATAAGAGATGGTCACAAATAAATGAAGAATGGAGTGGACTTGATGGAGTGAGGGTTCTCATTTATAAGAAACAATTCAGCTACCATCACCAAGGACAGGGGAGACTTGGCTTCATGATGTAATTGTTAGCTGACTCTGGAGTCAGATTTCCCTTTTCTCAAATATGTCCTTCCTCCTCACTAGTAAACCTGTGACTTTGGTCAATTTTTATGCACCCCTCAAATACATTATTCTCATCTATAAAATTAATCTACCATCTCTATCTCTACAGCATCTGTGAAGATTAAATCCAACCATCTCCACCAAGTTCTTGATACCAAAAGTGGCCCATGAAGTGCTCTGTACACATCAATTGTGAACTGTACCCTAAAAAGGGGGTCATTTGAGCCTCAAGTTGCACTCTTCACTTCCATGTCCTCCTGATACTCATATGCTTCATTTCTGCCTCTTTCAGATTATTATTCAATTCATATCTCTCACTACAATTTCCATGTGTCAAAACCCAACCCACACTTAGAGTCTCTGGGCTAATCACCCCTGTAATTTCAGCATGGTCTACATTTTGAAGCATAATTTAAATTGTCTGAAAGCCTCACCAAATAGATTTTTTCTGGTTTTAATGCGTGAGATATTTGTTATTGCTGTTCATTCTTTCTAAGAGTCTTGCACCTGAGTATTTGATTATGGAAAGAACCTTTGATTATTTCCCCCCAAAAGTCACTTCTCTGTCAAAATTCTTATGGTACTTTACACATGAAAAGTAAATTTGATACATTTGATGATTCACTCTCTTAGTGATAAGTTGATGGCAAGCTACCTATTAGGTTAAGAATCCATTGTAATAAAATACCAATGCTGGCTTCTAATGTTTGTTCTGTTCCTAGAATGTGTTGCTCAGGAAGCATTCTAAAGGGTGTTCACTAGTAAGGTTTCAGTTCATACCCCTGGACTGGCTGTTGATTGATATTCAGTATTTTTATTTTTTATAAAATATTTCCCCAAAAATGTTGAGTTTCCTCAATTAAGATAAACCTAAGCTTTAAGCACAAGCAAAGTTGTAACTTAACAACATGGTGACTATTGATTCTCTGTGAGTCACATTACTTTAATCCAGGAGGCAGGCATCATAAACAGGAATTTAAAGGTTGTCTATCTTAACTTAGTATAAAACTAAAGACAGCTTGGTCAATGATCTAAGCTGGCAGCACTGCACCAACAACAGACCTGAGGTAGGATATTGAAGTGTCCCCAGAAGGCAGCTAACCAAATGTGCATACCACCCTGCTGTCCAAGTCTGGGTTGTAAAAGAGGAAACTTGCCCGAGCATGCTCAGATTCTCAGGTTGATTGCAGCCCTATGGCCACTTTGCCTACACTGGTGTGGAACTTCTGCCTCTGCCACTGGCAGTTCACCTGTCCCAGCTGTGCCTTTCCCTGCCCTGGGGAACAGAGCATTCCCTCTGGCATGACACAAGAACCAGAAATGACAGGATGCTGGTAACCAGGAGCCAAGAAACAGACTTTCATTCTTAAGGTATGCCAGGAAAACTGAATCCAAGGCCAATATGGGAAGTAAATCACCTCACAGATTCTTGTTCAACCTGGGAACAAAATTTTCGGTTCCATGAAAGCATGAGCTCATATCCTTTCATCTGAAGCAAGCCTTGATCACGGCACCTGGCAGCTGCACTCAGCAAACACTGCAAATATTCTGTGCTATCTCAGAGATCAGGACTGAGCAGCATATACAAGTCTACTCTCCAAACAATCAGAAAACAACTAGAAAGTTCTTTTCCATACTATGGAAACATGTGTCTCTGAACCAGAGACTTATGGTTGATGAGAGTCTCAGAATCCAAACATAAATTCCAAATATTAATTAATACAATATGTGATTAAGATAACTTTAAAAATAAACAGTTAAGACCCAAATAAATTAAAATTCTACTTCACATTTAAATTTCAAAGAATAAAAAACTGAATTTCCTAATTAATCATTAAAACATTAAGGTATGTGTAGCCATTTAACATTCTTTCTAGTAATAAAATTTATAGTGTGATTTAATAACATCTGTACCTTTGCTTTTCTCTACTCAAATGGTAAACATTCTTCCTCTAATCTCAACAACCAAAATTTCTTTGATGTTTGATTTTTTTTTCTCAAGCTCACTGTTATTTGAATAACTACTTTCAAATGCTAATATTCTCATGATAAAATATTTCCACCACTACTCAATTTGACCAATAGGTACTAATTGTTACCTTGTGTTGGCTGTAATACTAGACTCTATCTGCAATTAAAATAAGCCACTTGTGGAGCTTATAAAGGGTAAAGCAGATTAAAAATATCTCTTTTGTTAGTCAGAATGATGTAAGAATTAAAGTGAATCAAAAACATGTTGCAAAAGTAAAGTGGAAGAAAAATCCATTGAGATGAAAGTTATATGGACTATTTCATTAAGGACTTTGCATGAAAGTGCTTGAAAGTAGAGTAATTGAATGGTAAAAAAGAATGAGGCACAATCTAGAGCCACATGAATTAAAGATACAAGGAGAGTGGAAGGCCCTACTACAGGGTCCAAAACTCTGAGACCACTTACAAAAACCTCTCAAGTACAGGCACATGCAAGATCTTCTACAGCCCAGAAAAAAATGGCAAGAATTAACAAATGAAATCACATGAAATTAAGATATTTCTACACAGCAAAGGATACAAAGTGATGAAACAAACAGCTTCCAGAATGGAAAAACATCCTTGTATCTATGTATCTGAAGGAGGACTAACATCTAAAACATACAAATAATTCAAAAAAGTAAACACCCTAAACTTCAAAAACATTGAAGTAGGCAAATTAAAAGAAGTTGAAATTATGACCAATGATTATTTAAAAACCTCAACCATCAGAGAAATGCAAATGGAAACTGCATACGATGCAGACTCACCAAGGGCAGAATGGCAACCACCACAAATACAAATGACACATGGTTCTAACTATATAATGGTCACCCCACCAGTGGGAGTTTAGACTAGTACATCCATATGTCAGGTACTTACTATAAAGTCAGACATAGTTAGCATGCTGCCTGGAGAAGCGGCTTAATTCTTCAAGGTAAGATGCATATCTGAGAGATCTGGAAGACATTGAAGCAGATTTCCCCCATGCTTGGTTTCTCCTTTGGAATTATAAAATCCTCCAGGCCCAGACTTGGTGTTAAATAGTCAATGAAGACAGAGCTCAGTGAAGTCTTTCACTCTAAAAAGTCCAGCAGGAAACATTAGGTTTGTAATTTTATTGCTGTGTGCAAGCAGACACTTCTGAAGAACCTTGTGGAAAGGGATAAGCTCAATGAGCTGAGACCATTGTCCTTTCACAGAATGTCAAATAGGTTTGGAGAACAAACTTAGAAAAAGATGTGATGGCATGGGATTATCCTGCCCCTATATTGTTTTTTTGTTTGTTTGTTTGTAATATAAAAAAAGAGCCACCAGTAATATTCAAAGGCTTTCTTCTGCCTCTGAGATAACAAACAGTGACTTTCAAAGGAGAAACCAAGAGTGGGGGAGATTCTGCCCAATTTCCTTACAGATCTCTCAGATAAGCATCTTACCTTGAAGAATTAAGCAGCTTCATCAGGTGCTCAGGCTGGCTAAGCTGGGGTGATTTTTAGGTCATCAAAACTTTTGTAATACCTGCATGATATTTTTTTTTGGAGAATACAAAGATATATTTAAACAGTGTATTATATGAAGAAATTTAAAATGGCCTCTAGTTTTGTTTTTTTTTTTTTTTTTTTGTTGTTGTTGTTGTTGTTGTTATAAACAATACTGCAGTTAATGGCATGGACAGATCTCAATTCATACATATTTCATACATATCTCTGAATAAAAGACTGCCTGTGTTCTTGATTTCTGTGCATATGAAATTTTTCAACATTCCTCAGTTAAGATGTCTGTGTAGCTCTGTACCTAATTTTTAATAGGATTATTTAATTCTCTAGAGTCTAACTTCTTGAGTTTTTTGTATATATTAGATACTAGCCTTCTATCAAATTTAAAATAGGTAAAGATACTTTCTGAATCTGTTGGTTGCTGGTTTGTCCTTTTGACAGTGTCCTTGGGCTTACAATTACAAGCTTTGCAATTTCATGAGGGCCCATTTGTCAAATCTTGATCTTAGAGCATAAGCCATTGCTGTTCTGTTTAGGAAGTTTTCCCCTGTGCCTATGTGTTCAAAGCTGTTCCCCACTTTTTGTTCTACTAGTTCCAGTGTACCTGGTTTTATGTGGAGGTCTTTGATCCACTTGGACTTGAGCTTTATACAAGGAGATAAGAAGAGATCAATTTGCATTCTTCTGCATGCTAACTGCCAGTTGAACCAGTACCATTTGTTGAAGAGACTGTCCTTTTTCCATTGAATGTTTTTAGTTTCTCTGACAAAGTTAAAGTGACCATAGCTGTGTGGGTTTATTTCTGGGTCTTCGATTCTATTTCATTACTCTCCCTGCCTGCCTCTGTACCAATACCATGCAGTTTTTATCACAATTAATCTATAATACAGCTTGAGGTTAGGGATGATGATTCCTCCACAGATGAACTTAAAGAAATGCTCAACATCCCTAGTCATCAGGGAAATGCAAATTAAAACAACCCTAAGATTCCACCTCACACCAGTCAGAATGGCTTAAATCAAAAACTCAGGTAATAGTAGATGCTGGTGAGGATGTGGAGAAAGTGTTGGTGGGATTGTAAACTGGTGCAACCACTCTGGAAATCAGTCTGGCAGTTCCTCAGAAAACTGGACATAATACTACCTGAGGACCCAGCTATACCAATCCTGGGCATATGCCCAAAAGTAGCTCCAACATCTAACAAGAACACATGTTCGACAATGTTCATAGCAGCCTTATTTATAATAGCCATAAGCTGGAAAGAACCCAGATGTCCTTCAGCAGAGGAATGGATACAGAAATTGTGCTACATTTACACAATGGAGTACTACTCAGCTATTAAAAACAATGAGTTCATTTTTGACAAAGGAGCTGTAAACATTCAATGGAAAAAGGACAGGCTATTCAACAAATGGTGTTGGTCCAACTGGCGCTCAGCATGCAGAAGAATAAAAATAGACCCTTTCTTATCTCCTTGTACAAAGCGCAAGTGTAAGTGGATCAAAGATCTCCACATTAAACCAGATACACTGAAACTATTAGATGATAAAATAGGGAAAACCTTAGAACACATAGGCACAGGAGAAAATTTCCTGAACAAAACACCAATGGCTCAAGCTCTAAGGTCAAAGATTAACAAATGGGACTTAATGAGATTGCAAAGTTTCTGTAAGGCTAAGGACACTGTCAAGAAAACAAAACAGCAGCCAACAGAATGGGAAAAGATCTTTACCAACTCCACATCAGATAGAGGCCTAATATCCAAGGTATACAAAGAACTCAAAAAGCTAGACACCAGAGAATCAAACAACCCTATTAAAAAATGGGGTACAGAGTTAACAAAACGTTCTCAATTGAGGACTATGGAATGGCTGAGAAACATCTAAGGAAGTGCTCAACATCCTTAGCCATCAGGGAAATGCAAATCAAAACAACCCTGAGATTCCACCTCACACCAGTCAGATTGGCCATGATCCAAAACTCAGATGACAGCAGATGCTGGCAAGGCTGTGGAAAAAGAGAAACACTTCTCCACTGTTGGTGGGGTTGTAAACTGGTGCAACCACTCTGGAAATCAGTCTGGCGATACCTCATAATACTACCTGAAGATCAAAATTGGACATAGTACTACCTGAAGATCCAGCTATTCCACTTCTGGGCATATACCCCAGAGACACTCCAATATACAACAAAGATACATGCACCACAATGTTCATAGCAGCTCTATTTATAATACCCAGAAGCTGGAAAGAACCCAGATGTCCTTCAGTAGATGAATGGATACAAAAATTGTGGTACATTTACACAATGGAGTACTACTCAGCTATCAGAAACAATGACTTAACCAAATTCTTAAGAAAATGGATGCATCTAGATAATATCATCCTGAGTGAGATAACCCAGTCACAAAAGAACAGACATAATATGCAGTCACTGATAATGGGATACTAACCCCAGAAAGCTCAGCCTACCCCAGAAAAAACTCAGACTGTGTGAAGTTCAAGGAAAAAAACAAAACAAAACAAAACAAAAATCATACTCAATTCTTACACACCAAGAATACTTTGACTAATTCTGGGTTACATCCTGTTTTACATGTACTTTTTGCTCATTGTAACTAGTAAGACCTTAATGCAGAATATCAAACCTTAAAAAAAAAAAAAGGCCAAGCACTGGCAAAAATGTATTCATATACATTTATGCAAAAATGCTTAAAATTTGTTCTTTTATCTTTTTTTAAAAAAATAAAGGTAAAAAATAAAAACAATGAGTTCATGAAATTCTTAGGCAAATGGATGGAACTTGAGGCTATCATTGAAAGGAAAAGATAATGGGGCACCAATGAAAGGAAAAGTCACTGGAAGGAAAAGTCACACAATAAAAGGAAAAAAGATATCTGGTCATGAGGAAATCTAATCTCCTCACACGGGGCACCAATGTTGTTAGAAGATGACATCCCGGGTTTCGGCACCAATGTTAGGGGAGGGATGAAGAGAGTGGGGGGCATATGGCCCATGGAGGTGCGGCGAGGCCTGAGTGCAAGGGAGATGCCTCTGGAGAGCCCATGTTGGGAATCCTTTCTCCCTGAGGGACCAGCCACACAATGGTATAGTACAGAATAGAGTTTATTCAGGTCATAGGAGAGTTAAGAGGGTGGTAGAGGCAAAAAAAGAGAGAGAGAGGAGTGAGGAGTAGAGGCTGGCCATGAGCATGTGGAGGGAGGGGAGGAGGGAAGAGGAGGGGTAAAGGGTGGGAAAGCAAGGCTGCAAGAGCACAAGAGCAAGAGAGAGAGGAGGGGTCAAGCAGCTCCTTTTATAGTGTCAGGTAACTGGGGTGGAGCATACCTGGTTATTGCTGGGTAATTGAGGGGTGGGGTATGCCTGGCTATTGCTAGGTAACTGAGGGGTGGGGTTTACAGAATCCCAACAATCATCCCAAGTGATGAAACCTAGTCACAAAAGAGTACTCATGGACTCATCATATGCACTCACTTATAAACAGATACTAGTCAAAAAAAAAAAAAAAAAAAAAAAAAAAGCTTAGAATACTAAAGAAACCATTCACAGAATTTATGAAGCTCAAAAAAAAAAAAAAAAAAAAAAAAAAAAAAAAAAAAAAAAGACTAGAATGTGGATCTCTTAGAAGGGAGAACAAAACAGGGGAGGAAATATAAGGTCAAATAGAGGAGCAGAGATTGAAGAAAAGATCTACAGAGACTGCCTCACCTGGAGAACCACTCCATATGCAGCCACCAAGCCCAAGCAATATTGCTGATGCCAGGAAGAGCTAAAAGTTTTGCAACCTCATTGGATGAACAACATCATCAACCAGCCAGGGCACTGAGGTAGAGAGAGTAATTGGGACAGGGAGGACCTTCATGAAAGCAATTTGAGGGGGAGGAGGGAGCAAAATGGGGGGAAAGTCATAACATGTGAAATGTACATTCAGAGAATATCCAATAAAATTGAAAAAAAAGAGAAAGTTTTCCATATTTTTTGTGCCATTCCCTTTTGTCTGTTTGAATATAAGGTGAATATTTGTAAACACAGGTGAGTGAGTGGTTGAATGAGTGCTTATATGTATGTAGATGTCGGAGGACAGCCTCTGGTGTCCTTCCTCCTCTTCCACCTTCTTTGAGATAGGGTCTCTTTTTTCTTGTGGCCTGTGTCAAACTATCTGGCCATATTCTTCATTGGCGTGCAAGGATTATAGGAGTGCACTGTCAAGTACTTGGAGAGAGGTTCTGAAAGAAGAGGGGTCTGGGAGCAGCGAAAAGAATGACTCAAAGTCAAATCGCGGATTCAAGCTGACAACCTGTGAAGTTCTGATTGATACAGCTTTTCCAGTCTGCTTCTATGTTCTACCCTGTCTCTAGAGATCATTCTGTCCATGTCCTTCTTGCTTGTGTGTGTCTGTCTGTATGTCTGTCTGTCTGTCTGTCTGTCTGTCTGTCTCTCTCTCTCTCTCTCTCTCTGTGTGTGTGTGTGTGTGTGTGTGTGTGTGTGTGTGTGTGTGTGTGTGTGTTCTCCAAGCAGTTCTCTCTTTTTATCCTAAAAGATTTTCTGCATAGCTCATCTCCCTCAGACCACAGGTCCAGTCTTTTATTTTACAATTTTACATATTGACCTAGTAATTTTCTTTAGGTTTCCTTTTGATTATCCTATGAATCAGCAATCTGTGACCCCAGCCCTTTGATTCATAGGAGACAGCCAGCACACATTTTCTTTTAACATTGCAAAAGAATTCAGAGATCTGTTGCCTCTGTTAACCACAGGTAATAAGTTAGCTATATGGGACACTGTCCTAAAATTACCATTTTTACCACACCTAGGCCTGGACTTACTGTTTCCCAGGTTGACCTTGAACTCAGGAATCAGCCTACCTTTGTATTTCCCTATCTTTCTAACAAACTGGGTTATTAATACAGGTGCCTTTGTTCCTTTAAATTTCTGAAGCCCCTAATGTAATTCATATCTCATCCTTATTTCTTGCATAGTTGAGAAATTATACATTTTTGAACTCAAGTATCTAGAGTATGCTCTCTCCCATAGTCTTAAGGGCTATTTTGAAGGTCCCAGTGTTTACCATTTTGCCCAGACATTAGACAACACATCTTTGCCTCTTGGACTCTTGCTGTCTCTGATTATCATGGAGTCATTAATGTTAACAGCGAGGGAATTCCTTGAAAGAAAAAAGTCCTCTTCTGCTAGTAGGTCTGTAAAATATGTACATTATTACACATACAAGCCTTATAACTACAGTAGCCATCAACACTCATAGAGTCTCACACTGAAGCCCTGCCCCAGGAGCAGGAACAATGTCACTCTGTCTCCACCAGCGCCACTCAGAGCTCAGCAGTGCACTACCATGTCTTGTTCCACACGGATTCTTGAGAGCCTCACCTGGTCTTCACGCCTCCATGTCTTCACACTTGCTTGGCAAAACAAGTGGTTTAGTTATTGTGCCATCTCTCAGCCCATGATGCCTCCACTTTAAAGATATCTTTTTCTCCCCCTCCCTGTAGACACTGTAGCCTACAGGCATCATAGGAGGTCTGCTGCATACAGGGCAACTAACACCACAACTTGAAGGCATCCTCGAGTTTCTCTGCACACAAGGTAACTGAGCAACCAATACCATAGTCTGAAGACCTCCCAGGAGCTCCATGCCATGCAAGGCAACTGACCCAAAAGACTGAAAACCTCCCTGGAGTCCTGCTGCACACAAGGATACAGAAACAACAGTACAGAGCCCTCCTGCCCCTGAAAAATAGTTTCACACAAGAAAACAGCTTGACTGCTCCTCTGAAGACCCAACAGTTTGAAGACCTTTCAGGAGATGTCCTACAGCCAGGGCAACAAATCAGTAGCTTCTCTGATCCCCTGAATACCCCACAGTCAGAAGGTCCCATAAGAGGACTGCTATAGCCAGACCCACAGGCCTACCAGGATACGTGAAGCAGCACAATAACAAAAGAGGCAGGCTCCAGACAGAGACACCCATATCAGTAAACGCCAGGGATAACTAGGTAGTAAGGCAAGAACAAGACCATAAGCAACAGAAGCGGATATGTATTAGTATCATCAAAACCCAGTTCTCCCACCACAGCAAGCCCCAAATATACCAACAGGCCTAAAAATTAGGAAGCAGACCTAGAATCCTAAATTATGAAGATAATAGAGTTGTGTAAGGAGGCTATAAACAACTCAATGAAAAAAATACAAGAAAACACAGGTAAACACATAAAACCCTTAAAGAGGAAACAAATAAATCCTTTAAAGAAATACAGAAAAATTAAAACAAGTGATAGAATTGAATAAAGCAGTCCAAGACCTAAAAGTGAAAATAGAAACAATAAAGAAAACACAAATAAAAGCAAACCTGGAAATGAAAACCTAGGAAAGAAGTCAGGAATTACAGATGTAAGTATCACCAACAGAATACAAGAGATAGAAGAGAGAATCTCAGTTGCAGAAAATACCTTAAAAGAGATTGACACAACTGCTGAAGAAAATTCAAAGCATAAAAAACTCCTAACACAACAGGAATTGGAGAAAAGACCATCCAGAAACTGTCTCACCTGAGGATCCATCCCATATGTAGCCACTAAACTCACCCATTATTGCTGATGCCAAGTAGTGTTTACTGGCAAGAACCTGATATGGATGCCTCCTCAGAGGCTCTGCCAGAACCATACTGATACAGAGGAGGATGCTTCTTGATAACCATCAAACTGAACATGGGAACCCAATGAAGGAACTAGAATAAGGACTGGAGGAGCTAAAAGGGTCTGCAACCCCATAGAAACAACAAAATTATCAACTAACAAAACACACCACAGCTCCCAGAGACTAAAATACCAACCAATAAGTTTGAATGGAGAAACCTATGGCTCCATGTGCATACGCAGCAGAGGATGGCATTCTCTGGCATCAATGGGAATAGGGGCTTTTGGTCCAGCAAAGGCTTGTTTTCCCAGTGTAGAGGAATGCCAAGGCATAGAGGTGAGAGAGTGTTGTTGGGAGAGAGAACAGCTTCATGGAGGCAATGGGAGGGAGAGGGGGATGGAATAGGGGGAAGGGGATAACATCTGAAATGTAAATACAGAAAATATTCAATAAAAAAAAACCCTAACCCAAAACACCCAGGAAATCTGGAACACAATGAAAAGACCAAATCTAAGAATAATTGAAATAGAAGAGAACAAACTTTTCCAGTTCAAAGGACTTTAACAAAGTTATAGAAGAAAAAAACTTCCTGAACCTAAAGAAAGAGATGGCCATAAATTTACAAGACACCTATAGAACACCAAACAAATGGAACCAGAAAAAAACAATCCTTTCTTCACAAAATAATCAAAAAATTAAATGCACAGAACAAAGAAAGAATATTAAAAGCTGCAAGGGAAAATGGCCAAGTAACATATAAAGGCAGACCAAACAGAATTACCCAGATTTCTCAACAGACAAGATATTAATCATCTCATAACATAGCCAAGAGTAGAGAGCCACATGCACATAATGCCACCTATAAAAACAAACATAACATGAACTAACAATCATCTGTTTTTAATATCTTTCAATATTAATGGAATCAACTTACCTATAAGAGAACAAACTAACAGACCGGATACACAAACAGGACCCAACATTTTGCTACATACAAGAAACATACTTCAATAACTAAGACAAACATTACCTCATGGTAAAAGGCTGGAAAATGGTATTCCAAACAAATGGTCCCAAGAAATAAGCTGGAGTTACTATCCTAATACCCAATAAAATAGACTTTAAAACAAAAATTAAGAAGTAAGATGAGGAAGGACACTTCATATCCATCAAAGAAAAAATTCACCAAGAGAAAGACTCAATTCTAAACATCTATGCCCCAAATGCACCATGGTGCAAGAAAGCTGGGTGCGAAGTTCAGCTGTGATAGCCAAATAATATGAGCCAACCCCTAGCCAAACTTCTGCCTGTTCCATAGCTGAAGCACGTGGTCAATCTTCAAGACTACTTCAAGGGACAACTTCATCTAACATCATTTATTTCTAGCATCCCTATGGAAAAGTTTGATGCATCAAAGAGTTGAGTTTATTTTTAATTAAATAGGACTGACATCATTATTTAGACACAATTTACTATTTGCACATACATCTGTAAAGAGTCCCTGATCTTCTGTGAGCCAGAAATACCTTGATGGCAAAGCAGTTACTACTGAAAAGGGGGAAAATGTACAAAAAAGAAAAAAAACACAAAAAAAATAGCTTTCTTCTGCAAGTGTGACTGAGTGCTGTGTGCTATTTGACACACTGGAGAGGAGGGAATCTTACCTGAAGGATTGCTTTTATCTCAATAGACTATGGACATGTTTGTGAGACATTTTTTGATTGTTAATTGATATAGAAGGACCATCTCACTGTGGGTAGTGCTACTTCTGGGAAGAAGAACTTATGTTGCATTGGAGAGATACCTGAAAGAAACTGAGAATAAAACATTAAGCAGCATTTTTCCATGGTTTCTACTTCAAGTTCCTGCTCTGCTGTAGTGTCTCCTTGGCTTCCCTCAGTGATAGGGTGAGGGACTGTTACCTAGCTGTGTATGACAAAAATGTCATTTGTCTCTTAGTTGCTGTTGCCTATACTGTTTACCAAAGCAGCATAAAACAAACTAGATGATCCCATCCTAAGAACTATCAGTTACAAAATCAATAGAAATGTTCACACATGATTTAGTTCTCCTTGGTTTTTTGAACCCTACATGCTAATATTATGAATGTTTTAATTTTTTCAAGACATGGTTTCTCTGTGTAGCCCTGGCTGATGAATATTTTAATTCTTATAGTAACCATATATCATGGATTTTCCACTCTGTCCTACAACAGACAAAAATAAAGTGGGACTTTTTCAGATCAGACTTGAGTGGTAAAGGTCAGAGGAGATGGTTCTGTCAATGGCATTTGGCCAATATAAAACAAAACAATGTGAAGAACGTATGGGCTTTCTTTAGAATCTAAAAGAGAAATGACATTACAGAAATGGAACTTCAGGTTACATAAGAAGAAAATAATGAGACCTGGGTTACTTAAAAACATTGATTTTCATCTATAAAGCCTTCAACAATACAGCAGACATCTTTGTGTCTATGATAACTAGAATACAAGATTGAAGAAACAAGAATCAGGTCAGACATAAGTGAAATATTAATATATTGGCATAATGAATATATATATAAACATATATACTGCTACCAGGAACAGCGGAGAGCCAGGAAAACAGGCCTGGTGAGACTGCACAGGGAGTACCCAGGGAGCAGAGAAGTCTGTGCTGAGTACTCAGAAAGTGTGACACCCCCCCATTGGTTCAGGAGAAACCTCAACACCCCACTCTCATCAATGGACAGATCATGAAAACAGAAACTGAACAAGGACACAGTAAAACTTGCAGAGGTTATGAACCAAGTGGAATTAATAGACATCTACAGAACCTATCAGCCTAAAACAAAAGAATACAACTTCTTCTCAGCCCTAAGGGCACTTTCTCGAAAATTGATCATATATTCAGTCACAAAACAAGCCTCAGTAGATATAAGAAGATTGAAATACTCGAATGCATTCTATGAGATTACCATGGTCTAAGGCTGGTCTTTAACAACAAAAAAGACAACAAAAACACATATATACATGGTAAGTAAACAATGCTCTATTAAACAACAGCATGGTCAAAGAAGAAATAAAGAAAGAAATTAAGGATTTTCTAGATTTAATGAAAACAAACACAAAATATACTTAAACCTATGGGATGCAATGAAAGCAGTACTGAGAGGAAAACTCACAGCTCTGAGTGCTTCCAAAAAAAACTGGAGAAAGCATAAACTATCAACTTGATAGTACAGTTGAAAGCTCTAGAACAAAAGGATGCAGAACCACCCAAGAGGAGTAGTCGGCAAGAAATGATCAAACTTGGGGCAGAAATAGACCAAATAGAAACAAAAGGAACCATTGAAAGAATCACCAAGGTTTCCACCCGGAAGCGACTTCAGGACGCAGAGCGGAGCCTGGCCCATCTGCCACCCTGAACGGCGGCTGGCTCATAGAGGCTAAGCAACTGCGATTGGGAACAGAAAATTAGAACTTCTGTTTCCACCCGGAGGCGACTTCAGGACACAGAGCTGAGCCTGGCCCATCTGCCACCCGGAACGGCGGCTGGCTCATAGAGGCTGAGCAACTGGTGAGTGGGAGACCTAGGCTGCAGGGGAGCAGAGAGATCTCTGCGGAGTGCACAGGGAAGGTGCACAACCTAACTTGCCCTGCCCTGCCTTGCCCGATCCAGTGATTGGGAACAGAAAATTAGAACTTCTGTTTCCACCCGGAGGCGACTTCAGGACACAGAGCGGAGCCTGGCCCAGCTGCCACACAGAACTGCAGCTGGCTCGTAGAGGCTGAGCAACTGGTGGGAAGGAGACCTGGGCTGCCGGGGAGCAGAGAGATCTCTGCAGAGTGCACACGGAAAGTGCACATCCTAACTTGCCCTGCCCTGCCTTGCCCGATCCAGCGATTTTGAACAGAAAATTAGAACTTCTGTTTCCACCCGGAGGCGACTTCAGGACACAGAGCGAAGCCTGGCCCAGCTGCCACCCAGAACCTGGGCTGCCGGGGAGTAGAGAGATCTCTGCGGAGTGCACACGGAAAGTGTACCAGGGACACAGACCAGATACAAGGGAAAGGCAAGAACATATCACTGACAACAAAATGGCAAGAGGAAAGAGAAAGAGTATATCCCAAGGAAACCAAGACAATCTAGCAACACCAGAACCCAGCTCTCCCAAAATAGCAAACATCGGAATGCCAAACACTCCAGAAAAAGAAGACACAGACCTGAAATCATACTTCAAGATGCTGATAGAGATACTTAAACAAGAAAGGGAGGAAAAGCAAAAAGATTCAGAAGCTTTGAAAGAAGAAACAAGAAAAACACTCAAAGAACTCAAAGAACTAGAGGAAAACAGAACCAAAGAAATAAAGGAATGGAAGAGGGAAACGAAAACAGAAATTGACACAATAAAGAAAGCGCTAAAAGAGATAACCCTAGAGTCAGAATACCAAAAAAAGAAATCAGGAGACACAGAAGCAAGCATTTCCAATAGATTACAAGAGATCGAGGAGAGAATCTCGGGGGCAGAAGATAACATTGCAAACATAGACAAAACAGCCAGAGAAGATGCAAAAAACAAAAAGCTCCTAACCCAAAATGTCCAGGAAATACAAGACACAATGAGAAGACCGAACCTAAGGATAATAGGAATAGAAGAGGGAGAAGAGTATCAACTAAGAGGCACAGTAAATATCTTCAACAAAATCATAGAAGAAAACTTCCCTACCCTCAAGAATGAGATGACCATGAGCATAAAAGAAGCCTTCAGAACTCCAAATAGGTTGGACCAGAAAAGAAATACCTCCCGACACATAATAGTAAAAACCTCAAGTGCCCAAAGCAAAGAAAGAATACTAAAAGCAGTAAGGGAAAAAGGTCAGGTAACATATAAAGGCAGACCAATCAGACTCACACCCGATTTCTCAACAGAGACTATGAAAGCTAGAAGAGCCTGGACAGACATTGTACAGACCCTAATAGAACACAAATGTCAGCCCAAGCTGTTATACCCAGCAAAACTATCAATCACCACCGATGGAGAGACGAAGATATTTCAAGACAAATCAAAATTCACAAAACATCTGACCACAAACCCAGACTACAACGAATTATACATGGAAAACCCAATACAATGAGGGAAAATACAGCCTAGTAAAAACAAGAAAACTCCTAAACAAGAAAACTAAAAGAAGAAAAAGACACAGACACAACTCAACCCACAAGAGCAATAATGGCAGGAAACAGAAACAACTATTCCTTGATATCTATTAACATAAATGGTCTCAACTCCCCAATAAAGAGACATAGGCTATCAGACTGGATATATAAACAATATCCAGCCTTTTGCTGCATACAGGAAACTCATCTCAGAGACAGAGACAGACACTATCTCAGAGTAAAAGGGTGGGAAAAAAAACTTCCAAGCAAACAGCTCCAAGAAGCAAGCTGGAGAGCTATTCTAATATCGAATAAAGTAAATTTCCAACCAAAAGTTATCAAAAAACATAAGGAAGGACACTTTTTACTCATTACCGGGGAAATCTGTCATGAGGAACTCTCAATCCTTAACATATATGCTCCAAATAAAAAAGCACCCACATTCATAAAAGAAACCCTACTAAAGCTCAAAAAATACATTTCACCCCACATAATATTAGTGGGAGACTTTAATACCCCACTCTCACCAATGGACAGATCAGGGAAACAGAAACTGAACAAGGACACTGCAAAACTAGCAGAGACTTTGAACCAACTAGAATTAACAGATATATACAGAACATACTATCCTAAAGTAAAAGAGTACACCTTCTTCTCACCACCCCATGGCACCTTCTCGAAAATTGACCACATAATTGGACACAGAATGAGCCTCCATCGATATAAGAAAATTGAAATACTCCCATGCATCCTCTCAGATCACCATGGTCTACGGCTGGTCTTTAACAACAACAAAGACAACAAAAAGCCCACATACACATGGAAACTAAACAACGCTCTGTTAAACGATAGCAGGGTCAAAGAAGAAATAAAGAAAGAAATTAAGGACTTTCTAGAATTCAACGAAAACGAAAACACAACATACCCAAACCTCTGGGATTCAATGAAAGCAGTATTGAGAGGAAAACTCATAGCCCTAAGTGCTTCCAAAAAGAAACTGGAGAGAGCTCACATCAGCAACCTAACAGCACAGCTAAAAGCCCTAGAACAAAAGGAAGCAGATATACCCAAAAAGAGTAGACGACGAGAAATAATCAAAATTAGGGCAGAAATAGACCAAATAGAAACAAAAAGAACCATTGGAAAAATCAATAAAACCAAGAGTTGGTTCTTTGAGAAAATCAACAAGATTGATAAACCCATAGCCAGACTAACTAGAGGGCAAAGAGAGAGTATCCAAATTAACAAAATAAGAAAGGAAAGTGGTGACATAACAACTGGAACTGAGGAAATTCAAGAAATCATCAGATCCTACTACAAAAACTTATACTCCACAAAATTGGAAAATCTGGAGGAAATAGACAAATTCCTAGACAGATACAAGGTCCCAAAGTTAAACCAGGACCAAGTAAACCATCTAAATAACCCTATAACACCTAAAGAAATAGAAGAAGTCATCAAAAGCCTCCCAACCAAAAAAAAAGCCCAGGTCCAAACAGGTTCAGTGCAGAATTTTATCAGACATTTATTGGGGATATAACACCAATATTCTCCAAACTATTCCAAAAGATAGAATCAGATGGAATATTCTCCAACTCATTTTTTGAGGCTACAATAACCCTCGTACCTAAACCACACAAAGGCCCTACAAGGAAAGAGAACTTCAGACCAATCTCACTTATAAACATAGATGCAAAAATACTCAACAAAATCCTTGCAAACCGAATCCAAGAACACATCAAAACCATCATTCATCATGACCAAGTAGGTTTCATCCCTGGGATGCAGGGATGGTTTAACATAAAGAAATCCATCAATGTAATCCACCATATAAACAAACTCAAAGACCAAAATCACATGGTCATCTCACTAGACGCCAAGAAAGCATTCGACAAAATCCAACACCCCTTCATGTTAAAAGTCCTGGAAAGAACAGGAATCCAAGGCCCATACTTAAACATAATAAAAGCAATATACAGCAAACCAACAGCCAACATCAAACTTAATGGCGAGAAACTTGAAGCAATCCCACTAAAATCAGGGACTCAACAAGGCTGCCCACTCTCCCCCTACCTATTCAACATAGTACTGGAAGTCCTGGCTGGAGCAATTAGACAGCAAAAGGAGATCAAGGGAATACAAATCGGAAAGGAAGAGATAAAAACATCACTCTTTGCCGATGACATGATAGTGTACTTGAGTGACCCCAAAAATTCCACCAGAGAACTCCTACAGCTGATAAACAAGTTCAGCAAAGTGGCTGGATACAAAATTAACTCAAACAAATCAGAAGCCTTCCTATACTCAAAGGACAAACATGTGAAGAAAAAGTTAGGAAAGGGTACCCTTCACAAACGTCACAAAAACTATGAAATACCTTGGTGTGACTCTAATTAAGCAAATGAAGGACCTGTATGACAAGAACTTCAAACCTCTAAAGAAAGAAATTGAGGAGGATCTCAGAAAATGGAAAAATCTCCCATGCTCATGGATTGGAAAAATCAACATCTTAAAAATGGCCATCCTACCAAAAGCAATCTACAGATTCAATGCAATCCCCATCAAAATTCCAACCCAGTTCTTCATGGAATTGGAAAGATCAATGTGCAATTTCATATGGAATAACAAAAGACCTAGAATAGCCAAATCCATCCTCAACAACAAAAAAACATCTGCGGGAATCACTATCCCTGACCTCAAGCTATATTACAAGGCAATTGTGCTGAAAACTGCATGGTACTGGTACAGAAATAGGCATGTGGATCAATGGAATAGAATAGAAGATCCAGAAATGAGCCCTCATGTATATGGTCACCTGATTTTTGACAAAGGTGCAGTAAACATCCAATGGAAAAAGACACCCTATTCAACAAATGGTGCTGGTCCAATAGGCACTCAGCATGCAAAAGAATGAAAATAGACCCTTTCTTATCTCCTTGTACTAAGCTCAAGTGTAAGTGGATCAAAGATCTCCACATTAAACCAGATACACTGAAACTATTAGATGAGAAAGTAGGGAAAACCTTAGAACACATAGGCACAGGAGAAATTTTCCTGAACAAAACACCAATGGCTCAAGCTCTAAGGTCAAAGATTAACAAATGGGACCTAATGAGATTGCAAAGTTTCTGTAAGGCTAAGGACATCATCAAGAAAACAAAACGGCAACCAACAGAATGGGAAAAGATCTTTACCAACAGCACATCAGATAGAGGCCTAATATCCAAGGTGTACAAGGAACTAAAAAAACTAGACACCAGAGAATCAAATACCCCTATTAAAAAATGGGGTACAGAGCTAAACAAAACGTTTTCAGTTGAGGAACACCGAATGGCCGAGAAACATATGAGGAAGTGCTCCACATCCTTAGCCATCAGGGAAATGCAAATCAAAACAACCCTGAGATTCCACCTCACACCAGTCAGATTGGCCAAGATCCAAAACTCAGATGACAGCAGATGCTGGCGAGGCTGCGGAGAAAGAGAAACACTTCTCCACTGTTGGTGGGGTTGCAAGCTAATACAACCACTCTGGAAATCTGTCTGGCGATACCTCAGAAAATTGGATATAGTACTACCTGAAGACACAGCTATTCCACTTCTGGGCATATACCCCAGAGACACTTTAATACACAACAAAGATATATGCACCACAATGTTCATAGTGGCTCTATTTATAATACCCAGAAGCTGGAAGGAACCCAGATGTCCTTCAGAAGATGAATGGATACAAAAATTGTGGTACATATACACAATGGAATACTACTCAGCCACCAGAAACAATGACTTAACCAAATTCTTAAGAAAATGGCTGCATCTAGAGAATATCATCCTGAGTGAGATAACCCAGTTACAAAAGAACAGACATAATATGCAGTCACTGATAGTGGGATGCTAACCCCAGAGGCTTGCACTCCCCCAGAAACAACCCACAGACTGTATGAAGTCCAAGAAATAAAGAAAACAAAACAAAACAAAAAATATTTACAAAACAAGAAAACTTTAACTATTTTCATGTTACATTTTGTTTTACATGTACTTTAGCTCATTGTAACTATTAAGTTTTCAAGGCATACAATCAAACCTTGAAAAAAATCAAGTACTGACTAAAAAATATATTCATATAGTTTTATGTAAAAATTATGTTAAAATCTGAAAAAAAGTACTGACAAATAATGTATAATTATAAGCAAAAAATGTTTAAAATCTGTACATTTATCTTTGTTTTGTAAAATAAAGTTGTTTAAAAAAAAAAAGAATGAATCAACAAAACCAAGAGCTGGTTCTTTGAGAAAATTAACAAGATTGATAAACCCTTAACCAGACTAAGTAGAGGGCAAAGAGAGAGTATCCAAATTAATAAAATCAGAAATGAGTGGAGACATAATAACTGAAACTGGGGAAATTCAATAAATCATCAGTTCCTACTTCAAAAGCCTATACTGAACAAAACTGAAAAATCTGGAGAAAATGGATGAATTTCTAGACATATACCAGATATTAAGTTAAACCAGGACCAGGTAAACCATCTAAAAATCACATAACACCTAAAGAAATAGAAGCAGTCATCAAAATCCTCCCAACCAAAAAAAGCCCAGGTCCAGAGGGTTCAGTGCAGAATTTTATCAGACATTTATTGACGACCTAATACCAATACTCTCCAAACTATTCCACCAAATAGTATCAGATGGAACACTGCCTAAGTCATTTTTAGAGGCCACAATAACCCTCATTCCTAAACCACACAAAGACACTACAAGGAAAAAGAACTTCAGAACAATCTCACTTATGAACATTGATGCAAAAATACTAAACAAAATCCTTGCAAACCGAATCTAAGAACACATCAAAACGATCATTCATCATGACCAAGTAGGCTCCATCCCTGGGATGCAGGGATGGTTTAATATAAGGAAATCCATCAACATAATCCACCATATAAACAAACTCAAAGAACAAAATCACATGGTCATCTCACTAGATGCTGAGAAAGCATTTGACAAAATTCAACATCCCTTCATGTTAAATGTCTTGGAAAGAACAGGAATCCAAGGTCCATACCTAAACATAATAAAAGCAACATACAGCAAACCTACAAGCCAACATCAAACTTAATGGTGGGAAATTTGAAGCAATCCCACTAAAATCAGGGACTCAACAAGGCTGCCCACTCTTACCCTACCTATTCAAAATAGTACTGGAAGTCCTGGCTGGAGCAATTAGACAGCAAAAGGAAATGAAAGTGATACAAATTGGAAAGGAAGAAGTAAAAAGATTACTATTTGCAGATGACATGATAGTGTACTTATGTGACCCCACAAATTCCACAAGAGAACTCCTACAGCTGATCAACAAGTTCAGCAAAGTGGCTGGATATAATATTAACTCAAACAAATCAGTAGCCTTCCTCTACTCAAAGGACAAACATGTAGAGAAAGAAATTAGGAAAAAGATACCCTTCACAATAGTCACAAACAATATGAAATACTTTGGTATGACTCTAACTAAGCAAGTGAAGGACCTGTATGATAAGAACTTCAAACCTCTAAAGAAGGAAATCGAGGAAGATCTCAGAAAATGGAATAATCTCACATGCTCATGGACTGGAAGGATCAACATTGTCTAAATGGCCATCTTACCAAAAGCAATCGTCAGATTCAATGCAATCCCCATCAAAATGCCAACCCAATTTTTAAAGAGTTTGAAAGAGCAATGAGCAATTTCATCTGGAATAACAAAGACTTAGAATAGCAAAATCCATCCTCAACCACAAGAAAAGATCTTCAGGAATCACTAATCCTGACCTGAAGCTATATTACAAGGCAATTGTGCTAAAAACTGCATGGTACATTTAATGGGAAAAGGACAGCCTCTTCAACAAATGGTGTTGGTCCAACTGGCACTCAGCATGCAGAAGAATGAAATTAGACCCTTTCTTATCTCCTTGTACAAAGCTCAACTGCAACTGGATCAAAGATCTCCCCATTAAACCAGGTACACTGAAATTATTAAAAGAGAAAGTAAGGAAGACCTTAGAACACAAAGGCAAAGGAGAAAATTTCCTGAAAGGAACACCAATGGCTCATGCTCTAAGATCAAATATCAACAAATGGGACTTAATGAGATTACAAAGTTTCTGTAAGGCTAAGGACACTGTCAAGAAAACAAAACAGCAGCCAATAGATTGGGGAAAGATCTTTACCAACCCCACATCAGATAGAGGACTAATATCCAAGGTATACAAAGAACTCAAGAAGCTAGACACCAGAGAATCAAACAACCATATTAAAAAATGAAGTACAGAGCTAAACAAAAAGTTCTCAATTGAGGAATATTGAATGGCTGAGAAGCATCTAAGGCAGTGATCGACATCATTAGCCATCAGAAAAATGCAAATCAAAACTACCTTGAGATTCTACCTCACACCAGTCAGAATGTCTAAGATCAAAAATTCAGATGGCAGCAGATGCTGGTGAGAATGTGGAGAAAGAGGAACACTTCTCCACTGTTGGTGGGGTTGCAAACTGGTACAACCACTCTGGAAATCAGTCTGGCGATTCCTCAGAAAATTGGACATAGTACTACCTGAAGACCCAGCTATTCCACTTCTGGGCATATACCCCAGAGAAGCTCCAACATGCAACTAAAAGACATGCACCACAATGTTCATAGTAGCTCATTTATAATAACCAGAAGCTGGAAAGAACCCAGATATCCTTCAGTAGATAAATGGATACAAAAATAGTAGTGTATTTACACAATGGAGTACTACTCAGCTATCAGAAACAATGACTTAATGAAATTCTTAAGAAAACAGATGCATCTAGAGAATATTATCCTGAGTAAGATAACCCAGTCACAAAAGAACAGACATAATATGCAGTCACTGATAATTGGATACTAACCCCAGAAAGCTCAGAACACCCCACAAACAACTCACAGAGTGTAGGAAGTTTAAGAAAAAGAAAGGCCAAAAAAAAAATTTAAAAAATAAAATGAAAAACGATTATGCTTAATCTTTACACACCAAAAAACTTTGGCTAATTTCAGGTTACATCTTGTTTTACATATACTTTATGCTCATTGTAACTAGTAAGATTTTAATGCACACTATCAAACTTTTAAAAAAATTCAAGTATTGACAAAAATGTATTCGTATACTTTTACGCAAAAATGCTTAAAATGTGTACATTTATTTTGTTTTTTAAAATAAAGTTGTTCAATTAAAAAACATATATACTTTACTTATTTACAATAAGTTTTGCAATTATTTTTTTAAAATTCCACTGAGTTCCTAAAATTTAATATTTTATTTATCTTACCTTTTCTCTCTGAGAGTAAAACACATTTTAATGTAAATCACATCAATATAATGACGTGGCATTTATTCAGCATATTTAGAATGCTTAATTTCTACTTAAATGTATATGTATTAATAAGAATTAGGGGTGAAAACACTATAAGGTTACCATAGAGTTACATGTGTTTAATTAAAATATTTCATGCAAAAGTCTTTAATCACTACATAAATGCATTACAATAATTGTCTTAGGTAAAGAACATTCCTAAAAACCATAAAGAAAATAAGAGAAAAGTGACCAAAAAAAAAAAAAAAATGTCTGGAAAGACTGTTAGAAAAGTAATGAGTTTTACAGATTGACCAAAAACATCAGGAATCCTCCAATGGATATTTGACATTTGATGAATCATTCAGTCAGAGAGACTTGGCAACTGGTCAAGAGAAATATGAATAAAAGTTCCTTTCCTCCATCACACAGTGCACTGGAATCAGACTTCAACTAGCTAGGTCTTTGTCTCAGTTCTAACAGTTAGTAACTTAAATATTTGGCTTTATGAACTGTCTTAGATTTTCTTTACTTTCATCTAGGAAAACAAGCAGCTCACACAGGATTTGGGGAAGACTATAAGGATCATCCCATTCATTGACCTTGGTCTTTACTTTGGCCAGTGGCTAGAACAAAGCAATCATGTCTGTCACTCATTTCGGAAGTCAGAACTTCCAGCCAAGTGTTAAGAAGCACACTCTGCTATAGCAACAGACTAAACAGAGGAAAAGGCAAAGTGAGGAAAGGTAAGTGCTTCCAAAGTCAAGGAAGTATGGAAGTAAGACATTTCCAAAGCATAATCACAGAAAGTGAGAACCAAGATCAGGCACATACTGGTCAATGGCTCAGTAGAAGTATACTCATTTTCTACTAGTGTGTTACCAGTATTCCTTTTAGGAATTTAATGTTTTAACTTGAATTTGTCATGAACTAAATATGCAATGATTTACTTGAAAATAAAAATTCAAAAACAGCAATTTAAAATGCTAATTCCTTAAATAATAATGTAGGACAAATTATTCTTTAAAGGCATTTCCATATAGGCTTCCAGGTGAAAAAGCAAATTTTAGCAGCACCACATGTAAGTTTCAGAGAAAAAAGAAAGTCACTATCTGTCAGAACCCCCATCATATCACACCCACACATACACATGAATTATAATAGTAATAATAACAAAATAGTAATAAAATAATTTAAATAAACTATTTTATTTTTAAATTAAAATATATTACAATTTCCATCTAACTCTTTTCATACACCCAAATGTGTAAACACACATGCTCATTCTGTATAATGTTACTGGTATGTATATAATTTCAGGACTACAAAGATACATGCACCACAATGTTCATTGCAGCTCTATTTATAATAGCCAGAAGCTGGAAAGAACCCAGATGTCCTTCAGTGGATGAATGGATACAAAAATTGTGGTTCATTTACACAATGGAGTACTACTCAGCTATCAGAAACAATGACTTTATGAAATTCTTAAGAAAATGGATGCATCTAGAGAACATCATCCTGAGTGAGATAACCCAGTCACAAAAGAACAGACATAATATGCAGTCACTGATAATGGGATACTAACACCAGAAAGCTCTGAACACCCCAGAAATAACTCACAGACTGTGTGAATTTCAACAAAAAAAGGATATATTTTAATTAAAATAGAACTGTATCACATCCCCCTTTCTTCCCTATAGCCCCTCCTAGTTTCTCTCCTATCCCCTCAAATTAATAGCCTCTTTTCCTATGTTATTGTTACATATATGCATATGTGTATGTATATGTATCCACAAATACTTAATTACAACCTTTACAAAATGTATTTGTATACTTTTATGCAAAAATACTGAAAATTTGTACATTTATTTTTTTTGTTTTTTAAAATAAAAAAAAAGAAAAAAAATTTCAGGACTAACAATTGGCTGTTGCACCAGTACAAAACAACCCAAACTAATAAAAATGCAAAGAGCGCGTGTTAGTATGGTGCTCTGCCCTATCGACATCTGCATACCTACATCAAGGGTCAGGGAATCATAACAGAAGAGGGGGCAGAAAGATCAGCAGAGACAGAGAACCAGGAAATACACTATGAGTTCTGGTGGTTTTGTAACCCCATGGTTTTAATCTAACCTTTCATTTATAAAAATACATCTGTGCTTAAGTTTCTTTCTAAGTGTTTGTTGTTGTTGGATATTTAGGACAGAGATAACTATTTAATGCTGAAGCTTTCTGTGTCTCCATATTCAAAACTGATATCAAAATATATTATTTGGTATTTAACCATCAGTAATAATTAAATTCCAGTCCTATTTTTTCCACACTCTTTGAAACACAAGTTTATTTAAAATAATTTTTTAAAAAACATCTCATTACTGATATGGCCTTCTGTTTTACTCACAATTATGATTAGCAAACTAGGAATTCTTCTTAAAAGAATTATTATTATAGACACAAAATTGTTATCATTTTATGTATAAGACAAAACATGCTCTTCTCTTGCAGTAAAACTTGCCATTTCTCTGGCCTCCTTATTCTGTGGCAGAATTTTAAATCATTTCCAGACTTTGTGCTATTTTTACATTAGTGCTCGGACCAAATTTTATTCAGCATATTCTCTTCTTTGAAATAATTTTTCAGGCAAAATATTCTATCTCAAAGAGTTCATGAAATTGATTTTTAGATTTCGATCTATGTAAACTTGCTTTAAATGAATTATTTAAAGAAGATAAACCTTAGCTGTAAGTGGACCTAGAGAAGACCGTGTGCTCGGCCAGGGAAAGCTCCAAAAAACTGCATGAGACATTTTACCAGTTTGCTAAAAATGAGCCGTCTATTTTTAAGAAACAGTATTTGTAGTAGAAATACTGCTAGTAGTGGCTATTCTGGATGAATTTAATTTTCCATTGAAATGTATAAACATTAGAAAAGACTACAGTGCTTTGTTCAAGAAGGTACTTTTGTATAAACCAGATATATGTTAAGTAGAGCTTTGATATTCATGACTCACTTAAACTCTTAAACTCTTTGCAATAAGGACATTGAATGGGATGTACATGTATCTTCCTAAAAACTTATGTTACTCTGAAGCCAAACTCTAACTTTATCTTAAAGGAATGTAAGGAGGGAGCCATGGATTTGGATGACTAACAACTCTAATACCCAACCTTTTCCACAGTAAGGAAATTCTTTTTGGCTCCCTTAAGTATGAAAGCCTTCCAATAATTCTTTCTATACTGTGGTTGGAAAACAGATGATACTTTTACTCAAAGAAATTAATTCCATATTTAAGTAAACTTAATAAATCATACCTCATCTTTTCCTCTCTGAATTGGATAGTCATAGGCTTTTCTACTAAAAACCTCAATTTTCCACAATTTATCATATAATAACTTTGTGGTGATCCTATTTTAAATTTCCTGGACTTTTAAACTCTAGATCTCAGAAACAGATGAAAAAAATCTGTGAAACATATATAAACTGCTGGGTACTCGCTACCAGTTTAAACATATGAACAAATATAGTTATTTTGGGAACTAAGAAAATTTTGTTCCATGCATATTATTGTGAAATAATATGCAACTTGTGAAATGATTATAACATGCTTCTTGCCCAGAATACCATTGTAAATGACTGGGTGGTTCTCTTCTGCTATCCACAAACCAACAGGAGACACAAATCATTCTTTCTCCTTGTGGAAAAATGCAGCAAAAAATGTTGTAAAGTAAAAATAAAATAAAACACAAAATTGTGATGTTCAATTCTACAGTAGTTTGTTTTCAAAGTTAATGTAAAATATTTAAACTATCTTTGGTCAGTTTAGCTAGTAATAGAAACAAAAACCACATATATCAGTAGTCTTCAAAGATTTCTGGTGGTCACTAGACACTATTAGTTTTTGAGCCTGCGCATAATTATTTCTAGATTTATGTAATCAGAGTTTGCTATTGAGTGGATGTGAAATCTCCACAGAGGCCATGGAACCCTTAGGGGACATGGCAGAGAAGCAGCTGTTAGGTTATGATGGACTTTAAAGGCTGATCTTCATTAGGTTCCTCCACCACTCCCTGCTTTTTCACTACTGTGATAAAAGAATCTCTGTCACATGCTCATTATGCCACAAACTACTCAGCTCTGCCTTAATCACCATAATGAATGGAAAGAACTTCCTTGTGTTTTCTGTTAGGCATTTTTATCACAACATTACAAAAGTAGCTGATATAGAAAAGCAATGCTATAGTCGAGACTAAACTTGACCAAGCAGTTCTTAGGCTTTGGGCAGAAATTTGGAAATGGTTAAGATTGGGGCAGGATACAGTCATAAACTGCTGCAGACAGAACTTACGGGTCATTCTGGTCGGTGTTCTGAAGGAGGGAGTCCTCACAGAAATATAAGTGGTAAAGACTGTTCTGCAGGACTAAGACAGGAGCAAGAACTGCATTAGGAATTGGACTGGAAAGCATTTGGGTTACATTTTGTCACAGACTTTATGTATTATTTACTTGAGTCCTGAAATTTTAAGTAAGGGTGAACTCAAAAGCAATGGATTAATTAACTTCGTTGGAATAAATGTTAAAATATCAAAACATGCAGAGCACTGAACTTTTTGTTGTGGCTTCATTCATTTTAATTTTAAAATTATAACTACATTTATCACTTCCATTTCTTCCCTGCGGAGCCTTTCATATACTCTTGCCCACTCTACGTCTTACCAGTTATTGCATATACCTTACCTATGGCAGTATTTTCTCCATAAAACTCACTCAATGAGAGAAAACCATGCCTGGTACTGAAAACATAGCTAACTACTCAGTGTTCGTGATTATGGTTATTGTAAGAGAGTCTACAACCACTAATTTACTAAACTAGCATAATTGCTAACAACAATTTATAAATGTTTGCTTTTATATGCCCCGAAATACATGTAGCTTCATGTCCATCAAGAAATTTTCACTTTGCAACAGGCAGACACCCCTATAGGAAACCACCACAGATCAAAATTCAAAGTTGTAAGCCTGGTCTCAATGGATACTTCTATAAAACACTTTCACATACAAGGCTTGAACATATGGAGAAAGAGGGGCAGAAAGATTGTGAGAGCAAGAGGATCAGGGACACTGCTGTGAGATTATGTCCCTAGTAATATCAAAAGCTGCACTCATAGAGTTTCACTAATGGGACTGCCCACACATGAACTGAACAAGGAGGACACCAAAGGACAGGAAAAGACCCAGAAGTCATCAAGCCTACACAAAGAACAATAAGCAGCTGAGAAAATTGAGAAAGCATTGTTGGTTCTAAATAAGAAAAGTCATTTTATTTATTTATAAACAGTTAATATGATCAAGCAATTGACTCATGCCTGTAATAACTTTTTCAATCAAAACTGGCTTAATACCAGAAAATTTTTAATTAATTTATGGTAATAATAATTTCTTTGTCCAAAAAGGAAGATATTAATACATATATATTCTCATAAGTTTCTCAAGAAAGCTACTAGGAAACTGTGATGTTCAGTCCATGCTTAAAGTTGAAAATATTTCTCTAAATTCAAATCAACTTTTAAGTGATTTTAACCAAATTAGGTAGTTTGTGTTGTAAGAGCAGAGCTGTGGGCCCCTACAGTGGGGTTTTGACTTAAAGTGTGGAATAACCACAACATGCTGGTCACTGTCCCATATCTGGTGAGTTGTCTTTAAGTCTCTGCTTGCAAAAAGAAAATTGTCTCCCATGTGGTTTAGGAATTAGAGAAATTTAAGGGTTTTTTTCCCTTTCTGACTTAGTAAATGACATCAGATTTGTAAAGGACTTCAAACTGTGGGCATGAGTCTTAAACTGTGTGTCTGCTACTTTGAATGGAGTTGTCTGATTGCCACAATTAGAATTCCCTTAAGAAGTATTCACATCATGTTACAAACGTGTCCTATGTAAAGCCCTAACCATTTAAAAAACTACTTAAAATACAAATCTGATAAGTCGGTATATTTATATACTGTTTCCAAAAAACAAAATGGAAACTTTAATTTAATACAGCTTTTAAATATATATTGTTGTTCTAGTGGTAGTACTAATCATTATTCAGACTCATTGTTGTCAGAGTTTTCGTGTTCTCTTGTCTGTGGTATCTACTACTTGGGAAAGATCTTTCCCAACCCTAAATCTAATAGAGGGATAATATTAAAAATATACAAAAGATTCGAGAAGTTGGACTGCAGAGAATCAAGCCTATTAAAATGGGGTACAGAGCTAAACAAAGAATTCTCAACTGAGGAATATCAAATTGCTTAGAAGCACCTAAAACATGTTCAACACCCTTAGTCATCAGGGAAATGCAAAACAAAATGACCCTGAGATTTCATCTTATACTAGTCAGAATGGCTAAGATTTAAAAACTCAGGCAACAGCAGATACTGGCAGTGATGTGGAGAAAGAGGAACATTCCTCCATTGCTAGTGAGATTGCAAGTTGGTACAACCATTCTAGAAATCAGTCTGGCAATTCCTAAGAGAATTGGACATAGTACTACCGGAAGACCCAGCTATACCTCTCCTGGGAATATACCCAAAAGATGCTTCAACATATATAATATGGACACATGCTCCACTATTATATAAGCCTTACTTATAATAGCCAGAAGCTAGAAACAACCCAAATATCCCTCAGTGAAAGAATGGATACAGAAAAGGTGGTACATTTATACAATGAAGTACTACTCAGCTATTACAAACAATGACTTCATGAAATTCTCAGGCAAATGAATGGAACTAGAAAATATCATCCTGAGTATGTTCTTTTGTGTCTGGGTTACTTCATGTGTCCATCCTTAGCTCAGAAGCTCAGAATACACACAATACAACTTACAGACCATATGAAGCTCAAGAAGAAGGAAGACTAAAGTGTGGATGCTTCAATCCTACTTAGAAAAGAGAGCAAAATAATCACAGGAGGTATAGGGAGTAAAGGACCTGGGAGGGAGGGGAAAAGGGATGGCCAGGGTCAGGTATGGGAAGAGACAGAAGAGAAGTACAGAGGGTCAATAAACTGAACAGAAATATGTAGCAATGGGGGATGGGGAACTGAAGTTAGCCACTAAAAGGTTCCAGATGCCAGGAAAGCAAGAGGTTCCCAGGATCCAACCGGGATGACATTAGTCAAAATACCCAACAAAGGAGAGATAGAACCTGTAGAGACCACATCCAGTAGATAGGCATGGCTCCCAGTGGAGGAACAGGGCCACCCACTCATCTCAAAATTTTTAACCGAAATTTGTTCCTGTCTAAAGAAAATACAGAGAAAAAAATAAAATGGAGCAGAGACTGAAGTAAAAACCATCCAGAGACTGTCTCACCTAGGGATTCATCCCATCTGCAGACACCAAAACCTGACACTATTGCTGGCTGGCAAGAAGCATTTGCTGACCAGGAGCCTGGTACACCTGTCCACTGAGAGGCTTTGAGAGCACCTGAACAATTCAGATGCAAATACTCACAGCCAATACCAAGCCTGTAACCCCTAATGGGAGAGTCGGGAGAAAAACTGAAGGAGCTGAAGGAAATGGCAACCCATAGGAAGAACAGCAATATCAACTAACTGGACCACCCAGAGCACCCAGGGACTAAACTAACAATCAAAGAGTATATGTGGAGGGACCCATGGCTCCATCTACATATGTAACAGAGGATTACCTTTTCTGGCATCAGCGGTATGGGAGACCCTTGATCCTGTGGAGGCTTGATGCCCCAGCATAAGGGGATGCTAGAACAGTGAGGCAGGAATGGGTGGGTGGATGAGGGAGCACCCTTATAGAGGCAAAAGCGATGGGGAAGACGGAAGGGAGAGGCTTGTTGAGGGGAAACCTGGAAAGGAAATAACATTTGAAATGTAAATAAATAAGATAATCAGTAAAGAAAACTTTAATTTAATCATCTTTTAAATATATATTGTTGTCATAGTGGTAGTACTAATCATTATCCAGACTAATTGTTAGAATTTTGATGTTCTCTTGTCTGTGGTATCCACTACTTGAATATATTTTATAGAAATATATCCAATTATACTTTACAATATATTGTAAAATTTTGCCTAAAATTGTATTTTTAGTTTTCTGACGATTATTTTTTCTTATATTTATAGTGTACAAAACTACCACTCCATGAATTAATTTGATTTTTATGTAACATATTTATGTTTGAGTTCCAGATTTGCCATATACTATGAACTTATAAGCTATGAACCTTCCTAAAGTCAATTAACTCGTATATCTAATTAACATATTCTAAAAGAACAGCCAGTGACACCTATAAGCCTTGGCCAAATATATGGGACAGAACAGTGCTGTGTCAGTTACAGTGGCAGTATTTGAATAAGAGTTTGCAATCAGGAACTCTTTTTCTTTCAGAAAAAATCTGAATCTGTTTAGGTTTACAAAATGGGAACATCACCAGAAACATTAGTACTAAAAATAGAGAATTTTCTTTGGGAAAATAGAAAACCCTACTCCCAACAGTCCAACAACAGACACCTAAAAGAAGGTTGGACAAAAACTACAACAGGCAATCATCAAAATGATAGAGATGCAGTATGGTGTGAGCGGTGGGACTGGAGATGAACTCTTTTATCACAGAAACCATAAAATCAGACTGGAGGAGAACATTAAGAACATACAGGTGTGCCATTGATAGACTTGTGATAGGGCATGCAGAAGACAGCACTAATCTAGATGCCAGGCTCACCACCCAAATGGAGAGACTTCTTACTGCTTTGCTGGAGTCCACTAAGATTGGCAATTTTATAGTTGCCTTGGCATGGTTTTGAAAATTTATCTTTCTTCTTTTGTCAAAATATCCTAGCTTTGTTGCTAGAAGGCTAATCAGCAGCTGATTAGCCTGGAAACTGCTGAGTTTCTTTTGCAAATGCATCTTGTGCAGTCTGGCCTACTGTCCATCTAGGCCTAGTGATAAGGCTTATGGTATTGGTGTGCTAGCTGCTGAAGTTGCACAGGAGAAGAGAATGAGAAAACACAGCCCATGCTTTCAGTGGGCAATCAAGATTTCCACCTGCAGAGCTGAGTAGAATATGACCTAAAAATGCTGGCTACAATGGGGCAAGGCACAATATGAAGACAGAAATGCCAAGGCTTGTATCTTTTCCTGTCACCTATGGATGCCTGAAAACCCAAGTGAAGACTCAGCATGAGTGGCCTTTAGATTCCTGTCTCAGTTAAGGTGACTAAAGTGGTGTTGAAAACCATGATCAAAACTAACTTTGTGTGAGAAAAGTTTATTTGGCTTACATATCCTGAATCACCACTCATTGAGAGAAGCCAAGGCAGCAACCAGAACAGGGCAGGAATTTGAAGGCAGGAGCTGATGCAGAGGCCATGGAAAAGCACTACTTACTTGCTTGTTCTTAATTGTTTGATAAGCCTGCTTTCTTACAGAACCTAGGACCACCAATCTAGAGGTGGAACCACCACAATGTGTGAACCTTGCCCCCATCAATCACTGATTAATAAAATGTCCTACAGGATTGCCTGCATTCCAATCTTCTGGAGGTATTTTCTCAGTGAGGCTTCCTACTTTGAGATGATTATAGCTTGTGTTAAGTCGACATAAAAATTTCTAGCACAATTATCAGAGGCTCTGCCAGAGCCATACTGATACAGAGGAGGATGCTTGCAGCTAACAATCGGACTGAGCACAGGGTTCCAATGAAAAGAGTTAAAGGACTGAAGGAGCTGAAAGGGTTTGCAAGCCCATGGGAAAAACAACATTATCAACCAACCAAACTCTCCAGAGCTCCTAGAAACTAAAGCACCAACCAATGAATAAACATGGAGAATCCCATGATTCCAGGTGCTTATGTAGCAGAGGACAGCATGGTTCTGGCATCAATTGGGGAGAGGCCTTTGGTCCAGTGAAGACTCATTTTCCCAGTTTAGGGGAATGCCAAGGCAGTGAGGTGGGAAAGGGTAATTAGGAGAAGGAACACCTTCGTGGAAGTAAGGGGGGGGGATAAAAGTCAGGGGGAAAAAATAACATTTGAAATGTAAGTACAGAGAATATCCACTAAAAAGGAAAAAGTCTAGCACAGTTTCTGAAAAATAATTTTACAAGTGTTGCCAGAACCCATCAGCCATGAGATATTTGTAACAAAGTCAGTAAAACAATAATGTATCTCCATGTTGTGTAAGTTCCAAACTCAATGGTCTTCAAGTGAGTTAAAAAGTGAAACTAAAAGGTTAATTTAGGGGGCTGCTGTTGATGATGATGATAATGATGATGATGATGATGATAATGATGATGAATTCAGAATAGACAGTTTATGGTTAGTTGGAAGGTAAAGGTGCACTGGTCACATTAGCTCTGGAAACTAGGCAGCATATCCATGGTGGAAATATGTAAATGAACTATATGAAAAATGGCGTAATTAAATGTGCTCTAGTGCTAAAGCAGAATCTCCTAGAGGAATCAGAATTGTAGTTGCCATTCTTAGTGGTTGTAACAAAGAAAAAGTAATGTTGAGCAGGAACTACAAAAACACAGTTAACCAGCTGGTTCTACAGTGTGTCACCTGAAGTCCAAAGATATGCTTGACTCAGTATACATTGCTTACATGTAAGATGCCCACAGCCAACTGAAAGGTCCTGATCTGAATTTTTTAAGGGCATGAAGTGACTCTAGAACAGTGGTTCTCAAGCTTTCTAATGCTGCAAACCTTTACTACAGTTCATGTTGTGGTGATCCCCGCAAAATACAAAATTATTTTCATTGCTACTTCATAGTTGTAATTTTGCTATTGTTATAAATCATAATATAAACATGTCATATGCAGGATAGCTGAATGCAACCTCTGTAAAAGGGTGGTTCAACTCCCAAAGAGGTTTCAACTCATAGGATGAGAACCACTGCTCTAGAAAAAAATAATGACAAGAAGGATAATTTTATTATCAAAAAAAAGATTTTAGGAAAAATATTCTTTCATAATTCAAATCAATGTGATAGTTTTTAGTATTTTTCCCTTCCATGGAATGTTAAGTAGATACTCTACATCTTTTCTAATGAGATAAGTAGTGATAGATGGATTTAGGAAAAGTTTAAACATCTCTTGTAGAATCAGCTTTTTTTTAATTTTTGGAAAATTAATTAATGAGGTAATTTTTCAGTAATGCTAAAATTTCTCACATGATTTGTTCTCTGAAATATATGACATATAAAAACAAATGGTGTTAACTTCTTCTTATATTAGTACAGAATATAAAAGATTTTAGCTTGTTTATGTTAAATGACAACCTTGACCAATTTCAGAACATTTTCATCACTCAAAAAAAAATGAACTTTTTACTTGAGAGGTCATTTAGCCTATAAAGGGCATGCCTTACAAGCACAAGGACCTGAGTTCAAGTCCCAGAACTCTTACACACACACACACACACACACACACACACACACACACCACAAAAGGTGAGTATAGTGATATATACCTTTAATATAAGTTTAGGGAAAGCAGAAACAGAAGAATCGTTGAGGTTTAACTTAATTGGTGAGTCACAGGTCCCAGTGACACCCTGTTTCATAACACAAGGTGAAAAGTGAAAGAGGTCTTAGGGAAGAGGCTCTGTTAATAAAGGGCTTGTGAAGCAACCATAATTTTGATCTCCAAAATCCACATAAAAAAATACAAAAAAAAAAAAAAAAAAACAAAAACCTATGTTTGTGACATGAGGTTTGAATCCCAGCACTGAGGGAGGAAAAACAAACAGATCCCTGAGGCATGCTGGCTACTCAGCCTAGCCTCCAATCTACCCCAAATAGATACCTCATACCAGCAAATAAATCCATCAGCACCAGAAGTGGATTACTTCTTTTTGTATTATTGATCAGTGGATTCATAAAGAATCTCAAACATTACAGTCTGTTGCTGTTGTTCTTGGCTACCCTCCAAAATTTAAGAGTAAGAATTCTATTACTAAAGACACCACATACTTGAGCCCTTGAAGATATCAAGATGACATTAATCCGAAGGGTTCATTCTTACTGAAGAACTTTCATGCTGGAAGGTGCTATTCATGCTCAAAAAGAGAAAAGTAGCCCCCAATCTCACCCAGATTTGTAAAAAATAATAATGTCATTAAAGTTATGGAAGCACCAATCCACTTTCTGATTGTATCTAAGACATTCTGCATGAGATTGAGTCTATACCTGGCATAATTAAAGAGACAAAAATTATGGTTGGATAGGTCATTAGCTCTACAGGCGAACTCAATACTATTACTCTGGTAAGTTAACATAGTCTTAAAATGACTCCTAATGATTTATTACAATACCCATAGCTCAAAGCATCTCTCAACCCTTAGAAAAGCAGCTACTATTGCAGTATATAATACTCAGAAGTACATTCTATTGGTCAATATGCAAAAAATAAGAAGCTGTGGAATGGTCAGCCTTAAATAGGACATACCTCCCTCTCTCTGTCTCTCTGTCTGTCTCTGTTTGTCTGTTTCTCTCCCTCCCTCCCACCACCCCCTTCTCTCTCTCTCACACACACACACAGCTCAAAACTGTAATGTAAAAAAAGGTGGTGGATAAAATCAAGGAAATAGTGTTTTCCAGACACAATAGAGAAGTTACACATTTGAACTCCCAGCAATTATGAGTACGTTTACAAGGTCTGCACAAGCTCCAGCTAGACAAAAATACTACCATAGAAGGGAAAGGGGAGCATAAAGTTCAATGGCAAGCTGTGGAACTGAAAGAAAAGTCAGCCTATTTTAATGATATAACCCATCATAAAGTCACATGTCTAGACAAGTTCAATTTCCAAGACAAACTATACAAAAAAATGTGGACTTAATAGGAAAATACTTTTTTTAAAAAAATTAAAGTTCAGTGGGAAAGGGTAGAAGGGAGGAGAATAGAGAAATGTTGGGGTACAGTGAAAGTGAATATATTCAAAGCACATACCAAAAACTAGATAGACTGGCTGAAGGTTTATCTTTCTGTTTGATTTTCTCAAAGAACCAGCTCTTGGTTTTGTTGATTTTTTATATAGTTTTGTTTGTTTGTTTGTTTGTTTGTTTCTACTTGGTTGATTTCATTCCTGAGTTTGATTATTTCCTGCCATCTACTCCTCTTGGGTACATTTGCTTCTTTTTGTTCTAGAGCTTTTAGGTATGTTGTCAAGCTGCTAGTGTATGCTCTCTCCAGTTTCTTTTTGAAGGCACTCAGAGCTATGAGTTTTCCTCTTACCATTGATTTCATTGTGTCCCATAAGTTTGAGTATGTTGAGACTTCATGTTTATTAAATTCTAAAACTCTTTCTTTATTTCTTCTTTGACCAGGTTATCATTGAGTAGAACATTGTTCAGCTTCTATGTGTATGTGGGCTTTCTGTAGTTTTTGTTGCTTTGAAGACCAGTGTTAGTCCATGGTGATCTGATAGGATGCATGGGATTATTTCAATCTTCTTGTATTTGAAGCCTGTTTTGTGACTGATTACATGATCTATTTTGGAAAAGGTACCATGAGGTACTGAGAAGAAGGTATATTGTTTTGTTTTAGGATGAAATGTTCTATAGATATCTATCTGTTAGATCTATTTGGTTCATAACTTCTGTTAGTTTCACTGTGTCTCTCTCTGTTTAGTTAGTGTTTTTATGGTCTGTCCATTGATGAGAGTAGGTTGTTGAAGTCTCACACTATTATTGTGTGAGCTGAAATGTGTGCTTTGAGCTTTAGTAAGGTTTCTTTTATTAATGTAGGTGCCCTTGCATTTGGAGCATAAATATTTAGAACTGAGACTTCATCTTTGTGGGTTTATCCTTTGACAAGTATGAAGTGCCCTTCCTTATCTTTTTTGATAACTTTTAGTTGAAAATATATTTTATTTAATATTTAAATGGCTACTCCAATGTATTTTTTGGGACACAGCTATAGCACAGGGTCAGCTCAGGAAGAGGGAGAAATCCAAAAGGATCCTGTCCCAGACTGCTTCTCAATTCCTGTGTCCTGTGGGCTCTGGGCAGAATGCTCCAAGCAGAAATGGTGGTCTTACGCATGCTTTCAGGTGTTTTAGCACTTCTGGGGGACCAGCTCTCTCCCTGTGGGGTGTGGGTATAGAAGGCTGTAGCACAGGGTCAGCTCTGGGCACAGGTAGAAACCAAAAAAATCCTATCACAGACTGCTCCTCAGTATTTGTCTAAAATATTGTTTAAAAAAGTATTTTCACGACCAGGCAAGTGTACAACTAAGTGTAAACACAACTTATAGAATAATGGAATGCACCGCAAACTAAATATATAGTTATTTTTTTAATTAAGGAATACAACTGGAAGAAAAAATAGTTCTAGAAAAATGGACACAAACAAAATAAAGATGTAAAAGTGATCGCGATTTTAAAACTCAGGTGAAAACATGTACAGATACTGAGAAATATGATACCTAATGTTGTCCTCTGGCCTTAAAATATGTGCATACATGTGTGCATGCACATACACACAAACTATTCTAAAAATACATATACATTCTGAAAATACATATGTATAAACACAATGCATGTACATACACTCACACACACACACACACAATAGAAAAGAGTTAGCTGAAGGATTATGTGGGGCAAAATTCTATGCTCTAACAGGAATTAGAATAAGCTCTAATATGTACATTGATAAAGCAGGTCACAGAAAAGTCCTACCCACTGTGACAAAGTGTTTCTGCTTTATCATTAGCCTTTTAATACTCTCATTTCACTCACAGACTAGGCAAAACTTAGGAAACTCAAGAGGCAGACTGTTCCTACCACACTCACCACCACCAATAAAAAAATTTGTAAACTGAAAATTATATTTAAATATATATATATCAAGATTCAGTTATTGTGACTCACTTCAACAGGAGTGTGTTTTTCCACTTCTAGGTTTAGAGGTTGTGCTGACACAGCAATGATATAATTTTACCAACATTTTCCACCATTCAGTTGTCACATGGCTGCTCCACTTTAATCTACCACTGTCAAGACCTACTCAAAATCCAATAGAATGAGGAACTAAAAAACCAAAGGTGAAATTTAATTCTGTTGGTCAGCTAAATTAATACAGTATCTAAATGTGTGTTCATAGACAATTTTCCCTCTCAGTCCTAATGAGAAAAGCCTCTTTCCGGTGAACTAAAATGAAATCAAAGTTTATGGGTTCACAAGGTGCAGAAAATGAGTGACAGTTGATGTTTATCCCTAAATAAAACATTTGTATTAGCTTCTCCAAGGCCCAGGGAATGTTATTGAGAAAGGAGGTGGAAATATTTTAAGAGCTGGAAGACAGAAAAAAGGGCTATGAAATACATCTGGAAAATACACAACCATTGTCATCTCATTATATATGGCTGCACAAGAATATACTTACCAAATGGTATGTGAGAATGATGGAGATTCTCAGGGGCTGCTAATTCTCAAGGCTGAGCTATTTACAGTGGATAGAATCAATTAATGGTAATCCATTGTTCTTATTCACTAGTGATTCCATCAGGCTCCAGTGGATACTCCTAATCTAAAGATTGCATAGATGCCCCTGATTAAACAAAATAGGTCTAATAACAAAATCAAGTGTGATTAATCTTGGAAAATAGCAGATAATTGGGAGAGGGAATTGATATGAGTAGAAGGGAAAAAAAAGAGGAGATAGCTAACCAAAATTCATTAGCACATTTATAAAACTGTCAAAAATTAACAGAGAGATGACAGAGACAGAGAGATGAGGGAGACTTGGAAGAAAAAAAGAATAAAATCTGAGGCTAATTTGATCTTTGTGTTCTTCTTCCCAAGAACCAAGAATCCCAATCTAAACATAAGACAAATTTAACAGAAAGGAACTGTAGTATTATCCACAAGACACTTGAGTACTAATCTTCAAAACTATAAGAAAAATAAGAAAGCATATAAAGTCCTGTCATTGTGAAGAAGAACTAGAGGAGACATGCTGGCTATATGCTAGGTGATATCCCATTGCAATCCTGGAACAAAAAGAAGTATCAAAGGAAAGCTAAGGGAATCTGGGGAAAGGGAAAGAGCTTCTTTCTTGACCATGGGTCTCTATTTGTACATCCACTGTGACAGATATGTCATGCTAAGTGCAGTGATTTGAATAAGAATGAATTCCATAGGCTCATACATTATCTGAAAGTTCGATTCCTGGTTAGACTGTTTAAGAAGGATTCAGAGTGTGGCCTTGAAGAAAGTTTGTCACTAGGGGTAAGATTTATTGTCTTTACACTCTCAGCTCTACTTCACTCAAGTACTATAGTTGAGTGAATACTTTTTAGCAATACAATATTACCCTGGTTCCATCTTGTTGGTCAGATGTACAGTCTCAACTACTGTTCAAGCCCCATGCCTCACTAACTGCCACCATGCTCGTGGCCATGACAATCATGGTCTAACTCTCTGAAACAAACAAATTAAATGTTTTTTTTAATATGTAACCTTGGACAGGGTATCTTTTAACAGCAATGAAACAGTAACAAAGACATTAATGTAAGGTGTTAACACAGGCAAAAAGTAGTAGATAGAAACTCTCCATATTGTCCTCACAAGATTTCTGTCAGTAGTCATTTTACTTTCCTTTAAAACTATAGCCTAACTCTAAAAACTTCAAAAACTAACACATGAGTTTAGAGTTGCTATCTAATCTGAACCATATTCACCATTAATTTTTAAAATGTACTAAAATTGTATGTGACATAGAACAATACTGCTTGGTCTAAGTAATTAGAACCAGAATTAAGATGCTTGAAATACAGAGTACCTCTTCTGCTTCCTTGGCTAGTAATGGGGTCCATCAGGGTCCTCTTCCCATCAATAAAAAAAGAAAATCATGCCATGCTTCATACTGGAATACGGAGTTCATCGTCTTCATATCCTTCTTGTTATGCAAACATTGATGACTGTAGACATCTGAAGGATGAATTCTGTAGTTGCTCCCTCTCCAGTCAGACAGCTCTGAGTCTAACACCCACTGTATCTGTTCCACTGGGTGACATTTTTCTCATCTGGATTTTCAGTTTTAGAACAGATGTAGTAGCTTAACTCACTTTGAGGTTTCATCGTGTCATGTAGATGAAACACTGTGTGGAAATCATTTCACATAGGATCTCAAGGAAAGTGTTCACAATATTTTTGTCATTTCATTTTTAAATTTTATTATGCAATTTATTGTGAAGACAATTCTATGCAAACACATGATTTATTTTTAAAATATTCACTCCTTCTATTCCTCTTTCTTTTCCCCCTTTTCCTTCCTCTTTGTGCATCTCTAATTATACACCTTCGTTTCCTGTTTCTTTTTGTCCTAGATTCTACATAAGAAAGGAAAGATAATAGTTATTTTTGTAGTGCTAGCTTATTTGATGTTATATAATGATCTCTAGTTAATTTTTGTGAACTCAGTCTTCATTTTTATTCATTGTTGTTATTTACCAAATACTTCTGGTTCTACTACTTTTTGTTACAGATATGTGGTAAGGTTCACATTCTGGTTAGTTAGTTAGTTAGTTAGTTAGTTAGTTAGTTAGTTAGTTAGTTAGTTAGTTAAAGAGGGTGTAAAAATGTGACTCATTCTGTCTACAGCATTGTGAGGCAAAGTGATCTATCTTAATTCTACAACAGTAAGAGATTCCAGAGTCCTCTCCATTGCCTTGATACAGTTGTTTAAGGAGATGACTAGACACTTTGTCAGTTTCTGTCCTTGAATAAAAATCAGTGAGCAAGACTAATGTTGGACTGCAATGAATAGTGATCATGTGTAAGTATTTAATATAAGACTTGAGAAGGCTCAGGATCCAAGAGTGCTTATCCTGAAAGTACAAGGCTGGAGTTCAAATCTCCAGAGCCCATGGAAAAAGCCAGTTACATCTGTGCATATCTATATCCCAGCTTTGAGAAAAAATGACATGCTTCACTTTTGATGAGAAAGCCTGTCTCAAAAAACTCAACACAAGGAATAATGGAAGACACCCAACATTCTGCTCTAGTCTATATTTACTCATAGATGCATACTTGCACACTCACACACTCAGGTCTATGCACCACATACTCATACAACACCACACACACATATAACATGGCAAACACAGCTGGAGAGCTAGATCACTGATTAAGAGTACAGTCTTAATCACTCTTGCAAAGAACCCAAGTTCATTTCCCAGCACCCATATCAGGAGGCTCACAACTGGTTGTAGCTCCAGGAAGATTTAATGTTTCTGTCCTCTGCAAACATCTGCACTCATGTGCAGACTCACAGTCACCCACAAGCATACACAGAAAGGCACACAATATGTACAGTTAAAATAAAAATAGATCTGAAATATTTTTATTCAAAAAAAGAAGTAACTATTTTAAGTCTTATGCCATTGATGTTGGAAAGTATAATCTATTCAAGAGTACCTGACCTCCTCAGTTTTCATATTAAGAGCAAAGTTCTAGTAACATATAATTCAAATCAGCATGCCATGCTGAGACAATTTTATTAATAGACTAAACAAAAATCCTCAAAAATGTTCAGTACATGTATAAAAAATGGTGAGAATCTGCTTGCTTCAGTTAAAAATATCAACATTATTCTAATACTACAGAAGATATTTTCACTTAAGATTTTTTATAGTATTAGTTTGTTCTACCCAAATATCTTAATTATATAATTTGATATGCTTAGATTTATTTCAAAGCATAGTAAGTTATCAGTATGGGACCATTAAAGCCTTTCAATGCTAAATCACTGGGGCTTTATTTTAAAAGCTCAAACAAGACATTCAAATGTGAAACTACAGTTCTCATTTATTCCTAGTTCCTCATCTGGCATTTGTTTAATATGAGAGACTTCCTTAACAATGGACAGTCTTTTGCTTACAAGGCAACAAACAATAATCTTCTCTTGCAAATCTAAAGAATGAGATAAGTTATGTTTGGATAACACAAACTTCCTAAGGTCTTATTTAAGAAAGAATTCATCTTTCTGCCAACCACTGTTCATAATTGTAAGCATCTGTCTTCTTAGATAGGCTGCATGATGAGCACATGTCCTATTCCCCAAAGCCTGAAAACAAGTCAGCTTTACTTTACCTAACAAAGTCCTTAAAAACCTTATCCAGCTTGTAGTTTTTGTATTGAGCCTTCCCCTTAATAGAAAGCTAAGACAAATGGTACCATTTTTGGGGTTCTCCTCTACCCCCATACTCTTTCATTTGATGCTCAAAACAAAATGAAAATCATGAGATAGGCAAGTCAGAAAACACTAAACTTTTTTTAAAGAGAATAACTTGGAGTTGAGCTGAAATAACTGATTTTCAGGAAGTCACATACCACAACTGCCACAGTGAAACTACCAAGATCCTGAGTCATTTACTCCATGTCTCCCCACAATGCACTCTGCTTCTGATCAAGAACATGTCTGAGACATAGCTTCTGGGTTATGGTTATGAGTAAAATAGAATTGCTAAATTTAAGGGAGCAGAGATTATAAAGATACGTGTCAACAAGGAAATGACTTTTATCAGATTTTTTTTAACTAACTGCTCTGTCCTCTATAGCACATATTTCTCATGTGAACTTGCGAATCTCCATGAAGCAAATGAGTGATCAGTTAATTAGCGTATGCTCTACTTCCTTGAGTTAGCTCTAGGAACAAACTTGAAGCCCCAAGTTCCATTTATAATGTCCCACTTGTCTTGTATTTCTGGCACCACCCTATTAGATAGGGCAGTGCTAGGTTTGGATGAAGTACCTAGACTCTTTGGGTGCCTAAAGGTGCGTCCACAGGGAAAAATAATCATAATAAACAAAGGAATGGATACAGAAGGGAACAGAAGATGGCATGGGCAGGCCAGGCTGCACAGTGTGCCTTCACATTGGGCAAATTGTACCTGAGTAACTTGTACTCAAACTGCATTTTTATGATGGTACTTCTGCCAGATGTTAGATCACTGGGGCTTCATTTTAAAAGCTCAAACAAGACATTCAAATTTGAAACTGCAGGTCTCATTTATTTCTAGTTCCTCAGCTGGCAAGTATGAAAAACACTCAAGTAGTAAAAAAATGAAGAAATAACTTACAGTGGATGGAAAATGTTAGGAAAGCACAGGCTAGACAATTCTGAGTCACTTCTGAGATAGCTAATGGGATGGGGATTCCAGTCCACTCATTAAAGTGTGGGTTGAAACGTTGCTTTATTTTTCAAGAATTTCCATGGGAGGTGCTTGGAGAGAAAAACAGGAGGTAGTCATACCAAACTGGAGCCAGAAAAGGACCTTTGAGATCATTGAAATACTGGCACAAACAAGATACTCCACAGCACAGATAGAGTTCCAGGACTCGGTAGCTTTATGAAATTATTTCAACAAAATGCTGTCTTCAAAATCTTTAAGTGAATAAATATTGCCTATAAGTTACTTTTCATTTTCTTTCAAGTTCATAAATAAAATATGGAGATTGAATATTTAGAATACTAGATTGTGTGTATTTCTTGCAAAGAAGAAAATTATTCTAAAACAGGAAATAGTTTTAGACTCACAATTTTCTTTGTCAGAATTATTAGCTATTATGTCTACAAATGAACACAGACAAAATAAACTTTAAAAAGAATGTTTACCTATCAGATATTAAGTTAGGATAATACCAAGATACCTATATTTGCTTCATGGGAAACATGTCTTATACTCTCTAAGAAATCTTCCCCAATTAGATAAGTGTCAACTCCATCTGGTGAAGACACACAGTACAAAGAGGACAGTGCAAATCCTGGGACCTTCATACTCTAAAGTTGCAAAACCTTTAGAAAGACAATAAAAGAATAGCATCTGATGCTTAAAATTATGTGAGATATATAGAGATATATATAGACATATTCAATCCACATCAAAGTACAGTCATACATGTATAGAACCAGTTGTAAAAAGCATTCTGTTAGACCTTCATAGATGTCAAATTGGCATCTTTACTCATCTTACTGCAAAGTGTTTGAAATTGTGGGGATGTTCAGTCACTGGTTACTTTACATCAGACAAATATCCTTCAGTTTTATAAATTAATGAACAACAAATTCACTAATTTCAGTTTTGCTATTTGGATTTTTAAACTTATCATTCACCTAAGAATTTCTTAAATCTTTCAAGGATTGTAAAATAGAGTTATATTTCACACTTTATGAACCCGAACTATTTAATAATTTTCAACTTTGGGTACCATATACCCCAAGAGACAGCGAGAGAACACAACAACAATAAAGGATCTCAACAAAACACAAAGACATCTTTGTGAAAAGATCAGAAAGGAAAGAATGCCCCCTGCTGTTTATGAAGTAACAAAGACCCAGCAGGACTGCTCTGGATGCATGAGTCATGAAAGTACAGAAAGAGGCTGAGTGCTTTCCTCCAGTGTTTTCCTTCAGCATGAGGTAACACACATGACTAGAAGTATGTGACCAAATTACCACAGACAATTCCAACATTTGTCTTTCTCTGAACATTACAAAAGGGTGAACTTGCCTGTCTTGCATTTGATTTTTAAAACATCTGAAGGTACAGGGTGATATGTGTTCATAAATACAATTGAGCACTGCAGGCAAGGCCTCAACTCAGCACTGCAGGCAGGGGCTTGTCTTTATTGTTTTCTACCACACACTTGAAAGAATGACATTCATTCACTTTATGGAAGTCCTAGCAATTTAGTTCTTGAGTTCTAGCCTTTGAAGTTGCTGAGAATGGAATGAATAATGAGAAAAACAAATGTCCAAGACCCAGTTTTGTGGAACACTTCTAAGACAGACATCTGACAAATGTTTGCTCCAAATGGAATCTGTGCAATCATAAAGATTCTCCTTTATCTCCCAGTAAATGCACTCAAGGAGATCATGGTTGGAGAAAGAGAAGAATTCAGGACTGAGTGACCACCCCTGAGAAGGAATCATGGTGCCTATCTCAGTGCTTTGAGAACATGAAGATAAAGGTGTAACATGAGAGAGACATCTGTGGATTCTTCATCCACTAAACCAGCTCCAGACAAGAACAAGTGTTGTGTGGTTAACTGTCAGTATGTTTCCAGAGCAAGAGTGACAAGATCAGGTGGGACATGATAGGAACTCATGAAGCTTTTCCAGAAGGGGATCACATTTTCTCTCTCTGCCTTAGACCCTATTACTTGGGAGGTATGCCTGCTCAGGTCTTCTTTTTCTTGTCTAATTGTCTAGCCATTTGTGAGTTCAGACAGATATTGTGGCCCAGACAGGATTGATGATGCCAAGAACCACATGTTGACAGAAGCCTGGTATGGTTATCTCCTGAGAGGCTGTGCCAGAACCTAATCAATGCAGATGTGGATACTTGTAGCCAACCATTGCACTAAGAATGGGGTCCTCAATGGAAGAGTTAGAAAAAGGACTGAAGAAGTTGAAGGGGTTTGCAACCCCATGGGAAGAACAACAATATTAGCCAACCAACTTCCCCCACCAGAGCTCCCTGGGACTAAACCATCAACCAGAAAGTACACATGGGAGAACCCATGGCTCCAGCTGCTTATGTAGCAGAAGATGACATTGTCTGGCATCAATGGGAGGGGAGGCCCTTGCTCCTGTGAAGGCTTGATGTAGGGGAATGCTAGAGTGGTGAGGTGGGAGTGGGTGGATGGGAGGGGGAGTATCCTCATGAAAGTTGGGGAGGAGAAATGGGAGTAGGAGAGGAGGTAACAGGAAAAGAGGATAACATTTGAAATGTAACTACATAAAATATCCAATAAAATGAAAAAAGTGTAAATAATAAAATAACCAATAAAAAAGAAAAAATAAATACAATTGTATAATAATTAAAGAGTATTGCATGTTCTGTTTATCAGTGATGACTGCCAAGAGAAAGAGCAAAAAGAACTATCTGAAGAAGTTTCTCAGAAATTCTGTCTTTTGCCCCTAAGAGAAACCAGTAAAAATGACACTCAATTTTGTGAGAAGACCAAAACTCATAGCTTTTAAATTACCTAATATTAGTTTCATATAACTCTAAAAAGTTCATATAACTCAACAAATATTTTACAATAATTGGTAAGCAACTTCTCTACACTCCTATTGATACAGGGTTACAGATCTGATTAAAACTCTGGACTTAGATGACCCACTTCAAATCTCACCAACATGAGTAGCTGTATGGCCTCAGACTGTTTGCTCAATTTTTATGTCTGTTCTTCCTTATCCACAAAATTTGAATAACATTTACAGCTACCTCATTAGGCCAAATAGAATTCAATGTAGAGATAATGACGTTTAGCACAAGAGATTTAAAATATAAATATTACACATTATTTTATTTCTTTAAAAACTCATTGTAATGATTTTTGCAGAACAAACTTTTCATAATAAAATATTTAAAATACTCCATAACAATCAAGAAATAAGTATCTGGGACTGGAGAGTTGGCTCTGAGATTAAGAGCACTTGCTGCTCTCCCAGTGGAGAGAGGATCTATTTCCAGCTCCATGTAGCAGTTCAGAACCATCTGTAACTCCAGTTCCATTGTATCCCATGACCTCTTCTGGCCTTGATGGGAACTATGCATATGTGTTGCACAGATATACATGCAGGCAAAGCACCCATACATATAAATTTAAAATGAGATATTCTTCTCAAAATAGAATAAAAGATCTAAATATCTCTGTGTAGGAAACAGCATTTCCTCTTCACAGGCACCTGTCTGGCTACTTTAATAAGAAAAAAAATCTTAGTGAGATATAATTGTATAAAGACATCTCATGTAGACTTATGTCTAATGTGTGGAGTGCAGTCTATTGCACTGTTAGCAACACTCTTAGTCATTAGTTAGACTTTTCTGATGAGTGTTTAAGACTATAGATTTTTTTTGTACTGTCAAGGCTAGATCCTCAAGAGTCACTTGGCTTTGAGAGAATTTTCAGGCTTCTCTAGTCTTCTTTAATTTTTACTTGTTGTCCATCAAAGTGAGAATTGGTCAAAGGCCTTGATTAACCTCACTGTGACTTCTCTTAAAAGTGTGGAACTCTTTCCTCTGCATTGGCTTACCATTATCAGAGAAGATTTTGAGAGATGAACCATAGTCTCCTGGGACTTCTTGACCTTGAAGGGCAAGAAGAAAAATAATCTCTTTCAAATCTCTCTGACCACATTAGAATAGTCTCCAAGTGTGATTATTAAATACCTAGAAGATAAATCATACCAATCTGGCTCTTTTAACTATTGCATAAAATTTCAATAACCAGACATTTCTAAGTCAACTCTGAATAAACATATATTTTGGCCAATACTTGTAATCATTATTTTTTGTCCTTATGATCCATATCTATCATCTCTAAGTCTCATCCTCTATGTACCTTGCATAATTTCCTCAGACCTGCATAACTGTCAAAACCTTTCTTGTCTTTTCTATTCTGAAAATATCCAGTCTTCCTAAGCTTCATTTATCCAAGTTTTCTTTACTAAAACATTTGCATATTTTCATCCTTCTGACATTTTCTTTTACATACTAGATTTCATTCTTAATACCATGAGAGATAATAACATTAACAAATAAATTTATCAAGTGTTAGGAATATTTTCTTCCTGATGAAGGGGGATGAAGCAACCTCTATCTCCTACTCATAAGGTCCTAATAACAAACCAAAGTTCAGTTTTACCAAAGTTTTCCCTTACTGAGTATGAGTGAAAGGTTACTGATAGGGATGTGGGTATCCACAAATTGCCAAAATGGAAGTTTCCACACAATATGTGTAATGCTTTCCCATAACTTTATAAGAAAAAACTCCTCTCCCTAATCTTTCTCAGCCTATATACTCTATCTCCCCTGCCAAACCATGAGACCACATTGATTAGGGGCCAATTGTATACAAGTGGCTAAGAGAAAAGCTGGAAACTCATAATGAGAATGCAATGATCCACCTTGCCTCTGCTTCTATGAAAGAACACAATGGTCAACAAACCCAGTGGTGATCATCTTTTGTAAGCAGGCATCACTGATCTTAGGAAGATGGAAATTGTTTGAGTTAGAATAGTGAAGGGTAATAACACTTTAATTTTAAAAAAAGACTAGAAACAACATACATAAGATAAACCAATAAAGTAATATATCCTAGCCTCAAACTGTTAAGAAAAAAAGAAAAAGAAAACAAGGCAGTTTTTATGTAGCACATGAAGTTACTACCCATAAATATGCATATGGCTTTGAATAAGTATATGTGGAAGATACAAAAAAAGCAGAAAAAATATTTTTAAAAAATTATCAGAGTAATATTTACAGCATCCAGTAAAATGAGGCTAAGAAGTCCCTTTTAAAATTATGATGCTTGAGTTACGACAGAAAGTTTGTTAGACAAAATGTCCTCTCTAGCTGCTCCAGGGATGAGAATTCCATTAGGAGTTTTTACAACAGACATATTTATTTCATGCGAAAAGTATCAGTATAGACAAGAGACACTGTTCCTTTATAAAGCTTACCCATGGATTTACATTCACAGAGACTTGCTGCTTAATTCAGTGACAACTAGCTGGACCAAAAGTACCAGTCTTCCTTATTTCCTTATAACATTTATAGATTTGTCCATATGACTATTTTATTATTATTATTATTATTATTATTATTATTATTATTATTATTATTATTATTATTATTATTGAATATTTTCTTTACTTACATTTCAAGCTCTATCCTCTTTCCCAGTTTTTCCTCTGGAATACCGCATCCCATTCCCCAACCCTCTGCCTCTATGAGAGTGTTCCCCAACCCACCCAATCCCTCCCACCTCCTCACCCTATATTGACACAACAATCAGAGAAAATGCAAAAATCAAAAAGCACCTAACCCAAAACATCTTGAATATACAGCACACAATAAGAAGACCAAACCTAAAGATAATAGGTATAGAAGAGAGCAAAGACTCCCACCTAAAAGGCCCACTAAATATCTTCAACAAAATCATAGAAGAAAACGTCCCCAACCTAAAAAAAGAGATCACCATGAACATACAAGAAGCCTATAGAACTCCAAATATATTGGACCAGAAAAGAAATCCCTCCCATCACATAATAGTTCAAACACCAAATGTTCAAAATAAAAGCAGTGAGGGAAATATATAAAGGCAGACTGATAAGAATTACTCCAGACTTCTCAACAGAGACAATGAAAGCTAGAAGATCCTGGGCAGATGCCATAAAGACCCTAAGAGACAGAAAATGCCAGCCAAGGTTACTATATCCAGTAAAACTGTCAATCACCATAGATAGAGAAACCAAGATATTCCGGGACAAAACCAAATTTACACAATATCTGTCCACAAATCCAGCCCTGCAAAGGATAATAGATGGAAAACTTGAATCCAAGGAGGAGAAACTACACCCTAGGAAAAGCAAGAAAATAATCTTGCAATAAACCAAAAAGAAGAAAACCACAAACATAATTCTACCTCTAACAACAAAAATAACAGGAAACAACAATCACTATTCCATAATATCTGTTAACATCAATTGACTCAATTCCCTAATAAAAAGACATAGACTATCAGGCAGGATATGTAAACAGGACCCAGGATTTTGTTGCATACAGGAAACTTGTCTCAGTGAAAAGGACAGGTACTATCTCAGAATTAAAGGCTGGGAAAAAACTTTCCAAGCAAATGGTCCCAAGAAACAAGCTGGAGTACCCATTCTAATATCAAATAAAATAGATTTTCAACCAAAAGTTATCATAAAGGATAAGCAAGGACACTTTTCATTCGTCAAAGGAAAAAATCTACCAATATGAACTTTTAATTCTGAAGATCTATGTTCCAAATGCAAGGGCACCACATTTATAAAAGAAACTTTACTAAAGCAAAACCAATGGAACCATACCCTTATGTATGATGAATAATTATGCTTTCTGGCATGATTCTTCTGTTTTGCTCCTTCTATATTAGAATCTAAAAGTTGGTAAAATATGAACCAAAATTATTAAATATTCAAATATGGAGGAAAAAAACCTCTATAGATTTTTGAGACATATTCCAAAAGAAATGTAATTTTTTAGTTTTGTGGTAATATATACATTTTCCATGAGTCATTTTTCTCTTGAAAAGTAATACTTCTAGCAGCAGGGGATGATCAGGTAGAAGAATAAATTCATGGAGTTCAGATCTTCATTACACAAGCCTGTAAATGAGAACCAGATGTCACGCTGTACAGAAAATATAAGAGAGATATTTTCTTTCACTTGAGGGTAACTGTGTGAAATGAAAAAAATTAATATATATTTGATTTGTTTTGCACAAACAGTCAGAATATATTAGAAGAAATAGTTAACTATTGCTTTGGAATTTTCCAATGAGTTCATATGAGTATATTGCTTTAAAATGAGTTTCATTTAGAAAAATTTATGTTAAGAATATTTAATTTCATTTCCAAGTGTCTCTGAAATAACTAAAATACAGAATAAGTTTTACTGTTATATAGTAAAGTGAATGAATATAAATTTGATATAACTGTTGTCTCATTACATATGTTTTGTAGAGCCAACAGAAAAGGGATTATATAAATACTGTATGTACAATTAGAGGGAGCAAATTAAGTTGCCTCTATTATATACCCCAACAGCAGACACTAAGTCATGGTTTTAATTGAGAGTGGAACGTAAATGCTGATTCCAGAAGATGTTGGCAAGAGGATTGGAAGGAAGGTGACAGAAAGACACTTCAGTATATTGGGATCACCATAAAAAAATAACGCAAACTGCATAGTTTATGGGCAATGGTAGTTTGTTTCTTAGTGTTCTGGAGACTGGCAAGTTTAAAATCAAGTTTCTGTCAAGTTTGGTGTGTAATGAGAATCAGTTTATTTCTTTGCGGACTAATTTCTTTAAACCATTATCTTCACATGGCTGTTGGAACAGCTTAGCTTTCTAGACTCTTATAAGGCCATATTGCCATGTTCCTGACATTATTCACAGCATAACCACTTGTAAAGTGTTCAATTTCCTAATAACCATTAACTTTTAAGTTCATATTCCATTGTGTCAGTGCTAGAGAGATACATTCAAATTACAGTGGGTGCATTATGAAAAAGCTGCTGTTCCTCTTGGGAAATTCTGGGTGTATAATACCTCAAACATTCCAACCAAGGCAAAAGTTAGATACACACCAATGCTGCCAATCATTGAATGGTGATGGCTACCAATGGCTATTAACTCCTAAGGAATTCTGGAATGACTACTGCACAATATCGTTTCAGAATTTTATAAACCTGATTTGTATTGTGGGGCTTTGACAGAACCACTATGGTTTAAATAAGACATGAGAGACTTCTGTATAGTTTAAAGCTGTTGGCCTTTAGTTGGGGCAGACCCTCAGCTAATTTTTAACTTAACCTGATTTTCTAACTTAACCAGACTTTATCTCACTGCTCTGTTCTAGTCTCCCTTTCGTTCTGGTCTGTGTCTTCTTTCTCTTGTCTTTTCTGCTTGTGTCCTTCTACCTCTTCACTTTCTGCACCAGCTATTAGCTGTTGGATCTCTATTATAAACAGTCAGCAGTAAGAAAATGTGAGAACATCTCTTTGGATGCCTTTAGGCAATGAGGGTTGCCTGACTTTCATGTATTAGGCAAGTGTGGAAGAAAACTAGAAGATGGGCCATAGACATAGCATTATCAAACTCCTGCCAGCATTTGGCTCCCTATGGGTACAGAATTAACAATTGAAAATACAGAGACATGCCTTAATACAACATATAGAAGGGTCATCACAAGATTTATATGCTTGTTTAAGTCCTTCAGATCCACTCTGTAAAGAACTCATAATACCACAGGGCTCAGCAATCCATGAAAACTCCATTCCAGTCTTGAGGTCCCTGATAGATTATTTGCTTTCTTTTTTCTTTGCTTTTTCCTGGCAAAACAGTCCTGCCCATCCCATTTCAGTGAATTGGGCATCTAACTTTGCCTTAGAAATACTCAATTCCATAAGTAATGCTTGTCCTTCCCTGATTCTCTTCCAGTTCTTGAAATCTGTGAGACGTTAAGCTGATAAAAACTAAGTGTTGCAAAAAGGTCCCAAGAGTCAGCTGATTAGGAACTGATTCTATTGCCTATATTGTATGGTATTTGTCTCCAAGAAGAATGGATAGTTATGTTACTCAGATTCATGCATTTGTGACAATTCACCCCATGTTCCATATCCTCATGAACCCATCTTTTCTAATTCAGGTAGGAGAGATAAAGATCACTTGTCATAGTTTCCCATAATTGGCCAATTATTAAGGCTTCAATTGAATTCCAAATCATGGAATTTTATTTCCCCTCCTATCTTAGAAACTGTACCTGAATGGCATCTTCTATCATATCTACCTCAAACATTCCATTCTCACAGCCTGTTTTCTACTTGTTCCAGGACTCTGGAGTCCAAGAACGTTCTTTATCATACTCACTTTACTTTCTCTTCATCTTGTTAGCAGCAATAAGAGCAAGCTAACACTTCCATCACTCTTTCTACCCCAAACTTTCCATTAAGTCAAAGCTACATATCATTTACTCATTATAATTCCTCCCTTACAAAGACAAGTTATTTTGAGGTGAATAGCTGAGTCTCTGTGCCATATCTTATCAATCAGAACAAAGACCACATAACAGCTGCCACAGCCACTTCCAAAAATTATGTTACAACATATACTCTAAGCCATCAGCTATTTAGGGGAATGCCCAATTCCCCTAAATACCTTAGTGATATATTACATTCAGTAGGAAAGCATGCCACTCTGCAATACACAAAGGAAGATAGCCACCCCAATCTTCTACAAATAAAACTACAGCAAGACACCACATCATTTCATTGTGAATTGGGAACGGTAGCCTCAATGAAACTGATTACATAGTGTTTCAGTCTCAGCCTCAGTTGCAAGTCTTAGTACCTATTACAGAATTCAGGCACATGCTTCTTCCCAACTTACGATTGGTTCTGTTGGGCCCTATTTTGCCCAACTGAATTGTGTGACTTTTCTTGAAGATATGTTTCTGACCGTCTATTCACCATAGCTAGGTTATCAACAACAGAACAAATAAGTGATTCCATCTGACTCTAGCTTGATGAATCAATACATTTATTTGGGTTATTTTGCATGGAATTGGTGAAAGTGACAGCTGCATTGCCGATAAAGTCACTCTTTAAATATTTTTATTTTTATCTCATATAGTATATCTTAACCACAGTTTTCTCCCCTCCTCTCCTCTCAGTCACTCTTCCTGATCTCCACTTTCCCCCAAATCCACTCTTCCTTTATTTCCCTTCAGAAAAAGGAATATCAATCAAATATGGTTTATCAAATTGCAATAAAATTAGACAACTCTCCAATATTAAGGCTGGAAGAGGTAAAGCCATCCTAAAAGCTGGCAAAAGAGTCAGAGACAGACCTTGCTTCCACTGTTAGTAGTCCCACGATAACACCAAGCTACATAACCATAACATACATGGAGAGGGTTTAGATTGTCTTCCTGACTGTCAGTTCAGGCTCTGTGAGCCCCTACGAGCCCCGATTAGTTGATTCTGTGGGTTTTCTTGTGGTGTCCTTAACCCTCTAGCTCCTTTAATCCATCCTCCCCCATCTTTAGCAAGATTCCCTGAGCTCCACCTAATGTTTGCTTGTGTGATATACTACATGTGCATCTATTAGTACAGAATTCTATGAGACTTTCAAAGAAGAGCTAATAACAATATTCCTCAAATTATTCCACAGAATAGAAACAGAAAATATTGCCACAGTCACTCTCAAACCCAAACTACACAAAGACTCAGCAACAACAAAAAATTACTGACCAAATTTCTTACAAACAGAATATAAAAACACAACAAAAAGATCATCAACCATGATTAAGTAAGCTTCATTACAGAGATAGTTTAACACACAAAAATCTGTTCATGTAATCTACCACATAAACAAACTAAACTTTAAAACCCCACATCATTGTCTCATTAGGTGCTGAAAAAGCTTTTGACAAAAATATAACACCCTGTCAGGATTGGAGAGATATTTAAATTTAAGTCTTTAATTTAAAGTTTGGAGAGATATTTAAATTTATATCTCACTGGTGTATAATTGTGGCCTAGAGATAAATATGTTGTAAATAAATCCACCTAGGATGTATTAGTCTATTTCCTCTGTTGAAAATTCTCTGTTTGGGCCTATACCCCATTTTTAATAGGTTTATTTAGTTTACTGGTGTCAAACTTCTTGAGTTCTTTATATATTTTGGATGGTAGTCCTTTGTAAGATATAGGGTTGGTGAATATATTTTGTCATGCTTGTTTTTCTTGTCTATATGCTGGTCTGTGTACTTCATGCTACCCTCAGAGATCTCTGACCTGGTGGGAACATTCAAGTGAAAAGGAGAGGATTCAATCAGAAAGCGGGAAGTACAATCACTGCCACTGCTCTGGTGCCAACTGCCTTTGTTGCTGCTGTGATGCTATGATTGGCAGAAACAAGTTGGTGGGGGTGGTAGTTCAGCTAGCCAGCAAGGTGTACAGGTGCTTCTAGTGGTGAGTGTTCTCTTATCCAAAAAGTGTTGCATCTCTTATGCTACAGATGCTCTCGGGTGATGAAGTAATTTTCACACACTTTTATTCCTTCTGGATAAGATCTTACATAAATTTTGGGGGTGGGTTGGGGTCTGATAGCAGATGTTTTCTATTGGTTTGGTCTGAAATGTTAGAGATGCCTCATCTGCATATGGAGGGGCTTGGGGATGCTGCCCCTACTTGACTGATGTCATGATCTTCTCCATAGGGTGTTGTGGTCACAAGACAGGTAACAAAGGCATGGTCAGAAGCAGGTAATACTCCTATAGTCCCTTTCTGGGTCCCCGGCCTTCTAACCCAGCTCAACCTTACCAGGTTTCCTGGCATGGTTCAGTGCCCCATATCTAAACACTTTAGTTAGAATAATTATCTCTTTCTTTAAGACAACAAATTTATTTCTAACAATTTGGGGTCTCAGTCCAGGATCCTAGCTCACTCTTAGGCCTCCTCCCAGGAGAAAAATGTTATAAGTTTTTGTTTTGTTTTTGCTGTCATTGGGCAAATGGTCCTCTAGTGCTCTCCTGATCAAAGGATCCCATGTTTGAAAGTTCTGGACAGCACAGGGAGGGATGGCCCAGAGAAATTACTGTGATCAGGAATTCTGTGCACAAACCAAAGATAAGGAATGCAGTAGGAACAGCAAAGTATTCCTTAAGGAGTTGGCTCATTCTAGGGGTCAAGAATCTTTATGAAGACATAATTCGAACATAATCACTATTATGTTTGAATCCCGCAGGAATTGTTCCCTTATAAAGGATTGGCTCACTTTACACTGGAGATCAATGCCATAAATAGGAAGTAAACACTTTTAACTAGCATTTTGGGTAATGACCTCATCAAGATGGAGGCAATTGTGTGATTTCAGGACTATCTTTGAAAATGAAATGATGGAAAAAACCTAGGGTAAAAAGATATCTAAAGAAAAATAGAAAATGAAAAACCAAGATCCATTGGCTAAACCAGACACTCCATCAGCATGTTTAAAGTGACCCTCCTACCCTAATTAAGGAGAGATTTAACAATGTGAGCTCCCCACACTTAAGTTTGACTCCCAGTTTTCTCTCTCTGAGCATGTGCTTCTCCTTTTTGTTTCACCATGCAGCTCCTTCATAGAACATAAAGATCTTGAATCTGACCTGCAGGTAGATCAGTGGTAGTCTCTTGGTGTAGATAAGTCTGCTAGCCCAGTCAGCTTCTCTAACTTGGTAAAGTGCCACATGAGGCCACTAAAGTTTTAAATTAGGGCTATTTTAAAAGGTTGGTTTCAAAATAACTTAAATTCCAGCCAACATGAAGAGTTACACATCCATTTGATCTCTGCCTTCACCATGCTTGAATAGTATAAAATAGGACCCAACAGCATTTTGTGTCTGGCTACTGAGAAGAGGTAAAGCATAGTCTAGATGACAATGCTAGCTACCCACAGCTAAAATGTGTGTACTAAAACAATATGGCCTCATTTTTATGGGTTAAGACCAAAGACTTTCTTCTTGTGTTACTTTCTTTTTTTGGGCCTACTAGGCCATGGGTATCATCTACTCCTATATCAATACTAACCTAAATAAGATGTCATTTTAAAGAAATGAATAAAATCATTCATATTTTATTTTGTTTTGTTTTAAGAAAGTGTTTCATTATGCAGACCAGGCTGCCCTCCAACTTAAAAAGATTGGCCTGCTTCTGCCTTCCTAGTGTTAGGATTAGAGGCACATAACAGTGTACCTGACTGCAGCTAATCTGTATTGTATCTGGATCCCACAGGAATTATGCCCTTGTAAGAGGATGGGCTCACTTTACAGTGGAGATGGATGTCATAAATAGAAAGTAAATACTTTTACTAGCATTTTGTGTGATGACCTCACAAAGATGGAGGAATTTGTATGATTTGGGGGTAATCATTGAAAATGACATTATAAAAAATGTGAGAGTCAAGTGACATCATCACTAGCTTGGTTAATGTAACCACATTGCATGAATGAACATGGTGGCACCCATAACTTCCTTGTGTCAATAAGTTCTCAGAAGCTTACTTATTCCCATATTATACTTAAGAAGTCACACCACAGCTTCATGGTGTTTGGTTTGTTTTGACTTAATTTTTATACATTGCTTTACCTGATAGATTTACTGGCTTCTAGATGGGAACTGACATATTCCCAGCCATGTTCTTCTAATATTACCCATGTATCAAAGGAAGCGGGCACTGGAAAATATCTAGGCTTGGAAGGCTCACAAAATTTGATCAGCCTAGAGCAAAGTCTTGGGAAATCACAGATCCCAAAGGGGTACCAAAAGCAACAACAATAAGAGAACAACAAAAAATACAAATTGCCAGCTATTAGACAAAGCTGCTCCCAGTGGGCATCTACAACATCTGGAGGTGACAAGGAACCAGTTTTCTTGGATGGGAAGCTAGAAATGCAGAATGTGTCTTAAAAGATATACCATAAACAAAGTAACTCTTTTTTTTTTCTTTTTAACATTTTTATTGGATAGTCTCTGTATTTACATTTCAAATGTTATCACCTTTCCCATTGCCCCTCCACCTCCCCTTGCTCCCATGAAGGTGCTCCCTCTCCCAACCACCCTCTTCACCTCAGCACCTTGCCATTCCCCTACACTGGGCATATGTGGCTTAACTGGACCAAAGGCCTCTTCTTCCATTGATGCCATACAATGCTATTTTCTGTTATTTATGCAACTGGAGTCATGGGTCTCTTCATGTATACTCATTATTTGGTGTTTTAGTCCCTGGGAGCTCTGGCGGGTTTGGTTGATTTATAATGTTGTCCTTCCCATGGGGTTGCTAACCCAATGGCAACCCTTAAAAATAAAATAAAATAAAAATAAAAAAAAAAACATGTAATTAGGGCTGGCTAACAGGTTCTAAGGTTTAGTCCATTATCATCATGGTGAGAAATATGACAGCACCCAAGCAGGCATGGTGTTGGAGAACCTGAGAGCTCTACATCTTGTTGCAAAGACAAACAGGACATGACTGACTTTTCCACACTGGGTGGAGCTTCAAAGCACACCATCACAGTGACACAACTTCCTGCACCAAGGCCATACCTCCACTCAGTCAGCTGTTTGTTGGGCCTCTTAAAGGATAGCCATGCTAGGCTCCTTTCTGTAAGCACATCATACCATGAATAATAATGTCAGACCTTGGAGCCTCCCCTTGAGATGAATCCCAATTTGGGCTGGTCACTGGAACTCCTTTCCCACAGTCTCTTCTCCATTGTTTTTTCCTGAAGTTCTTTTAGACAGAAGCAATTCTGGGTCAGAGTTTTTGACTGTGGGATAACAAACCCATCCCTCTACTTGATGCCCTGTCTTTCTACTGGAGGTAGACTCTATGAGTTCTCTCTCCCCATTGTTAGGCATATCATCTAAGGTCCATCCATTTGATTCCTGAGAGTCTTTTACCTCCTAGGTCTCTAGTACATTCTAGAGGGTCCCCCAAGCTCCCACTTCCTGAGGTTCCATATTTCCTTTCATTCTTCTGGGCCTCAGAGCTACACTCCTGTTCACCTCTACAATACCTGATCACGTTCCACTTTTCCCACCCCTCCCCTATCCTTCTGCCCACCATGAGATTGAAGCATCCTCACTTGGTCCCTTTGGCTTGTTAGCTTTCTTGAGTTTTGTAGATTGTATCTTGGGTATTCTGTACTTTTTTCCAGGCATTTTCTTTGAAGTAGTATCTGTCATTGTCACTAAGGTGTGTTGCTTAAATACAGGAAACTCTAGGTCTTGTTTATGTATCCAGTCTGTTATATTATATCTTTTTATTATGGAATTGAGTCCACTGATGTTGAAAAGTTAAAAATCAATGATTATTGATTTCTGTTATTTTTGTTTTTAGAGGTGGTATTGTGTTTGTGTGGCTCTCTTCTTTTGGGACTGTTGTGAGATGATTAATTTTTTGGTTTCTCATGAGTGTAGTAATTCTCCTTGTGTTGGAATTTTTCACCCAGTATCCTCCATAGGGCTGGATTAGTTGAAAGACGTTGTTTAAATTTGGTTTTGCCACAGAATATCTTGGTTTTTTCTTCTGTGGTGTTTGAGAGTTTTGCTGGTTATTTATATAGCCTGGATGGGCATTTGTGTTCCCTTAGGGTTTACATGACATCTGTCCAGGATTTTCTGGCTTTTAGAGTCTCTGAAAAGTCTGGTGTAATTCCGATAGGTCTGCTACTATATGTTACTTGGCCTTTTTTCCTTACTGCTTTTAATATTCTTTCTTTGTTCTGTGTATTTAGTGTTTTAACTATTATGTGATCGGAAAATTTTATTTTCTACTCCAATCTATTTGGTATTCTCTAGGCTTCTTGTATGTTTATGGCCATCTTTTTCTTTAGATTAAGGAAGTCTTTTTCTATAATTTTGTTGAAGATGTTTTCTGACCTTTTGAGTTGGGATTCTTTACCCTCTTCTATTCCTGGTATACTTGCTGTACTGGCTGGTTTTGTGTCAACTTGACAGAAGCTGGAGTTATCACAGAGAAAGGAGCCTCAGTTGAAAAAATGCCTCTATGAGATCCAGCTGTAAGGCATTTTCTCAACTAGTGATCAAGGGAGGTGGGCACCGCCCATTGTGGGTGGTGCCATCCCTGGGCTGGTAGACCTGGGTTCTATAAGAAAGCGAGCTGAGCAAGCCAGGGGAAGCAAACCAGTAAGCAACATCTCTCCATGGCCTCTGCATTAGTTCCTGCTTCCTTACCTGCTTGGGTTCCAGTCCTGACTTCCTCTGGTGATGAACAGCAATATGGAAGTGTAAGCTGAATAAACCCGTTGCTCCCCAATTTGCTTCTTGGTCATGATGTTTGTGCAGAAATAGAAACTCTAAGACACTTGGGTATGGTCTTTCCATCATGTCCTGAATTTCCTAGATATTTTGGGTTAAGAGCTTTTTACATTTTGTATTTTTGTTGACTGATGTGTCAATATTTTCTATGGTATCTTCTATGCCTGAGATTCTTTTTTCTATCTCTTCTATTCTGTTGGTGATGCTCACATCTGTAGTTCCCGATCACTTACCTAAGTTGTCCATCTCCCAGGTTGTCTTCCATTGTATTTTCCTTATTGTTTTTATTTCCATTTTTAGTTCAATCCTTTCACCTTGATTGTATTTTCCTGTATTTCTTTAAAGGATTTATGTTTTTTTTTTTCTTTAAGGCCTGTTTGCCTGTGTTTTCCTACATTTCCTTAAGGGAGTTCTTTATATCCTCCTTAAAAGCTTCTATCATTTTCATGAGATGTAATTTTAGGACATTATCTTGCTTTTCATCAGTGTTAGAGTAGCCAAGGCTTGTCGTGATGGAAGAACTGGAATCTGATGGAGTCAAATTGCATTGATTTCCATCATTTATGATCTTGTGCTGGCCTCTAGCATTCTGGTTCTCTCTGGTATTAATTAGCATAGGTGTCTCTGATGGGAACTGGCCTCCTTTAGAGGCAGGTAGAGAGCTCTGTGACCTGAGTTAGGGCTGGTCTCCTTGGAGGCAGGCAGTGTTGGCCTCTTGGGTCTCTGGTTAGAAAGAGCCTCCTGTGTCCCTGGTTTCTGTGGACCTTTGGTGCCCCTAGTTACTGTTGACCTCCTGTGCCCTTGGTTACTGTGAACCTCCTGGAAGGCTATAGTGTTTGGGCACATATAGGGTCACTTATCTGGCCTAGAGGAGGGGAGTAGAACAGAAGGTAGATGTAGTTCAGGGTGGTAAGGTGGTGAGGAATAGGTCCTATGCCTGCTGGGCTGTGGGGGTATTTCAGCTAGCATGAGTATTTGGGTGACATTCTCACCTGTGTCCTCCTTGGTCACTGCAGACCTCCTGGAAAGCATGCAGGCTATAACATTTGGTTGGGTATCAGCCAGGCTGCTGATCTGGCCCAAGTGGGGAAAGTATGCCAGAAGGGAGGTCTGGTACATTATTTTTATAGCTTATTTTATTTAATTTGCTTTGTGTTTTAAACTTATACATGTATGTAATAAAATAATAAAAGTTGCTTTATGATATCCAATATCAGATAATGTGAGGTATATCTGTATGTGAATGTCATAATGATCCCTTTATCTGATAATTCATAGTTGTAGTAAAAAAATTATTTAAAATATGCGCATATTTGTCCAAGTGATTATTTTTAGGTGACAGAAGAGAGAACTGGTCAAGGTTTGAGAACTTCTCAAAATCACCTACACATCTAGGTTCCTCATGCTTTTTCCTCAAAGAACTAAGGCAAATTCTTGTGGCAAGTTCAAATAAGTCTAACATTTTTCTTATTGTCATTTATCTTGCTATTTTTCTTTATTATTATTATTATTATTGTTAAAGTTTTGTCTTTTATTGTCCACTGTAATGCTAAGTGCCAGACCCCCAAAACCTGGAGTCTGCCATAGCCCCTGTGACCTGGCCCCTAGTTAACTGTGATTGGTAAATAAAGATTCCAACAGCCAATAGCTGGGAAGAAAAGACATAGCTGGGGTTGAGATTTTGGAGGCTTAGAGAGAGAGGCCCATGAAGAAGAAAGAGGAGGAAAGCAGCCATGGCATAAAGGAAGAGTGAGCAGGAGGGAGAAGGGTCTTCATGTGCTAAAGTGCAATAGAACTCATGCCCAATGGGAGTTAAATGCCACCCAGATAGAACATAGTAAATAGTGATTACTTGGGCTCACCAATAGGAAGACAGACTCTAACAGCGTGGAGGGTGGGCGATGCCCAGCTAACATGCTTTCTATGGCTATTTAAAAATCTAAAAGTGTCTAGATGTGTCTTTTATCTGGAAACATAAATGGTATAAGGCAGAGAAGAAGCCCCATGCTGAGATTTTTTAAAATAATGTTTACTATAACTATGATTTATTAAGTAAAGGGATCATTACACAGAAACAGTCACTTTTGAATTATCTGATATTAGATAGTATAAAACAATTTTTATTATTAGAAGTAAATATCTACTTATCAAAATTACCTAGACATATTTGGAAACCCCATGTACTGAATGCTAATGTAAATCACAGTCTATGGTCTTTCTGTTGATTCTATTTTTGCATCTTAAATTTTAAAATAATGGAGGAAGTCAGAAAAATGGGAGAACAGAAAGAGTGTGACAAAGTTGGAAAGTGAGAGAACAGGAATAGAGTGAACCAAACAAGAGAGAGAGTACTGTTTCATTGGATGCATGAGGGAAGGGGTTTAAGTGAGATTTGATGCACATTTTAAAATTAAAGACATGTCTGAGATCATTTTTCAAAATGAAATATACAGATAATGAATTGGCATACCAAATTCTCTTTAATAGATGAGTGAAATGGAACCTCTCTGGATCCTTTTGTGTGCTTCTGAATACATATACTGTGCTTATAGGCAGTATTACAATCTCCAACTTCTATAGTGATGAGTTGGGAAAGTGGCTCAGGTAAGATCTGGTGGCTACCAACTCAGAGTACTTGTCTGGCATTTCTTAACTATAAATGTTGCTGTACACAAATAAGCAGATGATCTGATTGTCAGTCAGAGATGGAACTCTCAAGTTTTAAGCTTACTCTTCCAATTTTTATAGACAGGCAACTGTTATGAGAAACAATCTAAAATTCTGTATAAGTTAAACTGAACAACTGTCAAGGCTGAACCCAGTTTCCAACCATATGTACAGTGTGATCTGAAAAACCAAGGGAAGGCTGGGTGTGGAACTTGGACAAAGAATGCGCATTCCAGGAAAAGGGTGTTTGAGTGGCATGCCAAGTGTCAGACAGAGCTAGGAGAAGAAATAGGGCAAGCATGAATCATATAAGAGGTTGGGATAAAGGTCAGGGTTTCTTCTATCACATGTCTATTAAATGAAGGAATGACATTAAGAAAAAATTACATGCGGCGACCTCAGGGCACAGAACAGAACAGAGCGCGGCAAATCTGCCACCTGGACCTGCAGCTCTTAAAGGTTAAAAAACTGGTGAGTAGGAAATCTAGGCAGCCAGGGAGCAGAGACATCTCTGCAGAGTGCTCACAGTAAGCGCACCCCCGCCATGCCGTGCCTGATCCAGGGACCAGGAACAGAACTTTGGAACTTCTGTTTCCACCCTACAACTCTGGGGCATAGAACAGGGCTCGGCCCATCTGCCACCTGGACCATTGGAGATCCAGGGACACAGACCAGATACAAGGGAAAGGTAAGAACATATCACTGACAACAAAATGGCAAGAGGAAAGTGAAAGAGTATATCCCAAGGAAACCAAGACAACCTGGCAACACCAGAACCCAGCTCTCCCATAACAGCAAATATTGGAATGCCAAACACTCCAGAAAAAAAAAGATGCAGATCTGAAATCATACCTCAAGATGCTGATAGAGATACTTAAACAAGAACGGGAGGAAAATCAAAATGATTCAGAAGCTTTTAAAGAGGAAACAAGAAAAACACTCAAAGAACTACAGGAAAACAGAACCAAGGGAATGAAGGAATGGAAGAAGGAATTTAAAACGGAAATTGACACAATAAAGAAAACACTAAAAGAGATAACCCTAGAGGTAGAACACCTAAAAAAGAAATCAGGAGTCACAGAAGCAAGCATTTCCAATAGATTACAAGAGATGGAAGAAAGAATCTCGGGGGCAGAAGACAACATTGTAAACATAGACAAAACAGCCAGAGAAGATGCAAAAAACAAAAGGCTCCTAACCCAAAATGTCCGGAAAATCCAAGACACAATGAGAAGACCAAACATCAGGATAATAGGAATAGAAGAGGGAGAAGAGTATCAACTAAGAAAAACAGTAAATATCTTCAACAAAATCGTAGAAGAAAACTTCCCTACCCTCAAGAATGAGATGACCACAAAAATAATGGAAGCCTTCAGAACTCCAAATAGGTTGGAACAGAAAAGAAATTCCTCCTGACACATAATAGTCAAAACACCAAGTGCCCTAATCAAAAAAAGAATACTAAAAGGAGTAAGGGAAAAAGGTCAGGTAAGATATAAAGGCAGACCAATCAGAATCACACCCAATTTCTCAACAGAGACTATGAAAGCTAGAAGAGCCTGGACAGACATCATGCAGACCCTAAGAGAGCACAAGTGCCAGCCCAAGCTGCTATAACCAGCAAAACTATCAATCACCATAGATGGAGAGATGAAGATACTTCAAAACAAATCTAAAATTAAAAAATATCTGACCACAAACCCAGCACTACAACAAATTATAGGTGGAAAACCCAATACAAGAGGGAAAATACAGCCTAGTAAAAACAAGAAAACTCCTAAACAAGAAAACCAAAAGAAGAAAAAGACACAGACACACCTCAACCTACAAAAGCAATAAAAGCAGGAAACAGAAACAACTATTCCTTAATATCTGTTAACATAAATGGACTCAACTCCCCAATAAAGAGACATAGACTATCAGACTGGATACATAAACAAAATCCAGCCTTTTGCTGCATACAGGAAACTCATCTCAGAGACAAAGACAGACACTATCTCAGAGTAAAAGGGTGGGAAAAAACTTCCAAGCAAACAGCGCCAAGAAGCAAGCTGGAGTGGCTATTCTAATATCAAATAAAGTAAATTTCCAACCAAAAGTTATCAAAAAAGTTAAGGAAAGACACTTTTTACTCATTACAGGGGAAATCTGTCAGGAGGAACTCTCCATCCTTAACATATATGCTCCAAATAAAAAGCACCCACATTCATAAAAGAAACCCTACTAAAGCTCAAAAAACATATTTCACCTCCCACACAATAATAGTGGGAGACTTTAATACCCCACTCTCACCAATGGAAAGATCATGGAAACAGAAACTGAACAAGGGCACTGCAAAACTAGCAGAGACTTTGAACCAACTAGAATTAATAGATATCTGCAGAACATATTATCCTAAAGCAAAAGAATACACTTTCTTCTCATCACCCCATGGCACCTTCTCGAAAATTGACCACATAATTGGACACAGAACAAGCCTCAATCGATATAACACGATTGAAATACTCCCATGCATCCTCTCAGATCACCATGGTGTACGGCTGGTCTTTAACAACGACAAAGACAACAAAAAGCCCACATACACATGGAAACTAAACAACGCTCTGTTAAACAATAGCACAGTCAAAGAAGAAATAAATTAAGGATTTTCTAGAATTCAACAAAAAAGAAAACAGAACATACCCAAACCTATGGGATGCAATGAAAGCAGCACTGAGAGGAAAACTCATAGCCCTAAGTGCTTCCAAAAAGAAACTGGAGAGAGCTCACATCAGCAACCTGACAGCACAGCTAAAAGCCCTAGAAAAAAAGGAAGCAGATATACTTAAGAAGAGTAGAAGGTAAGAAATAATCAAAATTAGGGCAGAAATAGACCAAATAGGAACCATTGAAAAAATGAACAAAACCAAGAGTTGGTTCTTTGATAAAATCAACAAGATTGATAAACCCCTAGCCAGACTAACTAGAGGGAAAAGAGAGAATTTAAAAATTAACAAAATCAGAAAGAAAAGTGGAGACATAACAACTGAAAGTGAGGAAATTCAAGAAATCATCAGATCCTACTACAAAAACGTATACTCCACAAAATTGGAAAATCTGGAGGAAATGGATGAATTCCTAGACAGATACAAGATCCTAAAGTTAAACCAGGACCAAGTAAACCATCTAAATAATCCCATAACACCTAAAGAAATAGAAGAAGTCATCAAAAGCCTCCCAACCAAAAAAAGCCCAGGTCCAGACAGGTTCAGTGCAGAATTTTATCAGACATTTATTGGGGATATAACACCAATACTCTCCAAACTATTCCAAAAGATAGAATCAGATGGAATACTACCTAACGCATTTTTTGAGGCCACAATAACCCTCGTACCTAAACCACACAAAGACCCTACAAGGAAAGAGAACTTCAGACCAATCTCACTTATGAACATTGACGCAAAATTACTCAACAAAATCCTTGCAAACTGAATCCAAGAACACATCAAACGATCATTCATCATGACCAAGTAGGCTTCATCCCTGGGATGCAGGATAGTTTAATATAAGGAAATCCATCAATGTAATTCACCATATAAACAAACTCAAAGAACAAAATCACAAGGTCATCTCACTAGATGCTGAGAAAGCATTTGACAAAATTCAACACCCCTTCATGTTAAAAGTCCTGGAAAAAACAGGAATCCAAGGTCCATACTTAAACATAATAAAAGCACTATACAGCAAACCAACAGCCAGCATCAAACTTAACGGTGGGAAACTTGAAGCAATCCCACTAAAATCAGGGACTTGACAAGGCTGCCCACTCTCCCCCTACCTATTCAACTTAGTACTGGAAGTCTTGGCTGGAGCAATTAGACAGCAAAAGGAGATCAAGGGGATACAAATCGGAAAGGAAGAGATAAAAACATCAATCTTTGCCGATGACATGATAGTGTACTTAAGTGACCCCAAAAATTCCTCCAAAGAAATCCTACAGCTGATAAACAAGTTCAGCAAAGTGGTTGGATACAAAATTAACTCAAACAAATCAGTAGCCTTCCTATACTCAAAGGACAAACATGTGGAGAAAGAAATTAGGGAAAAGGTACCCTTCACAATAGTCACAAAAACTATGAAATACCTTGGTGTGACTCTAACTAAGCAAGTGAAGGACCTGTACGACAAGAACTTCAAACCTCTAAAGAAGGAAATTGAGGAGGATCTCAGAAAATGGAAAGAACTCCCATGCTCATGGATTGGAAAGATCCACATTTTAAAAATGGCCATCCTACCACAAGCAATCTACAGATTCAACGCAATCCGAATCAAAATTGCAATCCAGTTCTTCATGGAATTGTAAAGATCAATGTGCAATTTCATATGGAATAACAAAAGACCTAGATTAGCGAAATCCATCCTCAACAACAAAAAAAATCTGCGGGAATCACTATACCTGACCTCAATCTATAGTACAAGGCAATTGTGCTGAAAACTACATGGTACTGGTACAGAGATAGGCATGTTAATCAATGGAATAGAATAGAAGATCCAGAAATAAGCCCTCATGTATATGGTCACCTGATTTTTGACAAAGGTGCTGTTAACATTCAATGGAAAAAGGACAGCCTATTCAACAAATGGTGCTTGTCCAACTGGCACTCAGCATGCAAAAGAATGAAAATAGACCCTTTCTTATCTCCTTGTACTAAGCTCAAGTGTAAGTGCATCAAAGATCTCCACATTAAACCAGATACACTGAAACTATTAGATGAGAAAATAGGGAAAACCTTAGAACACATAGGCACAGGAGAAAATTTTCTGAACAAAACACCAATGGCTCAAGCTCTAAGGTCAAAGATTAACAAATGGGACTTAATGAGATTGCAAAGTTTCTCTAAGGCTAAGGACATTGTCAAGAAAACAAAATGGCAACCAACAGAATGGGAAAAGTTCTTTACCAAGTCCACATCAGATCGAGGCCTAATATCCAAGGTATACAAAGAATTCAAAAAGCTAAACACCAGAGAATCAAATAACCCTATTAAAAAATGGGGTACAGAGCTAAACAAAACGTTCTCAGTTGAGGAATATCGAATGGCTTAGAAATATCTGAGGAAGTGCTCGACATCCTTAGCCATCAGGGAAATGCAAATCAAAACAACCCTGAGATTCCACCTCACACCAGTCAGATTGGCCAAGATCCAAAACTCAGATGACAACAGATGCTGGCGAGGTTGCGGAGAAAGATGAACACTTCTCCACTGTTGGTGGGGTTGCAAACTAATACAACCACTCTGGAAATCAGTCTGGCGATACCTCAGAAAATTGGACATAATACTACCTGAAGACCCAGCTATTCCACTTCTGGGCATATACCCCAGAGACACCTTAGTACACAACAAAGATATATGCAGCACAATGTTCATAGCAGCTCTATTTATAATAGCCAGAAGCTGGAAAGAACCCAAATGTCCTTCAGAAGATGAATGGATACAAAAATTGTGGTACATATACACAATGGAATACTACTCAGCCACCAGAAACAATGACTTAGCCAAATTCTTAAGAAAATGGCTGCATCTAGAGAATATCATCCTGAGTGAGATAACCCAGTTACAAAAGAACAGACAAAATATGCAGTCACTGATTTTGGGATGCTAACCCCAGAGTCTCGCACTGCCCCAGAAACAACTCACAGACTGTATGAAGTCCAAGAAATAAAGAAAAGAAAACAAAACAAAAAAAATTACAAAATTTTATATTTCTTCTGTTGTATTTGTATCATTGTGCTTATTATAAGAAAACCCCAAAGTGACTATATATAGGTCACAATAATTGCTAAAGTTTAGCTTTATTTATTAGAATCTTGGAAAGAAAAGGAAGACTAAATGACAAATGTAAGAAAGCTTTGGGTATGGAAATTGCCAGACTATATGTATAGTGAATAATCTAGACTACTGGTGTGGGGAGAAAATGCTAGACAATGTAATACAATGCTTGAGAGCTTGGGATAGACAAAAATGAATATTAGCCAGTCACCAAATCCTGGTAGGGACTTGGCAAAGCTGGTTGAAGTAGAAGTCAAGGTAAGATCCTGAACTAGGTGCCTAATTCCTGTGTCAGAACTGTTGGATATAGAGCTAGGATCTGGAGGCGATATGGAATAATATGTATCTGGAATGGGGGTAGCAGGGCTAAATATGTATTCCTTAGTTTAGTAGTTTTAAAATGGAAAAATTTCTAAACTCATAGTAAGTATTGTATAAAATAGTAATTTTTTTTCTTCAGCCCTTTTTTTTAGCCTATGTTGAATTAGAAGTTAAGCCAATTTAAAATGTGGAATTTTGTTTAAAAAATTAAAGTACTGAAATATACCATCTTTACAACAAATGTTTTAAACATTCCTTTCAGCCAAGTTGCTTAAGAACAACAGTTGAAGCAGAACTGCACATCTTTCTCCAAGTTCTATTCACTGCAGGGTAGAAACAGTAACCCTTAGGAATATCTGTGAGTCACAAATGTGAAGAACTTTCAAAAGCTATTTTCTTGCTAGAATGGAGAATTCTAATCTTACATTGGCAGGCCCTGCTGGACACAAGGCACAGTGTTTGATTCTTTCTCAGCTGTTTTTTGTGCTTTTGGATAACCAAGCTTTGATATATTGGAGCAGAAACATAGTAGAGAAATACTGTAACCTCGCCTGTTTTTATCTTCAAACAGATAAAAATCAGAATTCCAATTTCTACTTCTTACTCTCTTTTGTTTGTTTTATCAAATACTTTTATATTGGATAGTTTATATATTTGCATTTCAAATGTTATCCCCTTTCCTGGTCCCCTCCTCCCCTGCTTCCATTTCTTCTCTCCCTATTTCTATGAGGATGCTCACACACACACACACACACACACACACACACACACACACACACACTCCAGACAATGCCATCCTCCCTTACATTTGCATTTGGAGCCAAGAGTACCCCTATGTGCACCCTTTGGTTGGTAGTTTAGTCTCTAGGAGCTCTGAAGAATCTGGTTAGTTGATATTGTTTTTCTTCCTATGAGATTTTAAACCCCTTTGGCCCATGTCAGTCCTTTTATTAATTCCTTCATTGGGGTCCCCGTGATCAGTCTGATGGTTAGCTACAAGCATCTTAATCTGTATAAGTAAGGCTCTGGCAGAGCATCTCAGGAGACATCTATTTCAGGCTCCTGTCAGCAAGCACATTTTTTGGCATCAGCAATAGTGGCCTGGTTTTGTGACTCCATATAGGATGGATCCCCAGGTGGGATAGTCTCTGAATGGCCTTTTCTTCAGTCTCAGACCCACTTTTGTCCCTATATTTCCTCCTATGGGTGTTCTGTTCCCTATTGTAAGAAGTATTAAAACATACACAACTTGGTCTTCCTTCTGCTTGAGTTTCAGGTAGTCTGTGAATTATATATTTGGTGTTCCAAGGTTTTGGGCTAATATTCAGTTATCATTGAGTGCATACCGTGTGTGTGTGTGTGTGTGTGTGTGTGTGTGTGTGTGTGTGTGTGTGTGCTACCTCACTCAGGATGACATTGACTAGTTCCATACATTTGCCTAAAATTTTCATGAAGTCATTGTTTTTAATAGCTGAGTCCATTGTGTAAATATACTACATTTTCTGTATCCATTCCTCTATTAAGGGATATCTGGGTTGTTTGATCTTCTGGCTATTATAAAGAAGTCTGCTATGAACACAGTGGAGGATGAATCCCTGTTACATGCCCAGGAGTGGTATGGGTGGGTCCTCAGATAGTACTAGTTCCAATTTTCTGAGGAACTACCACACTAATCTCCAGAATTGTTGTACCACTTTGCAATCCCACTAGTAATGGATAAGAATTCTATTTTCTCTACATTCTTACTAGCATCTGCTGTCACCTGAGTTTTTTATCTTAACCATTCTGACTTGTGTGAGGTGGAATCTCGGTGTTATTTTGATTTGCATTTCTCTGATGACTATGGATATTGAACATTTTTAGGTGTTCCTCAGCCATTCAATATTTCTCTGTTGAGAAATGTTGTTTAGCTCTATAACCCATTTTTAATAATCTTATTTGGTTCTATGAACTTCTTGAGTTCTTTATATATATTGGATATTAGTCCTCTATTGAATGTAGGACTGGTAAAGATCTTTTCCCAATCTGCTAATTGACATTTTGTTCAATGACAGTGTCCTTTGCCTTGTAGAAGCTTTGCAATTTTATGAGGTCCCATTTATAAATTCTTGATCTTAGAGCATAAACCATGTGTGTGTTCTGTTCATGAAATTTTTCACTGTGCCTATGTGTTCGAGGATTTTCCCTACTTTCTATTCTATTGGTTTCAGTGTATCTGGGTTTTTTTTGGGGGGGGGGGTGGAGGTCCTTGAACCACTTATACTTGAGCTTTGTACAAGAATATAAGAATAGATGGATTTACATTCTTCTACATGCTGACTGCCAGTTGAATCAGCACCATTTGTGAAAAATGCTTTTTTCCACTAGATTATTTTAGCTCCTTTGTCAAAGATCAAGTGACCATAGTTGTGTGGGTTCACCTCTCAATCTTCAATTCTATTCCATTAATCTGCATGCCTGTCTCTGTCCTAATATCATGCAATTTTTATCAATATCACTCTGTAGTACAGATTGAAGTCAGGGATGGTGATTCTCCCAGAAGTTCTTTTATTGTTGAGAATAGTTGTCACTATCCTGGGTTTTTTGTTGTTCCAAATGGATTTGTAAATTGCTCTTTCTAACTCTATGAAGAATTGAGTTAGAATTTTGATGGGGATTGTATTGAATCTGTAGATTGCTTTTGGCAAGATGGCCATTTTTATTATATTAATCCTGCCAATCCATGGGCATGGGAGATCTTTCCATCTTCTGATATCTTCTTCAATTTCTTTTTACAGAGACTTGAAGTTCTTGTTATATAGATCTTTCACTTGTTTGGTTAGGGTCACACCAAGGGATTTTATATTATTTGTGACTGTTGTAGAGGATGTAATTTTCCTAATTTCTTTCTCAGCCTGTATATCTTTTGAGTAGAGGAAGGCTACTAATTTGTGTGGTTAATTTTATATCCAGCTACTTTGCCAAAGTTGTTTATCAGGTTTAGGAGGTCTCTGGTAGAATTTTTGTGTCACTTAATTATGCTATTATATCATCTGCAAAGAGTTATATTTTGACCTTTTCCTTTCCAATTTGTATCCCTTTGACCTCCTTTTGTTGTTAAATTGCTCTGGCTAAAATTTCAAATACTATATTGAATAGGTAGGACAAGAGTGGGCAGCTTTGTCCTGTCCCTCATTTCAGTAGGATTACTTTGAGTTTCTCTCCATTTATGTTGATGTTGGCTACTACTTTGCTGTTTATTCTTTATACTATGTTAGGTTTGGGCCTTGAATTCCTAATCTCTTTAATAATTTCACATTAAAGGGGTATTGAAATTTGTCAAATGCTTTCTCAGCATCTAATGAGATGATATTGTGATTTTTTTTCCCTTGAGGTTGTGTGTATAGTTGATTATGTTGATGGATTCCCTTATATGGAACCATCCCAGCATCCCTGGAATTAAGCTTACATTATCATGGTGAATGATCATTTCAATTTGTTCTTGAATTTGGTTTGTGAGAATTTTATAGAGTATTTTTACAACAATATTTATAAGAAAAATTGATCTAAAGTCCCCTCTTTTAGTTTATAACTTGTGTGATTAAGTTATATGGGTAACTGTGGCTTCAAAGAATGAATTGGGCAGTATTCCTTCTGTTTCTATTTTGTGGAATAGTTTGAAAAATATTGGTATTAGGTCTTCTTTGAAGGTCTGATAAGAATTCTGCACTAAACCCATCTGGTCCTGAGGCTTTGGTTTTTTGTTTGTTTGTTGTTTCTTTGTTTGCTTTTCTTTTTGTTTGGGTTTCTGTTTGTTGGTTTGTTGTTGTTGTTGTTTTGGTTGGAAGAATTTTAATGGCTGCTTCTATTTTTTAGGTATTAAGAGACTCTTTAGATTGTTTATCTAATCCTGATTTTTGGTACTGGGTATCTGTCTAGAATTGTCTATTTCATCCAGATTTTCCAATTTTGTTGAGTATAGGCTTTTGTAGTAGGATCTAATGATTTTTCTAATTTCCTCAGTTTCTGTTGTTATGTCTCCCTTTCACTTCTTATTTTGATAATTTTGATAAGCTCTCTGTGCCCTCTGGATAGACTGGCTGAAGGTTTACTTATCTACTTGATTTTCTCAAAGAACCAGCTACTGGTTTTATTGATTCTTTGAGTAGTTCTTTTGTTTCTACATGGGTGGTTTCAGCTCTAAGTTTGGTTATTTCCTGCCATCTTCTCCTCTTGGGTGTATAGGCTTCTTTTTGTTCTAGAGCTTTCAGGTGTGCTGTCAAGCTGCAAGTGTATGCTCTCTCCAGTTTCTTTAATAGAGACACTCAGAGTGATGAATTATCCTTTTAGCACTGCTTTAACTGTGTCCCATAAATTTGAGTAATATTATAACTCCATTTTCATTAAACTCCAAAAAAGTCTTTAATTTCTTCCTTGACCAAGGTATTATTGAAATGAGACTTTGGGTGTAGCTTGTTCTTACAATATTGGTAACACAAGGCAGGGTGGCGGCCCATGATGACAATAGGATTCGTCAGTCGAGAGCCGGAGTAAAAGAGCTCTATTTTCATTTTTTGATCCTGGATGGTTTTGTTCAATTCTATCACCTGTTTAGTTGTGTTTGCCTGTAATTCTTTAAAGGAATTTTGTGTTTCCTATTTAAGAGCTTCAACCTGTTTGCCTGTGTTCTCCTGTATTTCTTTAAGGGAGTTAAATATTGCCTTCTTAAAGTCCTCTAACATTATCATGAGATGTAATTTTAAATATGAATCTTACTTTTCCAATGTAATGGGGTATCCAGGACTTGCTGTAGTGGGAGAACTGGGTTATGATGATGCCAAGTAGCATTGTTTTCTGTTGGTAATGTTATTATGCTTGCATCTTTATCTCTGGTTATTTCTGGTGTAAGTTGGTCTTACTGTCTCTGACTGAAGCTTGTGCCTCCTATAGGCCTGTGAACCTGTGATCTTAAGTGTCAGAGCACTCCTGGAAGACAGACTCTCTCTGATCAGGATTTTGGTATGGATTTGTCAGACAGCCTTAACTCTGGGAGAAGATGGAGACTGGAAAAGTCTTGCCCCAGGCTGCTCAGCAGCTCCTGTGCCCTGTGCACTCCTGGAATGTCCCTCTTTGGACAGTTATTGAAGCAAAAGTGTGGTCTCACTTGGGGGCTTAGGATTGAGAACACCCCCAAAAGACCAGCTCTCTCTGGATGGGATTTAGGTATCTTGTGCTTCTTTCTTAGATATTTTTATCTTGATTGACAATAAGAAAGGGACTTGAACATTCCTTTCAAATCCAAACTCTTGAAGTGCCAGTAACTGGCAGTGAATGCTATCCTTCAATTTAAAAGAGGTGTTAAGATACATTTAAAAATTATTTCAGAGGACCTTGCAGTTTTCACCTATGCCAGGAGAAAAGCCTGTGCTCTGCGTTCCCACCCACTCAGTGCACACCCAATCAAAGCTTCTGTTCTGACACATACAGGATTATAGGTGAGACACCAAACCTTGCCCCAATACCTAGCATAACCAGGATGCCAAGGACTCAGGAACATAGGTATCCTGCCCAGCCAGAGACCCACACTCCTTCTGTTTCCAACAGAAAAAGAAGACGCAGACCCGAAATCCTACCTCAAGATGATGATAGAGATCCTTGAACAAGAATGGGAGGAAAAGCCTAAAGAATTAGAAGCTTTTAAAGAAGAAACAAGAAAAACACTCAATGACTCAAAAAACTAGAAGAAAACAGAACCAAAGAGATGAAGGAATGGAAGAAGGAATTTAAAATGGAAATGGACACAATAAAGAAAACACTAAAAGAGACAACCCTAGAGGTAGAAAACCTAAAAAAGAAATCAGGAGTCACAGATGCAAGCATTTACAACAGACTACAAGAGATGGAAGAAAGAATCTCGGGGGCTGAAGACAACATTGAACACATAGACAAAACAGTCAGAGAAGATGCAAATACCAAAAAACTCCTAATCCAAAATGTCCAGGAGATACAGGACACAATGAGAAGACCAAACATAAGAATAATAGGAATAGAAGAGGGCAAAGAATATCAACTAAGAGGTACAGTAAATATGTTCAACAAAATCCTGGAAGAAAACTTTACAACCCTTAAGAAGGAAATGACCACAAGCATAAAAGAAGTCTACAGAACTCCAAATAGGTTGGACCAGGAAAGGAATTCCTCCCGACACATAATAGTCAAAACACCAAGTGCCCAAAGCAAAAACAGAATACTAAAAGCAATAAGGAAAAAAGGTCATGTAACATATAAAGGCAGACCAATCAGAATCACACCAAATTTCACAACAGCCACTATGAAAGCTAGAAGAGCCTGAACAGACATCATGCAGACCCTAAGAGAGCACAAGTGCCAGCCAAAGCTGCTATACTCAGCAAAACTATCAATCACCATAGATGGCGAGACGAAGATATTGCAAGACAAAACTAAATTCATACAATATGTGATCACGAACCCAGCACTACAACGAACTATAGGGGGAAAACCCAATACAATGAGGGGAACCACCTCATAGTAAAAACAAGAAAACTTTGAAGCAAGAAAACCAAAAGAAGAAAGACACACAGCCACAATTCAACCTACCAAAGCAACAATAGCAGGAAACAGCAACCACTGTTCTTTGATATCTATTAACATAAATACTCAACTCCCCAATGAAAAGATATAGCTTATCAGACTGGATACATAAACAAAATCCAGCATTTTGCTGCATACAGGAAACTCATCTCAGAGACAAAGACAGACACTATCTCAGAATAAAAGATTGGGGAAAAAATCCTTCCAAGCAAATGGCCCCAAGGAGCAAGCTGGAGTGGCCATTCTAATATCGAATAAAGTAGATTTTCAACCAAAAGTTATCAAAAAAGATAAGGAAGGACACTTTTTACTCAATACATGGGAAATCTGTCAGGAGGAACTCTCAATCCTTAACATATATGCTCCGAATACAAAAGCATCCATATCCATAAAAGAAACCCTACTAACGCTCAAAAAATACATATTTACCCCACACAATAATACTGGGAGACTTTAATACCCCACTCTCACCAATGGACAGATCATGGAAACAGAAACTGAACAAGGACACTGTAAAACTAACAGAGACTATGAACCAACTGGAATTAATAGATATCTATAGAACATATCATCCTAAAACAAAAGAATACACCTTAAACTAAGCACCGCATGGCAACTTCTTCAAAATTGACCACATAATTGGACACAGAATGAGCCTCAATCGATACAAGATTGAAATACTCCCATGCAACCTTTCAGATCACTATGGTCTAAGGCTGGTCTTTAATAACAACAAAGACAACAAAAGCCCATATACACATGGAAACTAAACAATGTTCTACTAAATGATAGCAGAGTCAAAGAAGAAATAGAGAAAGAAATTAAGGATTTTCTAGAATTCAATGAAAATGACAACACGACATACCCAAACCTATGGGATGCATTGAAAGCAGTACTAAGAGGAAAACTCATAACTCTGAGTGCTTCCAAAAAGTAACTGGAGAGAGCATACAGTAGCAACCTGACAGCACAGTTGAAAGCTCTAGAACAAAAGGAAGAAGCAACACCCATGAGGAGTAGATGGCAAGAAATAATCAAACTTAGGGCACAAATAGACCAAATAGAAACAAAAAAAAAAAAAAAAAAAAAAAAAAAAAAAAAAAAAAAAAAAAAAAAATTCAAAGAATCAACAAAACCAAGAGCTGGTTCTTTGAGAAAATTAACAAGATTGAAAAACCCTTAGCCAGACTAACTAGAGGGCAAAGAGAGAATATCCAAATGAACAAATCAGGAAGGAAAATGGAGAAATAATGACTGAAAGTGAGGAAATTCAAGAAATCATCAGATCCTTCTACAAAAGCCTCTACTCAATAAAGCTGGAAAATCTGGAGGAAATGGATCAATTCCTAGACAGATACAAGATAAGAAAATTAAACCAGGACCAGGTAAACTATTTAATAATCCCATAACACCTTAAGAAATAGAAGCAGTCATCAAAAGCCTCCCAACCAAAAAAAAAAAAGCCCAGTTCCAGATGGTTTGAGTGTAGAGTTTTATCAGACATTTATTGACAACATAATTGCAATACTCTCCAAACTATTCCACAAAATAGAATCAGATAAACACTACCTAACTCATTTTTTGAGGCTACTATAACCCTTTTTCCTAAACCACACAAAGACCTACAAGGAAAGAGAAATTCAGACCAATCTCACTTATGAATATTGATGCAAAAATACTCAACAAAATCCTTGCAAACCGAATCCAAGAACACATCAAAACGATCATTCACCATGATCAAGTAGGCTTCATCACTTGGGTGCAAGGATGGTTTAAAATAAGGAAATCCATCAATGTAATCCACCATATAAACAAACTCAAAGAAAAAAACCACATGGTCATCTCACTAGATGCTGAGAAAGCATTTGACAAAATTCAACATCCCTTCATGTTTAAAGTCTTGGAAAGAACAGGAATCCAAGGCCCATACCTAAATATAATAAAAGCAATATACAGCAAACCAACAGTTAACATCAAAATTAACAGTGGGAAACTTGAAGAAATCCCACTAAAATCAGGGACTTGACAAGGCTGCCCACTCTCCCCCTACCGATTCAACATAGTACTGGAAGTCCTGGCTGGAGCAATTAGACAGCAAAAGGAAATCAAAAAGATACAAATTGGAAGGGAAGAAGTAAAAAAGTCACTATTTGCAGATGACATGATAGTGTACTTAAGTGATCCCACAAATTCCACCCGAGAACCCCTACAGCTGATAAACAAGTTCAGCAAAGTGGCTGGATATAATATTAACTCAAACAAATCAGTAGCCTTCCTATTTTCAAAGGACAAACGTGGAGAAAGAAATTAAGGAAAAGATACCCTTCACAATAGTCACAAAACTATGAAATATCTTGGTGTGACTCTAACTAAGCTAGTGAAGGACCTATATGACAAGAACTTCAAACTTCTAAAGAAGGAAATCGAAGAAGATCTCAGAAAATGGAAATATCTCCCATGCTCATGGATTGGAAGGATCAACATTTTTAAAATGGCCATCTTACCAAGAGCAATCTACAGATTTAATGCAATCCTCATCAAAATTCCAACCCTGTTCTTCATTGAGTTGGAAAGAGCAATGTGCAATTTTATCTGGAATAACAAAAGACCTAGAATAGCGAAATCCATCCTCAGCAACAAGAAAACATCTGCGGGATTCATTATCCCTAACCTCAATCTATATTACAAGACAATTGTGCTGAAAACTGCATGGTACTGGTACAAAAACAGGCACGTGGATCAATGGAATAGAATAGAAGATCCAGAAATGAGCCCCCACGTACATGGTCACCTGATTTTTGACAAAGGAGCTGTAAATATTTAATGGAAAAAGGACAGCTTATTCAACAAATTGTGTTGGTCGAACTGGCACTCAGCATGCAGAAGAATGAAAATAGACCCTTTCTTATCTCCTTGTACAAGGCTCACGTGTATGTGGATCAAAGATCTCCACATTAAACCAAGTACACTGAAACTATTAGATGAGAAAGTAAGGAAAACCATAGAACTCACAGGAACAGGAGAAAATTTTCTGAACAGAACACCAATGGCTCGAACTCTAAGGTCAAATATCTACAAATGAGACTTAATGAGATTGCAAAGTTTCTGTAAGGCTAAAACACTGTTAGGAAAACAAAACGGCAGCCAACAGAGTGGTAAAAGATCTTTACCAACCGCACATCAGATCGAGGCCTAATATCCAAGGTATACAAAGAACTCAAGAATCTAGACACCAGAGAATCAAACAACCCTATTAAAAAATGGGGTACAGAGCTAAACAAAACATTCTCAGCTGAGGAATATCGAATGGCTGAGAAATATCTGAGGAAGTGCTCGACATCCTTAGCCATCAGGGAAATGCAAATCAAAACAACCCTGAGATTCCACCTCACACCAGTCAGATTGGCCAAGATCCAAAACTCAGATGACAACAGATGCTGGCGAGGTTGTGGAGAAAGAGGAACACTTCTCCACTGTTGGTGGGGTTGCAAGCTAATACAACCACTCTGGAAATCTGTCTGGCGATACCTCAGAAAATTGGATATAGTACTACCTGAAGACCCAGTTATTCCACTTCTGGGCATATACCCCAGAGACACCTTAATACACAACAAAGATATATGCACCACAATGTTCATAGCAGCTCTATTTATAATAGTCAGAAGCTGGAAAGAACCCAGATGTCCTTCAGAAGATGAATGGATACAAAAATTGTGGTACATTTACACAATGGAATACTACTCAGCCACCAGAAACAATGACTTAACCAAATTCTAAAGAAAATGGCTGCATCTAGAAAATATCATCCTGTGTGAGATAACCCAGTCACAAAAGAACAGACATAATATGCAGTCAGTGATAGTGGGAAGCTAACCCCAGAGTCTCGCACTGCCCCAGAAACAACTCACAGACTGTATGAAGTCCAAGAAAAAAAGAAAGCAAAACAAAAAAAATAATCATGCTCAATCCTTACCCACCAAAAATACATTGACAAATTCCGGGTTGTACCCTGTATTACATGTACTGTCTGCTCATTGTTAAAAAAAGAAAAAAAATCTTTACACACCAAGAAAACTTTAACTATTTCCAGGTTGCATCTTGTTTTACATGTACTTTTTGCTCATTGTAACTTGTGGAATCTTGATCACACTATCAATCCTTTAAAAAAAAAAAAAACAAGTACTGACAAAAATGTATTATATACTCTTATGCAAAAAATGCTTAAAATCTGTACATTTATCTTTGTTCTTTAAAATAAAGTTGCTTTAAAAAAAAGAAATGTTTGTTTTGGTCCTCTCTGGAGGTACAAATGGATTTTACAAGTAAATTATATAACAAGTAGTCACTTATATTAAAAGCTAAATCAGAAGAGTACTTAAAAATATTAATCAAAAATATGATGTGATGTTGCTACTTTAATATTTTTTACATTAAAAACATTATACTGTGAAATAAGTCATGAAGTAAGAACAAAGAAAAGCATGGTCTTTAACATAGAGGTTTAATGGAGAGGTCTGTCATCAAAAAGTTTAGACAGAGTTAACTCGGGAAGCAGTTACAGACCTGAGACACAGGAAATGGAGGGAAAGGATAAAGATAAACAGGACCTAGGAGATAGCAGGAGGTGCCCCACATCTGGTACTATAAGGAAAATGCTGCTGCCTGCAGCCAGCTCCTCTGATGAAAAAACTGAGAGACTAGCAAGAGGCTAGGACCACTCCTGTCACAGCCACTGTCACAGATGAATGCTTGGTGCTTGAATACAGTAAAATAATAAAAACTGGAGAATGTCTTGACTTCTCTTCCACACTCATGCCACAGTATTAAGTCCTACTCAATACCTTCAGAAAGCTGTGTCTGAGGTGCGTGGCTTTTAAGGTCACTGTCCTAGAATCCCTGAGAAAAGTTGAGGAATGTAAGAAGCTGAGAGACAGTACAAGTAAACAGCTCCCACAACTATTGTGTTCAAAACTGATATTGAAGAAAATCTCTTACAGAACGGGTCATCAGGGAATTTATACATTAGTAAATGAGCCCAGCTGAGAGAAAAGAGTGGAAGCTGTTTCATTCTTAATACACATCATGCACCTAGAGAGAAAAAAGCAGAAACATTTCAATTTAATAGGAAAGATCTCTACTAAAAACGGAGGCTAGTGCTGCGCATCTGTAAACCTAACACTTACAAGGTTGAGCCAAGAGTTCAAGACCAACCTGAAATTCAGTCCCAAGCAAGGGTACAGAGTACATGTCAGTGGCAGAATATTTGCCTAGCATACAAGGGTATTGAACTTGATCCCCAGAACATAGAAGGTAAAAGTGAATAGTAACAATATTAAAAATTCTGTGTAACGAAACACAATTAAGACATGGCTCCTAATTAGTCCCAACCTCCATTATTAAATGCTCCATAAAACTATGCTCCCTGAAATACAGGCTTGCCTAACTCAGACTCATGAGTGCCACTAGTGAGGAGGTATTCCAGAGTTAGACAGACCAACAGTGACATCTGCTGCCAGGGATGTATTTTGAAAGTGGCCAGTTGCAGCATTTGCAAGTTGAGTGTCCTGCCAAAGTACTGACTTGAGCTGATGAGTCAGCAGCAGCCGGGAACTCCTGTTTCTCATTTATGCTATTAGAAGGCTTTCCAAAGCGAACACAGAACATGGGAAAATGAGAATGTTTGAAAATGTAACTAAAACAAACAAAAAACAGTGGAGGCTGAGACGTGATGAGAAAAAGACCTCACTTTATCTTTGCTCATGTTCCCCTTCAGCTAAGTAAATTCAAACTAATTCTGTAGCTGTTAGCAAACATGAACTTGTTTTTGGTGAAAAGAATTAATTTAACTATTGCCAACTACAGTGGATTCCAGCATTATACCCAGGCCAGAAAGAAAAAAAATCCAAACATCAAAGGAGATTATGCATAAAATTTTAGGGTAACCCTCACTTAGGAAACCACTCCCTAATTATCTAACTGTCTACCCTGGTTATACGTCCTTCAACATCTGCTGACTTCTCTGGCAATTTCTTTTACTTTCCTGAAAGCCGATGAACGTAAGGTTTGAATCAGACATCACATTTAAAATAATAACCACCAGCATAAAATGTTCAATGTAACTCAGTTCTGTAAAGCAAAAGATATGAAAGAGAAGGGAGATAAATGTTTGTTTATAAAACTGATGAGTGATAATGAATTTGGTTACTGTGGAAGCAGGTGGGCACGACCCATATTTTGATTGAAGAACCCGAGTTTGGATTTCCATTCAAAGATCTGCCACATTTAATGTGGTATCCTCAGCAAATTACACTTCTCTGGGCCTCATTTTCCCAGAGAAAATGTGCTGTAAATGTGAGAAGATTGGACTGCATGTATGATGGCAGATGGAATGCCAGCTCATGAGTTCATCTTATAGCTACATGAAGACTGCACCAGCTCTGTCTACTGTAGATGACATAGGAAATGTGGAGTCTCCATGTGCAGCTCACAGATTTTCCCACCTCTAGCAAGAAGATCTTGCCCCCCCCCTTGTAGTAGTTGACTCTGTTATTAGCTATTCATTTAGTGCAAACTATAATTTCCCTCTACAAGGTGCTCCAACAAATATTATTTCTGGTATTCAAGTATTTCAAAGATGAGAAAAAAACGTCTCAGAAAACATAAGAAATTTCCCAGTGTCAGAAAACAAGGAGCCATTCCCTGTCATAAATTATCTTAATTTCTTGTATTTTGGAACATAGCTTAGCCATATATTTTAGCATCACTGTGCCTTGTCTGCCAGTACCCTAATACACACATGTGCCTAAACAAAGAAAATACAGCTGTTTGGGCATGAAATTCAGCTGGTCCATACAAACCTAAAGCAACAGTACAGAAGCTCTGGTGCAAAAGCATTCAAGCATTTTTCTTTCAGAAAACAGACTGAAAGGGTAGTTCTTTAAAGATTAAAAGTAGTAGCTCTTTGCCACATCTACTGCGAGAATGAAGACCATTCTCAGCAACCAGACTGTCGGCATTCCAGAAAATGTTCACATCACTCTGAAGGCACACAGTCATTGTGAAGGGCCCCAGGGGAACTCTGTGGAGGGACTTCAATCTCATGAATGTAGAACCGAGTCTTCTTGGAAAGAAAAAGAAAAGGCTCCATGTTGACAAATCATGGGGTAACTGAAAGGAGCTGGCCACTGTCAGAACCATCTGCAGTCATGTTCAGAACATGATCAAGGGTTACGCTGGGCTTCTGTTACAAGATGAGGGCTGTGTATGCTCACTTCCCTCTCAACATCGTTATTCAGGAAAATGATCTTTGGTTGAAATCTGAAATTTCTTGGGTGAAAAATACATCTGCAGGGTTCAGATGAAGACAGGTGTTGCTTGTTCTGTCTCTCAAGCCCAGAAGGATGAATTAATCCTTAAAGGAAATGATATTGAATTTGTTTCAAATTCAGCAGCTCTGATTCATCAAGCCACAACAGTTAAAAACAAGGATATCAGAAAGTTTTTGAATGCCATCTATGTGTCTGAGAAGGGAGCCGTGCAGCAGGCTGACGAGTGAGACCTCCATTTCTTAGCTCCAGAAACAAGATCCTGATCTCAAGTACAATTTGGGGATAACAAAAGATTTAGATATTGGGGAAAAAATATTAAAAGCAGTAAATGATACATAAAAGTCATATTCAACTTAAAAGAAAATATTTCTGTTAACTAAATGCAGAATGGTACTAAAACCAAAGATGGAAAAATCCAAGTTCATAGGTCACCATGTGTTATATCAATTTGGATGTGTAGCTGATGTCTGCTACAATATTCAGAGTTGTACTTGGTATAAGTGAATATTCAATAAGTACTAGCTGATGGTACTGGTTATATATGAACTGGTTCATATATATAATATGAACAATTAATTCATACTAAGAACAATATTTCTGAGCTTTCCTTTATTTGAGGCATTGCCTTAGCTTTAGCCATACTTTGGGTCATAGAGCAGAAAACAAACACTCTAACTTTCCATTAGAGCACACTTTCCTCTTCCTATTAAATAGCAAAACCATCAGCAGCCTTCAAAAGTGGTCAATAATCACCGGTTTGCTCACTGATGTTTTCAGTGATAGAAAATTGCCTTTGGAAAATTAGAAAAAGATAATCTCATTTTACAAAATGGATACAAGTATAGACCTACAGAAGAAAAATGAGTACCAGGAGCCAAATTAGATTTCACACCAAAGTCCTGTGTGGTTCAGTTATTACCTAGTAGATTCATCTCTGTTATAAAAGCATTTGTTCTTCATTTGTGAATAAAATCCCAATTATTCATCACAAGGATCATACTTATAAATCAGCCTAATTTTAAGAGGCAGGTAAGTGAAGCCAGAAAGATGGCTCAGCAAAGAGCACTTGTACTTGTGACATACCTGGGTTCAGTTCCCAGCATATATGTGGCTGCTTACAGCTGCTAGCTGTAACTCTAGTTTGATGGACTCCTGTGCCCTTGTGTGGCCTCTGTGGGCATCAGGCACATGTGTGGTACATAAACATAGATACAGGAAACCACACATACATAACAAAAATAACCAATCATTTTAAATAAAAAAAAATCAGACATAATTGGTTAGATGTAGGCATATAAATTAAAATACAAAACTCCACAAAGTATATGTACCCTGTGAACAAAGGAAGTTTTTTTTTCTTTCATGGGAAGGATACTGAGTGATCAAAGATCAGAAAGACACAGAAACACAAGAAGGAATTGGAGATCATTGTGTTTCTATAAACACCAATAATTTATATGTTGTTTATATAATATTAAAACAGTAAAAAATAATAAACCTGAAATATAGACCCATGTGCACATAAAATATCTCTACAAAGACAACAGACAGCAATTACTGAGAAGTACGTATATAACCACACAAAGCAGAGTCCTACATTATATTTTATGCCTAGTGTTCAGGACAAGTATCATTCCAGAGTTTGAAGGCACACCGTGATACCATACACTGCATCTGAACAAGAAAGTTCTGCAGAGTGCTATTCGACACTCTCTCCATGACTAAGTCTGTTTGTAGAGTGAGCCGTGACTGTGGTCATATTCAGACAGCCAAGACAATGTTTCCAGGGTGTAATTGTTCTGGGCACCAAAGCACTTTACAACATGTTCCCATTGCCTTTTGATATTCTGTGGCCAGGAGACTGCTGAGAAAATATTATTCACCAGAATAAGACTGAACTAGTCAGCGGCCTGGTTATTACACTGCACGTCAGCTCAAGTCATGTCTGCAGCTGAACTCACCAGATGTTTCTAATTTCTCTACCTTCTGAACTACAAGTTGAACTTTTTTCCTGGCTTTGAAATATTTTAAATAAATAACTTTCTGGGATGTCTCATGAAACTTACATAATAAAGTCCCAGGTAGTATCAAAATAAGAGTCCAAGCTCTCCTGAACTGCCATAGGCCTGACCCACCTAATGCCTCTCACATTCTTTTAATGAGGTTTTCACTCAGGAGCCTCATTCCTATCTAGAAATTTTCATCAAGCTGACACACTTTAAAACCACTCAGTTCTGAAGCTACCATACACCCTCTGCTGAAGTAGTAAATAAAATATGTTGCATGCAATTAAGCTCTAAACATGAACAAAAGTCACCAATTTATACACCTTTCAAATAAGTTTTAGAAAGATACCCAAAGATTTTGCACATACTTAAACATACAAGAATATTTGTTGAATTCATTTTTTCTTTTTTTTAATTTTTATTGGTTATTTACTAACACTTCAAATGTTATCTCCTTCCCAGTTTCCTCACCACAAGCCCCCTATTTCCTCCTTCCTCACCCCTTCCTCCATGAGGGTGCTCCCGCACCCACTCACCCATTCCTGCACCCTATCATTCCCCTATCTTAGGTCATCAAGCCTCCATAGGACCAAGGGGCTCTTCTCCCAGTGATACCAGATAATGCAATCCTCTGCTACATAAGAGCTGTAGCCATACGTACTCCCTGTGTACTCGTTGATTGGTGGTTTAGTCCCTGGGAGCTATGCAGGTGGAGAGGGGGGGGTTGGCTGACATTATTGTTCTACCTATGAGGTTGCAAACCCCTTCAGCTCCTTCAGTCCTTGCCCTAACTTCTCCACTGGGGTTCCCACACATAGTCCAATGTTTGGCTGTGTACATATATTTGTATCTGTATTGGTCTGACTCTAGCAGAGCCTCTCAGGGGACAGCTACTATACCGGGCTTCTGTCAGTAAGCACTTCTTGGCATCAGCAATACTGTCTGGGTTTGGTATCAGCAGATGGAATGGATCCCTAGCTGGGGCAGTGTCTAGATGGCCTTTCCTTCAGATTCTGCTCCACTCTTTGTCCCTGCATTTCCTTTTGACAGGAGGAATTCTGGATTAATATTTCTGAGGGTGGTGGGTGACCCCATCCCTCAACTGGAGGTAGTGCCTATCCACTGGATATGGTCTCTATGGGTTCTATCTTCCCTTTTTTGGGTATTTCAACTAATCTCCTCCCTATTCAGTCCTGAGAACCTCTTGGGCCCCTGGCACCTGGGACTTTCTAATCGCTAACCCCTGTTCCCACTCCCCGACTGCTACACACCTACTTTCAAATTCCTGACCCTCTGTACTTGTTTATATTTTCCTTCCTCATTAGGCTGAGCTGTTTGAGGCTAAGATGCTGTTTTCATGTTCCAAGGGAATAATTCTAATTAGCACCTTACATTCATCTTTGCTAAAATAAAAGAAAATTCAAAGTGCAATGGTCTTAAAATGGGGGGGGGGGGGACTTGTTATTTGGTAAAACAATTTATTGCTACTAAAAAGAAATGCATACTTATACAAGATCTGACTTATCTTTCTCTATTACATCAGAGTGAGAAAGCCTACAAAATTTCATATGTGATAAATAAAATGAAAGTTTTATTACACAACTGAATTATTACTAAGAGTCTGAAAAGTAGACTAAAATCTGCAGCTGAAACTTTTCTGAAGATCTCCTTTGTTTCTGAAGCCATATGAACGTACACTGGAGACAGGAAACAAATATGGCCTTCAAGCCAGCTCTCATAACTTCTGGAGAGGCTGTCTTGCTATTGCCTTATTTAAGGGAAAGTTTTTGTACCAGTCTTGGAACCTATAAATCCACCCCCCAAGAAGTTACCATTCACCATCTGTTAGAGCCCCAAGGGTTACTAGCCTCTTAACAAGCCCTGACCTCTCCAGAGCATTTCCAGGAAACAGAATGGAGTACTTAGAAGTCTACATACCAAGAACCTTTCTGCCTCACTCCTCCCTGTAACCCATTACTTTTTATCCTGATAGCAACCATCCTTCCAAATATGCAGCCAAGACACTTTTCTGTGCTTTCACGTGCACTCTGTTTTACAGATTACACAAATCCCTCCTTATTTATGAGGTTTAAATTTCTAGAACAAAAGCCAAGTTCTGTTCCTTCACTAAGCTACATCAATCCCTTGAGAGTTGATGAGCTCCAAACCAAATATTTAAATAGGAAGATAAAAGAAAAACACAGCACATTCCTCATAAACTAGGTTACTCTCTCACCAAATGGTTCAGGTCTTCTTTCCAGCTCATCCATCACCGGTCTCTTTCCTGTTTCTACTTTACTCCCATTGCAATTCTACTCCATCTCTCCCCGTCCTTTATTAGCTTACACCTGAATTACCACCACAGCCTCTCTGCACTTCTAAATCATGCTGCTGCTCCTTTCTTCTAGGAAAGCCTTTACCATGCCTTTGTATAACCTCCCACTGGCTATCACAGAAAATTAAAATTCATCTGCTCACTTGAAAACTATACATCCATGTTGTTTCAGTCTAACTTGATTTGACCTCGTTCCCAACATTCAGCCTTTTCCCCAAATATCTATCATTGATCTGTCCCCTCATGCATTCCTTACACATTTATGTAACATTACTTTACCTCACATGGCTAATCATTTTCACATCTTACATAAAATCTATCCAACTTTTGGAACCAGTCTAGATACACCACTGAACCAAATTTCTCTCTGCTCATTAGCAATGTAGTTAAACCATAGATAATGAATTGTCCACATTAGTATACAATTGTCTTAATTATTATGTACCTATTTCTTGCATTTTACTTTTTTGTTTGTTCCATTTGCTGCAGACACCTTGAAGACAGGCTCCATGTCTTCTTCAGTGTATGCACTACAGACATAAATGTGATAGGCATATGGGAATTACCTACAAACATAGCACTTTCTTGAGCCTACTTATTTCTCCCACCATCAGCATATACATGACTGCATGACATCTTTTCCCAAACCAAGAAACAGGAATAAAAAACTTTTATAGTTTAGGGTTAGCACAAAAATTCAAATATAAAAATAAAAACTAGAACTCATAATTTTCAAAATTAGGACGTAAAATCACAATAGACAATAAAACAGTCATAAGTCTAAAATATAGTGTATAAAATAGATGTGTAAAAAGATAAAAATAAAATAATAAAAGGTAATAAAAAGATATTACCTTTTCTATTTAAGAAAAAACAACATAAAATTATTTCTTTTATTTTTGATATTATACTATAATTACATAATTGCCTCCTTTTTCCTTCAAACCTTCCCATATACCATTATTTTCTTTCAGATTCATAACCTCTTTTATCATTAATTTTTCTTGCATAAGCATGTATTTTAACGACTCTCAATTACAAAATAAAAGTGTGAAAGGAAATAATAAAATATAATATTTACATGACATTACTCCCTTAACAGAGCCTCTACCCTATCATATGCCGCTGTTGGCCCCAAATATGAGTAACAAGAATCTTGGCTGTGCTGTTTCCAATCTACAGCCTTGATAAGGGACAAGTAACTGCTCCACATCAATAGTAGCATAAAAAACAGAGGGCCTTTCAAGACCTACAGGGAATAGAAAGCTGAAAACTTAATAAGACATAAATGTCTTCACTAAAAAAAAAAAAAAAAAAAAAAAAAAAAAAAAAAAAAAAAAAAGTAATAGTAAAAGAAGAAACAGAAAGAAAAGTCAGTCCACAAACCATCCTGGAAAATGAGCAGACTAAACTTGTGCCTCTAGGTGAAGTAGCTGTTAAAAGTAGAGTTTGAGCTACAAATAATTATTAATGATGACAATGACAATGATAATAACAACAAATACTTAAGCTATACAGCCAAATTTGTTGCCAAGGAAACATCAAGTTTACTAAATCAATTGGCCAAGTGATTGATTCCTTGCTGATCAACTCATAATGAAAAAGTTTAAGAGAGACTCAAGTCTTGAAAACACAATTTTTAGTCTTGAGACCATTGTAAGAAACAAGATAAAATTTGTTAAAATCTTATAGAGCAAAAAATATCCCCTAGAAAGGTGTAATGGCAGTATAATTTGTTTTACTAGATATGAATATAACCTCTGTATACTTAAAGTATGCATGGCAACATAGCACAATGATCAAGAGTAACAATACAACAGATAATTTTACGATACTTATTTTTATACAAGCTAAGATGCATAGAATCTATAGGAAAATGAGGAGGCAGTGACTTTAAGAAACTTTGCAAAATATATTTTATAAAATTTCATGAATCTACAAATTGTTGCCATCATTAACAAATCCTCAAAGGAAAAATATTACACACATCATGTTTGGATAATGCTATAATAGCTTAAATGGCTACCAGGGCATAAAAAATGTAGTAGTATGTATCATGTATGTATGTATGGAAAACAGCTCTCAGCTTATAAACAAAAGCGGCACACTCTCTTTTCCCCTTATTTCTTTCCTAATTTTCCCTGCAGCATTCATTAAACTAATGATACTGAAACAACAATCATGGAAACTTCTGGTTGCTTGTTCCCACCTCACATCCTGGGGTATTGGCTGAGAGATAGCTGCATGATAAATTGTTTGTCTGGTTACAAAATGTTCCAGCTGCACCCTCACTACCAAATTTTTTTATTTATAAGTTTTTTGGCAAACATATTGCTAACTTTTTATGCCTGCAATTAACTGCCAATTATAAAGAACAATTTATATAATATAAACATTTCCTTATTCTTTTCTGGAAGGGGGGGATATTCTCTGTATTTACAGTTCAAATGTTATCCTCTCCCTGCCCCCATCCCCCTTACCCTCCACTTGTTTCCATGAAGGTGCTCTCTCTCCTAATCACCCTCTCCACCTCAGTGCCTTGGCATTTCCCCTACACTGGGAAAAATGCACCTTCACTGGACCAAAGGCTTGTTCTCCCATTAATGCTATCCTCTGCTACATATGTACTGGAGCCACGGATATCTCCATGTGTGCTTATTTCCTTATTCTTCTAGGTAAACTTACAGAGGAAATGCTTACAGAGGAAATGCTCAGTATGAAGCAGTAAATATCAGCTGGAAAATGTCTTGTATTTTTAAAAGTAGAATCTAAACTCACATTCATGTTAACAATTAAACATTATAATGTTGGTTGAGACTGCATATGAAAGTACTATTTTTAATTGGATGTTTTATTTATTTACATTTCAAATGTTATCCCTTTTCCCTGTTTCCCCACTGCAAATCCCCTATTCCCTCTCCCCTTACCCTGCTTCTATGAGGGTGCCCCCCCACTCCCACCTCACTGCCCTAGCATTCCTCTACACTGGGATATCAAACTTTCACAAGACCAAAAGCCTACCCTCCCACTGATGCCAGATAACGCCCCTTCAATTCTTTCTGTCCTTCCCCTAAATCCTCCACTGGGGTCCCTGTAATCCCTGGACAATTGACTTTAAGCATCTGCATCTGTACTGGTCAGGATCTGGCAGAGCCTCTCAGGAGACAGCTGTATCAAGCTCCTGTCAGCAGCACTTCTTAGCATCAGCAATAGTATCTGGGTTTGGTGTCTGCATGTGGGATGGATCCCCAGATGGGACAGTCTCTTCAGTCTTTGCTCCATTCTTTGTCCCTGTATTTTCTTTAGACAGGAGCAATTCTGGGTTAAAATTTTGGAGATGATTGGGTGGTCCCATTCCTCAACCTGGGGACCATGCCTAACCTCTGGATATGGTCTTAACAGGTTCTTCCTCCCATTTGTGGGATATTTTAACTAATGTCTTTCCCATGGGGTCTTGCTGTCCTGGCATCTGAGACTTTCTGGTTGCTACCCCTAGTTCCCCATCGCCCATTGCTACACAATCTCCTCCATCACCTCCCATACATGATTCTGCCCCTCTTTTTCCCCTCTCTCCTCTTCCTCCCAAGTCCCTCCCACCCTCTAATTCCCTGGAATATTTTATTTCCCCTTCTAAGTAGGACTGAAGCATCCACTCTTTGGTCTTCCTGCCTCTTGAGCTTCATGTAGTTCATGAGTTGTATAGTGGATATTCTAAGCTCTTTTCCTTAAGTCATTTTAAAAAATGTGTCTATAACAGGAAGAAGGGCTTGAGTATCACTTGGAAGGAAGAATGGAATGGTCAGGGGAGGCTAATGGAGGGAGGGAATTGAATGAGACATGAGATTGAGAGTGGAGTGGGAGGGTCAGGTATGGGATGGGCTGGGGGAATGGCCAGATGGCCATGAGAATGGATAAAAATCTGCAATGAGTTGGGGGAAATGGGGTGTATCTCAAGGAATAGAAAGAGACCTGGGATATGGGAGGTACCCAAGAATCAATGGAGATATCCTTAGCTATGACTCACAGCATTAGAGATATGGATCCTGGGGAGGCTACCTCCTGTGATGAAGTAGGATCCCCAGGGGAACAATAAGGATGCCAATTCACCCACAAAACTTTTGACTCAAAACTTATCCAGTCTACAAGATATGCAGAGAATGAACATGGGGCAGAAACTGAACAAACATCCAACCAGTAACCAGCTTAACATAAGACCAAGAGCCAGAGTGAGAGGGGACACAGGGGGTCCCCCACCTGCTCAGAGGAGAAAGGGAGGGGAAAGGAAAAGGGGGTTGTAGGATGGGATGACCTGAAGGGGGCAGGGAGTGAGATATAAATTGAATGAATAAAACAATAATATTTATGTGTACATATTTTATTTACTTTTAATGTTATGCTTTTTCCAGGATTTCCCTCCATAGCTTCTATTCCATCCCCTCCCTCAACTTCTATGAGGTTGTTCACACATCCACCTACCTTCTCCTGCCGCCCCGACTGACATTACCCTGAAAAGGGGCATTGAGCCTTGGCAGGACCAAGGGCTTCTCTTCCGATTGATGCCCAACAAGGCCATCCTCTGCTACATATGCAGCTGGAGCCATGGGTCAAGTCCATGCATACTCTTTGGATAGTGGTTTAATCCGTGGGAGCTCTGGTTGGTTGGTATTGTTCTTATGGGGTTGCAAACCCCTTCAACTCCTTCAATTTTTTACCTTCTCCACTAAGAACCCCATTCTCAGTTCAACGATGGGCTGTGAGGATCTGGCTCTGTTTTTGTCATGCTCTAGAAGACCCTCTCAGGAAACAGCTATATCAGGCTCCTATCAGCATGCACTTCTTGGCATCAGCAATATTGTCTGGATTTGGTGGCTGTATATGGGCTGGATCCTCAGGTAGGGTAGTCTCTGGATGGCCTTTGCTTCAGTCTCTGCTCCAAACTTTGTTTTTGTATTTTCTCCTGTGAATATTTTTGTTCCCCCTTCTAAGAAGGACTGAAGCATCTGCACTTTGGTTGTCCTTCTTCTTGAGCTTCTGTGAATTGTATCTTGGTTATTCTGAGCTTTTGGACTAATATCCCCAAGTGATATTAACAGTGAGTGTATACCAATGGGTGGTTTTTTGTGATTAGGTTACCTCACTCAGGATGACATTTTCTACATCGATCTATTTGCCTAAGAATTTCATAAAATCGTTGTTTTTAATAGCTGAGTAGTACTCCATTGCATAAGTGTACCACAATTTTCATATCCTTTCCTCTGTTGAAGGACACCTGGGTTCTTTCCAGTTTCTGGCTATTATAAAAAAAGCTGCTATAAACATAGTGGAACATACGTCCTTGTGGTATGTTTGAACATCTTTTGGGCATATGTCCAGAAATGGGATAGCTGGGTGCTCAGGTAGTACTATGTCCAATTTTCTGAAGAACTACCCGACTGATTTCCACAGTGGTTGTGCCAGTTTACAATCCCACCAACAGTGGAGGAGTGTTCCTCTTTCTTCACATCCTTGCCAGCATCAGTTGTCACCTGAGTTTTTTATTTTAGCCATTATGCCTGGTGTGAGGTAGAATCTTAGGGTTATTTTGTTTGCATTTCCCTGATGAATAAAAATGTTGAACATTTTTAGGTGCCTCTCAGCCTTTTAGTATTCCTCAGTTGAGAATTCTTTGTTTAGCTCTTATCCCATTTTTAAGTAGGGTTATTCTCTAGAGTCTAACTTCTTGAGGATTGTGTGTGTGTGTGTGTGTGTGTGTGTGTGTGTGTGTGTGTGTGTGTAATTTTTTTAATATTAGACCGCTATTGGATGTAAGATTGGCAAAGATCTTTTTCCATTCTGTTGATTGCCATTTTGTCCTATTGACAGTGTCCTTTATCTTCCAGAAGATTTGTAATTCAGGAAAATTTCTCCTGTGCCTATATGTTCTAAGCTCTTTCCCACTTTCTCTTCTATTAGTTTCAGTGTACTTGGTTTTATGGGGAGGTCTTTGATCTACTTGGACTTGAAATTTGTACATGGAGATAAGAATAGATCGATTTGCATTCTTCTACATGCTGACTGCCAGTTGAACCAGTACCATTTGATGAAGATGCTGTCTTTCCCATTGAATGTTTTTAGCTCCTTTGTCAAAGATCAAGTGACTATAGGTGTGTGGGTTCATTTCTGGTATTTAATTCTGTTCCATTGATCTACCTGCCTATGTTTGTCTCAATACTATGCAGTTTTTATCACTATAGCTCTGAAGTACAGCTTGAGGTCAGGGATGGTGATTCCCCCAGAAGTTTTTTTTTTTTTTTTTTTTATTGCTGAGAATAGTTTTCACTATCCTGGGTTTTTTATTATTCCAAATGAATTTGCAAATTTCTCTTTCTAACTCTATAAAGAATTGAGTTGTGATTTTGATGGGGATTATATTGAATCTGTAGAATGCTTTTGGCAAGATGGTCATTTTTACTATATTAATCCTGCCGATCCATGAGCATGGGAGATCCTTTCATCTTCTGAGATCTTCTTTGATTTCTTTCTTCAGAGACTTGAAGTTTTTGTCATACATATCTTTCACTTGTTTGATTAGGGTCACACAAAGGGATTTTATATTATTTGTGACTATTGTAAAGGGTGTCATTTTCCTAATTTCTTTCTCAGCCTGTTTATCCTTTGAGTAGAGGAAGGCTACTGATTTGTTTGAGTTAATTTTATATCCAGCTACTTTGCCAAAGTTGTTTATCAGGTTTAGGAGTTCTCTGGTAGAATTTTTGTGGTCACTTATACTATCATATCATCTGCAAATAGTGATATTTTGACTCCTTCCTTTCCAATTTGTATCCCTTGGTACTCTTTTATTGTCTAATTGCTCTGGCTAGGATTTCCAGTACTATATTGAATAGGTAGGGAGAGAGTGGGCAGCCTTGTCAAGTTTCTGATTTTAGTAGAATCGCATCAAGTTTCTCCCCATTTAGTTTGATGTTGGCTATTGGTTTTGTGTATATTGCTTTTACTATGTTTAGGTATGGACCTTGAATTCCTGTTCTTTCCAAGACTTTTAATATAAAGGGTGTTAAATTTTGTCAAATGCTTTGAGTATAGGCTTTTGTAGTGGGATCTGATGATTTTTTTAAATTTCCTCTGTTTCTGTTGTTATGTCTCCCTTTCCATTTCTGATTTTGTTAATTTGGATACTGTCCATGTACCCTTTGGTTAGTCTGGCTAGGAGTTCATCTATTTTGTTGATTGTTTTTTTTTTTTTTTTTTTTTCCAAAGAACTAGCTCCTGGTTTTGTTGATTCTCTGTATAGTTCTTTTTGTTTCTGCTTGGTTAATTTAATGTCCTTCCACAAGTCCTCTATTATCACCATGAGATATGATTTTTAAATCCAAATCTTGATTTATAGGAGTGATGGGATATCCAGGACTAGCTGTAGTGAAAAAACTTGGTTCTGATGATGCCAAGTAGACTTGGTTTCTGTTGCTTATGTTCTTGTGCTTCCCTCTTACCATGCAGTTATCTCTAGTGCTATCTGCCCTAAACTGCCTCTCATTAGGGATGTCCTCTTGAGATCCTGATTGTGTCAGAAATTCTCAGAGCCTGGGTATCTATGTGATCCTATGATCCTGGGATCCTATGATCCTGGGATCCTATGATCCTGGGATCCTATGATCCTAGGATCCTATGATCCTGGGATCCTATGATCCTGGGATCCTGAGTGTGTTCCTGGGAGTCAAGCTGCCTCTGTGATCCTGTGATTCTGGGCCTGTTAGCATACCTATGATCCTGTGATCTTGTGTTCCTGTTATCCTGGGCATGTTAGAGTACTTAGTTATAGGCTTCCTTTGTGAGCCTGGGCATGTTAAAGCACCTCGGTGACAGGCTTCCTCTGGGTGTTGTGGGATTGGGTGCCAAAAAAATTATTCTAATCAGTTTTTCTTTGTCTATGACTTGCATTTTTGTCTTTATATCTTTCTATACACAATCTTCCTTCCTTTCTTTCCTTAATTGAGGTGGTTTGAGGCTTTTAGGTGTTTTTGTTTGTTTGATGTTTTTAAGATTTATTTTATATATGAGTACACTATGTCTTCAGACACACCAGAAGAGGGTACTAGATACCTGTGGTTGCTGCGAATTGAACTCAAGACCTATGGAAGAGCAGTTAGTACTCTTAACTAACCTAGTCATCTTTTCAGGTGGGGGGGGTTGGTTTGTTTTTTTTTTTTAAGACTGGGTTTCTCTCTATAGCTCTGGATGTTCTGGAATTCACTCTATGAATCAAGCTCGTCTCCAACTCAGAGATCTGCCTGTTTCTGCCTCCAAAGTACTGGAATAAAGGTGTCTGCTATCACCATTTGGCTAGTCTTATACTTTGTTGTGTATATGTAGCATTTTAACTATAATACACAATTGAAATTTTCTTCTTTGCTCTTATTTATTTCATATTCTGTGTGATTCTTTTATCTATATGGGTGGGGGTTTTATTTTGTTTTTTAGTTTGAGGAAGTTTTCTTTTATAATCTTGTTGAAGAACTGGCCTATGTTAATGACTTGGAGTTCTCTCTCAATTATGATTATCTATAATTCAAAGGTTTGGGTTTTTTTTTTTAATGGTGTCCCACATTTCCTATATTTTCTTTTTTTGTGTGTATGTGTGTGTGTGCTACATGTGTGCACTTGTGTGTGCATATGTGTATGTGTGTGTGTGTTAATTTTTCACATACTTGCTTTTGTGATCTTTATTCTCTACTTTATCTTTGGGAACTGATACTCAGTCTGCTTCTTGATGTTTTCCAGCTGTGTCATTGGATTTCAAAATTACATCTTCACTCCAGTTTGATTTCTCTTCAATTTATCTTCTTTTAAATTCCATTCTCAAGTCCCAGGTTGTCCTCATCATTTCCATCACTTTTATGCTTGTGTTTTCTTGGTTATTACTCATATGTTTATTCTCCTTAAGTTCTTTCTCTTTTATTTCATTGAGCTCTTTCTTTGTGTCTTCTTTAAACTTCTTGAATTATTTAGTAGAGTTTATGATTGTTCTTTTAAATTCTGAGTTCCAAATTTCATCAAGGTAATCATAATTGACAAACATTTCCATAGAGCTGGTAGTTTTGGAGAAAAAAAATAACATCTTAATCTTTCATATTATTGGCATTTGTACAATGGGGTAAGAGCATGTGGCTTTCTTTTGTCAGCTCAATGTCTAATGGACAGACAGCAGGTTGGGTAAGAAGAAAGAATATGCCAATGGCTGTGCCTAGAGGTTGGAAATTGTATAGGTGGAATGAAGTAGACCAAGAAAACTGGGTTATGTCTTCTGGCCAAAGACTGGGGTGTGGGGCAGATTTGACTGAGTAGAAAGATATATGTGGAGTAATAGACATCTATGGGTTGGAGGATAGGGAGAAAGGGTCTTCATGGAAGCCTAGAGAGTGGTTGAGGTGCATACAGGCATGAATAGCTAACTAAGCAGGGGCAGATATGTGGTACCTAGACAAGATCTGGCAGGTTCAGGAGAAAGTATTGATGAGGATGTCAGAGAGACTTACCAGGGTAGACCCTGAAGTAGAATGTAGGTAGTGTTGCTGGATAAAGAGGCTGGAGCAACAGGGAAAGGATCTGTGGTTAGTGACAGGTAGGGTGATTTGTAACTGAAGTTAACTGATTGGTTTAAACGAGGTGGGAATGGCCAGACTGCATGTGGAATGCAATGGATGGGGTGGTCAGAGAGAATCACTGAGCTAAACCCTGGAGAAGAAGTCGGAAATCCTTGCATTTCTGGAACAAACTTTCTTGTTATGACCTATTTTAATTCATGAAATTTATAAATTGATTATAAATATGTTCAATATAATTTATTTATTGAAATAAGTTATTCAAGATGTGATCACTCAGCTATAAAAGTGTGTTACACTTTTTCCATTAATTTACTTTTTATTCACTTTACATCCCAATTTCAGCCCTCATCTTCTCCCAGTCCTCCCTTATACAGCCCTTTTCCAGATCCTCTCCCCTTATCCTCTGAAGAGGAGGAGGCTCCCTCTAGGTACCAACCAATCCTGGCATATTAAGTCAGTGTAGGACTAGGCACATCATATGACTGTGGCAAGACAAGGCAGCCCAGCGAGACGATTCACAGGCAGGCAACAGGGTCAGGGATAACCCCTACTCCTGTTGTTGGAGGTCCTGCATGAGAACCAAGCTGTACATGTGCTACATATGGGGGAGGAGGCTAGGTCCAGCCCAAGTATGCTCTTTTGTTGGTGGTTCAGTCTCAGAATACTAAAAGGTATTTCATACTTAGTATACTAAAAGGTCTATGTTAATTGACTCTGTTCATCTTCCTGTGGAGTCTCTATCCCCTTTGTGTCCCTTAATCCTTCCTCCAACTTTTCCACAAGACTCTTTGTGCTCCATCTAATGTTTGACTGTGGATTTCTGCATCTATTTCCACTGGCTGCTAGGTGGGGCCTCTCAGAGGACAGTTATTCTAAGCTTCTATCTGCAAGCATAACAGTATCAGAGTTGGTTCTTTCCCAGGGAATATGTCTCAAATTGGGCCAATCATTTGTAGGCCATTCACTCAGTCTCTGTTCTATCCATACTCCTGTACTTCTTGTAGACAGGACAAGTTTTCAGTCAAAGGTTTAATAAGTGGGTTGGTGTCTTTCTCTCCACTGGGAGTCCTGCCTGGTTACAGGAAGTATATACTTCAGGTCTCATATCCCACACTAAAGAGCATATGATAATAATAAATAATAATAAATGAAGCCTATTAGGACTGACATGAATTTAGAAAACATTATCACCTTCAAATCAGCCTTCTCTCACCTGTGATTTGTCTGAACTCATAAGTGGCATTAACATCTGGCCAATTATGAAAAATGTAATTGACAAATCACTTAGCTTTGGTTTAGTGAGGTCCATATGGACTTCATGGTAGCCCCCCATATAGAATGCTAACCTTTTCAAACTAGGATGATTTCCAAGGAACATCCTCTATAAACCACTGTGCTGACCCATCTAATATAGACTGACTTTCACCTGATGGCAAGATCAGTCCATAAAGACAGTAAAAAGAACATTTCAAGTGAATAGAACCAGAAACTAATTTAAAAAAAACTTTCTGTAAACATCTAAAACTGAATGCTATAAAATCATGATATGCAAATGTCTAATAGAACCAAAAGTAATTTTTCAGGAATGTATATGATAATACAAGTCAAACATCAGTAATTCACTATACATTTTTCTCTTTTAAATGTAAACAAATAGCATTGATTAGAATTTTCTGATTTGAAGAACAAAAACCTGTAGCTGCTTCACTGAATACAGGTACATCTGTATCACTAAATAGGGGTATATCTTTGTATGGTATCTTATGTTCTTATTTCAGCTATTAATAATAAATAATTTTGATTAAACATATAAGTTAAAGAGCACACTATTGTTCTATCATTCCTACAGGTGAAATACACTTTTCAAGATTTGTGACTTGGAAATGTACCTTTAAAAAATGCAAGAAGTTCTAGCTTTAAAACTGACAGGTATGTCAGCCACAGCAGCCATCTTCCAGATAACTCACCAAAATGACGAACACAATGGGAAAGAGGAGAGGCACTTGGCATTTGTTCTCTAGGCCTTTTAGAAAACATGGAGTTGTTCCTTTGACGACATACATGTGACTCTACAAGAAGGATGGTACTGTAGACATCTAGGGAATGGGCACTGTTCAGAAAGGAATGCCCTGGAAGTTTTACGGCAAACTGGAAGAATCTACAATGTTACCCAGCATGCTGTGGGCATCACTGAAACAAACAAGTTAAGGGCAAGATTATGGCTAAGAGGATCAATGTGAGGACTGAACACATCAAACACTTGAAGAGAAGAGACAGCTTCCTAAAGTAGTAGGTGAAGGAGAATGATCAGGAAAAAGGAAGGAGGAGGAGAAGAAAGAAGAAGAAGAAGAAGAAGAAGAAGAAGAAGAAGAAGAAGAAGAAGAAGAAGAAGAAGAAGAAGAAGAAGAAGAAGAAGAAGAAAAAGAAGAAGAAGAAGGAGAAGAAGAAGAAGAAGAAGAAGAAGAAGAAGAAGAAGAAGAAGAAGAAGAAGAAGAAGAAGAAGAAGAAGAAGAAGAAGAAGAAGAAGAAGAAGAAGAAGAAGAAACATACAAAGAAAAGGGAACCTGGATTCAGCTGAAGTGCCAGCGCCTGCACCACCTAGAGAAGCCCACTTTGTGAGGACTAAGAGAAAAGAGTCAGAGCTACTAGAGCTCATTCTCTATGAATTCATGGCCTAATATACAAAAAGAAATAAAGGGCCCAGACTAAAACAAAACCTGACAGGTAGATGAGGAAATATCACTCTCATTTTACAATAAGAGAAAAAAAAAATATCAAGATAAAATCTAAAGACTTCTCTTGAGCCCATCAGAGAATTAGTTCACAATCCAATTTCACACCCATAGTCTGGAGAAACAGGAAACTAGACTAAAGAGAAACACATTGAGATCAATTTACCTGGAGCAGAAAGTATTGGAATCATGAACTGGGGTAGTGTGTGTCCTGGGAATTTTGACAAATTGTTGTGGACAAGGTATGAACTACCCTTGGAAAAGAACCTCCTAGGGCTGCAGTTTTATAGCTCTTCGTCTTTCATGAGCTTTGCCTCCAGGAATGCCACCAGGTCTCATGGAGATGAGCCAAGAAAAATGACTTCATGTGTTTGGCAAGAGGAGAGGGAAAGTGACCATTCTGAGATGTGTTTTTGCTGCAAACAAGAACTAGCTTTTATGAAAAGTACTTTACCAGACTTCTAGGTGGAGAGGCAATTTTTTAACCCTGGTTTCACTTAAGTTTTTTCTCACATGTGTGGCAAGCAGGAGGAAAATGCTAAGAGTTTAGAAACACTTTAAATGCTAACAGCCAGGAACATGTCACCACAAAAAGGCTCACATTTAATCATAAGAGCATTAATTATTTGTCTTTTGCCACTGCCTAGCACAGTGTCAACAAGACTTCAGTAAGAGAACAGACTCATACTAGAAACACTGCAGAGTGACGGCTGTGCTTTAGAAGATTTTCTTATTAACACCCAAAGTGAACTAAAGAAACCAAGGGACTGCAAGCATTATGACCTTTGGAGAAAAGTAAATACTAGGAGACTCAGCTATAATACAGGTTTTATAATTATCAGAAAATGTAAGATAGCTAAAATATGCTAATGGCTCATGGGAAAACAGACACTACACAAGAACAAATATTAAGCCTATTTTTTACAAGTTATAAAGCTTGTCAACATGCCACCTCTAACTAAGTTGACTAACCCAACACATTATCAACCAAACTCAGTTGGCTGATCCAACACATTATCAACCAAACTCCCAGCAATCTGTTTTCTAAAAGTTGGCAAGAATGTTCTCAAATCTACATGAAAAACCAAAAATTTAAGAATGTTTAGTGCAACACCAAAGAGTAAAACAGAAGCCTGAAATCATCTAGCTTCAAGACAGCTTTGTAAATATTCAAAGCAGGAGATCCAGGGACACAGGCCTGATGAGACTGGGCAGCAAGTAGCCAGGGAGCAGAGAGGTCTGTGCCCCCCGCAATTGATTCAGGGGAACAGGAACCCTGCCTTAGGGTCTCTATTTCCACCTGGCAGGCCCGTGTGTGCAGAACAAGTGATAGGGCCACCTGCCACCAGAAAAAACTGAGATCCAGGGACACAGGCCTGGTGAGACTGGGCTGAGAGTAGCCAGGTGCTGAGAGGTCTGATTTAGTGCCCAGGAAGCACCCATGCCCATTGGTTCAAAAAAACAGGAACTCTGCCTTAGAGACTTGGTTTCAAAACTGAGGGCCCATGCTTGCAGAACAGGCACTCAGGCCATCTGGCACTAGGAACAGCAGAGATCCAGGGACACATTGGGAGAGACGGGAACCTATCACTGACAACAAGACTAGGTATAATCACAAACAACAAGATGGCAAGAGGAAAGCAAAAGAGCATACCCCAGGGAAACCAAGACAACCTGGAAACATTAGAACCCAAATCTCCCATAAAAGCAAATGGCAGAATGCCGAACAGTCCAGGAAAAGAAGACTCAGACCTGAAATCTTACCTCAAGATGATGATAGAGATCCTTAAACAAGAACGGAAGGAAAAGCATAAAGAAATAGAAGCTTTTAAAGAAGAAACAAGAAAAACAGCCAAAGAAATAAACACCTAGAGGAAAACAGAACCAAGAGATGAAGGAATTGAGGAAGGAATTTAAAATGGAACTGGAAATAATAAAGAAAACACTAAAAGAGACAATCCTAGAGGTAGAAAACCTAAAAAAGAAATCAGGAGTCATAGATACAAGCATCTCAAACAGACTACGAGAGATGGAAGAAAGAATACCGGGGGCTGAAGACAACATTGAAAACATAGGCAAAACATTCAGAGAAGAGGCAAAAACCAAAAAGCTCCTAACCCAAAATGTCCAGGAGATTCAAGACACAATGAGAAGACCAAACATAAGGATAATAGGAATAGAAGAGGGCTAAGAATATCAACTAAGAGGCACAGTAAATATTTTCAACAAAATTGTAGAAGGAAACTTCCCTACACTTAAGAATGAGATGACCTTGAGCATAAAAGAAGCCTACAGAACTGCAAATAGAGTGGAACACAAAAGAAATTCTTCCCGACACATAATAGTCAAAATGCCAAGTGCCCTAAGCAAGGAAAGAATACTAAAAGCAGTAACAGAAAAAGTCATGGAACATATAAAGGCAGACCAATCAGAATTACACCCGATTTCTCAAAAGAGATTATAAAAGCTAGAAGATCCTGGACAGATATCATGCAGATGCTAAGAGAACACAAGTGTCAGCCCAAGCTGCTCTACCCAACAAAACTCTCAATCACCCTAGATGGAGAGACCAAGATATTCCAAGACAAAATTTAATTTACACAATATCTGACCACAAACCCAGCACTACAACGAATTATAGGTGGAAAACCAAATACAAGGAGGGAAACTACATCCTAGTAAAAACAAGAAAATACCTAAGCAAGAAAACCAAAAGAAGAAAGACAAACAAGCACACTTCTATTTCTAAAAGCAAAAGTAGCAGGAAACAGCAACCACTATTCCATAATATCTGTTAACATAAATGGACTCAATTCCCCAATAAAAAGATGTAGGCTATCAGACTGGATACATAAACAGAATCCAGCATTTCGCTGCATACAGGAAACTCATCTCAGAGACAAAGACAGACACTGTCTCAGAATAAAAGGTTGGGAAAAAACATTCCAAGCAAACGACCCCAAGAAGCAGGCTAGAGTGGCCATTTTAATATCAAATAAAGGAGATTTTCAACAAAAAGTTATCAAAAAAGATAACACTTTTTACTCATTACAGGGAAAATTTGTCAGGAGGAACTCTTAATCTTTAACACATATGCTCCAAATACAAGAGCAACCATATTCATAAAAGAAACCCTACTAAAGCTCAAAAATTACATTGCACCCCACACAATAATAGTGGGAGACCTCAACACCCTACTCTCATCAATGGACAGATCATGGAAACAGAAACTGAACAAGGACACAGTGAAACTAGCAGAGGTTATGAAACAATTGGAATTAATAGACATCTATAGAACATACCATCCTAAAACAAAAGAATACTCCTTCTTCTCAGCACCTCATGCTACCTTCTCCAAAACTGACCATAAAATCAGTCACAAAACAAGCCTCAATAAGTATAAGAATATTGAAATACTCCCATGCATCCTTTCAGATCACCATGGTCTAAAGCTGGTCTTTAATAACAACAAAGACAACAAAAAGCCCATATACACATGGAAACTAAACAATGCTCTATTAAACGATAGCATGGTCAAAGAGAAAATAATGCAAGAAATGAAGGATTTTCTAGAATTTAATGAAAACAAAAACACAACATGCCCAAACCTATGGGATGCAATGAAAGCAGTACTGAGAGGTGAGTGTTTCCAAAAAGAAGCTGGAGAAAGCATACACTAGCAACTTGACAGCACAGTTGAAAGCTCTAGAACAAAAAGAAGCAGATACACCCAAGAGGAGTATGTGGAAAGAAATAATCAAACTCAGAGCAGAAATTGACGAAATAGAAACACAAAAAAAAAAAAAAAAAAAAAAAAAAAAAAAAAAAAAAAAAAACATTCATAGAATCAACAAAACCAAGAGCTGGTTCTTTGAGAAAACTAACAAGATTGATAAACCCTTAGACAGACTAACTAGAGGGCAAAGAGAGAGTATACAAATTAACAAAATCAGAAAGGAAAATGGAGACATAATAACTGAAACTGAGGAAATTCAAAAAATCATTAGATCCTACTACAAAAGCCTATATTCAACAAAGCTGAAATCTGGAGGAAATTGATCAATTCCTAGACAGATACCAGATACTAAAGTTAAACCAGGACCAGGAAAACCATATAAATAATCCCATAACACCTAAAGAAAGAAAAGCAGTCATCAATAGCCTCCCAACAATAAAAGCCCAGGTCCAGATGGGTTCAGTGCAGAATTTTATCAGACATTCCTTAAAGACCTAATACCAATACTCTCCAAACTATTCTACAAAATAGAATCAGATGGAACACTACCTAACTCATTTTTCGAGGCTACTATAACCCTCATTACTAAACCACACAAAGACCCTACAAGGAAAGAGAACTTTAGGCCAATCTCACTTATGAACATTGATGCAAAAATACTCAACAAAATCCTTGCAAACCAAATCCAAGAGCACATCAAAACAATCATTCACCATGATCAAGTAGGATTCATCCCTGGGATGCAGGGATGGTTTACTATACAGAAATCTATCAATGTAATCAACCATATAAACAAACTCAAAGAAAAAAACTACATGGTTATCTTACTAGATGCTGAAAAAGCATTTGACAAAATTCAACATCCCTTCATGTTAAAAGTCTTGGAAAGAACAGGAATCCAAGGCCCATACCTAAACATAATAAAAAGCAATATACAGCAAACCAACAGCCAACATCAAATTTAACAGTGGGAAACTTGAAGCAATCCCACTAAAATCAGGGACTCAACAAGGCTTCCCACTCTCCCCCTACCTATTCAACATAGTACTGGAAGTTGCCTGGAGTAATTAGACAGCAAAAGGAAATCAAAGGGAAACAAATTGGAAGGGAAGAAGAAAAAACATCACTGTTTGCAGATGACATGATAATGTACTTAAGTGACCCCAAAAATTCCACTAGAGAACTTCTACAGCTGATAAACAAGTTCAGCAAAGTGGCTGGATATAAAATTAACTCAAACAAATCAGTAGCCTTCCTCTACTCAAAGGACAAACATGTGGAGAAAGAAATTAGGGAAAAGATACCCTTCACAATAGTCACAAACAATATGAAATACCTTGGTGTGACTCTAACTAAGCAAGTGAAGGACCTGTATGACAAGAACTTCAAATCTCTTAAGGAAATTGAGGAAGATCTCAGAAAATGGAAAGATCTCCCATGTTCATGGATTAGAAGGATCAACATTTTAAATATGGCCACCCTACCAAAAGATTCAATGCAATCCCCATCAAAATACCAATCCAATTCTTTATTGAGTTGGAAAGAGCAATGTGCAGTTTCATCTGAAATAACAAAAGTCCTGGAATAGCAAAATCCATCCTCAACAAGAAAACATCTGCAGGATTCACTATCCCTGAGCTCAAGCTATACTACAAGGCAATTGTGCTAAAAACTGCATGGTACTGGTACAGAGATAGGCACGTGGATCAATGGAATAGAATAGAAGATCCAGAAATGAGCCCTCACATATATAGTCACCTAATTTTTGACAAAAGAGCTGTAAACATTCAATGGAAAAAGGACAGCCTATTCAAAAAATGGTGTCGGTCCAACTGGCACTCAGCATGCAGAAGAATGAAAATAGACCCTTTCTTATCTCCTTGTACAAAGCTCAAGTGCAAGTGGATCAAAGATCTCCACATTAAACCAAGTACACTGAAATTATTAGAAGAGAAAGTAGGGAAAACCTTAGAACACATAGGCACAGGAGAAAATTTTCTGAACAGAACACCAATGGCTCAAGCTCTAAGGTCAAAGATTGAAAAACGGGACTTAATGAGATTGCAAAGTTCCTGTATGGCTAAGAACACTGCCAAGAAAACAAAACAGCAACCAACATATTGGGAAAAGATCTTTACCAACCCCACATCTGATAGAGGCCTGATATCCAAGTTATACAAAGAACTCAAGAAGTTAGACACCAGAGAATCAAACAACCCTATTAAAACATGGAGTACAGAGCTAAACAAAAAGTTCTCAACTGAGGAATATAGAATGGCTGAGAAGCATCTAAGGAAGTGCTTGACATCATTAGCCATCAGGGAAATGCAAATCAAAACAACCCTCAAAGACAGCTTCCCAAACTGAAACAAATTGTAGAGACAGCTGCCTGCCTACACAGACATGTGGGAGCATCAATCTGTGGCTGCTTGGCCCAGGATCATCTGACAATTCTTTGTAACACGAAATTATAAAGGACTGATCACCCTGTCTCGGCAGAAATTACCAGTTAACTAGCTCACATAGTGTGTCCTTTTTCTGGACAATAATTTGTCTGTAGATGAATAGTAATTTCTGCCCAGTGAATACCTTGCCATGATATACAACCTCACCTGAGACTAAAACGCTCAGTTTCTTCTTTGAACCCAAGGATGGGGTCCTCTCAGGAGCAGATATGTCTCAACAACAAATGACTAATAAGATTAAATGTCAAATTCGCAGATTTCTAACATCTCTGAAAACTGTTTATGCAAAGTAATCTGGACTGTTGTATTTTAACTATTCTCAGCTATTTCTAATTAAAATATCTTGAAAACACCCTTACAATTAATTCAGAGCCACAACTTTGCTATCTGGTCTTTAACTCATAAGTTTAATCATCCAAAATCAGTTTGTAAAGGCAGTTATAAAGGAACTAGATCTAAGCTTTGTATTCTTAATTTTTTTGTATCAATAGAAGAAATTCATAGCAATGAAAACATTAAATTTGTATCAACATAAATTCTGTACCAATGTAAGAAATTATATCTTCAACTTACTAACAATAATAAGGATTTCTACAAAATTAGATTGTGGCTACACAATCAATTCTAGATATTTCCTCCCTGTTCAAATTATGATCATTTCTAAATTTTCCAGAAAGACAACCTAGAATAACCACCCCCAGACCTCAAGCCCAGGGACCAGATGATGACTCTTCATAACTTCTTCCTGCTAAATATTGGCATTGGGGTATCTTTGAAGGGGTGGGGAAGAGTAAGGAAAATGGGGTAGTCAGGCCTTAAGAACGTCAAACTAAGTTATTAGTCTCTGATGTCTGTGTTCTGGCTGCATCTTTCTGAAAATCCATGACATCAGAAGTTCGAGCAGATCAGTTCAGCATTTCTGACACTGAATCTCACCAAAGTTGTACATTCTGCAATATACAAATCTCAAAACAAAATTTAAGTATCATCAAGATATCTGTATGGATTATTTTAGTTTGTGTAGGGTATACAGACTAGTTAGGATGAAATTTTGCTCTTTGAGGAAGTGAAAAAATTTTATGAGCCAATTTTAATAAAAACCAATCCTAAGTTTTCATTTGTGCCATGCGAAGGATGGCATAATAAATCCTTATCTTTTTTTTTTTTTTTGTTGTTGTTGTTGTTGTTTGATTCACTTGAGGCAGAATTTTCCAGGTGACTCAGGCAAAATCTATATTCTCTTCTTCTTGCCTTAAAACAATTAAATCAAGCTTCTATTTATGGCAGGGGAACTCAGAGCCCAAATTGTGGCTATCTCTGTTTCTTTGTCTAGAATCATGTAATTCCCTTCTGCATGCTAAGAATTAATTCTCCCACTCTAGGTCAGGAATTTAAATTTTCTAGTGAATTCTTGCCCACCACACTAGATATCATCTACAACATGTAATTATTAAACATTTTTTTTTCATTTTTCCAGTACTCACAGGGAACAAAATGCACTCAGGCCATGAAGGGGGAGTTGATACTAACTTGACATACCTGTTATCATGCTACTTTCAGAGATGCTGAGCAAGAGGATTACTGGGAACCTACACAAGCCTATGCTATATAATGAGTTCCAAGCAAAGCTGCCTTGAAAACAACCAAAGTAATTCAGCCAACCAAAACCACAAAAATCCAAACACGTATTTATAACCGCATTTTTGATTAGAAGCAGTACATGGTTTAAGTATTTGAAAAAAAAAATCACAGTTTCTTCTGATTTATAAAACCTGCTCCCATTGTTTTTATTTTTGTTTTTTGTTTGTTTGAATGTGTTTTAAATTCTGGGCTTTAGTATGTTACCTGAACAAATATTTATTATTACTTGATTGTCAACAACAACAGTAATACAATTTCAGGGCCAATACACGCTCATTCCTGCTTTCTATATTTTAGTGGGTGACAGACCCTTACTTATTACTAAGAAATTAACCTTAGAATGTCAGAGTCCTTATGGATCAGTCCTTAATCAATACATGGACTATTTGATCATGACACACCACAGAATATCTATGGCATAGAAATCTTCATCGTGAATCAGAGCAGAGAAAGGCAATGGTCTAAAGACCATTCCTTGACATAAACAGAAACACTTTTCTTTCAATATATGCATTGCTATAGGAGGACCATTAGATTATATGACATCAGTACCATAAAAATTAACTTCCTTTGTTAGGTTGTTTCCTTACAGATAACTGTAGTTTGTGTCCAGTTGATAAAACTAGTCAGCACAAAAAATGAACCTACTAGTACTACTTTACTAAACCATTGTATTTTTTAACTACATTCTAATGTGGGCCCTAACCCACAGATAATTGTTGTCTCCACCCTTCATTAAGGAATTTTTTTTTCAATAGAAGGAGACCATTAAAGAAAATCACAACCAATCAAACTGAAGATTTGTGGATCCCACTCCTAAGGGATAAATCTATAATACAACTAAGGCTCAAGGAACACTGGGGACAAGGTAGCAGAAGGAGTTTAACGTGAGAAAATTGGGGAGTTTGTTAAGAGGTTTTTGTTTCCTAGGAATGTCAGAAGCAGTGCCCATTAAGGCACCAACATGACTGGCTAAACATAAAGTGAACAGAACAAATAAAATAGACAAGCTAATGTGGATGCAGTAAGGTGAGACTAGGAGGTCTCAACCCTAACTAAGGAACTGTAGACAATTAAGAAATGCTGATAGTGCGAGAATTAGTCTCCATAAATAAGCAAACAAAATGGCTATATAATATCAAATGTCAGTCCTGAAAATATATATACAAGTAACTACAAGTAACATTGTACAGACTAGACAAGTTGTACCTATATGTGTAGAAGTGTGTGTATTGTGTGTGTGTGTGTTTGAAGGGAAAAGAGCCCATAAATTTGAAAGAGAGCAAAGAAGTCTATATAGAAGGGTTTGGAAAAAGGAAAAGGAATGGAAAAATTATAATTTCAAAAATCAAAAGAAATAAGTCTTATAAATATTGTCTGTCTTAAATGACATTGGTAAAGAACAATTATTTCTTTTTTATTGAATATTTTATTTATTTGCATTTCAAATGTTATTCCCCTCCCTGGTTTCCTCTCTGCAAATGCCTTATCCCATAACCCCTCCCTCTGCTTCCATGAGGGTACTCACCAACCCATCCACCCACTCCAACTTTACTAGCCTGGCATTCCCCTCCCATTGATGCAAGATAAGGCCATCCTCTGCTATATATGCAGCTAGAGCCATGGGTCCCTCCATCTGTTAGTTGGCGGTTTGGTCCCTGGGAGCTTTGTGAAGTATGGTTGGTTGATATTGTTGTTCTCCCTGTGGGGTTACAAACCCCTTCAGATCCTTCAGTCCTTTCCCTAACTCCTTCATTGGGGTACCCATGCTCAGTCCAATGGTTGGCTGTGAGCATCCATATCTACATCTACAATAATTATTTCTACTGTCACTTGAAGCTTAGATGCATCTGAGAGCCTGAATACTGTGAAATTAGAGCAATGTATTGCATTGTTGGCAACTATGACAAGATTGAAACCAAAAACTCAATTACAGCTAGAGTTTTGCCATTTCTATTTCTTGTAATTGTCTTGTGATTGACTGAGGAAAAAGTGGTTTGATTGAAGGACCTGATTCTCTCTGGTTCATTTGTAATAGTAAAGAAAGTTGAATTTCACATTAGATATCCTGCAGAGTCATGGTATTACAGTGTCATCCATGTAAATAACAACAACAGCAAAAAAAAGATTAAGGAAAGTGCTACTAACTGATCTGCTCCAGAATTTACCTCTGAACCAGTCCTGGCTTCAGTGACATAGGTGTGAAGTCAATAAATAAATCTTGTTTGTGCATATGTATTAGTAGCACACAGGGAAGGACTTTGTAAGTCAATAAACTTTGTTATTGAAATTGGATCAATAGCTAGTAATCAGAAGTATATCAGCAGATAAGATTATAAAGGAAAAATCTGTTTACTATTTGTACATAAAATAAGCTAGAAATACATCAATAAAATCATCTAATTTATAACAACACAAATTTTTTAAAAATTGTAAAGTAAATTCTAAATGTTTAGAGGAGCAGCACAGCCTATAATCCTAGCAGTTGGCAGTAGGGATCAGGAAGTTCACATTTTGTGAGAGTTGACATATTGGAAAAATATAGTTTTCATATGCTACATTGGCACTAACTTCAAAATGTCACAAAATGTTCTGGATTATTTAATGGCAAAATTAATTTCTATATTACCTCACTTTCTTCACAAAAGCATACCCTTATGATTAAGTCAAGCAGACATTTGTATCTCAACTGGGAATATATGACTCTTATAATTCTTATAATAGTCTTTCTGTCCATAGCATTACAGCTCAGTTACTACCAATAATTCATCCTAACAAGTATTTATTAATCATCTTCGGCACCTCAAGCCAGGCTAATCTCTAGAGTTAGAGACAGAGCTCAGTGTTGTCTACTGACCAAATACTCAGGATCAAAAAGGAAAAGGAACCAAAGTATAAATCCTAAAAACTAAGAACCCACAAAGTGGGGAAACCTTTTCCAGTTTCATCTTTTTAGAAAATGAGACTGCACTCTCCCATTCACACTGATATTCCTGATTTCTGAGTTTCTGCCTGATAAGAGCTCCTTACTACTCTTTATAATATTTCCCATAAAGGACAATGCTGACATGTTTTTAAGTTATAATTCTTGAGATATTTGACTAACTTTAGACTAATTTTTTTGTATAGAATAAGAAATAAGGATATATATTTAATTATCTACATGGAGATATCCAGTTTATATATATCACCATATTTTGAATATAATATCTTTTTCAAGAATCAGTTCGTGACACATACCCATTCTTATTTTTGAGGTCCTCTGTTCTATGTCTATATTTATGCCTATACTGTTGTTTGGATAATAGTGTCTATGTTACACTTTGAAATTTAGCACTGCTTTTTATGCTTAATATTGAATTAACTATTTTGGGTCTTCTACATTTCCATGTGAATTTTCATTTTCATTCTAGTTTTATGAATGTCTTATTAATTAGATAGGGGTTGAACACTGACACATACTTCAAGTCATTTTTCCCAGAGTGCCTCAGACCTATTGCTTTAAGAAAATGATGATAATGTTTTCAGGACTTTATTTTAATGATTTAGTAAAGTGATTGAATCTGGTGTAGACTTCTGTGTGTGTGTGTGTGTGTGTTTAAAATTTTTATCAAACTGTAATATTTGTGAATGGAATGCCTTGTAATATGAATATTAATATAATATGGAAAGGGAGATTAAATGTTTTAATGATTAAAAAAGATAGGGGTTGAACAAAATCTGTTGCTTTTTATGAGAATTTTAATATTAATTTTCAATATCCATGACATATGGATCACCTTTCATCACCTTGGTAGATCGTTCTTATGTTTCTAATAAGGATAGGATTGCTGTTGCAGGGAAGCAACAGGCCACTCCTACCCATGAAGCACATAGGCTACCTGAAGATCATCACCTCTCCCTCAGTTCCTTCAAATCCAATCCCCTAGTCTCATCCACAGTTCTGCTGCAGAAAAACCTGCTGCCATCTATCATGTCCCTCTTTCCCTATCTTCAATGGGTCACACAGATCACCTGCTTTTAACCACCCTCCTTCCACCACTTATTGCTTTATCCCACCCCTAAACCCAGCAGGCACTCCCTGGGAACCAATAGGTCACACAGACCAGGGAATCAAATAAGCTAACTGCAGATCTTTACCTCACCCTTCATTCCTTATACCCCATCTCCCCCAGTCTCATCCCCAGCTGTATAGCCAACCATCTGCTATGGCCTTTCCTCATAATCTGTGCCCATTCTCAGTGGACTTAACAAACCCTTGGTAGAATGCCCTCCTTTCAACCCAGCTCTATACCTTCTAAGACTTACCCTGTAGTCTGCCTTCATTCAGTATGCTGGGGTCTCCCATTACCAAGATAGAGAGATAAACAAGTGAGCTTGCAGGTTCAATTTAAAGCACATTGGAATTCCAAGTTAAATGTGCTTTATCCTACTCTATCTCTAGGAATTCCAGAACTATTATCAGGACATGAAGTCTGGAGTTTGGGGAGAAGGGGGGGAGCAGGGGTTCTATTAGGAACTGACTTGCTTGGGCTTGCCTGGACTTAGTCAGTTCTTAGACCTAGTCTCTTTAACTGCCAATTTGAAGTCGGTTATAGAATCAGCCTAGCATTCTCATTCCCCCTTTTCAGTAATTGGCCATCTAGAATCCTTGATTTCTGAGGCCCCTACACTAGCAGCTCCAGCCATCCCTATATCAATAAGAGAGCCTAGTAACACAGTGGAAATGGACATGTTTTAAATTCAATTGTTTAGAGGTGTTAGCAGGTTGAAGACATACTCCCCAGAGTAATGAGTCACTCTGGGTACAAGCTGTATTAGAACATAAAAATCCAGGACTGGAGAGATGGCTCATCGGTTAAGAACACTGACTGCCTTCCCTGAGGTCCTGAGTTCAATTCTCAGCACCTACATGGTGGCTCACAACTATCTGTAATGCAATCTGATGCCCTCTTCTGGTATGTCTGAAGACAGTAACAGTGTACTCATGATATATATATATATATATATATATATATATATATATATATATATATATATATATATAATAAAAAAACCCCAGTTGTATTTATAACCAAGTCATAAATGCAAGGTGTAAGCCCTGAGGTACAAGTCCATCAAGCATTCTCTGGGGCAACATATATCCTGTAACAGTAGGGGTTACAGTGTGGTTGCAAAGGTGGAAATAAGCTGTGGGTATCTTATTTCCAATGCAGTCTTTGTATGGTAACCAACAATTCTGTGTTAAGTCCGGGGAGAGAGGAGTTAAGAACCTGCAGTCCAATCAGTCTTCTTGTCAGCCACTGTGAACTTGAAAAGGTTCATCGACCTCCGCTGAAGGTAATAAGATAGTAAGGGGCCTAGTGGCTGGTCCAGCAAAACATAAGCAGCAAGCAAGCAGGATCAAGAACTGAAGTGGAGTTGCAGTTTCAGCAAATCAGCAGGGTGTGGGGTGAACTTTCATTATTTGTGGCAGTTCTCCTTAAAGTCTCCTCTGCTAGAACCTGAATTGCTAGAACATTTCTCTCCTGGAAGGCTTAAGGTGGAAGTGGTACATCCACATCCTGATCCCGTCCACCTTAACAGCCATAGGCATGATCAAGATCATGGTTTGAGGTTCTTTCCATAGAGGTTGCAGAGTGTTGTGGTTATGTCTTTTTTTTTCCCTCAGTATGAGACTGTTTATTAAATGGATGTCTTACAAGAAGGATGAGAGAGAAAAACTCATAATAAAGTTTTCCGCTCATAATGCACACGGGGCCAGTTTTGGTGTGGCCCCTTCTGGTTTAGATCATGGTGTGGGAAGCGTTGGTGAGGACTACATCACCAACGATCCCCAATTAGCTGATTTCCCTGAATTTCATCTGATGGTTGTACTGCAACAGGTGAGCATCATTGACTGCAACATTTAAGTGGTCAGCTTCAACCAGGACCTGTATTTTGAATGGTTTGCCGCTCTCAAAGGGGAAAGCTGTCTTTCTTCCTTTCCCCGGGTTACTGTCCTGCTTCATGTTAGACAAGACTCTTCTGTTGTTCTCACTGAAGGGGTGTGTGTGTGTGTGAGGGGGGAGGAGTTGGGGTTGTTTAAAGAGGAAGGCGATATCATTCCCTCTCTTGAAATTTAGAGTAATACTGTTTGCGCTGGGTTTCACTGTGCCCATGACTGTAATCAGCATGAGGTGCATGACTCCTCCAGGCAACAGCAGATCCAGGGCACAGTCAGTGGTCCAGCAGGGGCACCATAGGGGCCAGCAGCAGGATAAGCCCCAGGAGCACTAGGGTAGGTTCCAGGTCCCCAGGTTGCCCTGAAAAGGCTCCAGGAGCAGTTGGGTCGGTATAGGCACTAGGAGGAGCCTGTCCAGGATAAGGACCTAGAAGAGCCTGTCCTGGGTAGGCCCCAAGATAGTAGGTCCCTGGGTAACCTCCTGCCCCAGGCCGGTTCCCCCAATGCACCCTGTGGATATCCTTGAGGGTTTGGGTTTCCAGAGCCAGCTAAGGCATCATTAAGTGAAAAGTTGTCTGCCATTTTCCTGGTTAGTGCTCAGAGTGCCACTCACCTGGATAGTGCTTCTCTGGCCGCTCCACTAGCTGTTAGAAGTGGGCGGTGGCTCAGCGGCTTTTAGTGCACTTTTCCCCTGTGGTTATGTCTCTTAATCTAGACTTTGTCATCTGTTCAAAGCAATGGGGATTATGAGGAGAAGCAAGCTCATAAGCGTGAAAGATGGTAGAGTTGCTTCTGAACCCTGTAGAGAGCTTCCAGGGACTTTAAAAACTTATGTTTGTCATATTCAGCCAAGACTGGAGGTTAGGCAGCATGGGAGGAGGCCTCCCTTATAGGATCTCAAGGGCGGGGGACCTAAAGTATAGGGGGTGTTCCTGGCCTTATATAAGACATATAAGGTAGGCTCTTTCTCTTCCGGTCCCAGGCGCTGCGGAAGCCTTGGGTTACCGTGCAGACATGGCCAAGTCCAAGAACCACACCACCCACAACCAGTCCCGAAAATGGCACAGGAATGGCATCAAGAAACCCCGGTCACAAAGATACGAATCTCTTAAGGGGGTTGATCCCAAGTTCCTGAGGAACATGCGTTTTGCCAAGAAGCACAAGAAAGATCTGAAGAAGATGCAGGCCAACAATGCAAAGGCAGTGAGTGCACGCACAGAGGCCATCAAGGCCCTTGAGAAGCCTGAGGTCATCAAGCCCAAGATGCCAAAGGGCCCCAGCCGCAAACTCAGCCGTTTGGCTTTCATCGCTCACCCCAAGCTTGGGAAGAGGATTTGAAGCTACATGGCCAAGGGTCGTAGGCTCTGCCAACCAAAGCCCAAGGTTCAAACCAAGGCAGAGGCCAAAGCTCCAGCTAAGGCCCAGGCTTCGGCTCCAGCTCAGGCTCCCAAAGGTGCCCAGGCCCCTGTGAAGGCTCCGTAGAAAAGGCCCCTGCCAAAGTGAAGACAGATGGACAGACTGCCATGACACACCCACCTACACACTATTGCAGATGACCAGTGTCCTATGCTGTTTTTACAAATAAACTTGAAACAAGAAAAAAAAAAGACATAAGGTAGGAGAAATGCCCAGTCACTGCCAGTTTTAGGGGTTGATTTAATCAACGCCTCCTTTAAGGTTTAATTTATCTTCTTATTTGCCCTGAACTCTGGGGTTTGTATATGCAATGTAATTTCCAATTGCTCCCCAGAACCTGTGCTAGAGATTGACTTACCTGAGAGATGAGTGTCATTCCATTATCAGACACAAGCAGGGTAGGGAAACCATACCAGGATATGTCTTCCAGAAGTTTCTTTGTCATTACACTGGCAGTCTTCTTTGTAGGGTAGTCATCTACCCATCCTAAAATGTTATCTATAAAAACTAGCAAATGTTTATATCTATATGTTTCTGGTTTTATTTCTGAATAATCTATTTTTCAATTAGCCACTGGCCATTGACCCCTGATTCTGATTGTTGGGGTGGCTCCTTGGCTGGGACCTAAGTAGTTCACAGCCTGGCAGGTGGCACAGTCTGAGAATACCTGATCAACCAAGTGTCCAAAGTCAAATATTTTGTACCTTCCCCCTCACAACAATTCCTTCAGTTTTTGTTTTGTTTTGTTTGTTTTTTGTGACCAGGTATTAAGCTTGATGAATCTAATGGATGAGTTGCTTAACAAACTCCTTAGCAGCCTGCAGAGGTCAACAATCATCTGTCTCTTCTGTAAACTCTTTGGCATTCATCTATCTCATTTGTTTTCAACAGTATATTTAGGAATGGCTGGGAACATAAGGAGCAGCAAAGCTACCAGTATGCTGGCAGTGAAAACTTGGGAGGCCTCCCTTTCAGCTTTAGCAGCTAGCCTGTTCCCTCAGGATTTTTCTGATGTTCTTTCTAATGCTTGGAGCAATGAATTATGGCCATTTTGAGAGGAAACTATAATGTTTCCAATAAAGCAAGTATTCCTTCCTTATTTTTGATGGTTTTTCCTTCAGCAGTCAATAATCGCATCTGCTCTCAGTGTAAATGTTAGCTATGGCTCCTTTTGCCAGTTTTAAAGCCTGGGTTAGAGTCTTTAGTTCAGCTTTATGGGCTAAAGTTCCCAGCAGCAAAGCAGTTGTCCAAATTACAGAGTCCACATCCATTATCACTGCCCCTACCCACCTGATTCCATTCTAGATGAAGCTGTTCCTATTTGTGAAGTAGATACATTCCATGTCTGGCAAGGTATGTCAGTCAAATCCGACATAATGTTCCAGATGTGCCCCAGAACTATATACAATCAGGCAGTATATCAGAGGACAGGTCAGGTGGCAGGGTAGCTGGGTTTGGTACAGATGGGTTAATCTTATGTAAGGAGGATTCAAAAGTAGAGCCTGAAAGTGCACCAGTCTGATGTTGGACAGCCACTGGTTGGGTGGATTCTTGAGGGTTCCCTCAATAGCATGGAAGGTGGTAATAACAAGTTCCTACCCCATAGTTATTTCATCAGCATCCTTGACTAGCAGGACAGTGGGCAGCTATCCATCCAGAGGCAGGTTATCCATCCTTGGGCCACCAGGTCCAGCTTCTTAGATAAATAAGCCACTGGTCTTATCCATGGTTCCAAAGTTTGGTTGAGCACCCCTTTTTCTATCTCCTTTCTCTGATCCACATGTAGGTGGAAAGGCATATGAATGTCTGTAGGGCTAAGTCTGGTGCCTCCAATAAGGCTTTTCTTAGAGTCTTAAAAGCCATTTCTATTTCAGGGGTACATTTTCTTCTTGACCCCTGGTAACCTCATATAATGGTTCTGCTATCTCAGTGAACCCTGCCATCCAAAGTCTACAAAATCCAGCAGATCCCAGAAATTCCCATATTTGCCTTTGGGTTGATCGACCTGGAATGCTAAGAATGGTTTGCTTCAGGGGCATCTGAGAGCAGGTGGTGGTTGTGCCCACCCCCCCACTCCACCCCCGTTGAATATGTGCCCATAGATAGGTGACCTCAATTTGACAAAGCTGGCCTTCTTAGCAGACACTTGGTAGCCATGTTGACTTAGCTCCTGTAGCAGCTCTTGTGTGGCTTCCTGGCATGTCCCCAAGTCAGGGGCCCACAATACATACTGGAGCACAGTTACTTGGGGGGTGGGCCCCACTGGTACCCACCCAAGTACTCATGCTGTGCCTTCTCAAAGGTGGTGGGCGAGTTCTTGAATCCTTGAGGCATGCATGTCCAAGTCAGTTGTCCCTTGAAGCCTCTCTCCATGTCTTGCCATTCAAATACAAATAGAGGCTGGTTTTTGGGCACGAGAAGCATGCTGAAACATTTGGCGGCTGAAGCTTCCAACAGATGTCAGAAGCAGCTTGGTTAGCAAAAAGCCATGTTCACAGCTGACTGGTGTTCTTCAGGGTCAAAAGGAATGTGGGTCCTATAGGCTTCTAAAAGTCTTTCCAGATACTCCCTGTGATAGACTCAGAGAGTCTTTGCATAGAGAGCCCCTACCCCCCCGTCAAAGGACACTGAGGCAGCAATTGATGGCAAAAGCAAGAAGTTTATTGATCAGGGTCGTCCTACACCCTGAGGAGAGGAGATCCTGAAAGGCTGTTACAAGCAGTTTTTTATTCTTTTTAAGAGTACAGGTTACATCATCAAAGTTACAGTTTAAACTTATTGGCTAAGCATATTGGCCTTTGAATCTATTGATTAGCAAGCATGTGACAGGCATTCGAACTCCATCTGGGACCAGAAGGTCAGGTGACCTTCAGTCAGTACATTCTGCAGCTTTTCTGAGAATTATTTACTCAAGGATTTAACCCCCAATATACTGTTGAAAGCAAATGAGATCAGATGAAATGTCAAAACCTCTGGGGCATTGTTCCCTTTATCTCTATTTGTCAGGCATGGGCAGGGAGAAGAAGGGAAATTTCAAGGCTCAACAGATTTTAGTCATGAAACCAGGAACCTGGCCGCCTGTTCTCAGGCCAGAATTTTTCTACTGTGACTTCTTCAACTGTGCCTCTCATTCTTTCCCTGCATCACCTGGCTCACCTTAGATAAATTTGTGGACCGTCTTGCAGCCTCTGGGAGCCCCTGCACCCCAACAGAATCTGTTGGTAGACCCCTACTTACCTTTGTTAGATCCTCAAAGCGAGGACCTCCATGCTCTGTCCTAGGAAAGGCAACACCTCAATTCACTCGGGAAAAGCCGTATGGTGCAAACTGCAAGAATTTTTATTCCAAGCGCCCAAGCGCGCTGGGACCCACAGTTGTACACCATGCAGGGGTAGAGAACTGTGAACCCCGAGTGCAGGATCCGGACAGCTTTTATAGGGTTCACAACAAGGCCCGTGAATCACAAACCAATCATGGCAAAGCCCTCAAATCACAAACCAATCATCTTAAATTATCTAAGCCCATGTTTTCTAGGCCAATCATCGTAAACCACCTAAGCCTGCACTCCGGGGACCAATCATGTTAAACTATCTAAGCCCTGCCCCCCGCCCCGCTCCATGGACCAATCAGTTCCCTATAGTCTTGGAGATCTGTATTTGAGCGGTCTCCTGGGTTCGGGCAGTCAGGATAAGTCACTAGGGCAGGGGTGGCAGGGTTTCTATGGTGCAGTTTGCAGAAGCCAGATAAGTGGTCACGTCAGCTTATCTCCTGTTAACTTACTAGGCTCGGCTCAAGTATCCTAGGGCCTGTCCTATGCCCTTTCACCCAGTTTTATACAGAAAGCAGGCTCTGGAACAGCAAGGAGTGTGGCCTTATATCTACTTATTGGCAGAGAGCAGGGTCTGGAATTTGAGGTATTTAGGGCTACTTAGGCGCAGGGGTTAAGGCTCCTTTAGAATGAGGTAGCTTGGGGTCCTTGGGGTTCGGCTATATTTTTTTATCCTTTTACCTTCATGAGTGTTAAAAATCCCAGTCAGGTCAAGGCAAAGAAAAGGCTACACCAAAATCAGCCTGAACTGAGTGGCAGCCCATTTGCTCCTGGAACCAATTTCCATGCGGCTCCCATGATCCTTTCTCTCTCTCCTCTGTTGCAGTAATTTCTGATAATCATCCCAGATGGGCAGGTGAGTCAGCATAATTGAATTTAGAAGACCTGTGAGAGCTGATGGTCTTTCTGAAAATGGGGGTTTCAGCAACTTCTGATTGTAAAGATCATTACTGGCAAATGACACATACGTCATGAACTGTCTCCCCTAAACACCTGGGGTCTCATAGCCTGAAGAAGTAAGGCTGTAAGAGAGTCAGCCCTCTGGGCAGTACCAGCCAGAGTGTGAGATGGACTCCAAGTAGAGCCAGTGAAGTCAGGGAAATCATGGGAGTCAGGGGCTGCTTCTCCTTCTGCCTGTGCTGGCTGGAACAGCAATGGTAGGAGCAGAAACACAGGAGAGAGACTGTAAAGACCAAAAGCAACAGCAGGACAGATTCCACCCTGTCCTCAAAATTCTATTTTAAGCCTCTAACCTTGGGAAAGGCTACTGTCTCCTGTCCTTGGAGGAAGCAGAAAATTAATGTTCTTGGAGTGATATGGCCCCCACCTTTTAGTGCTGGAAAAGAGACCACTGAGCATCCCAGCAGTTGAAAATAGACATAATAGCTGTGACCATCTAACAGGAAAAGACTACTCCCAATAACAGGATGAGTTAATACTTCCCAGGTCAAAGATGCCCCTTTCCAGATGTATGGTCAGTCTCTCCTTACTATCTGAACAAACATTATCAGTTTGAAGGTTAACATTCTTTTACCCATTTACCTAATCATATAATGTGAAGGCTTGAAAGCCCTGGCTTCTGCATTTTCCCTATATAAGCCCTTAGCCTCTAGACCCAAGCATCACATTCCTAACCTGTTGCATATGGAGGGTTGTGGCCGAGTCTGACCTCAAAAGACTCTCCTATGCTTTCGGAGTTGAGGTCCCTGGTGGTCTCTTGGCGGGAGGGGGGGTCTCATAAACAGGGCATAACAGGACAGAGATCCTCCTCTGGAACAGAAAGGTGGGGTAAGGCAGGGGGCTGATGCTGACCCCTCCTTTAGATAAAGAAAGATGAGGAGCAGTGATGCTCATAACACAGAAGGTCTCATCCAAACACGGGACTTCTCAACCAGATATTGCCATGTGGTGATATATGGAACTTGGTCTGGGTAGCCTAAGCCTCATAAACTAAACCTTCACCTTCTTAAATGATGGGGAGATAGAAAGTCTTTTCCTAGGGCCATAGGTGGACCATTCATTCCTACAAAAGATGGTTAGTTTGCTGGGATGAACAACCATATCTTACTCTTCTATGATTCAGGAAAAGTCCTTAAAATGGTTCAGGACCAAGCCCAGTGGTGTGCTTGTGCCTCTCCCATCCTAGAAATTATAGAAGAAAAAAAAAATTAATACCAGAGAACAAAGAGAACAGAGAGAGAGAGAGAGAGAGAGAGAGAGAGAGAGAGAGAGAGAGAGAGAGAGAGATTCCCAGGAAAACACACATTTTCCAGTTTCTGGTAGGGGGTCAGGAGAGCCCTCTGTTGCCCCTGGCCAGGTGACAAATTACTTTTCCATTTTGTTCCTCTTGGCCTGCAGATTAAACATGAAACAGAAACACATATCTGGACAAGACAAAAGACAATTGGGCACCTGGATTTACCAAATGAAAAAAACACTCCACTGGTCAGGTTTCCAGAGAATCTGGGAATGAGCCCCCAAATGTAAGAGTCTGTGATTCACCAAGGAATGACGCCCTGGACTCAAATATTACCAAGACAAAGAGACAACCAACTGAGTTTGTAGGCCTGATTTAAAGCATATTGGAATTCCAGGGTAGATGAGCTTTATTTTACTCATCTCTAGGCATTCCAGAACCATTATCAGGGAGTAAAGGCAGGAGCCTGGGTTTTTTTCTATTAGTCATTAATTTGCCTGGGCTTGCCTAGACTAGCCCAGTTCTTAAGCCTAATCTCCTTAACTGTCAATTTGAAATCTGTCATGGAATCTGCCTAGCCTTCTCAGCATACTATTTGAGTACGGGTATCAGTCTTTGCAAATCATAAACCCTTACACTTTCAAGAATTTTTTACTAGTAAAGATTTCAGCACAAAATATACAGAATGTTGGATTATATTGTTTTTGACCCCTTGGGATTTGTCCATAGACACCAATGCTAAGAATATTGATAGATAATGTACCATACTTAATAATTCTGAAATTTCAAATTTCTGATAAATGAGAAGAAAATGGCTCAAGGTTACCTTTCTGATGAAGTCCTAAAAATATTTCTCCTGAATAGCTGAAAACTTAAGGGAAAATTCCTTCACCTAATGACATTTCTTATGTAAACAATACAGTTACTTTGAGTGAAGCAGCACTTGCCTCAGGCTCAGTCACAGCTGGATAAAAAGGTTTCTGGTGACTACAGGATCAATAATATGGACATCTTATTATTAAAGACCACAGGGAAGCAGGTTAGAAGCTCAATTAAAATCAGACTTCCTTCAAAGGGTATTTGATATTCATATGATTCAAGAAACAGTAAACCACACTTAATGTTGCCTTTGTATTTGATTGGTTACCTACATTATGTAATGTTCTGACCTGGGAAATGAGAGTTTCCTCTTTCTGTCCTTGGTCTCTACCAGGATAAATTTAACATGTGTTTGGGCCCTCATTTTTGCTGGGAAATCCCTCCCCAGTAAGGCATAGGGACAGTTGGGAATGACCATGAACAAATAGGTAACCAGTCCCATTCCTAAACTTCTTCTTACTCTAACTCTGAAGCTCTGGATAGTTAATGACTGGTTGAGATAGTGCAATCTTCAAGGGTGTGTCCCTCAGAAGGTCAACTGGATATGTGGCCCCCCATCTAGGAGCATATGAACAGCACAAATTGGAGTCATTGGTTTTACTTTGTAAAGAAGTTGGATGCAAAGTGATAACTATTTTTAATAGTTCTTCAGGTAATCCATGAATAGTTTGGTGCCTGTGGCCCCCTGAACCTAAAACCTCTTGGAAGACAGCACCCCTTCAGCCTTTAAGAACACTGAATGTTGGGCTCCAGTATCTCTCTAGAGGCTTCCCCTTCACTCTAAGGGTTATCCTAGGCTCAGAAAGGGGTTCTGAACCCTGACTCCCACAATCTTCTTCCTCTGTGACCATGGTCTTAACCTTTGGTTCTCTCTTTGGACACTCTTTAGCCCAGTGTCCTTCCTCTTTATGTAAGACTTAAATGAGTCTTAACTACCATAAGACCCCGCCTCTAAGTGAGATACGAGAACAGAGTTGGATGCAAACACAAGAGGTTTATTTTTACAGCATGTCGGTGTTGTGATGACTGACCAGAAAGCAACCCCAAATGGCTATAGCAAGCAGTTTTTATACTTTTTAGGGGTACAGGTTACATCAGCAAGGTTACAGTTTAAACTTATTGGCTAAGCATGTTGACCTGAATCTATTGGCTAGCAAGCAAATGACACCCATTGGAACTCTATCTGGGACCAGAGGGTCAAGTCAGTACATCCTGCAGTTTTTCAAGAATGTTCCTGCTCCTCCTTGAGAACTGTGGGTGGAGAATGGAACTTGGCCTAAACTTGACCCAAAGTGGGAAGCTGGTACTTGGCTTATTCTTGACCTTAGGCAGTTGTTATAAGGCTGGCAAAAACCCTTAGGGTCCTTCACTTGCAATAGGTGCATTGGTTCTCACCTAATCTGGTTTTATGTTGACATCCTTGACTTATTTGGAGTTGCATTTTATGCAAAGCTGATAGATATGAATCTATTCTTACTCTTCTATATGCAACTATGCAATTTGATCAGCATCATTTGTTGAAGATCAAATCTTTTTTTCCTGAAATGTATTAGTTTCTTTGTCAATAATTAGGCATCCACTGGTGTATAAACTTTTATCTGCACCTTCTATTCAATTCTATTGATCAACATACCTGTTTTTAGTCCAATACCATCTTACTACCATCATTCCTCAATACAACTTGAGATCAGTACAGTGATACTACTAGTTGTGTTCTTTATTATGCAGGATTGGTTTTGCTATTCTGAGTTTTTATCTTTGCATATAAAGCTGAAATTTTCCTGTTCAAGTTCTATGTAGAATAATGTTGGAATTTTGATTGGAATTGCACTGAATCTTTACTTTGGTAGGATGGTCATTTTACTATATTAATCCTACCAACCCATGAGCCTTGGAGGTCTTTCAATCTTCTGATGTCTTCTTCAATTACTTTCTTCAATATCTTAAAATTTTTTATTATACAAATTCTTCACTTGCTTATTTAGGGTTATTCCAAGATATTTTTGAGGCTATGGTTAAAAGCATTGTTTCTCTGAATTCTTTCTAAGTATGTTTGCTATTTGTATGTGTGTCATTTAATCTTTCTGTGTTAATTTTACATGATGCTGCTTCACTAAAAATAGTTATCACTTTGCATCCAACTTCTTTACAAAGTAAAACCAATGACTCCAATTTGTGCTGTTCATATGCTCCTAGATGGGGGGCCACATATCCAGTTGACCTTCTGAGGGACACACCCTTGAAGATTGCACTTTCTCAACCAGTCATTAACTATCCAGAGCTTCATAGTTAGAGTAAGGGACTTGTAAAACCATGTTCCTATTGTTGTTAGAATGGTTACTGCAGAAGCTAATTTTTCTTTTTTTTTCAGAAGTCAAAACATTTTAATAGAAAATAACATTAGATTTTTATAAAAATCAATACTGACAATAAATTATCTCATTAAGTGAAAGTAAATGTGACCATATACTGTAAACACATGTTTAGCCAACAAAATGGTAGGTGTAACCTACCATTTCTAAAATAAATGCCACGTTTCAAACTTATTTTTTTTTGTTTTATTGAAAATAGATTTTCTTTACTCTCAAAATGTATCCTGATTACCATTTCCTGTCCCTTCAATCCTTCCAGTTCCTGTCTACTTCCCTTCCCATTCTGATCCACTCCCTTTCTGTCTCTCATTAAAAAACAACTAGGTTTCTAAGGAATAATAATAATATATAACAAAATAAGTTAGAATAAAATAAGCAAAAACTAACACATCAGAGTTGGACAAGACAAAAAAAATCAGAAATAAAAGAGTCCAAGAGAAGGCACAAGGAGCAGTGTTCCCCACTTTCTTTTCTATTAGTTTGAGTGTATCTTGTTTTATGTGGAGATCCTTAATCCTCTTAGACTTGAGATTTGTACAAGGAGATAAGAATGGATTGATATGCATTCTTCTACTTGCTGATCACCAGTTCAACCAGCACCATTTGTTGAGAATGCTGTCTTTTTTTCACTGGCTGGTTTTAGGTAATATGTCAAAGATCAAGTGACCATAGGTGTGTGGGCTCATTTCTGGGTCTTAAATTCTACTCCTGTTTTTGTACCAATACCATACAGTTTTTATCACAATTGATCTGTAAAAGAGTTTGGGGTCAGGAACGATGATTCCCCAAAATGTCTTTTTTATTGTTGAGAATAAATTTTGCTATCCTGGGTTTTTGTTATTCCAAATGAATTTGAAAATTGCTCTTTCTAACTATAAAGAATTGAGTTGAGTTTTGATGTGGATTACATTGAATCTGTAGATTGCTTTTGGCAAGATGGCCATTTTTACTACATTAATCCTGCCAATCTATGAGCACGGGAGATCTTTCCATCTTCTGAGATCTTCTTTGATTTTTTTCTTCAGAGACTTACAGTTCTTGTCATACAGATCTTTCACTTTCTTGGTTAGAGTCACACCAATATTTTATACTCTTTATGACTGTTGTGAAGGATTTTGATTCCCTAATTTTTTTTTCTTAGCTTCTGTATCCTTTGAGTAGAGGAAGCTACTGACTTATTTGTGTTAATTTTATATCCAGCTGCCTCCACAGTGGCTCTGCTAGAGCCATGTTAATACAGATGAGGATGCTAACCATCATACTGAACATGGGGACACCAGTGAAATAGCCAGAAAAAGGACTGGAAAAGCTGAAAGGGCTTGCATCCCCATGAGTAGAACAACATTATCAACCAACCAAACCCTCCAGAGCTCCCAGGGACTAAAACACCATCCAATTAATACACATGGAGAAACCCATGACTTCATTTGCATATGTAGCAGAGGATAGCATTGTATGGCATCAATGGGAGGAGAGGCCTTTGGTCCAATGAAGGCACTTTTTACCAGTGTAGGGGAACCCAAAGGCCCAGAGATGGGAGAGGGTAGTTGGGAGAGAGAGCACCTGCATGGAAGCAAAGGGAGGGGGAGTAAAGGTGGGTATGGGGGAAAGGGGATAACATTTGAAATGTAAATACAGAGAATATCCAATAAAAATTTTTTAAAAAATTTTTTCTGAGGTTGTTTATCAGGTCTAGGAGTTCTCTGGTGGAATTCTTGGGATCACTTAATTATAGTATCATATCATCTTCAAATAGTGATATTTTGACTTCTTCCTTTCCAACTTGTGTCCCTTTGACTTTTTTTATTGTCTAACTGCTCTAGCTAGGACTTCTAATATTATATTCAATATGTAGGACAGGAGTGGGCAGCACTTTTTAGTACCTGATTTTAGTGGGATTACTTCAACTTAGTTTGATGTTAGCTACTGGTTTGCTATATATTACTATTACTATGTTGAGGTATGGGCCTTGAATGCCTGACATTTCCAAGCCTTTTAACATGAACGGGTGATGAATTTGATCAAATGCTTTTTCAGCATTTAATAATCATGTGGTTTTCTTTCTTTGAGTTTGTTTACATAGTGGATTATGTTGATGGAATTCTGTATATTGAACCATCCCTGCATCCCTGTGATGAAGCCTACTTGATCATAATGGATGATCTCATTTTAGTGTGGTCTTAGATTCAGTTTGTGAGAATTTTATTGAGTATTTTTGCATAGATATTCATAAGGGAAATTGTGTGGTTTAGATATAAGCATAATTGTGTCTTCATAGAACAAATTGGGTAATGTTCTTTCTGTTTCTATTTTGTGGCATATTTTAGAGAGTATTGGTATTAAGTTTTCTTTGAAGGTCTGATGGAATTCTGCACTAAATCCATCTGGTCTGAAACTTTTTTTGGTCAGGAGAATTTTAATGACTGCTTCTATTTCTTTACAGGTTATGAGACTGTGTAGATGGTTTATCTGATACTGATTTAACTTTGGTACATGGTATCTGTCTAGAAAATTGTCCATCTCATCCATTTTTTCCAGTTTTCTTGAGTATAGGCTTTTGTAGTAGAATCTGATGATTTTTTTAATTCTTTCTGTTTCTGTCATTATGTCTTCTTTTTCATTTCTCACTTTGTTAATTTGAATACTGTCTCTGTGCTCTCTGGTTAGTCTAGGTAAGAGTTTAGCTATTCTGTTGATTTACTCAAATAACCTGCTCCTAGTTTTAATGATTTTTTTGTATATGTCTTTTGGTTTCTACTTGGATGTCTTCAGCCCTGAGTTTCATTATTTCCTGCCCTCTACTCCTCTTGGTTTTATTTGCTTGCTTTTTTTTTTTTTTTTTTTTTTTTTTTTTTTTTTGTTGTTGTTGTTGTTGTTGTTGTTCTAAAGCTTTCAGGTGTGCTATCAAGCTGCTAGTATATGCCCTCTCCACTTACCTTGTTTTTTCTCTTAGCACTGCTTTCACTGTATCCCATAAGTTTTGGTATGCTGTGCCTTTATTTTCATTAAATTCTAAAAAGTCTTTTATTTATTTATTTGTTTCTTCCTTATCCATGTTATTATTGAGTAGAGCATTGTTCAGCTTCCATGTATATGTGGGCTTTCTGTTGTTTTTGTTGTTATTGAAGACCAGCCTTAATCCATTGTGATCTGATAGGATGCATGAGATTATTTCAATTTTCTTGTATCCATTGTGGCCTGTTTTGTGACTGATCATATGGTCAATTTTAAAAAGGTACCTTGAGGTACTGAAAAGAAGGTATATTGTTTTATTTTAGGGTGAAATGTTCTATCATTATCTGTTAGATTCATTTGGTTCATAACTTCTGTTAATTTCACTGTGTTTCTGTTTAGTATCAGTTTATGTCCATTGATGAAAGTGTGGTTTGAGCTTTAGTAAACGTTTTTAAGAATGTGGGTGCCCTTGCATTTGGGGCATAAATGTTAAAAAGTGAGAGTTCATCTTGGTATATTTTTCCTTTGATGAGTATGACGTGTCCTTATCTTTTTCGAAAACCTTTGGTTGATTTTATTCAATATTAGAATGGCTACTCCATATTGCTTCTTGGGACCATTTGCCGAAAATTTTTTCCTGCCTTTTACTCTGAAGTAGTTTATGTCTTTGCACTGATGTGTGTGTCCTGTATGCAGCAAAATGTTGTTTTTTGTTTTGTTTTTGTTTTTGTTTTTTTTTTTGTTTTGTTTTTTTATCCATTCTGTTAGTCTATGTCTTTTTATGGGGGGGGGGGGACATAGAGTACATTGATGTTAACACATATTAAGAAAAAGTGATTTTTGTTTCCTGTTATATTTGTTGTTAGAGTGAAATTATGTTTGTGTGGCTATCCTTTTTGGGGAGGTTAGTTGAAAGAAAATTACTTTCTTCCTTTTTCTAGGGTGTAGTTTTTTCTCCTTGTGTTGGAGTTTTCCATCTATTTTCTTGTGAAGGGTTGTATTTGTAGAAAGATATTGTGTAAATTTGGTTTTATCTGGAATATATTGGTTTCTCCATCTATGTTAATTGAGAATTTTGCTGGGTATAGTGGCTTGGACTGGCATTTGTGTTCTCTTAGCATCTGTATAACATCTACCCAGGATCTTTTGGTTGTTAAGAGTCTCTGGTGAGAAGTCTGATGTAATTCTGGTAGGTCTTTGTTTATATGTTTCTTGACCTTTTCTCTTACTGCTTTTAATATTCTTTCTTTGTTTTGTACATTTGGTGTTTTTATTATTATGTGACAGTAAGAGTTTCTTTTCTGGTCCAGGCTTTTTGGTTGAGTTCTGTAGGCTTCTTGTATGTTCATGGGCATCTCTTTCTTTAGGTTAGCAAGGTTTTCTTCTATAATTTTGTTGAAGATATTTATTGGCCCTTTAAGTTGGGAATCTTCACGCTCTTCTATACCAATTATCCTTAGGTTTGGTCCTCTCATTGTGTCCTGGATTTCCTGGATGTTTTGAGTTAGGAGCTTTTTGCATTTCGCATTTTCTTTGGCTGTTGTGTCAATGTTTCCTATGCTATATTCTGCACCTGAGATTTTCTCTTCTATCTGTAGGATTATGTCAAGACAATACATGATTTGAACAGTGAAGAGGTAGGCAGGGAAAGAATCTGGAGGAGCAAAAGAGATTGAAGTAGGTGGGATTCAGAAAGGAACAAAGAGGGAGGCAGATGTGTATGTTTCTCGAAGTGCATCTCTTCATAAATAAGGTTAATAATATCTTATAAGAAAGGAAATTGTGCAAGATCATTTGACTTATCCAGGTTGCCAAATTATATTATACCTATTGGATCAGAGTAGTTTGGTGTGTTGTTTGATGTGACTACTTAATTGAGTTCAAAGGGTGTAGTGGCAAAATGAATAAAACCTGCCACAGAGTTAGGATATTGTGTCTAAGGCTTGGCAACAACACACCAAGGGAAACTGAATGAAAACAACATACCCGGTCAGTCATATCCACCTGGGGCAGAAGCAGCAGGTGGTAGAGTGAACTCGACTGAGTTCTTAGAACCAGCATGGAACACCAAGTTAGAGATCCCAACAGTGTCAGATGGCCCCTTGGGAACCAGCAAAGCACAGGATAAAAGGTTTACACTTTTTAATATTTTTTGCAACATCTATCTCTCATATTCTGTTGGTAATGCTTGCATCTATGACTGCTGATCGCTTTCCTACATTTTCTATTTCCAGGGTTGTCTCCCTTTGTGATTTCTTTATTGTTTCTATTTCCATTTTTAGATCCTCGGTGGTTTTGTTCAATTCCTTCATCTGTTTGGTTGTGTTTTCCTGTAATTCTTTAAGGTCTTCTACTTGTTTACCTATGTTCTTCTGTATTTCATTAAGGGAGTTATTTATGTCCTTCTTAAAGTCCTCAGTCATCATCAGGAGATGTAATTTTAAATTTGAGTTTTGCTTTTCTGGTTTGATGGCTTATCTAGGACATGCTGTATTGGGAGAACTGGGTTCTAATGATGCCAAATAAACTTGGTGTCTGTTGCTCATTTTCTTGTGCTTGCCTCTTACCATCTGGTTATCTCTAGTGCTGCCTGCCCTTGCTGTCTCTGACTGGAGCCTGCCCCTCCTTTAATCCTGGTTGTGTTAGAACTCCTCAGAGTCCAGTTGTCTCTGGGATCCTGTGATTCTGTGATCCTGTGATCCTGAGTGTGTCAGAGCTCCTGGGAGTCAAGCTGCCTCTGGCTGTTGCAGAAGTGTGTGGGGAGCCAGAGCACTGGGTTTACTCTGGGCACAGGTACAAACTGAAAAGAACCCATGCCTCTGGCTGGGTAGGGATTTGTGTTTCCTTCCATCCTGTGGGGATCCCAGTTATACTGGGTGTTCCAAAAGATGTTGTGGCCTCAACTATGATATTGAGTGTGTCAGAGCTCCAGTAGTCCTGGATGTGTCTGCTCTCTTGCGTTTCAAGCTTCCTCTGTGATCCTGTGATCTTGTTGTTTCAGAGCACCTGGAAGTCTGGCTCCCTCTGGGTGTTGTAGGAGTGGGTCCAGAGCCAGCAGCCAAGGTCTTCCCAAGGTGCAGATTCAAACTAGAAAGAACCTGTGCCACTGGCCAGGCAGGGTTCTGCATTCCTGGATCCTAAAGGTTCCAGTTACTCCTGGTGTTGAGGCAGTTGTTGTGGCCTTCTTACCGGTAATCCTGGGTGTGTTAGAGTACCTAGAAGTTGTGCTTCCTTGTTTAATATTTTTTCTTTAATCATTATGTAAGCCCCAAATTGAGTCTATTTGAGGTTTCCATGAATGGGACGAGAGATTGGGGATCAATGTAAAAGCAAGAGGTTTTAGTAGTCCAGTGCATTGGGGTGACCTATATCCAGAAAAGAGGAAACCAGGAAAGACTGTTACAAGCAGTTTTTATACTTTTTAGAGGTATAAGTTACATCAGCAAGGTTACAGTTTAAACTTATTGGCTAAGTATATTGGCCTTTGAGTCTATTGGCTAGCAAGCATGTGACAGGATTCGAACTCTATCTGGGACCAGAGGGTCAGGTGACTATCAACCAATACATTCTGCAGTTTTTCTGAGAATCATTTACTCAAGAGTGTTCCTTCTGCTGAAGAAGGTGTGAGCCGCTAGGCCATTGTTCCCTTTATCTCTATTTGTCAGGCACAGGTGGGGGGAAAATGGAAATTTGGGGAATTTGGAGGGTGGGGGTGTCAGGGGTAGAGAATTTTCCCTTGTAACTTCTTCAATTAAGTTGTTTGATTTAAATGTAACTTTATTAAGGGTGGCTGAAAGGTAAGTCATTAGTTGGGAAAATATCAATTCTCAACTTTCAAAGTTTTTTTTTAACTACTTTTGAAATATATTCTAAAGCACTGATGTTGCTTTGATATTCAATTTTGGCTAGACTCCTTAAAGTGGCATTTAAGTTTAGAATATAGAATTGAGTGTCATATTTGAGTTGCATGGGATCTCAGGTGATTATATATTTATATGGATATGAATAATGTGAGAAGAAAGAGCACATCTGACTTAAACGGATCCCTCTCTATAGGTTGTGAAGTAGCATAAAGGAATCAGAGGAGCTCTGATGTACCATGTTTTGGTAGAGGTTTGCAAACTTAAAATAAGAAGCTACTGTTCCCATAAAGTAAAATAAGTTCATCTGCAAAGCTGGGGAGATGGCTTAGTGGCTAAAGAATTTGCTGTGCTAGTTTAGGGACCAAAGTGTAAATTCCCACACTCATATAAATACACAAACACTGGCTGAGTGTGGTGGCTGGTCAATTCTTGCCTCTGGTGAAAGAGACAGAATAATCCCATAGCAAGCTGGCCAGCCAAAGTAATTGAGTCAAGACAGCTCCAGGTTCAGTTCACAGAGTCTGTACCTTGATTTGGAAGATGAAAAGCAATGGAGAAAGATACCTGGCAGCAGCCTCAGGCTCCCACACATGTGCTCCAACATGTGATGTATACCAACATAGATCTCACATACATTAAAAAAAGGGAAGGGATGGGGAATCTACCTGATCTCTAAAAATGATTGATTTCTGGGGATCAAAACATGTAGAACAAAGAAAATGGAGTGCACAATGTAATTTACCTTGTAGTTGATATATTTAATATGTATACTGTGCCTCCATGACTATACTGTTTTCAAGTAACAAAGTCAGCCATTTTGAAAACATGGATCTCAAAGACTTTTTCTGATATACTCATAGTGTATCAGAAAACATTACTGTATTTAAAACATTAATGTTTACTTTTTGAAAAGCCTTACATTTTATAACTACTATACAAGCCAAATTTTCATTTTTGTGGTTGATTTCTTAACTAATTGAACACTAATTCTTTCATTTAAAGAATATTAATCATACACTAAACATTACTAAATTTGACATTGTTGGACCCGCATGGCCCAAGGGCTGGGGTGTTCACTCCCACAGAAACACAGAGGCCAAGATCGATGCAATAAGCAAAAAGTTTAATGATTCCAGTGCACTGGGGCCACCCTGCAATCAGGGCAGAGGTGACCCCAAAGTTTCTAAGTACACATTTTTTATACAGTTCTGAGGGCAGATTTCAGTAACAGCTTGGGGTGGTGGCATCTCATTAGTTGGTCACAGTGACCCTTGGATTCATTGGATGGGGGTGTTAGGTTGATGATGATATATATTTGGGATTTTTCCATGAGACTTTGTGGCTGTCAGCCAGTAAATTCTGTCCTTGTTTTGTTTCTCAGAACTGGTTGTTTCGAAAAAGTCTCAGAGCAGGGGCAACTTAACCGGGCCAAGAGTTTCACATTCTTGGGTGTTTTGGTAAATCCCAGGGAAGTAGGCAACTTGTCCTTGGGTGGCCTGGCATCATTTTTGAATGTTTTCAGTCAGAAATAATTTTTATTAGATATTCATGTTCATCTGCAGAAGAAGTTTATTTTTATTAAAATTTATGCATGGCTGGAGAGATAGTTCAGTAGCTAAGAGCATTTAACACTGTTGTAGAACACCAGAACTCAGTTTCTATCACCCACACTGAGTAACTTACAACCACCTAGACTCAAGCTCCAAGGAATATGACACCCTCTTCTGGCCACTACAAATACATCCACATAAAATATAAAATAAATCTTTAGCAGCTGAATAAATGCTATGAGGAGCTGCTATTGGCAGATGGTGGCTTCTAAGGAGGGTAAGTCATTTTCTTTAGTAGTATAATTGCTAGTAGGCTCCTCACACTTCAGCAGTTGACCCCATGCCATGTACATAAGAACAACACTAACTGAACTTAAAGGTTAAAATGTTTTAATTAATTAAAAATTAGAAGGCTATAAATTTGCAAGGAGGTGTGAAGAGGGTTCCTGAGAGAGTTGTAGGGAAGGAAGGAGGAGGGGATAGATTTAAGATATATTGTTTACATGTATAAACTTTTCAAAAATAAAAATAAAATTAATTTTAAAAAATATTGAGCTAAAAACTGTTATAAGTTTAGACTTGAGGCTTAATTTAAATACCCAAATTCCATATAGTCTGGAAAATAAACATTGACATTCTGAGAAAGGTGCTGTGTTGTTTTAAGAGTGACCATCCTTACAACTCTGCATATAAATCTTGATTTAGTCAGAACTAGGAATATGTGCAAAACAGAGGAAACGCCTGCTCAAAAACATCATTCATGGAGCAAGCCAGTTCAGTCAATCAACAGTCTCTCGGGGGAGGAAGTGAGGATTGAAAAGAAAAGACAATTAGACAACACTATGACATAACTCCAGCCAATGCTGAGGCTGAATCAAGTTTGTGTTTTGTTTTGTTTTGTTTTTTGTTTTTGTTTTTGTTTTTATGTTTTTCCTTTTACAGTCTGCTTTATATCATTCTAGGTACATGAAGAGAATATGGTCAGTCCTAAGGCATAAACAAAATAAAGGACAAACAATGCATAAACAAAGGTCCCATTATTATTGTATTTAGAGTCTTAACAGGACCCATCAAAATACAAAGAACAAATCCCTCAGCTATATTCATCTTAAGCCTACTTCCTTGTCCTTGCCCAGTGTCAATTCCTGCCAAAGTTTTAGAAGTTGGCCCCAAAAACTCTCTACAACGCATTCTTTCTACATCATAGAAAATCCTTCTGTGGCTTGTTATTCCACAACCTGTCATGTCATTGAGCCATTACCCATCCTTTTAAACTCTTAAAATAAAATCAGTTTGTGTGTCCTCACCTTTGTTGGCAAAGAACATTCTTCTTTTTCCAGCTTTACAGGACAAATGTTTTCACACTTCTTGATTTAAGAAGTATACCATTTCCCTTCACTATCAGCATCTCACTCCCATCTATTATTCCTAAGCTATAACAGCTTCAGACCCAGCCTTCCAGCAGTTAGAGGTAGAAGAGAAAGAAAAAATAATAATAAAACAGGGTAAGAATTTACGACCATGGTAATAGTGATAAACACAGTAAATCATGCTCAGCACATGGCCTATCTTGTGGACAAGTGTTTGAAGGACCATCTATTTTCTGACCTTGCCTGGGGAGCTGACCCAGTGATGAATTGTCCAGTTATCTGGGCAGTTTAGATTACCCAGGGATCAACTTTGAGAGAATTTAAAAGATGTCATTTGTATGCACAAAAGACAATGGCTGCACTGTCTCACAGATTGCCTCATAGCCATGTCTTAATACTGCTGTTTTCTGTACAGTATTCCTCCCACAAAAGTGGAACTTTCCTGTCTGAACAAAAATATTAAATCAATTCTTTGTGAATTTGTTCCTAAGCATTAGATATATACTCCTATAAGTTATAGTCTCTCTCATTTGTCAGATTTCTTAAATATTCAAATGTTTCTTGCAGAAAGCCACAAAAAGAATTTAGTTCTATCTGTGATTTCATTCTATAGTTCTAAAAGCACAATGATTCTCCAGTCTTGAATCTAGTAATGTCTATGTTTTTTTCTTAACACTTAAAAAATAAGTATAAGATGAAAAGGAACTAATGTCTAAATGGGAGTCAATTTCACTCTGGAAGTAGATAGAAAAATTCAATTTTATACATTCTTATTAACTCACATTTTATATTTTAATCATCTCAAAGACTGGCTAAATAAATAAAGATCTTTCTGTCTGTCTGTTTATTTGTATTCTATTTCACATCTCTACTTAGTGTTTATGTGACTTCCACATACAACCAGATATAAACATGAGTTATTAGGACTATATGTCTCCTGGCTGCTTGGTGAAGGGAATTTGGTGGGAAATCCCTAGATTGTGATGAAGGACCCTAGAGGCTTTCGCCAGGCTTACATCCATCACCTCAGGTCTAGACTAGGCCAAGTACCAGCTTCTCACCTCTGGTCAAGGCTAGACTAAGCTTCATTCTCCACCCACAGTCTATGGGAGGGTCAGGAACATTCTTGAAAAATCATAGAATGTACTGACTGATAGTCGCCTGATTCTCTGGTCCCAGATAGAGTTTGAATGGGTGTTATATGCTTGCTAGCCAGTAGATTCACAGGTTGAAAGACTCAGAGAGCCTTTGCATAGGGAGACCCCCTCTCAAAGAGACACTGAGGCAGCAATTGATATAAAAGCAAGAGGTTCATTGATCCAGCACATCGGTGTTACCCTACACCCTGAGGAGAGGCAACCCTGAAAAACTGTTACAAGCAGTTTTTATACTTTTTAAGGGTACAGGATACATCAGCAAAATTGCAGTTTAAACTTATTGGCTAGGCATATTCGCCTTTGAATCTATTGGCTAACGAGCATGTGACAGGCATTCGAACTCTATCTGGGACTAAAGAATCAATACATTCTGTAGTTTTTCTGAGAATTTTTTACTCAAGGATGTTCCTTCCATTGGCCACTGGGCCATTGTTCCTTGCATCTCTACTTGTCAGGCACAAGTTGTTGGGAAAAGAATAGGAATTTGAGGAATTTGGAGGGGTGGGGTGTCAGAGGTAGAGAATTTTCCCTTGCAACTTCAAGGTCAATATGCCTAGCCAATAAGTTTAAACTGTAACCTTGCTGATGTAACCTATACCCCTAAAAAGTATAAAAACTGCTTGTTATAGCCATTTGAGGTCACCTTCCAGTCACTCACCATGAGGGGATGATTGAGGGTAGACCCATGATGCTCTGGAAAATAAACCTCTTGTGTTTGCACTGAACTCTGTTCTTGTGTCTTGCTTGGGGGGAGGAGAGGTCTCCTGGGAGTCTTACAGTGCCAACAAAAATAACCTTCTAATCTAGAAACAAGGATTAGCCATAAGGTGAGAACTAGAACCTTCAGTAACTAGTTCTTATCCTTCTGGCCCTGGAACTTTGCTTTGGTCTGCTATCTCTAGACCAAAGATAATAGTTTGGTCTGCTATCTTTAGACCAACGATAATATTAGGAATTACTGTTCTATGCCAGGATCCTGTTACACTGGGGAAACATCCTAGCATCTGACTCTTCATAGCATGCAAGACTCTTGCCACAGCACAAGCTCCTTGATGCCCACCTGCCCTAACAACCTTAAAAGACATTCTATTCTATATTAATTTCTACTTTTTCCAGTCATATTTCTTACAATCCCTACCTTTGAAGCCATTTCTCTGCATTCTGTTCATGCAGCATCTAATGTGGAATCGCTGTGAAAGACTCAGAGAGCCATTATATCCAGGAAACCCCTCTCAAAGAGTCACAGAGGCAGCAATCCATGCAAAAGCAAGAGGTTTATTAGTCCAGTGCACTGGGGTGGCCTACATTCAAAGGAGAGGCGACCCTGAAAGGCTTTTACAAGTAGTTTTTATACTTTGTAGGGGGTACAGGTTACATCAGCAAGATTATAACTTAAATTCATTGGCTAAGATTGTTGACCTTTAAACCTGTTGGTTAGTGAGCATATTTGTCAGGACCCTATCTGGGACCAGAGGGTCAGATGGCTCTCAGTCAGTACATTCTAAGATTCTCCTGAGAATTATTTACTCAAGGAAATCACTTAGGGTGAGGCAGGGTGGGCCACTAGGCCATTGTTTCTGCATGAGTGGGTAGGGGGAGACTTTAGGGAATGTGTAAGGTGGGATGCCAAGGATAGAGAATATTCTACTATGACTTCTTCAGCTGTAGGATATGGTTTGAGAAACACTGCGAAGATTTTCAAAATAAAGAGTTATTTCCTTAGTTTCTCCATAAGAAGTTTCTTCCTTAAAACAGGAGTACTTCTAAAATGTGTGTTACAAGATGAATGTTCTTTATTTTCACCAAATTCATATCTTAATTAAAATTCATACATTATAGCTGTATTTTTTAAACATTAAATATTTTTCTTTATGATGTGCAGTTAGAAAACCAGGAAAGAACTCACCAATTGGTTGTTGGTGTCAGCTACCAAGCATGGCTTAGCCATATAAGGGATGGAATGACATAGTTCCTTCCCCAGGAACTGAACCAGAAGGGCATGGGCCTCCAAGAGTGTTGAAGGTTGTTGTAGGTGTGAAGCGTATTTGCATAAAAGTGTACATATTCTCTAGTCCCTCCTTCATGGATTGTCCTCTCTGCCAAGATTAATGACTCCACATTAATCTGAGACAGCACAAGTCTGGGAGGCAAGAATGTGTCTAATGCCTTGGCAAAATGGTAGAATGCTGTGACCTTCAGGACAACACTTCCAGGCTTTTGGAAAGAATGATAAAAATATGATTTCAAAAATATATAATTTCTCAACTATTCAAAGTATACAAATGCAATATAAATTATATGAGGAGCTTCGTGGACCTAGAAAAACAGAGGAAGCCTGTCAGAAAGATACTGAGAAAGGAGATAGAGATTTATGGTATGGGGATCAAAAGACAAGATCCCACCCAGCTAAATTTTTTATGTTTACAAAACAGGCAGATTCCTGAGTTCAAGGTCAGCCTGGGACAGATGGAATTTAGGTCAAGGCCCAGTCATGGTAGGAATGGTAATCTCAGGGTGGGGTCCCACCCAGTTTGCTAAAAGCAGGCAGAATGCTGAATTCTTTTGCAGTGTTAAAAAAGTGCTTGTTGGCTTCTTTCTAGAAATCAAAAGTCTAGGGTAATAGAATGTTGATTCATAGGATAAATAAAAGAGAACCTAGGGTAATGACTAAATTGATATGTAAGTAAATTACTTTGATCTGCAAGAGATGAGCTATCAAGAAATTTCTCAGAATAGCAAGAAAAAGTTGTCTCAAACAGAACATAGAGAGAGAGAGAGAGAGAGAGAGAGAGAGAGAGAGAGAGAGAGAGAGAGAGAGGGAGGGAGGGAGGGAGGGAGGGAAGGAGGGAGAACAATCTGCTGTCTGGAGCAGATCTTACACCTTCAGCTTGGACCCACGATTTTGACTTCACATTGCTTGTTTCTCTGCTCCCAAAACTTCTTCCTCAAAACTTCTCTCCAAGCTGAGGCTGGTCCTTGTCAGAGGAGGTACGGGGGCTTACTCACAGATGACCCTGATGCAGCAAAACAGGTGGGTGAGGCTCCTGCCCTCAGCAGGACAAGGATTTGTAGAAAATGGTGAGCAAGTGGGGATGTTTCCAGCCTGGCCAGCAGCTAACTGAATGACTATTGTAAGTCAACAGATGTTGCTCTGAAGCAAAACCATGAACAATCACAAATGGTCTGAAAGTACCTTTGAAAAAATCAGACTAATCTTGATTAGCTTTTGCTAGCAAGTATCTAGGGAGTAACTCTGAGGTATGAGTCAAGAACAAGTCATGAGGTTCTTCCTGGCACATGGGTGCAGCTTGGGTTCAACTGCAGGTCAAGTTCTCAGGCACTTTTTCTTTTAAGATGGAAGCCAGTCCCAAGGTGGAGTAGGTTTGGCCTCTTAATCTGAGTCACTGAGTTCTTCTGTCCTTTTGTGTCCAAACCCCAGTTTTCCAAGTCTAGGAGCACATTAGTGGCTACCACTAACTGATTGATCTGCCTTGAAACCCTTCAATGACTTTTGCAGTATCCTGCAGCAAGACATTTTTCCTTAAATGTGGACTTAATGCCATCAACTCTCCTAACTCTCAGATCTTCAAACTCTGATTGAATTATGTCATCTAGTCTACTACATCACCAGTTTGTATACGGTATATTGTCCAACTTCTCTGCCCTCTGTAATCCCAAAACCCAGTTCTCAAAATACATCTCCTCATCTGACAATTTGAGTTCTATTTCTCTAGAGAATCCTTACCAATATGATTAATGCACGATTATATTATTATAGTCTACTCACTCATGCTCAGTGAAAATTTCAAACTTCCTAAACACTGAGATATAAACCTCTAGAAAGCCATCCAGTGTCTTTCCAATTACAACCTATGTTGACTAATTCATCCTTTACCCTGACAAGTCATGTGCCATTTTAATATACTCATTCAGTATACTGTTAGTGTACATTTGTAGAATGCCATTTATTAGTTATTTCAGGTCAACTGTTTAATATTCATGACATCTCAATTTCCATGTCTATAAAAAATAGTAGTTTTAAGTACTTTATAGAAAAGCTACAAGATATAAATCAGACACATTGGCAAAAGCTTGTTCCTAGACAATGGGAAATTCTTCACAAGTATTAGCCATTGTTGTCAATATCACTAGAACTATTTGGAAAATAGGATTGACTAAGAAAAAAATAATAAAACCCACCTTTAAAAAGTGAAGAGAGCAGAAAATGCCACAGTTAAAAAGAAAGCACAAAGTTAATAATAATAATAATAATAATAATAATAATAATAATAATAATAAATTGTTCTATGGAAAAAAGTATAGAGAGAATATCTTATGTATTGTATGGATACATCCATCCATCCATCCCTTGTTAATTAAAAGCCTATAGCCTATGGCTTAAGCAGGAAATAGTGGTGGGACATTTAGGAGGAGAAAAAATTCTGGGCTAGAGCCAGGTGGGAGATTTGCTGGAAAGATGTGACAAAACAGATACATAGTACCTAAGCACAGGTAATCAGCCACCTGTGCTTATTTGTTGAAGTTAGACTGTGGTTCTTTGTCTCTCATGCTTGCAGAAAAAAGACTAGAGTCAAAATATACTTACAAATACTTTGACCATATAGCTAGTCTCTTCTCTAACTAGATGTACCTTAAAATATTTTATGTGTGTGTATACTAACTGTCACTGTTTTCAGAAACACTGGAAGAGGGCATCAGATCCCATTAAAGATGGTTGTGAGCCACCATATGGTTGCTGGGAATGAACTCAGGACCTCTGGAAAAGCAGTCAGTGCTCTTAACCACTGACCCATCTTTCCAGCCCCAATTAATTACCTTTTAATAAAGTTACTGTGTCAGAATTTGCTTAAAATCATTCTCTCCTTCAGAATGTCTTACATGAAGGCCACTGGCAAATATCAAGGAAGCATATTTTTTTAATTTCTAAACATTAGTTTTAGCATATTTGCCATAAATTATATTCTTATCCTCATATTCCTCTTAATATATTCTTTAACTTATTTTAAATCAAATTTTCCCCTCTGCTAAGTTCTCCCAGAAGATGCAGTCATTTAACTCTTACAAGAAAATTTCCATAGGGAAAACATCTGAATATAATTGGCTCGGCTTGGCCTCAAGGTACACAGCTGGTAAAGTAGTTGGGAAAATAAAAGGCTTACACTGATTTTATGTGTGTGTGTGTGTGTGTGTGTGTGTGTGTGTGTGTGTGTGTGTGTTTTACATATATATGTGTATTTTGCAATATATATATTTTGAAAAGGTGCTATTCAGAAGTAGCTATTCATTTGTTAATGTAGTTTCTAAAACACAGGGCATTCATCACTGTGATGCAGAATGATTCCTTTTCAGTGTGTCAAGACAAACATCTCATAGACAAATCATCACAAAAGCATTGAGAGAAATCGAACTCTGAATTATAGGCCTGGAACCTGGAAGAATCACTTTCTGTAAGCTAAGTGAAAAATGGAAATGACCTCCTGTCTCAGCTCAAATAACTACTGAGGGGACTGGAGTTCTAGCAGTTAAGAACATGTCTATAGTTCTTAGGTTCAGTTTTCACAACCAATATGGTGCCTTACAATCAACCCAATTCCAGGTCCAGGGGATCTGGTGCCCTCTTGGGAACTCTAAGGGAAAACAATCATACACTTAAAATAAATGGTAGTAAATTCTAAGGATAAACAAGACTGAACATGCATATCCCTTTTTATTGGTCAAGCTCATATTCAGCAGAAAACATGTTTGGTGATTTGGTAATATCTACACTAGGAAATATTTGAAACCTCTGCAACATTCTTTAAAAGTTAATATTTTCCTACTGTCTTTAGGCTATTGGTCTTAAGTTTAAATTGAAATTCGTTTTCTTTAAAAGTCCTGTTAGCTGTAAAGGCATTGGCTATGGATGTGCCTGACAAGAAGAAAACTGTTAAATTTCTTAATCTTTTGCCTTGAGCCTGGAAAGTATAGGAAAGCAGAGAGGCAGAGGCAATGTTTCTGCCACTCAAAACAGGGCTGCAGCTGTGTTTCATCAAAGGAAAGATTTTAAAGCTCTACTAATCTGGGTTTAGAATACCTAACAACTGCCTCCCTGTGCACTGAAAAGCAATGTCCACCTTCTTAAGAACAGTTTCAAGTTATTTACTGGCCAACATTTTAATGTGACCTCGATATAAAGTTTTAAGCACAAAAGATAAAACTTTTAATGCCTTTGCAAATTTTGAAATCCTCCAGCAACTGAGCAGCTGGATACAATTAAAAATGTAAATAGGTTCAAGAGATGGAGCCAGTTCCCAAGTCCTCTGTTTATGAGTCACCCACCCAGGGACATAATTCTAGTGGAAAGAGAATTTCCTTCTAAAGCAAAAAATAAATTAAGTCTCAGGCATACTGCAGAGGCCTCATCCTTCAGCTGCACTGTTGTTCTGCACAAACCAGGCTCATCTTTCTTTGCCATAAGACATTTATAATGTTGATGTGGAATCAGGAAACAGTTTTCTCTGGTTTTCATTTTCGTGAGAAAGGAAAACACTAAGGCTGCTTCCCCAGCAATTGCGGCTTAAGACCCAGATCTTTTTATGGCAGATGAAAGACCTTTTACCCAGGAAGCAATATGCTTGGTGGTAAAAATCAAGCAAGTTACTTAAGAGTGCTCAAACCAAGATTAGACCGCCAGCTGTTTACATGAACTCCCTGGATCCAGATGCAAGTGTTTAGTTTACGAATCAAGATGGAATCCACTCTAATCTGGGGAGGCGAGGGGACAGCTCTGGGTTGTTCGGGCAGTTATTAACAGGTCACCCACTGCCTGTGAGAAAGCCCCTAATCTTCCTGCCCAAGCGAGAACAAAGGCAAGTGAATATTAACCCAGTTAAAAATGAGTTGCCTGAAGTTTTCTTAGGCAAGTTATTTCAAACATAGCCATTACTATGAACACACTACCAAATATATACCTGCCAAGTACACACACACACACTATTGTGCCTGGCTATGGCCATTTTTCCTTTTCTTCTCAGATAGTGTGAATTTGGGGAAAGTAAATGCACAGGTAGCATTAATATGTAAAAGAGAATTGGCGTACTACATTAAATCAGACTTGAAAAATCTGCAACTATTCTTTATAGGATATGAAACAGAAAACGAATAGCCCCAGTGACTACACTGGCCTTTAACAGTCATGTATACATTGAAGTGACATGGTTTCTAGGACTCCTACATATCTTTATCATCACCTTTGCTTCGCATTATTTTTCTCTATGTTGGGTATAAGCTGTGAAGAACAGAATTACCATCGCCATGTCACTGACTTCCTGAAGAGGCTCACAGCTGCACATGGCACCAGGGCATGTTGTGTAAACCATAACTCAACTGTCTATCTACTGTTCTGAGATGATCAGGCATATTTGTGAGTCAGCAGTGTGTTTTGAAATAACAAGTTGGATTATTTATTTAACTGATCCTTTTAAATTTTGTTGTAGAAACCTAACCAGGAAATAATAAAGCCAAGTAGAGTAAATGAGAGAGCTCCAGCCAAATGCTCTGCAAAGGTTGTTTTCTTATACAGCCATTGATCTGAAAACCAGCATTGGTCTTCATTTTCTCTGAAGTCTTATGGATAAACTTTTACTTCTTGGTATCTATTTCTTTTTAAGATTTATTTATTTATTCCATGCATGTGAGTACACTGTGGCTGTCTTCAGACACACCAGAAGAGGGCATCAGACCCCATTACAGATGATTGTGACTCACCATGTGGTTGCTGGGAATTGAACTCAGACCTCTAGAAGAGCAACCAGTGCTCTTAACTGCTGAGCCATCTCTCCAGCCCCCTGGTGTCTATTCTTACCCAGAGATATACTTCCTTTGTATTTTTTGTTTTGTTGTGGTGGTTATTGTGTTTGCTTCAAGATAAAATTTTGTTAACAAAATGGCATGAGATAGATTCTGATGCCATGGATTTAAAGAAATAACCTTACACTCTGATATTCATTGGCCTACCTTTACTACTAGGTTATGAGCCCTAGCCAACAGGAAATACATGTCTAACTGCCCAATTAAAATAAAAGAAGGTCATTGGTAATTAATTAATACTAGCTTTGAGAATTCATTGATGTGAGAGTTAGTTTTCTACTTATTGGGAGAGATAATTACAAATATATCATACTAATAATTACAAAAAAAAAAAAAAAACAGATTTCACCACTCCTTAACTGCTTCAAACTTTTCCCTTACTGCTAAGATGTAAAATCATTTTTGAGAAACGTAAAACATAAGCCTTAGAACATCCTTTTCTAGGACTGAATTTGTGACAAGATAATTTAACCTATCATTTTCAGAGACTTTCATAAACTAAATAATGGGAGGTTCGGTTGGGATTCTGTAAACCTCACCTCTCAGTTACCTAGCAACAGCCAGGTATACCCCACCCCTCAATTACCCAGCCTTAGCCAGGTATGCTCCACCCCAGTGACCAGACACTATAAAAGGAGCTGTTTGACCCCTCCTCTCTCTCTTGTTCTTGTGCTCTTGCAGCCTTGCTCTCCCACCCCTACCCCTCCTCTTCCCTTCCCTTCCCTTCCCCCCTCTCTCCATATGCTCATGGCCGGCCTCTACTCCTCTCTCTCTCTCTCTCTCTCTCTCTCTCTCTCTCTCTCTCTCTCTCTCTCTCTCTCTCTTCCCCCCTCTACTACCCTCTTAACTCTCCCATGACCTGAATAAACTCTATTATACCATTGTGTGGCTGGTCCCTCAGGGGGAAGGCAACATGAGCCCCCCAGAGGCATCTCCCTTGCCCCCAGGCCTTGCCTCATCTCCATGGGCCATATGCCCCCCACTCTCTTCATCCTTCCCCTAACACTAATGCAGAAACCCAGTATGTCATCTTCTAACTACATTGGTGCCCCGTGACTTTTCCTTTCAGGTTCACTAGTTATGAAATCATTACATCAAACTAGAAAACCTAAAGAATTTTAAAATATTTTCTATCTCAAACCACGGTTTTATGGAAACTTTGAAAAGGCAAACACACATAAAGCATATTTGTATTATAATTATAATTCAGGCAGAAAAAAGGCTAAATTAAGTTCTGTGTCAGATGCTAATTAAAACTGAGCAAAACAAATGCATCTTCTTCTTAAAAGCAGATACATAAGAGTGGGTTCCTAACACTTTTAAAGATGCCCAAAAAGAGTTCCAACAATAACTTGCTTCTCTTTCAAGTATTCAGGACTCAAAGATCCATGATTTAAGACTGAAATAAATACAAAACAAGCAATACAAAACCTAATTCAGCAGGCAAATGACACATTTCCATTGATGAATCTAGACTCTAGCCAAATTAACATAATTTATTTTTGAACATTGTAAGCCTGGTTTTACTTTGCAAGGAACGTCCTGTCTAGGGGTACTCAAGCTGTTCCTTGGTTATAGGTAATATTCCTACCATGTATTCATCAAACTAGACATTGAGAAGTGCCAAGTGGCCAATTCCTCTCTCATACTGCATTATTACTGTGTACTGCAACATTCCTTACTAAAATTTAGCTTCTGGATTAAAAAGCTAAAGGTGAGCTTGAATTATTAATTATGCATGAATTTTTTTTCAATGCTTATATAACAAAACAGTCACTTCTCAGTCTTTGAGATAAAATCAAGTCTAACAACACAAACCTTCTGTTAATACACATGGTGGTGTCTAAATTTTTAATATATATATATTACATATTTTTAAAATTATTTTATTGGATATTTTCTGTATTTACATTTTAAATGTTATCACCTCTTCCCCCCTCCCATCCCCCCTTTCGTCCCCCTTCCCCTCCACTTGCTTCCATGAAGGTGCTCTCTCTCCCAATCACCCTCTCCACATCAGCACCTTGGCATTTCCCTACACTGGGAAAATGCACCTTAACTGGACCAAAGGCCTCTCCTCCCATTGATCCCAGACAATGCTATCATCTGATGCATATGCACCTGGAGCCAAGAGTCTCTCCATGTGTGTTTGATGTGCAATTAGAAAGAAACTTGTTATTGATACAAATATTTGAATTTTCATTGTGGAAAGTTCTACATTGTCATCTTGAAATAATATAAATCAATGTACTTTAAAAGTTCCAATTCTTTGTTTTTAAATTTAAGGAAGTTTTGTTTTCTTATTTCCATTTTGTTTCAGCAAGACTCTTGTCATGCTCTTTGGCTTATCTGCCTTTTGGCTCTCATCAAGCCATCTCTGTGGAGCCTTCAGAAAGTGTCAGGAACCCATGTCAGATCTTGATTTGTGCTCCATAAGCTATTGCACTTCCCATGTGTCTACCTGGAAAATATTCTGCCCTCAGTTCCAAGGGTAGCTTCCCTCTCTCTTTCAATGCCCAAACATAGCATCACATGCTTCTTAGTGCCTCAGAATTATGGCCAATTTTTTCCTGTCGGAGATTTTAATTATGGTTTATTGTCTATATGTTTCATAAGTGTTCCATTCAACACTCTTTACCAATGAAAACCTCTTATCCAACCAAGGTGTCAGCCCTAAACACACATACATCTGAGCAATGCTAAATGGACTCATTCATTACACACACACACACACACACACACACACACACACAGAGGCAAGTACATACACACACAAATGCATACACACATACACACATGCATGCAATGTTAAAGAAAATGGTCATATTGGAGTTTGAGAGGTACAGGGAACATGGAAATAACATGAATACAATGCATGTAGGACAGTCTCAAAAAATATGAAAAATTTTAAGAGTGAAAACCTTTAATTACTAGTCCTGAAGATTGACCCTAGGACTTCCCATTTATACACAAACCCCCTATCACTGAGTATCTTTGTTTTGAGAAAGTTTCTTTACTTTGTCCAAATAGGTTTTTAACTCACATTATTGGCAACTTCAGTGTCCCGAGAAGCTTCTACCAGCATAATCCATGAGGTCCACATATCAACAAGTATCTCTGAAAAGTTAAAGGAAAGGGGGGAACAGGAACAAGAGAAGGAAACAGAAAAAAGATGGTGGGCTCAGATCTGCCATCCCAGCTTCTCAGAAGAGGCAAGTTGTAAAGCTGTAAGATCACAAGTTGTAGGCCTGCCTGGGCACTAGAGTTGGTTGTCTAGATGAGCCTAGATAACGTACTGAGACCTTATTCCAGAATAAAACTAAAGAGAGGGCTGAGGCAATAGCTCAGTGGTGAAGTGCCTGCCAAGCACCCATGTGGCCTTCTCAGTGCTGTAAGATAGTAGTTCTAATAATTTTCCTTTTGAGAGCAAATTACTGGAAATATAAATCTTGCAGAAACACAAGATTAGAAATGTGTTTGTATTGATCATCAACTGAGTATAGATTTTGGAAAACACTTAAAATACACATAACATTGTAGGTCTTTAATATTTGCAAATAGGAGCAATTAAGAAGTCATATACATATTTCCCAAACACCAATTTCCATTAACCTTACAAAAATAGGGATCAGAACTATTTTCAGGTGAGGAAGATCTAGTTTGCATTACTGAGCTTCCTAAATTAAAAAAAATTAAAAAAGACAAAGCTGTACAAATCTGTAAGTTTATAGAGATAGAAAGAAAAACATGCTGGTGCTAAGGAAGTTTCAAACAGATTCCAGCATTTATTTGAGGCAGCTGTTTCCCAGGAATGAATTGCTCCACAAAAACGAGGTCAAACACACTGGATGGTTCTCTTGAGGCCTTTTCTGTTCAAAAGGGCTTTCAAAATAAAGTGGGAGTAGAGGAAGAGGCTAGGGGATGCTGCTTTCGCGAGCCAAATGCGTTCTCAGAGCATGAACATCTGTTTCGGTTTACATAGCTAAAGTATGAGATTGCACATGGAAATTAAACCCAGGCACCATGCCGAAAACGCAGCCTGTCTGCAAAAGAGCTACATGCCCTATCTACAGCTGGAATTGGTAGAAATTCACCTCCTACAGAGCATAATATCCTGTGAGCCACCAGTGACCCCACTCTCAAAACCTAAATGTCACAAAATACCATCCTACCTCTCATGAAACTTTTATAGGAGAGAGACGGAGAGGGAGAGAGAGAGGCAGGGGGGTGGGGGGGAGCAGGAAGAAGTATTTGGTTACGATATGGAAGCATTACAGAAATTAAGATACTTTTCTCTGGAAAGGGAATTTAAAAGCCAAATGTGTAATTTCATTACTTTAGTCTAAGTATTCTACTATTCTACCAAGTTTCTTCATTAATTAGGTAGATAAACATAATACTTTTCTGCTTGACAATAAATAAGATCATTTCTGTTTGACAATCTTCAAACAATCATGTGCCTCTGCTGCCCCCGTGCGGTCGTCTTGTAGTACGGTACAGCTGTAGTTCAAGAATTTAAGCAGTGACTTCATTTTGTTTCTGAAGCCATTTTCTTCTGCCTCAGATTTCAAATGGAAAGGATGAATAAGGACTTGAAAATTATAATCTATTCACAGATAATTTGCGTACAATAGTAAGTAGTAGTAAACAGCGCAAGAAAACTTATTAACTGGGGTCAAAACATGAGGAAATCGAGTATAAACATGTACCAGTTCAAGAGTTACTGAAAAACTTGATGGTAATGAGCTACTTTTTCTACTCATCAAAAGTACTTAAATGTTGTGAGCAAAAATTAAGAAGGTTCGAGAAAACACAGAAAAGAACTGACATGCTGCTTACCCACTGGGGAGAGGACTGGCAAACAGAAAGGAGTTATGCAGGTTGTAAAATAAAGTTAGACATCTCCAGTCATCATAGAAGTTTGTCAAATCAAGAAAAAGAAAAGGAATTATAAAGGTAAGTCAAAAGAGTTTATGGCCGACTTTTACTAAGCTGATTACCCAGATTACAGAAAGGCAACATGCATTTGTTTAATGCTAGACCTACTCCCTTGGTCATATGAGTATCTATGAGTTTATATAAAAATAATTTATCTCCAAAAATGAAAATAATCTAGTAGGTCGTGTTCTCTAATCCTTCACCCATACTAGGCAATTTAAATCTACAGATATCTTAAATCAAAGAAAACCAGCAAATGACCACCACATCTCCAGAAGAAGACTTAAATAGATATTTTAAAGGCTAGAAGGGGGCTGGGGTGAGCAGATGAGAAACCTTCTCTTGGTCTTTTACTGCAGTACTCTGTTCTGACAAGGTGCTGCACTCAGCGAGTGAGAACTTCACAGGGGGGAAAACAGCCTCACAAGGCTTCAAAGACTGAAGACCTGGGTCTCCTGCAATGCAAATGAGACTCAATAAACATGAAATTCCAAAAGTTGGTCTATTTGCTCAAAAAGTGCTTGATAATTTTAATAGAAAGCTTAATGTGGGCTTGATTTCATTAGATGATATTCTTTTTTTTTTTTAATGGCATCCCAGAGCACCACAAAGAAAAAAGGATCTACAGCGTGAAGCTCAAATAACGTCTCAGTCCTCGCTCTTGTGAAACAACAGAGAAAATTTATATTGCCCTCAAGAGAAAATAGCAACCCTAAAAAAAGCACAGAAAAGTTCACACTGTAATCGAACCAGTTTTCCTAGTGGTAGGCACATATGTTATTAATCAAGACAAAAGCAGGGCCTCCGGTTGCTAGTCAGAAGGGCACTGAGTCCTCCCACTTCCAAACTGCTTCCTGCCGGCAGTCCTTAGAGGTCCCTAAAAACCTGCACAAGTCCAAACCAGAGAACTGGAAGTGGACATAGTCCTACTCCCTATCCAAGGAGCTTTGCAATTGACAACTCTGGCCAAGGGGAAATCAGTTTTCTCCAACTGAGTGTTCTTGGGTATTGCGACCACACTCCAGGGCCAGCCCCATGCCCAGGAGCAATTAATTGGCCAAAACGCCATGGTTTTGCCTTAAGGTTTTGTTTTTAGTTTTTTGTTTGGGGAACTTCTTGTTTTACTTTTTGGTTTGGGTTTGGTTTTTGGATTTTTGTTTTGGTTGGTTGGTTGGTTGGTTGGTTGGTTGGTTGGTTGGTTGGCTTGATTTCTTGTTATCTTATTTAATTTTTGTTTTGATTTTCTATTGATTGATTGATTGATTGATTGATTGGTTGGTTTTGGAAATTTTGTGCAGAAAGAAGGCATGAAGCTGGGTGGGTGAAGAAAAACTTAAGACAATTTGGAGAAGGGGAAAATATTATCAAAATAATGTTTTAAATGTTAAAGGGTAATATTTGTTTGCCCCGCCCCCAGTGGCCAACTGCTTAGCAAAAAGGAAACACAGTGTTAAATAGAAAAATCTTTTAAAAATACATATGCAGAACTCAAGTTATCCTCCTGCCTCAGCCTCTTACATGACATTTATATAGAGAACTTGGCACTCAAAAATTGTTGTATATATAGGGGAATCCTAGAATGATGTCCAATGAAGACTCAGAAACAACTGCAATCACTTCACATGGAAAAGGCCTACTGAGGGAATATTCCTCTATAGTTATGTGTAACTTCACCTAAGAGACAGAATGTTCAGACCCAGTATTTATTAAAAAGTTACTGTGGCTTCCAGGCTCTGCTTCTGTAACCTAAAGTCCTAGATGGGTGGATCTGGTAGATTCCTGGCGTCAGAAATCTTCAACAGTTACTTGGGATTTCTCTGAGACATTGTCGCCTCTGAGATACTTCCTGAGTGCCTGAGACTTGGAAGTTGTAAATTTAATTAATTTCATCCATCAGCCTTATCTAACTAGGGTGGGAAGCAAGTTCCTAACGAGCTCTAGAAATCTTGTGTCCAGGGCTCACATGGAGTACATACTCAGTTATGGAGGCATAACTGTCCATAATACTAGAATTGCAGCCTCCCCATTAGGTATTTGTGTGGCATTCCTGGTGCCTCTTTGTTCAGGTACAGTTTATAAGTGAATAGTTGCTTTACTATACCCAGTTGTCTTAGTGTTCTGTTGCTTTGAAGAGACACCACACTGTATTCCTTGGCCCCATAGGCTTGGACTCATATACTAACACAACATGCATTTGCCCAACTGCAAAAGTTCCCTGAGTCTATCACAGTCTCAACACTGTTTAAAAGTACAAACTTCAAAATCTCTTCTAAGACTCAAGGCAATCTCTTAAACTGTAACCTGCTGTAAAATCAAAAACAAAAGGGCTGAAGCAATGGTTCAGTAGTTAAGAGCACTGACTGCTCTTCCAGAGGTCCTGAGTTCAAATCCCTGCAACCACGTGGTGGCTCACAACTATCTGTAATGGGATCTAATGCCCTCTTCTGGTGTGTCTGAAGGAAGCTACAGTATACTCATATATAATAAATAAGTAAATCTTAAAAAAAAAAATAGACCATACTTTCAACATACAACAGCAAAGAAAATGCATTACCATTTTAAAACAGAGGAAATTCTGAAACACAGAAAGACTGAAAACCAACAAAGCAAACTGTAAACTCTATGTCTGATGTCAAAGTACTATTAGATCTCCAACTCTTTCCAACTTTGTTAATGCAATATAATTCTCTCTCTTAGACCAGCAGCTCTCTTTGGCATCTATCCCACAATTCAGGTATCTCCAACATCTTGGAGTCTCAAAAAAGTCCACAGCTTCATGCAATGAGAACTCTATAACTCTGGGATACGCCAGCCACATACCTGACCTCAGCAGCTTTCCTTGTTTTCAGAGGAAGATCCCATAATCTCTTTCTTATAACCTTGACTCTGAAGCCAGAACGACATGGCAGAAGCTGCTATGTTCTCCAGCTTGCTGGGCTAGAACTTGGTCTTTCATCCAAATACATTTTTATCTAGTTTCTGTTTTTGATGGTTTCCTTCACTGCTTAAGATTTTTTTAAATTTCTTTTCATAAATTGGAAGCTTACTTGGGTGGGGTATTACCCTGAGGTCATCACTCTCTTTATCCCATTTAGCATCTGCTTTTCTTTAATATTTGTACCTCCTTGAGCACTGGATTCAGCTCCATTACACTTCCTGGTGCTTTTTTTCTCCTCAAACGGCCCCCTTTCCCCCCTTGCTCATCTTGCTCCTTTTTATTATGGATCTACATAAGAGTGGCCACTATTAACTAGATAACAGAGACAATACTAGGCTGTCTTGAAATCTCCTCTCCCAACACTATTAACTCAAAACTCTTTAATTTAGCCTCAAGAAGACATTTTGGACAAGGGCATAAAACAGTCACATTCTTCACCAAAGTATCACTAAGTCACTTACTAATAGTCTTCTCTGAAAGGTTCAAATCACCCTCAATACCACTGTCTTTCAAGTTTCTACTCATATGACCCATTAATCCCCACTTAAAGCATTCCATTACTTTTCTAATCCAAAGTCTACATTCTGCCAACAAGAAACATTGCCAGGACTTTAACAGTAATAACCTGTTCCATGATACCAACTTCTGTCATAATTGGTGTTCTATTGCTGTGAAGCGATACCATAACAATAGCACCTCTTATAAAGAAAAGCATTTACTTGGTATTTCCTTTAATGTTTCAGAGGTTTGGTCCATTGTAATTCTGGTGGAAAGCACACAGGCAGATGTGGACATAGAGAAGTGTCTTCATGTTCCACGTGTGAATCTGCAGGCAGCAAGAAAGGAGAGACACTGAGCATTTAAAACTCCAACGACCAACCCCTACTCCTAGCCCCTGTGACATAATTTCTCCAACAAGGCTATACCTTCTAATCTTTTCAAATAGTGACATTCCCTATGAGCCAGTAGAGGCTTTTTCGTTCAAATCACAATACCAGTGATACCTGTTGAAATAGTTGGCAATTTTTTTTCCAAATCTGTTTCTAATAAAGAAGCCATAAAATGTTCATCTAGACATAAAGATTACATACTCAGGAAAAACAATAGAAAATGCTTGATTTTTTTTGTTCACAGCCTTCAAAATGTGCTCATTAATAAATTTACTACAGTCACTGATAAATTTGATTTGGGGTTAGTCTTTCTGTCTCTGCCTCTTCAGCATATCCTACTGGCCTAATATTTGCAGCTGATTTCCACTGGTAAAGGAAAAATTAGTTTTCCCCAGTGGAGTATCATTATACTGACCACACTCCAAGACAAGCCTAATGTTTAGTATGGCCAACACTGAAGGGCCCCAACTTGAGAAGACAGATGCCAACTTGTAACCAGGCCTTCATTTTATACACTATGCCCTGTCCTCAGGTTAAACTTTAACTATTGAGGAGCTGTTGGTTATCACTGAGATATAAGTGTTAGTATGCCAACCTTATGAATATCTTGCTATTCTGATTATTGTTGTGCTGGCTAGGTGTGATGGTTTATATATACCTGCCCCAGGGAGTGGTATGACTAAAAGTTATAGCCCTGTTGGAGTAGGTCTGTCATGGTGGGCTATAAGACTCTCATCCTAGCTTCCTGGAAGCCAGTATATTCTGTTAGCAACCTTCAGATGAAGATGTAGAGCTTCAGCTCCTCATGCACCATGCCTGCCTGTGTGCTGCCATGTTCCTGCATTGATGATAATGGACTGAACTGCTGAACCTGTAAGCCAGTCCCAAGTTCCAGGACAGCCAAGCTTAAGCAATGAAGGGGATGGAAAACAGAAAGGTGGTGATAATAAAATAGGACAAGGGGGCCATGTTTTAGCCCATGCTATCAGCAGAACTCAATAGCTTTGGCCGTAAGGTTCTGGCCTTAAAGTCCAAAATAGAAGGGACTATTGACACAATTGATGCTAGTTATCTGGGGCTAAGAAATTTGTGGTGATTAAAAAGAGACCACATCCTGAGTGAGGTAACCCAGTCACAAAAGAACAGACATAATATGCAGTCACTGATAATTGGATACTAACCCCAGAAAACTCTGAACACCCCAGAAACAACTCACAGGCCATATGAAGCTCAAGAAAAACAAAGGCCAAAAAAAGAAAAAAAGAAAAGAAAAGAAAGAAAAAAAGAAAGGAAGAAAGAAAAGAAAAGAAAGAAAACCTCAGTCCTTATTAGGAAAAAAAAGAGTATAGTACCCTCTCAGAGTGTGGTACACCTGGACCTTAAATCACTAATAATTCAAGAGCTAAGAATATAGCCTTGTGGAATTTTTTGGTACTCAAAGATCATTATGCTTAATCTATCTATACTCACCAAGAAAACTATTTCCATGTTACATTTTGTCCTACATGTACATTATGCTTATGGTAACTAGTGGGATGTCAATGCATGCTATCAAAACTCTAAAAGAATTAAATACTAACAAAAAATATTCATGTAGTGTTCTGCCAAAATGCCTTTTAAAATCTGTATATGTATTCCTATTTTTTTTAAATAACATTGTAAGAGAGGAAAAAAGAAAGATAGTATTAAAAGACAAATCTAAAAATGAAAAAAGAGCTGAAAACCAGAACTGGAAGATCTGTGTTTCTTCCTCTTCAAAGTCAAGACATTGGGGCAACTCTTTCTTAGGGTTTTCTTCAACTATTATTTAATAATATTGTCTTATATGTTCATTTATTAAAAATATCATTCAGTCTTTAAGACAAAATTAAAAATATTTTAATTAGCAAAAAGAAGAAGAAGAAGAAGAAGAAGAAGAGGAAGAGGAAGAGGAAGAGGAAGAGGAAGAAGAAGAAGAAGAAGAAGAAGAAGAAGAAGAAGAAGAAGAAGAAGAAGAAGAAGAAGAAGAAGAAGAAGAAGAAGAAGAAGAAGAAGAAGAAGAAAAGACCAGCATCACTGAGGTGGAATTTTCTGAAAACTGTTTTTCTGAGAGCACAAGAACTGTGTTCCAAAGATAGCCAAGTTTCTGCAGCAGCTGTACTTGATCATGTGTAAGAATCACCTATGTGGTACTAGTTTGAAGGCATGAAAAGGTCATAAACATCTGAGGCTTGGCACTGTGAGAAGCCATAGAAGGCTATTGGTGAAAGTGCAGCCTCAGTTGCAATTGATGGCCCAGGACTGAAGGGGGTCATGCAAAGGAGTTGAAGCTTGGCATCATAGAGAGAGCCTATGAGAGGCTATTGGTGAAGCCTAGTTTCAATGGAAGACCCCGGTGTATTGGAGAGGCCAGTACTATGGGCTGATCACCAAGAACAGTGGAGTAGATCAACCTGAGCTTAGAGTGCTATAGAGGACAGAGCTGAAGAAGTAACCCAAGCCCTTTGGAAAAGCCCAGAAGATTATGTGTGGATTCCAGACATTGAAACAAGAAGGGATAACATTAAAGTTGCCTTAGAGACCCCAAAATGTTCGAGATGCCAAAGCCATGGTCTATCTGCTGAGGAAAGCTGCTAACAGGGAGTGGAAACAACCCAGGAAAAGAAGTTTGTTGCAGTCAATAAAGATGAAAAGGGAGTTGGAGATCTGAAGACTGCTTTAACATCAGACATGGAGATGCAGAGTTTAGAGTGTTCCCAGCTGGTTTCCTGTCTTGCTTTGGGAATTACAGTTAAGTGATTGGATGAATCTCAAAAGAGACTTTGTACATTGTATTAGTCAAGGTTCTCTAGAGTCACAGAACGTATGAGATGTCTTTCTATATTGACGGAATTTATTATGATGTCTTATGGTCTGCAGTCTAACTCCCAAAAATGGTCTGCTGTGAATTGGAAGTCCAAGAATCTAGTAGTTGCTCAGTCCCATAAGGCTTGTTGTTTCATCTAGTCTTCTGTAGAAGTATATTTTAACCAATGTACTGGCGAGTAAATGCAAATGATGAAGAAGAGCAAATATGCCTTCTTCTGCTGTCCTTATGTCTCCAGTAGAAAGTATGGTACATATTAAAGGTGTGTACTACCATGCCTGGATTTGGGACTTGTTTTGTCCCAGGCTGACCTTGAACTCACAGATGTCCTTGCCTTAGTCTCCTGGAATTAAAGACATGCACTATTGTGCCTGAGCTTAAGCTTTTCATAGCCACTAGTCTTCAAGATCTCCATGCAAGATCCAGGTCAGAAACTTGTGTCTTCCATCCTCAAGATCTGGTTCGCATGCAAGACCTCCAATTCTGGATTGTGGCTCAGTCTAGATATAGTCAAGATGACAATCAGGAATAGCCACTACAAACTTTTAACATTGTTGAGACTGCTATAGACTATGGGGACTTTAGAAATTGGGCTAAATATATATTTTTATTATGCTACGTTTAGGTATGTTAGGCTTGGGGTTTCATAGCCACCCACAGGGGTTAGGAAGACATTTCTGACAACTCCCCCAGTGTGGATGAGGTTTGCACCCATCCCTTGGAGGAACTTTTGGTGGAGGATAAAGAACTCCCCCATCAGTTGCTTTCATTCCTGTGCCATTTTTGTTTAACAAAGTGGGAATCTATGAATCAGTGAGTCTGAGTCTTTAGATTTATTTATGTTTTCAGTCATGGAGTTTTTTTGTGTTTGACTATTCTGTTTCTTGTGTTGTTTGGTCTTTACTTGTATTGTAAGATTCAAATTGAGTCTTATCTATTTGAGGCTCCCATCAGGGATCATGGATCAGTGCAAAAGCAAGAGGTTTATTAGTTCAATGCACTGGGTTGGCCTACATCTAGAGGATAGGTGACCCTGAAAAGCTGTTACAAACAGTTTTTATACTTTTTAGGGGTACAGGTTACATCAGCAAGGTTACAGTTTAAACTTATTGGCTAAGCATACTGGCCTTTGAATCTATTGGCTAGCAAGCATGTGACAGGTATTCGAGCTCTACCTGAGACCAGAGGGTCAGTCAGTACATTCTGCAGTTTTTCAAGAATGTTCCTGCTCCTTCCATGAACTGTGGGTGGAGAATGGAACTTGACCTAGCCTTGACCTGAGGTGGTGAGTATAAGGCTGGCAAAAGCCCCTGGGGTCCTTCAGTATTAGACTGTGACAGACACTGTGAAACAGACTGTTTCTCACCTTAATCTTTTTTCTCTTTTATTCGATATTTTTATTTGCATTTCAAATGTTATCTCCTTTCCCGGTTTCCCCTCCATAAACCCCTTATCACATCACCCCTCCTCCCGCTTCTATGAGGGTGCCTCCCTACCCATTCCTACCCTCCCATCTTCCCACTCTACCATTCCCCCTTTACTGGGGCATCGAGCCTTGGCAGGACCAAGGGCTTCTCTTCCCACTGATGCCCAACAAGACCATCCTCTGCTACATATGCAGCTGGAGCCATGGGTCTGTCCATGTGTACTCTTTGGACAGTGGTTTAGTCTCTGGGAGCTCTGGTTGGTTGGTATTCTGTATCCATTCCTCTGTTAAAGGACATATGGGTTCTTTCCAGCTTCTGTATATTATAAATAATGTTTTTATAAACATAGTGGAACATGTGTTCTTATCTTATGTTGGAGCATCTTTTGGGTATATGCCCAGGAGTGGTATAGCTGGATCCTCAGGGAATCTTATGTCCAATTTTTTAAAGAACCTCCAGACTGATTTCCAGAGTGGTACCTTAAGCTTACTATGACTCATTTTTGAAGAAGTTAGGGCTAGAAATCACTTTTGCAGCTTGGAGTGGCTGTCTTTTGATGTTGGACAGACACCAGATGGGGACCTCCCATTTCCCCAAGGTGTAGGCAGTAGAAGATAAAGCATTTCAAAAGGTTTTTCTCTTTTCTTCCTGCTATTGCTTCTTCATCCAATATGAATGGCCACAGAGTGACAAGGAACAACAGAAATTAGCCCCCATCCCAGCAGCCAACTCCAGTCCTGCCACCATCCCCAGTGGTCCCAGTGGTGTCTTTCAGCTTTAGGGTTGGGAGGGGACCCATGCAGGGCCCAAGAAGTAGGTTGGAGAGATGGCTTAGTGGTTAAGAATACTGACTGCACTTCTAGAAGTCCTGAGTTCAATTCCCAACAACTATTTGGTGACTTCCTTTTTTCTCAACATCCTCCTCCCTTTCTGCTGAGCACAGGCATCCAGGGCCCCTAAGGCCGGGACCTCCTGTGTCTCTACCTGAGCTCTCCCTGAGTGTGGAGGTGAGTTTCCAGAAAGCAGGGCTCCGTGACTGGACATACTGGGCAAGAGAGGCTTGAGTGGGCAGATGTATCCTTTACCAGACCTTAGAACATAGTCCTCATCACTCATTTTATTCAGTAAATGCTACCCTTCTTGCCAGGTGAAGTGTTTGCTCCCTGTCTGAACAGATGTGGTCTCTGAGTGGTGAGGAGAGGGTCTCCACTGACACTATCCTGGCCATATTCTGCCCACTAAGAAGAAATAAACACTCCTTTCCATGTGCCTTAGGATACTCAGTGCAGCCGCCTACCTAAAGCTCCTGCAGGTTCTCTTCACCATAGACTGAGTCCAAGAAACTGGTTTCTGGCTTCACAGGGGAATTCACCATGACTGAAGGTAGGAAGCATCTTCAGATTTGCCACCAGGCTCTTTCAGCGGGTCTTAACAATAATTTGGCCAAGGTTTAGGTTATGATCAGTTTTATCAAGGTTTAGGTTTTATCAGTTAGACAGGAAACTGATAAAAATTCAGCACCATTTCTTGAATAGGTCATGAAGTCTGTGTGTGTAAAACTGTACACACATAGAACCTGAAAAAAACAGAATTCTAGCACGGTAGCCTTGACTTTCATCAATCAGTCTGCTGGGCATTAGGAAAAGGTTACAGAGACACGATTAGCAGAACAGTCATTGAGGGATCCAGTACGAGTTTTAGAGAAGGTATACAATAACACAGAGAATGAGAAAAAAAGCAAATTAAGACAAGAAAGACATTAAATCAAGATTTGTCTAGAGCCAAACACACCTCAGAGAAAGCAAAGGCCAAGTTTCAACAGATTGGTGTAGGAGGAGTAGCTAAAGGGGTCTTGACCCAAAGTCTAGGACCATGGAAACAGCCAATGGAGGCTAGTCATGATCAAATCCTGTTCCAAAGTTTAATCAACATCTTTAGCCAACAGTGCTGTGGCTGCTATAATATGCAGGCAAAGTAGCCATCCTTGTAATTGAAGGGTACTGAAGCAGCCTCCTGAGTGATGTCTCAGTGATGCCTGCTTGATTCATTATCAGCCTTTGCTAATCAACCTTGGCCGAATTATTTTCCAGCCACCTGTTTCCCTAAATGCTGCAGCTCTCATACCCTATCCTGACTAGGACTGTCTACTCTGTCGATGTGACAAGATTCTGGCCCAGGTACACAGTACCCGAACTGATTTGAGGGACTCTTCTCTGCTGGAAGCTGAGCAGACCTGGTTTACAGACAGGAGCAGCTTTATCCATGAAGGTCAAAGGAGAGCAGGGGTGGGTAACTACAGAAATTGAGGTAATCTGGATTCAATTTCTTCCACCAGACACTTCAGTTCAAATGGCTAAGCTAATAACATTAACATAGGCCCTCATCATGGGGAAAGGACTGCCTGTTAACGTCTACAGACAGCAACTACATTTGCAACTGCTCTTGTGCATGGAGCCATTTACCAAGAATGAAGGCTCCTAACAGCAGAAGGAAGACCAAAAATAAAGATGTAATTCTATAACTCCTTAAAGCTCTCTGGTTGTAAACATTGGCAATCATTCATTGCCCAGGGCACCAAAAAGGAACAGGACCAGTGACTAGAAGTAACAAACTGTCTGACATGGCTGCTAAGGAGGTAGCCTTAAAGGAAATAGCCATCTCTGTATTGGCCACTGTCCTATATGAACCATCCAGAGCAACCAGTATATAGAGAAAAAAAAATTAAATAGGCTAAAAACCAGCCCATGAGTCAATGTCTAGAGGGCTGTTAGCATTTGAAGGTAATATTACCTGCCTATTTAGCACAAACCATCTTCAGAAAAATCTACAGTCACCCACATGGGTGTTAGACGAATGTCAGATGTGGTCATACAATCCCAAGTGACTTTCAAGGATATATAGAGCATTCTTGAGGATATAGTGACAAATTGTAAAGCTAACCAATCCTTCCAGCAACCCCAAACATCCAGGTAAGAGACTGGGGCATACTGAGAAAATTGATTTTACAGAAGTTAAGCCAGGAAGGTACAGATATAAGTATTTGCTGATACTTTTGGACAATTACTCCAGTTGGACAGAGGCATTCCCAACTAAGGCTGAGACAGCAAAGGTAGTGGCCAAATAATTGCTGGAGGACATCTTACCCAGGTATAGATTTCCTCATATGATAGGGTCAGACAATGGACCAGCATTTGTATACAAGGTAAGTCAAGATGTAGCAAGATTCATTGCGGCAGATTGGAGATTGCATTGTGCATACTGACCCCAAAGTTCAGAGCCGGTAGAAAGAATGAATAGAACATTAAAAAAGACCTTAACTAACTTAGCCTTAAAAACTGGTAGGAACTGGGTGATGCCCCTTCCCTTTGCCCTATATTGGGTAAGGAATTCTCTTTACCAGATGGGATTAACCCCCTTTGAAAATATGTATGGTATCCTAACCCCCATTGTACCCAGCATGAAGTCAGCAGCAATTGCATAACTAAAGGATGATGATTTAGTATTTAGGGTCAGAGCTACCCAATGGGCTCATAACATGTTTGAGCCTAAATTATGTGCCCTCTCTGAAGCAGGCCAGTTTTCAGAGCCACACAATTTTCAGCCGGGAGACTCAGTCTATGTGAGGATATTTCACCAAGGTATACTTGAACCCAAGTGAAAATGACCTTACATCATCCTGCAGACCATGCCAACTGCCATAGAAGTGGATGGAATCACCACCTGAGTGATTCCAGGTGGAATCACACTCCTACCAGACCTGCTAACTCACTCTCTCTAAAAGAAGACTACCTGAGTCCAGCTGTACTTGAATGAAGGGTTCAAAAGGACACCAACCCCATCAATTAAAATTGGCTCAGTCCAAGTCCTGAGTCTGTTGTCCCTGCTATCTGTATGTACTGTGTACACTGAAGCCCCCAACCCACACCAACCTTTTGATTTAATTTGGGTGATTGTAAATCCTGAGACTGGCTATCACATAACCAGCAAATCTCCTCTGGCCAATGATCACAAATACCTTTCAGATACTAAATGTTTCCAAGTCTGAAATTTCCATCTCCTGTTGGTTATGTTATGATGCTGGGCCCCCCTTTTATAAAGGTATTGAGTTAATAGCTGAGTATAATGTTTCTGAATGTTTCTGAGTATAATGTTCCAGATGGCATCCAACATGGCAGGCAAGAATCCACTAGAGATTTAAGATTCTTAGCCTTTAGTTAGAAATCTAGTTAGATTTTAGAGGTTTGGCTAGTGGGGTAGAGTCAAATCATGTGTTGCCTCGATGAGGGAACCTTGAAACAAAGAAAGAGGGCTCTAAGGTCCCCTGCTGTGAAAAGAGACAAGATGGCTGCTCTGAGTCATCTTAGACTGTACATTTATAAAATTAAGATTACTTGCTTTTAGGATAGATTTATATACTAATTTTGTCCAAATTGTGTGGGGAATTTTGCCCTTGTTTCAAAACTAGGATACAGAAAATTAGTCACTGACTTCAAGTAGAGAGCAGTGATAGTTTGCCTGCTATAAAGAGGCATTAATAAATGGAAGTCTGTGGCTCCAGGTAGAGAGCATAACAGTTATATAGTATATAACTCTTCAGGAAAGTCTTATTTTTTGTTTGTGGTCTCCATGGGGATTTTGGGTTAATTTCCTGACATGACAGAATAGAAAAAGCCCAAGAATAGACTTATACAGTATTTTAGTTTACTTCATTTGTTTTGTATTATTTTAATTTTTAAATGGGTGTGATTTTGAGTTTTGTAGTTATATTATTCCTCTGGGAGAGGGGTCAAGCTAAAGCTTTTTCTGTTTATTGGCTCAAGGACATTCTATTTGGGGAGAAAGGTTTTGTCTTTGTGTTTTTAGAAAAGGTGTTTGTTTGAGACTTGCATATTACAGAATATACAGCTTTGGTGAGATCCATCGGCAGACATGCTAAACTGACCTGCTTGAACTCCTGAATCTCAAAGACTTTCAACAGATCTCCCAGACATCAGACTACAATTGTTGGTGTGGCCTTCCTAAGGCCAAACATCTCCCCCATTTTCCCTCTCTTCCCTCCATCAAAGATATCTCAATGCCCATATGCAGCTGGAAGTAGTTATGAAGAGTCATCACCCTGGTTCCCAAACTTGGGAGGGCTGGAGGTTGTAGGTTATCCTGAAGCTGTTTGTATTTTAATGTTAATTCCACTTCCCCAAGAAGGGCTATCTAATCAGTGACTCCAACTGAACCTTCCCATTTTAATTAGTAAAATAAAGAAAAGCCAGTGACCTTGCTGGGCAAGGGAGGTTGAGAGGGCTGAGAGATCAGAGGAGGTCAGAGGACAGAGGGGGAAGGTCCTGGTGACATGGAGCTTCCCAAAGACCAGCTAGACCTGGGTGATATTGATTGGTGTTAAAACCTATAAACATTAAGGATTTTACAGGTCTAAAATGTTTCATGTAGAAGGGCAGTTTGTATCTTTGTCTATTTGATACAATCTTGTGTAGAATGTTTGTGGATTGAGAGTTGAATATATAAGCCTGTATGAAAGGCTATCGTGTTATATCATGAAAAGTTTATAGTGTTGTGTTTGTGAGATTTGGGGATACAGAAACACCCCAGGACAGAGGTAGAGAACAGGCAGTAGTAAGCCGCCAAGGGAAGGGAGTTGCATGGACAAGTTGGGCCATGGTGGCAGCTCAGACCTGGTGCCAGAGATGTGCGGGCTCCATATCAGGGTCAGGCCTGAGGAATGAGACCTCAGGGCTGGTAAAGAGATAAGCATTATTCTATTTTTTAATATTTACTGCAACAGGAGGCGATTATTCTAAAATTGTCATTCTGGAGAATTTAGAAATGGTTACAATTTAACAGGGAGGAAATAACTAAAATTGATTGTGCAGCCATAATCTCATTTGGTAAAAATCCTTATAATTGTTACTCAGTTGAAGTTATACTTTCTCACATTGGCACAGAATTTGTTTTGCTACAGAATCAGGGGTTTTTTTTTGGCATAATTTCTTTCTCTATTGTTACAATTTTTTTTTTTTTTACTACAATGCTTGGACCCAGTCTTTCTATAAATGCCATTACAAACTGATCTGAGATGATTAAGAATATGAGTTGAGGGTCAGATAGCAAATTCTTGGCTCTGAGTTAATTACTAGAGTGTTTACAAGATATTTCTATTAGAAATAGCTGAGAGTAATTAATGGACAATAATCCAGTTACTTTACATAAATGGATAGTTTTCAAAAATATCAAAAATCTACAGAATGTGACATTGTTAATGTTATTTATTCACTTGTTGAGACATAGTTGCTCCTAACAGCTCCCCATATGTGGATTCAAAGAAAACCTGAGTATCTCTAGTTCCAGGTAAGGTTATATATACATTGTGGCTAGGTGACCACTGGACAGAAATTGCCTATTTCTCCCTTAGTCATTCTCTTACTTCTCCTTACCTTTGGACCATGTATCATAAATAAGCTTTTATAATTTATAAAACAGACTAGGGGCTAGTCAATTAATGGTAATGAGATCTTACTATCAACAAATTAGCATGAACATTCTGGACCCAAGATTGGCCTTCAAAGCAACTAGTAGAGGGGGTAATGAAAGGACTGAGGTAACAAAATAAACTCCATTTTGTTTTTAAGACTCCATTCTATGTTAACTTGCCCTTAGAGGGCTGAGAAAAATCAAGATATGTTCCTGGCAGTTGCAAAATAAGTACAAAAGCTGCAGCTAGCTGGTAACAACAAAGTGGGCCAAGAAAGCGTCTTTCCAAGGTCAAGATGCTCCTTTTTGATATATGCTACCTGTCTTAGCATTTTTACTACTACTGTGAACAGATACCATGACCAGGACAAAATTATAAGAACAATATTTAATTTGGTCTGGCTTACAGGTTCAGAGGCTCAGTCCATTATCATCAAGGTAGGAGCATGGCAGTATCCAGGCAGGCATGGTACAGCAGAAGCTGGGAGTTCAACATCTTAATGTAAAGGCTGCTGTCAGAGTACTGACTTCCAGGCATCTAGGATGAGGGTCTTATAGCCCACACCCACAGTGACACACTTACTCCAACAAGGCCACACATACTAATAGTGCCACTCCCTGGGATGAGCATATACAAACTGTCACACTACCTCCTTGTGGTTTAACCAGGTGTTGTAAACCAATTAGCTTATAGGCCAACATTCCTTTACCCTCTCATGTAATGCCAAGGCTTAGAAACCCCCAACTTCCTTTTTTTTTTTTTTTTTTTTTTTTTTTTTTCTCTTGCCTTAGACCTTGGGGCTGCTCTCTTAGCCTGTTGCATTCAAGAAGGTTTGTGGTCCGGAGCAGAGCCTGGCCCAACTGCCAGCCGGAAAGGCGGCTCGTACAGGCTGAGCAACTGGTGAGTGGGAGACCTAGGCTGCGGGGGAGCAGAGGGATCTCTGCGGAGTGCACACAGAAAGGGCACCCCCTGCCCTGACCTGCCCTGTCCTCCCCGACCCAGTGACCGGGAACAGATCTTAGGAACTTCTGTTCCCACCCTGAGACGACTTCAGGACACAGAGCAGAGCCTGGCCCACCTGCCAGCCGGAAAGGTGGCTCGGAGAGGCTGAGCAACTGTGACCAGGAACAGATCTTAGGAACGTCTGTTCCCACCCAGAGGCAACTTCAGTACGCAGAGCGGAGCCTGGCCCCGCTGCCACCCGGAACCTGGCCTGCCGGGGAGTAGAGAGATCTCTGCGGAGTGCACACGGAAAGTGTACCAGGGACACAGACCAGATACAAGGGAAAGGCAAGAACATATCACTGACAACAAAATGGCAAGAGGAAAGAGAAAGAGTATATCCCAAGGAAACCAAGACAATCTAGCAACACCAGAACCCAGCTCTCCGATAGTAGCAAACATCGGAATTCCAAACACTCCAGAGAAAGAAGACACAGACCTGAAATCATGCCTCAAGACGCTGATAGAGTTACTTAAACAAGAAAGGGAGGAAAAGCAAAAAGATTCAGAAGCTTTTAAAGAAGAAACAAGAAAAACACTCAAAGAACTCAAAGAACGAGATGAAAACAGAACCAAAGAAATAAAGAAATGGAAGAGGGAAATTAAAACAGAAATTGACACAATAAAGAAAGCGCTAAAAGAGATAACCCTAGAGTCAGAACACCAAAAAAAGAAATCAGGAGTCACAGAAGCAAGCATTTCCAACAGATTACAAGAGATCGAGGAGAGAATCTCGGGGGCAGAAGACAACATTGCAAACATAGACATAACAGCCAGAGAAGATGCAAAAAACAAAAAGCTCCTAACCCAAAATGTCCAGGAAATACAAGACACAGTGAGAAGACCGAACCTAAGGATAATAGGAATAGAAGAGGGAGAAGAGTATCAACTAAGAGGCACAGTAAATATCTTCAACAAAATCATAGAAGAAAACTTCCCTACCCTCAAGAATGAGATGACCACGAGCATAAAAGAAGCCTTCAGAACTCCAAATAGGTTGGACCAGAAAAGAAATACCTCCCGACACATAATAGTAAAAACATCAAGTGCCCAAAGTAAAGAAAGAATACTAAAAGCAGTAAGGGAAAAAGGTCAGGTAACATATAAAGGCAGACCAATCAGACTCACACCCGATTTCTCAACAGAGACTATGAAAGCTAGAAGAGCCTGGACAGACATCATGCACTCCTTAAGAGAGCACAAGTGCCAGCCCAAGCTGCTATACCCAGCAAAACTATCAAAATCACCATCGATGGAGAGACAAAGATATTTCAAGACAAATCAAAATTCACACAATATCTGACCACAAACCCAGCACTACAACGAATTATAGGTGGAAAACCCAATACAAGGAGGGAAAATACAGCCTAGTAAAAACAAGAAAACTCCTAAACAAGAAAACTAAAAGAAGAAAAAAACACAGACACAACTCAACCCAAAAAAGCAAAAATGGCAGGAAACAGAAACAATTATTCCTTGATATCTATTAACATAAATGGTCTCAACTCCCCAATAAAGAGACATAGACTATCAGACTGGATACATAAACAAAATCCAGCCTTTTGCTGCATACAGGAAACTCATCTCAGAGACAGACACTATCTCAGAGTAAAAGGGTGGGAAAAAAACTTCCAAGCAAACAGCTCCAAGAAGCAAGCTGGAGTGGCTATTCTAATATCGAATAAAGTAAACTTCCAACCAAAAGTTATCAAAAAAGATAAAGAAGGACACTTTTTACTCATTACCGGGGAAATCTGTCAGGAGGAACTCTCAATCCTTAACATATATGCTCCAAATAAAAAATCACCCACATTCATAAAAGAAACTCTACTAAAGCTCAAAAAATACATTTCACCCCACACAATAATAGTGGGAGACTTTAACACCCCACTCTCACCAATGGACAGATCAGGGAAACAGAAACTGAACAAGGACACTGCAAAACTAGCAGAGACTTTGAACCAACTAGAATTAATAGATATATACAGAACATACTATCCTAAAGTAAAAGAATACACCTTCTTCTCACCACCCCATGGCACCTTCTCGAAAATTGATCACATAATTGGACACAGAACGAGCCTTCATCGATATAAGAAGATTGAAATACTGCCATGCATCCTCTCAGATCACCATGGTCTACGGCTGGTCTTTAACAACAACAAAGACAACAAAATGCCCACATACACATGGAAACTAAACAACGCTCTGTTAAAGGATAGCAGGGTCAAAGAAGAAATAAAGAAAGAAATTAAGGACTTTCTTAAATTCAACGAAAATGATAACACAACATACCCAAACCTATGGGATGCAATGAAAGCAGTATTGAGAGGAAAACTCATTGCCCTAAGTGCTTCCAAGAAGAAACTGGAGAGAGCTCACATCAGCAACCTGACAGCACAGCTAAAAGCTCTAGAACAAAAAAAAAGCAGATATACCCAAAAAGAGTAGACTGCAAGAAATAATCAAAATTAGGGCAGAAATAGACCAAATAGAAACAAAAAAAACCATTGAAAAAATCAACAAAACAAAGAGTTGGTTCTTTGAGAAAATCAACAAGATTGATAAACCCCTAGCCAGACTAACTAAAGGGCAAAGAGAGAGTATCCAAATTAACAAATTCAGAAAAGAAAGTGGTGACATAACAACTGAAACTAAGGAAATTCCAGAAATCATCAGATCCTACTACAAAAACTTATACTCCACAAAATTGGAAAATCTGGAGGAAATGGACGAATTCCTAGACAGATACAAGGTCCCAAAGTTTAACCAGGACCAAGTAAACCATCTAAATAACCCTATAACACCTAAAGAAATAGAAGAAGTCATCAAAAGCCTCCCAACCAAAAAAAGCCCAGGTCCAGACGGGTTCACTGCAGAATTTTATCAGACATTTATTGGGGATATAACACCAATATTCGCCAAACTATTCCAAAAGATAGAATCAGATGGAATATTACCCAACTCATTTTTTGAGGCTACAATAACCCTCGTACCTAAGCCACACAAAGACCCTACAAGGAAAGAGAACTTCAGACCAATCTCACTTATGCAAAAATACTCAACAAAATCCTTGCAAACCGAATCCAAGAACACATCAAAACCATCATTCATCATGACCAAGTAGGCTTCATCCCTGGGATGCAGGGATGGTTTAACATAAGGAAATCCATCAATGTAATCCACCATATAAACAAACTTAAAGACCAAAATCACATGGTCATCTCACTAGACGCTGAGAAAGCATTCGACAAAATCCAACACCCCTTCATGTTAAAAGTCCTGGAAAGAACAGGAATCCAAGGCCCATATTTAAACATAATAAAAGCAATATACAGCAAACCAACAGCCAACATCAAACTTAATGGCGAGAAACTTGAAGCAATCCCACTAAAATCAGGGACTCGACAAGGCTGCCCACTCTCTCCCTACCTATTCAACATAGTACTGGAAGTCCTGGCTGGAGCAATTAGACAGCAAAAGGAGATCAAGGGGATACAAATCGGAAAGGAAGAGATAAAAACATCACTCTTTGCCGATGACATGATAGTGTACTTGAGTGACCCCAAAAATTCCACCAGAGAACTTCTACAGCTGATAAACAAGTTCAGCAAAGTAGCTGGATACAAAATTAACTCAAACAAATCAGTAGCCTTCCTATACTCAAAGGACAAACATGTGGAGAAAGAAATTAGGGAAAAGGTACCCTTCACAATAGTTACAAAAACTATGAAATACCTTAGTGTGACTCTAACTAAGGAAGTGAAGGACCTGTATGACAAGAACTTCAAACCACTAAAGAAAGAAATTGAGGAGGATCTCAGAAAATGGAAAGATCTCCCATGCTCATGGATTGGAAAGATCAACATCTTAAAAATGGCCATCCTACCAAAAGCAATCTACAGATTCAATGCAATTCCCATCAAAATTCCAACCCAGTTCTTCATGGAATTGGAAAGATCAATGTGCAATTTCATATGGAATAACAAAAGACCTAGAATAGCGAAATCCATCCTCAACAACAAAAAAACATCTGCGGGAATCACTATCCCTGACCTCAAGCTATATTACAAGGCAATTGTGCTGAAAACTGCATGGTACTGGTACAGAAATAGGTAAGTGGATCAGTGGAATAGAATAGAAGATCCAGAAATGAGCCCTCATGTATATGGTCACCTGATTTTTGACAAAGGAGCAGTAAACATTCAATGGAAAAAGGACAGCCTATTCAACAAATGGTGCTGGTCCAACTGGCACTCAACATGCAAAAGAATGAAAATAGACCCGTTCTTATCTCCTTGTACAAAGCTCAAGTGTAAGTGGATCAAAGATCTCCACATTAAACCAGATACACTGGAACTATTAGATGAGAAAGTAGGGAAAACCTTAGAACACATAGGCACAGGAGAAAATTTCCTGAACAAAACACCAATGGCTCAAGCTCTAAGGTCAAAGATTAACAAATGGGACTTAATGAGATTGCAAAGTTTCTGTAAGGCTAAGGACACTGTCAAGAAAACAAAACAACAGCCAACAGAGTGGGAAAAGATCTTTACCAACACCACATCAGATAGAGGCCTAATATCCAAGGTGTACAAGGAACTCAAAAAACTAGACACCAGAGAATCAAATAACCCTATTAAAAAATGGGGTACAGAGCTAAACAAATCATTTTCAGTTGAGGAACACTGAATGGCCGAAAAACATCTGAGGAAGTGCTCGACATCCTTAGCCATCAGGGAAATGCAAATCAAAACAACCCTAAGATTCCACCTCACACCAGTCAGATTGGCCAAGATCCAAAACTCAGATGACAGCAGATGCTGGCGAGGCTGCGGAGAAATAGGAACACTTCTCCACTGTTGGTGGGGTTGCAAGCTAATACAACCACTCTGGAAATCTGTCTGGCGATACCTCAGAAAATTGGATATAGTACTACCTGAAGACCCAGCTATTCCACTTCTGGGCATATACCCCAGAGACACTTTAATACACAACAAAGATATATGCACCACAATGTTCATAGCGGCTCTATTTATAATAGCCAGAAGCTGGAAGGAACCCAGATGTCCTTCAGAAGACGAATGGATACAAAAATTGTGGTACATATACACAATGGAATACTACTCAGCCACCAGAAACAATGACTTAACCAAATTCTTAAGAAAATGGCTGCATCTAGAGAAGATCATCCTGAGTGAGATAACCCAGTCACAAAAGAACAGACATAATATGCAGTCACTGATAGTGGGATGCTAACCCCAGAGGCTTGCACTCCCCCAGAAACAACTCACAGACTGTATGAAGTCCAAGAAATAAAGAAAACAAAAAATATACATATATTCACAAAACAAGAAGACTTTGACTATTCCCATGTTGCGTTTTGTTTTGCATGTACTTTACGCTTATTGCAACTAGTACGTTTTCAATGCTTACTGTCAAGCCCTTGAAAAAAATCAAGTACTGACTAAAAAACATATTCACATGGTTTTATGTAAAATTTATTTTAATGTCTGAAAAAACAGTACTGACAAAAATTTATAATTTTAAGCAAAAAATGTTTAAAATCTTTACATTTATCTTTGTTTTGCAAAATAAAGTCGTTTTTTAAAAAAAAAAAAAAAAAAAAAAAAGAAGGTTTGTGGTCCAAGCTCGATCTTGAATAAAGACTTTCCATGAACTTGAATTGGAGTTGTGATTTCTGGTGGTCTCTTTGGGGTTTTTGCAATCTGGGCACAACAGGATCTCAATCCTGGTGTGACATCTTTCAAGTGGACAATCCTGGGCTCCTATGACTTTGTTGTGTCTGTTGTAGGTTTCCCTAGTGAAGAATATCCAGTGTTTAGATATTTTGGGGATATCTGGACAGTAGCAGAGTTAGTATGAAGAATGATGAAAACAGGCACAAGAATAGAGGAGAGGGGAGCTTGTGAAGGGCACATGGCCTGGGCAGTAGTCCAAGTCATAGATGTCCTTCCAGGAGATCGGTTCCTAAAAACACAGCAAGCAAAATAAGTTGGATTTTTGAGGGGATATTTCTAATCCTAGGGCAAATAGAGAAGGTATTATCTGGTCTTTAAGTTGGGAAGGTGGAAGAGTCTTACTACCAGGGTCCATAAGTCGGAGGTCAACAAGAACTTGGTAGGCAAATAAGAAAACACATCACTTGAGGACAGGCTTGTTTATATCCATGAAAGCTTTCTGAACTTGGGAGTCACAATGCCCATATGGACTTGACTCAGCTACAGTCTTTTATTAAAATTATACAAGGAAGTTGGGTTACAAAGTTCATAGGTGGGCAATTTCTTCCCTATTTTCCTGTGTCAACATTTTCTTTTTATATTGAGTAGTATAAATTTAGAACAGAAAAAAAGGAAGTATAAAATCTCAAGCATATTATATAGCAAGGACAATTTTTTTATCTGATTTAATCAGTTCCCGGTGAGATCAGTATTAGGTGTATTTTGGTTACAGAGTCAATATCTTTCAGACATGTGTGAGACAGTTTTATAAAAAAACAAACATGAGGTCCTACTGCTAACCTTGAAGTCTCCATGACCCCATCTGTCTACAAAAACCTCCTCACTTAACTTTTATGGAGAATTCCTATGGGGGCTGCCACCATCATCCCTGAACCCAAGGAACCCATTGCTGACTTTCTGGGAAATATCTGTATGTTTTTCCATCCTCAGATTTGTAATAAGAATGTCCTGTTTTGGAAAAAATTTCCTGAACAGAACACCAATGGCTCATGCTCTAAGGTCAAAGATTGACAAATGGGACTTAATGAGATTGCAAAGTTTCTGTAAGGCTAAGGACACTGTCAAGAAAACAAAACAACAGCCAACAGAGTGGGAAAAGATCTTTACCAACTCCACATCAGATAGAGGCCTAATATTCAAGATATACAAAGAACTCAAGAAGCTAGACATCAGAGAATCAAACAACCCTATTTAAAAATGGGGTACAGAGTTAAACAAAAAGTTCTCAATTGAGGAATATCGAATGGCTGAGAAGCATCTAAGGAAGTGCTCAACATCCTTAACCATCAGGAAAATGCAAATCAAAACAACCCTGATATTCCACCTCACACCAGTCAGAATGACTAAGATCAAAAATTCAGATGACAGCAGATGCTGGTGAGGATGTGGAGAAAGAGGAACACTTCTCCACTGTTGGTGGGGTTGTAAACTGGTACAACCACCCTGGAAATCAGTCTGGCGATTCCTCAGAAAATTGGACATAGTAATACCTGAAGACCCAGTTATTCCACTTCTGGGCATATACCTCAGAGAAGCTCCAACATACAACAAAGACACATGCACCACATAAAAAAAAAAAAGAATGTCCTGTTTTAATTATACTGAATTGAGACTAAGACTCGGGGAACAGTTGCAGATTTACTCATCTCTGTCTACTGCTCTAGGTTACTTCCATTTCCACCTGGAAAGAGTGACTGTAACATACATTATGCTTGAATTCATGAACAGCTTTCACTTTAATATTACTGGTAACATCTAGTTCCTGGATATCAAGGGGGCTTCTACTAGGTCTTGCTATGTCACCAAATACTGGTTTAATCAAGGAAGGAGGAAAAAGAGAAACACAGTAAATAGATAAGGAGAATAATAAATACTAAGAATAGTTGCAGAAATGAATGACATGAGGTGCTTGCACCAAAGAAGCAGGTCTTGGGGCCTCTCAGTACACATACTGGGGCCCACAGGAGGTCATAGCCTTGTGCTCTGAAACATGGTAGTCCCACAGGGTGTTTTTCCTTGTCATCAGGAGTCCCAGCCATCTCAAGCTTAATGGGAAGTGTCTCCAACATCTACCCATATTAATATATCATCCATATAGTGGTATATATTGAGTCCTTTATCTAAATAAGGTTTTAATGCAATGGCTACAGTGACTTGACAAATGATTGGACTGTTATCTATTCCCTGTGAGAGGATAGTCCATTCATATTGTGAGACTGAGCCAGTGTTGTTAATGGGCGTACTGAGAACACAAAGTTTTCTAACTCAGGATTGGAGAGGGTTGAAAAAAAATTGCAGTCTTTTATGTCTATTGCTAATAGGGGAACATTGACAAGGATGGCTGAGATATGGGGCAGCCCTTTGGGGGGAGAGCCCCAGACTCCAGATGGTTTTGTTAATTGCCCTCAAAGTAGTCTCCATTCCAGAGCTCTTTTTTTATATTGAAAACAGGGGTGTTACACAGACTACAGGATGGACAGATGTATTATAGAAGCTGTTCTACCAGTTGTGGGAGGGCTTTATGTATCTCCCTTGATAGAGGTCACTGTAGGACACAGATGGCTTCACTGGAGAGTCATGAAGGCAGAAAGCATCAAATCTAACACTGGCCTCTAGAATTGGGAGTGATTTGGAGGAGGGTTTCTAGGGTCTCCTTGGGTATGACCTTCATTTGATATGGTAGAACTAACTCTAGGGCTTGTAAGCTATCTCTCCATAAAAGATGGGTGGATACTTGAGCTACCAGGGGGACACATGAGGCCAGTAACTCTTCAAGGCCCTCCCACCTATTAACCTGTTTTGTGGTAAATGAATGAGAGGTAGCCCCTACATCTAGGAGTTGGGGCACAGAGATCAGTTGACATTCATGTGGCTCTCTTGTTGTCTTAAAATTGCCTTGTCTACTCCAGTATCAATAAGACATTTGAATGGCTTATTATCTATTTTAATGGTTAATTTTGGGTGGAAGCCTTCTGAGATGCTAGACATCTGTAAGATTTCTATGGGATTAGTTGTCCCTCTTACTGTCAAGGCTGAGGGATGCCCCCTCTGAACTTTAAAAGTTCCAGTGGTTTACTGTCCTTATCATATATGAAAGTACAATATATTTTCCAATGTAAGCCTTCCTTACAATGGGGACAAATTTTCTTAGGGGGATTAGATGTGTTGTGGGGGAGGGAGTTTTGTGGGCATTCGTTTCTCCAATGTCCTGTCTACACATTTGAAGCAGATTCCATCTGTTTGCTACCACAAATGCCTGAGCCACAGATGTAATCTGGTGTGATGTGGTTCCTATATATTAGGTTGCCACAATCCACTTATGGTGCTCCTCCTGGAGACACTGGCAGGCTAATCTGGAGTCAGAGTCATGCCTTCCCATACAATAATTTTAAGAAGGAGATCTCTGGCTGTGGGGTTGGGGATTTTTCCTTCTAAGCTCATTCTCATTGAGAGTAAAATTGGGTAGGGGTTTTCTGGGCTTTTGATAAAGAAAGAGTAGGGAGGAGGCGGGGTATTGTGAACCTGAGGGCAAGGTGTTCCAAGCTTGGGTTGCACAAAGGTGACCTGTTCATAATATCCTGCTGGCTCTGTTGCCTGCTGTGCTCCGGTGGAAAAGTTTTCCTGGCCAAAGAGTTCATTAAAACTCCATAGGGTGTCACCTCAGGCCTGATTTTGCCTGACCTGTTGAAAGCATTCATCTCAAAACAGGGCCTCTCATTTTAGGAACATCAGGCTGGGCAGGGAGAAGCAATTATCTTTCCAATCTTGTTTAAGTTGGCATTATGGCTCTGTAGGAGAGATTTTGTCCAGGGTGTATGGATGCGATCCTACTTGACTTCCTGCCTGAGTTTTTTTAAGTCTGAGGCTTGGAATTGGTGCCAGTTGAGTGGTTTACTTAGATTGGGGTTAATATTAATGGGGAATGTTCGAGTGGTTTACTATTCTGGTTCTGTATTGAAGTCCTGAGTAGCATGGGAAGAGAATTTTGTTTTGCAAAAGAGACAAAAATTAGAAAGTTGTTGTGAGGTAGATGGTTGGGACTATGGCATTTGGTGTTTTGTTTTGTTTTGTTTTGTTTTTGTCTGTTTGGTTGGTTGGTTTTTTGTTGTTGTTGTTGTTGTTGCTTTGTTTTATCTAAGTGTTTTGTAGGTTTTTGGCTTTTGTGGCTCAGGTAGGGAAGAACAGTTGGGTGGAAGAAGGTAGAGAAGAGGGGGAAAGATGGAGGAAGTTCCTTTGTTTTTCTAATGGTGCCCTGTTCTTGGATGAGGCAAGGAGGAGCAGGAGGGGAAGATGGCTTATTTACTTTTTCCTCTGAGGGATAAGGAAGCAGGGGTGGGTAGATGGATTTTATTTCCCTTATTATCTGGGTAAGGGCTGTGAGATGTGAAATAGGGTGGTCTTTAGGACCTTGATCTTTGGGCTCATCTGACTGAGGAGCTTAGGGGCTGTGTTGCTACCAGCCTGTCCTATGTGTTGCCAAATTGTAGCTAAGATTGGTAAAAATTCATGGGAGGGGGGTTTTTCTTCCATGAATCAGGACTATAGATATTGGCATTGGCCATGCATGGCGCTATCTGAAGGACTTCCTCCCAAAACAAGAAGGCTTGACTTTTGGCTATTTTTATTTTGTGGGATTTTAGTAGGACAGATATCTTCCTGGCCTGGGGGACGTTTTTATGCAATGATGAGTTGCCCCATGACAGAAGAGTAGAAATGTTTGTTCAATGGGAACATTCCTTTGGTCTACTGGCTTTGAGGGACTACAAAGAAGTCCAAAACGCTAAGCCTTCCTGCAGATTTAAGAACTGGCAGCCACCATGTGGCTTTTAAGTGGTCGCTGCATTGCCAGGTTTTTTGTTTTTGTTTAAGAAGTTAGAGAGTCTTTGCCAGCGCCTGTTGCAGGCTGTCAGGATTTAGATTGAGGGTGGGGTGGGGAGTGGGACCTTCAGCCAACACAAGAGAGTAGCTCTGGCCAGAAGGTTTCAGTTGTCCCTTCAGCTTGTCCAAATCCATGCAATGGTGCTGACTGAAAGCACAGCAGGAAAGGACAGGTTGCTTAAAGTTTGGTAAGGTCGAGCAAGTTGAGACCCAGAGACTCCATGGGCACATACCTGAAGCTTAAGCAACTCCCAGATCCCTGAAAGACTTGGGCTGGAAATGAGAGAAGGGGCAGGGAGGGAGGGAAGGAGTTGGTGGTGGGGAGAAGTTACTTGTAGTTCTTAAGTAATCTGGAGTTCTGATGTGGATCTGAGTGGGTCACCAGCTGGGGGTATGCTTCAGCTCCACGTTGTTGACACCATTTGTTGGTCTGTGTACTGGAAGCTATCTGTGGAGCTCTCTGGCCTGGCAGGAAGGTTTCAAGCACAGGGGAGGGGAAGTGCCTCCGCTGCTGCTTCCACCACTGCTGCCCTGCTCTGGTGCCACTGGAAGTGCCAGGGCAGCTGCTGTTGGTAGAGGGCTGGCTGGAGAGTGAGCAGAGTGCAGGGGAGCGTCTGGTGGCTAAAGCTTCAGGAGAGCATTCTCTTCTCAGGCAGTGTTACAGCTCTTGTGACACTCAGAGGACAGAGTGATTCTCATACACCTTTATTTCTTCTGGATAGGGTCTTATGTAAAGTTTTGGGGTGAGATGGGTCTGACAGCCTCATCACATGACGAGGGACTTGTGGGCACTACCCCTACATAACTGATGCCACAGTTCTCTCTGTGGGGGCTGTGGCGACATCACAGGGGCCTGGAGTCAGGAGCTGGTGACATTCCTAACCGTCCCTTCTTGCTCTTCTGGGCTTCAAGCTCTAGCTAGACTTTACCAGGCTTCCTCTCGTGATCTACCACCCCACAGGCACCATGGAGTGGATGCCCATGACTTACTGCCTTCTTGTTGACTTCTCATAGGTCCTGGATGGGCCTGTAATCATTGGAGTTGGACTTCTTAACTGACAGAAGTTGGGTGTTGCATGGGGAATGTCAGGGTATAAGAATCCCCAAGTCTCTGAGCCTTCTGATAAGGGGAGTGATCCCCTTTTCAGCTTCCTGTAGCATCGGATATTTTCTAACCCATTCCCAGGCGGTTTTAACTCTACCCAAATAAGGGCTCAATGAGCCGCTAGTCCCATTCTCCCAGTCTCTGCTGAGGTTGAGGGGAATCATGGCTGCCCTGTGGAGATTTCTTCTCCAAAGGGCTCAATTCTTTGGTGGAGTTTATATTCATCTTCTAAAGATGGAAATTCCCTCAGGGTCAAAATTAATTTGAGCCCCAATTTTGGTTAGCAAGTCTCTTCCTAATGAGGGGTAGGGACACTTAGGTGTGACTAAAGCATAGGATTCTTGACCTGCTCCAAAGCCCATCATCCTTTGGGTAGTCTATGTTTATTAGTTAATGCCTATAACCCCACTGTACCATGACTTTTTGTTTGACAATTTTCCATGGGCCTCTGTGAGGATTGAATGTTAAGCTCCAGTATTTGCTAGAAACTTGATAGATTTCCCCTCCACTCTGATGGTTACTCTATGGTCAGGGAGGGGGCCCAAACCCTATCTTCCCTAGTCACATTTCTTCTAATTCCAGCACTTTCACTTGACCCCCTTCTGTTTTTTTTTTTTTTTTTGGCGGGGGGGATGGGGATTCTTAGGGAAATCTTTAATCCAATGCCCTACATCTTTATAATACATTAGTTTTTCTGGGGCTTATCCCTTGTTGGTGGTATCTTACCTTTGTTGCCTACAGATGTCATAGTTGTTGTTTCTCCACCTTTGTTTCAGCTGTGACAGTCAGCAAGATTTCCCCCAATCCCACATTTGGCATTGGAATGGGCCTGTTTGTCCTTGGGAGACTCTTGATTATTGTATACTTTATCCTCAACCTAGAGCATTTCTTGTAGGAACTTTTTCTGCTCTCTCTAACTTACTCTTTATGTCTGGTGCTGCTTGATAGATGAAAGTTATCATCACTGCTGACTTGTTCTCTGGTGGATCCACTTCTAGCAGGGTGTAAGTCCAGAATACTGTCATAATTCTTTCTAGAAGGGCTGCAGGGAACTCCCTATCTGCTTATCTTAACCAAATTAGTGGGGTGTCGAGCAGCTGCCCAGAGGTCTCCCATCAGAGTCTGGTGGTAGACCTGAAGCCTCTCCTTACCTTCATCCATGTTGTAGTGCCAGTTGGGTCTAGCTGAAGAAAAAGAGCTGTGAATAATCAGCTGCTTAGTAGTAAAGGCGCCATTCTCACCGGGAACTAATTTCTAAACCTTATTAATAATTCTCTCTCTCTTCTGTGGTGAAGAGTGTCTATAGTAGACAATCATTCCACATAGGTTGATGCATAAAGATTACTGAATCTAAAAGATCTATAATCTAGTCTCTAGTGCTAATCCTAAAGTCCTTAAATCCATACCAAAAAAAAGTATCAAAAGACTCATCTGGGTCTGTCCCATTATCCTAAAAGAAGAAAAATAAAAATAAAAGACTATAAAACAAACAAAAAACCCCACAGATACACTAATGCCAATTGGCATACAATACCAAAAGCAAAAGTGAGATGACCCTTTCACAGGAGTCATATATCAGATATTACATTAATTCATAATACTACCAAAATTACAGATATAAGGTAACAGCAAAAGTAATTTTATGGTTGAGGGTCACCCCAACATGAAGAACTGTATTAAAGGGCCAAAGCATTAAAAAGATTTAAAACTACTGCTTCAGTAGAACAGTAGTATTTTCCCCTAGTGAATGGCCTATATAGTCTCAGGTTCTTTGCTACTCAAGGAGTATCAAGCGTGGGTTCAGTCTCATGGAATGGAACATAAATCCAATCAGATAGTGGTTTGAGAAGCCTGTGCTCCCTTATACTCAGGGAATATTTACTTTGTTCTCAGATATCTGACCAGTTGAAGACTAATTATAGTTCCATAAGCAAACTTAAGTTGTTTAACATTAAAGACATGATATAGAGTAAAAAGCATTGTTTCAGATAGTGTTACAGGCTAAAATCTAAACATAACTCAGGGATAGAATTTGTATTAGTCAGGCTTCTCTAGAATCACAGAACTTATGGGTAGTCTCTATATAGTAAGGAAATTTGTTGGTGACTTACAGTCTGTAGTCCAACTCCCCAACAATGGTCAGCAGCAACTGCAAATGAACTCCAAGGATCTATCAGTTGCTTAGCTCCATAAGGCAAGCAGAGGAAGAGAGAGAATCTTCATAGGTCTCCAACAGAATGTGTGTCCCAGATTAAAGGTGTGTACCACCACACCTGAATCTGGAATTTGCTTTTTCCCAGGCAACCTTGAACTCAGAAATCTCCTTGCCTTAGTGTCCTAAGATTCATAGCCACTATGACTCAAGATTTCCATGCCAAGATCCATATCAGAAACTTGTGCCTTCCACCCTCAAGATCTGAATCACATGCAAGACCTCCAATTCTGGATTGTAGATCATTCCAGATATAGTCAAGTTGACAACCAGGAATAGCCACTACAGAATTGTAACTCTCTAAGTTAGGAATAATGATAGATTATTTTATGTAATTGAAAAATATAATGGACTAGATTTTAATTGTATATCACACTTAATAATTTACATGATTGTTATTGTTCTGTTCAATTTCTGTCTGAGAGGCGTTTGTTTTAATTGGACATAAAAGGTGAGATATAGATGGTGGTTCTGATGATGCTTTGAACAGGAATCTGTGTTTACCAACACTGAAGGTTCTTGCTCCCGGTTCACTTTTGATCTATCAATAAAGTTGCTAGTAGCCAATGACTGAGCGTGGGGAGGTATATTGAGAGTTGCTCAGGCAGACTGCAGAGAGAAAAGAGAGGGCTGGGGAGAGAAGGGACAGGAAAAAGGTCAACCAGCCATGTAAGTTTTCAGGGAAGTGGCCACCAGACTGGGCCTGGGGTAGCAGTGTAAGGTTTAGGAGTGCCCAGTCATTGAGTTAGCCAAGGAACTTTAAGAATAGCTGGTGTGAGTGTGCATTTTCTATTCAGGGATCTGAGAAAGATCTTGGGTAGGTGCAAGAGCAACCAGCCCGGAACACAAAGTGGTGTAGCCAAAAACTCCCACAACAGTTACTCCCACAACTTTTGTGCCAATGTTGTATCATATATCTTACAGGCAGGACACCATTGTAGATTGAAGGTACATAGCTTGGTTGGTATTTACAGTTCTCCTTTGGTAGCATGCAGAGTACCTTCCAGAACCGTGAACACTACTCAGTAGTATGTAAAGGCTCTAAGTAGAAACCAGTTTCACTTCTCCATATTTGATTTGTTATGTAGTGTTGTCTTCAGTATCAGGGCCTTACCACCAGTCTATGGACTGGTGATGATGGGTTTATTGTTTAGCCCAATCTCATTTTGCCACATTAACAGTCTGCCTTTTTGGCCTTCCTCACTTCATTTCTCCTCTATGACTAAAGTAAGCCTAAAGCTATGCAGCTTTTCTAAGTGTCATTTCTATCTGCTATCAATTTAGCTTAATTTGGTTTGAATTTGTCTTTTTATTATGTGATCTTGCAGATGGCTATAAAATCTAGGCAATACTCTTCTACCTGTTGAATTAATACTATCATATATAGTTGCAGGTATGTGTGATAAGTATATGTCTGATCCTCAAGTGATCCGTATTTAACCAATTTTAAAAAATACTCTTAAATATTGTATTCTACTATGCAATAGCTATTGGTCACATTGGGACTGTATCCATAGAAAGCATGTCTCCTAAGTAAACCCCAACTCTACTATTTTGTCCTTAGTTGGTTCATAACTTTTTACAGTTATTTACATCAGGGAAAACCAAGGGCCAGCCATTATAGTCAATATGTTTCCTAATTCTCTTAAAATAGACTTATGATTTCTTTCTTTTGTTAAACTTTCTTGAAATTTTTTTGTTAAAGAAATCAAGTTTATCTCCTATGGACTAGTACGCAGTCTGATTTTGTCAACCACGTTCTTGTGTTATTATGCCCAAACTAAAGATGGCGGCGTAGGCGTGGCGAACGACCATAGAGTTTCCGAGCTAGAGAAGCCCGGGGCGAACCGAGGGCGGAGAAACAAGCCTGGGAAGGAAGTTCGTAATCAGGCCGGTGCTTAGTGGTTCCTGCGGCTGCGTGAAGATGGTAGAGGAGAGAGTCCGCGTGGTTCGCTGCGGCGGCAGCCGGCTGAACTTCAGGAGAGCCGTGTTCTCTGTGGATTCCAAGTATGCAGCAGGCGGTGGGCCAAGAGGGATCGGGGCATCGCGGGCCGGGGAGGGAGTTGCCCGGCTCGGCCGGACGGCGGACTGCCAGGCTGGACTCGGCGGCGCGGCTCGTGTCCGGACCCGGAGCGCCCCGAGACCGCCTGGCTTTGCTGCTGGGTCTGTGCCTTGGCTCCCCGGACTCTACCTGTGGGTAGATCGAGGGGGTTCAGGGGCAGGTCAGGTGTCTAGAAGAGACTAGGAGACGCTCGGTTGGAAACTGATCCCGTTGTATGTATACCGTTCTGCCCTTGCAGACGAATGTTCGTGCCCCTCGTATGGAACATGTTGAATTTCTAAATCATAAGTGATTTTAGATCACTAAAATTAGTGATTAGCCTTTTCCCGGAAAAAACATCATTATTCCCAGCATTTTTAAACCGTTTTTTTTCTTCCTTTATATATACTTTACATAAAAACCGATGGTGGTCAGTAAGAGAAAATGTCTACATGCACACAACTTTTACAACTGTGGCTTTCCGGTTGTTCGCTGCTTGTTCGCTGGCATTGGCGCTGCTACGTTGTATCATCCAGAGAGATGTGTAGTAAGGGTAGTTTTCAAAGCACTCCGAATGAAGAGATACTTAGTAAAAACTTTCCCACAATACTCTGCCTGTGGGTGTGTGGTAGTTCAGTGCATGCATGATGAAAGGCGCTTTCATACATACGAATCAAGAGTTTCGAAAGGTAAATCTTACCAGTATAGGGGCTTTTGTTGACATTGCTTTATGAATTAAAGGGATAAAATGGGTGTAGAAGAGTTGTCACAGTTCTGGGCCATCAAATTCATCCTTATGTCTAGTTTCTTCCCACATTGAACTGTGCCTCACCTTGTCTATTAAATGAGGTCCATTTCATTTGCCAAGTGTGATAGGATGGTTTTTGTTTGTTTCTTTCTTTAAAGCTTTGGTCAGCTGTTTTATCTATAACTAGCTGAGCTGGCAAAACCAAGACAAGAAACTCACTGTGTGGTGAAGAGTAGAAAAGTCAGTAAGTAGTGGACGTTTGAAACCCTAGGTGCTTTTAAGGCTTTGTTACTTCATGGTGATGAAGATTGCAAAGGGCTACTCTCTAGCGTTATATACTTTCCTACTGCGATTAGAAAATACTAGGGTCAAAGAAACTTATAAAACAAAATGTTTAATTTGGGGCTCACAGTTGCAGAGATTAGATAGAATCTCTCACCATCATGGTGGGGAGCATGATGGGTGGGGGCAGGCAGGCATGGTGCTGGAGCAGTTACCAGAGACATCCCTACACAGAGAGAGCTGAGAATAGAATGGGCTTTTGAAGCCTTCAAGCTTGCCTCCAGTGGCATACCTCTTCCATCAAGGGCCTGCCTCCTAATAATTTCTCTACTTGGGGACCAAGCATTCAAACATCTGAGCCTATGGGGACCATTCTGTTCTCATTTAAACACCCACATTAGGCTAAGCTGAGAAGGTTGTCTATTGGTTATTCTATGAATGGAATGCCTCCCTTAGATCCACAACTGTATCCAGAAGGGTAATGGGTTGGTTTGCTTTGTTTTGGGTTTTTAGTGTTGTGGAGATTGGACTGTGTACATACTAGACAAGCACTCTTCCACGAGATGTGCTTCCCAGATCCACCCAAATGTGGACACCCACTCTTCTGTTTATTTTCATTTGGGACGGATCTCACTAGTCGCTCAGGTTGGTTTTGAACTTGCTATATAGTTCAGGAAGACTGTAATGCTCCTGCCTCAGCTTCCTAAATGGATGGAATTACAGGCCTGGGTCACAAGACCCACCTTAGAGAAATGTGTTTGTATTGAACAGATTGGTGTGGTTGCTACTGGTATGTGATGTGGAGAACAGGCTAGGAAGGGAGGTTATCCAGTTTATTTTTGCTGTTTAGTCAAAAACCTTTGAGGGCTTTTTTTTTTTTTTTTTTTTTTTTTTTTTTTATCTTTATTTGAGGAGGAGGGTTAAGATCAAGATTTGTAGAGTTAACTTAGTGTGAATATAAAACCTAACTGTGTCAGCCACTCATGGAAGCTAAGTACTCCTTAGGAATGGTCCAGGCTACAGATTCTAGCCTCTTAACTAAGGTGCTCAGGATCATGGGTTTAGCCATGAAGAATACCAAAGACTATAAGTGGTTTGTGGTTATTGCTTTCTTGAGTTTATTACACATAAAGCCACCTCTTGGCCAATATATCTTATACATATGCCAGTTATAAGCCACATTCTGGCTTCAAACATGTGCACAGATAAGCAACCCAGTATCTTAGATTTAATAAAGCAGGCTGTAGCAAACCTAGTCAGCATCATATTTCTTCTTAGGATAAAGTCATGTGTGGCAGCACAGAGAATAGTCTGACTGGGTTCTCAATGATTTGAGCCTTCTACAGTGAGAAGAGTGTGAAATATAATTGGCACAGAGCAAATTTCTTTTCTGAACTTGTCTTATAAGTTCTACTGTGAATGAAACCGACCACTTAGGATAATGAAGGAGCATCTGATGTGTGGGAAGAAGTCACAACTATAAAATGGTATAGACATGGAAAATGAGTATTTCAACAGTTAGAAAGAAGATGGATATGTATACAAGAGTAGCCTGGGCCTCACCATTGAGAGCATTTTACTCAGCATTTATGAGCTGATGTCTATAGCTAGCGAGGCAGAATTTGGTGTTTGGCCGTCTCATATCGTTGTAGGGTTGACAACACATGCACTTGAATATACAATTCTTAAACTATTTTGAAAGGTATTTGCATGTAATCTTTATAACAGGCCGTACAGATATGATACTATCTGTATAACATGTGAGACTTAGATTTCCCTCTCTTTTCCAGGTATATCTTCTGTGTCTCGGGAGACTTTGTTAAGGTCTATAGCACAACCACAGAAGAGTGTGTACACATTCTGCACGGGCACAAACATCTGGTGTCTGGAATCCTCATTAACCCCAACAACCATCTGCAGGTGCCAGTTTGTAATTGAACATGTTTGCGTTGACTTTACTGTTGACAGAAACAATTAGGTTGAATTTGCAGTGGGTACTTGTCAGATTATGAACAGAGAATAATCTGTAGGTTCTCCTATTCGGGTTTTTTTGTTTTTTTTTCGTTTTCTGGGAGTAGAAAGAAGACCACGGCCTAGAACTACACTGCCCATAGGGTATTCTGTGAACCATTTCAACTACATGATGCTATTACATGATAAGGATTTTTTTTAATCTATATGAGGTTCTGAAATATAGGTGCAGTTAAATGGATTCTTGATTATTAGGCCCCCATATAGCATTGGCATTGTAGTTATCTAAACATGTGCCCTTAAGTTTTAATTGTTTTAATTAAATTTATTTCAATATTTTACTCTTGCTATAAGTTTTTACAAGTTCCTACTTTTCGCATTAGTCATAGCAACATGGAGGCTATTGCTTGGTTTTGAAAGGATTTACATTGCTAGCCATGAACGAGCCATAAAAGACACGGGGCATAAAGTAACACTCGTGCTTTCTCTCCAAAGTTAAGTGAGCTGCTCTTAAAAACCAGAGTCAAGTAACTCTTCTGTATTATCCAGTTATGTTTTTTATTCCTGTATTGCATATGTGTTCTTTGCAGGCTTTTAATGAAAAGAAAGTGTTCTTCAGTTAAAGTCAGATTTATTAAGTATGTGTTACAAACCTTTGATGGTAGACAAAAAACCATATAATATATATATATATTATAGTTTTTTTCTTAAAGTCGGAAGTATTTTAAAAATCTTTTATTATTAACTTTTTGAGAATTTTATACATTATATTTGATCATATACACCCCTCTCCCCCAGATCCACCCTCTGTCCATCCAACTGTATATTCTGTCTGTCTGTCTATCTCTCAAGAGAAAATCCAACAATTATTACCCTCTATATGATCTGCTGATTCCTGTTCCTCCTATCGGGCCATAGAGACAAGAGCAGTCTTATCAGCAGATTGGGATAAGGCTGCAGGACAAAACTTGTGTGACCCCAAAAGTTCTCCGTTTTTCTTATTTTGGCAGTGCTTATACTTTTATCTGTTTTGTTAATCCATATGTATGATTCTTGGGTAAAATATCTGGCCTTTATTTTCTACCTAAGATAAATTATTTTTGAGAAGATAATACTGTTTTACTAAATATATTTTACTTTTAATCTGGATTCAAAACTCAATTCACAAAAATTGTCAAATTGGCACTTTTTTCAAATTAACATTATTTATAACCCTTATAAATAAGATTTTTATTATTTATAAACCTTATAAATAAGATTTTTACTCTGCAAAACCCTAGTAAAGCTGAGCTGTTTAACAGACATAATGCTGTGTGTCACTAAGATCTGTGCTCACTGAGAATGGTCCACAGACTAGTGACACATGGCAAAGACTGAGAGCCCGGGAACTTGAAAGCACCGTGGAGTTGCCATGGAGTCTCCGTGCAAAAGTTCCTGCTGTGCTTTTAAAAGTGTTGGTCCTTAATGGATCAGGTTTAAGCAGCAGAGTTCTGTCCTTTCAGGAACCTCTTTACCGCTCCAGTAAGATGAGTGCGGTGACAGCATTGGTGAGGTGGGCTTTTGATGAATGAGAATCCTTGAGTGCTCCTCACTGGGCTCCACACCATATCCCACTGCAGAGTAGAAAGTTGATTCCCACCTCCTTCATTTCTAGTTAAAGCCTGAAATTGTTAGATTGTTTTAATTAGATGAGTTTGCAGAAACCACTGGTTCCTTTCCTTTATTTCAGATACTTAGGGCACAAAGTTTTTTATATTTGGGGGAATATTTGTTTTACAGTGTATCTAAAATTAAAATGTATCTAAATCTGATACATTTTGAGTATCATGTTGGGGCTCATAAAGCTTTGAATTTAAATTTTAAATAGAGATATTCAGCTTTTATAAATTTGACTACCTTTTTAGCGCCAATGATAATGCACAACAAACAGGACCCAGCCCGTTCTGCCTTTTAGTATTCATTTTGTATCATTGGTATGGTGTTTAATCGATCTTGTACCTTTTACCCTTTAGCTCTACTCTTGTTCCTTTGATGGCACAATTAAGCTGTGGGACTATCTCGATGGCATTTTGATAAAGGTATGTGTATTGCTCTTTAGTTCTCTTCTATAAAGCCTGATCTTTAAGACTTCCTGAACAAGTTTAGAAAAACTAAATTTTTAAATGCATAGTTTGAACTATATAAAAATTTCAGGATTCTACCAGAAAAAGAAGACTGATGAAAACACTGGAAGTATTTCACACACCAGTAAGAAGCAACTAGTTAGGCCATCAGGGTGGGAGATAAGTGAGCTTGGACACTGAAGGTGTGGCTCAGTGGTGGAGTACCTGTTTGCAGCCCAGGGTTATGCCCCAGCATTTTCAGGGAGGAGCGGGGGAGCCGAAAGTAATCTAGGAATTATACATGACAGAAAGAGAAATACCAGTTACCATGATTCATCCTACTAATTTTAGTAGCGTAAATTTAAACAAATCAAATATTTCCCCCTTTGATAAGATACACATTGAGTGCAGTAATGAGTATAGTTTAGACAGACTTTTATATGTACAGTCGATGAGAGGAAAACAAAAATTACAATACTTTTTTTCTACAAGAATGTGCATCTTTGAAATATCTCGTTACATTTAAATTATATCATTGAAATATCTTGTTATGTAGTTCTTAGATTATAATGGAAAAAAATCTATATAACCTGATGTTACATAAAATTATTAGAGATTCAGTCAGTAAGATACTATGTAGTCATTCAAATAGTGTACATGGCCTTTATAGACAGCTACTCTCTTGAGGTAGGAAGACATCAGTAAGAAAACCTTACATTGCTGCATGAGTTTCATATTCTGAAGGAACTGGATACTGCATGGAGTGACTCATTATCTCTTTCAGACTTTCATTGTTGGACCTAAACTTCATGCCATCTTTATTCCTCCCTATGCCGAAGATTCCGTGTTCCTTACAATAAGTAAAGAAGAGCCAGGTACAGCATAACTTGTTTTTGTGGGTCATTAAATGGGTCTTTACAGGTTCTCAAAATTACAGCGCTCTTGGCACCAATTTTAATCTCAAGATAGCAGTTTTTGAGTAGGTATGTAAATTGCTATCATCCTTTGGTGAGGCGTTTAGTTCTGAGGTCTTCAGTGTGTGTGTGTGTGTGTGTGAGTGTGTGTGTGTGTGTGTGTGTGTGTGTGTGTGTGTAGTGGACTCAGTGTTAAAGCCAGGAAAAAATTTGTCTTTCTGCTGAAATTTAGTGTGTTATTCTTAGACTTTTTATTGGGAGGCTAATCCACCTCTCTAGCCCTTAATATATCATTCATAATAAGCCTCACAGCCTTTTATTTGTTGATCTTGAGTCATACCAAAAAATATAGATATAAATTAATATAAAAATCATCAGCATTCCAGGAATGTCTGCAACATTGTCAGTAATTACAGATAGTTTTTCTCCATTGTAGAGTTTTTTATAATAGTATACCAACATGGAGTTACTCAAAGAAAAGTTACAGTTGTATTAGAATTAAAAGTTCAAAAAAGCTTTAATATAGTGACTATAGACAGTCAGCTGACTGCCCAAGATTCAGTCCTTTATATAAAAATATATGAGCAAATCTTTAGTATGAAAATTGCTTTCATTTTTTAACTAAATGGTATAACTATATGTACACCAAAGGTTGAATATCAGTAACCTTTGATTTGTGTGCCTATTTTATGCTCTGTCAGTGTTACATATAATAAGCTATAGCTAACTTACTTACATGTAAGTACATACAGTTATGTACATAGAGCCAAGAAGTCAACTTCGGATGTCTTCCTTTATCTCTCCACTTAATTTTTGAGACATGTTCTCTCTGCACCTGTAGCTTGGTAATTGAGCTAAACTATCTGCCCTCAAGTCCCAGAGATCCTCCTGACTGGATGTGCTGGCTTTTTAAATAGGAACAAATTCCAATTACAAAAGGAGCAAGCTCAGGTTTTCATGAGTTCCTGGAAGCATTAATGAATAATCTCCCTAGCCACACATTTCAGAAAGCTCTCATGTGGCTCCGTTCTTTTTTCTTTGTTGCTTAATTCATCAATACTATATTCATATTTCAGTCCCATTTTATTTTTATTTATTGGACTTTTTTAAGACAAGTCTTTAGTGTTTCCTGTCCTAGAACTCAGTGTGTAGGTCAGACTGACTTCAGACTCACAGAGAACTTCCTGCCTCTGCCTCCAACCCTGACCCTGCTGGGATTTTAAGGTATGTGATTGCATGGACCCATTTTAAACTGCAGCTTTGGAACATAAAACACTCCTGTGTAAGTTTTCTATTTCTGCAGTCAGGAGTGTCCAGGAATTAAGGATTTAGACAACTTGCTGCCCTTCCAGAGGGCCTGGGTCTGGTTCCCTTCACCCATGTAGCAGTTTACAACCATCTATAACTCCTCTTCTAGGACCCCTGTGGGCACCAGGCTCTGCACATAGTGCATTTTCATACAAATAGGCAAAACTCACGGACATAAAATAAGAATAAATAATTTTTTTTTTTTTAATGAAAAGTTGAGCTTGAGGCACATTTTGTTCAAAATGTCTTACAGTTACAGTTTTGGCATTTGAGTGTGCAAATAACTTTGAAATGACTAAATGTACATGGTTTAAAGAAACTTTTTAATAAATTACTTCCTCTGGTCAGACATATTTCAGCTGGTATCAGTGAAACTGCCCAAGTCAACAAGCCGGGACGTGGAAGCTAAGGAGCTCGCCTTCGTTTTGGACTACATAAACAGATCCCCCAAGTGCATTGCCTTTGGGAATGAGGTATGCCTGTTCTGTTGGTTTCTGTTTATGGATGGAATCTATTTCCTGCAAGTTTTCCTCTCCACACTGATGGTCCCGTGCATTAGTGCACTTTTGTTAGTCATTCCTGGGTTATGGTAAGCACACTTTTAGAACCATCCTTATGCTATGCATTCTGCCCTTTGCTCCTTTACAGTTTCCCTTGAAATAACAATGTCTGGTATTTGTGCTTTTCTTTCCCCGTTTCACATAAAGCACTGACATTGTTCCACTTTGGGCTGTGTTGTATATCTTTATAAAATATGGGCTCTGCATCAATAGTAAAAGTTTTCCATCCTCAGAAATTCAGATATCACGGAAAATATGAGGAAAGAAACCTTCAGTCTCACCAATATTTAAACGCTTTTATAGACTTTTTTCTTGATCACATTGAAGACAATAGTTCCCAAAGAAAGTAGAGTCAGAAATATTTTTACTTTTTTCTTCTTATCAATATAATATTGCAGCACACATGAATACTAACATGTTTTTGACAGATACTTCATGGCATTTGTGCCATTATTTGGCTACCTGTTAATGCTTTATTATTTTAAAGTCAAATGCTACCAGAAGACCTATTGCATTTGCCTTGGGGGCTTTCTAGTCATTGTATCATTTTCAGGACAGGGTTAGTTCTTCAGAGTAGAGAAGATGGATGGCTTCGTCAGTGTCACCGTCAGATGCAGTCTTACTGATTACCACAGTGGGTAAAATCATAGTTACAATACACTTCGCCTCCAGCAGAATTACTAATGATGTCAAATGAGGAGCAAAGTTAAACTCCCAGGGCCTGGAGAGACAGCACATCATAGCAAAATGGTCTGTGTATGAGTTTCCCATAGCCCTGAAACAATCTGACAACCCAGAGTTAACCAGTCAAACAAGGGAATTTTGGTATTTTTATTTAGCTGAATGCAGCTCAACAATGAGAAGAAATTAACAGTACACCTAAGCAGATAGGTAAATTTCAAAGGGATGTGTTAAGCTACATTTGTAGTGTACAGACTAAAATAAGCGGTGATGATGAAGTGATAGTTGCTGGTGTGACTGGGGCACTGAGGAGTGACTAAATGGGGAGGGCACATTCTTGGGATGAAGGAAATGTTTCTGGGTCTGGGCTTTGGCAGCAGTTATATAGATATACCTAAACATGGCATAACATTGTATGTATGCATAATGAGAAAATATATAAACTGCTACATGGCATGATATTGTATGTATGCATAATGGGAAAATATATAAACTGCTAAAAAATATTGTTGTAGAATTTAGGGTTTAATTCTAAAGGTAAAATTTTCCATGGCCAAGGTATAGCAAGTCATTTTGTAGTAATATAATCTTAAGGAGACTTTTTTTTAAAAAAATATTACCTTCTGCTTAAATCACCAGGGAGAATACGTTGCTGCAGTCCGGGACTTTTACTTATCTGTTTATTTTTTCAAAAAGAAAAAAACATGCAAGTAAGAATTCCCTTTTATCAGCTTTGCTGTATTTACTGGAGCACTTGTTATAGTGTTGTCTAAATCTGTTTCTATTGTCTTGTTTCAAAAAGTGGGACCATCCTGTAGAGGTTCACACATTTTAATACGTGATGGTATTAAAGATAAGATAGGAGCATCTTAGCTAAGGAGTCTTCTCTATCCACAAACCCCATACATACAACACAATCAACTGTGTACTTGGTGTAAACATTGGATTTAGATTGAAGAAGCTTGTCCTGGTGATTCTCACTGACTATAGCAACCAGTATAGACATTGGAATACTGGGGCTTTGTTTCAATTTATTTCCTATTGATATGTTAAGATATGTTATGACCAAAAAGGGAGAAAGGGTTTATTTGGCTAACATCGCAATCTCATAGTCTGTCATAAAGGGAAGTTAAAGTTTATGTTCTCAGGGGAGGACATAAAGCGGAGGCCATGAATGTCTCTGTGCCTCACTCAACTGCTTGTGTACAACTCCCGGACCCAGCTAATTGCCCAGAAATAACATCACTCTAGAGATTGACATGCCCTTCCATGTCAATCTCAGTCAAAAACTTCCCAACACCCTTGACAAGAGACCAATCTGGAGCCATGGTCTCCCTAAGGTTTCTTCCCAGGTGACCCTTAGCTTGGATGAAATTGACAAAAATCACCAGCATGGTCTTAGAACACCTAGTCCATTTCATCCTTCATGTACTTCAAATCAATAGATTTAAATCGTGATAATCTGATTTGTAAGGATGAATAACATGCCGTATTTAGAGAGACGAGCTGAGGATCATATAATTGATCTCTTAGACACCATCATCTTCGCAGCTACCTTTCTGAGGTTGGCATTGTTTCCTTTGTGGTATATAAGGATCCTTACTTCTTTAGAAGTGGAATATGAACCAACCTAGACATAGTAAATAAATTTAACCCTCCGAATTTGTCCCATTAGGACACATAAAGTCATTTGTTCTGTTCAAATTTACTAAGCATGGCCATGAGTTTAATACTAAAATTTTGGTTCAGAAAGATTCTCTGTCCGTAGGCCAGTGATAAAAGGACTATCTTCATTACTTAAATCTTAGCAGAGTGCATTAATAAGTTCTTGTGATAAGACATGGCTCACGTGAAGTTTATATTTGTAAATGTTTACCAAACAGAATACTTGATTCATAACCAATGGAAAGTTGTTTTCCTTGTTCCTAGTTTTACTTTGCCATCAACAAAAACGAAGAAGAATGCAAAGAACAAGTTCACGTGTGTAGCCTGCCACCCAAAGGAAGATTGCATCGCATCTGGTCACATGGATGGCAAAATCCGCCTTTGGTCAGTGAACTCCAGAAAGCATGGGGTCATGTGTATACTGCTTCACAATCATCCTGCAGGGCGAGTGTGGAACATTACTGCTGCAGAAGGACTGGCTCTGCCATCACCTTCCCTTTCCTGGCATTGTGCTCTCCCATCATTCTGCCAAGTAGGATTCCTAACATTATGCTTCTGAAGAAAGAGAAGCACTCCACGTCACCTGGAGCCATTTTATTGAAGAGAGTCTTGTTCTCAGCCTTTTATCTAAAACAGGAAATGGAGACAATGCTAAGTACCTAGTGGTGGTACAATGCCATGATAGCTTTGCTTATAGTTCATCTGGTTACGAAGAACAAAGTATTTTTAAGTGCTGATACCAGAACACTCGAGACTGGTTTATTGGATTTAGCATGCCATTGTTTCCTCTTTGGCACCCGAGGTTAAGAGTTTGTTTTCTAAGCCTTAATTGGGATGTCTCCATCAAATAACTTCTCTCAGGGAGACTTTTCTTTTGTTTAGTTTCTGTTTTTTCTTACTGTGTTTTATCACTCTCTCAGAAGCCTGTTTGTTTTCTAATCAGAGACAGAAAATGGGTCTGAATGGTAGGGGTGGTAGGGAGGAGTGGAGAGAGGGGAAGCTGTAATCAGACTATATCACACAATGGGAAAAGCATTTTAAAAAGTATTTTGTTTTCTCCAACAGGAGGAATTTTCATGATGATAAGAAGTACACATACACGTGTTTACATTGGCACCACGACATGGTTATGGATTTAGCTTTTACAGTAACAGGTAAGTGCCTCTTTCATAATTAAAAGAAAAGTTTAGGAATATCTGAGTTAAATGTTGGAATTTACAACTATAATCTCATTGTTTGGAAGGCTGAGGCAGGATAATCACCATGAGTTCAGGGCCTACATAAGCTTTGAGGTGAGACCCTTTCACAAAAGGCTAGTTATAGGAGTCAAGCTGTGAACATTCTTTTGTTGCCTGTAGCTTTTGCTACCCTGCCTAAGCTCGGAGACAGGCCCATGGTACCAGCCCCCACCCAGATTCCCTTGAATCTACAGTTAAAACATACACACTCACACACACACACAAGTTAATCTTAAAATGTTTTTGTTAAAGGCTGGAGAGATGGCTTAGAGGTTAAGAGCACTGTCTGCTCTCCCAGAGCTCCTGAGTTCAATTCCCAGCAACCACATAGTGGCTTACAACCATCTATAATGAGATCTGGTGCCCTCTTCTAGGCTGCAGTCAAACATGCAGGTAGAACGCTGTATGCAAAATCTAAAAAATAAATCTTTAAAAAACTGTTTTTGTTAATTCAGTGACTGAGCACTGCTAAACCTCTCCTGTCACCCCAGGTGTCACTTATTGGCCACTCAAATCCAGAAACTCATATTGGTGGTTTGGCTTCATCTCCTGCAGCTACTATTCCTCTCTCCTCTTCCAGCTCTCAATTCTGCCTTCATCCTCCCACACAACTCTTAAAGTGTCCTGCCCTGTCCTTAGTCATTGGTCACTGGTATCTTTATTGATGGATCAAGACCCAGTTGGGGAATAGGACCTTAACATCAAAACCAACCCCTACATTTCTGTACCCCCCCCCAAAAAAAAAACTTGAAGACATACATTGAACAAACCCATAATAATAATGTAAATTACAAAATATGATACACAATTAACATCCAGTCCATCATCTTTGTCAATTAGATAAAGTACTTTTTCATCATTCCTAATTTAAAGTACTATGGTCCCATCCCTGGGTTATGTTTATTTAGCCTGGGTTATGTTTATATGTGCAGTTTTGTTTTGTTTTCTTCAAAATCTACTATTTTTTATTTCTTTGGCTGCAAAGGAACCAGTCTGCTGAGTGGCGGGCGGGAGTGTGTGCTTGTGGAGTGGCGAGATGGATCTGAGAAGAACAAAGAGTTTCTTCCTCGATTGGGATCTTCTATTGAGCACATCTCTGTCTCGCCTGCGGGAGATTTGTTCTGTACTTCTCACTCCGATAACAGTAAGTCTAAATTTCTCAATGTGAGGAGGCGTTACAGTTAATTACCAGCTTCTGAATGGGAAGCAAGGGACCGAAAACTAGTTAAAAACAGTAGAGATGTGGTGTTTTCTTTACTCCTTTCTAGCCTCAGATGCCACCAGGTTCATCATTTCCAACTGGTTTTTATGAAAACAAAGCTAAATGTGTTTGTTTATTGCAGTGCCAGTTATATTTTCAGAATCTTTTAAAATGGAAGGCAGGTTTTAAGTGGGCCTTCTCACTTTCATAAGTAAAGATTTTTACACGAATGCCCTGAGTTGGTTTTTTGGGGTTGTTTGTTTGTTTTTGGTTTTGTGCTGGAACTATACATGAATGCTACATAGTGTGATGAAGCCAAGGTCCTTGCTGTTCTTCCCAGCCTTTTCTTCCCATTTCTTCTCACCTAGATCACCATGTACATTAACAATTTGTCCATGAATACAGTCTGTTAAGCATATACTACAGAGAGCTCGGAGATTAATAGAGGTACTACTGTTCCAAAGGTGTACTTAAAAGATGTACTACTCAGTTCCTAGCACCTGCATCAGGCAGCTCACAACCACTCATAACTCCAGTTTTGGGAACCTAGCATCCTTGTGTAGCTTCTGTGAGCACTTGCACTCACATGCACATATATATACACAGACGTGAATACATGTAATTTGAAAGAATAGGTTAGTGATTTTAACAGAAACTTCTATCTCCATTTATAATTGTTCAACTAGTAAACTATACTTTTGAATTTCTAATTAATTTAATTGATTTTGACTTAATTGATTGTCTTGTATTCTGGCACATTAACACAAAGATCTGACCCTTGTCAACCTAATATTCTGACCTGTTGATTAATTATTTTCCTTCCTGTTTTAACAGAGATAACAGTTATTCACCGAAATCTTGATGCGTCTGCAGTAATTCAAGGCCTAGTAAAAGGTACTGCAGACTCAAGTGGATAAGGGGACCCTGCGTCTGATGAGTGGCTGCCGCTCTTATTTCAACCACTGTCTGTTGCTTCTTTTGCAGATAGGAGTGTATCTACCGGTTTGATGGTTGACCCAAGAACCAAAGCTTTAGTTTTGAATGGAAAGCCTGGTCACCTGCAGTTTTATTCTCTCCAGGGTGATAAGCAGTTATATAATGTAAGATTTTAATCCATAAACTAAGCTTTAAAACAAGTGATTCTTTCTAGTACTACTGAAGTTATGTGGTTTATTTGGAAGCTCCTGATACTTGATCCTGTGCCTTTGTGCTTGAACATAGCTGATAATTTAGTGCTGCCCACACGTGTGCTCTGAGTCACAGTGATAAAGGAATGAGCATGTGTGGATTGACAGTGCAAATCTGGGTTTGCTGTGTGGTAAAATTGTCTAACATGCCAAAATAAAAGTTTAGTGTAGATCAAACAAGAATACTTCAGTACTGCCTTGCACTCCCTTTTCTTGTGCCCTGCATTGATTGTTCTTTATAGATGACTGTTATGGTAACCAACTTTTTCCATATCTTATAAACTTGAAAAAAGTCAGCCCCCCACCACCACTACATTTACTAAAAAGGCACTTACTACTTACTACACTTAATGTGGTTGGGCATCACTAGTCTCAAATCCAGTCCTTTTCATTTGTTTCGGTTTTTGGAGACAGGAGCTTCGGTGTAGCCCTGACTGTCCTGGTACTCACTAGGCTTGCCTTGAACTCAGATCCACATGTGCCTTTGTGCTGGGCTTAAAAACATGCCCTGCCACCACCTTGCAAAACCAAAGTCTTAAGTGTTTCCAGATCTAAAAATTCTGAGTACCTCCCTGACACCACAAGAGGGATATCCGATGCCTAACTTGATGTGAAGACATATAATAGCACAATGCTAAGACAATTATTAGATAAAATCACCCATAGTCTACACCTAAGTGTAGACCTGGGTCCTAGTCCCAAAATATCTCTTACATCTTTATGAACATTGTCAACATCAAAAGAAATCTGGGACCTTTTGGATCTGTAGCTTTTCATATGAGGGCTTCTCAACCAATACTAACTACTTTATTTTCTTATCAAACACAAAGAAACCCATTTTAAGGGATTAAGGAATCACTCATCAATAGAAAACCAGTCTTCTTGGACCATTGCTTTTTATTTATTTATTTATTTATTTATTTATTCATTCATTCATTCATTCATTCATTCATTTTTACCCTTTGTAGTAATAATTTAGCCCTAAGTTTTTTTTTTTATTAATAAAGCTTTTCTTAGAGAAAAGTATGACTGTAAATAAAAGATATTTATGTTAATAACACTTTGGACTTCTTAACCTTGTCAGCTAGATATCATACAGCAAGAGTACATCAATGATGAGGGTCTAATCCAGATTGAACTGACGAAGGCTGCCTTTGGCTGCTCTGGTACTTGGTTGGCAACAGTTGAACAACGGCAAGAAAATGAAAATGAACTTGAGCTACAAATGAAACTGTGGAACTACAGCAAGAAGACCCAAGGGTAACCCTAGTGTGGCCTCCTCATTGGAGCTTCTGCTTTAGGGTTAAAACTCATTATTTCTGTTGTTGCACTTTGACACATACAGAAATGGGGCTTACGGTATCTTTCTAATAGTAAAGCTTTATTTTAGCTTTCTGTTTTGAGAACGTATTGATCTAATATAGCTCATGCCATGTCATCACATAATAGATGAAACATGAGAATGAATTGTAACCCACAACGTAACGTATTTTAGAGGCAAATCCAGAATTAGAATCCAGATGTGCCCTGGTTCTTCCAGCACTGTCAAGGAAGAGTGTAGACATGCGTCTTGTGTTCGTGTTCGGGTAAATAACCCACAGCTTTACTGAAGAACTACTCATTGAGTCTTTGTGCTAGGTTTTTGTTTTGTTTTTTGAGGCCCTAGCTATTTTCGAATTTGATATCTAGACCACGTTGGTTCAAACTCAGTTTTGCCTGTCTCTGCCTCCCAAATGCTGGGGATTCATGGCATGTACCACCAACTCTGGCTTGATAATGTTTCTAAAGAATATTGTAACCTAAGGTTACACTGAATCCCAAGATTGTATTATTTACTGGGGGAAAAAAAAACAAACTGTTTCTAGTTATAGTGAGACACTCAGCCTTGGCACACACCTTTAAATCCCTCTGGCTGGAATACAGACAGGCCCTTATTACACACCTTTAATCCCAACCAGTGAAGGTAAAGTTAGTTTATAGAGGAAAGTACCCATGTTTGAACGTGATAGGGTATGCTGAACTCCCAAAAGAAGAGAGAAGAAAGGAAAGCTACTTAGGAGAGCAGTGCAGAGAGGGGGAGTAAAGTGGGAGGCAGTTTTACTGGGACAATTATACAGAGACAGGGTTGCAGAGAGAACAAGCTAGACACAGGTAAAGACAGACCAGCCAGAGAATGAGGAGCCAAAAGATAAAAACACATTGTTAGAGTTAGTTTGAAGCAAAGCAGAACAAAAAGTCAGAGGCCAAGAAAGTAGCCAGATTAAATCAATCAGCTTGGAGAGGAGTTTTGAACCAGAACAGCTGAGTTGAATCAGCCAGCCAGAGTTCAGAAAGAAATAGGAAGGGTAAACTTACTTAGCAGTAAGTTTCAGAGACTGAAAACATTCTAGGCCTAGGTAAGAGGCCAGAAGCTTCTATGACTAGGCCTAGGTTAGCAGACTGAGGCAGTACAATTACATCAGATGAATGAATACGTTTACACTAAGCCTTTGCCCCATATTTCACAGGTGAGAAAAGAGGCCCAGAATTAAGTGATTCCTATTGGCCCTCTCTCTTATAACCTGCTCTTAACGTGGAAGCACTGTGTATGCTGTTCTTATACTCTAAGGACACAGCAAGCATTGTTGGTGAGAGGACATTTTGAATAGGTCATTTCTGTTTAATGTTTTAACAATATAAATGGAACCTTTCACAGCTATTCTTTATCCATTTTTCTTTTGTCTGTTTTTAGAAGAAGCCAGACATCTAAGTTCTCTGTATTTATCCTACAGAGTCTATCTAGTACAGTAGGCCTTTAGCTATGACTTGTTTTATATTCATTTTTTTCCAACGAGCTGGTCACTATATATAATGATCTGTATTTGAGTCATCCCAGGTGATGTTAGGACTTGTCTTGAGACTGTTATAGACAGAGTGTGGAAATTTGTCATTTGGGGTGATAATTCGTAGGTTGCCCATTCTGAAGCTGTTGCATGATGTGCAGAGTGTTAGCAAACCGTGTCATTTCAGAGAATGAACTCATGGTTTTCTTTCAACTAGGTTTGTCCTTAACACAAAGATCACCATGCCACATGATGACCACATTACGGCTCTCTGTTTCAATAATGCAGAAAACTATGAAAAGCCCATACTGGTCACAGCTAGCAGGGATGGCCACTTCAAAGTGTGGATATTAACAGATGACTCTGATATATACAGTAAGTGCACTCAGTAGATGGTGTTGAAAAATTACAGTTTTAAGAAGTGATACATTTATATTGGCACTTGTATTCTTTTTGAGAAGGTGTTTTCCAATTTGTTGAAGTCTATAAACTGTTGCTTTATTTCAACAACTATTTTTCATATTAAACTTTTACATACATACCTTTCCACCAGAATCTGTGCATTGGGGGAGTGGGTGGGCATTTTGTGTCTGCTTGGTCCAGGTTAAAGGGTTCCTTCCACAAGGTCTCTCTCTTCTCCACCAGAGGGAGCTCAAGGTCTCCAGGAAGGGAAAAAAATACCAGTCAGTGGGTTACCCTTTTAACATAGAACAGTTGGGGGTGATTTGGGGTTTTGTTTTCTTTATTTAACTTTTTCTACCTGTAACCTGTCTCATTATAACCTGAATCATTATTTCATATTTATGCCATTTTTGTTATGGTTTCTTTTTCCATAGAAAAAGCCATTGGCTGGACTTGTGACTTTGTGGGTAGTTACCATAAGTATCAAGCAACCAATTGTTGTTTCTCTGAAGATGGCTCCTTGCTAGCAGTCAGTTTTGAGGAAATAGTTACAATATGGGACTCGGAAACATGGGAATTAAAATGTACATTTTGCCAACGAGCTGGGAAAATAAGGTAGGTAAATTAGTTTGTGTTGCTACCAATGTATGTATGTTTGTATTTTTAATTTAAAAAGCCTTTAAGCTCCAATAATAATGTATATTTTTCCCAAAGAGGTAATCTATAGTTTGCTGGGGAATAAGGGTAAGAATTAAACAAAATGTTGAGAAACTGTAACTTCTGAGTCCATAAGTAGTTTATAAGAATTTTCTAAACTACGATTAACATTGAACTTTGTACCCAGCTTTGTTCAATATAGTAAACACTTTCATGGTGTAGAAAATAAGGCTATGCTGTCTTTATGCATTCCTTTAAAAATACAATGTAATACTCAAACTATACTTCTGGTTCCCAGACCTGAGGGCAAAATAATAGGTAACTAATTTCATTTCATTTTAAATATATCTGATTTTGAATTTGCTTTGTAAGTTCAAGTACAAATTTTCTTTTTGTAGGTAAAAAAATGATAAAATAAGGCTTTGTTAAGTGGTGTGATATATTTACATAAACTATTATGTGCTGCATGGATTGTTACATGATACAGCATATAAGAGAGTTCATCATGGCATTATACCTGTTTTCCTAAAGAAATACAAGTACCTAATAATCCCTTTCTATTGGCTTAGCACCTTTACCATTGCTGTAACAACTAGAAACACAAAAAGAATAAAACTATTCCATGCTTATGAGTCTGTATGGAGTAGGAGTAAATGCAGTGGTCTAAGCCTGCAGTTCTTTGTAACTAAATGTGCTAGAGCTGCCATCTTTGTGATTTTTGACCTAGGCACCTTTGCTTTGGAAGACTGACATGCTCAAAGTATCTTCTCGGCACTACTGAGAGTGGCATTCTCTGCTGTTGGAATCTGCTCAGTTGTTCAAGTAAGCCCATGTGGGACGCCACAATTAGACTTTGACCTTTTAGGCATTGAGGACCCTATTTTCATATCTTTACCCCTACAATATATAATTTTTTACTTGACCAAAGGTTTTAAATCAGTGGCTGGTAGTGAGTTACAGATTGCAAATAATCAGGCAGCTATGCCAGTTGTACCCAGGGTGCAGGGACGAGTTGAGGACAAGCTGTTGATTGCATGCAACATCCCACTGTGTAGTCTGCCACACACTCCTGAAAAATTAGGTTTTGCTGGCCTGATGTTGGCACGGGGAAGGTGTGATGTTATTTCCTGATGAATGAGGGTGGTAGTCTCTGTCACCCACATGTAGTACAAACAGAAAAGCATCAGCCACGAATATGCATGAGCCTAACTTTGAGTGTCTGGGAGGAATACTGAAGTTCACTGTGCAGCTCTGCTTTCTGCCGCACAGCTCACTGAACCCTCCACAGACAGCATCCATGTATGTTGTCATTGAAATCATAAATCCTTCCATATAAGCATAACACTGAGCTGTCCCAAGGAAGATGAAGGGCACCTGTTGTAAAGACCTGAGCTTTTGCTGAACCTCTTCTCAGAAGTGTATCACTCTTCCCACAGTGCAGTGGAGTGCAAAACTAAATGTCAGAGTTATGGAACCCGACCCTTATTCAGACCATGTTGCTGCAGTGGCTCAGTCTTCAGAGGGCTCAGACTGTAAGTACCAACCATTCTCTGGTAGCATGCGGCCTTTTTCCTAAGTTTTCTTTTTACTGTTTTTAGCATAAGCTGAAGCATAGTTGCTTTGAGTCACAAATTGATATGCAACTGTTTGTCTGGGGTCTGCCCGCCCTCTTACCCAACACCTATAAAGTATGCATTCACACTTAACTGCTGGGAGTGTTCTAGTATATCCCTGACTTTTTCATGAGCCAGTTCCTTCTGAGACTTCAGACTCTCTCCTGACTGTTAACTGGACTTCTCTGCTTCTGAAACAATGCCTGCATCTCTTTCTTGGTTCTCCACACAATATTTGTACAGTGTTCTGCTGTCTCTGGAACAGAAACCCTCTTCATTTTCAGATTTTAGTCCTCATTCCTAACCTGTTGGGTGCATACTACATACCTATCAAGCAGCAGCAGCAACAGCATTGAAACAATCTAAGCTGAGCTATTTACACTGTGGGCTGGTAACAGGATTAGTGTGATCTGTCAGCCTGAGGCTAGAATATTCCTCTGTGGATAAAGTGCCATCTATCTGTTTTTTTCCTTTAGTGTTTGTATTTAAACCGAGCGAGCCAAGGCCATTGTATATTCAAAAGAATGTCTCCAGAGAGGAAGTCCAGTGGGGAGTGTTTGTTCCACGAGATGTCCCAGAATCATTCACCTCAGAAGCTCACCAATGGCTAAATAGATCCCAGTTTTACTTCCTAACTAAATCACAGGTAACTGTCTCCCTCCAAAGGGGTGGCCTGTTTATAGAAATAATGTTAGAAAGTTTGTTTTAGGTAGAACTCTTTTATTGAAGGTTTATTTCCCAAAAGAAATGGTCAAATAAGTGTCAGTGCAGCAGTGTTAAGAATGTGATTATATTAGCTCTTGTCTTAGTCAGGGTCTGCACAATCATGACCAAGAAGCAAGTTGGGGAGGAAAGGGTTTATTCAGCTTATATATTCATATCACTGTTCATCACCAAAGGAAGTCAGGACTGAAACTCAAGCAGGTCAGGAAGCAGGAGCTGATGCAGAGGCCATGGAGGGATGTCAGGTCCTGGCTTGCTTCCCCTGGCTTGCTCAGCCTGCTTATAGAACCAAGGTCACCAGCCAAGGGATGGCACCACCCACAGTGGGCTGAGCCCTCCCACCTTGATCACTAGTTGAGAAAATGCCTTACAGCTGGATCTCATGGAGGCATTTCCTCAACTGATGCTCCTTTCTCTGATAACTCCAACTTTCTTTGTGTCAAGTTGGCACAAAACCAGCCTGTATACAGCACTGTACCCCACACCTGGAAGTTTTGTGTTGGCAGAAGGGAAATTAAAGTAAGCCCCAAAATTACTTTAATTCATTTATTAGCATTTTTTCTAATTTTACTATTTGGTTTGCTGTTGAAAAAGCTTGTGGCTTTTATTTTGTTGCTGGGTTTTACATTTTTCTCAAAACATGATCTTGTAACTCCCACAGGACCTTCCAAAGAAATTTAAATCTTTTCTTTGGGCAGATATATATATCAAGATGAAAAAATTGGCATTTTAAGACATTGTGTAATCTTATTTCATTTGAACCCCCTAAGGTGTATTTTGTTGCATTAATTGATCTGTCTTTTTAGTGCTTATTAACGTTCAGTGCAAAGTATCCGGAAGAGAAACTCACACCAACAAGCAAACAGGTATGCTTTTTATGGTGCATGCTGTGTTGTCTTCCTTAAGAAAATTAGCTTTTATAATTCAGCTGTGACGAACATGTCTCAACTGAGCTCTAAGAAGGACTTGCTAAGTGCATACCTATAAACTCTGCCCTGCTACTCTAAGGTGTAGAATACTAAAAGTATAGTCTTGTGTTTTAAAGAGTCAGTCAGTTGGCCTGCCGTGTCTTATTTGTGGAATGGAATTGGCTAAATAATCAGTTGTAGATGGAGTGGGGTAGTACCAGCCAGAGTAGATGGGTAAATGTGCTTAGCTTATATTTAAAATGAGATCCCAACCTACTCCACTAAGGATCTTGGATTTTGTTGTCTGCACTGTTTTCTGGAACCAACCCTCTGAAAACTGAGGGGCAACTCTAGATCATCATTACAAAAACATAGATTTATTTACCAGTTTGGACTTCATATCTCTAAGAATGTGTTTAGATTCTGGATTCTGGGAAAAAAATAATTTGGATAAAGCCTCTAATTAATTTCATAGCCAGGTAGTCCACATACTTTCTTTTTATGATCAACTTTTTCCCTCATGAAATTAATTACAGCTGCCTCTTTTTTCCCATTTGCTGGGAGTTTGGTTTTGTTTTGTTATTTAATTCTACTTCAGGCTTTATTCAAATTATTTTTTTCCAGGATTTTTCAGACGCATATGTATTCTTTCAAGCCATGGAAACTTTTTGCAGACCCGTGGCTTACTTCATCTGGACTGGTTGTTCTGTGAATCTGCTACACGGTGCTCATCCTAGAATCTGCTCAGCATTCTGGGGAGTCATTTCACTGCTATAGTGCTAGATCCCATAGATTTTCTTTACTCACATACTTGCTTTGGTGAAGCCTATTCTGTTCAAACATGGGTTAACACCTTGCTGAACTTAAGCATCTTGCAGTTTGGGCAGTATTCTTTATCTTTCGTACTTGTTGATTAGTTGGGTATAAATGTAAACTGAAAACCATTTTCTCAACACTTTGAAGGTGGTGGCCTAAGATTCTATAGCTTCTGGTGTTCTTTATCTTTGACCATTTACCATAGCTTGCTTAATTTCTTTTGAAAACTCATTGAATTAACTCACAACATTTTGTTAATAACCAGCTATATTCTAGGGACTATTATAGACAACTGAGATATGTTAGCAAAACAGCCTTGTTTGTTTAAAAAAATGTATTTATAGGAAGTTAAGCAATAAGTCAGTAAAATATGTAATACATTGGAAAATGAAAAGATGTACAGCAGGGTTGGAGGTAGAGGAAAAGGTGAGTGAGGTGTGTCTTGGGATTTTACATTGGGAAGTCAAGGTAGGCCTTACTAAGTAGCTCCATCTTTCCTCTCCATGAAGTGTGGAAATTCCAGGAGAGCTTTGGATGGGTAACTGACTCAGGAGGTTACTCCATCTCCCACATGCCCTGGCTTTTGTTTTTGTTTTCTTATTTGTTTGGTATTTTATTTGTTTGTTTTAAAAAAGAATTCTCCTTAGTCCTCCTCTTTGTCCCCTGCCTGTTTTGTGTGCAGTTTGTCCTGTTTATCAACAATGCATACACACCTTGCTTTTCTCACAGTTGTCTTAGAATATTGTTTTCTTGACTTTACTAGGATTTCATCCTTTAACCTGCTGCATCCTTTCAGATTGTCAATGTTCTTTGCCCAGATGAGCATATAACCTCAGAAAACATGTTCCCATGATCTTTAAAATCCCTAGCAAGGAAGCCATGGTTTTCATTAGCATCTGTGTCTAGCTATCCCATGTAGAAAGTGGGACACTGGGCATCAGTTGGTTTGTCCTTGACATGAGAGTGACATTCTGTGACTTCCAGCTTTTCACCAGAATTGTTTTTTTAGCTCAGTGGCACTTACCTGTTCAAAAAATTTCCATCTTTATATTGAAGTAACTAACTCTTCTTTTACATCCATACAGCTGCTGGCAGAAGAAAGTTTGCCAACAACCCCATTTTCTTTCATATTGGGAAAACACAGGCAACAGCAGGATGCAAAGTTAACTGAAACTTCAGAGAATGAACTGGTACAACTCCCCTTAACCGAGAACATACCTGCAATTACTGAGGTGAGTGATCAGCACTGCAGAGCATGAGAGATGGAGCAGATTTAGTGATTGCATTTTGTGTCCAGATGGAGAAGGAGCCTTAGTGGGCAATTCACTCCTGTACCTGGGTGGGGAGATAGAGCTGCCCAGTGGGGAGAGCCGAAAGTACTATTTGCTTTGATTTGGTGTTTTCTTGGCCTTTTGTGTTTGTCTGGGCCTTTAGAATGAAAGGTATTAGGAGTTGAAACAGCAGTGTGTCAAAGGGTGACCTTTCTAACAAAGCGACTTTTCTGTTTGTCTATAGCTTCTTCACACCCCAGCCCACGTACTGCCATCAGCTTCTTTTCTGTGTTCTCTGTTTGTAAACTCACTGCTGCTGTCTAAAGAGACTAAAAGGTGAGAATTCCAGATGGTTTGCCTTCTGAGTATTTTTGGGAATGTCATCCACTATATTTGTACTTTAGATTTGAAATGTAACTAAGGACATCAAATTATTACATACAACACTTGTGAAGAGCTGAGGAAGAGATGGCTGTAACTGCTTAAAGATGCAGTTCCACATTTTGTAAGTTCATTTGGTTTTTTATGGCTCGTGCTCCATAAGGGCAGTTATCACAATGTTTTCAGTTGAGTTGCTTTTTCTATATGGTATTTCAATGTGGTGCCTTTAATTAAAAAGACCTAATTTAGAAATATCTAACAGTGTTTATGTTCTGTTATTGTCGAAGTGCTGAGGAAATTCCTGATGATACAGATATGGAGGAGAACAAAGAAAGTGATGATTCAGATAAAGAACATGATTGTGCTGAAAAGACCAAGGAAACAAGTAACTTGGACTTGGGAGAAGATGCTATACATCAGCTGTCGAAATCTGAAGAGAAAGAGCTGAGAAAGTTCAGAAAAGTCGATTATAGCTGGCTAACCTCTCTGTAGGCTGTGGATGTGTCGTGACACAGAGACATGTTGTATTTAATGTTTACTGTCTGTTAATACTCAAAATTTTATAAAGTTATTTTTTTCTTAAGACAAAATATTAAAAGTCTTTTGTTTATTTGCTCAAAAAGTTGCCTAGGTTAACCTTGAACTTGGGATTCTTTTTTCTTGGACCCCCCCAATCAGGATGATAGGCTTGTTACTTTCAGGTCTGGTCAAGCATGTTTGTTTGTTTAGATTTTTTTTTATTTTCTGTGTATGAATGTTTTTCTTGAATGTATGTATATGTTCCGCTGGCTACTCTGGTTTCTGACAAAATCGCATCAAGCGATTATGAGCCATCTCCCCAGCTCCACCATTCAGCCAAATGATTACATTTGTGAGAACTGATGAGCTTGCATTAGCAATGTCATAAAAGACCCACAAAGATAACTTCTGTCCAAGATATGGACCTCACTTCTGTGTGATGAAAGTTACACTCCTGGAAGTATATAAACTGAATGGTCCTAGTGGATGTGGATGGACCATAGGCTAGCCACCTCCATGTGTGTCATGCATTTCACACATTCCTTTTACAACTCGGTATATCAGCTACACCTTACTTTGACGGGGTGGAAGGGTTGCACGGGATCCAGAGATTAATTTACTTAGATGATTGGTCTATAAGAAGTGAAATTAAGACACAAGAACTATGCCTGACAAAGCCCAAATGCTGAGCACTTCTAGAATAAAACTGTCTCAAGGCACAGCAGTCATCTGTCACTGGGAAAGAACTGAAGTAAACACAAAGTGGGCCAGATACAGGGCTAATCCCAACTGAAAACTAGAGCTCCCTGGCACCGAACCTGTTAAAGTCCTTTAAGCTATCTAAGCTTCAACCACTTTATCTGTAAAATAAAGTCTTCCCCCTCCCTAACATACAGCTTTGTTTTCCACATTAGTTAAGTTGCAGACAGATGGGGGAAAGTTTAATGTATAACATTAGGCACTGGAGAATAAATAAATTGTGTTAAAATTAAGGTTTTTTGGATAGTTGCATACTAATTAAAAAAGGTTTTTTGTTAATATGCTATAAACCATTTTTCATGGGTTTTTGGGTTTGTTGTCATTATAGACTAGCACCCAGAATAAAAGTTATAAATTGTTTTAATGTTTGTGGATGTTTTAAATAATTTCAAGTCTTTGTTCCATGACTACAAAGGAGCTCTTCATCGAATCCTCTGAGTTAAACATAAACATCTGGCTGAGATGACCTAACTCTTGTCATGTATTCTGTAAGTCCGCCTTATTTGAACATGACTTCTAGAAACTTTTTTCTTTGTCCTAAAACTGTTTCCTGCAGCCAAAAAAAATGTTCAAATTACCTTGTAATACCAAATTAAATTTCTCAAAGTGGAGGTTTACAAAAGGATGGCTTAGTGGTCACAGATACAGCTTCTAATGTTCTACAGTGCAGCAACCACTCATGATTAACAGTGATGCGTTGACTTTGAAAACAGCAAATAGTTTTAAATGTTCCCAACACCACACAAAGAGATGATGAAGGCTTAAAGAATATTCAATATACACGCTAATAAACATGTCAGTTATCCCAGTCTGATCATTACTTATGTAATTTGTATTGAAAGGTTACACCATACCCCACATATATGAATAATTGATATATTCAAGTTGAAAATGAAAATATGCATTTGATAATGAAAGAAATGAAAAGGGTATAAAAGAAGCAGTTAGAAGGTCAGGGTGGGTCAGCATGAAGGGAGAGACAGCTGCTGGAAGGTGCTTAGAGCAACACTCCTGTTTCACTGAGATGACTAGCAGGGCCACTGAAGCTCAGTTTACCAAGCTCTCTAGGATGGCATTTCACAATTACCCTACTTCCTCTTCAGATTTCTCATTCCTCGAAGTCCCTTTGTCAGTTGTTGGAAAGGAAGCTAGGAAAGGGGATAACATGCAAAATGTAAATAAAATAAATCTAAAGCAAAAAAAAAAAAAAAAAAAGCAGGGCTATTTTTCTTGTATCATTCTGCTAGGGTCACCGAAATGGCAGGAGATAAGACCTTGACAGAGCCTAAGGCCTATGAGAATCATTACTAGAAAATTGCTCTGAGGTAAGAACAAAGCAGAAAGAGTCCCAGTTAGGATTTGACAGTGAACACAGTGGGACTAGACTAGAATAAAATAAGAATAAGCAGCGAGAGACCTAAGCAGTTATCAGGTTGCTGCTTAATTAATCACAGTTCCTTCCTCTAAAGTGCAGAATCAGACAAAATGACATCTCACTGTTTTGCTACTATGCAACCACAAAATTAAATTAGAAATGGAGCCTATAGTATGGCTCCACTTCCATCCCAGCCCCAAAATGATATACTAAAGTCATGATTCACATGTGTAAGTTATGGAAATACAGCTCTTTAGTTAGATAGCTTTAAAAATGACACACCTTTTGCTTAGAAACTCTTTGGGAAATCAGAGCACTGGGTCTACAAGATGCAATCATCAGACATGAAAGTGCAACAGTTCCTCCTATTGTTTTGTGGGGTTTTGATAAACCCTGGCACTCCATGGTCACCTGTCTTAACGGAAGGGTGAATGAATATGTGCTCCCAAAATAAGCATTTGAAATGCAAATGTTGATATTGTGCTCTGGTTCACATAGGAAAGTAAACATCTTGTTCCTTCAGAAATAACTGTCAACCATTTTAAGACATCTTTGTCTACTTGCCCAGCCAGCTTAGTGATTTGGTGAGTGGCATTTATACCAGAAGGAACTCCATACAGAGTTAGGAGATGAATTATTCATCTGAACCTTTTATACAGTTTGTTATTCTAGCTGGCTTTTTTTTTTTAAATCACATTTACCTTTCTTTAATCTCAAATTGTGGCTCACCAAAGTCACCAGAGAGTTGTTACCCTTTAGTAAAAAGTTATGGATGGTCTTGCTATTTAATTGCAGCCTCCTTTGGTACAACAAGGCAGCGTTGAGACCCACATTTTTTAGTAAAACAGAAGAGCCTGTGCTCTGTGACCTTCAAGATGCACTCAGTCCAAAAACAATAGCAACTGTACCCTAGAGAACAAGTTTGGAATCAGAACTCCTCATTGACACTATCTTCAGAAAATCATGTGGGAAGTGAGAACAAAGACTGAGGACTTCCTCCTCAGCTGGATGACACAGAAACATGCAAGAAAAGGTAGGGGTGAGCCTTTGCTGGCATTCAATAATCATGGGGGAAATGAATTGCCACAGGTTGTCTTGTATAAGCAGATTTTTGCCTCGGTCTACCAGCATTCCAACAAACTATTAAAGAGTTGTGTATCCTGAAATGTAGATAGTACAGTCCATGAATTTTAGTTAGGCAGCATGGTTTGAATAAATATGGCCCTCATAGGCTCATAGGAAGTGACACTACTAGGAGTTGTGGACTTGTTGGAGTAGGTGTGGTGTTGTTGGGGGAAGTGTGTCACAGAGGATGGGCTTTGAGGTCTCCAGAAGCTCAAGCCAGGCTGAATGTGTCTCTTCCTGCTGCCCAATCAGATGCAGAATTCTCAGCTACCTCTCCAAAAGCATGTTTGCCTGCACACCACCATGATGATAATGAACTAACCGTCTAAACTGTAATACTGTATCAATACTGTTTGCAACTAATGCCTTGGTAATGGTAATTCATTGAGGAATCTAGTATTAGTCTGAAATCCTAGCACAAACTGCAATGATTTCCCTCTGGGTACCATCCTAGCCTAACCTACCTCAGTTTCAGTTCACATATATGAGAGCTATTGTGGTTGTCAGGGGAGTATTCAAGTGGGAGTCAAAAGGGAGACTAGCCATGAAACGACTCATTACAGGGCTCATCAGAAGTTGCTTAAGAGTCCCTTATATACAATGATATAATAATAATTAGGACAGTACACAGTGTCAATTTAGGATTTATCATGTACCACTTAAAACCCACCGTAGGATATAGCTATACTTACACATTAAAATCCAGTCTTTCTGGAGCTGAAAAGATAATCAGCTGTTAAGAGCACTGGCTGCTCTTCCTAAGGCCCCAGGTTTGGTTTCTAGCACCTACCTTGTGGCTTGTAATAAATAATCTGTAATCCAATTCCAGGGGTTTTGATACCCTTTTCTGACATGCATGGCACTGCGCACATGTAGTACACAGTCATACATGTGGCAAAAACCCCATACATATACAAATTAAGTAAATAATAAAAATGTAAATTTTTTGTCTTTATCTTGTAGGATAGGATAGGATAGGACATCAAGGCCCAAAAAGCTTAAGTAAAATATCCAAGGTCCAAATAGAGCTCTGTTAGGCTCTAGAAGACACCCCTTAGTCACCAGGTCCCCCAAATGAGCAAGCAGGTTTAGTCACCACTGCCACCACAACAGTCTCCTTATTCTTGGAATCTTGAAAAAGCAGGTTCTCTAGAGCATTTCCCTTCTCACTAGGTTGGGCTGATCAGAGGCTCTTCCACCTCACCAGTCAGGCACATGATGGTTGAATGATGCCTACTTCATCCTCAACCTGGCCCTCAGGAGGTCTTTTGCTTGTATCGTCAACTGTTTCCCCTATTGCTTTGAAAATCCCAAGCATGATCTTGACATTATTTTTAAATGGAAACTTAAGGGTTCCTTGGAAAGTCAGTTGTGTAGGATGATGTTTTTCTGGGGCAAACACATAAATGTTTTCTTGAAGCAGACACAGGAGAAAGGCTGTTCTGCTAAAGCAAACACATGGAAAGACACATGATGAAGGATTCTTTGCTAACTACCAACATGTATTAGTCTGCCTTACATTGTGTAGTTGAGCTCCATTTGTTGGGACTCCATAGAGAGAAATGCACAGAAAATTTTCTGGTGGTATGCTACAGCTTTTGGGGGGCTGATTGGCAGTGATGTCAGCTGAGGCAGACGCAGGTGTTGAGGCAAGACAAGTGGAGGACACATGATGTTTGGAAGGTAATTAATAGGACTCAGTGACCAGGGCTGAGCTTAGTTTGCTTATAGAGCCAGCTGTGCAATGCTTGTTGGTCTCGCATCTTCATTGATCTTCACTTCTCTGAGAGGCACAGCCAAGAACTTCTCCTGGTCCTTCCTGCTGACTCATGCTGAGGCTGAAGCCTGGCTGTCTCTGCTAGGTAATGCCTTCCTTTTCTGATTCCTGTTTGCTAGCCCAACTCTATCAAACTGGACTGTATCAGTGAAGTGTTTACAAATCAAGCTGCCACTGCTGACCTATGAACTGAACTGCCAATTTCCAGACAACACAGATGGGAGTTGCTCCAAAGAACCTTGCTAAATAGGTCCACCTTCCAATCCCCCCTACCCCGTATCTTTTTTTCCACTACCTCTGGTGGGTGGTGGGCTATAAGGGAGGTTAAAGCATTTAAAAACATCATTGAAAATAGGATTTGGAAAAAAATGAAGTTATACTACTTTGTTAGGTAAATTTCCAACACTTACCATTGAGAAAAGTTCCTGTTTCAACAGCTGAAGCATGCCTGGTACAAATCATGACTCACATGCAGGATCTATTGCTGGTACTGTCTCAAGAGCTGTAAGCCACCCACATCATCTGCATCACTGTCCTCCTGCTAGACCTTTGATCTACCTCATCAAAGTCATATATGACCTTTTTGAAGGACAGGGATTCAACTGGCCCATTTGGTACTCATCTTAGAGATTGTTTTCCTCACGCTGCAACTGATTCTGTTCAGTCTCCTAAACAGCCTACATCATTATCTGTGACTCCTGGAAGAAATGTGAAAGATGTCAGAATCAAAACGAAGTCACTTCTGTCAACCAACAACCAAAGAACAATTCAAAAGATAATTAAACTGGAAGGTTATGATGGGTTTTTACACATAATTATCTGATAATTACCTCAAAAGATTCAGGTAGGCCACAAGCTTCACAGAGGCCACAGCCTGATACACAAGAATATCTGTCCAGTAACTGTTCTACCCCAAACTAACATCTCTAAATAGTAATCATTGTAACCAAGGACTAGTGTAGCAAAATATATTACATAATCTGTTTTTGTCTTTAAGATGCCCTGTGCCTCGGTCTTTCTAAACATACCCATAGTTTACTATATGACATGAATGTTCTCACAGCCATGGTCTACTGTTCACTAATAACTGCCATTATTCTTGGCAATGATTTTTCTGATTTTTTATTACATTGACAGATTTTACCAAGCACCAGGTAGTAGTCACACTCTTTCACCTTGGCCATGCTGTGCTTGCCTCCCTCCTCTTACAGAGTAGGATTCTAGTAGAAAGTGAGATCTGGTATACTGTAAATGTCCCTAAAGCATTTTATGCTTTTCTCAGTCTGTTCAGCTTTCAGAATTCCATGGATGAACTCATATAAACCCAATATCTTATGAGCACAGAAATTTATTTCTTACAGTTCAAGAGACCAGGAAGACCAACACAAAAGTGCCAGTTGAGTCACTGGTAAGGACCTGTTTTGCTTCTAGAAAACCACCTTGGAGTCCTCCAGCATGAATTCCTAATCCCAGCATGCTCTGGGTTACTGGTGGCACTGTCCACACTGGCACCAACCACACCAATCCAACAGAGGTAATTCCCCAGGTGACGTTTTCTTTTGCCAGGTGACTCTACCTTGTGTTGAGTTGACAAAAACAAACCAGAACAAGTAAAATCCAGGGCTCCAAGTTCCTATATTTATTCTGTCTTGTCATCCTCTCCAGAAACAGGGACTCTAGCTTCTAGATACCCAGGACCCTTTCACTTCTTAGACACAGTCTGTGTTGTGTCTTCCTTTACCTGAATCATGCTTGTTAGGTGTTTTGTTTTTGTTTTTGTCTGTTTGTTTTTTGCTTTAAACAAAATGGGTTATAGTTTATTCCTGTTTCTTTAGAGGAGCATATAAAAATGTATCCACAATTGAAGCCACATCTTGACCATCAATTCCCCTGGCTAAAAATACAAGCAATAATTTTACAATTATGTCAAATGGTTTTTAATACTACTTTTGATTAATTTTTAAAAGACTTTTTAATTTATTCATTTTATGTATTTGAGTACACTGCTGCTCTCTTCAGAAATATTAGAAGACATTGGATCCCCGTTACAGATGGTTTTGACCCACTATGTGGTTGCTGAGAATTGAACTTATGACCTCTGGAAGAACATTCAGTGCTCTTAACTGCTGAGCCATCTCTCCAAGCCCCAATTTTGATTAATCTTGTCTAGAATGTGCATACAAGTTTTTCTGGATCAGAGAAAGGTTTCTTATTAATTACTTTACAATAACTAGCACTCATGTGAACCCCTACACACACACACACACACACACACACACACACACACACACACACACACAAACTCAAGTGTTACAATGAGGACAAGCTGGAAACTGGAAAATCCAGTTTGATGAGTAATAAGTAATTTCTCTCCTTTCCTAACAAGAAGCTCAGGATCCTTAACCCTCCTGTGATAGTGTTCTTGAGAAGATAGAATATTATTGCCTGCTTTTTACGTAACAGAACTTGAAGGCCAGGTGCTTTTAAGTGTCTCTGATATTATGATTTAGGATGATCTTGAAATCAAATCACTGTCATCTTCTGGTGACTTGAGGCCTAAAGACAGCTGGATGTAACTGTTGTATCTTTTCACCTATCCCTTATCATCAACCCATGTCATGGCCACTAACTCAGTAAATGGGTGAGGTTCTCAGATCAGAACCACTATCATCACAAGTAGGCTACAATATGGCAAGAGAACTGCCATCTTACATGAAAGCAAGCTGATGAAATAACTGCAGAGTTCTGTGGGATGTAAAAACATGCCAGGAATTTTGGTGAGGTAGAGCAAAATTGAGATCTGGAGACTCAGGTGGGAACATACACTTGAGGCTTAAGCAACTACCAGCTCCTTGTCAAACTCTTGACCAGGAACACATGCCATGCTTCTCACATAAAAGAAACAGATCCTATCATCATGAAGCCTCAAAACAGGGTTCTCCATGCTAAGTTATGTAGAGGCCTAAAGGGTTTAGCCAATGAGCTTCCCTTTCCAGACATTTCTACCAGCAAAAGGTATTTAATCTCAGGCCCTCCCTGGGAAGTGGAGTGTGGTTTTACACATTCACTTTCTGCCACGAAGCCATGAAGAAGGTCTTCACCTACAGAGCCACAGCCTAATCTTACATAGAAAACCTCTCCATGGTTTCAGCTACAACCGCCACTGAGCCTGTCTCTGCCAAGATAAGGACAATTTTCCCAGCCGGTACAAGCATAGCATCCCCTTTTATCCTAGCCCTAGGCTAGATGCTGTCCTCAGCCTGTGTACCCCCACTCCACCCAACTCCAATCTCTGCTCTTCCTCAACTTTCAGTGGCATCTGTATGTCCAAAAAGTCTGAGAACCCTGGAATGAGCTCCTGCTTTCCCACCCCCAGAGTGGTACCTTGACACTTTCCCACAGCCCAGCACATGGATGCACAGTCAAACTCCCTGCATTATTCATTTAGCCTCTCCAATCAGAGAGGCTGCCCAGTGGCAGAGCAGATGCAGGCTTAAAGAGTTCCCGGCAGAAAATAAAAGTCAGGATATACATCAAGCTCCAAAATCAGCAAGTGCAAACTGAGATTCCTGTATTCAGCAGAACGACTGACCCATCATAGCTAAAGAACAGAAAAAAAGTCTCCACAATAAATGCCAACCGGAGGAATTGATGAACTCTGAACTAGCGATTCAGAAGATAATTGAAGGGATCTTATACAGGAAAGAAAGAAGAATCACAGGGAAAGAATAAAGTAAGTAAACTAAAATGGGAAATAAAGAAATGAAGAATAGGAAAATATCAAGCATTACAAAATGACAGAATTAGAATGTGCCTTTCAACAATAACAATGCAAATTTTCTCAATTTTCCAATCAAAAGACAAACTAGCAGAGTGGATTAAAAATAAGACAAATATTTTTGCTACAATAAACTCCACTAGCAGGGGGAAAAAAAAAAAAACTAGAAAACTCAGGTGTGGCTTGTACTAGCATTAATAAGATTTACTCACATGAGTTTTTATATTTTTAAAAGGACATTTCATTTTGATTAAGAAAACAAATCAACAAGAAAATTCTAAACATAGATGTACTAAACATCAGAACTCCTTATTTCATAAACAAATTGAATGTAAAAGCATAGATCAACTCTCAGAATTATAGTAGGTGACTTTAATATCCTGCTTTCATCCCTTGTCCTTTAAACTGGTACACACTGTTAGTTAGTCTGCTTCATGGAAGACACTATATCCTGAGGCATACCAGAAGATCTGCTGCACCCAGGGTATCTGACACCACAGCCTGAGATATCCCAGGAGATTCACTGTGCTTAGGACACTACAGTTTGAAGGTGTCCCAGGTGTTTTTCTGTACACAAGGAACAGAACAACCAACACCATAGTTGAAAGACCACCCAGGGTCTCTGTGGCATGCAGAGAAACTGGCCCAAAAGACTGAAAACCTTCCTGGAGTTTGGCTTCAAACAAGGAAACAGAAACCATAGTTTATAGGCTCCTTGAAGAACAGCTTCACACAGGACAAAAGCTAGACTACTCCTTTGAAGACCCAACAGTCTAAAGCCCTCCCAGGAGATCTGTTGCAGCCAGGGCAACAAATCAGCGGCTTCTCTGCCCTGCTGAAGACCCTTCAGTTGGAAGACTCCACAGGAGGTCTGCTACAGTCAGTGCCATTGGCCTACCAGGAGAACTATAGCAACCCAGGGAAAAAAGAGTGATAACTAGATGGCAAGAGGCAAATGCAAGACCATAAGCAACAGAAGCCGATATACGTGGACATCATCATGTTCTCCCACAAGTGCAAGCCCTGAATACACAAACATACCTAAAAATCAGGAAGCTGACCTAAAATTCTATCTCATGAAGATAATAGAGTCCTTTAAAATAGGATATAAATAACTCACTGAAATAAATACAGGAAAATACAGGTAGAACCCTTTAAAGAAGAAATAAATAAATCCCTCAAAGAAATACAGAAAAACACAATTAAACAGGTGAAAGAATTGCATAAAGTGATCCAAGACCTAAAAGTGGAAGTAAAAACAATAGAGAAAACAAAAATGGAGGCAAACCTAGAAATGGAAAACCTAGGAAAGAGGTCAGGAATTACAGATGTAAGTATCATCAATAGAATACAAGCGATAGAAGAAAGAATCTCAGGTGTAGAAATTACATTAGAAGATATTGACACAACTGTCAAAAAAATTCAAAACATAAAAACTTATAATATAAAACATTCAGAAAGTTCATGAGACAATGAAAAGAAAAATCTAAGAGTAATTGGAAAGAGGAGAAAGAAGATTCCCAGCTCAAACTACCTGAAAACATCTTTAACCAAAGTCATAGAAGAAAATTTTCCCAACCTAAAGGAAGAGATGGCCATAAAATTATAAGAAGCCATAAACAGCAAATAAATAGGACGAGAAAAGAAAGTCTTCTTGTCACATAATAATCAAAACACTAAACAAAAAAAAAAAAAAGAATATTAAAAGCTGCAAGAAAAAAGGGCCAAGTAACATGCAAAAGTAGACATATCAGAATTACACTAGACTTCTCAACAGAGAATATGAAAGCCAGAGAGCCTATTCAGAGGTCATGCAGACTCCAAGAGAAAACAAATGCTAGCCCAGGATACTATACCCAGCAAAACTCTCAATCAACATAGATGGAGAAACCAAAATAGTCCAGGGGACAGGGGAGACAAATTCAAACAGTATCTATGTACCAAGTCAGCCCTACAGAGGATCCTAGAAGGAACCAACACAAGGGTACCTGCACAAAAGAAAAGACAAGATATTAAACATCTCACAACAAAGCCAAAAGAAGAGAACCACTAGCACATAAAGCCACATACAAAAACAAAATTAACAGGAACCAACAGTCATCTGTCTTTAATATATCTCAATATTAATAGACTCAACTTACCTATAAAAAGCCTGGATATACAAAGATCTACCATTTTGCTGCATACAAGAAACACACATAAATAACAAAGACAGATACTATCTCAGAATAATAGATGAAAAAAGATCTTCCAAGCAAATGTTCCCAAGAAACAAGCTGGTATTGCCATCCTAATATCCAGTAAAATAGACTTTCAACAGAAGGTTTTCAAGTGTGATGAGGAAGGACACTTCATATTAATCAAAAGGAAAATCCAGCAAGAGAAAGTCTTAATTATGAACATCTATGCCCCAAATGCAAGATTACCCACATTCATAAAAGAGACTTTATTAAAGCTCAAAACACACATTGAACCCAAGTTTTAGAAATGGAGTAGTCATTGAAACAGAAACTAAGCAGAGACACAGTGAAACTAATAGAAATTATGAACCAAATGGATTTAACAGGTATCTACAGAACATTTCACCCTAAAATCAAAGAATATACCTTCTTCTTAGTACTTCATCATACCTTCTCCATAATCAACCATATAATTGGTCACAAAACAACCCTCAACAAATACAAGAAGATTGAAACAATCCCATGAATTCTATCAGACCACCATGGCCTAAGTCTGGTCGTCAATAATAGCAAACACAACAGAAAGCCCACATACACATGGAAACTAAACAACTCTCCACTCAGTGATAACTTGGTCAGGAAAGAAATAAAGAAATTAAAGACTTCCTGGAATTTAATGAAAATGTTGACACATCATACCTAAATTTATGGGACATAATGAAAGCAGTGCTAGGAGAAAAAATTATAGCACTAAGTGACTGGTAAAGTAACTGAAGAGATCTTACACTAACAAATTAAGAGCATACCTTAGAGCTCTAAAACAAAAAGAAGCAAACTCACCCAGGAGGAGTAGAAGGAAGGAAATAGTCAAACTCAGAACTGAAATCAACCAAGTAGAATTAAAAGAATCAACAAAACCAAAAGCTGGTCCTTTGAGAGAATCAACAAAATAGATAAACCTCCAGACAAACTAACTAAAAGGTCCATAGGCAGTATCCAAATTCACAAAATCAAAAGTGAAAAGGGAGATATAACAACAGAAATGGAGGAAATTTAAAAAATCATCAGATCTTACTACAAAAGCCTGTACTCAACAAAGTTGGAAAAATCTAGATGAAATGAATGGTTTTCTAGACAGATACCACATATCAAAGTTAAACCAAGAGCAGGTAAACTATCTAAACAGGCCCATATCCTATGATGAAATAGAAGTCATTAAAAACCTCCCAACCAAAAAAAGGCCAGATGGATTTAGTTCAGAATTCTATGAGATCTTCAAAGAAGACCTGATGCTAATATTTCTCAAACTATTCCTAAAATAGAAACAGAAGGAACACTACCTAACTCATTATATAAAGCCACAAGTATTCTGATACCTAAATCACTCAAGGACTCAACCAAAAAAGAGAACTTCAGACCAAGCTTACTCATGAATATTGATGCAAAAATACTGAATAAAATTCTTGCAAACCGAATCCAAGAACACAGTAAAAATATCATTCACCACAATTACATAGGCTTCATCTCAGGGATATAATGTTGGTTCAATATTCAAAAATGTACCAGAGACCTGGGAGGTTGAGACTCTCAGGACTCAAAGGAGGGACCCTAGATGAAATGCTCTACAGTGGGGAGAGGGAGCTTAGAGAGTCCACTCCAGCAAAAAGACAGGGCATCAAATGAGGGATATGGGTGCTATTCTACAGTCAAGACTGACCATAATTGTTCCTGTCTGAAAGAACTGCAGGGATGGAAATGGAGAATAGCATGAGTAAAAGAAGGTCCAGGGACAGGCCCAAGTGGGATCCAACTCAAGTGAAGTGCCCAAGATCTGACACCATTACTGAGGCTATTGAATGCTCACAAGGGACTTATTATGACTGCTCCATGAAAGACCCAACAAGCAGCTGGAAGAGCCAGATGCAGATATTTGCACCCAACCAATGAACAGAAGCTGCTGACCCCTGTGGCTGAATTAGGAAAAAAAGCTGGAACTGAAGAGGAGGACAACCCTGTGGGAAAACCAGCAGTGTCAATTAACCTGGACCCTTAAGATCTCTCAGACACTGGATCACTAACTAGGCAGCTTACACCAGCTGGTATGAGGGTCCCAACATATGTACAGCAGAGGACTTCAGTCAGAGAAGATCCACCTAACCTTCAAGAGACTGGAGGCCCAGTTTAGAGTTCTGGTGGGCTGGGTGGGGTGGGTGGGGTGGGGACATACTTGTGGAGATGGGGGTGGGAAGGCATGGGGGTGGAGGTTTAACAAAACTGGGCTCACTGAATTTCAGAACAGTGACATTGTCTTTTGCTGCACACAATATACCGTTTTTCACCTGCAATTATTTTCACAAATGGTACAAAGCCTGTGACATATGACACAGGAGCCAGAAAAATCACTTCACATACTCCACAGAAAACAGTCCAGCCATTTTGAAGTTTAGGAGAGTTTATGAGAACTTGCAGGCCAGATAACTTCTGTATTGGAAGAAATTGTACAGAAGCCCAGTGTTAATTTTCATTCTCCTGATAATGAGACTACCTTAGTGACTGAACCTAATACAAGATCTGATCATAAATGGGCCATGTCATGCTGTTTTTTGTTTTGTTTTGGATTTTTGGGGGGAGTTGTTTTTGTTTTTTCTTTTGTGTCTCGATCGTCCCTGTTCTTAAGGAACCCTCGTATCTTCTTCTTGGTCTTCAGAAACAAGCTTACCCATATGCTGGGATAATTCTGCTTCTCCTCTGTTCAAGAGATAGATACCATGCTTTTCTATGGTCTTGCCTTCAAGAGTTTCAGTTTGGCTACATGTCCTTCAGAAATTACCCCTTAAGGAATGGGTCCACAAGCCCCTCTTCTAACTGAGGAGCCATTAGATGGCTTTTAAGGAAGTCAGTTTTCTTTAAGAGTGTGTGTGGTCCCTGGTAGATAAACTACCCTCCACACCCAGGAGTATATAGGCAGCAAAACTTGGATTCAATAGATAATAAATACTTTTCTAATTTTAGAAGATAACACAAATTTGGGGAAGATAGGTAAGTAGATGTGGATCTGGGAGGAGCTGGGGGAAGTGGGGAGTATGGTTGATCAAATATACCCTGTGAAATTCTCCATAATAAAAAATTACATTAAAAAGTACTTCAGAGCTAGATAGTGGCAGCACACACCTTTAATCCCACCATCTGGGAGGCAGAAGTAGGTGGATCTCTGTGAGTTCAAGGCCAGCCTAGTGTACAAAGCTAATTTAGCATAGACAATGCTACACAGAGAAATCCTATTTTGGGGAAAACAAAAAGACTTCAAAAAAAAATTAAAAATCAATCAGGGGTTGAAGAGGGCTAAGATTTTGGAGGGTTTTCCAGATGACCCAAGTTCTGTTCCCATCATCCACATGGCAGCTCACAACCATCTTTAACTCCAGCTTCAGGGAATTCGATGTTCTCCTTGGGCCTCCTTGGGCTCTGTATGCATGAAGCATTCAAGCAGACAAAACACCTATATACATAAAATAAAAATTTTAAGAGAAAATATGTATCACAGCATCAACTGTTCAAGACACTTTTAAATAAGGATTAATTTTATATTTCCAATCTCCTGGAGTAATTAATTCATAAGAAATCCACATCCTGAGACCCAGCTCTGTCCCTACAAGGTGGTTATTCAGCATGCTTTCTCACCTATGTACTCTGCAAGCAGAAACTGGAATGTCTGACCTCAGCTCAGCAAGCCTGGAAGGCATCCTATCTGTAAGATCTGCTCTCAGGCTTCAGGTTTCAACATCACTAATCCCTTTTTGCTTTCAAGTGACTTGGAACTTCAAATCTACTCCATATATCATCTACTGTGGTCACTCTGGTCCTTTCATTGATCTTGCAAGTAAATACTTCAAGATTTATGTGGTTATGCTGGCTTTTTGGGGTTATTAAACTTTTTTGCTAAAGGATTCAAGTTTCCAAGTTCAGAGTTACACCTATGATACATCCAGAAATTCTTCCAGGCTGCCCTTGTTTATCATCTGAGCACAATCTAGTTGCACCTGTTCTTGATCTCTCACATGCAAGAGACAATCACAGAGGAGTTTCAGAAGATCAGGTGTGTCATCAGTCCCTGAAGATCCTGAGATAATTCAGATGACATCATATTTTCCACCAAAAACTCCCAGGCAGCATAAAGGCTTTTGCAGTGTACACTCAAATCCTTTTTTGTCTCTTTTGATTGCTAAGGTTCCTACCAGTTATGTTGGGCCAGCCATTTTATTTTATTTTGCTTTTGTTGGATAGGTCTTATATCTAATTAAAATTTTAAGTTAGCATACTAAGTAATGGGCTTCATTACGGCATATATATATATATATATATATATATATATATATATATATATATATATATATATATATATATATATGGGTTATTATATTTTGTCCTTACATGTTGAGTTCCCCTGCTACGTTTCCCCTATTGCCAGCCATTCCCACCTATGGCTACTCTCTCAATGCTGAGAGATTCTTCTGGAGAATTGTAATACCAAGAATAGATTTTTCTAAAACTAAGGATGCTTGTGTTATGTCTTCGTTTGAGGATGCCTTTGAAAAGCAGATGAACTGTCTGTTTGATTAGAAAAAAAAATTGTCCTGATTTCATATTTTGTTCTTCCAAAACAAAGTTTCCAGTAGCATAAAAAGTTGTGCCAGGAACTTCTGTGTATCTAATTTTCTTTCATGTTCTTGGCTGTTTATGCATCTCCAATCATAGAAAGAGGTGTATAAGCGCACTGTTTATAATTTGCTCTCATATGTTATCCAATCACAAGTGGTCAGAGCTAAATACATGTATATATAAACATATAAACAACATTAATGGAAACAGAAGTGTGTGTGTGTGTGTGTGTGTGTGTGTGTGTGTGTGTGGTGTGGTGTCTGTGTGATTATAGAAGAGGTCATGAATCTGAGAGGGAGTAGAGAAGACAAAGAGTTGGAGGGCATGAAGAACAATAGAAATTATGTAAATACACTATACTCATAAATAAACTCTAAAAAACATTTTAAATGCCTTAATTCCAGCTTCCAAGATGCAGAGACAGAGCAGGTAGAACTCTGTAAATTTTGTAGATGGTAGGTACTAAAACAAACAAAAAAAAAAAAAAAGCCTGACTAAATACAAAGTTTAGAGGTAAAAAGTTGTCAATGTCAGCCAATTAATCATGACATTCAGAACGCAGATTGTATGCTTGTTCCACAGACTTTAGATGTAAGATTTTTGTCTTATTCCCTTTCAACTTAAAGTTTCAAGATGGATAGAGAATTTTCTAGCAAGAAAAGAAGAAAGACCATTAGCAACATCTATTGTGCCTTTCTTTTTTTTTTTTTTTTTTTTTTTTTTTTTTCCAGGAAAGCAAAAACATTTCCAGAAGTTCGAAACAGGCTATTTTTGTTTGGTTCAGTGGCTAAGATTAGGCCATTTGACTTTGTTATGTCTGGAAAGGAAAAAGAATTTGCTTAGCTTGATTATGATTCATCCTCTGGAGCTGGGCAGATTGCCACTTACATTACTGAAATCCAAACCAATCAACCCAGGACCTTAGTGGGCCACAAGAACAATTTCTTACTTGTGAACTTAAGGCTATTGGTGATTATTGGGTTTGCTCACAATTGACTGGGCATAAATCCAGACTGTGTATGTGTTCCTTCAAGCTGCATCACATTCTCATGATGAGTAGGAGATATTGCATATCTCCAGCCAGATAAAAACACACAAATATATATGGCATCTTTGTTAATGTCATGCCCAATAATATTTAATTCATGAAATAAATTACTTGGCCAAGTTTAACATATATATATATATATATGTCTCATATGTATTCCTACAAATTCATATATGAAATTCTTAAAATATATATTTGCATTTATTTTCCACCTTATTTTACAGACAACTGAGACTCCAATAGCAAGAAAGACAGGAGTACTTGTTAGCTAATTTGACCAGGGAATACCACACTAGCAGAGTTGAAACGAGCCTTGGAAATCTACTGCTCTGGTTTAGAGGAAGTAGAGATAGTGAAGAACTGGTAGTTATAAAATCCTTTTCTGGCAAAGTTTTCCAGTTATAACATTGACTATGGTCCCAGAAGGCCAGAGTTGACATGAATACCTCTAAAGATGAAGTTCTGAATCCCCTACCTTCAGCTTTTTGCTCTTTGTATTGAATCTAAGCTTTTGAGCATGAAGAACATGAGTCTCAAATATGTCATGAGATTTCTGTACTTATTTATTTATTTGTTCATTTATTTTGAGATAGGGTCCATCTATATAAATGAGGCAGTGTAAGTTTAAATGGCGGCCAGCCTCCCAATGGCTCCAAATGTCCTATTCATCATAGTACATTCATCCATATGTCACCTACTTGTATACTGTGCTGGAGTTTACCTGTGTGATTTCTATGTGTAAGTTATAAGACAGTCCTGCTTCTTTCTCACATTCTCACTCTTGCTCTCCTTATGTCTTCCTCTATTCTAGTCACTCTTGGGGAGCCCAGTTGCTATGTTGTGAGCAGATCCATTAAAATACATGCACAGGAAGGAATGGGGGCCTTCAAGTAAGAGCCACATAAATAAGGCTCCTAAGAAATGGGTGCCCCAGCCCAGACATGGTTTCAAATTTTTGAAGATTGAACTAATGACTTGCCTTTAACCTTATGAGAAACCCTGAGAGAAAGGTACTCTCTTTTCCTATCCAGAGAAACTGCATGAGATGAGCAAATGTCTGTTGAAAGCTGTACTGCATTGGTCAAACTTGCTAAACATAAGCAGACAACTAAAAATGTCCAGAAATTAGTATTGCCTCAAGAATGTGTTACCCTAGTGTGTGACCAATGGATCCAAAGCTACCAGTCACATGTGTTGTCACCACAGATAAAACTAGTGTCTGAACTCTGATGGCTCATGGACTGAACACCCACTTCTCAGGGTCATGGACTAAACATCCAGTTCTCAACTATGACCACACCGGCAAATAAGAGGGTTATGATCCCATGCTTTACTTCATCTTCCAAATTACACATTTTAAGTAACTAAGGAGCAAATGTGTATTGGCACCTAGCACCACAGTCATGAGCATAACCCGAGAAGTGCAACAGTTTTTCTTTTCTACCTTGTACCATGGAAAATATTTATGAAATATAAAATGTGAAAAGCCGTGTCTTTAAAATAATGTAACCAGTAATCCAAATTCTTCCTCAAAAATTGGTAAAAGTCTGATTTCTATAGTTGACCTTTACTGGGTTTGCAAAAGTGATCTTTATCTCAGGAGTTGGTTTATGGTGTGGGCTGGGTGCTATCATGATGAACCACCATTTGGCATGTCTGTGATACAAGCAGGAAAGGAATCCTGCAGAGCGCACTCAGAACAGTCTTCAGACCCAGGCCACTCACAGTGCTGTTCTCTTCTGTAGGGAATAGAGATAGTTGTGTGACTAGCAGCGTCTCTGCCTCAGTGTGAATCCTGTGTACCACAGCACTCCATAGGCCCATGGCCACGATGGCTCCTGTTTCCATTTGCAGGTTCCTTGTGCCCAGTTCTCTGCATGTTCTACAAATATATGTGTTTTATTTCCCTACTTCCTGACCTTGGCTCCTTGGCTATATTAATATTATTTTGTCTTGTAATACTTTTTAATGTTTATTAGCAAGAACCAAGGGCTGGAGAGATAACTCAGAGGTTAAGAGGTTATGTTCTTCCATAAGATCTGGGCCCAATTTTCAGCATCCACATGACAGCTTAAAATCTGTTTCCAAGAGCTCTGACGCCCTTTTCTGACCTCCATGTGTACCAGTCATGTAAAAATCGAAAAAAATTAAAATAAACTAAAATAAAACAAAAAACAAAACTACACACACACACACACACACACACACACACACACACCCTATATGTAAATCATTAACAAATATCACTATTTTCCAAAATGAACCCTTTCAAAACAAAAAGAAAAGGGATAGACAAAGCTAAAAATTTATGTTTAAAAATATTTACTAATAATGTTATAAAAATAGAGATTATAGTCTGAATCCATGTTGATGTCCCTGGCCCACATTACCACTGAATGCCATGCAGATTACCATGGTCTATGCTGCCATTTGAAGTTGCTTCAAGTGGGACAGGATGTACTGGGGACCATGTTGGTGTCTGTGGCAACTTGAGTATGTTTGGCCCAGGGAGTGCACTCTTAGGAGGTGTGGCCTTGTTGAAGGAAGTACATCACAGTGGGGGCAGGCTTTGAGATGCTCCTCCCAGTCATGTGGGAGTCAGTTTTCTCCTGTTTGCCTTCAGAACAAGATATAAAACTCTCATTACCATGTCTGCCTAGATGCTAGGATGCTAGGACCTTGTTGATATTGAGCTGAACTTCTGAACCTGTAAGCTCCAGTTAAAAGTTGCCCTTTATAAGAATTGCCTTGATCATGGTGTTCCTTTACAAATTTGGAAACCCTAAGACAGTGTCTGTGGCCCATTTTGTTCTCCCTTCTACAAAGGACTGAGGCATCGCATTTTGGCCTTCCTTCATTTTGAGCTTCAAAAGGTCTGTGAATTATTTAAGTATTCAGAGCTTTCTGGGGCTAGTATCTGCTTACCAGTGAGTGCATACTATGAGTGTTCATTCATGACTGGGTTACCTCACTCAGGATGATAGTCTCTAGTTCCATCCATTTGACTAGGAGTTTCATGAAGTCATTGTTTCAAATAGTAGAGTAGTACTCCATTGTGTAAATTTACCACACTTTCTGTATTTATTCCTCTGTTGAAAGACATCTGGGTTCTTTCCAGATTCTGGCTATTATAAATAAGGCTGTTATGAACATGGTGGAGCATGTGTCCTTGTTATATGTTGGAGCATCTTTGGGGTATATATATATATGGGTGTGTGTGTGTGTGTGTGTGTGTGTGTGTGAGTGTGTGTATTTATATATGCCCAGGAGTGAAATAGCTGGATTTTCAGGTAGTACTATGAGTTTTCCTCTCAGGACTGCTTTCATTGCATCCCATAGATTTGGGTATGTTGTGTTTTCATTTTCATTAAATTCTAGAAAATCCTTAATTTCTTTCTTTATTTCTTCTATGACCATGCTCTCGTTTAATAGAGCATTGTTTAGTTACCATGTGTATATGGGCTTTTTGTTGTCTTTGTTGTTATTGAAGACCAGCCTTACACCATGGTGATCTGATAGGATGCATGGGAGTATTTCAATCTTCTTATATCTATTGAGGCTTGTTTTGTGACCGATTATATGGTCAATTTTGGAGAAGGTGCTGTGAGGTGCTGAGAAGAAGGTGTATTCTTTTGTTTTAGGATATGTTCTGTAGATATCTATTAATTCCAATTGGTTCATAACCTCTGCTAGTTTCACTGTGTCCTGGTTCAGTTTCTGTTTCCATGATCTGTCCATTGATGAGAGTGGGGTGTTGAGGTCTCCCACTATTATTGTGTAGGGTGAAATGTATTTTTTGAGCTTTAGTAGGGTTTCTTTTATGAATATGGGTGCTCTTGTATTTGGAGCATATATGTTAAGGATTGAGAGTTCCTCCTGACAAATTTTCCTTGTAGTGAGTAAAAAGTGTCCTTCCTTATCTTTTTTGATAACTTTTGGTTGAAAATCTACGTTATTCGATATTAGAATGGCCACTCCGGCTTGCATCCTGGGGCTGTTTGCTTGGAAGGTTTTTTCCCAACCTTTTACTCTGAGATAGTGTCTGTCTTTGTCTCTGAGATGAGTTTCCTGTATGCAGCAAAATGCTGGGTTTTGTTTATATATCCAGTCTGATAGCCTATGTCTCTTTATTGGGGAGTTGAGTCCATTTATGTTAACAGATATTAAGGAATAGTGGTTGTTGTTTCCTGCTATTTTTGCTTTTAGAGGTAGAATTGTGCCTGTGTGTCTTTCTTCCTTTGGTTTTCTTGCTTAGGTATTTTCTTGTTTTTACTAGGATGTAGTTTCCCTCTTTGTATTTGGTTTTCCACCTATAATTCATTGTAGTGCTGGGTTTGTGGTCAGATATTGTGTAAATTTAGTTTTGTCTTGGAATATCTTGGTCTCTCCATTTATGGTGATTGAGAGTTTTGCTGGGTAGAGCAGCTTGGGCTGATACTTGTGTTCTCTTAGGGTCTACATGATGTCTGTCCAGGATCCTCTAGTTTTCATAGTCTGTGTTGAGAAGTCGGGTGTGATTCTGATTGGTCTGCCTTTATAGGTTACGTGACCTTTTTCCCTTACTGCTTTTAATATTCTTTCCTTGCTTTGGGCACTTGGCGTTTTGACTATTATGTGTTGGGAGGAATTTCTTTTCTGGTCCACTCTATTTGGAGTTCTGTAGGCTTCTTTTATGCTCATGGTCATCTCATTCTTAAGGGTAGGGAAGTTTTTTCTACGATTTTGTTGAAAATATTTACTGTGCCTCTTAGTTGATATTCTTTGCCCTCTTCTATTTCTATTATCCTTGGGTTTGATCTTCTCATTTTGTCCTGGATCTCCTGGACATTTTGGGTTAGGAGCTTTTAGGCTTTTGCATCTTCTCTGACTGTTTTGTCTATGTTTTCAGTGTTGTCTTCATCCCCCGAGATTCTCTCTTCCATCTCTTGTAGTCTGTTGGAGATGCTTGCATCTGTGACTCCTGATTTCTTTTTTAGGTTTTCTACCTCTAGGGTTGTCTCTTTTAGTGTTTTGTTTATTGTTTCCATTTCCATTTTAAATTCCTTCTTCAATTCCTTCATCTCTTTGGTTCTGTTTTCCTCTAGTTCTTTGATTTCTTTGAGTAAACACTTTTCTTGTTTCCTCTTTAAAATCTTCTATTTCCTCATGCTTTTCCTCCTGTTTTTGTTTAAGGATCTCTATCATCATCTTGAGGTATGATTTTGGGACTGAGTCTTCTTTTTCTGGACTGTTTGGCATTCCGCCGTTTACTGTGATGGGAGAGCTGGGTTCTGGTGTTACCAGGTTGTCTTGGTTTCCCTGGGGTAAGTTCTTTAGCTTTCCTCTTGCCATCTTGTTGTCTGTGATTATATGTGGTCTTGTTGTCAGTGATTGGATCCTGTCTCTCCCATGTACCTGGCCTGTGTCCCTGGATCTCCACTGTTCCTGGTGGGAGATTGTTTGAGTCCCTGTTCTGCACGCAGTGGCCTGCTGGGCAGAAACGGAGACCCTATGGCAGGGTTCCTGCTCCCCTGAACCAATGGGAGGTCAAACTTCCCGAGAGCTCAGCACAGACCTTTCTGCTCCCCGGCTACTCGAAGCTCAGTCTCACCAGGCCTGTGTCCCTGGATCTCCGCTATTCCTGGTGGCAGATCCAGAGGCTAATTTCTATGCCCAACATCTGGTTATATTCTGGACAATGGGATGGTCAAACATCTCTGGTATCGATGTTATGTAAAAATTATTTCCTATTACCTCTAATTGGTTAATAAAAGACCTAATCAACTGAATAATTGGGCAGAAGAGATAGAGTGAGACTCCTGATCCTAGTCAGATGGTTCTAAAAGAGACAAAGGAGTAGAGAAAGATCACCAGGAGAAGGTGTGGAGAGACCAGAAGAATTTACCATGAGATGGTAATTTAAAAAGCAGCTATGAGAACAGACATGGACCAGAGTGAACCAGATGAAGACCAATGGCAAGTAATGGGACATTTGACTGGGTAGTTGCAGCCTAGTCGGGTTGGACTAGATCAAACTTTTCCCTTGTAGCTTCTTAATAAAAATGCCAAGTCTCTGTATCTTTATTTGGAAGCTTTATTTGGAAGCCATTTTAGGGCTTAAGCATGCATGCATACCCTGCAGTTATTTTGGAGCAAAGGGGGCATAGAAACCCTTCTCTCCCCAGATAAATAAACCAAGACCCGAATCAATAAACAAACCCCAAACTGGAAGAAATGAAAAATATAGGAACTGAAACCTCAGGGGCAAACTTTACTGAGAGAATACAAGAGATGGAAGGGGATATTTCAGGCACTGAAGAAACAATAGAAGAAATGAACACCTCAGTCAAAGAAATGTTAAGTCTGAAATCATCCTGGCAAAAAAATCCAGGAAATCTGGGACACTATGAAAAGACCAAATCTAAAAATAATAGAAAAAGAAGAAGAAGAGGGCTGGGGAGATGGCTCAGCAGTTAAGAGCACTGATTGCTAGTCCAGAGGTCCTGAGTTCAATTCACAGCAACCACATGGTGGCTCACAACCATCTGTAATGGGATCCAATGCCCTCTTCTGGTGTGTCAGAAGAAGGAGAAGAAATCCAGATAAAAGGCACAAAAGGTATTTTAAACAAAATCATAGAAGAAAAATTTCCTTACCCAAAGAAAAAGATGCCTATCAAAGAGCCAAAAACATACAGAACACAAAAAAGAATGAACCAGAAAAGGAAGTTCCCTCAGCTTATAACAATTAAAACACTAAACATACAAAACAAAGACAGAATATTAAAAGCTACAGGTGGAAAAGTAATATGACAAGAGAAGACAGTGCAGACAGGTTCCTCCATCTTTATTCTTGCTGAGGCCAGTTTAATCTAGAATCAGATCACCTTGATGGAAAATTCCATGGAAAATTTCACAACCCTATTCTAGAACCCAAGGCCAGTATGTCCCAGTTAGTTTATCTTAGCTTCTGCTAAATTATCTGCTTTTGCAACCCCTACTCCAGCTAACTATTTATCTTAGCTTCTGGCAAATTGTTTACTTACAAGAAACCCTTCCCTCCTCCAAAGATTCCAAGAGAGATGCCTAGACATAGTTTCTGCCATCAAAAACCCCATGTTTGCAACACCTGAGACTACACCCAGGTCTCTGAGTACCTGGCTGAAATAAAGATTTTAATTGGCTATAAACTGTGTATGAGTGGTCATCTCTGATGGATGTAACAGTAACACATAATAGAAGACATATTAGAATAACAACTGACTTCTCAGTGGAGACTCTATAAGCCAGAAGGGCATGTACAGATTTTCTATGGACTCTAATAGATCACATGAGAGATGACAAATGACAGCCTAGACTATTACAACCCAGAAAAACTTTCAATCACAATATATGAAGTAAATAAGACATTTCACAATAAAACTAAATTTAAGCAATATTTATTTACAAATCCTGCCCTAAAGAAAGCACTAAAATATAAAAACAAAAAAATCCCTATACCCTCAAGAAGTTAACCATATCCATGAAAACACAAGGACTAAATAATCTTAGACCAGCAAATCAAAAAAATCAAAATAGGGGAAACACACACACACACACACACACACACACACACACCAACAAATGACAGGAATCAACAAAAACTACTCACACCTCTTATCATCAACAGTTTAAATTCCCCAATAAAAAGACACAGACTAATAGAAAAGATGAAAAAACAGAATCCATTCTTCTGTTGAATCCAAGAAATACACCTTAACATCAAGGCTAGATATTACTTCAAGGTAAAAAGGATAGAAAAAGTTATTGCTAGCAAATGGACCTAAAAGCAAGCTGATGTAGCCATTATAATATCTGACAAAATAGACTTCAAGACAGGACATACTCATGAAAGAAAAATATTCACCAAGAAAACATGTTCATTTAAAAAAAAAAACAACAAAATAAAAAACAAACAACATCGACACCAAAAAACTCTGAAACACTACTAGAGCTTAAATCACACATTGATTGTCACACTATATGTGGAAGATTTCTTTCTTTTTAAAAAAAATTTTAATGACAAAACCAAAAATATATCTAAAAGTGAAGCTTCTGGAAAAACCATCTGATCTTCCCTGTCTTGTATTGCTCCTCAAACTTGACCTTGGCCTCTTGCCTGGCCTTGAATTTCAATGATGGGTCTCTGAACTCATCCTTGTTGACAACAGTTTTGTCCAAGGAAATATCCTCAGAGTACCTTTCAGGCATGAGGTGGTTGTAGTTGTACATTTCCACAAAGGACTTGATCTTGGATCACTTGGTGATTTTCTTCTTGCCCATGGCAGCTGTCACTTCTCAAGGATAGTAATCAATTCCAGCCACCAGGACATGGCTGTAAGGGTGGTGCGAGGTGCCATCATCAATGTTCTTCATAATGATTGCTTTGTATCTGGAGTAGAGTCCAGCCAGGCCTAGCACCACTTCCCCGGGTTTCATGAACTTGTCCATTTTGATAGCAAGCAGCTGGCACCCAGCAGAAAGGGAACAATTTCATTATCTTACTCTAGCCAATGGACAGGCTATTCATACAAAAACTAAACGGAGAAATTCTGATGACTTAGATTAAGGCATTTCTCAACCCTCATCAGAAAAGCTTCTATTTGCAGCACATACATGGTAACCAACACAGACACCTATAACTACCAAGGTTAGAGAACCAACTATAAGCATGGATCAGAGGGTTGTTCAAAAAGCCCTAGCCAAAGGACTAGAGAAAGATACAGGATGATCCCTAGCCATCCAGTCCAGTGAGTCAGTTTTACTAAATAAGCAAGTTATACTTTCAAAATTTGAGTCTCAAGACCTTGTCTCATAAACTAAGTTAAATAATGACTAAGAAGACATCTTGCACTCACTTACCTTTGGCCTCTGCATGTACACACACAGAAGTTTACCTGCAGACACACATACACATGTGTACACACATTTAAAAAGAACAAAGATGATAGATGGGATAAGATGGTATGTAATGAGATGAGAGGTGAGGGTGAGGAAGAGGGAGAGAGAGAAGACTAAAATGAAGGGGATGGTGAAAAGTCATCTGGTGCTCTTAGTGAGTCACATGACTTGTTAATTCAGCCTAGTTAGTTGTGGGTGGGTCTAGTTTACTTGTAAATGATCACACGAGATTTTCCTGAAGCCTTAGACATAAAGCCTGCCACTTCACCAATTGGCATCACCCCACAGACAACAACAAACTAGGACAAGACTAAGGACTCCAGGTGCAGCTTCCCTTCCTCACTCCTGCCACTGTCTGTCCCAGTGTTCAGGGAGTCAGCCAGCCACAGAGCAAACAAGTGTGCCTTTTACACATGTGAAAATGTGCTGCCATACAGGGAAAGCAGATCTCACTATCTGACCATGGTGGATGAGCCAAGTGCTTTCTATCATTAAGGACAACAAATGATGCTTATTGTAAGGACAATGGTTCATTAACACATTTGGATTTTTTTTTCACTGTATTACTTGTCTACTAATAAGTAGGAGTGTTTCTGTGAATAAAAGTAGCCTTGTTATTTTTATTAAGAGAACTTAAATACAGAAGTCAGTATTTTCATCTTTACAGGCACTTTTCCACATGGGTGGAGTACAAAAAAAGGACAGGAACTAGGGTTGGATTGTGGAATAAGTAACAAATGTTTCCTGTGGCTGGTTTACTGACTATTAAATGCAATCACCTGCTCTGATACATGAACTTTCTCCAGTCCAAGAGGCAGTGCCTTCAGCTGGTATTTAAAGGATGTTAACAGGCCTTTTGGATTATCTTCCTACCAGAATACCCACAATCCTTTAGAACTGTTAGCACAGAGCAAGTGAATACCTTAGACTATCATAAACGGTGGTCACTCAACAGGGAAAATGTTCCAAGAGATACAGGATCCTACAGAGAGAGAAGCAGTATTCTTAAACACAAATTTGTAAGATTATCAAACCTGACCAACTTGCTAGAAAAACCTAAAAGATGGAAAACCTAGGTTCAGAACTGTTGAGTGAGGTTTTTTTTTCCTTCATTGTTATTCTCAAAAATGTCCAAGATTAGCCACAGACTTCCTCTGAAATAAAAAGGTTGCATTTACGTTTTACTTCACTCTCCTAGTACATTCCTGCCAGGCAAGACCTCAGCTTCTCACCAAATACAATCAACTTTACTCTTGCTGGCTAGTATCCCAATGTAAAAGTTCCCATGGCTTCCAATCAAGCCATGTGATTTCGCTCTTGGTAACAACAGTGTTTGGGGAAATCCAAAACCAATGATAGAACTAAAGGAAATTTTGTTCAACTATATTTGACTCAGTTCAAAATAATTGTCCAGCTGAGTGTGTGGCTCATGCATGTAATACTGGCACTTAAAATGCCGTGCACAGAGGACTGTGAATTTGGTACTAGCCTGGGCTTAACAGTAAGATCCAGTCTTTAAAAAACTATACCAACCAAATAACCAAAATATACCAATAAAAAAAAGATATTTGCCTAATGATTGACCACTTTTCAATTAAGGGGAAATTGTTAAAAACAATAACATTTGTTTAAATTAGTTTGACATTTTAATAACTCAGCAATAATCTAAAAAGACTTAACCTGTTATTTTGACCTTTTGATATGTACATATACAACAGGCTAAATAGAAAACTTTAAAAAAGTGACTTCTGGTATAAATTTTCATATGGTTTCTTGCATGCAAATAATGGGATATCGTTTTGGGAGTTTTATCAAGAAAATAATTTATTCTAATAAATGACTTGGCTACAAAGATATTTAGGCAAGAGACAGTTGGTGGCTCAAAAGGGACTTACAGAAGACAAATATATAACTTTTTAAGAATCATTGTGAAATAAAGTTATCACTATTATTTTCTTTCAAAAAAAGCTTCCTATATTTTTTAACTATTAACTTATTTTGTTTTATGGCACTATCATGCAACCTAGGGACTTTTTATGTAACTCTACCACTGAGCCATGCCCCAGCTAACACTTCCTTTCTTTAGTAATACAATATTCTATCCCACCTTGAAACTGGAAAGCTTTTACAAGATCATGTCAAACATTTAAACTGTCATGCATACTTGGCGTGTCATGTATACATGCATAAGTGCCCCTCAAGCTATACTGGATTCTCATTATCACAGGGAGTCTGTCTGTAGCCTAAGTATGACTGGTTAAGATTGAGCAACACACTCCATTACTGTTAGGTCAGAAAGCAGCAGGAATTTTTCAGTCAAACCAAATTCATAAAATTCAATATAAGTCTTTTTTGTTTGCTTATAAATGTTATAAAACTTATAGATGCCATGTCAGTAACTGATGAGTTGTTTTACATTTTGTGCATGTTTTATTTTTCAAGACAAATGCAGAAAATCACACCACACAGTGTAAATATCATAGTGTGCTGCTAAAAAAAAAATCACAAGATACATGTTTTTGTTTGATTATTCCTTCATCACACTTAAGAAAGAATCTAAATATCTGAAGTTGGAAAAAGAAAGAAAGAAAGAAAGAAAGAAAGAAAGAAAGAAAGAAAGAAAGAAAGAAAGAAAGAAAAGGTAAGGTAAGGTAAGGTAAAATGTTCAGGCAGAGCCTTACGATTTCTGTCTAGACTTAGCTTCTGTACTCTTCTGGCCTCAGCCTTCTGAGCAGCTGGATGTACAAGCACATGCTGTCCTGCTCACCAAAAGATACATTTTTTTAAAGACCTGCTTGGTTGCCAACTATCATCAGACATCTGGCAGGCAGTTCTTATGCTATCAGGCCAGAAGTTCCTTGAACTGAGATATTTGGTAAACAAAAATATCTTTGATGCATTTGTGTATTAAATGATACCATTAATAGAAAATAATTGGCCAACCAATTTATCTCCAATGCTTCCTCCACCCTACAGCATTCTCCTTCCCATCTTAACTTTTCTAGAGGTAGGTTATCTATATGGATGTGTTGTACTTAAAGTAGTGTTTGCTGTTGCTGTTGCTACTGTCATTTTATTCCAATGAACTGCTGTAGGATGAGAGTTGTTCATTTAGCCTGAGGAAGGAAAAACTTGTTTTTAAAACTAATGCTGAACTGTACCAATCAGTGGTGTCTGCAAAACTATCTATACTTCTGAAGAATATTTTATACATTTTTATATCCTCTTCCTCCCTGTATAGAGATGCCTCAGAAAAAGTGACAGTCGTATTAAAATTACTGATGCTGAAGCCACAACATAAGTTTATAGGTGATCTTTAAATAAATATTTATGTGGTTAAAAATTAGAACTTGATTGTTGCCATAAAGCCTATGTGAGACCAAAACAGAACAATATACCTTCCAGGGTTAAGGAATAAGGTCTTATTTGTCCTATGTTAAGTTGTTACAAGTTAATTTTTCAAGTTGTAATTAAGAAGTTCCTGTTTGTCCTGTGCAGGTTAAGGTTTCTGTTTGTATTTAAAGAATAAGTTCCTGTTTGCCCTATGTTAAGTCCTTGCAAATTAAAATTTCTATTTGTAATTATTAATGTTTCTATTTCTTAAATCTGATGTAAACTGCAACCTTATTCAGATTATGTGCAGCTTTACCTTGATTCTTCCCTTTCTTTCTAACAATGTCTAACAGCCTACTCTCTTGCCTCTGTGAACACTTTATTTCTCCTATAAAGGGGACTTCAAGAGGCCAGCAGGATCTGCTCTCTTAAATCCCAACTTAGGGTGAGGAAACTGGCCAGTTCTGAATGCACCCCAAATTAGAGCTTGCTTTAATCAGACAAGCATTTACTTTGTTCTCCAGTTTAACAATTGCCTTGGTGGGAGAGAGACTTCTGATATAGATGTAAGACTTTCAAATCAAAATGACATTAAAGGTTTTTTTCTTTGCTTCTCATTGGAAACTAATTCACCTTTTTGAGCTGAAAAATCTTGAATTCTGAAATAGACAGTCAAGTGAAAAGTTGACCACCGAGGAAGGACCATACTTAAAAAACAAACTAACAAAAACCTTCCAACACCTACTTGAGCTGCTTCTTTATCCTGAAAAATGGAACATTGTATGCACTTCAGGATGTCTGATCAGATGTTAGCAAAGCTTCTGCATCTAATAATTACTTGAAGTTTTGGAAAATTACCTGCAGTGATAAAACTGTGGACTACTGAAAAAATGTGTTGAAATAATGGACATTAAACCATTTTTTTTCACAAATCCATCTCAAGTTGCTTTTGGCTCCTAGTATTTTTGGAGAGTTTTCAATACTTAAAAAAAAATCAACAATTCTGAGCAAACTATTTTTTAACCAAAATATTTACATCAATAGCCATATAAAGCAAAGTCTCCTTTTAGAAAGGAAAGACCAAGGCTCAGAGGCAAAAGAGTTTCTTACTTTTTGAATCTTAAAATAGATATAAAGAGGAACAGTCTAATTGAACTAGTAATTAAACTAAAAAGTCTAGATAAAACCAAAAGACTTTATTAAAGTCAATGTGATGATATATTACAGTTCTGTAAGACTGTACCAATAAGGGAAACTGGGAGCTTTGTGTAAGTTGAATACAATGAGGTCTAGGGCAGGATAGGAGAGGCCTAGAGCATGAAAGTAATCAGAATGTGCTGCATACTTACATGAAACTATCACGGAACAAATTTTATTTGTTCTATTATTACTAATTCTTTTCTTCTTTTTATACTTCAGATTTTATTCCCCTCTCAGTCCACATCCCTTCCTCCTCCCCCATCCCCAATCTCTACAAGGATGCCTCCACCCCATCTACCACACCAGACCTCTAAACTCTCTGGGGCCTCATGTGTCTTGAGGGTTAGGTGCATCTTCTCAGGCTGAATCCAGACCCAGGAGTCCTCCATTGTATGTGTGTTGGGGGTTTCATATCAGATGGTATATGCTGCCCTTTTGGTGGTCCAGTGTCTGAGAGATCTTGAGGGTCCAGGCTAATTGAGACTGCTGGTCCTCCTACAGGTCACCATTCTCCTCAGCTTTCTCTAGCTTCTCCCTGATTCAACCACAGGGGTCAGCAGCTTTTGTCCATTTGGTTGGGTGCAAATATCTACATCTGACTCAGCAGCTTGTTGGGTCTTTTGGAGGGCAGTCATGATAAGTCCCTCATGAGCATTCCATAGCCTCAGTAATGGTGTCAGGCCTTGGGGCTTCCCCTTGAGATGGATCCCATTTTGGACCTATCCCTGAACTGTCTTTTTCTCATGCTTGTCTCCATTTCCATCCCTGAAGTTCTTTCAGACAGGAACAATTATGGGTCAGAGTTTTGACTGTGGGATGGCAATCCCGTACTTCACTTGATGCCCTGTCTTTCTGCTGAAGGTAGGTTCTCCCCACTTTAGGGCATTTCATGTAGGGTCCCTCCCTTTGAATCCTGAGAGTCTCTCACCTCCTAGGTCTCTGGTACATTCTGGAGGGTCCTCCCAACTTCCTACCTCCTGAGGTTGCCTGTTTCCATTCTTTCTGCTGGTTCTTAGGGCTTCAGTCCTTTTCCCCAAGAACCATTGACTGTCAGGAACCAGACATGAATGTCTACTTAGAGGCTCTGCCAGAGTCATATAGATACAAATGAGGATGTTTGCAGCTAACCATCGAACTGAACATGGGGACCCTAATGAAAGAGCTAGAGAAAGGACTGAAGGAGCTAAAAGGTTTGTAACCTCATGAGAAAAACAACAGCATCAACCCGCCAAGGCACTGAGGTAGAGAGGGTGATTGGGAGAGGGAGCACCTTCATGGAAGCAAGTTGGGGGGGAGGAGAAAGAGGAGTGGGGGGTATAACATTTGAAATGTAAATACAGAGAATATCCGATAACATTGAAAAAAAAGGATGTGCACCACCACACCCAACTCACTAATTGTCTTATATAATGGTTGTCATGTAAATCTCTTTTTTCTCTTGGTGAATATAAAAAAAAATGAATGTAATTTTAGCTGTCTGTGGTGACACATGCCTATAAAATCAAAATTCTGGAGACTGAGGCAATCAGGATCAATCATAAATTCTAGAAATGCTTGTACTACTGAAGACCCTGCTCCCACACAAAAGGTTTCTTTAGGTATGAAAGTAGAATTCCTTAGATTCATTTATGAGAAAGACATATTCTATCATAATTTATTTTTGCTATAATTAGGATGTAAGCTTTGTTGTTGCTTACTGATTTTAGCCTGATATAATTATCCTTCTACATGTTTATAATTTGTATCACAGGAAGAAATTTTTATCTAAGTTTTGGTCTACTTAACATAATTTTAAATATAATGATTAAATGATAAATACATTTGTATATGACCACTTTAAATATTTTGATTCTTTTAAAAGAAATGAGTCATACATTAGTGGAAGGGTTAAAGCTTCTAGTTTCATTTACTAGAAAACTAAAAGTTTGAAAACAAAACAAAACAAAAAAAGAAAACTAAAAGTTAGAATATTTCATTTCTCGCTGAAAATATTTCATGTACTTCTTTCCATTTAAATAAATGGATTACTTGGATCTGAATTTAAGTTACCAAGCCATAGACCAAAAAAAAAAAAAAACCTCTCTGTCATAGAGCCTCCAAATAGTTAGTTTTTGTCTCCTATAAAAGAAAGGACTCCTGGATATACAAATTTTCCATTTCAGTATTAACAATATTTTTGGTAGGGGAAAAATGTTCATCAATTTAAAAAGAAACATTTTGTTTTGACAGTTTCCCCCATAGAAATCCCTTCTAGTTCCTGAAATACCCTAAAGTCATGGTGACGGGTTTGTGGGACATAACCTGACCTAGCTTCAGCCCCTTTACCATCTTTTGTCTCCCTCCTTCCAGTGCAGCTATATTAACTCTGCTCCTCAGTTGATCACCTAGGCTATCATCCCACTTTAGCTTTTCCAGGACATCACTCTTATTTATCTTTAGTTCTTTTCTGTCTTTAAACACTTCCTTCACCCAGTGTGATCCATCTATGTGTATATACTCTCCATGAGCCACAGCACAATAAGATTTTAAAACAATTTGGAAAAAAAACATGTCTCACATTTTCAAAATGTGGTCTTAGTTATTTCTCCTTCTTTGACACTCCTTTCTTCTAGACTAAAAGCTCTGTGGGGTCTGAAGATGTGTCAGCATAGCAAATGATCAGCTCAGACTTGTAAGATGGATGGCTAATCAAACTATAGTTCTCTAATAAATCTCTTCAGTAAAATGCTCTGCTCACTCATAGGGTGGATACATCCTGTGTATATCCACACCCCTCTGTGAACACAAGTGTGCTCTCCTGTGGCCTGACTGTGAGTTTCCATCAGTCTTCCAACAGGGCTTTGCCTGCCTATTCCCAAAGTGAGAAGTAAAAAAATACAAGGTCCCTGGTTTTAAGGTAAATTACTCTCTTCAAACAAGATCACAAAGCCCGAGGGCTTCCACTGAGAGATTTCTAAAGAGGCATTCCACTGCCTAATCTTTGAGTAACAAAGTGTGGATTTCTGAATGTTTATAGTCTAAAATATAGATCTCTCATAATTTGCAGTAAAGCAGTGTCTTTTGAGTTATTTATGTCACTCCTAGGGAATGTCTTCTGAGTCTGGCACTGTCCTTATGATTTTTCCTGTAACCTTGAAACTAAGGATTTTCACCACCAGTCTGGTTTTGCTCTCTCAAGGTAATTTTAAATATTGACAAGAAAGGATGTTACTGTGAGGCTTGGGTTGTTCTTTTCTGAACAAAGTCCTTCCCATTTTTGCTGAGCCATGCTATGATTGCAGTTTCCCCAACTGAAATGTGTTTATGTATCTAGTGAAAATAGAAACATTCACTGTAATCAGTTCTGCAGAACAGGAAGGAAGCATCGGCTCTTCCTCCACAAAAGGATGTCAGTTCATGGGAACAAGTACCAATAAGCACCAATAAGTTTCTTTTAGACTCTTGTCTCCTACAGAAGGTTCAGAAATTATTAAGAAACAAGCCACTGATTTGTTTTACAAATATTATATTAACTTCTAATTAATAAATTCAGTCAATCAAAATTTATAGATATATGTTTACACTTGAAATTTGTAATAAGGGAACAATGATTATTCTTTTCAATAACAAAACCTAAATAACTTCTCAAATACTTTAATTTTTAATTTTATTTTCTATGTATGTATATATGGATTTTTTTACCTGCATGCATGGCTGTGCTTCCACATGCATGCCTGGTACCCTCACAAGCCAGAATACAGTATCGAGGTGCCATGTGGGTGCCTGGGTCCTGTGCAAGAACATGTGCACGTACTTGCCACAATATCTCTCCAGTACTATCACATTTTTTCCTCTAAATATTTTTTACCAACAGGCAATTGTTTAAAAAATATAATACTTTTATCCAATGTCTTCAGTTTTTCAAAGATTGCCCTGAATTAACACAGAGCTCAAATCTCAGATTAATTTCAGGATTCTAGAACATGATTACCTTAAAAGCCAGCACAGTGAACTGAGAGTAGGAAGTGGAGATATTTGGTGAAGTGCCAATACTTGATCCATGAATATAAGATTTGGAAAGTTAATATCGAGGAGGAGGAAAACACACACAGTAGCTGGTTTAGTTGAGTCTCTGACTGTCTGGGGCTACAGACACATGGAGACCTAAGACAGGTACTTCCTTAGCATGTTTGAGTGGGGGGAGCCGTTTGCAGAAGAGTTAGCTCCAGCATAAAACATTCTAAAGGATTTCAGCTGCACAAGTTGCCTTGAGGATTACCTGTTTTCTTTTTTCTTTCTTTTTTGTTGTTTGTTTTTAACTGTTTTAAGCCTTGTAAGACAAGAACCTATTACCTGACACAGTGTTAAGAGGCAAAGGTTCTATTTTGTAAAATGAATGAGTAAATGAATAATGTTTAGGCTATTTCCGTGATGATACCAGAGTGTCAGCAAGACAACCGGGATGCATAAGTCTTCAGTTGTAGTCGGCTAACTTAGATCATGAGCAATAAGCAGGACTGCATTCATGTTTCTGGACACAGACTTACAGAAAACAGTGATTCCCCAACAGAAAGTGCATGGCAATGTTCCATCACTGTACCACTAAGGAAACTGTACTCAGCATGTTACACGGCTCAGGGAACTGCTTCCGCTTTTGCTGTGCTTGCTAATCTTCATGTTTCTCATGACACAGACTTCTGCACCCATTCCTCAGCATCCAGTTCACCTCCAAGCAAGGTCTGGTTCTTCTCCTTTTCAACGATTTTCTTTCTTTCTTTTATAATATACAGATTTTAAGCATTTTTGCATAAAAGTATATGAATACATTTTTGTCAGTATTTGGTTTTTTTAGAGGTTTGATAGTGTGCATTAAGATCTTACTAGATAGAATGAGCATTAAGTACATGTAAAACAAGATGTAACCTGGAATTAGTCAAAGTTTTTTTGGTGTTTAAAAATTAAGCATAATGGTTTTTCATTTTCTTCTCTTTTCTTTTATTGGCCTTTGTTTTTTCTTGAACTCCATAAAGTCTGTAAGTTGTTTCTGAGGTGTTCTGAGCTTTCTGGGATTAGTATCCCATTATCAGTAACTGCATATTATGTCTGTTCTTTTGTGACTGGGTTACCTCACTCAGGATGATATTCTCTAGATGCATCTATTTTCTTAAGAATTTCATAAAGTCATTGTTTCTGATAGCTGAGTAGTACTCCATTGTGTAAATATACCACAATTTTAGTATCCATCCATCTACTGAAGGATATCTGGGTTCTTCCCAGCTTCTGGCTATTATAAATAGGGCTGCTATGAACATTGTGGTGCATGTGTCTTTGTTGTATGTTGGAGCTTCTCTGGGGTATATGCTCAGAAGTGGAATAACTGGGTCTTCAGGTAGTACTATGTTCAATTTTCTGAGGAATCGCCACATTGATTTCCAGAGTGGTTGTACCAGTTTACAACCCCACCAACAGTGGAGAAGTGTTCCTCTTTCTCCACATCCTCACCACCATCTGCTGTCATCTGAATTTTTTGTCATAGCCATTCTGACTGGTGTGAGGTGGAATCTCAGGGTTGTTTTGATTTGCATTTCCCTGATGGCTAAGGATGTCGAGCACTTCCTCAGATATTTCTCAGCTATTTGATATTCCTCAATTGAGAACTTTTTATATAGCTCTGTACCCCATTTTTTAATAGGATTGTTTGTTTCTTTGGTGTCTAGCTTCTTAAGTTCTTTGTATACCTTGAATATTAGGCCTCTATCTGATGTGGGGTTGGTAAAGATCCTCTCCCAATCTGTTGGCTGTTTTGTTTTCTTGACAGTGTCCTTAGCCTTACAGGAACTTTGCAATATGATTAAGTCCCATTTGTCAATTTTTGACCTTAGAGTATGAGCCATTGGTGTTCTGTTCAGGAAATTTTCTCCTGTGCCTATGTGGTCTAAGATTTTCCCTACTTTCTCTTCTAATAATTTCAGTGTGCCTGATTTAATGTGGAGATCTTTGATCCACTTGCACTTGAGCTTTGTAAAAGGAGATAAGAAAGGGTCTATTTTCATTCTTCTGCATGCTGAGTGCCAGTTGGACCAGCACTATTTGTTGAAGAGGCTGTCCTTTTTCCATTGAATGTTTACAGCTCCTTTGTCAAAAATCAAGTTACCATATATGTGAGGGCTCATTTCTGGATCTTCTATTCCATTGATCCACGTACCTATCTCTGTACCAGTACCATGCAGTTTTTAGCACAGTTGCCCTGTAATATAGCTTGAGGTCAGGGATAGTGATTCCTGCAGATGTTTGCTTGCTCTTGAGGATGGATTTAGCTATTCTAGGTCTTTTGTTATTCCAGATGAAATTGCACATTGCTCTTTCCAACTCTATGAAGAATTGGGTTGGAATTTTGATGGGGATTGCATTGAATCTGTAGATTGCTTTTGGTAAGATGGCCATTTTACAATGTTGATCCTTCCAATCCATGAGTATGGGAGAGCTTTCCATTTTCTGAGATCTTCCTTGATTTCCTTCTTTAGAGGTTTGAAGTTCTTGTCATACAGGTCCTTCACTGCTTAGTTAGAGTCACACCAAGGTATTTCATATTGTTTGTGACTATTGTGAAGGATATCTTTTCCCTAATTTCTTTCTCCGCATGTTTGTCCTTTGAGTAGAGGAATGCTAGTGATTTGTTTGAGCTAATTTTATATCTAGCCACTTTGCTGAACTTGTTTATAAGCTGTAGAAGTTCTCTGGTGGAATTTTTAGGGTCACTTAGTTACACTATCATGTCATCTGCAAACAGTGATTTTTTACTTCTTCCTTTCCAATTTGTATCCCTTTGATTTCTTTTTGCTGTCTAATTGCTCAATCCAGCTTCTACATCCATGCTGACCCTTCCTCTACCCTGATCATATCCATTAAACTCCCTTTCGCCTTGGCTGCTCAAATCAATAGTCATTGGCTTTCATAATTCCTGGATTATGGCAAGAAATGGTAGAATATTTAATTATACAACAATAGTTCTCAACCTGTGAGTGACAACTCCTCTGGCAAACCTCTATCTTCAAAAATATTTATATTATGATTCCTAACAGTAGCAAAATTACAGTTATAAGATAGCAACAAAAATAATTTTATGGTTGGACGGAGGGAGGTTCACCACAACATGAGGAACTGCATGAAAGGGTTTCAGAATTAGGAAAGTGAAAAACTACCATTGTATAGTAACATCTTACAAATTAAGAACAACAGCAACAATAAAAACAACCTAAATTTAGAAGACATGGAATTGGATTTAGTCATAAAGAACCTAGAGCTCCTGTTAGTGTTAAACAAATGGACTTATCATTTAGATTAAAAGGCGTGGTATTGGTAGGCGATGGCACATTGGCGATTGCTGATCACACTAAGTCACAGAAAACAATGAAGTCAAGGGGGCACATTGAATGAGAACATGGGGTACCAAGTAAATCCAGGCTGAGGAGAAAGAGTAAGAGGAAGTGCAAAAAGAACAATAAAAATAATAAACTGCAAATTGTGGCAAAGCGCCATGAAAGAAACCAAGAAGAAAATGGAAAAGCAACAGCAAAAAGACAGGGACGGCTTCATAGAAAGGTCAAAAGAAAAGGGCAAAGAACAGATCCCAGACCTGCCATTGCAAAGCTACTAGAACCCCAGTAACGCTGGTCCTCTTGAATATTTTCTTTGTCTTGTTTTGTTGAAGATAGAATCTCAGGGATGTGGAACTTTGGACAATCATGTTACCAATAGAGTTACATTCTCATCCCCTCATGAGAGCATTTTTAAAGAGATTTGTAGTCAAATTGCAAAAACGATTAGGAAGTTAGAAGAACAAACGTGAACAAAATGATGTTGCTACTGAAGAAGAGCAATCTCAAGTGGAGGCAGAATTGGCTCTTTATTGCTGTTACTGTTTGTCACAGGGTCTTGTTATGTAACCTCATGCTGGCCATAAACACCCATCCCTTTTGCCACAGGTGTATGCTGTCAGGCTCTCTGTACAGGAACCAATTCTTTCATTCTTTTTTAAAATGTATTTTATTTTTGGATAGTTTTTTTTTTTTTGAGAGGAAGAAGACAAGATACAGAATAAAAAGACAAGTCAAGGAACAAATATTAGGGGAGGGGAGGAAGACTCTCTCAGAAAAGTCAGTGTGGTGGCAGGAAGCAGAAAGAATGCTGGAAGCAAAGTAAAAGAAAATAAATAGACTTTACTTTATCTCAGACTTAAGAGGTAACGAACGTTGTATACTTAGAACAAGGAGATGAGTAGGATAAACAATGACAAGAAACATTGGAAACCATCCCACTAAAGAAAAAGAAAGAAAATTATTACAAAGTAACAATATGCCAGAAACTGCTAAGTACTTACATAGAAAGTAAGAACTGTCATAAATTTCTCAATGTTCTAGATAAAGCTCAAGATCAGCAGCCATGCTCATCATGGCTCTTAAAATCAAATTCACAGAGCCAGGTGTGGTATTACACAGCTGTGCACTGGCAGAGCCAGGTGTGGTGTTACACAGCTGTGCACTGGCAGAGCCAGGTGTGCTGTTCCTCTAATGTTACAGCTGTGTAATTTGTGAATTTGATTTTAAGAGTCAAAATGAGCATGGATGCTGATCTTGGGTTTTATCTAGAACATTGAGAAATTCATGACAGTTCTAATTTTCTATCTAAGTACTTAGCTGTTTCCCTAGTGTCATTCTAGAATGCTTTCTTTTGTTTCTGATCATAGACCATGTTTCAAAAGAAACAATTTTCCTTTTGTAAACTTATTTTAAATTTTATTATTAAAAAACAGCAACAAATAAGGAGCGAGAGAAAACACACACACATAGACACACACACACATACACACACACACACATACACACACACACACACACACCAAAATTTATCAGATCCAAAGACTATACAACTCAACCAACTTCCATATAGGAATAACTTTCAAACATTATGAAAGTGTTTGCCATGCAGCTGAGATAAAATAATGGAAAATGTTTTAAGTGGCATCAGGACCCAGCACTGGTGTGGGATGTTGCCTGGTGGTCTGTGGCCAATGAATCTCTTTTAGGCCTTGTGTGGGAAAGCTGGTAAAGACTGCAGATGTTGCTAATCAAAGTGTGGCTTTTGTGGATGAATCCTGCTCTCCAGTGAGGAGTCAGGATATGGCTCTCACATGCCTGTGGTTCTGGCACTCTCTTCAGTTGTCCCCATACCACCCCAAAACATGTCTGACAAGCTGGAAGAAGGCCAGTAGCAAAACAAACAGCATAGGCCAAGAAGACTGAACCCAGGGGAAGGAAAGGCCTGTCAGCAGGGTCCACTCTCTTTAGGGGCAAGTAAGGCGGTGAGAAACAGGAACCAAGAATGAAGGTCAGAAGCTACTAAACTTTTCTCCTGAAAGTGGCTCCCTGAACAGTAGCCACTGCCAATGCTTACATTCCAGCACGAAATAGCCACCTTGGAAGGAGGGGTCCAGCTCAGCACATTTCCACCTCAAAAGCTAAAAGAATTGGAATCCTTCAGCATCTGTTTCAAAGTTTCTGGCAAGAAGGAGAGAAAAAAAAAAGTATAAAGTGCAGTTTCGAACAAATCTTACAATTTTTTTAAACTAACATCCTGCTAGACAGACATTTATTTCCTGTTCTCTGTATTTTAAACATAAGTCATTATTTGTTATCTACTAATATCAATGTGTTTTACTGTAAGGCAAATGTCCTTAACCTACTGTGTATTTCAGAGAGACTTGCCTTAAAAAAACAAACAAAAAAAAAAAAAAAAAAAAAAAAAAAAAGAAGAAGAAGAAGAAGAAGAAGAAGAAGAAGAAACAAAACAAAACAAACAAACAAAAATAACCACTCTAACTTCACAGTTTCTGAAACCTTCACTAATTCTCTTCCTTTTGTAGGATGGTCTGATGCTTATTATTTTCTTAGGCTATGAAGTTATCTATACTACATTGTGTTGAAGACTCAATTCCAGCTGTGATCAATGCTCTCTGCCCCCTTTCTGTTTTATTTCTCCTCTGAGGACAGGGTCTGTCTATGTCTTCTGGAGGCTCAGCAAAAGCTCCCCTAGCTCACCCCTGGGTGCCCCCCACGTTGCAGTCTGAACGTGCTTATAAAGGCCCCACTGCTTCCTGCAGTTTGTTGCCGGAGCTTGATCTTTCACCTACATATCATTCCAGGGTGTCTCATTTCTGGAAAGCAACTGGAGGCTCATCAGAGGGTCAATGGAGCTGGACTTTCAGCGTGCAAAAGGAGTGGGGGCGACTTATCTTTCCAAACTTTATAATTGTACCACAGAAGACTGGATTTATTGTTAAAATCAAAGTGCATCCATAGTAACAAAACAAAAACAAACTTATACTTAAAGTCTGACTAAAACCACTGTTCTGTTTTAGAATACAGCATTAGGAACGACCTCTATATTATTCTTTAAGTTTCAGGAAAGGAAGTGTTTAAGCAACAATATTTTAAGGTAAGAACATTTCTGAGTGGGGGGTTCTATGCAGCAGAGGAAACAGCAGAGGCATGGCCCTGAACAGGAAGAAGGCTGTGTTGAGGCTGTGACCTCTGTGTGAAGGATCACACAGAGCCTTAGGCTGCAGGACTGAGTTGGGTATTCTGAGGATGTTTTCTAGAAATGTGAGAAGAGGCCATATGATTCAGGATTATCTTACTTTTAATCAAACATAATGAACAGAAGGCAGAGTTCCCAAACCCCACAGCAGTAAGGTCTCTAAGGGAAAGCTATAGTCTCTGAACCTGCCTGAACTGGCTCTCAAATACTACACAAACAACAAAGTTGTACCCAAGCAGGATGTGGCAGGTGAGGAAAACAAGAATTAAAGCCAGAAACATGGCCAGAAGATACTTGGTAAAATCTTTCTTCCCAAATAATGCCAAGAACCCAGAGTGGGAGCCTGGAGCCTAGTTAAGTCTGTGATATCTCAAGAAAAGAAGTAATGAAGAGGTAAGAGTAATTTATACTTAGCATGTCAGAAGTTGTTTACAAAGTACTTCAAGGAGCTTGAAAGCACTCCTTTTAAGCCTCAAATGTTAAGGTATGCTATTAACATGTTGTAAAGAGGATGACTTATTAAGAAAATATATACACTGGTTCAGCCAATTATGATTAACTTAAAAAATACTGCGGTCTAGACTAGCCAGCTTTATTGATGTATTTTCACATGCTACTAATTTAGGATGTAAAGCTAAATTTAAAGACAGGAACCTATTACTTTTCATGAGGTTATACAAGTTATTAATTAAGGACTTAAGCATTCTTACACATGAAATGTGTGTGTGTGTGCGTGTGCATGTGTTGCATTTTAAGATAACAAGAAAGCTTTAAATAGACTACAAAGAGTGGCAGACTTCACTAGCCAATTAGCAGAGAAGTGTCTGTTGAAAAACATTCCAGCCTGGAGAGTCAGCCAGGAGCAGGTGCCTCTGTTCCCGCTGACTGCTGGCCTCACAATTCACCGCTCTGGCTGGGGAAATCCCCACTGTAAGCAAGGAACAATCAGGACCATCATGAAATCTACAGACACAAAAGAAATCTCTATTTAAGGCCAGGAAGGAAGAGTTTGGTTTCAGTGAGATGCAGTCTGTGAGGGGAAAAATAATTCCCTTTTCCTACCTCCAAACTAATTAGTACAGAGAAGGCTAAAATTAATTTTCCCATGAAAACTAATACAGAAAATTTCTGAAGTATCAACATGTACTGTCTACACCACTACCTAGTGATATCTAAGTTATCTCCCAAACATTTGGAATTAGGATCATGAGGTGGAGACGTCACAGACTCAGAACATGAGTACCACTCTGCCAAAACTGAATGGTGAAACATAGACTACACTAAGGACTGCTAACCCAACACTAAACCATTGCTCCCAACCAAAAAACGAGTGTGTGGCTAAAAGCCTACATTTACACAATTCCTGTTGAATTCTTCTTCTTAAGGAAGACCCTTCAGGATACTCTTGAGCTTCGCTGTTAAGGACAGTTGTAAATAAGCCATTATCTTTGCCCAGTGTACATTGACTACTTTATATCTGGGAAATGTGAAATGAGAAAATCATCAGGTTAGTCCTAAGCTCACAGCCATCCACTTAGAATTGAAAGTATGTGTTCCCATGATTGGCGGTTTTTAGTTATTTCTGACCTGTCATGTTCATTTGATTGTAGGTACCTTTAGCATTTTATGAGTGTGAAACAGAGTAGCCTTAGCTTTAAGGTCACACTTGAATAAAGTAAATAAAGAAACTAGAGTGAGATTCCATCAGCCTAGTAGTTAATTTTTTTCCAGCTTCTTTTGTTTAGACAAGGCCTCTATGTGTAGCCCAGACTGGTCTCAAACAGCCTTGCAGTCCCAGGATCACAAATGTGTGCCACCAAGAAAAACCAATTCAGTCCAAGTCCATTCCAGTTAAGACTGTAATTTTATCCACTATATTCCCACTACAGTTCTTTACCAACTTGCCCTATGTTAATAGTTTGGTGCTATTAAATACCACAATAATGTACTTATACAGAAAGAGGCTGAGGCTGAACAGTCTGTAAGCAAGAACTACCCAGAGAAGGTCTAGCCACCTTCTCATTTTTAATCATTATGGCTTTTGGGTTCAGAATTCTTTACCTCACCAGCAATCACACTGACTATATATTCATAGATACCCCCCCCTCTCTATATATATATATCTATATCTATCTATCTACATATATATATATAGATAGATATAGATATATAACTTAAAAGTATTTCAGCCACTCATATGCTGTTTAAGTTCTGTGTATGATATTCTGTCTGAATGGCCTAGAAGTTTGAAAGCTCTCATGGTAGTTCATTCCATCTTTGGACAGGTTTAAATGTGAAGGATGACTTCCTCACATTGAGATTAAAACTAACCCTGGTCACCTCTTTCTATCCTTAGCTTTAGGTTCCAAATACATTGTGGTTTTTCTCACTTTGAGTACTTAATATCTCCAGAAAAACATAATCAGAGCACAGAAGTTTCATAAACAGTTTCTAGGGAATTGTAGATACCCAGATGCCTCTGAATTTCCTATTGGCCTTAGATATAAAAATAATTCCAACAATGGCCCTTTAAGAGCTGTAAGGAAGGTGTCTTTCTCTTTTGAACTTAAATATCTTGCCCAGCTATGTGGACCTCTGTGTTCTCCCACTGAGGTACAGATGCTAAGAAACTGGCCACTCATTTCAGCCATGGAGACTTTTCTGATTCCCAGGTCTATGGTCTTATCTGCTTACATTGTCTCCTTTTAAGTTGCTTTTAGCCTCCACTGCCACTATAGCCACCGGCAAAGAAGGAGGGACCAGGAAACAACACTGCAGCTAGCAAACTATCATCAGAGCAGGGGGACTCTGTGTGGCCAGCGCTTTTCTTTTTCTTCTACAGATTGCATCCTGAAATGAAAGCACCGGAAAACACAAGGAAGTGTGAGCAAGAACCAGAACTTATTATGTGCTGTTAATTTTATCCAACAAAAGAGAACTGCTTTTGTTTTGAATTCCTCTATACTGAGCTAGTTCAGGTAGCAAACTAACTCAGGGGACATGAAAACACATGACAGTCATATGGCAGAGGAACTGAGTAGAGACTGCGAAATGTCCTTTTAGAGTTCAGCATATGACCTTAGGAAGCCCACATGCTACTCCAAACCTAGATGCCTTCACAGTTCTAACCCTCTTAAACAAGCCACTCTTAGCCAATAGCTGCCTCTATGGTAAAGGGTTCTCATAACCCTAGCTGAAGTGCATGCTCAGCATCAACACTTCACAGTTCAATTAAATCACTCTCTGGCCAACTTGCTTATGTTTTATGAGTCTCTGGCTTCCAGTGTTACAGATCTGTGACAACATCACACTGGTCTTTTCCACATGTTTTAAGGACTTTATGAATTAGGTTATCCCTTTTAGTGTTTCCATTTTGTAAAAATAAGAGTTTTACTTTAGGAGCCAGCATTATAAATTTGAAAAGAAAAAAAAAGCAAACTGAATTGTCAGAGGATTCTGTTATTAACTATATGAGTGACTGGTAACAACTCATTTATTTGGGACATTTCTGATTCCCAGGCCTATGGTCTCTTCTGCTGACATTCTCTTCTGTAAGTTGTTTTTAACCTGTGTCAGCATGTTTACTATAGCAACTGGCAAAGAAGGAGGGATCATGAAACAACACTGCAGCTAGAAACTTATCATCAGAGCAGGGGGACTTTCAGAGCCTCTTTCCATATGTGATAGAAGGCCAGGGTAGCTTCCCCAAGTTCTCCTCCCATTTTTCATGATCCTGGGATTCTAATTCGGTTGATCTGTTTCCTTTCTGACATGAATCGTGACTTTAATACATTTTAAACATTGTATAGGTTTCCTCAATGAATGAGGCAAAATAGATCACAGAAAATAACCCCCAGTCCAGCAGCCACTAAAATGGCTTCACATTAGAAACACAGAGGGGATTTTCAAAACTGCTTTCACTGACATCTTTTCCTCAAATGTTCTGGTTTATGAATGAAGAATGAATAAGAGAAGGATGTTGTCCAGTAGGACTACAGTAGTTTTTTTTTTTAGATGTCAACTCTTCTAAGCCACACTTCTCAAGTTTGTCTGCATACAAGAATCACCTGGTAAATTTTCAAATCCATTAGTGCCTTGGCCCACCCATAGATTCAGGTTTAGTTGCCCTGGGAGACGCAGGCTTTCAGGAGAGTGCTAACACTCAGGACTGAAACCCACTCCTCTAGTCTGTCTTCCTAGTTCTTTCTGGCTGACCATCTGATCCCCACAGGCCACACTGGGCACTTAACAAATGACAAATCCTTAGACCTTATTACAAGGTACAGTCCTGCCCCCATTAGATCAACCCAGTGACAACTTCCTGCCTTTTTTTTTTTTTTAGCCTAGGATCATAATGCTCTAATCAGTTACTAATGCTTTCTGTCCCTTGTCTTTACATTCTTGTCACATGGCAACCCCATGTTCACTATCATTTCCTGTATACTACACTGATCTCTCTTATAATAACCTGCATGCCTTTGTCAACTGTTTCAACTTTCTTCTGAATCCTGAATTATCCTAATCAAAATTCCCTGTACTATTAAAAAATTTTAGAAATATCAAGGTGAAAGAATGTTATTGTTGCCACCACCTAATCAAACGATTGGCATGTATAACAAGGAAATTGAAATACACAAAACACACATTAAAATCATCTGTAAAACTGTGATTCAATTCTTCCATATAAGATTAGCTATAACTTGGATCACATTAAAATGTTGATTATAATTATATTGTATCAAATATGAAAGAAGGAAATATATTATAGTATTAATAAAACAAAACTAATGAGCTATAGAAGGTAAAAATAAATGAGTTTATTAAAGGTTTAGATAACTTTGAATATTAATTGAGATAAAATAAATTTTTATATTTATATTGTAGTATATATATATATGAAGAACTTTACAACCATGTAAAGCATTTTTATATGTATGTTCCTACTCACTTTGTATCACACTACTGTTCTGAGTACATTTTGAACATTTAAGACCAGCACCGTGAAGGCTGTTTTCACTAATGCTTCTATGAGAAGCTCTCTGAAATGAGAAAGCTGTGAGTGAGAACTTTGCTCTAGTGTAATTTATATCAGACTGAAGGCAAAGTTATCATAGGATTTTGGCTTTAACTTCCTTTCAAAACCCTAAGAGGGGCCCCACTAACAGATCACATCTATATATATATATATATATATATATATATATATATATATATATATATTATCAAATAGCAAAAGGAAATTATGGCAATTTGTTGTAATTCCCTTTTTATTCTAAATATTTAATTCTATATACATTTTGTATTGGTAATTCTGTACTTTGTTAACTAGGGTCACTCTTTTGCCTTTTTAATTCATGATGTCCTACTTTCACTTACTTTCACTTCACAGCCTTTAAAATCTGAGGGCAAAGCTTTTTTTTTTTTTTTTTTTTTTTTTTTTTTTTACTGAGTTTAACCAGCATCTTCCAGAAACATCAGGGTCGACAGACATATAAACACATACACCTTGTGGCCTCACACACAGGCTTAAGCCTTACGGGGGTCCCAGTGCTAAGAGTGGGAATAGGCATGAGCTTCCATCCCTAATTAAGAAGATATCTCTGATATCCACTTGAAAAGGAAGATATTACTTTTCCCCAGTGAAGTCTCACTGGGAATATGAACCACATTTAAGGAACAGTAGATGTCCTGTGTCTGCAATAAATGACCACACACAAAATGAACTTTTTGTAGACTTTTTATCCTTTGTCTCATTGCTTTGTTTGGGATTTAAGATTTTTTTCCTATTTGTCTTTTGCTTGTATTTTATTGTTTTTTGATTTGTGTTTTTATGGAGATCAATTATGTGTGTGTGTTTCTTGCCTGTTTTCTTTTCTTTCTTTTTTTAAAAATTTGTTTTTGAAAGAAACAGAGAGTATGCATGGAGATGGGTGGGTAGGGAGATGGGGAGGAACTGGGAGAAGTTGAGGAAGGGGGAATCTGTGATCACAATATATTGCAAGAAATATTTTCAATAAAAATATTAAAAGAAAATGACAAAATTAAGTTTGAAAATAATTATACAAATTTGTGGCACACAATGCAATATATGGAAAATAATCAACTCATGCTCTGGGTGACATTACTAGTCCACACATGCTCTTTGCTCAGTCATGTTCTCTCTTCCTCAGCCTCAGAGAAGTTGAAGAACCTTGTGTTGGGATGTTGACCTTTACTGGGTGAAAGAACCCTGGTCCCCTCTCTGTTGTCCTCATTTACCTCTATAATTTCAGTATTCTTTCTTCCCCTTCCCTCTCCTCTTCTCCCGGGACCTCTCTGGCTGACTTCAAGCACACTCAGCACTTTCAGCTTTTATGGTCCTGTTTAGTAGCTTCCCCCTTATAAATGTCCATATCTTTAACCAAGTGAGAAAGCAAAACAAACACAGCATATGTCTTTTATCTGGAGTTGCTCCAGCACACATGCCCTAGAGTGAAAAAAGAGATTTGTGGCAACTGAGCCCAAACCAACCATAAGGATGTCCACCACTTTCCTAAGCAGCAGAATTGTCCAAATAGACTGTGAGGGACATTAAAAAATTAATTTTAAAAAAAAAAAAGGGCAGCATCAGCTTTTCCTTCCACAGAGTGGTCTGGTAGCCCTGGAATTCTAACCCAGGCCACACCAGGTGGTAGAAGGCCTAACCACAGAATCTGGGTGGGAAGTAACAGACAGATTTCAGAGTTCAGTGGGAAGATGTATGGCCCATTTAGCAAAAAAAAAAAAAAAAAAAAAAAAAAAAAAATATATATATATATATATATATATATATTTACAAAACAAGAAGACTTTGACTATTTCCATGTTGCGTTTTGTTTTGCATGTACTTTACGCTTATTGTAACTATTAGGTTTTCAATGCATACTGTCAAGCCCTTGAAAAAAATCAAGTACCGACTAAAAAAATATATTCACATGGTTTTATGTAAAAATTATTTTAATGTCTGAAAAAACAGTACTGACAAAAATGTATAATTTTAAGCAAAAAATGTTTAAAATCTGTACATTTATCTTTGTTTTGTAAAATAAAGTTGTTTTAAAAAATAAAAAAAAAGTGAGGGGGATGCATTATATAAAGATTTTAATAGTGCAAGTTAGTTGAGGATTAAAGTACTAGCATTCTTAGATGTTTATCTAGCAAATATGATTAAGTAGGTTATCTTAGTCCTTGAATATTTTTTTAATATTTTTGATTATTATAGTTTTTCTGAATTAATTCTAAATGGTGATTCTGGAGAAATACTTAAACTTTTCTATAATACTATGGTCTAAATATATTTTCTCCAAGGAAAAATGAAAACAAAAATCTTCTAGCAGTTTAAGTCAATTAAGCTAATATTTTAACAAAGATGGGTGTTGTTTGGCAAACAAGATCAGCATCTGACTGATTGAAGACACGGAGTCTGCTAAGAAAGAAGATACTTAGGGTTCAGACATTGCCTTATATTTTAGTCTAGAAATTTGAAGTAACTTAATAATGCATATTTTGCTCAACTTACAAAAATCCATAATGTTTTTGACCCTTAGAAAGTCAAATTCTGCCCACTGTTAAAAAAAAAAATACTGACACTAAACCAAAGTTACATATTTCCTCTTATTCAGTAAAAAACTGCTGATTTCCTATGTGAAAGGTATTTGATTACTACAATAGACAATATTTTGTGCAAATTCAGAAACCTAAATTTTTTAAACATGGCATTACTATCTTCACAGTATTGATTTAATTATTATTGTGCTAAGGATTAAAAATTAGTAATAATAATCAATAATAATAACACATAATAATCAATGCCTGTGAATTCTGATAGATGCTTTTAAATTAAATTTACATACCTTCATTTTCTTCTAGCCACTATTACCAGCCTGGTTTTTTACTTTCAATACTGTGGGATGAAGACTCTAAGAAAAATGCTGAGTCATAATGACAGGAGGTATTTATGCCAAGTCATATTTAGGGTTTTCTAACAAAGTTCAATGGTAATAAAATAAACAATGACCTGTGTGGAATGTAGTCAGTCCAATATCAACATTGGCTCTCTTCTACTCCATTTTCCAGTTGAATTTTCCAGGCCTACATTGCCTATGGCACTTAGACAGCAAGCCAGGCCAGATTCCTTACCATATTAGAAGAAAGCCTACAGCAGAACAATGGTCTGTAGGAGGAAAGAGCCAAGATATGGAGACTGGACAATAACCAAAATAATAACACTTTCTGATTCATCATAAGAATGAATGCACCTTAGGTCATCACAACAGGAATGGATTTATGCTTAGCGGAGGCATCAATGACAAAACACAAATAGACTAAAAGGCTGGAACACCATGAAACACAGCAGAAGCTGGGCAGTCCTTCCCACCCCAGAACAGTTGCTAGAGCCAACACCTTCAAGTCTCCCAGAAGAGCCCAACACATCAGTACTCAAATAAGTACCTACATATTTCCAGGATTAAAAATAGTCTTAGGCTAAGCAAGGTTCTGCAAGTCTCAGCACTCAGGAGGCAGAGGCAGAAGGATAGCTATGAGTTCAAAGCCAGTCTGGTCTACATATCAAGCTCTAGGATAGACAGAGCAATATAGAAAAACTCTGTCTCAAAAATAAAAAGAAAGGAAGAAAGAAAGAAAGAAAGAAAGAAAGAAAGAAAGAAAGAAAGAAAGAAAGAAAAGGGGAAGGAAGGAAAGAAAGAAAAAAAGAGTCAGACCTATTAAACTTGGTGCATGTGGGAAGCCAGCCCCTGCCACCAACACTGATACCTGAGTTCCATTCCCAGAACCCATATGGTGGAAGAACTGACTTCTGCATCTTGTGATTTCTGCACAGAGTGATTGTACACACACACACACACACACACACACACACAGAGAGAGAGAGAGAGAGAGAGAGAGAGAGAGAGAGAGAGAGAGAGAAACACATATAATATAAAACTGAGATGAAGCCAAATTAAAAATATGTTTGATTTTGCAGCTAAGAATGAAAGTGTTTGTTGAAGAATCTAGTATTCCCCTCATTCATGCATAAAACATTTCATAAACTACTAACAGTGGATATAATTTCCTAGGAAGAATATGGAATGAGGTGTAAAAAGTAATGATGGTTCACAAGAATGATCCTTGGGGACTCATTGCTCAGTAGAGGAAGAAAATGTATATAGAATAAAGGAACACAGTGTGTCTTGTAGTCTATCTTTTACTAAAGGAACCCAAGGGAAAGCCTTTTAAATTAAGAATACTCAAGGAAATATAGTAAGGGAGGACAAAGAACAGTGTGGATGTCACTGAGACCTTAGAACAACTGAGTTCTGTGGTGGATTGGAGCAACCTTAGCTATGAAAGAGATGTGGCAGTTTTAAGAAAATGTGCATAGAGAACTCAGTAACCCTGGGGATAGGATCTCCAGGGTCTACTCTTCATTGAGTAGCTGAGAGTGTGAAAAATAACAAGATCAATACAGGTAAAGACTTGTAATTGCCACCATTCCATTCCATTTAGGGTAAATAAGATTTACTGTACATATTTTAGATCCTGGGACATGTGAAATGTAGGAGAATGTACATACTTGCCAAAAAGTTTATGATTTAGTGAGGAAAATGGAACAAACCATGTACATTTAGGAAAACATGGTAAATTTGGAGGAAAGAGGCGCTTACCACAACTGGTGAATTGGAGACTTTCTAGAAGATAGAACATGAAATAAGTTTCATAGGAACCAAGAGAAATTATCCTGGCCCTGAGAAAAGAGAGAAGACAAAACTGAGTGTACTCAGCTAATAATTTGATCAGAGAATATATAAATGCATGACTTAATAGCATGTGTAGATAAGACAGTTGAATACAGAGAAGATAGATAGGTCAAGTTCTTGGAGAATTTAAGTATTGTGTTAGAAGACTATGGGAGAAAAAGTCTAAGACTTACCTTTCTGTGGGCTTGACAAATTTAGCAACTAACTTAAACTCAGTGAAGCTCAGTTTTCCCAATGAGACTTTTCAATTTTTTATTTCCATAAATTAAAAACCAAATATCTATATCCTTATATGGAAATACCATTGACTCCCAAGTTAGGGTTAAAAATCACTATCAGGTGAAGAAGCAGCCTTAGGCAATCACACCCAGTGTAATAACATAAAGAAATCAAGTTCCTTGGGGCAGGAGAGATAGCTCAGTACCTAAGATCATTAGCTACTTTTCCAAAGGACCTAGGTTCAATTCCAAGGACCCACATGGCAGCTCACAACAGTCTGTAACTACAGTGCCAGGATAGCCAGCATCATCTTCTAATCTCTTAGAGCACCATGCACAGACATACATGAGACAAAACACCCATATATATAGAAGAGGAAAATAAAAAGAGATGGGTGTCAAGGGAGTGTCACCTTGTGCAGGAAGCAGTAAAACCTAAGTAAAGTTAACCTCTGCCATCTGGTCCTGTGGCACTGCTAAATTTTCATTTCCTTCAGGAGTTAACAAAAAAGCTGAAGCAATTTACAAAAATGGAAAAAGCAGGCAGATGACAAATTGTTCAACCTCAGAACAACAGTATAAATGCCATTTTCGGGTAGTGTGTCAAAACTAAAGTTTGAAAGTTAAGACAGGAAGAAGGGGGTAACATGTGGTTGGCAGCTACACCTCCACACTCATCTCCCCTCCTTGTGCATCTCAACATGAGCTCGAAAGCCTACAGGAGTTTGTGATTGACAGAAGCTCTAGCACTGTCATGCCCCTGTCCTGCCACTGACTTCTTTGTGACTGAGTCAAATATTATTTGTGTCTGTAAATCCAAAGACAGTGAATTTTTTAATTGTGATGAAGCTCAAATCAGTTATTCTATATACGTGTGCTTGTCATAACCTCAATACATAGGGGTCCCTAAACATTTTAAAAATAATTTTAACAATAAAACAAAGCAAGCTTCCACAGAAATGAACTGAGTATATTCACTGACATGTACCCAGATAATTTATTTTCAAAATACCCAAGTGAATTCACAAGTGGACAACAGACTTTTATGGACTATTCTCTAGATTGATAGTCTCTAGACTCTAGACTATTCTCTAGATTGATATGCTGAGTGCAACAAGTTGATGAAAAGTTAGTTAATGGCTGAGAGACCGAAGATCAGTCTGAACCAGACTTGGTGGAATCTTTAGCTAACAAGAAAGGAACACGTAATGGGAAAATAGACTGGTGTGCTGCCTACCAGAGAAAGACATGCAACCAAAGGCAAAACCATTACAACCAAATAAAATGAGAAAAGAAGCTGTCATCTAATAAATTATCATTTAAACACAAAGAAATGTTCTGGCTGGGGCAATTTTACAATGCTTTTTCTATAATCATTAACAGCTGTCGCCTGAAAACTCTTTGACCTTGTTTTGCTGTGAAAACCAAGGCAGAATGATTAAGTACTTTCCTGTAACTGTGCTATATTTAGGGAAGAAAGCATAAATTTGCTTGAGGTAGCCATAGAGCTAGTTGCATAATCCTCATATGACCCGGTTCACCCTCGTTCTCTGGGGTTCCAACCACAGCCAGGGTGTACTTTAGAATTCTGAACTTCATTCACTGATGCTACTCTTCTGTCCTAGGCATTTGGTAACAGGTATACTTCTTAATGAAATAACAAGGCCAAGATAAAGCCAGATGGATCCCTTCACATTCTTTAAGTCTTGAGTCTCTGAAACATTTTACTAACCAAAGTCACACTACAAGTTACATCTCTTTACTTTCATATTCTACCATTTTCCAAGCTATCACAGGAGTGATGTGGAAATTAAAATGAATCTCTCTCCATCTTCCTTTCTCTGTTTAAGAAAACCTTATTTTAAAAAGTAAAAGGAGAGAGAGAGAGAGAGAGAGAGAGAGAGAGAGAGAGAGAGAAACCCAGGGAGTGAAGAGATAGCTTAAGAGCATAGGCTGTTTTTCCAGAGAAACTAGGTTCAACTGTTAACCCTCTCATGGTGGGCACAACTGTCTATAACTCTAGTTCTAGGGGATCCAGTGCCTTTTGTTTTGTTTTGTTTTGTTAGGTACCAAGAACACAGGTGGTATACAAATATGCATGCATACAAAACACTCATACATGATAAATAAAGAAAACTTAATAGAAAAAATATTTTAAAAGAAGGAATTAGGAAATAGAGCTAAGTTTTTTTCACTTCCTCACCTGCTGAATCTCACTTTTGGGCGAGGTTCTCTTTTAGACATTTAGGACACTGAGATAGTAAAGCATCGACAAGCCCTGTGGAGGTTCTCAGCCACTTACAGAAACAGAAGGGCAGTCATTTCACAGCCTTGAGACAAGTGCAATAAAGTTGGTGTCAGTGAGATTGACTGCCATCTTACTTGAAGCTGACTGAGAAAATGCTCGTGAATGAAGCCATTCAAAGTGAATTGGGACAGAAGAACTGGATTTGCCAGGATATTAGAAAGGGTGAGGCAGATTCAGTAGTTGTAAGTTGTTAGTTATAGACTGAGATGAAATGAAACAAAATATGATCGGGATCAGAGGCTAAATTATAGAGTTTTTACATTTTACAAGAAGGGGATTTAGCTTTACCTTTCATGGTAAAATATATCATTTGAAAGATGTAATTCTATGAAGTGAATAATTTTGAATCACTACTTTTAATTCCCTTGTAGTATGAAGATTGTAGAGGTAAAGAATAGAAGCAGAATTTCTAGCAAGGTTATTTTACTGGTTCAGGTGGGTGAATTTAAGAATAAAATAAAAAAGGAAGGGTATGACTAATCCTAGGTATGGTGGAGAAGGTTTATTGTAGGTAAAAGGGATCACATGGCCAGAGGCAAGAATACCTGGAAGAATCCAGAGCAGGTGTGAATTTGAGCCATGTGACCATGGGGCTGTGGGCAAGAACCAAACCAAGCTAGGAGATGGAAGGGCTAGGTAACCAAAATGGATGGGTAATATACAGAAGGGCATCTTGGGAAAGGGCAGCCCAGTTCCTGGGATAGAGAAGTTTAGAGTATTGGATAGGGTGTGCCAGTCATACCCTGTAATAGGTGGGGACTGACCAGGAAGATGGAATAATCAAACTGCCAGGTCCACTTTAATGCGATAGGTAGGCACCTCAGCTATTTGTTCTCTAATGGTGATGATGGGATCCTGAATTGAAAGAATAGCAATGGAAGGGAGTGTGTGAAGGCACACTTGGGAAATATTTGAGTAACACGAACAACTAAGAGTATGGAGTGAAGCCAGTGGAAGAGTGAGACAAGCTACAGACAAATTAAGGTTTTTATTCTCTGATAACTGGTGTCAAAATCACCTTCAAAAGAAATATAGAGGAATACAAGGAGAAAGAATACAGTAGGCCACTACATGAATGTTATTCAATAAATATTTAGATATAGCTATGCATCTTGAGAAATAATATTGAAATCAACACATACACACATGCCAATAAGGCAACCAAAAATGAATAAAGTTTTGTATACATTTTTCTTTCTCTAAATGTCAGGTATACTTAGGAAATCAAGATCAGAATTTAGTGATTTAAAAAGTATATATTCAACTCTCTTTGTTATCCCAAACTCAAGCCCCCAAAGTCAATGATAAAGTTGGATCTTTGAAAAAAATCAACAACACAGACAAACTTTGATCCAAACTAATTAAAATACTGACAGAATATATAAATTGACGAAATCAGAAACAAAACAGGGGACATAACAATAGAAACTAAGAAAACATAGAGAATTATAAAGACATACTTTAAAAACCTGTACTCTACCAATTTGGAACATTTCTTCACAGGTGCTACTTAACAAGGTTAAATATAGATAAAATAAACAATTAAATAGTCTTATAACCCATAAGGAAATAGAAGTCGTTAAAAGTTTCTGCACCAAAACAAACAAATAAAAAACAAAAACAAATACCATTACAAGATGTTTTTAGCACACTTTCAAAGAAGAATTAACCCCAGTATCCCTAAAATTGATCAACAAAATAAAAACAGAAGGAGCATTGCCAAATTCATTTTACAAGGCCACATTTACCCTAAAATTTAAACCACGTAAAGACTCAAAAAACAATTACACACCAATTTCTCTTATAAACATACATACAAAAATACTCAAAAATACTTCAAACTGAATCCAAGAACATATCAAAATGATCATACAGCATGATCAAATAAGTTACATATATACCAGAGATATAGGGATGGTTCAATGTACAAAAATCAAAAATATATATATAATCCATTATATAAACAAATTAAATGAAAAAAAAATGTCAGGATTATCTCATTAGATGCAGACAGAAAAGCCAGCACCCATTCATGATAGAAGTCCTAAAGAGATTAAGGGACATATCTAAATGTAATATTTACAGCAAGCTGATAGCTAACATTAACACAAATGGAGAGAAACTCAAAGCAATTCCACTAAATCAGGAACAAGACAAGGTTGTCCATTCTCTCCATACCTATTCAATATAGTACTTGAAGTATTAGCTAGAGCAGTTAAAGCAACAAGGACTTCAAATAGATACAACTTGGAAATCAAGAAGTCAAAGTATCATTATTCACAAATGACATGGTTGCATATGTAAGGTCATGTTCTAAAAATTCTACCAGGGAAATCCTACAACTGGCAAACACATTCAGCAAAGTGCCTAGATACAAGATTAACTAAAAATAAATAAAAATTAAAATATCAGTAGGCCTCATATATACAAAGGACAAACAGACTGAGAAAGAAATCAGGGAAACAACACCTTTCATAATAGTATCAAATAATATAACATATCTTGGGCTAACTCTAACTAAGACCTGTGTGACAAGAACGTCAAATCTCTGAAGAAAAAAAATCAATAAAATTATTCCTAATTATATTTCCTATACTGGTAAACTTGTGCCTTATCTAGTTGTTATCAGAGAGGCTTCTTCAGCAGCAGGTGGGAGTAAATACAAAGATCCACAGCCAGATGTTATGCAGAAAGTCTAAATTGAAGGTCTCTATCAGGTCTCTCTCCTTGGAACACAGAATCCCACTGAAAAGGTGAAGAAAAGATGTAGGAGTCAAAGAGGTCGAGGATACTAGGGTAACATGGCCAACTGAATCAACTAAGCAGGGCTCACATAGGCTCAGAGACTGACTTTGCATGGGGCCAGCATGGGTTTTCACCAGGTCCTATGTATTTGTTGTGGTTGTTAGTGTTTTTTGTGGACCCCTTAACTGTTAAAGCAGGTTTGTCTGTGTCTCTTTTGAATGCTCTTGGGATCTTTTCCTTCTGTTGGGTTGCCTTGTCTAGCTTCATTGTGAAGACTTTTGCCTTGTCATATTGTATTTGGTTTTGCTGTTTTGTTGTTGTCTCTTGGAGGCCTCTTCTTTTTTAGTAGGAAATGGAGGGGAAGTAGATCCAGTAAGAGGGGAAGTGTGTGTGTGTAGGGGGAGCTGAGAAGAGTGAAGGGAGGGGATAATGTAGTCAAAGTATGAGAAAAGAATCTATTTTCAATAGAAATAAGAAAGAAGACTGAGCTGGGGTGTGTGGTAAGGTAGACTTTTAATCTCAACACTCAGGAGGTAGATACAGGTAGATCTCTACAAATTCATATTCAGTATGATTTACAAAATATATTTTTGGCTTGCCAACGCACATAGTAAGACTGTCTCAAATAAAATAAAAATATAAAAGAAAAAAATTGGAGATTGCACTGGAGTATCAGAGGACTAGGAGGGGGAATGGCAGTCCCATGTCTGCCTGCTTCCTCTTAGGGTGATGGGGGCTCCTAGAAAAGAGGAATATAGCTGCTTACCAAATTAGATCAGAAGAAAGGGCAGAATCTGGAAGGGCAGAATACTATTGAGAAGCATCTTTTTAAAGTCACAGTAGAGATGGGCATCATGGAAAAGATGAGGAAGATTACTCAAAAGTGTAACGAAGCAAATCAGTGAGGAAGCTGACCAGGCAGGGCCCCCACAGAGGCTGGAAACAGCTGAGTCATTGTTAACATTGGGTGTGCTGACCCTGAAGAAGCAACAAAATAATTCAACCTCTGATGTGTCTCCCCATCCCTCATGAAGCCTCACACAGGGGGTTTCTAGGACTTGTCTCTGTCTTATTTCTACCAATGCCTTAAATTAAATCTTTCAGAACTTGAGGGAACCTGAGATAAATTGTTATCTCTGTGGTTTAAGAAAAATGTGACCCAGCACATAAGTGTGGTTACCAGAAGCTAATGAAAGTTTGCTCTTTCTACATCACCTACCTACCAGCCATATCATATTTCTGCTTGTCATCCCTTACTGTCAACTAAAGCTCTCCATTCTTTCTTTTTTGTTTATCCAACATATTCGTGTGGATCATTTTATACACCAGACATTGTTTTAAGCCCTGGAGATGCAATGTAAGTAACAATAAACCACATTGACCTTATGTGGTAACCACCTAACAAAAAAGGAGATATTCCAAAAAGACTCTTGTATCTTTTAACCGCTCAGATTATTAAATTAATAGACCCCAAAGGAGGTTAAAATTCTCCAGGAATCTCATGTTGAGAGAATAAAAAGGCACCATGCAGATGAGGTCTTTTCTCTAGAAAAAGATTTTGAAAGTTTTATCAACTTGTCAAAACATCACACAGGATTGTACTGAAGTCTAAACAGTGATGGGCCAATGGTGGGCAGGACCAACCCTTGACTGGGACTGCTTGGGTGAACATATCCTTAGCCTTCTATTAAAGTTTAATTTCACTTTAGGACGTCCTAAATTCAAAGTCAGACTTTGGGGAGTGGCTGGATATAGGAAGATGTCATTATGCAGCTAGGCAAGTTCAGCCTATGATTGGATGAGGAGGAAGGGTAGGTGGAAAAAAAGGCTAGGAAAGGGGAAGGAAGAAGAGAAAAGGGAGAATCAAGATGGAAGACAAAGATGACCCATCTCTATCCTTAAGGCTCTGAGTAGTCATGGGTAGTTATGAGTACTTTCTAAGGGACAGATTTCTATAGGTCAATTTATCTTATCTAGGTGGGCGGTTTATATCTTTGTCAACTGGTTGTAAGCTTATTGTGTGGATAGATTGTGGATTGAGAATTTAACATATAAATCTGATTGATAAACTACAAGTTTCTAGAGCTTTGACTTTACCAGGCTACAGGGGATGTGGGTAGAGTTCCCAGGGGGCAGAGAGACAGCCAGAAGAAGACAGAGTGGTTCGAAGACAGTATGGCAGGGAAGCAGCCAGGACACACCCAGCTCTGTGGCCCGTAGCAGTACCGTTCAGAATGAGAAGCATGGGGATTGGTAGACGCTTTTTAAATATTTACCGAAACAACCAGATATCTTTGTCTATCTTTCTTCTGTGGCCACTTTAAATAATTTCTTTAAATCTGTGCATTACTAACTCATCCCTTTTAATTGAAGATTATTGGTACCAAATCTAGCCTGTGATAGTCTGTGATCCCTAAGTTCAGTTACAGATACTAACCCCAGAAAGCTCAGTACACCCCAGAAACAACTCACAGACTGTGTGAAGTTCAAGAAAAGAAAAGAAAAGAAAAAAACTATTATGTTTACTCTTTATACACCAAGGAAACTTTGACTAATTCCAGGTTACATCTTGTTTTACATGTACTTTATGCTCATTGTAACTATTAAGATCTTAATGCATACTATCAAACCTTAAAAAAAAAAGCCAAGCAATGACAAGAATGTATTCATATACTTTTATGCAAAAATGCTTAAAATTTGTACATTTATCTTTATTTTTTAAAATACAGTTGTTCAATTTAAAAAAAAAAAAAAGAAGTGGAGAGAGGCAGACAGATCTGAAAAGCACTATGCAGCCCACTTTAAAGGTGGAGATAGAAACCTCAAGCCAAGAAATACAGGCAATCTCCAGAAAGTGGAGGAATGTGGGTTTTCTTCTAGAGTTTCTGAAGTAAGTACAGCCCTGTCAACACCCAGATTGCAACACAGTTGGAATCCATCACAAACTGTTGACATCTAGACTTTAAGAACTTACATTTGTATTGCCTAAGTTATTGTCAGAAGACCAATTGCTGCAGCTCATGACTTCCAATATCAAAGTTAAAAGAAATTTTTCTCTACTCTTAAAAAATTAAGAATGCAAGGATAGGTGTGGTGGTACATGCTTTAATGCCAGCAGAGAGGTAGGCAGATCTCTGCAAATTCAAGGCCAGTGTGGTCTATTTAGCCAATTCTGTAGAAGTATCCAATTAAGTACTCAACTGATCCTGGTGGCATCAGTGGTGCTCTTCAATACCCATCCCCATGTTTTGAGTTCTCAGATGGAAGACACACATACAGAGCCTTTATATTTGTATATGTCTTAAACAGTTTAATGACTGGGCCACTTCCAATATTCCAAAATTAGTACTTACTAAAATCTATATTCCATTTTTGTTGTCCTACACCCAGTTGGGAACCTTCTTGGCACATGATCCTATGTTCTCTGTCTTGTGACACTTAGGTGTGGTGTTTCTCCTGTCTTTGTCTTGGCATGAAGGATCTCTCCTTTCCTCCTTCCCTGGAGTCCTAAAAGTCCTGCCTCTGTCTCCCTGCTGAGCCACTGGCCAGCAACTTTATTTACCAATCAAAACAAACTGGGGGCAGGGTTCCCTCAGTGTGTTACAAGATGACATATAGATTCTTGTACAATTTTAGAGACCTAGATTAACATAATACAGACAACATTAGACCAAACCAATTCTAGGACAACCAGGACTCTATAGAGAGACTGTGTCTCAGAAAGAAAGAAAGAAAGAAAGAAAGAAAGAAAGAAAGAAAGAAAGAAAGAAAGAAAGGAAGGAAGAAAGATGGGAAGGAAGAGAGAGAGAGACAGAGAGAGAGAGAGAGAAAGAGAGAGAGAGAGAGAAACAGAGAGAGAGAGAGAGAGAGAGAGAGAGAGAGAGAGAGAGAGAGAGAGATTCTGAAGACCATGACCATGTAGAAGTTCTTGTGTTCATTTTGGCTTCAGAAAAGAAGACTAAGTTTGTATAGTACTAGAAGATGTTGGCCATAGAACAATCTTCCAAAGGTCTTGCGCATGCATAAGACTGAATGTACTTCAGAGGTGCCCAAAATAACGGTCTTCTGCCAGGAAAGCTGTCCACACTCAGCCATTAAAGACTGTTTGCACTATAGAGAACAATAACTTGCCAAACCAAAGACACCAATGTTCAGCTTCAAATGGTAACAGTTATGCAAAAAAAAAAAACAAAAACAAACAAAAAAACAACAACAAAAACCCCACTTCCTAATATGGTGGCTGGTTTTCCTTTACAATAACATTGAATATCAAATGACCATACTAACAATATATTTCCAGACATTATAATAATTTTCTCACCTATTTCTCATCTTTCCATAGGCAACTTCACCTAGCTTTATTTTTCTAAAAACTCTTGGTGGTTCCATTGCAGGCCTGGGTAGTCATTGCAAGTAGAAATAATTATTAGATTTACTGAGAATAGTAAGCTGTCCAGGATGGTGGCAAAGATTTATTTTCCATTTAGTCTCCCATAGTGTACTCTAGCCAAAGAGCTGTTTTCTTTGAGGAATAAAACAGATTTGGACCATGAGACAGTTTTAAACAGCTTGTGTGGGTACATTCATTTAAAGCATGAGCTAAGCCACTCTGTGGATGGAGGATTTTTATGTGCACCACCTGGGACTGGCACAGGCAACCTGCTGTTACCAGACATTGCTGTGCATAGGCTGTATTAACTTTCAGAACAGAAACCTATTGTCTCTTGGTTCTGGTGGGTGGAAGCCCAAGACTGATGCATCAGCACATAAGCAAATACATCTTAGGACTTTCTTTTAAATGGTCAGGTTTTGCTGGGGACCTGGAGATATCTGTAACAACCCCATTTCTAAATTCGGTCACATCTAAATGGGGTTGGAACTCACCTCAACATATGAATTGGTGAGTTGAAATTCAATTGATATGGAATTTGGTGAATAAATCTACCAGAAAATCAGAATATAATAGGTTCCCCTGTTTACCACTCTTCCATGTACCTGACCTTCTTGATTTGCCCAGTTTCTGCCAGTGCTGTAGGAACTTTTTCTTTGCTTGTTTCCCTTTCTCTCCTAAGGTGTTTGACAGAAGCAAGTTCTTATACATTGTCCATTCTTTAAGACTTATTTAATCCTGTACTTTCCATAAAGTCATTTTCTGAAAAGCCAACAGGACCTGTGACTGGCATCTTTTTTGTTTCTCTTTTCTTCTACTTACCTGAAGCCCTAGGAGGTTAATGCTCACAGTGCATGTTCAGGAAATGGCTGTCTGCTCGCCTTTCCTGGTAAAACTAGCTTTGGCTTTGGTGTTATTGGCATGCTCATCTTGTCTGCTAGGCTGGGCTCATCGAGAATGTTTGGTTTCTGTTGTTCTCATCTTTTGGAGATCTAAACAATAGCAATTAATTCAAAATCAAAAGGTATTGGAAATTCAACTTGACATACCGAGAGAGGAGAGAGAGAGAGAGAGAGAGAGAGAGAGAGAGAGAGAGAGAGAGAGAGAGAGAGAGAGAGAGAGAATTATACTATAAACCATTCAACTAAAACAAGCAGAGGGCTAAAATAATGTGTTCTTCTTAAACTCTTACATCATTAAGTTTACATTAATCACCACATTGCATAACTTTATCTTTGAAACATTGAAACATCTCTTAGATGTATACCCTATGGGTGGAAACTTGAAGGTAAGAGATAAACTCCGTGTATCTTTGAGCTCTGTAAAAAAGAAAGGAAAAATTTATCCCAAATCTTAATCTCACATGTTCTCACAGTTAAAGTTTGCCTATGTAGTTGTATCTATTACTTTTTAGAACAATATTTCCTGCCAGAAGCAGACTTTGCTTCCTATCTCCCTATATGGTGAGCTGAGCTCTTTATAGAACAATGGGAGACTGTTATCCTGAAGCACAATACCTTCCATTCCCCTCCCACAGGTAGATGTAGTCAATAATTATGTTGTTGCAATTTAAAAGACTACACAATAACTGGACACTGACAGTTACAGAGTATCTGCTTTATCCCTGGATGTTTTATTTTTACAATGTACAATTGCTTGCTTTGTGTATGATGGCATGTTTTTTTGCCATGGATCATATTTAAGGGTCAGAGCACAATTCCATTCCTACTAAGTGAGTAGTACCTAGGCTCACTCACCAATTCCCTCCCTACTACATGAGCAATACCTAGGCTCAGACTCTAACCCCATTTCTATTATGTGAGCAGCTGATGAAAGGTACTGACAGTAGTGTTTCCTTCCTAAGAAGATTTCTGTGACAATCAAATAAGGCCAAAAAGACTCCCCACTCCAAAGTCACCACTCAGACTACCTGCCAGGTACTACATTGAATTCAGCTAACTCACTACAACTAACTATGCATGCCCATTTGTTGCACTAAATTATTTATGACTTCAAACCATCTTTACTGAGATAAAACTTACATACTATATATACACTTCACCCATTTAAAGTGTATTGGCTTGAACATATTCACAGAGTTATAACTGAGCATTTTTCTATTTGTGTATAATAAATTATTGGGTGTTTTTGTATGTTTGTTTGGAACACAGAGTCTTTTTTTTTAAAAAAAAAAAACAACTTTATTTTACAAAACAAAGATAAATGTACAGATTTTAAACATTTTTTGCTTAAAATTATACATTTTTGTCAGTACTTTTTTCAGATTTTAAAATAATTTTTACATAAAATTATATGAATATATTTTTAGTCAGTACTTGATTTTTTTAAAGGTTTGATAGTATGCATTGAAAACTTAATAGTTACAATGAGCGTAAAGTACATGTAAAACAAAATGTAACATGGAAATAGTCAAAGTTTTCTTGTTTTGTAAATATTTTTTTGTTTTGTTTTGTTTTCTTTATTTCTTGGACTTTATACAGTCTGTGAGTTGTTTCTGGGGGAGTGCAAGCCTCTGGGGTTAGCATCCCACTATCAGTGACTGCATATTATGTCTGTTCTTTTGTGACTGGGTTATCTCACTCAGGATGATATTCTCTAGATGCAGCCATTTTCTTAAGAATTTGGTTAAGTCATTGTTTCTGGTGGCTGAGTAGTATTCCATTGTGTAAATGTACCACAATTTTTGTATCCATTCATCTTCTGAAGGACATCTGGGTTCTTTCCAGCTTCTGGCTATTATAAATAGAGCTGCTATGATCATTGTGGTGCATATATCTTTGTTGTGTATTAAAGTGTCGCTGGGGTATATGCCCAGAAGTGGAATAGCTGGGTCTTCAGGTAGTATTATATCCAATTTTCTGAGGTATCGCCAGACTGATTTCCAGAGTGGTTGTATTAGTTTGCAACCCCACCAACAGTGGAGAAGTGTGGAACACAGAGTCTTACTATGGCTGGGAACTTACTGGCCTGGAACTCAGAGATCCATCTGCCTCTACCTCCTGATTACTAGAATTGTAGGTGTGAACCATTGTACTGTGTCTTGTCAAATTAATCCATCAGTTTTTTTATTGTATTTTTCTTATGATTTAATGTATTCTCATTTTGTCTTTTGAATAGTAGCCTAATTATTTGTTTTCAAAAGCTAAATTGGCTATTTTGCTCTGAAAACAAAATGATTCCTTGTGCCCAGTAATGCTTGGGGGGTGGGGGATATGAAAGGCTTGAATACTGCTCCATACTGCTAGTTGGGTAAGAAGTGGTTATAAAAAGTAGTCATAAAAGTGACCAAGACTCACTTTAAAGATTTAAGATATAAAGGAGAACTCTGGATAGAAAGTGCTGAGAAGTGTGTTCTGTGGTCAAGGGGAGTGTATTGGTGCTCATTTTTATGACTGGCAAGTACAGATTGACTAAAGCCAGCCTCCCATGCCTTGGCATGGAAATCAATGGCTCAGTTTAGTGAAACAAGAGTCTGAGGGTCTGGGCAGGAAATGAAACTCCAAGCCACAGTCCTGAAGTTGAAGTGGGCTGAGTTGGACATGAGATCAAATGGTAGGTGAGGAAAACTGGAATTATTTCACAAACTAGCTGATGTCAGAATTAGTTCAGGATGCCCACAAACACATGTCTATCTGTACTCTACTTTCTACAAACTGAAAACATATTAAACTTCGGGTTTTTCTTAAGTCGGTAGGCTTATAGCAAACTAAATGTAAATGTTATGACAGGTCTCCAGAAGTTTCTCTGGACTCGTTTAGGAAACAGCTGCATGAATATTTTATGCATTGGCTGCCTGCTCCACTCTACTTTGTGAGAAAGACACAGGGTTCTATTTACTCTTTATATCTCCTCTGGATTGATGGGAAAACATTATTTCTAAAAGTCAGTGTTCCAGCCATCACTATGACTCCTGGAAGCTAGAAAGACACTGCTAAACTGTTTTTCTCCTAATGATACTTTTCTGGTTTTTTTTTTTTTCTTAAGATTTTTTTTTTTTTTTTTCAGCTTCAGCTTCACTCAGACCCAAAGTGTCAACACTCACTAGGTGAACTCTGTTGACGAAAAATATTACCATCATTGTATTTTCTTAAGATTTAATCTAGAATATTTAGTATTCTTTCCACACTCACTCACTGGAGGTAACCATTTTTAAAAGACAGAAAGCGGGAAGCTATAAGAAAGCTCTGCAGTGGAGGCAAACCACTTGCTGTACAAGGCTGGTGGCCCAAGATCAATTCCTGATGCCTGTATAAGGTGAAAGAGAGGATGCATGCCACAAAGTTGACTCTCACACATGTGATGACATTTCTCTCCTCACCTATATACACACAATGATAATATTAAAAAAAAAAAAAAAAAAAAAAAAAAAAAAAACAGCAACAGAAAGCAAGAAACAGTGGCAAGGATGTAAAAGTTGGAACCTGTTTGCATCACTCTGGGAACTTCAAAATAATGTAGTTACAATTTAGGAAACCAACAGGAGACAGTCACTTGACTTGGCATTCCCACTCCTGGGTACTCACAGGAACACACCAAGCAGCAGCCCGTGCTTATCCTTATACCCATATTTATAGCAGGTAGCTCAAGTGTTTATTGATTGAGGACTTGATTACAAAACAGGGTATGAATACCAGAGTGGTACTATCCAGTCTTAAAAGGAAGGAACATTATGAAAGATGCTAAAACATCATTGGACCCGAGAAGATGTGCCAAGTAAAGAAGCAGATTACAAAAAAGACAAATACTGTATAGTTCCACTCCTCCAAGTTCCAATAATGCCAAACTCATTGAGACAGAAATTACAATTGGAAAATTGAACTGTTAGTATTTAATAGATGCAGACAAGTAGCATTCTGGGAAGGTGGTGATGATTACACTGCAACATGAATATACTCTATATCACTGAGCTATCATTCACTTAAAATTTTCTAAGTGAATACAAGCCTAAATTTTTATTAAATAAAACAAAAAAGATTGAATAACTGAAAAAATAGTATTTTGTTGTACTTGATGAAAAGGAACATTAAAATTTATGAAAAAGTCAGAATTTTTTTTTCTGATCAGATCTTGCATTAGTTAGTTTTTATTTCTTTGGCAAGGTACCATGACCAAGGCAACTTCTAAAAGAAAGTATTTAGTTAGGCTTTCCAGAGGGTTAGGGTATATGGAAGCAGGCAGCTAGGGTGGAGCTGAGAACTGACATCATGACCCACAAGTAGGAGGCAGATCTTGAGAACTCAAAATGGTAAGACCACCCACCAATACTGGCAAAACTTCTCCAGGAAGGCCATGTCTCCTAATCTTCCCCAAACAGCCACCAATTGAGGAGTCAAATGCCCTAGACTTACAGAAGACATCTCATTCAAACCACCACAGAACTACTCTGTTAGGCCAGCCAAATAACAATATTAATGATCTTTCTAGTAATTTACAAAATGGCAAATGAAAGAAACATTATATATAATATATATAATTATATTATTATAATTTATTATATAAATATAATAATTATATAAATAATTATATATAATATATAATATATAATTAGAATACTAAGAAACACTCTAAAAAATAAAAAGAAGTTTTCTGCACATGTTATGAAGCTAGAGTTTTTTCTGAACTATAAACTTTTAGATGCTTCTAAGTACAAAGATTAAAGCCAAAAGGCCATTTCCTATGTGACATACATATTCAATTCGTATCTGTTCAGCAAACTCTCATCACTTCCTGTGTATTAGTTTAAGCCCTTTGTATATGTTAGCATATAAGTCCTGAACAGTACCTCCAGGAAATCGTTTCTAATACGTTCACTTTTTCTATGGGAAATCAGGTTGTCCATTTGTTAAGCATCAAAGCTAAGATTTGGACCAGGAAGTTTGAGTTTAAGATCTTTTGTATTATTCTTACAGTATTTTAGACCGCCAAGAATTCAAACACAGACAACTAACTGAAGCTGATCTTCATTTTATACAGCATAGCTTAATTCTAGATAGTTTAAATAGCATAAATAAAACTACAAAGCACCAGGGGAAAATATGGACTTTAGTTTTTTTTTAATTCTTTGACAATTTCATATATGTTACAATGTATTCTGGTTATTACCCAACACTCTCTCTCACCTCACCCACCAAACTTCTGGGCCTTAAAAAAAAGCTCTATGTGACAAAGCCTCTTTACAGACCATACAAATCTCAAAATCAAAGTTTAAATGTCTTATAGAAATCCAGGCATGGCAGTAGACGCACAACTTTAAGTAAAGGCTTTCTATAAGCTAGATGGCATGATTCATTGCTGCAATTTTAACAGTTCAGAAATTCCGTAGAGAAATTATGTTGCCCAGATATGGACTACCTAGCAAGATCCCATCTCAAAACAACCAACCAACAAAACTCACTGATAAACTTGATTCATAAACACTTTAAAATCATAATTAAAGTCAATAAGCAAAGAGATGATGCCATGGTCATAGTGCATATTGCCCACAGATGTTAATATGCTCTGGCATATAGAGATCTTTTCACAAATCAATCAAATGATGATAAGCAAGTCCACGGAAAAATGCATGAGCACTTCATAAAAAAATGAGAAAAACAGCTGGGTGTGTGAAGCATGCCTTCCATCCCCCTTTTTGGGAGATAGAAGCAGGCAGATATCTATGAGTTCCAGGCCAGCCTGTTGAACATAGAAAGTTTCAGTCCAGTAAGGACTACACAGACAGACAGACAGGCAGGGAGACAGAGGCACAGAGGTGGAGAGAGACAGATGTTTAAAGTTACTGTTTACTAGAAATGTTCACATTTGAAAGAGAACCAATCTTTCTGATATTGATCAGAAAGTCCCAGATGCCAGGAAAGCAAGAGGATCCCAGGACCCAAGAGGGATGACATTAGCTGTAATATCCAACAAAGGGGAGAGAAAAACTGTAGGGACCATATCCAGAGGTTAGGCATGGCCCTCGGTTGAGGGATGGGGCCACCCACCCATCTCTAAATTTTAACCCAGAATTGCTCCTGTCTAAAGAAAATACAGGGACAAAGAGTGGAGCAGAGACTGAAGGAAAGACCATCAGAGATTGTTCCATCTGGGGATCCATCCCATATGCAGACACCAAACCCAGACACGATTGCTCATGCCAAGAGGTGCTTGCTGATAGGAGCCTAATATGGATGTCTTCTGAGAGGCTGAGCCTTACTGATACAGATGTGGATGCTTGTGGCATCAGACTGAGTACTGAGACCCCAATGAAGGAGTTAGGGGAAGGACTGAAGAAGGAGCTGAAAAGATCTGCAACCCCATAAGGATAACAACAGTATCAACTAATTGTATCAGACCCCCCAGAGCTCCCAAAGACTAAACCATCAACCAATGAGTACACATGGAGAGACCCATGACTCCAGCTGTTTATGTAGCAGAGGATGGCCTTATCTGGCATCAATGGCAGGAACCCGAGGTCCTGTGAAAGCTTGATGCCCCAGTGCAGGGGAATGCCAGGGTGGTGGGGTGGGAGTGGGTGGGTGGGTGGGGGAGAACCCTCATGAAGGAAGGGGAGATTCAGAGGGAAAACCAGGAAGGGAAATAACATTTGAAATGTAGATAAACAAAATAACCAATAACAAATTTTTAAAAAGATAAAGAGGACTTTAGACTGTAGCTAAGTGCTCACATGTGTGAAGCCTTAAATTTGATGCAGCAAAACAAAATGAAAAATAATGAAACTAAATATTTTTAAAATAAAAGGCTCTTTTTTGTTTTTTTGTTTTTGTTTTGTTGTTATTGTTTTTAAGAAAAGACATAGAAATACCCATGACAGTTTCTCAGAAAGCTTGCTCTCCATAATTTCAAGAATAACTAGGAACTCATCTGACTTCTTTGTGGAGATCATTGCGCAAATACTCAAAATAACATACACATAAATGTAATTTTAATGAAGTAAACTGTAAGTAAATGGGAAATCATGGCTTATCACAAATCCATCTTCAAACAAGATGCAGGGTCTCAGTAAACCAACATTCATCAGAACCCTTCTCTCAGGTAGTAATGTTGTGAATCTGATATTGACAATGCTTGTTTTGTTTTTAAAACTGAGAGCATATCTACTTTCTAGAACTCTCCTTTTCTACAGATGAAAACTATGAATATGCATAATTTGCCTGTTAATAGCTATCTACTGCTGGTGATGAGAGGGTGTGATGTGTGTGCATGTTAGAAGGTCTCTGCCTTAGGTATGCTTTATCTCAGCTTCAAAGTTTCCAGTGAACTCTGTATTTCTATGTTGAAAACATTGCTGTGCACTGAGCTCGGCCCAGTGTGTTTCACAAGATCCCCTCCCTTATCAGTCTATTAACTTTACCATGTGATGTTTGCCTTTTGCCAGAGCACATATTGTCTTCTGGGGTTAATGCTTCTGAACTATAGTTACATGTATAAGTTGTGAGTAGAAGTGGTCTCTAATTAGTAACTATTAACTATTAGGTATTAAAGAGAAATATAAAATACATGAAAAGAGCAATAGATTTTAGGTTTCAAAAAGAAGAAAGAAAAGAAAGATAACTGAAATCATTTAAAAAGATGAAGGGTCTAAATTCTGTGTCTAAAGTATAAATGTAATCTTAAACACTTGAGGGTAGACTAGTTTTTGCAGTACTGATGTTATTTTTAATTCTATTACTACTTTTAAAAAATTGGGAGGATAGCATGTTATCAAAGAAAAATCCTGTCCTATCTCCCCTCCCTTTCCCTCCTCTCTCCTATCTTCTCTCCTCTCCTGTCTTCTCCTCCTCCCCCTCCCTTCTACCCTCCTTTTTCCTCCTCTCTCCTCCTTGCCTCTCCTCTTCTTAAAGCAGCCAGTGTCTGACAGCAATTCAGTATTGTTTCCCCATATGAGGTCTTCCAGGAGTTGCCTCATCTTTAGTTTGTTTGTCTCCAGTGTTTGGAGGGTGTGCTTTTCACATGCTCCTGCAGCCAAGGAAAACATGTCTTGAACCATCATGTGAAAGCTGTGAGTTCCAGCCTACTAGTGTCAACATGATAACATGTTTGTGTCTAATTATTCATTTACTAATTTCTCCAAAATTAAGCTTAAAATTCCTCCAGTGTTACTGAACACAGCTCATCATTCTGAGCATACATACTACATAAAATGATTTACCTTCTTTCTATTTTGAACTTACATTACATAAAACCATTTTGAAGTGTATTTGTTTTAAAATAAGCATCAATTAATTAAAAAGACAAAAGTTTTGATAAATGTAAAATATTGGAGAATGTACATAAGAAACTACTAGGGAAAGGAGGAAAAAAATACAAGATGACTGGAACTGAGAAGAGAAAACAAAATAAGCACTGAAATCAAATCACAGTCAGAACATCTGCATGTGTGAGAGTGTATATCTTAATTTGTAACAAATTAAGACACAATTATATCACATTTCAAATAACTTGCTTATAATTCTGTGATCTTAAACTTTTTTTTAACTCTTTGAGCAAATACATGTGATAATTTACTTCTTTTAATTCTTTGATGATTTCAGTGATTTTGAAATCTCCCCTCTCCTAACTTTTCAAAGATATACCCTGACTCACCTCCCTAACCATCCAAGTTTACATTCTTCTTTTCTCTTTTTATTAAACCCATCAAGTTCAATTTGTGTTGCCCAACTACTGTTGACCTACTAGGGAGTCATCATTGAAAAAAATGGACTCCCGCCTCTCAGCAGCTATCAAATGCCAATAGATCCCCAGCTAGGATTTTATACCTACATCTCTCTGAGCAAATACAATGTTCACTTTCACAAAAGAAAGCAAAAGTCATCATTTGCATATATTTAACACATCAACAGTAATAGCCTTTGAAGAAATCTTACTATATGGTTCTAAACAGACAGCATAAGTTGTTTTAGTAAGCCCTGGATCTCATTAACAAGTGTATTTAAGAATGGGCTTGTTCATATATATACTCACACACACACACACACACACACACACACACACACACATATATATATATATATATACAAGGAACAAAGAGGTAAGGATCAGAATCTGATAAGGTTGTTTGTAACTAATTATATCTACTTCTCAATTCAGCTAACCTTATCTCTACTTCTGCTTCATGTAGGACCTAAGGCAAACTTCCTCTCAATAGCTCACTATCCCAGATAAGTACCTCATTGATGGTTTTCTCTCCGCTTTCTCTCAATATATTCAAGATGTTAGAATCATACATGGTACTGCATAACTGTGATGCTAGCAATCTGAACACAAAAGCAGGAGGCTTGTTAACAGGACAGCATGAACCATGTAGTGAGTGCTACCCCAGACTGAGCTACATAGCAAGACTGTCTCACAGCAAAGCTAGAGGAACCCTACTGCATCCTTCGTCTGCAGCTCTCAGATTTTATTCACTTATACAGTGATTTAATTTATCTGTATTTGTGCTATTTGTCGTACATGCTGTTTTCATTTTGTAGACTCTTCAGTGTATTCATCTTATTAAAATTCTGGGTCTTTTTTTATAAAGGCTTTTACTTAAATTATAGATAACATTTTTCTTTGACTTCTGAATACAGTAACTATACTTTAAAAAAAAAAGAAAATATATTTTCTTCCATGAGTTATCTGTCTTCTTTGGTCTGTTGCTTTCTTTAAGCATTTACTGCTGCTATCTGTTCCCTTCCTTTTCTCAGATTTCTAACAATTTTTGAGTATCTGTTTATATTTATGAGAAAGACTAAGGGTGATTAATTCAAGCAGCTCCTGTAAATTCTTTCTGCTGTTGAGAAAGTTGTCTTTTCTTAACTAACATCCCTTGAGAGACAGGATTGTGTGTAAGTGGGCCACTCATATCAATGAATGGGTTTTGGGGCACAAAAGTAATTAGAGCTTCACCCCAGGTCTCAAAACAGGTCTTTCTCTAGGGGGCCTCTTCCTCATTATAGTGTGAATTATCTTAAAACCTTAGAAGACCACAGACTCACTGAAGTGTGAGTATCCCCAAGATCAAGTCTTCATTTCTTTATTTATTTGAAAATGTCACCTTGCCAATGATATTGCACACAAGTTCAGCCTGGGGGCATAGGGTCAGCTGTTTTGGATAATACTTGTCTGCCTTCTGTCCTCAATGAGCTGTAATCCAACCCACTCCAGAAAGTATGTCTTATACCTGTGTTAAGGTGCTTAAATCAATACTCTTTTATCTGTTTTCGAATATGGAACACTATATGAGAACAAAGCAAAGAACGGTAGATTATATTGGGACAAAGAATATCCTCAATTCTACCTTAAGAATTTAAGGAACATATAAAAAGGAAGCTTACTGGACTAAAAGTGCTGATCTCCTGTGAGACAGACATCAGCATCCCATTGTGCAAATGGAAAACAGAAGTTCAGGCCCAAAAACACAAAGTTAGCAACTGGCAAGACCTAAATCTGTACACACTTATCCCTGTCACACACACAGATGATGGGAAAGCTTCAGCATACTTGGATTACTGCAATGGCACAAATCCTGACACTGCTAACAGGCAAGGCAGCCACAGATATAGGAAAAACTAGTCCCCTGGAAACCCAATTAGAAATCCTTACATTCAGCTAGCTGACAGAATTCTGCCCATTTTGAGCATAAGATGCAGTTGATATAAATAGGTCCCTCAAGAACACAAGGGGTTTTCTGGCATTTCCCACTAGGAAAGCTCCTATGAGGCTTTGAGTGGTAGAGAGGAAAGTAGACATAAATGGTTTGAGCTCCTGTTCTGACCCTGTACTCATACAATATTTATTCTACAGGTCAGTCTTTCTTGTTTGTGCAAGAATGTCTTTTTCACTGAGTTATGGTGGGAATTAAATGGATAAGATATTATCTCTCTCTATTCTACTACTATCCCAAATATCTTTTACCTAAATACCTTAGAATTAAGTGATAAAATTTGCATCCAGTTGACAAATATATAATGCTAAACAAAATATTAAATATATCAATGAAAAATTTTTTTCTAGACTATAATACAAAAACCTTTAAGTCTGACCTAAACTACAACATGCCCTGTGTTATTTATTATAGGGCATTGAAAATTTGTTCTAAAAAGTTTCATGTATACATGCTGCAGTAAGGACAGCAACCACCTAAGATAATTTGAAAATAGTTATTTTAAGAATGTGACAGTGCACTTTTCTTCTAGTAAAATTCAATAAGGAAATGTTCAAATAGAAAATCTACCCCAATTCACACAAGGCATGGGATAAAAGAAGTCACCTGTGCTTTGTTATTCCCCTTGTCCACTCCTTATAAAAAGTACATATTCCCCTGTAGATATGAAAAATATGAGCAAGCCTACATACAAAAATGATTTATGCTTTTTAATTTTTAAATTATGAAGAAGATGAACCATTCAGACCTGTCAGGTAAAATATGCACACGCTGTCACAAGACTCAAGCATTTCTACTCTATTCTTGAGCTACCATCTTGCACAAGAGAAATATTCTGATAGCAAGGATTATTCTGAAGGGTGGATCAAAGAGAAGAAAGAAGGCACCCTGGATGAAGTTGTACTGCTTAGCTAGGCTTCCTGAGAGTTTGAAGAAAGAATAATTTGAGGGAAGAGATGAAACTGGGGGAAGGGGGTGTTTGTTTTGTTTTCTTTGGGCGTTTTAGTTTAGTTTTTGGTCTTATCTACAATCTTAGGCTAAATTTATTTACTTTAAAAATTTGTATGTATTTCGATTCATGTGTCAGTGTGTGTTCCACATGTGAACACACATGTGTGCATGTGCTCCCAGAGGCCTGAAGACTGAGGTGGATCTGTGCCATGTGAGTGCTAAGAAGTGAACCAGTCTTCTGTAAGAATGGCAAGTGTCCCTAACTGCTGAATCACCTCTATAGTCCCCTAAATTCATTTCTTAATCATGGTGAAATATATTAGGAAGTTTGTGTAGCTACTTACTTATTTAGTAGATCTTTAGAATTCTTGATGAATATACCAACAGTGAATGTGAACTTGACTTTTTGTCTTTCTTTGAACTTTGGATATAACCACAGATTGATCAGTAGAGGAAAAAAAACCTTGGCAAACAAACTATCATTATAAAACAAGAAAGTATCTCTTTCACTTCATCAAAAAATTATAATAATTAATGTAGTTACTCCCAAAAACTCAGAATACGTTCCAAGTGAGTATTTTCAGTCAAATCCTGCATGGTTTTCTTTTTGTCCAAGAGGAGTGTATTATCGTGACAATTCAGGAAAACTTTAAAAGTTGTTTTTAAAAACACTGTTTAACCCATCAGTACAGGCAGTGCATGAGTAAAGAAATGAAATGCCAAAATCCTTAACATTGATATGATAGGTAATAAATGCTTTCTAGTTTGAAATTTACATCACAAATGTTTGCTGAGTTCTCCCTGGTTCTTTAGACTTTGTTATTTTTGTGTGAATTTCTTTGCATAATCACTAGCTTTATGAAAATATCATCCACTTATTCATAAACTACCTCAGTAGAAAATTCGAATTCTCCTCCCACCCATCTCTCAAAAGGCAGCACGTGCATTTTCTTTGTTTGCTTGTTTGGTTTATATTTTTGGTGTGTTTTCAAGATTGTCACTATTTAAGAGTTCCAGGTGCTGCCAGCATCGGTCCACATTACACGATAAGGGGTCATGTACTTGCTGCCTGAGCCCTGGACCCTGAGCACACCTCATTCCCTACCCACAGGCCTTGGGTGTGGGTACCTTCAGAATTCTTTGTGTCTCTGTGTGTGCTTTTTTTCCTTAGAGTGTATGGGAAAGGGACTTTTTACTTCACAAAGGGCAAGGGACAGTGAATATAGCTTGCTAGCTTTGTTACTGGTGGGTGGGGTAGAGGAGAGGTGGGAGAGGTGGGGGCTGGAATATTTCTTTGAAAGTTAAGTGAAGTGGACCAGAAAGGGAAGAATTGCATTTCCCTCATTTTAGGAACGAGAACAAAACAAAATAAAAAAAAGGGGGGGGGGGTTGCACAAGGAGATGAGACCATTAGAGAAGAGGAAGGGGTCAAAAGAAGGGCTAGAGAAGAACAGAGGAAATGAAGTAGAGAGCAGGATATCCATATGCCAAGAAATGTCACAACAAATGTTTTGTGCAAGTAGTGAAAATTAATAAAAGGGAAAGAAAAAAATTGTGTCTTCTCTGTGCTTAATATACAACCCAAAGAAGTCTGTTGGAAGAAGCAGCTTAAAGAGCCTTCAGAGAATGAAAAAAGAGCACAAGGAAAAAAGAATGAACAAATTGCATAACTGTGTTTTCAAGTGGGAACCCAGTGAGGAATTCTTTAAAAAAAAAAAAAAAAAGTCCTAGTCTTCTACTCCTGACATAATTCTAAGCCTGCAGGCAGTAAACCAGCAAACATTCCCCTCGTTTTGCTCCTCCTCCTGTTCAGTGCAGTAGCCTGCAAAGATAAGAGCAGCCACTGTAAAAGTCCTATTAACTCTTCACTGCTCCTGTGGGTCTGACATTTGGCGAGGTGCCTGCATCAAGCACTGGGATCTTTTCCTTCTCAGATGGTTCTATTCACTGCACAAGGTCACAGACCTTCAGCTATGGCTGAAAACACACTGAGCAGATATCTATCCCCAGCTTGACCTCTGGGAAGGCGTGGAGGAGGGCCTGCTTAAAATTGAAGACAAGCCTAACAGTTGGCATCTGCTGCCTGTGCAATCTCCAGGTCTGTAGCTAAGGACTGATGGCAGAAACTCCCAATTTTAGGGGAAAAGGGATCTTTGTCCACCGTGTCTGTTACATTTGCACTCAGCAACCCTGGTCACAGTGTGGTGCCTGGACCATGTCTTCAGTAAATGGTCTCCTCTGTTACTCAGGCCCAATCCCTTGTGAGGATATCACCATCCTCAACTGCTTCACATGGTCTCACTTGTTTAATTTAATCCAGGGAGTACTAAGACAGGTAGGGCTGCTTTTATAGTATTACCTCCAATTTGCAGAAGGAACCTACAACTGTGGTATGACTGACTCAAAGTCAAAGAGTGTGTCCAGGGCTCTGTGTTTACTGAGCTTTCATCCAGGACAACATAAACCAAAAACTGTGGCCCTTTACAGAGAAAAACACATTATTCAATCTAGATGTCCTATAACAAAAATAACTTAAATAATTGGCCCTAAGAATCAGCATATTGGCCTACATGAGATTAAAAGTTTCTAAACAAGCTACCAAAGGAACAGATGCCTTGCAAAACAAGCAGCCAAATATCAGACAGGGCACTGATATCCAGAATTTACAAAGAACTATAAAAACCAAACACAAATTTCCCTAAAGTGTTGATCAAGAAATGGGCTAATGAATAACTCTCCCAGAAAGAAAAATCCTAAGTAACTAACAAGAATTTCAAAACTTGTTCAACATCCCCAGTCATCAGAGAAGATTATAGGTATGCTGAGATACCACCTCACTCAACAGAATGACCACCATAAGAAATCTGATAGCAAGTGCCAGCAAGGATCTGGGAAAAAAGAACCCATGTTCATCACTGGTAGGACTGAAAACTAACATAGCCGTTATATAAATCATTATGGAAAGTCCATAAAAGTTAAAGACAGAAGTGCCATGAGTCAACTATACTACTCCAGGGCTTATCACCAAGGATTCTATATCCTACCACAGAGATACCTGCCCATCCGCATTAGTCACTGCTCTCTTAACAATAGCAAGGAAGTGGAGATAACCTACGTGTTAAGGAAGAGATGAAATAATGAAGATGTGCCAGATATACACAAGAGAATCTTTTTCCACTGTGAGGACAGATGAGAATTGGATAATCTCAGGAAAATGGATGGATCTGGAAAATATAATTGTAAGCAAAATGATGACAAACAAGTTCTGTTTCATACACCGGTTCTCATCCTCAGTGTGTACATGGAGACAGATTTGAGTTCAGATGTGAGTGAGAGTACAAACTACAAGGATAAGGTATGGCTAGGTGACAAGGAAGGACAAGATGTGGTCAGAAGGACATAGGGGAGAAGTTACTGGAGGGCAGCAAAAAGCAGGGTGGGATAGGGAGGGGCATGTGAGAGGTGAAATTGACCACAGCACACTTAGTTCCAAAGGCTATAATGACAGCAAATCCTTTTTATATGCAAATCTTGAGATAAGTAACAATAATTGGAGAACACAACTCAGTAAAGGAAAAATGAAGATTTTATAAACATTTTATATAGAAATATTTTATGAAGATTTTACAACATAGTAAATCATGTGATACTGTAGAAAGGTGAAAGAAAAGATTAAACTGAAAGACAAAGAAAGTGCTCATAGCAATGCATGGCAGTCTCCATGAAAGTGCATCAAAAGTTAAGGCAATGTCCCATGTTGGTACTGCATGTTACAAAAAGTCTTGCAGAACAGTTTAAAAAATATTTACAAACAGTTTTTTTTTTCCTTTATTTTTTTCAGGGATGTTGAAAGGGGAACCTTTGTGACTATTCTTGCTCTAGGGAAAAAAACAAAACAAAACAAAAACAGAGATGATACATTGGCCCAAGCCAGCGAAGGTAAAATGTTCTACAGAAGCACATCATTGATTTGCAGTCCTTCCTAAGTGTGGGCTGCTTTCCTGCCTGTAAGGTGCCAGGCTTGGGGCCAGCTCTCTCATATACCAACATAGTGATCGCTGGGGACAGTGACTCTGGTTACATGAGGTCCTCACCATTAGCTTCCAGTTTCTATATCCACACTAATAACGTGCTTTAAATCATCCTGTACTGCACTAGAAATCTACAGCTTGTTTTCCTTCTGCAGATTCTGAGAGTCGTTTTATGAAGAGCCACATACACACATTACTGTAATATTTTTCCCTGGTAGTCAAAATGCAAAAGTGATACCACGAACCTTTTGGACAAGTCTAGTTAGGTATTTCATTCTCCACATATAATAAATTCCTTAAGTTCAATGGGATGAATAAGAATAATACTTGATATCAGATCATAATCTTCATACAAGGATAAAAACTTGTTTCTGTAATATAACTGAGAAAAATATTACTGATTGTTAAAAAAGGGAAGTGGGCCAGACTTTTACAAGAGTGAGTTATAGGATGAATTGATTTATCAGCATTCTTGTAGACAACAAATATCTGCTAAGGAATAATTTAACTCACCTGATAGTCACTCTTTAAAATTTAATATACTCTTAAGAGTAAAGGAAGATCACTTTACCATTAAATCCTTCCTATACACATGCTGACATTTCCTCTCCCTCTTCCTATTATCCCATGTTTACATGTAAGGAGAAATAACCATCTTTGCTGGTGAAGGTTTGTTAGTGCTCCTAGCCCTTAAGGCACAGCTGTGGTAAAACCAGAGAAAAATGCAGGCATTTATTGGAATTCTGCAGTACAAAGTAAGCACACTTGTTCTCCACAATCTAGTAACAGAGGCCACAGCTAAACTATTTTTACACAACAGATGTATTAGGTTGATTTTCATCTGTAACTTCTTTTTCATCAGGACCACAAACAAAAATCTGGTTGCCTAGAGTCTTCTGGGCAAATCGGAAATACATAAGATGTCCCATTGCCACAAAGGAGACTGAAATCAACACCAGCAAGCCAAAAGCTTCAGGATTTGGGGCCAAGATGACCATGATGAAATGTAGAAGGTCGAGAAGGTAGTTCATGGAGTTCTGCACACCATTGATAATGCCTCTTTCAGATTCAATTACATTTTCTTGCAGCAACTGTGTCACAGTCAAATCAAAGGACCAAAGACCTGTATGGTAAAAAATATTTTAGAAATTGTATAATTTCATGTATAATTATATAGCTCACAGTATCTAAGTATATTAATATATGCTAAACACATTGAAGCTCTACAACCTTTGACTTGTCCATATATAGAAAGTATTAATCACATTTTGCCTTATATAATTTATTAACATATAGTATATTATATAACTTATTAGTATGTACTAATGCCTTCAAGAAATTATTTTCCCAGCTGCAAGATACAACAAAGTTGAGTCACAAGCTTGTCAGCCTTGTTATGCTGTAGTTACACAGACTACAAAAGCATCAAGGATGCAAAGCCTATAAACTCAAGCACTTCTGAAGTTTACAGTGACCCAATGTGCTGCCACAGCTAAAGAGCACAGAAACTTTAAACCATTGTTATATTGCCGCTTGAGTAGCACAGGGCTCCCAATAAAGCTGTCTTGACTGAGTATTAATATCTCTGATAAATTAATGAATTGCTCTGTATCACAAGATAAATATGGTTTTATTTCGAGAGTGAATAGATTCGGAGGCCATTTACCAGTGTCCCATTAATGATTACTTAAATTCTGCTCTGTAAAGTACCTTTACATAATGCTTCCTGACAGAAGTTTAAAACTCATGTGAGGCAAAGTATATAGTAAATGCACACAGCTAGAGAAGACTTTGAAGAACTTTTTATTTTAAATAACCATTGTCTTTAGAAGAGTAACAATTTAAGACACTTCTCTAGCATGCAGAAAGCTCTAGGTTTGATCCCCAGTAACACCCACACAGACACACATGGAAATGGGGAAAGACTTAGAAATATTCATTTAGGGATGTAGCTCAGAATTAGAGTGCTCACTTAACATGCATAAGATCCTGGGTTCTCTCTAACCACACCACACCACACCACACACACACACACACACACACCCACACACACAATTTGAAAAAAAAATCCCTAAACACTTATATATATATATACACACACACATACACGTGCAAATGTATAGTTTAAACTATTAAGTGAAATTTTATGCTTACAGAGTAAATCTTACATATTAACTGTAGGTTTTGCCTAAACTAACATCTATGAAGTATGTCAGATAATTTATTATTGGACTCTGCACTAGGTTTCTAAAATGATGTTTGTAATTTTTTTTTATTATGCAGAAAGTGAGTTCTTACCGATTCTAGCAGCAATGACTCCCGCAAACAGCAGGCTGACAGATATCACTGGGACGGATTTAGTACTCATCTCATGAACAGTATCAACAACATTAGACACATTGGACATACTCATTTCTGTTGTAAAGACGGTCTCAGGTATTTTGGTAGTTGGGGACACTGGCTCTACATGCACAAACCTAGAACGGATATCTTCAAATGGAGAAACAGACAGGTCCAAGGGGCTTCCAGGCATGAACACGGAGATTACACACAAGATCAAACAGGAAAGCTGGGCCAATCCTGAGAATAGACCAGTCCGAACAAGGCCACATTTTCGACGTAGCCACGTGAAGGCCACAGTTCCCATTATTCCAGTTATTGCTGATGCTCCCATCAAAATACTGAGGATGGAACCACTCAGCCCCTGAGTGTAGGCATACCCTGTAGTGATACAGTCGAATCCTAGGACTGTCATATAGAGGAAAGCCAGGCCCATGCCAGCCAGAAATACTGGTTGGTTATAGTAGGAGACCCATCCATCTCGGAAAGTGCGGAAGGGCTCAGCAATCTGGGAGGCACAAGTGGGCTCTTGCTCACATTCAAGTTCACGGATGTTGGAGTCTTTCTCACCCATTAGATGAGTTCCCTCCAAAGGTTTTGGCTCAGTATCTGTTAATAAGACACATCATTATTTTAGAGGAAGAACATAAGGAGTAAAAGCCAATTATTTTCCTATTCCTCTCCTATATGTAACTCCTTGACTACTACATTCTAATGTGTTTTTCTTTTACTGGTAAGTTATGAATTACAGCTGTGGAATAACTCCCAAGTACAGTTTTGCTTGAAAAATACTATTGGTCTCTCTTTTCTTTTACTATTTAAGATTGCACTTATTTTACCTATGAGTACACTGTCACTGTCTTCAGACATACTGGAAGAGGCATCAGATTCCATTACAGATGGTTGTGAACTACCATGTGGTTGCTGGAAACTGAACTCAGGACCTCTGGAAGAGCAGCCAGTGCTCTTAACTGCTGAACCATCTTTCCAGCCCTGTTGGTCTCTTTTTAAACCTCTATTTCTTTTAGATATTACATTCTCACTGAAGTAAATTGCAGCAAAACTCATCAAATAAAGCATAAAAATTATGTGGGGAAATAAAGTATCTTATTTTCTGGGACCTCATTAAGATCTAATTTAACAGAAAACCAGCCTCCCCTTCTGGAAAAATCCTGCCTCTCTTTCTGCTTCCTAGTTTCCAAATGGCAATTTTATTCTCCTCAGAAAATATTGGAAATTTTCATGTTCTCATCTTCCCATTTCTATGAACCATCTTCCCAGGTGTCCTCAATCAACTGTTTCTCTGTGTCCACTGCTTACATCAAGAAAAAGGTCCAGGGATCTAACCCCAAGCCTTCTTAGATCCAACCCACTGTTCTTTCCAAAAATATCAAAAGATGATATTACAAATCATCTAGGCTTTCCCTGGAAACACAGCCTGGACTAGAGCCTGTCTTCATTGAAAAGTTCGAGGTCTAAGTGTGAGCGTGGAGCACAGAGCCAGTGGTTATGCAATTACCTTTAGGTGAGGTCAGCTGCTTCAGTTCTGACTCCTCTACCTTGAGAGCAGCTTTGACAGCCAGTGCAGGGGTCTTCTGGTAAACCTTCCAGAGCAAGAAGTACTCCACACACATGGACACCAAATTCCAGCCGGAAATAAAACCACAGCCAATGACTGGGGAACCAAATGTCATAATCTGGCCGACAGCCATGGGGGCCAGGATGTTGGTTAGCTGGTCAATCCTTCTAATGGTAGCATTCATGTCTATGGAGGTAGGTACAAGAGATAGTTGAGTGAGAGTTCCAACCAAAGAAAGAGAGCCTGACCATTTATGTGTGTAAATATAAACCAACAGCGCAGACTCCTGAAAGGCTTGCCCCTGAAGGTACTCTCTGGCCAAACCATTTACTGTGGGTGGAAAAAAAAAAAAAAAAACAAAAACAAAAAACCTGTCCTCCCATGTTTTCTTGAATTTAACATTCTCGAGGAAAAGCCAGTATGCAATATATAATATAAATTGCATATTACATATATGTATAGAAATGTGTTCATAAACAGGCATACAAATACATCTAACAAGTAAAATGTGGCAAGACAAATAAAATGCTCCTTTAAGGCAGTGGCTCTTGACCTGCCTAATGCTACAACCCTTTAATACAGTTCCTCATGTTGTGGTGACCCCCAACTATAAAATTACTTCATCACTACTTCATAATTGTAATTTTGCTACTCTTATGAATCATAATGTAAATTATGCAGGATATCTGATATGTGACCCCTGTGAATCTCCACAAAGGGATTAGAACCCACAGGTTGCTTTAAAGGCAGAATTAGGATGAGCTGGTTATAGATTATGATGAATAGAGAATACGAGGAGTCAAAGATGGCTCTACAAAATGTTGTTTATTTTTCTTAACTATTTACTGAGAAACAGGTAGCTTTAGAATAGTCAAATTTAGTGTAAGAGAACTCAAATTTGATTTTGGAAATACTGATCTTGACAGACTCACTGATATTCAAGAGGCTCTGTTGAGACCAATGGTAAAATAAATAAGGCTGAAGATTTGGAAAGAGATAAGACACAATTATAAAACAATGACTTTAAATGGAATCTCAAGAGAGCATGTGTAGAGAATTCACAGGGGTTAAATTGTTGGGAATGCCAATGTTTAACAGTCAGAAAAGTCAGTAGAAACTAGCAAGATAATAAAAAAAACAAGAGTATAATGTCCTGGAAACCAAATGGGGACAGTGCTTCAAAGAACAACAAAATCATCGGTGTTCAGAACTCGTGAAATTGAGAAAGATGAGCACTTAAAAGGACCTTCATGGTTCAGTGGAAACTACAGAGAACCTCAAAGAGAGTGGAGCAAGCAGGCAAAGGCTTGAAGAAAGTTGCTTTCAGAGCTTGGTGCCAATTCCAGGAAACTATTTTCTTATCTTTCAGCAGGTGCCCAGAGTAGAAAGTAGAGTACAAGGAACATCAGCAGGATGTGAGGAAGGCAGAAGAGTTCCTGTAGGACATAGGTGAAAATGTAACACAATCCCTCGGGAAGGGGGGAAAAGGCAGAAAGCAGAAAAAAGATTTGATTACTGAATGAAGGAAAAGATCAACTCTATGCTCCAGAAAACACTGACATCATTCACTTGTTTTTCTCCAGTCTTGCTCTACTGTGAAAAGTTGGGATTTAAATGGGATGACTGAGTTAGCCAAACAAATGGAGAGGGAGCCAAAAGACCTAAGGATAAGGGAGGTCAGCATGTCATCATGACTGACCTTGGGATTTATACTGGGTAAAAGAGAGAGCACCTGCACGTCATAGGCTGTCATGCAGGGCCTTTGGGCTGAGAGCTGAGGGAGAGGGCTGGGAGGATGAAAGAGTGGTAGGCTAAGACACAGATGCCAAAGACTGAGCTGATGAAGATTTCATGGTAGTGAAAAGGCTTTCTAAAGTTTGACCCTGGGAATGTGCTACTGAGTCAAAGATGAAGGAAGGGCAGCTAAGAAAATTATCTCCTCTGTCATGCCCTGTAGCACAAAGCCGGGTGAGATTAATGAGGTAGGTCCTTAACAATCACCTGGGTTGGCAAGGAAAAATCAATGACTAATGAGTACATTCATGGAAAATTGCCTTTCTTCTTCCCTCCATTCCTTCTAGTCTTCAAATGCTTCCTGATTAGTCCTATGAGTGTACAATGTGTGTATGATAATGGGAGAACTTTGATATTCTTCACCTTTCACTTGAAAGGCAAAGGCAGCCTCTATTGGTTTCATCGAACTGTCTGTGCAGAGGCTCCTAGTGTCTATCTGCCCACAAGCAGGTGTCCAGTGCATATGCCAACGGTGACGCAAGGGGCTGATCCAAGTAACTCACTAATCTGAATCCCAAAAGCAAATAATTGATGTAATAACAGCTGGATCTTAAAACATCATAACAACAAGAAATGTTTTAATTAAATGCTTCTCTTTCCCTAGATGGTCACAGAACTCCCAAGACCCCAGATTTATCTTTCATGTGATGCTTAGGAAGGTAATGATTTGTGTCAAGAAATCAGGTTTTATATCTTTGGAGAAGAATAAAGTAAGCAGCAGTTTAGAAGACCTGATTGTTTTATTGGTAATAGCCTAGAATAGAATCAATCTTCTAAATATTCAATATGCTATTTGTGAAGTTATATTTATTCTCAGATGAAGACTCAATGAGTGTTCTCCTGGCTCTGATTTGGTTGTTTTGGCTTTAGCTTTAGTACAGAACATGGCATGAAATAATTTCTTTCACTGTAATAAGTACATAATACCACACAGAAGAATATGTCTTTTCAAAAGGGATTTGCTAAATAAATAGGAGCCCACAGGCTCTCCTCCCTAAAATGTGAAACCAGCTTTTAACCAGTAGAGTTCAGACAGAGAATTTATATGCCATGCTTGATCAAAGCAAACCACTGGATTTTTCTTCAGAATAATTAGAAAGAAACCCTAAGAAACTGTTACTAGATTGTCCCACAAAAAGAAAGAAAGAAAGAACGAAAGAAAAAAAAAAGAAAGGAAGCAACAGATGGGTTGGAAAACCTGGGGAAAGGAAGTTACACAGACTGCGTGTAAAAGAGAATATCTTAATACAATAATAAACCAAGTACCTAAAAATATCTTAGTTTATAGAGAAGTTTTAAAAAATAGAGTACACATGTGAAAAACAATGCCTTTTCTGGAGCACTCTATCCAACTGCTTTCTCCTGTTCAGTCTCTCAATGACACAGCTTCCAATTTTAAAGCTCTCTGGAATCAATCAATGAATATTGGGATAAAGAAAGAGGAGCATCCAGCAGCCAACTCACAGTCTTACTCTTTATGATCAGTCACCTACACACACACACACACACACACACACACACACACACACACACACACACAGTCTTACAGCCCAATCTCCTACTTTGTTTCCTAATATCCTCTCCTCAACAGAAGCCAAGGCAACAGCTGGAGTCCCCCACAAAGAGTACTTTTCTTCTTTTCTCTTCTAATTTTCTTTAGCCACGGCCCTTTCCCCTGACTTTTAAAATTCTGCTTACAGCAGAAATGACACCCAAAATCCATGGATAGACATCTGCTGACCTTCTGAACTAAAGAAGTCTCTGTCTACTGTTTTAGAACATGGTTTTTAGTTAACACCTGCTGTGGTTAAATATGAGGAAAGGAAGCTTGTTGGCTTCCTTCACTGTTCTGGTAACTACACTTCAGCCCTTAAGACTTGGCCAACAGGAGTGGAAAGCAGACATTCCATTTCCCCTCTTAAACTGGAGAAAGTCCACAGGGAAAAGAAACAGGCTGCCTGTTCTAGATTTCTATATTATGCAATAATTCACAGTAAAGAGATTTAGCTGAGAATTGGCCAGTCATATTTTTGTTGTCCTAAAACATCTTTTATGTGAACTCACAGAGTAATGTTGTTTGTATAATTGTACTAGGACCACATAAAGACTTTAAAAACTTTTAATTTCTTTTTAATTATATGTATTGTGCAGATATGTGCACATAAAGACGTGTGCCCACAGAGCCTAGGGTATCAGACCCTCCACAGTTTGGCAACTGTTTGAGGCTTCCCTGAGAACAGAACTCATGTCCTCCAGAAGAAGAGAATGTGATCTTATGCACCAAGCCATCTCTCCAGCTCCCTAAAACAACCCTTTTAATTTAATGGACTTTACAGAGTCAAAATGAATACAGTTAAGAAATTCAGATAAGTGAAAGAAAATAATGTATATGCCAATGTTTTTCTTCAAACATGTCAGAAAAATATATTTGTGACCTATTTTCAATAAAAACACTTTGATATCCTCTGAATTTTAAAACATACATGTTATGTGCTTAAAATAATGTTAAAAGGAAAGTTAACAACAGAACAAAGAAGTTTTATCTTCTCTTTCAACATGACCAAAAAAATAGAGATGTGGAATTATTACTATTATTTTGTAAGTGAACAGTGAGAGGAGGAACAAGGAGAGTTCCTTGCAGGGTGCATTCCTTGTACTGCTCTCACCTTATACACAAACCCCAAAGCCCGGGAGTATTTCTCCAGGTTGTAATACTGCTACCAGGAAGTGATGATTCAGGCAAATTCCTTTTGTTCTAGGTCAGGGGTAAGCATGACATTGTCAGTCACCTGCAAATACGTGGGGCCACATTCCTAGCTATCTAAGGACGTATGCAGGCAGGTTGGACAAGCCTGTTCCAGGTCTCCCATAGACTTTGTTCTCTTTCAATTACTCTTTTCTTCCTATCTTCTTTTTAGTCTAGTCAAACAGAGCCACTTGCTAACCCCAGCACATAATCTTCCCTTATGCATCCTGGAGTAAGCCACTTTAGTCATCAAGAATGGTTTTCTTGTCTGCTAGGGTTGTTGCTGTGTAATGTGTTTGAGATACTCATTATCTTAATGACCAGCAGAGTCAGTTGAGCTCTGTAGCTCTGGTAGCCCTCCACTTGTGTAATGATCAATCCAGCTCAAGCCTATGTGCTCTGTGGAGGAGGATGAAGATAGAAAAGAAGGAGAAGAATAACAAGTAAGTGAGGGCATTTGGAGCCTTAGAAGTACTAATACATGTGTCTTGTAAGCATGCCTTGCTCTCGTGTTTCCCATACACCAAGACTGTCTAAAAACACATTCTATCATCCACTTAAAAACATATTTCAAAAAAAGCCTTGCATTGTATAGGATGTGAGGTAACTGCTATTCAAATATTTTTTTGAAGTGGAAAATAACTTCTAGAATCTTTGCAACAATTGTGTTGTTCCTGGGTATTAAAAAAAAAAAAAAAAAAAAAAAGCAATGGTACGATCCTTAAAGTACATGTAATTGTCCATAGTTCTGAGGGTATGTGATGTCACCATCACAACGAAAACTCTGAAACAGCATAATTTAAAAAGGAAAAAAGGAAAGGTTCAAACAAGATCTTCTATGTGCTAGATTTGCAGAGCATGATAGAATAGCAACATTAATTTGGTAATAGTCAGGTAAATCACTGCACTGTCTGACAACTAGAGCAGAACAGTACACAACTCTGTGCTTCTGTGGACTGTTCTTAAAAACCTTCCCAGATCCTTCGTGGGATCCTTTGCCACGAGTAAAATGCCCCTACTCCTACTCATAATCCAAGTTACCTGCTAATCTGCTCCTGTTTTCTCCCGCCACAACAACAATCCAGTCCCTTTGGATTGTAATTGCAGTGGCAGTACTGGCCAGATTTGCAATGTTTGCAATAGTGATGATCAGGATGTAACAGACTGTCTAAGGAATGAAAGCAAAAAACAAAACCTTCAGTTAATGTCAGTTCACATTTTTTAAAAAGTTTTAATCTCATTCATAACAAGCCACTTTACTCTCTATACACGGAACAGCGGTACCAGGAGTCAGACATTATAGAGCATGACACTGTTCATATTTGTGTTTTCTGTAGTTTATGCAAAAAACCCAAAACATTTATTCCACAAATACTTGTCAAAATTACATCACAGAATCAACGTAACCTGTGGACAGAGAAATTGATATTAAAACATTCTAGTAGAAAAACCAAAAGAGTTTACATTTTCACTGCTATGAACATATTCATTTGCTGTCACCCATAATCCTGGAGGACCTGAGGCACTCTGTGGTGGAGTGTATGCTTAGCACTTATGAGGTTCTGAGTTCTATCCTCAGGACTCTGAAAGCACACAAACAAACAGCAAGAAGCCCACAGAGAACTTACAAGGACCCATCCATGATACATGGTCAGAAGCTCATTCTTATGTAGGAAAACCATCATCAGGATAATTCCACAGAGGATGACAGACACATTCTGAACCACCAGTGACGTCTGGGCCACTGTACAAAACAAAAGCACAATGGTCACTGCACCAGCATGTCTTGAACATGCTTCCATCCACACAGTTGTTGAACTACATTGATGTATATGCGTGATTACCAAAGAAAACCTTCCAGCAGTAAATTCTGCCTCCATTATTTTCTGTACCCAGACCTGTGAGATCTGCAAACAACATAATACTCTCAGGACTTTCTTCTACTAGCTGAAGTCTTTTGTGATAACTGCATTTTCATCTAACACATTTACCAGAAAGTCTGCTGCCCTAAATAGAACTATTCTACAGATAAGATTTATCTTTCAAGCCTTTGTTGTTCAGGCTAAAATAAAGACACAGAGGAGGTTACAAAGGAGGTGAAGGGGGAAGTTATAAAATCTGTAACCTCTTGCTTACATGGAAGGCTTAGTCTAATAAAATGGTCTTGACAAACAAAAATACACAAACATTTGCCAAAAATTCATGAGTAGCAACTTTCTTCTGATAGGTATTTTGTTCATCATTGCTATAAAATTCTAAGCTATACCCTTCCATCACAGAAACTGCAAGTCGTTAGAGGCACACTCCTTCATGCAGAACACTTGTTAGAGTAAAGCCTGCTAGAAACCAATGATTGTTTCTCCACCATTCATGAGGTAGATGATCTAGGACAGGATACTTAATGCTTCTTACGACGATGCCTGGCAAGTGTGAGTGATAACATCCACCTTCCTTCCTTTATGGAATCATAATGATAACTCAAATAAAGTATTCATGAAAGCATTCTGAAATGCATAAGCTATAATTACAGATCTTGTCATCCGGACAGTAACGCCCATTCTGGCTTGGAATATCATATCAAAGGCTTAGGACAACAAGCTGCTCTCAGAAGGCAGTCTGAAATAAAACCCAACATAGAACGCACTTATTGTGCGTTCATTCCTTCATAACGAAGGAGTAGATATCAACTGCCAACACACCAGAAGAAGGGATGGTGTGATGATTACTATAACCATATCAGTACAATAACCAAGGTACCAAAGTCTCAAAGAGCACAGAGGAAGAAATGATGACGCTACTCCATAAGCATCAGGGATTTTGCATGAAGGGTGACTTGTGAGTTGATTATAAAACAGGCATAGAAGACCCCTATCTTACCATACTCTTCTTCTCCATCCAGCTCAGCACTTTCCTAACACATAATTACAATACTCAACAAATTTATGGCTAATTATCCTAAGGATAATATTCCCGTGTATAATAAAAAGAATTGTTTTCTCCAGGATACAGAAAATTTTTTTCTATATGTGCTCTGATCAAAACAGGAAAATCTTCATAACCTTTGTACTTGTAACACCAAATCCTAGAACGTGGTAATACTGTTGACTATTTAGAAGCAGTTATATTGAACTGAACACAACTAGTTATAACAGTGTTTGTCTTCAGGGAGGTATGGCCAGCTCTTTGCATTATTGACAAAGCTCCAAATAATTATCCACATTTCTCTTATATTCTAGATAACTGAATGGATTGCTTATTTTCAGTCCCTTGTATATAAAAATGATTATGTCTTAATATCCTAGAATAAATGTTAATACATCATCATGTACAACAATACACAATAAATTATAATTTTTCTTTTTCTCCTAGAAATTATAGTTGAGCTGTCTGCAGTCTAGACATAATTATTCTCCCTTGTATCAATATTTAGTTTTTGGTTCCATTACACATCCCTTTATATGCAACACAGTAATCCAGAGGACAGATGTTCAGGCCATTTCCAGGGCCTCTAGTGTAATTCATACTCACAGGGAAGCCAGCACTAAGCAAACTTTTAATGTTTAACATGATTCCCAGAAAAATTGATTACAGGGTTAATTGTTAACATTTGACACTGACAAACTGCCGAAAGAATGAAAATCTATTAGGTCAGTGTCCTGGCTCTCCAGCTGGTGCAGGAGCCTCAGTATCTGGAGTTCAGGTATGGCCACCAAGCCCCATCCTTCAGTTGTGTTGTAGGAGTGCTTTCTCTAAGTCAGTTAGTCACACTGATTTCTCTTAGTCCAATATTTCCTCCATTCCAGAGGAAGCACAGACCGATCTAGAGAGCACAGGCTTAGTTATGTAACAGCACTCACCTTTAAGTCTGGCATTCTTATCCACCCAGTCACCAATGATGGCTCCCAGGACCAGAACAGAACCTGCCACCACCAGCCCATAGACAGCTGTCAAGAGGAGGCTGTTTCCATAGAGTTCCACCAGAAAGACTGACACTGCAAAGTGCCACATCCGATCCCCCTTAAACAAGAGAAAGATGATTGGCTGAAATGTATGCAGTAATATGTTCAGTTTGTAGCCCACTGTACTCAAGAAGTTGTTTCTTTATCAAACGGGTGCTCTCTAGCTACATCGGATGATGTTTCATGTCAACAGATATGAACTGACTACTTGCCTAATGTTAAAACTTTATTCCAGCACAATGGAAAACATTTGAGCTTTATTGCTAACAGTTTGTAGGCATTAGTTTACATTACATGCTAATACAAGCCAGTTTTTTAAATTTAGGAACAGATAAGAATGAACCCTGTGGCCTCCGATAGTTTTCATAGCTATCATCTAAGAAAAAAAAAACAAAACAGAACAACAACAACAAAAAATGTTTGGTGTTTCACAAGTAAATTTCAAAGCCCTCAATAGCAGAACAATCAGAAGGAGAAAGTCTGATCCCATAAGACCCAAGGTGTTAAAATAAATATACTTAAGTAAGTAAGTAAGTCGTCATTACTGTTTTAATACACGTCAATTTGGGGGGAAAATGTTATATCTTCACATAGTTCCAGGACATATAATGAATTTTACTGTCAGTTGTTATAAGTGTGGTATACATTTAACACCAACTTTTAAATAAGTCAAGTAGGTTAATGTATAAGATGTCTAGAATAGACGTTTTAAGACATTGTAAGCTCTAGCCTTGATGTCATGGATTAACACGAAGAAAGATAATGTCTTGTCAACATCATCACTAAAATCATAGACCAAGTTCCTTACATATTTGGTCCTGTGTGAAAGTATGTTAACTCTGAGCTCTTCCCAAAGTCTCACAAAATCCTCATGATAAATTTCCTATGTTGAAAGAAAAGTTGGCTTATTATATTGATAAGCCAACTGCTATTCATTTTAATAAAACTAAGGTTACAATCTTAAATATTCAAAATTTAAATCAGTTTGTGTTAATATGAAATTCACAACTAGGGATGATTCTATTCTCCAGGGATCATTTGATAATGATGTCTGGAGATGCGTTGGGTTATCACAACCTCCAGGCATGCAGGAAGCTTAACGTAGGTAAATACTTCAGGAATCTATCCACCCACAAAAGAATTTCCAGACACCAAATATTAACAGTGAAGAGGTAGAGAAGTCTTGTGGTAAAGAATGATACAGTTTCTAAATATAATTCAAATTGATCACAAGATTTACAGCTTGGAGAACAAAGTTGGAACTTCTGACTATTCTAATTTAAGAAGTGACAAATTATATACTTACAAAAATCTCAAGAACTGGCTAATGTCTAAGTTAATGTTGACTGAGTCAAAGGTTGTCAACCTTCCTAATGCTGTGTCCTTTTAATACAGTTCCTTGTGTTGAGTGACCCCAACATAAGATTTTCATTGCTACTTTATAACTGTAGTTTTGTTACTGTTATAAAGCATATCTGTGTTTTCTGATGGTCTTAGGTGACGCCTCTGATAGGGTCGTTCAACTCTCTAAGGACTTGTGACACACAGGTTGAGGACTACTGGCCTGAGTGATCACTCATCCCTTTCATGCCTCCATTTTCTGCCCTCCCATCAAAAAAAAAAAAAAAAAAAAAAAAAAAAAAAACCACCTCTCACTATACTTTGATATTTGTTTACATACCTATCTACCCACGCTGGATCTGAGACTAAGTAACCACAGTAATTAATCTACTTAATAAATGGTCATAGAATGGTTTCTGGTGCGTGCCCAACGCTACTGTGGGCATCAAAACTTCAGTAGTATACAAAACACACAGGCTGTTTTTCATGTTGCTGGTGCTCCAGTGTACAAAGACAAAAGTAAGCTAGCACGGGACAGGTGGTAGAATGCTATGAAGAAAAGGAGCACAGGGAAGAACTGTCGGGTGGCACACTACAAGATAGAGGCCTTTATGAGTAGAGAGGTAAATTCTTGAACATACAGAGCACACGGGCTGAAATGCACATGGAAGTTAACAGAAGGAACTTGCTCCTCTTTTTGTTTTTTTGGTTTTTTTTTTTTTACATTGCTTTACATTGTTATTTGTGTTGTTACTTATTAAAAGTCCATACTAAATTAAATTATAAAACCTTAACAAAAGCATCTACTCCTTACTTATTTTGTACTCCAATGGTAGTATAAAATGTATTGACCCACTAGTAAAAAGGAAGTCAGAAATTAAAAACCATACAAATTAACAGAAGCCTAACTTTAGAGAATCTTCTGTCCAACAGTTCCTATATCTGATAGCTAAGGAACTATGATTTACCAGTGTTGGAAAAGTACATATAATTAAATAGAAATAGAATTAAATTATATATATATATATATATATATATATATATATATATATATATATATATATATATATATATATCTCAAACAGAGTGGCCCACAAGAGACAAAGGACATAAAATAAAATTACCTCCTTAGAGCACTCCTCTCTTGCATTCCTTTGCAGTGAGGAGTAAAATCCCACTAACCTTTATATAGATTCTGATGCTATTTTTCCTTTTCATCTCTCTTTCTCCTAAGGACCTATCCAGTTACTCAATTTACTATAAGACTGCAACAGGCATCTTTCCTTTTTCTTTTGGAAACTGCTTTAAATTTTCTTGACAAAAGTCTCTTTGCCCTGGAACACACATAGCCCCTCTCCTGTTTCTAGACAGTCTGACACCCCGTCTATCACCAAAGGTCACATGAACCTTGAAGTTAATCAGTATTTGGAATGGAGAACTTCAGGCACTCTTCTATTATTGGTTCTTTTAATACTTGTTATTAAATTAAATTGGAAGAACAAACTATTGGTTTAGATGTATAAAGGGTTCTTCACTATTTTGCTTTGCTTTTCCCCTCATACCCATAAGCTGAAGCAAACTTTGGTCAATTCCACTTTGTTTATACATTTATTTGTAGAATCACCTCCTTTGTTAAGCATTCAAAAAGATGGGAACTTGCTTCTCTAAAACGTTATCTGGGACTGCTATTCTTAGATAGCCAACAACCCAACTTAATAATTTTTCAAGGGCATAGAGAATATATTTCCTCATGTGATGGTTTCCATTCACGTCTTACAGAAAACCAATAGGGGATTCCATTAAAGAGAGATTAACATTTAAAAATATACTTTTGAAACTCTTTTCCTTATTTGTAATGCACAGAATATGTTTAGAGCTGTGACTTTTAAGCAGTAAGAATGACTGTTTAACCTGACAGTTTCTAATAATTACCCATTGAACACAGCTGGCATGCTAATGAGTGTTTCAAGGAACCCAGGCCAGCAGAAAAGACTGAGATTCTCCAAAAGCCACATAGGAAGCCAAAGGGAGAACGGTGAATCCATAGCTAATTTTCATTGGGTGGTGGCTTTTAACACAGCTCACACTACCCACAAATTAAGTAGCCACAGATAACAGCTTTGGAGATCAGAATTGTTATTATTTAGATGTTTGATTTTTAGTTAGGTATAAACACATCTTACAATACTACTGTGATCCTAATATGCCAGTATTCACCAGTCTACCCTGTTTCCATAATGCTGCATGCTGTTACCAGACATTAACCCAAGAGGGCCCATGAGAAACCTTTCCAGTTCAGTACGAAGCCCAAATAGAATTTAACTAACTCTAGTGACTATGCAAGTTTTTCTGCCCTTGTGGATCTTGTTTCAAACAGTTGTCAGTCTATGTAAGCTTTAGAATGTCACTATTAAGTAAAATTTACTGATACTCATGGGAAACATCTTTAAAGAAAACAATGGGTTTTTTTTTTGAAACATATGTTTTAGAACGATTTATTTACTTAACTAAATGACAAGACTGCAGGTTCTCTAATGCAACTGTCTCCAATGAAAGCAACCAACAGCTTGTGCAACGATGCCTCAAGAACTGTGTACATTCTCACTTACCCAAGTGGAGAGAGAGTGGCCAAGGTAAAGGAGGAATTTTGCTGAGGTCAGGTAGTTTGCTAAGGATCCTATAAAGGCACAGAGAACAAGTTAAAAAACATATTTAAGGACTCCAATGTGCTCAGATTAGAATTTGCTTTTGGTCGTAATTATGTGTGCTTTTTATCAGGTCACTTACAGACTGATGCATTCAGTTTACTTAATACCATCCACTTAGATACAGCATTGCCTCTTGGTCAATAACCGCCCCAACTTCATGCAGTGAAGAAACTCTTGTTTCAGTATTTCTTAACTTCTGTGGGGTTTGTTTTTTAATGCAACGAATTTCACTCTGCCCAGGTTACTCTATCCTTGCTTATAAGTATGCTCTTTTATTCAAACTTTGAATTTACATTCTTCTTGAACCTCCATCAAAACCGAAGTCAACCCTCATGGAACTGCATCTCCCTGTCCCCACCTGCATTCACACCCCTTGAAGCATTTGATTACCCAACAACTCACCACAGCATCCTTCCTGACCGGTCTGATCTCTTGCCTTGGTCATGACACTAGGCGCTCTCTCCTAGTTTGTTCTGATGCTGGTAGCTTTAGCCGCTCTTGCCCGGGGGCTTGTTCACAGGAGTGTGAGGAACCGGAGATAGAGCACCGCTGTAAAAGCACAACAGCCTTAAGCCGAAAGACCCCAAAGGACGACTAAGGCCAAAAAACAACAGCAAAGCTGCCCCCGGGTCTTCTTTTTGTCTTCTTTCCGAACTTAGCCAACACTGTAGCTGAAGTTGGAAAGCCAAAGCCTTATGGAAGCCGGTCGGACGATCCACCGGCCTCAGGAGACCCTGAGCCTGCTCTCGCCGCCGCCGCCGCTGCCGCCGCCGCCGCTGCCGCCGCCGCCGCGAGCCGGGCAGCCACTTATAGGGAGCCGTGGGCGGAGCTCGCGAGCGCCGGGACCGCCCCTCCCGGCTGGACGTCCAGGTCCGGGCCTGCAGCGCTCCGGCCGTCCTCCCAGGAGGCATGAACAACCTGCACTTCGGCTGAACTACCGCAGAGAACCCGAGAAGTGGCCCGCACAGTAGGAAGGGGACTGTGTGGGGACACCACAGAGAAGTTTTGCACAAAACCAATTGTCAGGTGCTAGAAGGAAGCTCTTCCCTCTGGCCAGCAGATTGTCCCACAGTCCCTAGGCAAAGCTCAGCGGGAGCTGGCGCGGAAAAAAAGGAGCCTCCCACCCGCAGCTACACTTCGGAATGCAGGTAGCTAAGTAAATACAAGTCACGTCCGGCCTGCCTGCGGCGCAGAATGTTTTCCTTCTCCGAACTATGGAATGGGCCTTCTCTCAAAGCTGCCGAATCAAAGCTCAGGAAAGGGGCTCAAAGATCACAGTGCAGCCCTGCGAAGCGAAGCCCAGTGATCGAACGCAGGCCGCCTTCTGTCTTATAGGCACTGCAAAGAGAGGCAGCACCCTTCACTGTCATTTCCCTCTGGTTCTAACCCCACCCGCTCCTGCCTCTTTGGCTACTCCACAGGTCCCAGGTGCTGACAGGCAGTTGCCGGGAGTACCGGTTGTCCCAGTTAGGACCCTGGGTTTGGCTTAGTACAGATAAAGCCCTTTTGGTAGCCTCCTGGAGGACAGGTGAATGTAGCTAAAGGAAAATGCCCCAGGTGTAAGCCTCTAATGACCTCAGTTTCCTCCCCAGGGCATACCTGTTTCTTGTGTCAGCTAGTCCCCTTAGCTTACCTTTGTCAATTTTGTCAACACTTCAAGAGTGATCCTGAACATTGAAACTCCACCAGCTGCAAGCACCGCCAGAATGAACCTGGTAATGCAGAGACCTACTCAAGAGCAACAGGCCTTGTATCTGGACTCTATCAGAAGCCCCAAAGGTCTTTGCGGGCGGGGTGCAGCTGGATTCGTTGGGGTGAGGTCTGCAGAACAGAGATAGGGTTTACTGCTACAACCGCTTTTTTTGTCCTTTGCAAACCCTTCTCTCTCTTTACACAAAAAGCTTTTAAGTCCTTTCTCCTCTGTCACAGGTTCGGTTATGTCTGCTGAAGCTGCATAATGGAGTAGTATATCCAAATGTCTTTGGAAGTAAAGCTAAAGGGTGCTTACATGAGGAACTTAGGAAGGGATCATCCAACAAATTGTGACAAACTCCTCTCTCTCTCTCTCTCTCTCTCTCTCTCTCTCTCTCTCTCTCTCTCTCTCTCTCTCTCTCTCCTTTCTTTTTAAAATTTTGTTGATCTTCAAATTACCAACTATCCTGATTACCTGCACATACATCACTGTGTGCCAATAAGAGGACCCTTATGTCCTTTGCATTAAATACTGTTCCCTAACCTCTAGTCAGAAGACTGAGAAACAGAGCTCAGTTGATGTGTGCTACAAAGCATGATGTGGGGCTTCTGTTCCCTTTGTCACCAAGGAGTCCTCAGAAGAACAGGCGGGAGCCTACAGTAAATCAAACCTCGAATAAGCAGGATCCATAGAGAGCAAAAGCTTGCAATATTTGAGCCTTGGCTGTTATCCTAGTCAGTGGGAATGGATAGTTAGTGTACTGTTGGAGCTCACGACACAGAAGGAATTAAAATAGAAAATGGTTGAGGTACACAAGTGACAGTTTCCTGGCCTCGGCATTCCAGATTAGAAAGCAGAGCTCAGTCACAAGACTTCACTGGTTCCTCCTCCTTCCAAAGAAACATTTGACTGGTTGAATAGTAAAATTTCATCCACAAGCAATGTTTTTTTCTCATAACAGAAATATATATACATATATACATATATACATATATACATATATACATATATATATATATATACAAAACTTTCTCGTCAACTTAATAACAACCAAACAGGTCATGCATGTTTTAAACCAGTTTTGAAAAACAAAACAAAAGAAAAAGTGCCCAAAAAACTATTTCTCAATTCATCTCAACATGTTACTTATGAGACAAAAGTCTAGTTACTCATACTGGCTTTGAACTTACAATCCTCCTACCTCAGCCTTCCCAGTACTGGAATGACAGGTGGGTGTCACTATTGAGCTGTTTAAAAGCCTGTTAGTTTGTAAAGAACCTTTTAAATCTTGCAGCCAGAATAAAATATACTCAACACACAATTTGCGGTTGGGAAATAAAAGGAGCTTATTCTTTTCAAGTTGTGTTTTTACTTACCTCCAGGGCCCTTGGTTGCCTCTTCTGCATCTGACCAGCTCTCTAGAACAAAATTAGCACAGGGACTGGTTAGTATTCTACAGCCCTGAAGACAAATGAAAAAAAAAAAAAAACCAAAAACACAGTGGGTTATCACCAGCTATTACAGGAAGTCTTAGATCTGAGGACAGAGCTCCAATCAGATGCAAAGCTTTAATAGTACAAAGCCAGCAATTCTGTTCAAGTGCCTTTTAAGACTTTCTGACATTTCTGTAAGCTTCAAACCAATCAGACTAGAGAAATTCAAGTTCAGGTTCTCACTTCAAGTCATAGACGATAAACAGAAAGATGGGCATCCTTATAACGCTTCATTTTAGTTGAGTATCCCAAGAGATTTGACCTTGACAAGCTTTTCATAAATACATGACTTCTCCTCATACATCTCTAGCTTTAAAAAAATAAGTAAATAATATTCCAAAATTATATATGTAATATGTAATATACATTATTTATATTATATGTTATATATAAATATATTGCATACATATTTGTGCTGTACAACATTTATATAATATATAAGCATATGTGTTATATGTAGTAAATATATAGCATTTACATATAAATATTAAATATATATTTATTACATAGGTGTCTTCAGGGTCTGGGAAAAATAGGTAATGACAAGGTCCTGGGTACTGGGTAATTTTAAAATGATGGATGTCTTGTCTCTGGTGATGGTGCAACATTGTGAATTTATCCAAAGAGTCAAAACTATATTACAATGACATAAACAATGAATTTTATTTTATGTGATTTTTTTTTACCTCAGTTAAAAAAAAAAAACAAAACAGTGTCTTAAAAGGAAAGTTTGCCATTTTTCCAAATCAGTGTGAACTGAGATTAATGTAGGACAGATATGTAGAAAGAAGAAAACAGACATCCAATCTTACACATCATGCTGGAAACTAAAACAGAGAGCTGTGTTCATGGTTTAATTTTCTCCATATATAGCCAGAAAATACATATGAATTTCACTTAATAAACATTTGCTCTCTTAACTTTTGCCATAGGTCCTTTCTGTCTAACCTACCTCTCTGTTAAGAAATAAAGTTTGTTTCTTTGTTGTTTCCAGCTAAATACCAAAGCTGGATGCTTACTGACCACAACCCTGAAGACCTCAGCCTTGCCTTCATAGGGCTTATACAACAGACAGGTCTCAGCTACTGGGTCCTGTTTACTTTGTTTCTCAATTGCTTACAGCCCACATAGAAGAGAGTGTATAAATCTCAGATCTCTCATACCTCCAAAGAGTTCTCACCGTATACACCTATTCAAGACACGCTATATGGCATACCTGCTTCTAAGAAACCCCTTGAAGCTAAGTCCTGCTAAGATGGCCAGACAAAGTTTGCATTCTAGGCAAAAGGCAAAAATGTTCTACTTAGGACACAGTTCCAAAGTTCAGTGCAGGAGGGACCAAATGACAGCCTCCAGGCTTTTCCTGGTATGTTCATTATACCTGTTCTTGATTTTGTTTGTTTTGTTTTATTTCAGTAAATATTACTTTTATACTGCTTGTTTTTGTTTTTGTTACCAAATCTCATAAAATGGCAGATTATCGTTATATGTCACCGAGGAGTGCAAGATATTATAAGATAATGTTGTCCCACGGCTGTGAAATCCTTGGGCAATTCCCCGATCTTAGACCTTGAGTTGTACTTACATAGACATTACTGTGGTTAAAAGTCTTTAAGAAGAAAACAAAAAGGCTTTTACACATGACGTGAACAAAGCCCTCTAGTCCCATATGCTTTGAGATCACTGCTGAAATTATTCCAACATTTCGAAAGAAAGAAAGCCTCTCCCCAGGAATGTCCGTCAGAAACACTCCATTAGTGTTATCTGCATTGAGCAGTATGCAAAACAAAAGGCGCCTAGAACTATGCAAGTGGCAGGTAGGAGACAGGCACTTATCAGATGTCACTATCTTAGTTCATCTTCACAACACCCTGTGAAATAACTCTGTCCGCCCCAGCTGCAAACAGAAGTTAAATAGCTCATTCATATCCCTCAGCTAAAGAGAGAAGAGTAGCTGATTAGGAGGCCAGGGGTGTCTCCTTTCCCACTGTGCTCCTCATCAGTGAAGGAGAGTAAAACAGGACAGGTCAACACCCTTAAGTAAGTCAACCAAGCAATGAAACATCAATGAAACACCAGAAAATCAGGCAACAGTGGGGCCTTGGAAAGAACTGCTTTGACACTTGAGGGACAACAAAAGACACAATGAAAGGAGAGACGACCACCTGCTGAGATAAAATAATTAGGGACCTCCTCCTGGAGTACAGTTTTTGTTGTTGTTGTTTGGTTTTTTTGTTTTTTCAAGACTGGTTGTTGTTTTGTTTTGTTTTGGTTTTCTTTTTTCAAGTCTATCCTTGGCTACCCCTTAACTTGATCTGTAGACCAGCCTGACTTCCAACTCACAGAGGTCTGTCAGCCTCTGGGATTAAACGCTTGTGCCACTACAGCCCAGCTGGGCAGAGACCTCTTAATACCAGTAGCTGCAGGAGATCTTGGGACCTGCTGCCTACATGCAGGATTATAGATGAAATTTTGGGTTTTGGTTTTGTTTTGGTTGGTTGATTTGACTTGGATTTTGGTTTTTTTAGGCAGTTTCTCTTCATAACCGTAGCTATCCTGGAACTAGCTCTGTAGACCAGGCTGGCCTTGAACTCAGAGAACCCACCTGCGCCTCCCCCCCCTTCGAGTGTTGGAATTAAAGGTGTGTAGCATCATTGCCTGGCTTGAGGTTTGTATTTTTAGATAATAGAGAAACTGAGATGTTTAAGGAAATTCCATTTTTATTTTATAATGCTTGCTTCTGTGTTTTATAACAAGTATTAGAAAATGTAGGAGTTGAAGACTGATTAAAAATGTTTTTAAAAAAGTCAAAATTCCAGAATTTCTTGGCACTTAGGAGGAGATGAAATAGATTTTTTTTTTTTTTTTTGAGAAGACAGGAACAGTCCTGGGAGGGGCTGGAGATAGGACAGGAAGATAGGAATGATGTAATCATATTTATTTTTGATTTAATTTTATTTATTGGATAGTCTTCGCCTTTACATTTCAGATGTTATCCCCCTTCCCTCAATTCCATCTCCTCTCCCCCTCCCATTGCCTCCATGAAGGTGCTCCCTCTCCCAACCACCCTCTCCCACCTCAGTGTCTTAGTATTCCCCTACACGGGGAAAATGAGCCTTTACTGGACCAAAGGCCTCTTCCACTGATGCCAGAAAATGCTGTCCTCTGCTGCATATGCACCTGGGGCCATGAGTCTCTCTAAGGAGGCATCCGAAATGGAATTTTTAAAGGGGCCACAGTAGGTATAGATTATGCAACATCACAACAGTTCTTTTTAAACTGTTGATAAAACCATATTGGATACAGACTTGCTATGTTTAAAAAATGGGCTTTTTATAGTACAATAGAAATGTGATTTTAAAGGATAATTTTTCATGTAAAAAAGCATAAAATGCTTTGCTGAGAAATGTAGATAGCTTCTTTTCATTTTTAATGTCTTTGTGTTTTCTCACCTCTAATAATAACTATTCTTTGATTGCAGACATCACACAACACACACACACACACACACACACAAATGCACATGTATTCTCAGACACATGCACACACACTCGCACAGTGTGTATATGTTTCCCTCTGGTGGTAGGGAAGGTTTGTGTTGAAGCTGCTGAAGAAGGGTGCCTGGATTTGAACTGACTAAGGAGAGAACTTAGGAAGCTAAAGATGGAATGAATGAGAGTGGGCTTGCAGGCAGGACAGTGAGCATGGTGCAGCCAAGCTCCAGATTAGAATCAGGAAACAAAGTTCCACCTTGGCTAAAACGCAGCTTTGGTGCCTTTGGAAAACGTTGTGTAAATACAGCTTCTTTGAATGTAAATGAAGGAATTGGTCAAATTTAGATATCAAGTTCATTAAAATTTGATATTAATCATGACTCAATAGTACGGTGATACTTATTTTACTCATAGTATTTTTCTAGATAATGAACACATAGTATTTCTATAGTGAACACATATCACTTATTACTAGAACAAAAAGATTAACTGAAACTTTCTGAGGCTTTCCTGTGTATCACTTATGCTCACTTGTACGCTTTCTTCATAAAATACTATTAAACTTTAAAAATTAAAATTAAGGTCACAGAAATTTAATATGTTTTCTTACTATGTGGACCAGCATCCTTTTACTGATGAGGAAAATGGGTAATAGCTCAACAATTTTGATTTTGTATTAAATTGATTCTGTTATTATGCCTCTGGGGAAAATTAAAGGCATTCATGAAGGCCGCTTAAGGACTTTTGTTTATTTGCAGAGTCCAAATAAAAAATGAGACAATACTATAATATCACCCAGAATGAGGTAATTCTTTGGGCTTCTGCACTTAGGTTGATTATTGCTTTTGAGTTGTTTAATCTGATGCCATCTTTAAAGTAACAACAGATATTGGAGGATTTGTCACCTGAACAGCATCAGGTATGGAGACACCTACAGAGAGGTCAAAGATAGGAGGAGTGTGTTGGCCTGGCTGACAAAAAGCTTTTCTAGGGTTATCAACCTTGAAGAAGGCCTTTAGATTGCATCCAATTTAGGAAGCCCAGTTACATTTGGCTTCAACTTCCTTGGTGATTATTTCCTGAGGTTTCCCATCAGCTCTTCTCCCCTCTCCTTCTCCATCCTTTTCTTCGACAGATACAATGACTAATTACTGAGTTGTGGCAGGCACAGCATCTCATTTCTTGTGGTCACAAGATGTGCTTTATATTCTCCTCAGCATTAAGATACAGTTGTCCTTTGGGTAATAATAATAATAATAATAATAATAATAATAATAATAATAATAATAAATAATAATAATAATAATAATAAACAATAATAATAATGCAATGCTAAGAAGTCATAGTAGAAAACATTAATGTTTTGACTAATTTATAATAGCAAATGAAAAATACCTACACTATAATTTTAGGCTTATGGGGATGTAAGGTATCATTACAGGAGTTTGGTTGCTTCTTCTCGGTACCAATTACTTTAGACACGTCTAATTTGTTTTTCTCTTTTATATCCACACTACTGCCTTTAAAACAAATGCGAGCTGGATAAGAGTGTGACTAACTGTGTGTCAGGTCCTCGAAGACCAGATCATCTGAGCTAAAGTTGAGTGTCAGGTGAACTGAATTAGGAAAGTCTCTTATTTGTATCACAGGGGTCCCTTTTGCACAGCTTCAAAAACAGTCTCCTTTTACAGGCAGCTGACCAGCTCAAACAAGTCTAAAATTAAATGCATTCCTTCATCAAGGATGCACTTACGCTGGTGCCTACGGAGCTGGTGATAGGAGGTTTGAGAAATAATCGATCACTGAAATGAACCACATTAAATGGATTTCTGCTTATAAGGCTGTGCTATGTCCCCAGGGAAAAATCTATCACCTTTTCTCTTTGCAGCCTGCCCAGGTTCTTTATATAGATGACTCTTTTGTTTTCTCTTGTTTTCCAGTTTCAGAGACTGCCCAGTTTCCCAAGGCCTCAGAGGCTATACCACTATGTAAAAGCATCATGAACAACATGCCAGAAACACCCTAAATGTACCACATGATCTAATTACCTAGTGCCTTCATATAGAACAAAACAGCAAATGCTTCTAATTCTGTCCTAAGCGCATCTCTGCAGAGACAGTTTGGCTATATGATTACATAAAACTCTAGTCACAGGCAATAAATGGACACGGTAGCACACACAGGAGTGGTGGCCATTTTAGAGGTGAACTTAGATCACCGGTCTGAACATCTCTCTGATAAACTTTTCTTTAGATGTGTGTTCACACTAACTCTGAGACAAAATATCTGTCAAGCATCATGATACTGTTAGCTCCAAGTTAAGGAAACCATGCCACAATCCTGTGGTTGTGAAATTAAAGGCGGGGTGACCAATTTTTTAGAAGGAATAAGGACAGGATTGTGATGCTTTTAGGTATATTTTTCCAAGAGATGGGAACACAATATCAAAAATAGGAAATCTGTCTGTATGTCCCTATGTAAGGAGGTCTCAGAGGAAAATTCCCTCCAAAAACAGGACTTGATTTCTGTCATGTGTCATAAATGTTTAAAAATTGGATAAAAATGTAAATATAAATTTACATTCCTAATAGTAGCTGTGCCTCTAAATGTACTTGTATTTGTATCATTTTAAAGATATTTCTACATTAGAATAAATACAGATATCAAACATTCATCTCATTTCTCTCTAAAATACAGCTAACAAATAACTAGGAATGGTATACACAATTGTACTCAAAGTGGGCAACTAGGAAGCCACCAGCACACACACGCGCACACACATGAAGGCATGCATACCAGGTAGTACAGTAAAAATTAAGTTCACACATTAAATTAATATCAAAAGAGCTTTTAATTGTTATATGTCACAGAAGGATAAGACTACATTTTTGGGAGTAGATAACAGGATGGGAGATTTTTCTGGTGACATTGGAACAATTCCACAGAAGACAGGATGGGAGTTACCCTTACAGTTTCCTAGTTATTGGAGTAAAGTAAATTTAAAGGGTTTGCAAAATATGACACCCCCACCCAAAATATTCTTTCTACATTATATGTGATTGAGTGTTATATCCTTGGTTGCCATGAAATGAAGTGAAGTCTCTCTCCATTAACGGATGATCAAGTAGTACATCTTTCTCTGGCTGGTTGTGGATGATTAACTTAGTTACTGGGTTCATTTGTTAAGTTTTGGTTTTATATGTGTGTGTGTGTGTGTGTGTGTGTGTGTGTGTGTGTGTGTACACATATATATTATATGTATGTGATTTATTACTTAATTATATTATCTACATTATATATTTATTTACAATTAAATAATGTACTATATATCATTTTATTTGTGTGTATGTATGAGCATTTTGCTGCATTTATTTCTGTATATCACACACATGTCTCAAGCCTCTGGAGGCCAGAAGAAGGCATTGGATTATCTGGAACTGGGGCTATAGATGGTTCTGAGCTGCTAGGAAGATAGTGTGTGTGTGTGGGGGGGGGGGTCAAAACATTACCAGTGCTTTTAACTGCTGAGACATCTATCCATCTTTATGTTTTCAAAGATGGTGATCCATATGACAGGTCTTGCTGCTCATTGAATGTTGAGGATCTGAGGACCATGACTATTATGCATAGAATAATATTCCCTCAAATTTCGTATTGTGATGTTGCAAGTACCAGCACCTCAGAATGCGACCTTATTTGATTCTATGCAGTTGCAATTAGTTACGAATCAGTCTAACCACTCTGACTAGATCCAACCCCCAGTTTCTTCAGCAGGACACCCTTGGCAACCATCCCTGTCCCCTTCTCCTATAGATTTCCTTTTTACCCACAGCCCCTACTTGTTGCTTTTCCCCAGACCCCAACCACAGCAGGCACCTCCTGCTAACCCAATAGTTGCTCTCAGGGCAACGAATAGGCTGAAAGTAGACCTAAACCTCTCCTATTACTGAGATCTGATATTCCTCCAACCCCACACGCCCCTGTCTCATTTCCAGGTCTGCAGCACAAAAATCACTGCAGACTCTCTTACCTCTCTGAGTCATCACCAATGGAGCACAAAGATTTTCCCCAGCTTTCCTTCCCTCTAACCCATCTATTATTCCAACCTCCAACACCTACGAGCATTTACTGGGAATGTACCAGCTTAGCAGAGCAGGAATTAAAGTAAACTAACTGAAGACCCTCACCATTCATTCCCCCTCCTTTCCAAGTCTAATCCCCCAATCTCATTGCAACAGAATACCAACTTCATTCTTTCTCAACCCTCCCATGCCTCCTGTGTATCCCACACATCCTCTCCTTCTTACCTCCCTCCCCTCACTCTGTTACTGTATCCTAGCCCCCAATTCCAGACATCCCCTGCTAAACCACAGGTCAACCTTCCAAAAACAAACAAACAAACAAGTAAGCTACCTGTAGAACTCTTCTCCTTCTGTTTCCCCAAACCAATCCCTTAGTCTCACTCCCAGCTCTTTGAAGAACACTCTTGGCAGCCTTCCCTACCCATAATGCTCACATTCTTGTGGACCCCACAAATCTTTCCTTTCTTGCTTTACTTCCCCAACTTGTTACTTTGTCCCAGACCCCAACCCTAGCAGACACCCCCTGCTAACCCAAGGGCTGCTTCTCCCAGGACAAGTTTAAGAGCCAAAGTTAACCTGTAATCTTCACTTGCCAAAGAATAAGGTAACTTCTTGGAATACTGGGAATTGTAGTTCTTTTTGCTTCCCTAAACAAGTTGGGTTTTTGTTTGTTTGTTTGTTTTGTTTTTTAACCAACTACACTAGATGGGCTTGATCACATGTAGATAGGGGATATGTCAAAAATTAATGTGTCAGGAGGTATGCTTGACACTGATTGGACATGATAGGAAATACAATGAATTATGGGCTTTGCCTTTTTTAAGCTCCAGTGAATTATGACGCACGGCCATTCCCTGGAAACCCAGGGGTAGACCTGGCCAGGGTCCTTCCTCACCAGTATTTAATTAAAGCGTTGCTTCAATTTTGGCTCAAAACTGTGGAACTATTTTTTTTTTTCTCTAGCACATCTCAGGATTAACATTTGGAGGCCCCATCAAGATGAACTGTCCACTGGATTCTTTACTTTGGGGCCCTTCAAAGGGATGAGCTGACCTGGAAGATGCATACTTTGAAATATGAAGCCACGGCCCGGGGCATGCCTTTGCTCCTTCGGAGATCCGTGGTGAATGGCAATGTGAATAAGGAATAAAGGAGAGATAGCAGGCATTTTTATTTTATTTTATTTTATTTTTACATAGACCTACTTTTGATGAGCCTCTTTAGCTTTCTGTGACAGTTTCATGCCTGATTTCCAGACTCTGGTTCTGGGATTCCCTGATCTGGGAATGGAAGGGATCTCACAAAGTCCATACATACCCATTCAGGAAAAAGGGGCATGTCCCACAGCTGACTGGTTATTTCTGGTTAATTGGAATTCAACCAGAGACATCAATTTTTCTCTTCTGACCTATCTTGGAGCCCTGAGGGCTCCTAGGTGATATTGGGTGTCAAAGAACTCTGACAGGACTCCAGTGGTTACGCTTCACAATGGCTTGGGGACCATAGAGGTACCACATGACACTCGGGGATGGAGCAAGCCATAGGCTTGAAAAGGCCCAGCGTGGGTCCAGAAACCAAGGAAAACTCCAGAAGCCTGGTTCCTAATATCTGGGTTGTGCATGAAGGTCATAAAGCAACCTCCTATTTGATAAGAGAATTTCTCTTGGTCAGACTGGTGGGCCCTTTGTACAACACCGATTCTTAAATGTTTTATTTTCCTGTTGTCATTTTTGATCTGTGTCTTGTCTTGTGTCTATACCTATATTTTGTCTTTATCTGTCTTTTCTGACTGAGGGTGACTGAGTGGATAAACAGCAAGACTAAAAAAGTTGGATAGCTTTGTACAGCTCTTAGAGAGGTTACTCCAGAAACAGCAGAGCTTCTGGAGCATAAGGTTTTGTGGGCCAGGCTTGCATCTCAATAGAAGCTTTAGAGAAAATCCCAGAGCCCCATGTGGAAGCCGGTCGGTGAGCCCTGCTGAAGTACAGCAGCTGAGCTCCAAGTCCAACACCAAGGCCTGTAGTCACTTAAAGTGTGGTAGCTCTTGAGATTGTCTAGTCTCAGCAGCTTTAGCTGTATCAGAAAGTTCCATTGCTTCCCTCTCCCACCCTCTTGGAACTGCAATACTGGAGAAGATTTGGCAGGTTTTCTATGTCTGGTTTGAATGTCAGAATGTAACCACTCCCTATTTGTTTCTGGCTGGTCTCCCTTGAATGGGTGAGCTTACAGTGTTCTGTGTTTCTTGGTTATAGCTCAGATATTTTGGTTGCATTGATGGCCATGGGCTCAGAATTTATCTCTGAGCTTTCTGGCCACTGGATCTGATGTGATAGGGATTCAAATGTCATTTGGGTATAGGTAACATGAAAGTTGTTTTATGGTGTTCTTCTTTACTGAAGAGCTGGCTCTGGAACTGGGCTATAGCTTTTCATTTTCCAAACCCAGACATATGTTTAGAGTCTGTATGGGGTCAAGAACTGTGACAGGGAGAAAAGAGCGAAGCAGAACAGCTAGAGAAATTATTGCTTTCACCTAATTGCCTCGTTATTATATCTCAAAAGTTAATTTGAGTCTCATAATATAGGGAATGATTCCATTTTGGGATATAAACAACACCTTATAGCCATCCTTAGGCAGACATGTGACTGGCAGCCATCTTTGCTAGGGTTGGAGATGAAAGATGTCATATGGCTTTACTACCATCTTGATTAAGGTAATCATGTGGTGTTGGCCAACCAAAAAGACAATAATAGGTCTCCAAGATACTTTGAACTGGAAAAGATTTTTGTGTGATAACTTCTGTCCTGTCTTAAAACCAAGGTTTATGAAACAAGATTTTTAAATAATGGTTGTTTAATGAGTGTGGTGGTTTGAATAGGTATGGCCCACAGAACCATGAGTGTTTAAACACTTGGCCCATAGTGAGTGGCCCTATTAGAAGGTGTGGCCTGGTTAGGGTAGGTGTGTCCTGGTTGGAGTAGGTGTGCCCTTGCTAGAGGAAGTGTGGCCCCATGGAGGTAGGCCTGGAGGTCTCATATATGCTCCAGGTACATGCAGTATGACACAGTTTCCTTCTGTTGCCTCAGGATCAAGATGTAGAACTCCCAGCTTCTTCTCCAGCACCAAGTCTGCCTGCCTGCCAACATCCTTCTCATCCTGAAGATAAAGGACTAACCCCTGAAACTGTAAGTCAGTTCTCATTAAATGTTTTCCTTTGCTGTGGTCATGGTCATGGTGTTTCTTCACTGCAATGAAACTCTAAGAGAGTAGGGTATGAAGACTGCACCTCCATGTGTTCACATACAAGAGTCCACTTGCTGGCAGCCAGTTTTGTTAAATAAGAGTCACCCTATATGGTGACTTGCCAATATGTCACAGAGGACAAGTTGGAAATGCCAGTGCCATGTAGTAATTGCCAAAAACAACCCACCAGCCACAATAAAATGTAGCTGGCTGGGATAGAGAAGACAGTCAGAGAGTGACCCAGGTCCCTTGGGAAAGTCCAGAAGGATTATGAATGAGTCCCTGACATTGAGCCTTGAATTGTTTGCACTGTTAGAACTAGGTTCTACCTTATGAAAAGTTTCATTACACCCTAGATCTTCGCTCTCGAGAAAAAATATTTTTTATTATTGCAGGAATAGACAGCTGAGAGATTTTAAAGTTTTTTTAAGAGCAAATTTTGAAGTTTTACAGAACATTTAAATGAAAAAAACTTGAATTTTTAGGATAGCTTTTAAAAATATTTAAGTTTATAAGGCTTTAGGACATTTTAAATTTAAAAGATGTTTTATTATAATATCTTTATTAATACATAATCTTGATAAATAGGTAAATAAGATACTAAAAAAATTAAGTCCACAGCTATAAGCACCAAACCTTAAACACTAAAGGAATTTCCATCTTCTGATACAGCAAGACAATGGTCTAAGCAGTCTGACAAAGGGCCATTTCTTACCTAAGGTCTACTAGGGCTAACACAGCATGATTTAAAAATGTAAGTCTAACATCTTTGCTTTGTTAATGTTGTTAAGATGTTGCTATTTTAGAAAACTGAGTTATACAAAAATCTCTCAGTCTATGATGTACTAAGTTAAGACCAGGAAAGCAAAGTTGCCAATCTCTGTATGAATTATATTCAGGATTTAAAATTGTATTCTAATACTAGAAAGTTCAGAAGTTGTCATATTTTATTATAAGCTGTTAAAGGTCATTAACCCTTAATGTATTCAGAATTATACTTCTAGTCATGCTAAGTACTAATGTAATTAATTACAGAAAAAAAAGCCTGATTTAGCCTCCTGTATGTTTTCAAGGTATAGCATAAAGCAAATATCTAAAAGCAAACAAGGTTTGTTTAGCTTAGATATACTTAAGATAATAGTCCTCCAACTTCCGGAGATCTGCTAAATATGAAACTTATATTATTTATTTAATTTATTATGTTTAATTTAAAAAACTTATGGCAACAGACAGTGACCCCCAGATCATAGAGGTGACCCCAAGGTCTCCAAGAGAATAATGGGGCACAATGATAATGACTATACCTGTAGTGTGGTAACCCTAATCACTGGGATAGACTGCCCCACTGCCTTGGCTGCTGCCAGGACCTGTAGACAAGCAGGACAATGGAGAGTTCATTGCCCCACTGCCTAGACAAAGTAAGGTCAGGTCTCCCTTGCCAGGTTTCTTCACCACAAGCAAGCCTCTTATCTTCTGGGTCCTGTGGCCGATGCTCTCCTGTTACCTTTGGCCCCAAAAGAAACTATGGAGACCATAAGAGCCTGGAATGACTATCTAGGTAATAGTCATCTTGATTGATACATGGGCAATTTGTATTATACTTCCTGCTACAATGTATCCTTCTCAGATCTCTGATGGCAAAAACTATGCAAACTATAGCTTTGTCAGCTTGGCAGCAGCAGACAACCAAAGAAGTCCTCTACTCAGGACTGCAACCACCTTGTTAGCTCATTTAAAGCTCCTAGGTTTGCTTCAGTAACAGGCTTATTATTAAAGGATAAACAAGTCTCAGATGTAACTTTTTACTGTTCATTTATTTTGAAAGAATGTGAGTTGTGATGACTGCCCTTAATAACAACTGCACATGATTCTGGAAAATCATTAGATGGAAAGAAAAGGGTTTAAAGTCTATATAAATTCTAATGGTCTAAAAATGGTTTGAGGTATATATTAAAAAATGGAAAATGTAAAAATAGACTTCTTCTCCCTCTATGCTATTGTTCTAATAAGATTTCAAAGGTCCAGAGTATTAACATTAGTCAGTGGAGTTCTGATAAGCTGACAGAACACTGACTATCTACTACCCACTCACAAGCTCAAAATTTAAGATTTCCTTTGGTTGTTTTCTAAGTATAGACTTAAAGGAGCTTCTTTTCGGGCTGAATACATCTCTGCTAATCTATACATCTGCCTCTTGGAACAGAAGAAAAAATGTTCATACTTTTTAACCTAAAGCTGTAGTTTTGCTGAACCACAAAATCATAAGTCTATTCCAGCTGTTTTAATATGAATTTGAGTACAGATTACAAACAGTGGTAATGTTAATATAGCTAAAACCTTTACCTTTTTAAATAAAAAAATTCAAGTAAGCTTCAGAGAGTCAAGGAAACCATTAAGTCTTGGATCTACCTGTCACAGGTCAAACAGACATCAGATAAATAATACATCAGCTGGACAGGTCAGATAACGAGGCAACACACAACCATCACACATTCTGAAAATTAAGAGAGGAAACAGAAACCAGGAGCAGAGTGAACACCTATCCAACAAAGACAAATCCATAAATCAGTTCTGAGAGCTATTATCATATAGAAGACACAGTTAATGCAGTGCTAAGAGAAAAATTCATAGCACTAAGTGCCTTAATAAAGAAAGTGGAGAGATCTCATACTACCAACTATGAGGAATTCTTGAAAGCTCTAGAACAAAAAGAAGTAATCACACCCAGGAGAAGTAGATGGAAAGAAATAATCAAACTCAGGGCCAAAACCAATAATATAGAAACAAATAGAGCAATACAAAAACAAAAATTAATGAAAAAGTTGGTTCTTGGGGAAAAAAAATCAACAAGATAGACAAACCCTTAGCCAGACTTACTGAAAGGCAGAGATAATATCCAAATTAACAAAATTAGAAATGAAAATGGGAATGTAGCAATAGATACTGAAGAAATCCAAAGAATGATAAGGACATACTTTTAAAACCTGTGCATACTTTAAAATACCGCTTACCAACATTAAATAAACATCCTATAAACAATTTATAAAGACATATAACCACCAGAGAAATAGAAGCTGTCATCAAATGTTCTCCAACTAAGAAAAAGTGCAGGGCTAGATGGTTTTAGCACAGAATCCTACCATATATATATATATATATATATATATATATATATATATATATATATATATATATATATATTAAAACTTAATGCCAATATTCTTCAAATTGTTCCACAAAATAAAAGCAGGATGAACTGTCATTCATTTTATGCTTCATACCTAAACCATATAAAGACTTAGAAAAGGAGAGAATTACAGAACAATTTTCCTTATGAACATATATTCAAAAATACTCAATAAAATACTTGCAAATCAAATCCAAGAACATCAAAAAGATCATCCACCACTATCAAGTAGACTTCATCCCAGATATACCAGAATGGTTTAATATACAAAAATCAGTACATGTAATTTATCATATAAGCAAACTGAAAGAAAAAATACAATGCGTGATTATCTCATTAGCTACAAAAAAAGGCCTTTGACAAAAATCAGCACTCCTTCATGATAAAAGTTCTGGAAACATTGGGAATACAATAGACATATCTTAACATAATGAAAATTTACAGGAAGCCTATAACTAACATCAAATTAAATGAAGAGAAACTCAAAGCAATTTCACTAAGCTCTGGAACAAGACAAGGCTGTACACTCTCTCCATATCTACTCAATATAGTACTTCAAGTTTTACCTAGAGCAATAAGAACTCTAAAGGAGAACAAAAGGATACCAATTGTAAAGGAAGAAGTCAAAGTATTGCTATTTGCAGATGATATGAATGTAAACATAAGTGACCCTTAATATCTTATGGTAACTCTAACCAAGCAAGTGAAAGACTTGTATGACAAAAACTTTGAGAAAAAAAATCTTTGAAGAAAGAAATTGGGGGGCTGGAGGAATGGCTCAGTGGTTAAGAGCACTGAAAGCTGTTCCAGAGGTCCTGAGTACAATTCTCAGCAACTACATGGTGGCTCAAATACCTGTAATGGGGATCTGATGCCCTTTTCTGGTGTGTCTGAAGATAGCAATAGTGTACTCACATAAATAAATAAATAAATCTTAAAAAAGAAAGAGAGAAACTAAAGAAGACCTCCGAAGATGGAAAGATCTCTCATGCTCATAGAACAGGGGGATTAACAGAGTAAAAGTGGTCATCCTGCCAGAAGCAGTCCACTCATTCAATGCAATCCCCATCAAAATCCCAACATGATTCTTTTTTTAAATTTACTTTTTATTTATTTTTTATTAGATACTCTGTATTTACATTTGAGATGTTATCCCTTTACCCTGCCTGCGCTCATCCCCCTCCCCCTCCAGTTGCCTTCACAAAGGTGCACTCCCTTCTGATCCCCCTCTCCACCCAGTTGCCTTGGCATTTCCCTACATTGGGAAAACATGCCCTTTCTGGAACAAAAGTCTCTTCTCACATTGATGCCAGACACTTCTATCTTCAGCTACATATGCAACTGAGTCAATAGGTCTCTGGAAGTGCACACAAAGGTTGGTGTTTTACTCCATGGGAGTTGTGGAGAGTTTGGTTAGTTGATAATGTTATTATCTTCCCATGACTTTCCAACCCCTTTTCAGCTCCTTAGGTCCTTTCTTTAGCAACCTCATTGGGATTCCTGGGTTCAGACCGATGGTTAGCTGCAAGCATGCTCAGCTATAGCTATATGACTCTAGCATAGTCCCTGAGGGGGCATCTCTATCTGGTTTCTGTCAGTAAGTACATTGTGGGATCAGCTATAGTGCTTGGATTTGGTGACTGCATATGTGGTGGATCCCCAGGTGAGGCGGCTTCTGAGTAATCTTTTCTTCAATCCCTCTTCTGCTATTTGACCTTGCATTTCCTGCCAGGAGAGTTTTGTTCTCTTTTCTAAGAAGGACTGAGGCATCCCCATTTTTGGTCTTCCTTCTTTTTGAGCTTCATACTATCTGTGAATTGTTTCTTGGGTATTGGGTACTCAGAGCTTTTTGGGGCTAGTATCTGCTTATCAGTGAGTACATACCATATGTGTTCTTTTGTGATTGGGTTACTTTACTCAGGGTGATATTCTCTAGTTCTATCCATTTACCTACAAATTTCATGAAGTCATTGTTTCTGATAGCCTAACATGATTCTTTACACATCTTGAAATTACAATTCTCATCTTTATGTGGAAAAACAAAATCCCAGGATAGCTAAGGCATTCGTGTTCGTGAACAATAAAAGAACTGCTGGGGATTTTACCATTTCTGACTTCAAATATTCTTTCAGAGGTAATAAAACATAATAGTAATAAAACCTTAATAGTATTGTTATAAAAGCAGACACACTGATCAACAGAATTGAAATATATATATATATATATATATATATATATATATATATATATATATATATATATATATATATATATATAAAGAAGTCAGAAATACACACTGGGAAAAAAGACAGCATTCTCAACAAATGGTGCTTGTCCAGATCTCTGAATGTAGAACACAAATAAATTCATGTAGCCCCTCATTTTCCCGCCAAAGCTGTTAGGCACCATCTTGATGGGAGAAAGTGGGCAGAGGGGAAGGAAAACCAGGGTCCTGAGGGTCATGAGTATGGACAGAATGACCTCTGGAAACCAACACAGTGAGACAAATCTACTTTATTGTTGCAGGGACAGGTATATAAGGGCCTTTTCAGGGATACAGGTGAAAAGGGATAATTGGTCATGACATTAAGTGAGCAGAAGGGCTGATTGGTCATTATACAGTGCTTAATCATCATGCAGGCAGGAAGCCAGAGTGGGACATGTGTGCGGAATCATGCAGCTTTGCAGAGAGCTCTGAACAAGGTCACTTTTCAAATAAGGCCAGACAAGGCCAGAAACCTGTGTTCAGGGACCCTCTCCAGGCAAAAACAGACAGTCTAGGGAAAGGGAGACACCGCTGAGAAAGGGAGCCCCCCCCCCCCCATTTCATGCTGAGCTAAGAAAGCCATTTGATCATGAGGGACTACTATCTTAACAAGATTCCCAACAGATCCATATTTATCACACTGCACAAAACTTAAGTCCAAATGGATCAAAAATCAAGATACATTGAACCTGAGAGAAGAGAAATTGAATGGCATAGGAGATGAGTTTCTGAACAGAACAGCAAAAGTTTAAGCCCTAAGATCAACGATTAATATATGGAACCTCGTGAAACTGGATAACTTCTCTAAGGGAAAGAATACCAGACAAAATGGCAACCTACAGAATGGAAAAAAGATTTATACTAACCTCACATCCAATAGAAGACCAATGTTCAAAATATATAAAGAATACAAGAAACTGGACAGTTAAAAAGTAAACAATTCAGTTTAATAATGGGGTACAAAGCTAAACAAAACATTCTCAATGGAGGAAACTCAAATGACTGAGAAATACGTAAAGAAATATTCAATGTCTTTGACCACCAGGGAAATGCAAATCAAAACTACTTTGAGATTTCATCTTATACCTTCCAGAATAGTTAAGATCAATAACAAAACTGAATGCTCAGATTGGCAAGGATATGGAGCAATGGCAAGACAGGGATAAAGAACCAGATATGGGAGAAATGGGGTAAAGGAAGAGCATGTAGTGTGGGGAGAGCTAGCTAAACTTGGGGGTGACTATAGGTGGAAACTTCTGGAATTTCCGAAGGTGATCCTAATGAGGACTTCTAGTAAGTAATGATAGATATCTATTCTCAACAGGCCATCTCTCATTACCAAGGGAGACTAGGTTAGATTCAATTGAGTTGTTAGAAAAGGGGGCCCCATAAAAATCCTCAAACCCAGGCTATTACTAAGACAAAAGGTTGATATCTGCAAACTGACAGCAGGGCCTTATTGCATAGGACCAGGTCTATACAACTCATTGAACATGAAGAAGTCCAGCCGGTGCCTACATGGAATCTTCACCCCCATGTCTAGCCTCTTTGATGCAGAAAGGTACTCTACAAAAAGTGAAAAATAGAAACCAACTCAGCTACAAAACCTCTAACCTACAATCTGTCCTGCTTGTAAAATATGCTAGGATAATAGTGACACTGAATTTGTTGAAGTAAACAATCAATGTCTGACTTGACTTAAGACCCACTCTGTAAGAAGGAACCTATATCCGACACTGCTTGAGTAACCAAGAACCAGAGGCTAGATAGCCCAGAGTGTAGCTGAATTTTAATCTAGCAACATGGCTAGTTTGGCAAGGGATCATATCTAAAGACCTTCTAGATCTAAGTGATCTGGCTGGAATGGCACCTCTTTCATCTCTATGTTTAGAATATAGGCACATCCTTAATATATACTTTAATATCAAATAATAAAAATAAGGTTAGTTTGTAGAAAGAAACAGCCATGTTTGAAAGTGACACCTGATTGAGGAGCAGATAAAGTGACAAATCGGAATGAGTCAGACATAGGATGCCAATTCTCCTAGAACAGACAGGAAAGAAAGGCTACACAGTGAGAGCAGCACAGAGTGAGAGAGAGATTGGAGGGCAGCTCAGTGAGTGCAGTACAGCTGAGTGCAGTGCAGTTCAGTTGAATGCAATTAAGTTCAGTTGAGTTGAAGCAGTTCCATTCAGTTTGTAGTCAGTGCATACAGTGCAGTTCAGCTCATGGAGTTTTTCCAAGCAGAATAATTCAGTGAGAAGACAAGAGAAGCCAGTTTGAATCAGTCAGCTTGGAGAGGAGTTTTGAGCCAGAACAGCTGAGTTGAGCCGGGAGGCCAGAGTTCAGAAAGAGTTAGAAAGGGTGAGTTTTTCAGCAGTTAACCTGTGGTACAACAATTACATCTGGTGAATAAAAATTACTTTTACCTAAGACCTAGGATAAAGTCAAACATGACTGTTCTTTTTTTTTTTTTAATATCAATAAAATGACTCCTAATGGTATTCTGCTATACTCATCCAGTCAATATCAGAGAGGCTTCCTCCAGCTACAGAGGGAAACAGATGCAGTAATCCACACCAGACATTTTCTGGAGAGAGAATCTATATGGGAGGTCTCTATCAAATCCCCCCCGTCAAAGCTCAGAGGATCCTGTAGAAAAGAAGGCAGAAATATTGTTAGGCCAGAGGGAGTAGAGAACACCAAGTGAACAAAGCCCTCTGAATCAAGTAAGCAAGGTTCAAACAAGCTTACAGAGACTGAAGCAGCAATCACAGAGCCTATGTGGCTCTGCACCAGGTCCTCAGTGTATATATGAGAGATAGATAGATAGATAGATAGATAGATAGATAGATAGATAGATAGATAGATAGATAGATAAGCTTAGTATTTTTATGGGACTCTTCACTGTGAGAACAACAGGTCTCTGACTTTTTTTCTCATTAAAATTGTTTTAATGGGTCTCAAAATTCTGTGACAGATTTTTGGTCAAGTTATTTCCATTAAAAAGTACTGATTTTGAAAACTAGTAACTTAAAACTGCCACACACACAAAAATGGTCCACAAAACATTCTTTCATTCTGAAGGTTTTACGATGCATTGTTATCATTAACCAGCCTTTTACTATTAAACTTAAATGGCCAATTGAGACAAACAGTTCTAAGACTGTTCTTCCACCACAGATTAAGGCTGGGGTGTCAGGTGTTAGGGAGAATATTAATTTAGCCTTCTGAGCTTTCTTGGCTGTATGAGAAAAGAATCAATTTTCAATAAAGGATAATGAAATATTTTTTAAAGTCCAACTGAAATAAGGAAGATCCTAAACTTGTTGGTACTGTTATGCACATAAAAAAAAGAAAAAATTTAGACAAGGGCATGAACAAATAGGAAGGAAAAAGCAGGGATTAACAACAATTACCAGCATCAGATATGAGCAAAACAGGACAGAGTTTTCTTACCTCCATCAGATAAGCCAATCCTCATTGTAACATTGACTCCTAGCCTTCAGACACAGAGGATAATATATTTCCATGGTCCTAACCCACCTCCCTTATAGTTCTTGGTTAAATTAATCTGAGAAAATGAACACAGTAATGGGTCATAGTTAGGATGATTCTTCAGGAAGAAGTACCTCTTGGCTTCTCCCAGGCATTGCTAAGACTTAGGATGGAGCACAGCCACAGTGAGAGAATCTACTTAAAGCTCATTCATCTCCTTTGTGCCATTCTCCTTTCCAGGAATACATTGTAATAAAAATTCCTTGAAATCATCAGATCTTGGTTAATGTTAATACATCCTTAATATCAAATACCAGATCCTGTGGAAAGAACATTAAGTACATCCACATAAGTATTCAAGGAAAGTTTACAATATTGCATAATTAAAATTAACTTCATCTGGAGAGCTGGTCCATTTTATTTGCACAACAACATTAAAACTGTTGTATCCAAGAAGGAAAATAGTTTCATGGATTATCAAACGTGCTCCAGGTATAGCTGTCATTGACACTACATGGCATGGCAGCCTGCACAGTGACAAGTGCACATGTTACATGCTCAGAACCCGGGCCACAGTGAAATAGCATAAAACAACATGAGCAAGCACTGAAAGAAACACAAAGATTTGATTCTAATTTCTAATCGTTGTGTTCAGAAGCCTTGTATTGCCATTAAATATTTTACTGCGTGTACATTCATTTATGGTAGCCCATCTGGAATCTTGAGCCACAGTTTTACAGAGCTATGTCTTAGATGACTAAAACTCCACAATAATGTGCTAAAATCTAGGGCCAAAATTAAATAGGTTTAGGATTTTCCTAGGGCATAGAAAGGTTCTTAAAGGAGATTAACCCTTACTTACAAAGGAGCTGGACTGGGCCGAGGAGGCAGAATCAGATAGACTAGGGGTGGGGGACAGATTACATATTTAGAGGGTTGGTTGATTGTCAACACAATAACTTCTCAAGAAAAAGAGGGTTCCTGATGTGGAGATGGGTCAGAGTGATATTTTGCTTACTTGGCATGGTCAAGGCCCTGATGTATTTCTAGCACTGAAATCAAGAAAGCAAATTAACAGCAACAGAGCTCTGCTCGACACACAACCCCTTAAGGGGGTAGGAAGGGTAGGATGGTAGCTTTATTTGGCCACAGTTATTCAGATTCTCTCTTTAGACCACCTAACTCTTATTAGTGTGCTGTTACAGATCACATGGTGTTGGATAGAAGAGGGTTGGAAGAGTATTCATTCACCCTGATAAGGAATTTGCAAATTAAATCAGTAGTGTCAATCAGTACACCTTGACTTCAGCAAGAACATCATTACAAAAGCAAAAGTAACAGTCATCTCTCCTATGCCTCAAATTTAATGTTTATTCATATTAAGAAAACAAGGCATGATGACTCGTGCCTACAATCCCAGTGCTATGGGGCTGAAACAGGATAGCTGTGAGTTTTTGGACAGCCTAAGCTATATAAAGAATCCCAGGCCATCCTGAGTTAGTGATATCTCTGCTTTAAAAAAAAAAAAAAAAGAAGAAGTGTCCACCACAATAACCACAAAGAGAGTCACAGTGATTCCTGGGGATACGTGACAGCTTGCTGCTTACACTGTAGAGATAGCGTTAGTTACTTGCAATTTGAATATCAAGTGCTTAAGTATAAAAGGACCTGACTTTTTTTTTAATTTTTTTTTTTTAGATTTTTATTTTATTTGTATAAGTACACTGTAACTGTCTTCAGACACATCAGAAGAGGGCATTAGATCCCATTACAGTTGGTTGTGAGCCACCATGTGGTTGTTGGGAATTGAACTCAGGACCTCTGGAAGAGCAATCAGTTCTCTTAACCACTGAGCCATCTCTCCAGCCCTAGGACCTGACTTTTAGGATAATAACACTACTTCTAAAAAGTCTTGGGCCAGTAAAAGAACTTGTTTCAACTTAAACATAGAGAATGTATGCTCTTTGAGCATAGTGCAGTTCATACTTCTCAAACCAGTAACATGGTAGTGTGGCCACAGGACTGCACATAACTTGTATATCTGTCATAATACTCAGCCAATTTTATACTGTACCTGTTTTTTGTAGACTAGGCAGACTGCAAGTTAGAGAGTCATTTACTCATAGCTGAGACACCTAAAAAGCAACATCTAAGCCTGTCACCCAACCTCCATGGCACTGGTATGCACATAAACACAAGATTTTATCTTCCATGAACCTTTCTTTAGTCAACCAAATAGGCTAGGAGAGGCTGGAGTTAGTATTTGGGAATTTAGTATCAAGATGAACTGAGAAGGGGCACATCTTTGAGGAAGAAAGTGAGAGACAGTTATGCAGGTGGGGAATTAGCCATCACCAGCTTGGGCATAAGCTTGATTAGCAGCAACTGAGCATCCTTAGCATCAGGTAGAGAGAATGGGAGAAAAGAAGACGGCTACATCGTCTGAAAAATAGGAGTCAGGAGCTGCTGAGGTCTGAACTTTATCATCCACATCACTACTTTTTCTGAATTAATAAATATTTCCAACATGACAAGCACACTGTTAAAATGTAAGGTCCAAAGCACACCCCAGGACCCTGCAAACACGGCTCTGCTCCTCACTGCTCCTGCTGGCAACTGTAGATAACTCTCAAGCATCTATAAAGCTCATTTAACTGGGTTAGGGTAATCTAGCAACTACACACGATACAAACAGTGGATGAGCAACAAAAAGCACTGTCTTGGGGTCACTTTGGTGATTAGTGCAGTCATCCTTTCTGGAAGTTTATGTTTGGTGTTTATGGAAGCTAAGGAAACATGCTGTAGTCAGAGACCTGAGGGAATATGATGTTTGAGGAGTATCCAATCCTTACTCCTAGGAATCTGTCTGGGAGGCAAGGGATTAACAGGTCATCACAGGACAGATCTCATGGGAAAAGGAAGCAGCTTTCTAAGGACTTTTGATCTTCAAAGGGAGGAATTGACCTGTATGTAGGAGAGGAAACCAACCTCAAGAGCAGATAGCAGCAAGAACCACGTGGCTCAGAACTGGTTGTCATTTCAGCTGTCAAAGGGAAACTTTCAAGTGGAACAGGCAGCGTATTCTGTTAACAATTGAACGTGTGAAAGGTCCCAGACGAACATTTCTGTGCCTTTGCATCAAAATACTTACAATGCCACTCAAATATCCACATGCATTTGTAGTTTCTGTGTATGGTAATCAAACAGTCTAAGCAAATCTAGTTTTAAAATATATAAGGATAGTTTTATGACAAATTACTACCCTGCAACGAAGGTAAAGTAGGAGGGCCTGCTCCCTTCCTAGAATTAATCACTTGGCCAATTTCCATTGTTGGGTGACTGACTCCAAGCTTTTCTGAAGATACAAACTAGACTTACTCATCTTAAGGGATCCAGAACCTACAAGTAGTACTTCATATGTGGTCACTACTCAATAGATGTTGATTAATTAGCAAAATGTCCTTTGTAAGAGTGTGAACATATGTAGCTATATCAAATAGGAATAGCCAAAATTCAAATTATGCCGGTAACTTGTTCTCTGGGTTTTTATGAGTCAGTTCCTGCCCATTTGGTCATCTGGGAAAGATGCTGCCAGTTGGGGTGCTACACAGTGTGCATTGACGTCTTCCTATAAATGTGTAAAGCTACTGTTATTGACTGAGTAATGTCATGATGCATTTTTGTCTTTCATCTTTGTGCTTAAAGACTCTTCTGACTCCTTTATCCTTTCAAAATCTAAAGTAACAAAAGTACTAAAAATGTCTCCACTATCATTGTTTTTGTTATTTTATTCAATCTAAGATAGCTTCATTGTAATTTGTTTCTTATTGATACAGTCTCAATATTACAGGCTGCCTCAAACTCCTGTAGCCAAGGATGGTGTGAAGCTTCTGATCTACTTCCTTCCATCTGAGTCCTGGGACTACAGGAGAACATCACCATGTTTGTTTTTATGTGGTGCTGGCAAACATGCTAGCTAGGCAAGCATGTTTCTAACTGAGCTGCTCCTCATCTCCACTCCCACCTCCCATCCCCCCATCCTCCACCTCCCCACTACCCCATTTCCCCACCTGCTCCCTCCTAACCCCAGATCTAGATTTTAGGTTCTAATTCTGAAAGTCATTGTGTGACTACTTGCCTTTTAAAAAATATTAATAAAATATTTACACCAAAGCATTTTATGGTTAAAAAAAACAGAAGTAATATAGTAGACCCTCAGATTCCATATTAAGTTTAGGACCAATTTGACTTTAACTCTGTTCAGGTAAATCTGAAGAGATCTTTTGTCATGCATATGTGTGAACTTATATCCAGAATCACCTGAAAACCATACTCCATGAAATAAGTCATGAGCATCAAGATCTCCAGAGGTCTGCCCAGTCCAGAAAAATACTTCTAAAAGACAAACTATTCATAATCTGTGATTTTTAAATCAATTCCTTCAAATATATGTTGCATTATGTTTGAATATTTTTAGAAATAATTTACTTCCTATACCAGTGTGAATTCCTTCAATAAATAATAGTGGGGTGACTCCTAAGAGTGAGAGATGAGGTGGTGTGCACAGGACTAGGGTTTAGTGTAAATAACCCACAATTTACTATCATTTGACTTGTGGCAGGTAGAAAAACAAGACCCTATTGTTTCCTTCTAACCCAAGTCCAAATTTTATTGCTCCCCAATCAAAAGCATTTCAAACTGTTAAAGTATAATTAAAAGCAGGATGGAGGTTCAGTCTGGTTGGCAGAATGCTTTTCTAGCATGAACACAGCATGTAAACTGGGTATGGCTGTTCATGTTATACTCCCAGCACCCAGGAGGTAGACTCAGGGGAAACAGGAGGATCATTCAGACTAAGGCTGTTTTCTGATGTTTAGTATGTTCAGGGCCAGCCTAGGCTACATGAGCCATTGTATCTAAAAGAAGTGAATAAAATCTTAGTGTATATGTTTTTTCATACCTCACTCTTCAGCTTATTTTTTTAAAGTAATTTTCAAATATTGAATGCATATGGATGTTTTGTCTGCATGTCTGTCTGTTCAGCATGTGTGTCCCTGGTGCCATGGAGGTTAGAAGATGGTGTTGGATCCCCTAGGGTCAGAGTTATTGACAATTCTGAGCCACCATGTGGGTGCTAAGAATTAAACTCAAGTCCTCTACAAGAACAGCCTGTGCACTTAACTGCCAAGTCCTGCTTGAGACTCCTTTCCACCTGACTTCTTGAGTGAGGCTCTCTCACTGAACCAGGGCTCACTGATTTTCTACAACTATTAGCCACCAAGTACTTAGCATCCTGTCCTTGCCCCCGGGAAGACCAATTGAAACATTCCCAGTCCCTAAAAGTATTTTAAAGCACACAAATAACCAACCAAGTTTAAAGACAGAATATACATGAAATAGGCAAATTAGGATATATCTGAGAAAGAGCAAGCATTTGTGATGGCTATAGAGGTAGTTACAGTAGCAAGATGAATTTCAGATAAAGATTTCTATAACGAAAACATAAAAATGCTCACAAAGTCATTTTGCTGGAAGGATTTTCAAAGACTGATTTTTTTATTTAATGCTAACAAATAATATAATATTCACCACAACATAATATGTAGCTTGTTACTATAAGGCAAGTACATATTATAAAGCATACATATAATAAAGATTTTGCAAGTTTCAACTTGTTATAAAATTATATTTTAAATGTTGCTTGAGTAATATATGCATTAAAGTTTGTATTGTATATCACTCTTGTTTTTAACATCGAAAACAAAAACATCTTAGGTCTCATTTAATTCTGACAAATTATTATTTATTAAAAATGCCTAATGATTCACCATGGACTTCAGAAACATTATTATTACCTGCAAATATAAGGATAAATATAATAATTAGCTACATGCTTCTGCATAGATATGCTATCAAAATTATAGGATTGCATGAGCTTAAGGTCAAAAAAGCAGGCAGAAGAGCCCTGACCCCAGTAGCTGAAGACAAAGCTGTTGATCTAGACAAAGAAGCTCAGCAGCAACAGTGGAGGCCCAGGATAATCACAGGGAGATACACTGTGGTTCAGGATAAGTTCATTGAGAGAGGCTTATGGGTCAATGAGATTCTATAGATCTGAGCTGAACGAAGGCTATGCTGTGGTTCTATCACAATGCACTAATACTCAGTGCTTGATGTTACAGGGAAAGAATGGTTTCTAGCTTCTAAAATAAACTTGGAACTTACCATTATCATGTTTCTGGAATGATGCTTAATTGTGAGATTGTAGCAATGTTGGGGACTCTATGCCAAATTTTCAAGAAAACAAAAACAAAAACAAAATCCCCATTTGATATAGGGATATAGGTCTCAATTTAATGAGTGCTTTACTATTTCATTGTGAAGTTAAATACTAGCTAAGCTGTATTTAAGCTGACATATTATGATCTCAAATATAACTATGCACTTTAAATATTTGACATTTTGTCAATTTGATATGGATGGTTAATGCTATCAATTTAATATTTATGCTAAAAATATTATTTAACAGACATTAATTAACGTGTCAACATGAATTCTCGGTCCTGAGTAAAGCTATAAAACATGTAAAATAATTATACTAAAATGGTACTTGACAAATATGGACCCAATATTACTATACTAGCTAAATCAACTAATAGGGAAGAAAAAATGAAGAGATGCTAGTGGGCTGAGCATAGTCAGCATGGCTTTGTCCTTCTCCACATTCCCCCTGCATTGCTAAAAAACATCAGATTGCATTCCTAAAGCTAGTCACCAAGATTTGATCTCTTATTTGGCCACTTTCTTCTCCTGAGGTTGACTACCAGGGTCCAGCTATCAAAGTATTGAAGTTTAGCCCCCTTTGGCTCATCTAATTTACATACTCAATTAAAATTAAATACCTCATCCTAACAAAGGGTTTCTCCCTTTTATAAACTGCCATTTTGCTATGTGCCATGTCTGTCTCCTCTCTATCCAGAGGCAGCCCTTTGTCCCCCTCTTATGACAAATACCCCTTACCCCTCCTCTCTTCCCTCTCTTCCTTACCCCTTTTCTCTTCTCTCTCTTGTCTCCTATGAGGTGAATAAATCTCGTTTGTGCTGAAAAATTGCTCTTGGGGTGTCTTGAGTGGACTTCAAGGTTCCTTAGAAAAATCATTTGATTTGATTCTATTTTCCCTTCATGAAGTTAAGAAGCCCATGTGTTTAGAGTAAAACTTTAGTGTTTGGATGTATAAGTAGTCAGACTAAGAAGCCTGGGGATCAAAGACCAATTTGTGTGCTGAGGAGAGGGCTAAAGTGGGTGAGGTGCTGACTGTACAAGCATGAGGAACTGAGTGCAAATCCCCAGAGCCCACATAAAGCCCTGAACAATAACACAAGACTGTAATGATATTGACCCCACCCACAATGAGATGGAAGGTGAACTCCAGTCAGGATGTAACACAAGGTAGATGTGTGTAAAGTCCTTCAAGTGTGCTCATGTGCTTTCCTCCTCACACACTTCACATACATAATAAAGGCAAGAAAGAAGAATCACTTGTTTTATTTGTCAAATATTTTTAAGCATCTGAAAACTATCTGACACAGGAGAAGAGGGCATCAGATCCCATTACAGATAGTTGTGAGCCACAATGTGGTAGCTGGGAATTGAACTCAGGACCTCTGGAAGAGCAGTCAGTGCTCTTAACCACACCATCTCTCCAGCCCAAGAATTATCTGTATTTGATTCTGTTCATCACATCTTGGATCTTTTCAGGAATCAATGAACAGTGGTAGGTTCTGTCCCATATTATCAACTCATCCCACTTTCAAACAAATTACTACCACATATACATGCTGTTTTAAACAAAATCAAGGAAGCATAGCTTGTTTCTTTTAAATATTCTTTGCAAATAAAAGCTAATGTCTCACATTTCATGATGAAATGGGCAAACATTCAATAGAACAGTAGTTTGTAAAGATACTTGTATGTCATGATGTAGGAGGCTATTCTGTCTGTCCCAGGTTGTCACGAATAGGCAGAGCCAGTCAGAGGCAGGAAGAAGTGGATCCAAAATGATGTGTGTGCTTTAATATAGGCACACCTCTCCCTCCTCCTCCAGCTCCTCCCTCTTTTCTTTTGTTCCCCAACCTCATCTCCCTCCTTGCTCTTCTTCTTCCTTCCTCCTTTCTCCTCCTGCCCCTTCCCTCCCTCTCCCCATTCCTCTCCCTCTACCTCTATCTGACCTTACACTGTCCATAAAGTAAAGCCAATTACATTACAAATGAAGAAAATCTTACTGAATTAATACATTCAAATTTTGTGCAAAAGTTTTACTTTTTAAAGTTTTCCTAGTCAATTTTAATCATTAGTTTTCTGCTTATTTTCTCTCAACTCAGAAACAGGCCAAGGATGTTTCACATGTCCTCATCTCTCAGTCTCCATAACTGTACCAGTTATTTACCACTACTGAGAAAAATATTACTAATAGACCTTTAAAAATTAGTTCTTAAAAAAGTTCCCTCAACTCTACATAGACTCATGCTGCTGTTTCCAGTGCCCTGCTTTCCAAGGCCTCTGCTTTTTGACAGGTGACTGACAGTCTCAGAGTTTGGTCGGAAGTTTTATTTTGCCTTTGTTTTAGTTAATTTTAAAAATGTTTTTAAAGCAACTCAATGGAAATAACAAAATCAAAGTAACTTACTAAGGATCAATTCAGTCATGGGCACAGGTAAATGTACTTCAAAGTGTCCAGGTTCACCCACATTAAAAAAAGAAACTTTATTAAAGCTCAAAGCCCACATTGTATCACACACAATAATAGTGGGAGACTTCAACACCCCACTCTCATTAATGGACAGATCATGGCAGCAGAAACTGAACAGAGACACAGTGAAACTAGCAGAAGTTATGAACCAAATGGATTTAACAGGCACCTATAGAACATTTTATCCCAAAACAAAAAAATTTACATTCTTTTCAGCACCTCATGTTACCTTCTCCAAAACTGACCATACAATCAGTCACAAAACAGGCCTCAACAGATACAAGAAGATTGAAATAATCCCATGCTTCCTATCAGATCACCATGGATTAAGGCTGGTCTTCAATAACAACAAAAACAACCAAAAGCTCACATATATATGGAAGCTGAACAATGCTCTACTCAATAATAATTTAGTCAAGGAAGAAATTAAAAAAGAAATTAAAAACTTTTTAGAACTTAATGAAAGGAAGTTACTACATTTCCAAACTTATGTGACACAATGAAAGCAGTGCTAATAGAAAAACTCATAGCTCTGAGTGCCTCCAAAAAGAAACTGGAGAGAGCATACACTAACAGCTTGACAGTACACCTAAAAGCTCTAGAACAAAGAGAAACAAATACACCCAAGAGGAGTAGACAGCAGGAAATAATCAAACTCAGAGCTGAAATCAACCAAGTTGAAATGAAAAGAACTATATAAATAATTAACAAAACCTGAAACTGTTTTTTTTTTTTTTTTGAGAAAATTAACGATATAGATAAACCCATAGCCAGACTAACCAGAGGGCATAGAGACAGTATCCAAATTAACAAAATCAGAAATTAAAAGGGAGACATAACAATAGAAACTGAGAAATTTCAAGAAATCATCAGATGCTACTACAAAAGCCTATACTCAAAAAAATTGAAAAACCTGGAGGAATTTTTTAATTATTTATTTATTTTATTATTTTCTAGATAGATACCAATAACCTCTAAAGAAATAGAGGCAGTCATCAAAAGTTTCCCACCCACCACCCCCAAAAAAAGAAGAAGAAAAAGAAAAACAGGACCTGACTGGATTAGTGTAGAGTTCTATTAAACCTTCATAGAAGACCTAATTCCATAGAAACATAAAGAATACTACTCAATTTGCTCTTTGAAGACAATATTACCCTTATATCTAAACCACACAAAGACCCCACAAAGAAACAGAACTTCAGACCAATTTCTCTCATGAACATTGATGCAAAAATATTCAATAAAATTTTGCAAACCGAATTCAAGAACACATCAAAACAATCATTTTCCACGATCAAGTAGGCTTCATCCAGGGATACAGGGATGGTTTAATATATGGAAATCCATCAATGTTATCCAATATATAAACAAAGTAAAAAAAAACAAAACAAAAATAAAACCACATGATCATCTAATTAGATGCTGAGAAAGCATTTAACAAAATTCAACATCCCTTCATGATAAACATCTTGGAAAGATCAGGAATTCAAAGCCTAGACCTAAACATAGTAAAAGCAATATACAGCAAACCAGTAGCCAACATCAAACTAAATGGTGAGAAACTTAAAGCAATCCCACTAAAATCAGAGACTAGACAATGCCTCCCACCTCCCCCTACCTATCAATATAGTACTAGAAGTCCTGGCCAGAGCAATAAGATAACAAAAGGATGTCAAAGGAATATAAATTGAAATGGAAGGAAAAAAAAAGAAGTCAAAATATCACTATTTGCAGATGATATGACAGTATACTTCAGTGACCCCAGAAATTCTACCAGACAACTCCAGAACATGATAAACAAGTTCAGCAAAGTGGCTGGATATAAAATTAACTCAAACAAATCAGTAGCCTTCCTCTACTCAAAGGATAAACAAGTTGAGAAAGAAATTAGGGAAAAGACACCCTTCACAATAGTCACAAATAATACAAAATACCTTGGTGTTACCCTAACCAAGCAAGTGAAACATCTGTATGACAAGAACTTCAAGTCTTCAAAACTTATAAAAAGGCAAGTGAAAAAGAACCCTGTATTATAAAAAGTTTAGGGGAGTGCATCCTCACATTAATTTCAGAATTGCTGCTAACAATAATATGAACTTATATGAGGGGAAATGTTGCTTCCAAGAAGGGATTGCTAGCCATTGGTATTTGCTTATATCAAGCAGGTGAACATTCAGTTTGCAGGCTTGGTGACTTAAACCATGAGGACTTATAAAAGCCAAGTTACTGTAACCTAATGAAAATCAACTTGTTGTCCATTACACATGGCTATTGGCCTGCCATCTCTAATTGATGCCTAGTTTACTTCAGCAGACCTGACACCTATTATTTCTTGACTCACACTCAAGAGAGCAGAATTCAATCTTCCTATATATTAAAAGGAGCAGAAAAGGGGGTAACCAAGATATGTAATTCGAGAAAAGAAGCATAAGAGTGTTTGTGAACCAAGAAGAACCACCATGAAGTGTCACCTGTATAGGACCAGGCTATTGTTAAACTCTTCAGTGTTGATAACAGCATCATTTCCTACCCAGCTCCCAGACTTTGTCTCAGACACTGGACCTAGGATGTACAATGTGAGATGTATCTAACAGGGAAGCGAATTTTGAGTTTTGGGGTTCTTACATTGAGGTGTTGTGACACTGGCTATGATAGTTTGCATGTTATTTTATTTAAAAATAGATTCTAGTCTCTTGTTCTCGTAACCTCAGCCCAGTGGCCCTGTAGTGACCTTTATTGTGGCTGAGAGGCCACAAAAATTGGGCAAAGAAAGAGGGTGACAGAGAAAATAAGAGATTCCAGTGTCACAGGCATGAAACATTCAGAGATGGAGAAATAAAACTGTTGGCTATGGCTTACAGGTCTACAATCATGTTCATCTAAAATAAAATTCAAGGATATGCTCTTTAACAGTGTTATCTACGTCTGGGTGTGGTATCTCGCACCAGCACTCAGGAAGCAGAGCAGGAGGATCTCTGCAAGTTCAAGGCCCACCAGGTCCACATAATGTCGTAAACTATCTCAAGAAAAGAACACGAAAGAGTCATGTGTAGAGCAGCAGGTCTTTTTGTTTATTTGTTTGTTTGCTTGTTTGTAGCTTTCAGATTCTTCCCTCCAGACCCTCTCATATGCCCCTTCCCACTCTCCTACAAATTCATGGTTTCTTTCCTTTTTTAAAATTAATTCTTTATATGCATGTACGTACTTATATACACGTATATTTTTACTTCTAAATATAACCTGTTGAGTTCCTACAACATTTCTTGCATGTATGTTTCCAGAGCTGATCATTTGTTAGTGGACAACAAATTGGTACGCTCTTCCTTGGAGAAGAGCACCTCTCTTGTTTCCAGACTTGCTCAGTTGTCTGTAGTTCTTTGTGTAGGGTTGAGATCTTCTGGACCTCTCATTGTCCAGTTTGGGATGTCCATTGACATCATCAGTTCAGCTTTCTTTCATTGGGTTATATTAGTAAGATTTTAATGGGTGCAGTGTCTGATGTTGCTAGGAGACATAATCTCAGAACAAACTCCTACAGTCTTTCTGCCGGCTCTTCTACAATGTTCCCTGAGCATTAGGTACAAAAGAATTTTTCTGATTTCTTCAACTGTAGACCCATTGTAAATATTTTGTTCTCTAAAGCAAAATTTCAGAGTAGTAAAATGTTCCTCAGGGAAAGGCAGCCAAGTCTGACCGTACAGAGGAATGTGCTGAAGGAGCAAAGCTGGTTGGCAGCAAGATCCTGAAGTGTGCACATTTCTCTATTGTTTTGCATCTGCTCTTACCGATCCACTTGACAGAACTCTTCCGTCTCCCAGATAGTTAGAGGCATTCCAACACCTTCCTGCCTGCTGCACGGACTTTACCAATGTTGCTTCCACATGGGAACTGTGGAAAGTTTTAGTCAATGTGCTTATTGGGCCAGTCTAAGTAAAGCAGTTAACATCATGACATGCATGATCTTATACTCAGTTATGAAACAAAAGTCTTTTCCCTTAAAAAAAAACAATCTCAGGCCTCACTGTTCTAGTGAGAAATTATTTGTGGAATCCTGTTAATAGTATAAGAGACATGTCTAGGAATAGCAATGAGCCTGTGAAAATATCTTCCATACAATCTTAATTTATCAGAATTTCATGTGTATTTGCAATGCTTTTCCAGTGGGATCAAAATACCTACTGAAAATCATTTTTCTTTAAGCATAATAATGATAGAACTGCTATAGCTGATAAACAACTTCAGCAAAGTGGCTGCATGTAAAATTAACTCAAACAAATCAGTAGCCTTCCTCTATTTCAAGGATAAACAGGCTGAAAAAGAAATTAGAGAAATGAGATAGAGAGATGGCTCACTGGTTAAGAGTACTGACTGCTCTTCCAGAGGTCCTGAGTTCAATTCCAGCAACCACATAGTTGCTTACAAGCATCTGTAATGGGATCTGGTGCCCTCTTCTGGTGTGTCTGAAGACAGATATAGTGTACTCATCATGCATGTAAAATAAATAAAATATTAAAAAATAAATTAGGGAAACAACACTCTTCACAATAGTCACAAGAGTCATAAATAATATAAAATACCTTGGTGTGACCCTAACCAAGCAAGTGAAAGATCTGTATAACAAGAACTTCAAGTCTCTGAAGAAGGAAATTGGAGATCTCAGAAGATGGAAAAATCTCCCATGCTCATGGATTGGAAGGATCAACATAGTAAAAATAGCCATCTTGTCAAAAGCAATCTACAGATTCAATGAAATCCCCTTCAAAATTCCAATTCAATTCTTCATAGAGTTAGAAAGAGCAATTTGCAATTTTATTTGGAATAACAAAAAACGCAGGATATCAAAAACTATTTTCAACAATAAAAGAACTACTGGGGGAATCACCATCCCTCTCCTCAAGCTGTATTACAGATCAATCATGACAAAAAATGCATGGTATTGGTACAGAGATAGACAGGTAGATCAATAGAACAGAACTGAAGACTCAGAAATGAACCTACACACCTATGGTCACTTGATCTTTGCAAAGGAGCTAAAAACATTTAATGGAGAAGAGACAGTCTCTTCAACAAAAAGTGTTGGTTCAACTGGCACTCAGCATGCAGAAGAATGCATATTGATGCATTTCTTATCTCCTTGTATAAAGCTCAAGTCTAAATGAATCAAAGACCTTCACATAAAACCAGGTACACTGAAACTAATAGAAGAGAAAGTGGGGAAGAGTTTAGAACACATAGGTACAGGGGAAATTTTCCTGAAGAGAATACCAATGGCTTATGCTCTAAGATCAAGAATTGATAAAGGGGACCTCATGAAATTGCAAAGTTTCTGTAAGGCTAAGGACACTATCAAGAGGACAAAACAGCAACCAACAGATTGGGAAAGGATCTTTACCAATCCTACATCTGATAAAGGGTTAATATTTAATATATACAAAGAACTCAAGAAGTTAGACTCCAGAGAATCAAATAATCCTATTAAAAATGGAGTACAGAGCTAAACAAAGAATTCTCAAACTGAAAAATACTGAATGGCTGAGAAGTACCTAAAGAAATGTTCAATGTTCAAAATGTTCAAAAGTCATCAGGGAAATGCAAATCAAAACAAGCCTGAGATTCCACCTCACAACAGTCAGAATCCCTAAGATCAAAAACTCAGGTGACAGTAGATCACTCCTCCACTGTTGGTTGGATTGCAAGCTGGTACAATCACTCTGGAAATCAGTCTGGTGGTTCCTCCGAAAATTGGATATAGTACTACTTGAGGACCCAGCCATACCACTCCGGGGTATATACCCAAAAGATGCTCCAACATCTAACAAGGATACATGCTCCACCATGTTCATAGCAGCCTTATTTATAATAGCCAGAGCTGAAAAGAACACAGATGTTTTTTAACAGAATAGATATAGAAAATGTGGTACATTTACACAATGTAGTACTTCTCAACTATTAGAAACAATGACTGTACTACCTGGTTTTGTGTCAACTTGACACAAGCTGGAGTTATTACAAAGAAAGAAGCTTCAGTTGAGGAAATGCCTCAATGAGATTCAGCTGTAAGGCATTTTCTCAACTAGTGATCAAATGGGGAGGGCCCAGCCCTGTGAGGGTTGTACCATCCCTGGGCTGGTAGACCTGGGTTCTATAAGAAAGCAGGCTGAGCAAGCCAGGGGAAGCAAGCCAGTAAGTAACATCCCTCCATGGCCTCTGCATCAGCTCCTGCTTCCTGACTTGTTTGAGTTCCAGTCCTGACTTCCTTTGGTGATAAACAGCAATGTGGAAGTGTAAGCTGAATAAACCATTCCCCCCCCCCCCCAACTTGCTTCTTGGTCATGATGTTTGTGCAAGAATAGATACCCTGACTAAGACAATGAGTTTATGAAATTCCTAGGCAAATGGGTAGAACTAGAAGCTATCATCCTGAGTGAGGTAACCCAGTCACAAAAGAATACACATGGTGTGCATTCACTGATAAGTGGGTACTAGCCCCCCAAAGCTCTGTATAGCCAAGAAACAGTTCACAGACCTTATGAAGCCCAAAAAGAAGGAAGGCCAGACCATGGATGCTTCAGTTCTTCTTAGAAGGGAGAACAAAACACTTATGTATTACACATCTTAATACATAAACATAACTACACAAATAGATTCAAGATTCCAGTCTTAAGTGTCAATTATGTCAAAAATTTAGTCCCATATTTTAGAAACCTTACGGCATTATAAAATGGTGGAATATGTTATATTTTGTTGACCATTGTATTATCAAACATTCATATCTTTAAAAACATACTTTTCTACTAAGGACTTAAATTTTCTACTTAGAAATTAAATATAAAAAGCTTTGCAAAATATTGGATTTGAATTAATAAACCCTGTTGCTGCTTTGGAACAGTTCAAAGACAAAAAAGTTTTAATAATTTAATAATTTTCTTATTTATTAAAGGGAGAAGTTAATTATAGTTTATTTATAGATTTAAAACATTTTATAAATTAAAATGTCATCTTGGAAATCAAGAATTTGCATACTAAAATATTATAGTTATCTCAAATTCTCAAATTTAGTTTGTTGTTTCATATAAAATGATTTTTTTTTTTGTCGTACAAATCTTTCACTTATTTGGTTAGAGTCACCCAAAGATATTTTATATTATTTGTGACTATTGTGACGGGTATCTTTTCCTTAATTTCTTTCTCAGCCTGTTTACCATTTGAGTAGAGGAAGGCTATTGATTTGTTTGAGTTAATTTTATATCCAGTCACTTTGCTGAAGTTGTCTATCAGCTGTAGGAGTTCTCTGGTGGAACTCTTGGGGTCACTTAAGTATCCTATCATATTGTCTGCAAATAGTGGTATTTTGACTTCTTCCTTTCCAATTTGTATGCATTTGACTTCCTTTTGCTGTCTAATTGATCTGGCTAGAACTTTAAGTATCAAGTTGATTAGGTAGGGGAGAGTGGGCAGCCTTGTCCAGTCCCTGATTTTAGTTGGGTTGCTTCAAGTTTTTCTTCATTTAGTTTGATGTTGGCTACTGATTTGCAATATATTGCTTTTACTATGTTTAAGTATGCATCTTGAATTCCTGATCTTTCCAAGACTTTTAACATGAAGGACTGTTGAATTTTGCCAAATTGCTTTTTCAGCATCTAATAAGATTATCATGCATTTTTAAAAAAAGTTTGTTTGTGTAGTGGATTGCTCATGATAGAAGATCATTTTGATGTACTCTTGGATTCAGTTTGTGAGAATTTTATTGAGAATTTTTGCATTGATATTCATAAAGGAAATTGGTTTGAAGTTCTCTTTTTTTGTTGGGTCTTTGTGTGGTTTAGGTATAATTATAATAGTGGCTTCATAGAAGGAATTGAGTAGTGTTCCTTCTGTTTCCCTATTGTGAAATAGTTTGCAGAGTATTGGTATTAGGTCTTCTATGAAGGTCTGATATTCTGCACCAAACCCATTTGGTCCTGGGGAGGAAGACCAAAGATTGGATGCTTCAGTCCTACTTAAAAGGAGGGAACAAAATAATCAAGGGAAGTAGAGAGTAGGAGGGACTTGAGAAGTAGAGGGGAGGGGGAAATAGGGGCAGAATCAGGTGTGGGAAAAGATGGAGGTGAGGAACAGAGGGTCAGAAAATTGAATAGAGGTATGTAGCAGTGGGGGATGGGGAACTGGTGGTAGCAACTAGAAAGTGCCAGATGCCAGGAAAACAAGACCCCATGGGGATGATATTAGCTGAAAATACCCCACAAAGGGGAGAACCTGTTGAGACCATATTCAGAGGTTAGGTATGGTTTCCTGGTTAAGAGATGGGACCACCCACGCATCTCCTAAACATTAACCCAGAATTGCTCTTGTCTAAAGGAAATACAGGGACAAAGAGTGGAGCAGAGACTGAAGGAAAGATCATCCAGAGACTGCCCCACCTCGAAATCAATTCCACATGCAGACACCAAACCCAGTCACTATTGCTGATGCCAAGAAGTGCTTGCTGACAAGAGCCTGATACAGTTGTCTCCTGGAAGGCTCTGCCAGATCCTTAACAATACAGATTTGGATGCTCAAAGCCAACCATCAGACTCATCACAGGGACCTCAGTGGAGGAGTTAGGGGGAAGAGTGAAGGAACTGAAGAGGCCTTATCTGTTACTAATGAGAGGAGAGGCCCTTGGTTCTGTGAAGGCTTGATGCCCCAGTGTAGAGGAATGCTATGGTAGTGAGATGGGAGTGGGTGGGTGAGTGGGGGAGCACCCTCTTAGAAGCAGGGTAAGGGAGTGCAGATAGAGGAAACCAGAAAAGGGGATAACCTTTGAAATGTAAATTAATAAAATATTCAATTAAAAAAGATTTTTTAAAAGCAGAAATGATTCCCTCACTAGTAATTACTACATCATGAGTAAATTCATTACTGCTGGGATCCTAAGCCTATGGAATTTTGCATCTAGGTGCTTCTCTTATGTTGCTTTCAGTTACTGCAAATGTTGAAGCTTTTGTTGCTGTTTCATTGTGGCTGCTGGAGAGGGAGGGACAGGGAGGGGGAGGATAGAAGGAGAGGCAGGGGAAGGAGAAGAGAAGAGAGAAAGAAATGAAACGTTCAGAATAAGTAAACTCGTGACTTCTAAACATTGGAGGGGGTGTCACATTTTTTTTGGGGGGTCACCTCTAATGTTCCTCACCTAAAATGACCTGAGTTCTCTGTGTGTTTTCACATGTGTCTTTTGGAGAGAAGAGGTGATGATAATTCCAAAACTGAAGAGCTCTCTATTGTGTGGAGTGGGTGTGATGGTTGGTTTTAAATGTCAATTTTCCACAACATAGAATCACCTGAGCAGGCTGCCAGGAGTCTCTTGCTTGCCATGCCTTGAGCCGATCCACCCAGTGAAAGCAGCAGCACCTAGTAGCAGTAGAGATAAAGCAGGAAGGATAAAGAAGGAAGGTCACAGTTTTTCTCACTCCTTCTCAAGTTAATTCACCCCATAAACTCACTTCTCACACTGTCTCCATACAGGATCAGGTACTGATAGACAGAGGCTCTGTGCTTTGGAGAGTTCCAGTTTCCAGAACAACAGGCAAAACAAACTTACTTGTAAATTACTCAGTCTCTGGTAGTGTTTATAGCACAAGAAAACCAGTTAAGGAAAAACAATTCGAAATCTTGTTTTGTTTTGTTTTTGTTACTTTTTCACAAGAAACTGTGAATCACTCGAATGGCCACTTAACTAGAGCTCTTAAGTTGTTGCATCATACTTTTATGTTCAGGATTGCAGGGCTGGACTACCACGGAACTTATTTTACCCCAAGAGTGATGGCATCAATTCATTTAGGAGGGTGAAGCCCCTATATTCTAATCATCTCTTCGTCCCCCCAACACACTGCACTGGCAATTAAAGCAAATCAATTAAAACAATCCCAGGACACCCCTGACCTATGCCCTCCACTTATAGAAGCTGTCTTCTAGATTTGGAACTACACCTACTGCTAAGGTATAGTTTCTGTTGGCACTTCCTTAAGTATGTGTCCTTTATACGATTCTTCCGTTTCCTAAATCTCAAGTTCCTCCGTCTCCAAACCTCTACACCTCCATGAGCTTGTTATAATTAGTAATCATGCCTGTGTACTGTAGTGTCCTATGTCTGGAACCTTCAGGGTCTAGTGTTTTATCCTACTTGCAGGTTAACAAATTAGTCATGGACTATGATAAGAAAGCATGAGACATCTGAGTCAGAACAAAGTATAGGTTACTGCAGCAGCAGCTGTGCCCAGAACATCCGCATGCATGTTAGCTCCCTGGATTCTGATTCCACGGTGTGATACAAAGAAGGTAAATAAGGTCAGTTGTTAACTATTCAAGCTGTAAGCTGTGCTCTGGGTGGGGAGCTGGGAGGGGAGTATAGAGAACCTGACATGTTATGAGAGGCACCAAGCAAACCTTGACCATTGTTCTGTATGAAGAAGGTATTATCTTTATTAGTCTAGACAGAAATAAATGAGACTTACACTCAGGATTTTCTATGACCATTTGTTTGTTTCCCTTGGGTTAAGGCCTAGGAGAAGGACTGCTGGGTTATATGATAAATATGTCCTTGAGGAAAGCCAGTAGCAATGGCTGGAAGTGCCTCTTCTTGCAAAACACAGATATAGAGGTATATTGATCCTTGTATGGTAAATATTTAACAGACAATAGTCATCATTGTCATGAACACAGTTGCCTGTGGCTAGTACTGAATAAGGTGAGAACAAATTTTGAAGGAATGCTGTTTCCTGTTGTCTTTCCTCTACGGTTAATATTCCACTCTAATGGAACTCTAGAAGATGTTGGTATAACGTTAAATATTTTTGCCTTGTTTTGGTGTCTGCTTGCTTAAGACTTGATTTATGTCATCTGCTAGGAATACCCAGTCATATGACAAAATTGATGATTTCTCTTTTTAGATGGTTTTCTCAGAAGAACACATACTATTTATTTTGTTTATTTTGGAATCTATTTAGTTTCACATACTATTGATCAGTTCTTAGAATTGTCTACTGGCTTTCACCTTCTCCTGCAATACCTTCATTTTACCCTCTTCATTTTTGTTGTAAATCAGCTTGGTTGAGGTATTTAGATAATTAAATTTATTATGTTTATGTGTACTGTTCCATTTGTTTTGACATTCACATACAAAGTATAACTATCATCACAATCATGATGCAGATTGTTGCATGTAACACAAGTATGCTATTTTTATTGCTGAGTAGTATTCCATTATATTAATATCTATTTAACTAATAATAATAAATAAATATTTTTGTTGTTTTTTTGTTAGCTGAAGTAATGTCCAAAGTATTTCAATAAAAAATAATATTAAAACTCAAAAATGAGTTTAAAGATGCAATTAAAATACCAAATCAGTTAGTTTCAACTGAAGTAAAGCAAAGGCTACACCAGGCAGGTTTGAATTCACTGAAAAAGCAGGAAGGAAGGGTATGAATGATTACTGCTTGTGGACAAGAAACCAGTTCAAGCTACACTTACAAAGCTCCCTTCCAATAGCCTGCCTCTGAAAAACTTCTGCTGGTAACCTCAGAACTCTTGTCTGCTCGGTATTCACATGTGTCCTACAGACCCTGGGCATGCTTAGCATTTCTTTCTGTGTATGGAAGCTGATTTCTGTGGACATCTATATCCATCCTCACACTTAAGCACACTACTAGTTCAAGTGTTCCACTTTAATCCTGAAAAATAGAGCATTCAGTAGTATAGATTTAGCATAAAATTCATGTGTATGTGTGTTCCTACTCATCTGTGCTTGTGCACTGGTGTGTATATGTATGAGAAGGTCAGAGTTCAGCATTGAGCACTGTGTCATGACAGAACAAAAGCTGTCTGCCTTGTTTTCTGATACTGGGTCTCCCAGTGGGACCCACAACTTACTGATTAGGTCAACAAGCCCCATGTATCTAATTGTCCTCATCTCTCCTGTGTTAGAATAACATGTGCCCATCTTACTGTGTTTGTTGCCAAGATCAAACTTGGGCCCTCACGCTCACATGACAAGCACTTTACAGACTGAGCTATCTCCCTAGCTCAGCTTTAATAGACAATTCAAGTATGAGCTTTCAGGATCGACGTTTTTAGGAATTCATTGTTTAATTTGACGAGGTTGGTTGCAAACCAGGACTGAGTGTGACTGCAAACACTTTCAGCTAGTTTCTCGTGGATTTGATTTGCTCCTTGGAATCCTTAAGCAGACACTTAAGGTGATGACTCTTATACTCTGAATTATGAGTTCTTACACACTAGTTCCTTATAACCCATGAACTTGTAACTGTATTTTGGAACAGCAATAAATGATTAAAATATGTTGTCTGAAGAATAATATTTAACTAGAGTCTCAGATCCTCTAGATATGTCAGATTTATAGCTGTGTTCTCATCTGTATTAGACAATATGTGTTTAAAAACGTGAAGTTGTTGGACATTTACTGTTGCTTTATGTTTTTGTACACTGTTGTTATACCGAGTGGGTACTTTTGTCGTGTGACTTTCTTGTATGTGATATGCTCTGTGTTTCTTCAAATTACACCTCAAACCTGTCTGGAGAGCAATTGAGATCCACATCCAGAACTTTAGAACTCACCATGTGCCAGGTAATGCTGGAAATCTGAGTTGGGAAGCATGTTCCTCAAGGAATGACAGAGACAGGCTGAAAAACTCTGGAGTCTAGGAGGCCTTTGCCCAAGGGAATTTGCACAGCTACCAAAAGATTGAAAGCACAAAGGATGCTCTGTACTTTTGGAGGTAGTCTAGTTTCCAATGATAATAGCAATTTTTACCAAAATTATTTTTATTTTTTCTTTGAATTTGCATATCTTGAAACTTTTTATTTTGATAAATATTAGGATGACATATGTTGCCTGATGGTCCCTAGGTAGACTCTCTGAAGAATATCAAGCCTGAAGAAAAGTTGCACGAACTCATACCTATTACATCTGTTTTCTTTCGATGTCTGTACCTTGGACTCTGTTGCTCAGTCACATTCTATCCAGGCAGCAGAGAAATGCAGTTTTTTTTCTAACATCTAAGGGTAAATTACATATAACCTTTCACCCCAAAGGAACCAGAAACTATGTTTTATTATTTCTATGCTTGTGTGTGTGCATACATGTATGGGTGCACTTGCCCTTGTGTGTGTCTTTGTGTGTGTGTGTGTGTGTGTGTAGGCTAGAAGTTGGTATCAGTTGTCTCCTGCTTGGTTTCCATCCCCCTTTTCTCCACATACCCAAAGATTACTGTTTCAGCTAGTCTGAGTTGCCCCTCCCTGGCCCTTCCTATCTCTAGCTGTGCCATCACTGGTGTTACAGAAGCAGGCTACAGTCCCTGACTTTTTGTTTTATATTCATGGGTGCTATGAGTCAGAATTCATGTACTCACACTTGTACAACAGCCACTTACCAAGCTATTTCCCCAGGCCCTAGTCTTTGGTTTTTGGTAAAAAATTATTTACTTATATACACAGTACATAAAAGCTACAATAAATTATCACTAGCAAAAATTTTTTTTAGAATTTTTTTTAAAGAATTTATATATTTATTTTATGTTGATGTCTTCAGTTGCACCAGAAGACGGCATTGGATCCCATTACAGATGGTTGTGAGCCACAATGTAGTTGCTGGGAATCAAACTCAGGACCTCTGGAAGGGCAGTCAGTGCTGAACCATCTCTCCAGCCCCCACTAGTAAAAATTTTAAATCTTGGTAATTTTACAAAGTAACATTCACTAAGGTTTGCACTTCTGTTTTGATGGGTTTTGAACTGGTTTTTATCTCTTAATAACCAGGTACTATCTTCCCTGTGTGCTGTTTGGAATATTGGTTAGGGAATGACAAAGATGTAGATAGAGGAAAGGATTCACTTAGCTCTTCCTGAGGAGGGCTACTTTAGCTTTTCAAATGTAGCTGGGCATTGAGAAAAGGTGCATGGGGCTTTCCCCACTATCCTAGCTTGGGGATATACAAAAAAGGTGCAATGGAAGTTAGGTCTTATCCTTCCCTCTCAGTCATGAACAGTGGTACAGTCCAAGCAGCCCTTTTTACAGGCTATACAGACTTTGTCCTCCTCTGTCCCCCAGAGAAGGTAAGAGAGCGTGGGGAATTGCATGGCTTCCTGGTAATAGGGTGGAACAAGGGTGCAGAAGACATAGATATGCTCGGCTATATTGAAAACACCAAAAAGGAGGGTGGGAAGGTCCCACAGGGCAAAAGAAAGCTCGAGACAATCTCTCTGTATTTTCATGTTGCATTCTGGTCATTTTCCACAACTGGAGTTGTCCTAGATTCCAAACTTGTTACACAAGACTTCTCGTGACTGTAGCTATTTCCTCTCCGATCACCCACTTCTATTTTAAGAGAACCCAGGTCCACAGTGACACGTGGCAGAAAACACTCTTGAAAACAATGGGACTTTTCCTCATTCAAGCAGCTATGCAGTGTAGGGCTATGTATTACTAGGTGGGGCTGTCTGAACAGTCAGGAAGGCAAGTTAACAAGCTCATAATGTTAATGCACCACAAAGTGTGTTTCCAAACAGTCTTCTCCTGGAATTTTTAATAGCCACAAACTTTGGAAGGATATAGTTATTGTGAACTGGTATAGAGGTTTAAAACACGTTCTTGTTGGCCTACGTGCAGATTAGTCATATAGGAGTAGTTTTTTCACCTGTGGTTCTCTCTCATGTGGCTTACTGAGGTAATTTTCTGCTAGCTTAATTTAACTCTGAAATGGCCAAGAGAGAGTTGTTTTAGTTGTTTACAAGAAAATAAATATAATTTTAAAATTAATATCATTTAAAAAGAATGGATTTGAGTAGTACAATTCTTAATCAACTTTTCTTTCTACTATTCTGTATTTTCCACACTTTAAAGGCAGGAATGTATAAATTTTAAATGAAAAAGTGCACAAAAATTAACACACATAAAACATTAAAATTAAGTACACAAAGAAGTTAATATAATTTAAATTGTTCAGTAATACATTGGTATTGGTCTTAATTTCATATTTTAGTTTTCCAACTTTCTAAAATAATAAGTAGGTATTCTCCGTGTGGATAAAGGGGGAAATCTCCTGGGTTATAGACATGTTAGGTTGGTTTTCCTGTGTGCCCAGGCATCTGATTAAGCTGCTGTAAGAATTTATGTGCACATGGAGCACGTGCACACTTATAAGTATCTATACTTTTGGGAAGGCATTGTAAAGCCCTGGCAGAACTTAACTCAGATAACTCAATATTAGAGGCTGTAACTTCTTTCTCCACCAAGAACTGCTCAAGTCTTGGCCATGGCCAAGCTGGTGAGGCGTATTCTTCTTCAGCCACCTCTGTAGACATGGACTGATGCATGGGACAACAGGAATACAGTGCTTCGGTGGCTCATCAGTGAATATTACTGAGAAACTATGCTAAAGGCTGTTCACAGTGAGCATGCCTCTCTGTTACACCCATCTTTTCATTCTTTATTAGACAATTGGGTTTCTTTTTCTAGGCTCATTTAAGGTTTCCCCATGAGTTGGTCTCTCTACTCTTCACTGCATCTGGTTTGGTGCTCCTCAATTAAACTGCATTCTCTATAATTATTATTTCAGAAAATAATTCTCTGTCTGGTTGTCTTCCTTCTGTTGGGTTGTCTAAATCATGTTACTTGAGGCAAAGATAGCTGTCTGCCTTTTTCAGCATTACTTTACCAGGACCTAGTTTAACACAAAGTAGAAGCCAAAGCTTTCTTTTGGGGTCAATGAGTAGTCTATAGAGGCTTCTTATGAAGGACTACATGTATCATACTTTCATTCTCATTAGAATTACAAAAGCACCCTGAACTGAGTTGCAAACAGGATATGTCTCCCACATTAACGTGGAGAACTAGAATAAATTAACATGTGGGCCTTCTAATCTATTTCACCATGAGCTGGGAGAGTTCAATTTTCATCCCAGCTAACAACTATTCATGATACTCCTAGTGTTTATTCTGGGGTTTGTACTGCAATTTTAAAAAAAGTCAGAATGTTAATATGGAACATAGCTGACAAATGCCATAATCAGGGCAGGGAGGGAGAGATGGATGCAGAAAAGGTGCTGAAAGGAGACTGAATGAAACAACATCTCCAAATATTCTTAATCAACAGTTACCAGCTCAGGAAAACAAATCATTTACAGGCTCTTCATGTGTGAATCTTGACTTTTTCTAGAAAGTCAAATAGCAAAATAATATTTGTTTTTAACCAAAAAGAAAAAAAGAAAAAGAAATAACATGAAAAAAAAGAATAAACATGAAGCCATAGGTTCAATATAAACAACTATAAAAAGATAAAATAATGTAAAAGAATAAACTCCAAAAATAACCAAACAAGAGTAAATGTGAAAGCAAATTCTGATATGTATTTCAGTGGAAGTAGAGAAGCCAAATGGAAATACCAGGAAAGGAAAAGATTGGATGAGCAGAACATCATCCTCAGAGTGGAGAAAAAAGTCTTCAATTATCAGTCTTGACTTTGAAAACAATTAAAAAGTTTTTAATAGTCGAAGGAGAATGTGACCCTTCACTATTCATGCTGGGTAGTTACAACAGGAGGCTTTAGGTAGTAGCTGCTCCTTTGAACTCTCTCCTTACCCACCCGTCTTAATTACTTTCTATTGTCATGATAAGACACCATGAGAAAGGCAGTGTACACCAAAAGAATTTATTTGGTGCTTATGGCTTATAGTCTATGACAACAGGACAAAGGAATGGTGATGGGAATAACTAAGAATTATATTTTAATAGACAAGCAGGGATCAGAGAACACACCAGAGATGATCCAAGTCTTTCAGAAGCTCAGAACTGGCCCCAAGATACAGCTTTTTCAAGGCCAAACCTCCTAACCCTCCCCAAAGAGTTTCACTAACTGTTGAACAAGTACTTAAACTTATGGGCTTACAGAGACCATTCTTATTCAAACCACCACATTCTATTTCTTGGCCCCCATAGGCTTATGGCTGTTTCTCAATGAGAAATGCATTTAGTCTAGCTTCAAAAGTCCCCATAGTCTTTTACAGTCTAAACACAGTTTAAAAGTCCAAAGTCCACAGTTCCTTTGGAGACTCAAGGCATACTCTTCATTGCAAAATTAAAAGGCAAATTACATATTTCCAACCTACAATGGCACGGAATGTACAATACCATTTCAAAAGGGCATGGTGAGAAAAATGGGGGCAGAGTGAGGAAATACTGTACCAAAGCAAGACCACACCCAGCAGGACACTTTCCTTGGTAGATGTCTCATGGTTCTGGAGCTTCTAAATTCTTGGGGTCTACAGCATAATCTAGGCTTCACTTTCACAGTCTCAAGTAATGGCCCCTCAGAACCTCCATGCTGGGACACCCCTGGCCCCAGTTTTTCTACTTAAAGGCAGAGGAAGATTCCACAGCCCCTGTACTCGTGACTCTAAAGCTAGCACTATGTGAAAGACACTGCCAAGTTTGATTACTGGGTCGGGGTGAATCCTCCTCTCTTGAATCACATTTGCAGCACCTTTGATTGGTTGTTGCTTAAATTCTGCATCCCTTTTCATATTCCAATTTGGGAGCTTAATTGAATGGAGTCTTACCTCAGGCCCTCTTCTTCTATTCCATTTCAGAGTAGGTCTTTCTCTAATCTTTTCATCTCTTTCAGTATATTTGTTCTATTACATTTCCTGGTGCCATTTTTCTTCTCAAACTTTATGTTCTGTATTTCATTTTTATTCTACTTGATCTTTTGCATTTTTATGCCTGCATGAGATTGATTATTAATAACCAAATGGAACACTCAATATTAGACTGTCTTAAAAATCTCCTCAGCCAAAGAAATTAATTTGTTCATTAATTTTCAACTTAGCCTCAGGCATATTCTTAGGGCAAAGGTAAAAGGTAGTCACATTCCTTCTCCATAGCACAGTATGGCTGTGCTCAGAATAGTAGTTGTAAACCAGTGATGCAAACTTCTGTCTTAATTTCTTTTCTATTGTTGTAATTAGACACCAATAGTCAAAACAACTTATATAAGAAAGAGTTCATTTAAGGCTTAGAGTTTCAGAGTTAGTGTTAGAGTCTGTGGTGGAACAAAGGCATAGCCGCAGGAACAGCAGGGAGTCTACATATTGATCTGCCAGTAGGAGGCAGAGAGAGAGAGAGAGACAGAGAGAGGAGAGAGAGACAGAGAGAGACAGAGACAGAGAGAGACAGAGACAGAGAGAGGAGAGAGAGGCAGAGAGAAGAGAGAGAGGCAGAGAGAGGAGAGAGAGAGGAGAGAGAGGAGAGGCAGAGAGAGGAGAGAGAGACAGAGACAGAGATAGGAGAGAGAGACAGAGAGAGAGGAGAGAGAGCCAGAGAGAGGAGAGAGAGACAGAAACAGAGAGAGGAGAGACAGAGAGAGAGGAGAGAGAGGCAGAGAGAGGAGAGAGAGACAGAGGCAGAGAGAGGAGAGACAGAGAGAGGAGAGAGAGGCAGAGAGAGGAGAGAGAGACAGAGACAGAGAGAGACAGAGACTGAGCACTATACCAGTAACCTCAAAGCTACCTCCAGTGATACACCACCCCCAACACAGCCACACATCCCAATCTTTCTACCAGTTCCACCATCTGAAGACTAAGTATTCAAATATATGAACCTATGTGGGACATTCTCATCCAAGCCCCCACCCTTCCATGAATATGCACTTCCTACCACCATACCCTTTGTAATGGTTATTTTTGGTTGTCTATTTGACTATATCTGGAATTAGTTAAAACCCAAGTTGATGGATATACCTGTGAATTTTTTTAATTAAATCATTTGAATTAGGAAAAGCCACCCTAAATCCAAATCTTTTGAGGCATGAAGATCCGCCTTAAATCTTGGCCACAGCTTCTGGTGGCAGCCTATATAAAGTTCTCAACCGTGTGTAAGACCTTTTCATACTGGTCACTTACAACCATCAGAAAACACAAATATTTACATTACAATGTATAACAGTAGTAAAATTTCAGTTATAAGGTGTTGGGAATTGGTTCGAATGCTTTGTATTAATTCAGCTCCCAAAAGCTGCACTTCTAGAGGCTGAGGGTTCCTGCCCACAACTGGCTTTGATTGGTAATAGAAAATTGCCATACAGCTGATGGCTGAGCAGGCTGAACCTTCAGATTGTGCATGCAAGGGACCGAGGGAGAGGAGAATTGCCACAATGAAGAAGCAGAAAGATCCAACTAAAAGGTCAGCTGACGTGTGAAAACCAGGGGAAGCAGGCCTAGAGCCCATTCTGCAGATTGGATCTGGAGGTGCGGAGATGAAATACAGATTTTAAAAGATGGTAACTCAGTAATATCAATATCAAAGGGGAGTGTGTGCTAGGGAGTTTGGGGGGTAAGTTTAGAAGTGTCCAAATATTGAGCCAGTCAAGGCCTATCAAAATTAGCTGGTGTGTGTGTGTGTGTGTGTGTGTGTGTGTGTGTGTGTGTTTCATTTGTAAATCCAGAGCTCTTGGGCAGGTGCAGCACTTTCAACCTTCTGGGAGCCAAAGCAGATTAACTATTCACCCTACAATGAAGTAGCAACAAAAATAAGTTTATGGTTGGAGGTCACCACAACATAAGGAATTGTATTAAAGGATCAAAGCACTAAGAAGGTTGAAAACCACTGACATAAAAGAAGGAAGTTCTTTGTGCTCTGCTGGCTTGTCCTCACTCTCTGGCAATTTCATTTCTTCACTGAAATGAGAGCCTACTTCTTTGGGATTCTAGTATATACTGAAAACTGCTAAGGCCTAGGTAACGTATTAAGGCCTAGATGGAACGTTAAGGGGTAGGTAAAATGTTAAGGTCTGGGTAACTGTTACCTGGCTAGTCTGCTATTTTGTTCTGTTACTAATATTACAAAGAAATCTTCTCCTATGTTGTTTCTACTGTTACTAGAAAACTTTCTCATGCCCAAGTTGATTACATACTCTGTTGGGTTCTGTGCTCTTGGAAACCAATCATGATAGAAGTCAGTAAAAATTATTTAGTTACCCACAATTAGCTTGGACCCAAACCAACTACTCAGTAGCACTTCCTGCACCCATGTATAAGCTTTTATGGTATTTGCCTTTATAATCGGCCCCTGGGATGAATCCCAACATAAGAGAGACACATACAACAATATAAGAAACTATTTGAAATATGACTTCTCTTTTGAGTAGGAGTAAAGTTTAAATTACCAAGACCTCATTGTATGTGAGTAATTGACATCCTGGTTGGCAAGTTAAGACATGAATGTTGGATCAGGATAATCCCTTGCCACGGTTCAATATCCCAACCAATGTGAATCATAAGTATATAACAAAGACATGTTCTATCCCTAAATCCTGACTGGTAAAATAACTTGGCACAGATGTTTATAGATTTGAAGCCCTGTAGGACCAGTTCTTGACTCTGGACCATGACTCTGATCAATCGGTCTCGGGGTATAGCATTCAATAAACCATCCATATTGACTGAGATTAGTATTTGAGTGGTTTGTCTGGTGATTCCCAGACCCCAACAAAGACCAGCTGAGTCATCCAGTCTCATGAATTGGACAACTACTGGATTCTTGGACTTTCTGTTGGTAGACAGTCATTGTAGAACTAGCTAAATCACAGCCTGTCACTAATTCTAACAAATAACATATATATTATATATATTCACTCTATCACTTCTAGAGAACTCTAGCTAATACATCCCCCAAGAAAAAGATGAATACAAACTGTCTCTAAACTCAAATAAATAGATAGATAGTGAGATTAATTCTGTTTAATTTTATCCCTTTCATAGAAAGTACAAACTCCTGCTGTGTGATGCATTAAGCTATCATTGTTCAATTGTAACATAGTAAAGGAAAGAATTACTGAGGAAGAGTTGGGGAAAAGAAGAAAAAAAGAAGCATACTTAAGATTTCTACAGAATCAAATAAATCCCTGCTTTCTAGATGTGACTCAAAGTGATTCACCAGATTTGATCTATTGAAAATGTAGTTTTGTTATTGATATGGAGTTTTTATAGATATGTAGCAATTTACTAGTCTTGAGAGTTCCAAAAAGAGTTTCACTACTTAAAATTTTGTCCTGCATAGTGGCTCATGCCTTTCAGCATTTCGAAGGCAAAGGTATACAGATTTTTGAATTCAAGGCCTTGTCTACAAAGAAACTTTCAGCTCATCTAGGACTACACAGAGAAACCTTAACTTGAATGAAACCAAATGTTTTCTTTGTCAGTAATTTAGTCATAAATTTATTTATTAATTTTGAACCTGAGTGAGAAACCAAGTACTATGATAATAATAATAATGATAATAATAATGATAATTATAATGATGATGATGATGATGATGATAATAATAATAATAATAATAATAATAATAATAATAATAATAATAATAAACAATTTGAAAAATGAACTCCCTTTGGAAAACATGAAATCAAATAAAGTTGTTTCAAAGCGTATTTAACTCTTTGGTTAGAAGTATTTATTTATAGGTACTAACATGGTAAACGTAACTGACGTTTAGGCAAATTCCATATAAATAACTATGAAACTATACTTATTCAATGAACATTTATTGAAATCCATATTCCAGGAATCTAGTAATTACTAGATACATAGCAATAAACTAAATCTGTGTAAAATTCTGCCATACATAACTTCCATTCTAGGCTGGGAAGATAAGCAACATTAATAAAATATACTGCATAATCTGTCATTTAGTGATTGGAATTCCACAAAGACAATGAAACAAAAACTTCAGTGGAAACTTTTTGAGGAGATAAATCTACCCACATCCCCACATAACCTAAAAGTTTAGACTAAAATGATTTATAGTTTATGAAAATAGCAAGGTATAATATTTCACAAATAAAAGTGAATTTTCTGACTCTGCAGTAAATAGACAATCAACATGGCACCACACAATCTTTGTCCTACTGTCTAATGACATCACTGTCCTGAGAAGCTCTTAGAACTGTCTCCTCCTGATAAAGTCTTCTCACTAAACAGACTTATGTGACATCCCATATTTTTTTTACCTAGTCAATTCTAGGTACCTTGAGATTTTGTTTGCAAATTCACCTACAAAGAGCACAAAGGTTTGTCTTAGACCCGATTTTTCCCCTAAACATCTAAGATGCATGTGTGTAAGTAGTTAACAAGCATCTCAATGGGCAAAGCCAGCTCTTGGTATTAAGTAAAACTGAAATTGGCCAGATGACTTCTGAATTGAAGACCAGATACTTCCATTGGCTAAGCTTTCAAGAGTTCCCTTATGGCCTACAGGGGGAAAGTTCAAACAAGGAGTCACACTGTATACCTGCAATTTCAGCACCCAAGAGGCAGAAACAGGAGAATTGCTCTAAGTATGAGGCTAGAATTGTCTCTGTAGTGCATACCAGGTCAGTCAGAGCTAGATAGTAAGACTTCAGCTTTAACAGAATAGATGTAGAGAAAACTTTATTAAACTTTATTAAGATTAGCATATAGCCATGGTGGCACATCTCTTTAATCCCAGCACTCAAGAGGAGGCAGATCTCTGTGAGTTCAAGTCCAGCCAGTTCTACAAAATGAGACCAGGATAGTGAGGGCTCTGTTGCATAAAGAAACCCCATCTGGGGAATAGGGCTGGGTAGATTAACATATAAAGGAAGCCAGTTGACAGAAAAAGTCTGGAAGGCCTTTTCCACCTGAGCTTCATACAACAAACAGAACATAGTCGAGAAAAACTTACTGCTTTTCTGGTGCAAATGCTACTGTGTAAATATCCTAAGGGTCATGAGGTTACTAAGACAGGTTTTTTGTTTTTTTTTTTTTTAAACTTTTACCCTCAGCTTTCTAGTTCACTCTCATGTTCAGAATGTTTTTCCAAGTTAATAATCTATCTTGGTCTCTATTTCTTACCCTCTGGCCCTGGCCCAATTCATCACTCTAGAACACTAGAACCTGTTCAGAAGCTGTCCCTGGAATGCTTTGGTGGGCGCCCTTGGACTCGGATCTGTGTAACATTTTAAGCCCTGACAAGACCTCGGTCTCATCCACTGTTTCAGTCACTTTCCAGCCAGTCTTAGCCTCCCTACTCTAATCTGCATACATGCTATCTGCCTTAAATGCCACATCCCTGGTCATGTACAGAGGCTGCTTCAGGTCTTTATTCTCCTGTGTCTGGTAAATTCTGTTTTCTCTGAAAAGCTTTCTTTGACATCCTTAAGAAGCTATTATTTGTGTTCCCACACTTTCATGTCTTGGTTATAGTATGTATTGTACTGCAGCATTTATTGTTGCCTCTGGCTCTCCAGTTGATGGATAACTCTCTGTGGGTTGATTTGTTTTGTTGTTTGTGAGAGAAAGGGCCCTAGACTGGCCTTTATTCTCCTTACCCCATTATCTTTTGTGCTGAGATTACAGGTAAGTACCACCATACCAAACTCAGAAAGTTCCTTGAAAGTATAGAAAATATTTGGCCTTGGTGGGTAGGAATAGTGCCAAGCATATAGCAGCATACGAACTCTCAGTTGAACAGGTTCAAAGTACTTGCTTAAGAACATTGAACGAGATGCTTATTTAAAAAGCAAATCTCCTGTACCTTTTTTGTACATATAAAATTGCAGATTAGATTAATAGCTCATTCTGTAAAACCATACAGTTGTTAAATAATCATATCATATGTAAGAAGCAACAATTTTGGAAGCCCTCTGTGATACAACATGTGTTGTGTGCTCTCACTCTGTGTGGGTTTAAAATCAGCAGTGAGAAGGTTGAATGGCTTTTAATGGGTGATTATTTTCTCCCTTGGTGATACATGGCAATGTCAGGACCACTTTGAGTTCTAATAACCTGAAGAGTGAAACTATTACTGGCGTCTGGTGGGTACAGATAATAGATACAGAGGGGCATGAACAAAGCACAGGGCCACCTCCACAACACAGAATTACCTAGTCTCTAATGTTAATAGCCAATATTCAAAGCACTGTAGCCATAGAGTAAAATGAAGCCAGCCTGGTCTTCATAGTGAATCCCAGATCATTAGTGGGCACATAAACCCTACTGAAAGTGGGGAAGAGGGACTCTTAACCTATCTGTTTGCCTAAAGAACCATGTTTTACCAATTCCTGTAATACCATTAAAAGACAGAAAGTCGTGTTAAGCTCTGATGTAGACATGACCACCCCACTAGTCACCTTCTAGGAATGTACAGCTTCTATAAAGAACTGAACTCTGAACTCAGGGAAACAGCAATCTAAAGAAACAAGGGCTGGGTATTTTGTGTCTGCTTTGATCCCTAGTCATTTAAGCTCTGCTAAACAATCTGGCAATAATAAACATAATCTCAGAAATATTGGCTGAGCTATTAAAAACATTAATCAAAGTATTTGAACTGATAATGACCTTAAAAGAGTCACTTAGCTACTTGAGCAGTAAGATTACCAACCATTTTGACATTTAAGACTGCATGTAAGAGTCAGCTTGTTTAACAAATCATAGTGGTACGTGCCTGTAATTTCAGCACTTAAGAGTAGAGGTAGAAGGATTATGCATTTGAGGGCAGCCTGAGCTATTCTCAATGAGAACAAAACTAAAAACCAAAGCAAACCAAAATGGTTGGTCACCTTAAGAAAACCAGGAGGTGTATCAAACCAGAGTCATAACCTGAAAAGTATTCTACACAACAGTTCAGCCAAACTTGACCCAGAGTTTATATCCAGACTGTGGTGGTAGTGGCAGTATTCCCAGTCTACCCACCTACTGCTGTGCTCCAATGGTAGCATGACACAGGTAAGTGTTTACTTGCACCTTCATCTGCTTAATGACAATATTGTTATGCTCTGCTAGCAACCTTATCTTTTTCATTCCCTTTCAACCCGGATTTGTTATTGTTGTTGTTGTTTGTTTGTGTTGGCGGTATTGTTGTTATTCATGGTGATTTTTTTATATTACTTTGATCCTATTCATTGTGGGCATTAGTCATTTTACATCACATTGCTACAGAAAGACAGTTTCATCTAAGTATGTAATATGTGTTCAACACATTTTCCCTCACACGCCTGTGAGACAAGGTCTTGTCATGTGTTCTGGACTGACCTCAAACTCATGATCCTCCTGACTCAGCTTCTCAAGTGCTGGGATTATGGGTGTGTAATACTTTGCTCTGCTTATAAAACCACAACCTTAATGAAGGCTCTTGGTTTTTCAGCCTAGATTACTGTATCCTTCTGTGTGGGGGTCTCTTATCTTTAGTGTCTCCTTAAGTCACTCATGTTTTTACATGGTGATGTAATAGTCATAACCACATAATAATGACAATTCTAGGCTGATATGGCTTAAGGGCTGATGGCTCAACTTTAGAAGCTCGATTGACTGGATTTCAAGCCCTTAAGTACATTAATGCAGTTAATCCTCTTAACAACTGTGATTCTTTGTATTCTATAGGTGAGAAAATGTTGGGAACCTTTGCTCTAAGTCCTTAACTGCTGTACTGCACTGTTCTTCAGCTGTCACTCAGCATTTGCTGTGTCCCACAGCCATTCCCAGGGCAGGCCACAGAACTGAGTCCAATTCACCGAACTCTTACGTTTTCAGAGTCACCTTTACATGTAAGTGGTCGATTGCCTGCATGAGATTTGTGCAGTTGTTCTCAGGTAGCCCCATTTGGTTTACATTTTGTCTCTTCACTTACTAACAAACACTTGATGTTTAAGCTCAACTTTTCCATATGCAGAAGGGAGAAGAGATAAACTTGAATTGTCAGCAACAAAGTTCAACTTGTTCATTACGGTTTATAATTTGCCTGTTTTGAGTAGCTAGAACAGAAGCAGTTTGGATTGGCAAGCCAATCAGTATAGACGATAAATGGATTCAGAAATGTGCAGGAATTATTGCCCAGGAATAGTACTAACAGTAATATCTGTCATTCATTCATCAGGTTGTTAATATATTATGGCAATATATAAAAAACAGCTCTATGGATTCAAACTGCTCAAATCCATGTCCACTGTTTATCTTTAGGAGGATTAGCTTCTCAGATTACCAGTTGTTTAACCTGTGATTTGTACCTAATGAAGGAAACCATCTTCTATCAGACTTCTGAAAGAATTAAAGGGGAAAATAAATATAACCTAATTAGTACAATTATCACACACACACAATAGAATAAAATCTATTTTTGACTGTCTTACTATATGCCCAGGAAGACTTGAAGAGGAAATAGTGAAACACATGATACCTGTAGGACCCTCGAGGACAATCAGGAAGACATATTGGTGAATGCCACCTGAATGAGTAAATGAACAAAAAAGTATGATCATAAAAATATACTGCAGAATGTGAATTTGAAAAGTATAAAGTTTAAATTTATTGCCTAACTTGTTCCCACTTCCTCTGCCAAGTTCCTCACCCAGTTCTGTGCGAGCTGTTCAACTGCATTTCCTTCCCTTTATACTAACAACACTTTAGTCCTATTCTTTACAAGAGCTCATTCCAGAATCACTGTAATGTTGCTCCTTAGATGATGAACCAAGAAAGGCAGAAATAAATCCTTATTTCTGAAGGACACACTTAACTTTCACTATTTGACATTCAAGGTGCTTCAAGCCTCCTATCTCTCTAGCCCTTACCTCTCTTCCCTCCATTACATTGCTCACTGACCTACATCTTTGCTGAGCAGAAGCCTGGTTTTCATGCCTCTCACCCTGTTGGTTCCTTAATTGTTTATGTCTCCTTTCTTTGTGTCTGTCTAGATCCTGGCCACTCTGAGGTCCAGGTCTGTCAAAACCCCTCTATGAAAGCATTATCTAACTATTGTAGTTTCATCAAGGACTTTCTATTAAAGATGCTCACAGTTCTGATATCCTATCACAAAACCACCTTGCATTTTAATTTAAACTCTGGAGTCTGTTTCACAAATGGGTTGTCGTTGTCACTGTCATTTTGTTGCATGTTGTACTATATCTTACACTTATGTGCAGTGCTCTGAAAAAGCTTTCGTTGCATTTTTACTCATGCATAGGAACCTTTACTGCCTTAGCAATTGTCAGATCTATTCAGAAAAATAAGCATGTTTGATCTAATCATCATGTCTGGTGCTCCACCCAATATGAGATCACTGTCTTTCTACTTGGAGACACCATTAGCAGCATACTGCTTTTTGCCAACTCATTTCTAACTAGGGTTTGTACTGGCCCTTGCCTTTCAAGTCTTCAGTTTCCTTGACTTATCAGCATTCCTTGACTTACTTCTGCCCCATGGTCTTTGGCACTGGCCTCCTTCCTTGGGTGTGAACACAAATCACTTTGCTGAGGTTGGTTCTTTATGGTCTCTTTACTGGCACCAGAAAATGAAAACTATGATACCATCTAAGACAATGATTCCCCAAACATAACAGGATAAGAAAACTTATGTGCTTATTAAAAGTTCCAGTGTCTGTGTACTGTCTCAAACTTTTTATACCAGAATATTTAAAATAAAGGCCTAGGAGTCAGAATGAGCCTACCAGTAGGGATCTTCTGATCAGATGTGGAAAGGAGACTCATCTGAGGCACTGGGCAATGTTTACCGGCTGATATGATGGAACAGTTGGTTTCTGTTTCCCATCAGAAATCCAGTGCTCAGAAAAAAGAGATCACTGATTTTAGGGACTTAACATTATAACTCATTAATTTCTATTTTATATCTGTCAATATTGACAGACCAGTGATATAGAACAACCTGCTTCTGACCTCTAAACTTTAATTTCTTCATATTAAAAAAAAAAGAAGAAAATGTGGTGGTTTTAAAGAGAATGTCCCACATAGGCTCATATTTTTGAAGGCTTGATCAACTGTTAATGGAACTGTTTGGAGAGGATTAGGATGTGTGTCACTGGGAGTGGGCTTTGAGGTTTCAAAAGTACATGCCATTCCCGATTAGACCTCTCTCCTTCTCCCTCTCCCTCTCTACTTCATGACTGTTGTCCCCACATACAAGTTCTCAGCTGCTGCTCCAGGGCCATGATGGCCTGTTGCCATGCAACCCACCATGATGCTCATGGCTGGACCTCTGAGCTGTAAACAAGCACCCAGTTAAACACTTTCTGTTAGTCATGGTTTCACAGCAATAGAAAAGTAGTTAAGACAGAAAATAAGAAAAAGAGGAAGAGAGGAAGAGAGGGGGAGCAAGCGATAACAAATCATTAGTTCTTATGGATTCCCATAGGATAATTCTTAGGACTTTCTGAAATATCACCTGTGTTTGTTACTTTCCGTGTTTCTGTGATATAGTGCCTGGCAGAAGAAACTCTAATGAAGACAATTTTATTTTGATTGATGGTTTCAGAGGGTAAAAGCCTAGAGAAGGCATGAAAAAGTGGCTTCACAGTGGCGGACTCAGGAAGCAGATTCCTGAGCTATAAGTTCTGCCGCTTTGCCCTCAGTGACCTGCCTCTGAAAGCCGGGTCTCACAACTTCCTCATGATCTCTCAAAACAGGATAAGATGTTCAAACACATGAGCCTATGGGGAACACCATAGCAACCATAACATTCCCAAAAGTCTTAGTTAATGAAGCAGATATACTATTGAAGCTAAAATAAAGAGAGCTGGTAACTGCTAATGTGCTTTCAAATAGTTAACTCTTTGGTTTAATAATTACGCCATTCAAAAACTGTGCCCATGGTGGCATTTATGTCATTTATAAAGTTTGTTATTATTATTATTAATTATTATTATTATTATTTGTGTGTGTGTGTGTGTGTGTGTGGTGGTTATGCTGAAAAGTTACTGTAGAGTATCACAGTATGTGATTACTCTCCCACAGAGTTATATTTCCAATTTAGCTTTCTACTCTTCTCTTTCTCAATATCCTTTCATTACATATTTTCTACTATACTGGCTGGTTTTGTGTCAACTTGACACAAGCTGGAGTTATCACAGAGAAAGGAGCCTCCCTTGAGGAAATGCCTCCATGAAATCCAGCTGTAAGGTATTTTCTCAACTAGTGATCAAGGGGGGAGGGACCAGCCCATTGTGGGTGGTGCCATGTCTGGGCTGGTGGACCTGGGTTCTATAAGAAAGCAGGCTGAGCAAACCAGGGGAGCAAGCCAGTAAGTGACATTCCTCCATGACCTCTGCATCAGCTCCTGCTTCCTGACCTGCTTGAGTTCCAGTCCTGACTTCCTCTGGTGATGAACAGTGATATGGATGTATAAGCTGAATAAACCCTTTCCTCCCCAACTTGTTCTTGGTCATGATGTTTTGTGCAGGAATAGAAATATTGACTAGGACATCTACTTAGGAGAGTAGAGGAATAATTTTAGTTATCTTACACGTTGTTACAATTTAAGAAAAAAAAAACCTGGAGTGTAATAAGGTCTTTCAAAATCTGTAGTTCAAGGAGACACGTGAAGTGAGATGCTAATAAAATAAAGATGTGTGTGTGTGTGTGTGTGTGTGTGTGTGTGTGTGTGTGTGTGTGTATGTGTTTACCCATTCCTTTAGTATTACAACTGATATTTCCTGCTGAATGCTTGCTATCTGTGCTGATGTCTGACATAGATAGCACAGTCCAAACTCACTTGGAAACATGGACACTGTAAGGATTGCAAAGGAATATGAAAATTTATAAAAACATATAAAGGAGGGTTAACTCTTCTCCACAAGCACGTGTAGGAGGAAGTAATGTTAGTGGAGAAACTGATGAGTGAATTGGAATTAAGTGGGTGTAGAGGGCACAAAGTCCTCGTGCTAACAGATCACAAGAGCAGAACAAGGAATGTTAAACATGCAGGCTTTTCTCTTCAACAGAAGGGATTTATACTTATTTCTGCTCAGAAATCTGGGGATGGATATAGCTAATAACCTGGTGATCTTTGCTAGCTATTGGGCCAGGCCTCCCTGAATCCTCCAAACTCTTCTGTTTATCCAATATTCCTTTTTCCCTAGACATTTATCCTGAGCATTGCTTCTCAGTCAATAGAAACCATGCCTATGGAACAGGTCACAGGCACTTAGCAAAAGACATGAGCTTTGCAAAAGAGTTTCAGTGTCGTCACACCTTCAGCTTTATTGTGATCATTATCACAAGAAAAGTACTATGTTTAAATATGTCAAAAATAAACTGCTTGGGATCAGACTCTAGAGGTTTTAACTAGCCCAGCTAACTAAGTCATGCTGAAGCAGACTGTTTTCTTGCCTCACGCAGAGCATGACTCCGCCAGCCATGTGCCGCAGAGACCTCTCCACGAGTATGAATGCTAGTTTCATTAGAGTGAACGTTTAGTGTATTAAAGAGAGAAAGACAGCCAAAGTAGCCTGAACCTGTAAGTGAAAGGGAAAGTGGGACACACAAGGACTGTATGGGACCAAGTAAAGAGTTTAGAATCGACTCTGGGAGTACTTGGAAACTAATTAATACATTAAGAAAGGCGCTGAAATGGTGTGGCCCACATACTCAAAGGTCCTCATCCCATTCCTTAGCGGACCCAGAAAGAGAAAGTTGTGATAGTCGGGAAGGCACGATGTCTAAAGTGATAAATGAAGGCAGAGATGAGAAAAGGTCAAAACCTCGCAGTATGTAAGGAAATTCAGAAGAGTTTCATGTTTTCTGGGTGTGAAAAGAGACGATGTAGCGAGTCAAGGTTCTAGCACTAACTGGGTAAGGGGTTCCGTTAGTTGCCGATAAAAAAAAGCCCTTGGAAAGAACATTCTGGTGCAGACATGTTGAGTTTAGTCACACAACATTTTGAATCAGCCCAATTAGATGTCTTAAATAAAATGGGTATGAACAAAAAACACTGGAAATTCTTATTGTCTATACTCTGCTTTCTTTTCTGCCCTCTGGAGATTCACTTATTTAACCCCAAACTAGAAATTCATCTAAAAATTAACGAAGTAGCATTTTGTCTCAGCTTCAACTTTAAGCTAGGTGCAGTGGCATATTTTCATAGTTTTAGCACGGTGATGGGTAGGGGGAGTCTCAAAGGGAGTAGGATAGCCCTGTATTTGAGCCCAGCCTAGGGTATAGTGAGCACCCACCCACGCAGCCAGCCAGCCAGCCAGCCAGCCAGCCAGCCAGCCAGCCAGCCAGCCAGCCAGCCAGCCAGCCAAGGCACTATGACAAAACCATGTTTCAAAACAAAACATGCACATACACAAAATGCTAGAGGGTTACTAGCTCTTACAGGGGACCCTAGTTTGGTTCCAGGTCCCACATTAGGTAGTTCTAAACTTTTTGTAACTTCAGCTCCAGAGGATCTGATTGTGTGTGTGTGTGTGTGTGTGTGTGTGTTAATAAATAAAGTATTTAACACACACACACACTTCAACAGAGAGCATCTTTTAAAATGCAAAAAGGCTTCACTTGTAATTTTAAAATGTTATGGGTTGAATTATTTTCACATTTATATTACATTCTTTTCAGTGCTGAACAAACCATGCAGGGAGCAGACTGCAGGATTTCCCAGTAAACCTCATGATGTCATGAACTTTATAGTTCACAGGGCTGGGGTTGCAAAGCCCAAGGTCTTAGACCTGTTCCGTATGTAAATAAGTCCACAGTCTAAGGGGTTCTGGAACACAATCTTCTTTTAGAATGTACTTTGTAGCTTAAATTAGCATTGCATTCAATAGCTAACCCTTCTGTCTGAAAGTTCATTTAACACCATAAGTAGTTCCTACTGACCTAAGAGGCGCTGACAATTCAGAGTTGTCATCTTCCTCCCTTTACCCCATTTCCTGCTTTCTTCCCTGTTTCTCTTCACCCACACTTCCCCCTCTACTCCTCCCTCCCTCTCTCCTTTCCTTCACTTTCCTTTTTTCCTTTCCTTTTCTTTTTTTTAAAACAAGTAACAAAGAAATGATATTTTATATCATTTTCAGTTTTCTTATTTATTCTTCTTAACTTTAATTTTTAAAAAGGAAAGAGTCTCCTCAGCAAATTTGGTGCCAGCCTGATATAAATCTAACACACAAACACACATACACACACACACACACACACACACACACACACACACACACACAAGTGTGTAAGCACAAACACCAGTAATCTTTAGGGTTTAAAGTGTGAGCACATCAAGAATATCCCAGATCGGCAAAGCTTTCACTTCTGCACTTCCTGACCGTGCTTTCTTTCCTTTTCTGACTGGCCTGGCTGAACATCATTGACTCAGTCTGCCAGCTCAGAAAATCGACTATTTCACTGATTAATTTATTTTTGATTGTATTATTTTCTATCTTCTGTGTTCATTAGTTTAATTTGCTTTCCTAATTTAAGGTATTGGCCGCATCTTTCTCTGACATGTGTTTCATGCTGCAAATTATCATCTATCTACTCTTTCCATTCTTGATTTTGCAGAAGAGGTGTGCACATGGGAACTGAGCACTTCTAACTGAACATAACTTGCACTAAGTGGAGTAGACTACCATGAAGTATCCAGCCACTAGACAGAGGCCTTCTGACCATCCTCACTGTCAGCGTGATATTTTCTAGTTCCATCCATTTGCCTAAGAATTTCATGAAGTTATTGTTTTTAATAGCTGAGTAGTACTCCATTGTATAAATGTACCACATTTTCTGTATCCATTCCTCTGTTGAAGGACATTTGGATTCTTTCCAGCTTCTGGCTATTATAAACAAGGCTGTTATGAACATAGTGGAGCATGTGTCCTTGTTAGATGTTGGAGCATCTTTTGGGTATATGCCCAGGAATGGTATGGTGGGATCCTCAGGTAGTATTATGTTCAGTTTCTGAGGACCTGCCAGACTGATTTCAAGAGTGGTTGTGCCACCCTGCAATCTCACCAACAATCTTTTGACTTAGTATTGCTGAGAGAGCTGCTCTTGGGTCTCAGCCTACTCTGCTGATTTAATATAGGAATGGACCTAGGCACTCGGGGCCTTGAGCACCATCATGGTTGGGAGGATGGGATACTTGAGCAATAGTGCAGCATTTTAGAAGAAATGAAAAATATGTTGAAATCCCATTTTGCAAGCTATCTGATGTAGAAAGAAAAAAAATGTTCACATTCTTTTAGCAAGGGATGGGGGTAGAGGTGATCGAGAACATAGCATTACACCTTAAAATGTTAGGTACTAATGAGTCCCTAGACAATGTCTAGTACTATCTCTTTACTGAGTGTAGTGGCTATTCCTGGTTGTCAACTTGACTATATGTGGAATGAACCACAATCCAGAATTGGAAGGCTCACCTGTGATCCTGATCTTGAGGCTAGGAGATACAAGTTTCTGATCTGGATCTTGGCATGAAGATCTTGAGGCATAGTGGCTATGAATCTTAGGACACTAAAGTAAGGAGACCTCTGAGTTCAAGGTCATCTGGGACAAAGCAAGTCACAGATCCAGGTGTGGTGGTACACACCTTTAATCTGGGACATACCTTCTGTTGGAGACCTACATAAGGATATTGGAAGAAGGAAGGCTCTCTCTCTCTTTCTCTCTTTGCCTGCTTGACTTATGGGACTGAGCAACCGATAGGTCCTTGAACTTGCATTCAAAGCTGCTGCTGACCATTGTTGGGGAGTTGAAGTACAGACTGTAAGTCACCAACAAATTCCCTTACAGAGACTACTCATATGTCCTGTGACTCTAGAGAGCCCTGATTAATACTGAAATTGCTTTGAAGTTTGCTAGTTCTGCTTCTTAAAAACAGCCAGTGGCTCAGTCTGTCACCTTATAAATGACTCCCACTCTATCTTACTAAATCTTATCAGAATTAATTAAAACCACCCATCATCATGGCAAACAAAACTGTCTCCATATGTTTGTTTGTAAACCATTGCTGAAAATTACTGGAAAAGAAAATGAATCTTTATTGAAATAATCCAAAGGAATCCACAGCCCAGGATCTTTGTTTTATCAAAACCTTCTGGAATTATTTTTGATTTGCTGTTTAATGAACTTCTATAGACCTTAGTATATCTATAGTAAGACTAATGATGGACACTGTACAGATATTAGTTTTTGATCTTCAAAATAACCTCTTGAATGTCAGATAGATCTATGAGGAACCAATATATAAACAGAGAGCTGGAGGGTGATTGTGGTCAGTATACGTGTGCAAAAAACGTCTAAGGATTTTAATTAATGAAAATCAATCAATAATAGTTATTTATATGCTCAAAAGTAGAAAATTATTTGACATTCACATAATGAGATTCTAACACAGAGACACACAGAGACCTTAGTGCTTCCTTTCACATTTCCAGTCTCAGCTGGAAAGTAAACATAAAAACTAATGGAATTCACAGGACTTAATCCTGTCTTTTCCCACTCCTACCTTAGACAATGATTGTCCTGAGATCGAGGAACTGTTTTCTTCTAATGGGCACAAAGAGGTGTGACAAACTGGATTATCTACCATCTCTTCTGAAAGAGACCAGATATCTGTCATCCTAAAGATACCACTAAATCGGCTATAAAACTAGTTCCCTATCATCATTGCTTCCAGTGCAAAATTATGTAGCAGGGATGTGCAAATCAGAACCAAAACCAAAAGTTTAAAAATCGAGACAGAAAAAAAAATTAAAGTACAGTTAGTTCTATAACAATTTGAGATTAACTTGAAGCACCAGTAAAACGCATATGTGGGTTTAACTTATGATGTACAAGCCTTTAGGTATACTAGTTCACCTGTGCATTTCCAGTACGTCAAAAATGTTAGTCAACTCCCAAAAGAATAAGAGATGCTGGCTTGGAGAGATGGCAGTCACATAATGGCCCACAAATACCTATAATGGAATCCGATACCCTCCTCTGGTGTGTCTGAAGACAGAGACAGTAAGTAAACTCACATAAATAAAATAATTTAAAAAAAAAAAAAGAAGAGGTGTTAAAACCAAATCAAAGAGCACCCAAGAATATCAATAAAGAAACGCCAAGATCAGTGTTAGGCACATTACTGATTAGTGATTTATTTTTACATAGGATCCGCTAGGGGGCAACACAGACCATTCGTTCATAAACAGCAGCCAAGCCACTAGCACCTTTGGCCTAAACCAGCACAGCTACTCTGACATCAGACTTTTCACCACCCACTCTGCGCGCGCCTGTCAGTGCGCAGGCGTGAGTGTACTCACTCCATTGGTCGGGATGCCGGAAGGGGCGGGGTCCTGAGGGGAATACCGGCGTCCAGTGGGGCCTGCCAGCCACCGTTTCGTCCTCATCGTGGTTCTTGGCGTGCGGTGCGGCGTGGCGATGCCCAGCGGTGGGGTGCACCCCGACGACCGCGCCGCGCCGGGACCCGCCCATACATCGACAGCGCACGCCGAGGCCCTTAGCAACAAGGTGCCGTGGGACGCCGGGGAGGGGTGGTGGGCCCGCGGTTGCTGTGTCCAGTAGCCACACGTCCATTCTCAGCACCGGCAGCTGTTTCCCCCCCTCCGTCCTGCAGATTTGCGATGATGGAGGCACAAAAGTTTGTCCCCTGAAAACAACAGTGACACGGAGACAGAGGTCTTAATGAGGTTTTCCCCTTTACGCGTTTGCACCACTAGCCACCCCCAACCCTTCTCACAGAGATCTGTTGCTCTTTGGCTGTGTTTCATCCAGTTAGCCATGCACCCGGAGTCCATCATTAAAGTTTAGAAATCTGTCCCTGTTCTTCCAGACTCAGGCAAAAGCTTCTTAACCGAACTCCTCAACTTTGACCCTAAAACCATCCGTTTGATCATCTCTTTATTATTCAACCAGGGGAAGAAGGACCCTAGCAAAGTAATTTTTTCCCTTTGGGATAGGGTTTCATAAGTATCTCAGGTCAGTCTCAAATATTGTTGTTTGAGGATTATCCTGAATTATTCTCTTGCATAATAGCCAGGATTTCAGGGAGGCACCCCCATACTTGAACTATATACCAGTAATCTTAACTTCCAGTTACAGACAAAACTCTTTAAACGTATAGAGTGGAGGGGTGTGTGTATAGTCTTTAAAGGTATGAAACATTCTAAATTCTATATATTTTCTTCTGTTTCATATGACATCTTTGCTACATTGCCTTATTTCCAGTGTACCACAGTGTTCTGTGGTGTCACCTAAAGTGAGATATATTATATACCTGTCATTCCTGTGATGAGCATAAAAACACTGTACAAGCAGACTTGAACCTCAAGGAGGGTGTACTCAATGTGACTTCTTGTAGTTTATTAGTACAACTCTCAGCACTGCCAGTATAGAGACATAAGGGTGCACACTCATTTGGGTGGAGGTGAGTGTTCAGTATACTCTGGCTACTGTCATAGCAAGCCTCTTGGCATGTGTGTAGCTGTGTCAGTACTTACAGACTTACTCCCTAGTTGGACATTTCATCTGGTGATGAAGAACAAGCCTAGCTTAAGGATACCATCAGTGTTCTGTCCTTAATACCCACCATAGAATGACTAACGGTGGAAAGTCATGCTGCATTACTGTAGGCAGGGCACTCAGGACCATTTCATTTGTTTCATTGTTTGAAAACTTCCACTTTAGGTTTTGTGGGTTTTTTGTTTTTTTCTTTAACAGATTAAAGAACAGAAAATTATCGTGGATGAACTTTCTAACCTGAAGAAGAATCGGGTGAGTTGCTGTGGGAATCTGAATGGTATATAGTATATTAAAATTATGATTTAGATCATTTATGCTAACATTACAAAATTCAAACATCATAATTTAAAAACTAAAGTGGTATCTTAGTTTGGTTTTGCAAGTCTTAAGTTTGTTGTTATGTCAGTAGATCTCAAAGATAAAAAAAAATTATATTTTAACAAAAAGAATGAAGTTTTCCACAGAAAACTTTAATATTACAGATACTTAACCCAATTAATGTTTTTTTAGTGAATGTGTTCATAAATCAGTTGTGATCATCTAATAACTAACATTCTCAGCATTTCTGATATTGTCATTTGTGAAATATTAGATGCTAAGGCAAATTAGCACAAAAATTATTGGAGATCAACCTGGCAAAATGTATAAATTCTGTATGACACTTGAGAGTAACTGGTGTGTAAGCAGTTGTGAGGATGAATGTGTGCTTCTGTGCAAAGGCACTTGTCAGCACCTGTAGTGAAGAGTTGGCAATAAGAGCATATGTCTGAAGCTTGAAGGCGGCAAAGAACTATAGCAGTGTACCACGTGGTAAGTGAAAGAGCCTTCCTTGATCAGAAGAGGTCTCTATGTACTCTCCGTTCACGGGGTAAATTAGAAACCTGGTCACTGAGTACATGGTGTGATGACACTTGCTAAGCAAACACCCATTTCTGGGTGGCACAGTATTCGGTGACTTTGTGTTTGTTTATCTGTGACAGTTACTGCTTTTTGACTGTTCCTGAAGTTTAAGAACAAGTGATAATGGGATCCTGTTCAGCATCACTATGCAAGTCACATCCTGATACTGTACATTTCTTTTGCAGAAAGTATACAAGCAGCAACAGAACAGCAACGTATTCTTTCTTGAAGATCGAACAAAAATGTTTTCTGAAAGCAAAAGTGAGTGGTAGTCTTTTTGGTTTTGTTTTCAGAGTCATATATGGAAATATATATATACATATATACATATATGTATATGTATATATATGTATATATATACATATATATATATATGCATACATACATACATTTACTGCAACAGGATGGGGCTGGGATTTGGATTGGCTTGATTGTGGGCAGGTGGCCTTGGCTGTAGAGAGTTCATGCTCATAACAACCCCATCATGTCTGGAAGACACTGTTTAGAGTTGAGCACTCCACAGTAACTGATGCTCAATACCAGTTGTGGGTCTCTGTACCAACTGCCATCTACTGCCAGTGTTGCTACCCACACTGTAGAAGGATATATGGAATGAGAAGTAGAATGTGGCTCTGATCAAAATACATTATAAACATGTAGGAAATTCTCAAGGAATAAAAGATTTGACTTTAAGATGTATTTGGTTTAGTTATTAGTAAAGTAGTCATGTGTATTTTAAGAGTTTGATGAAAATATGAAAAATTGTTTTACAATTTTGTGACTTTCAGGGGTAAGACTATAAGCCGATAAGGCAGCAGTTCTCAACCTGTTAGGTCAGTACCATCTTGGAGGTCAAATATCAGATATCTGCATGTCAGATAGTTATATTACAAGTCATAACAGTAGTAAAATTACAGTTATAAAGTAGCAATGAAATTTGGCTGGGTCACCACAACATGAAGAACTGTATTAAAGGGTTGCAGCATTAGGAAGGTTGAGAACCACTGCTCTACGGTCTTGAAATATTTAAAAATTATATATGTAAAGTGTTTAGCCAAGTGATTGGACAAAATATGTAGTCAGTAGAAAGAAACTATTACCAAATTATTAGTATTGTTTATCACTAAAGCATTGTGAATGATTGCTGGCATTTGTACAGTGCATCTCATATGGCTTAATCTTGAGAAGTAGCTTGTTTTGTCTATGAAGTAATGGGTAAATATTTCTGAACTTTCACTTCATTTTTTTCTCATTCCCTCCTATCAGATACATTAGACGAATTAACAAAAGAATACCAAGCATTAGAAAACTCCGAGACAACCAAAATCAAGACACAGTCAGCCTGACTTCTCATAACCATGTGTGGCATTTGCTGTTCTGTAAGCTTCTCTGTTGAGCACTTCAGTAAAGATTTAAAAGAGGATTTGCTGTATAATCTTAGACGACGGGGCCCCAATAGTAGCAGGCAGTTGTTAAAATCTGCTGTTAATTATCAGTGTTTATTTTCTGGCCATGTTCTTCATTTAAGAGGTGTTTTGACTACCCAGCCTGTGGAAGATGAACATGGCAATGTGTTCTTATGGAATGGTGAGGTTTTTAATGGAGTAGAGGTTGAAGCAGAAGATAATGACACCCAGGTTATGTTCAGTAGCCTTTCTGCCTGTAAGAATGAGTCTGAAATTCTGTTGCTCTTCTCTAAAGTGCAAGGTCCATGGTCATTTATATATTATCAAGCCTCTAGCCATCACTTATGGTTTGGTAGGGACTTTTTTGGCCGGCGTAGCTTGCTTTGGCAGTTTAGTAATCTGGGTAAGAGTTTCTGCCTTTCTTCAGTTGGTGCCCAGATATCTGGAGTTGCAGACCAGTGGCAAGAAGTTCCAGCATCTGGAATTTTCCAGATCGATCTCAATTCTGCTGCTGTTTCTAGATGTGTGATCTTAAAATTATATCCTTGGAAATACATTCCCAAGGAGGATGCTGCTGAAGAATGTTCTAATGACCTGACTCAGACTCCAGCAGAATTGCCAGAGTTTGTATCAGTGGTAATAAATGAAGCCAAACTGTACCTCTCAAAACCGATTGTTCCCTTAAATAAGAAGCTGCCTGAGATTCCATTGGAAACCCAATGTAGAAACAGTTCTAGCATTCCAGGTACAAGAGAGACACTTGAGAAACTTCTTACAGATGAACACACAAAAAAAATAGTTGAGCAGTTCATTGATGTCCTCAATGTTGCAGTCAAGAGACGCACCTTATGTTTAGCTAGGGAAGAAAACCTGGCATCAGAGGAAGTTTTAAAAACTTGTGGTAAGAAAGCAAACATTGCAATCCTGTTTTCTGGAGGTGTTGATTCAATGGTGATTGCAGCCCTTGCTGATCGTCATATTCCTTTAGATGAGCCAATTGATCTTCTGAATGTGGCTTTTGTACCTAAACAAAAGACAGTGCTACCTATTCCAGACATAGAAGGAAACCAGCAAAACCACCATGAGATCCCTTCTGAAGAGTCCTCTCAGAGTACTGCTGTGGCTCAGGGACCAGATGATGCTGCGGTGCCAGACCGAGTCACAGGGAAAGCAGGACTAAAGGAACTACAGTCTGTCAACCCTTCTCGAACTTGGAATTTTGTGGAAATTAATGTTTCTCTCGAAGAACTACAAAAACTAAGAAGAGCTCGAATATGTCAGTTAGTTCAGCCCTTGGACACAGTTCTGGATGACAGTATTGGCTGTGCTGTCTGGTTTGCCTCTAGAGGAGTTGGTTGGCTGGTGACCCAGGATGCTGTGCGATCTTACAAGAGCAGTGCAAAGGTATGCAAAGGTATCTAGGACTGTTGCTCAGAATTTCTGAGACCTAATTTTGACTGAAGCTTACAGCATTTAAGGTTTACAAATGTGCTGTATTATGGTCAAACTTTCTAGTACAGTGTTTATTTGTTTTACTGTTTTCTGACTTTTAGTTTTCTCCTAAAATGTTTAGCCTGTATGAGAAAAATAGAACTTGTTTTCTTTATCCTCTTGTCATGTGTCTGGCTTTCTTTACTCCTCCATAGGTGATTCTCACTGGGATCGGCGCAGACGAGCAGTTGGCAGGTTATTCCCGTCATCGTGCCCGCTTTCAGACTCTTGGCCTAGAAGGATTAAATGAAGAAATAGCAATGGAACTGGGTCGCATTTCTTCTAGAAACCTTGGTCGTGATGACAGAGTTATTGGAGATCATGGAAAGGAAGCAAGGTGATTCATTACTAAATGTTTTTTTTTTTTTTTTTTTTTTTGAGAAAAATAGAAAAAGGAGGCTTTACATTTCCTTTCCTTTGGAGATTGGTACCATGCAAAGCAGGAGAGCGAACACACTCTTTCTCCTTTACGTTATAAACACAGTTCACGGCAAAGCTGGTGGAGCTGGAGAACTGTGGTTTCTTCCTAAGTAACTTTGCAGTCATGTTCTAAGGTGATGGAATGGATAGTTCTTCTTAGGACTACAATGGAAACAGGACTGTCAAGTGCCAAGCACAGGCAGTTTAGGGGTTTTGTTTTGTCTCACAAACCCACTATGACTTTCTCCTCCAGTACTGTAGAATCTGGTTTTGTCTGTGTAGGAAGATGTGATGGTATGAAGAGTCAAACTATGGACCTGGGTATGGTGGTTTTCATTCATCAGAGTCAGGAAAATCATGGGTTCAAGGCCAGTGTGGGCTACATAGCAAGACCCTGCCTCAAAAATAAAAATGAGTGAAACTATTGAGCTAATAAGTGACATTTTGTTAAAAGGATTCAGAAGGAGGAGATCATGTAAGCCTCATGAAAATGGACATCCTAGTACACTTGCTTCCCTCTGTGTGTCTGGGAGTTATTTCATGGTTTTGCCCTTTCCACTGAATTAGGATTGAATTAGGATTGCCTTTACCCAACTGTTCCTATGTTGCCAGTGCTAGTCCAGATTATATTGTTAATGCTGTTCTACTTCTTACAACTTTTACATTAATAATTAGTGCTATTTTACACAGTATCAGCTGTTCTTTCTTTTAAGAATATAAAGAGAAAGGGTCAAGGATTGAAGAATAGGAAAAAGAAGAAAAATTTAATTTACTATCATCAGGTAGATGAAGGAGGAGAGTACTTTGTCTGATGAAGTAGTTTATTCCAAAGGTTATGAAATTATTATAATGCTGCACTCAGATGAGAATGTTGATGAAGAATGTTTTTACAAGAGTGACTGTCGTGCGCCCACGCTTCCCGCCGGTAGGAACAGGCGTGCAACAACAAACAGATTCTTCTGTGGACAACCTTTATTGTACAGCAATCTGAGCAAGGGACTTCCTGAGCAGGAAACTTCTCTCTGAGCAGGGGACTCCCTACCGGGGTCTACTGTATAGGCGACCTCTCACGTGCAGTCTCCCACGTGCGATCTCTCTGCCCAGTCTCTCTCCACGTGGGATCTCTCCGCAATCTCTCTTATCGGGTCTCTCTCCACGTGGGATCTCTCTGCCATCTCTCCACGTGGGGTCTCCCACAATCTCTTCACTATCTCCCGCAATCTCCCCACGTGGGGGAGAAATGCACTGCTATATATGCCTAAGAGACTTGTGTTGCTCCCTGATTGGTGCATCCTCCTGTAGCTCAATCACGTGCCCCGAGATTGGGCTGTGACTTATGTGGTTGCCAAGCAACACGAGGGGAAAGGTTTTTGTAGGCTGAATAATGGGCGGGAAGCTGGCGCCATCTATTGGCGCCAACGGCTTCCTACAAGTGACTACAGTATAACCATTTCTGAGTGTGGGTACAGGGTATTATAAACAAAACAAAACCAAAAAAGAGAAAACCCCTAATTTTATAGAAAAGTAAAGAAACAGAAGGGCTGATTGTTACTCAGAGTGCAGTTTCTGTAGACATACTCAAAGCAGACATAAATTCATGAGCATCTTGTGAACATACTGGGGGCATGCTCAAAGATACCCTGAAAAAACTTGGGAATTATTTCTTGCTATCATTGACAACTTATTATTTAGACTTTAGATTATATTTGTAATGTATGTAAAACTACCACATGTTTTGAAATACTTTTTTAATGTAGTTAAATTTTAGCCATTAAAACATGTAAATAGTTATTAACAGACTTTTTTAGTAGTAGTCATGATTATTATTACTATTATTATTTTTGGTCAATTTTAGATTTCCTTTCCTGGATGAAAATGTTGTGTCTTTCCTGAATTCTCTGCCAGTTTGGGAAAAGGTAGACCTGGCTTTGCCCCGTGGAGTTGGTGAGAAGCTCATTTTACGCCTTGCAGCTATGGAACTTGGTCTCCCAGCCTCTGCCCTTCTGCCGAAACGGGCCATACAATTTGGATCTAGAATTGCAAAATTGGAAAAAACTAATGAGAAGGCATCTGATAAGTGTGGAAGGCTCCAAATCCTACCTTAGAAAACCTCTCTCAAGATTACATAATAGTGATTATTCTACCATTACAGTACTTTGTGACAGTGTTACCTCAAAATAAACAGCTGCTGCCTTACTGTGGGATGTGGTAGTTTCAAAGTTCATTGTGTGAATTTTTACTTTTCTCATCAAAGCTCCATTTGAACAGACACTTGAGGTAAGTTAGACAGGGGTTTCATAGATGCCCTCAGCATTGAGGACATTAGAAGAAAGCCCAGAATGTACAGGGTTACAGTTGGCTGTTTTAGAAATTTCACCTTGAAAAGTGGAGTAAAGAGGGCTGGAGATGCAGCATCATCCAGCTCATCAAAGACTTGATGAGTTCCAATTTGCAAATGCATGAAAGGGCTTTTAGGACCAAATTGTACAGAGGGCATGGAAGGTTACTTGTCCACCCTAGTACCTTGCCATGTGCATTTCTTCCATCTGGTTGTTCTGTTTGAGTGTAAGTTCCTGAGTTCTGTAAGCACGCTGTTCATGCTAGAAAGAAGGGTTGTGAGCATTGAGTTGAAAAATGGCTGGAGAGAAGAAACTGAGGCCCTGACTTGAACTAGGTACTTGAAGTGCTAGTCTTTTAGGACTGAGGTTTTAAACCTGGGACCTGATGCTGACTCCTGGTAGACAGTGTCAGGATTGAGTTAGAGTATACAACACCTAGGTGTGTTCAGACCATTGGCAGGTAGCTTCTTCGTGGTCTTCATAGTAGCATATCTACACACAACTCAATTGTTGTTATTGCTAGGCACCTTGGTTTGGGCTTTGAAGATTCCACAACTAAAGTTTTGAGAAGCTAAGAAATTTGAGATTGATATTTGTAAGACTCAGTACTCTTTTTCACAGCTCATTTTCCTACTTAAACTTTTAAAATGTTCTCTGGTCCCTGAAATCTACTTGTCCCATTTTTAACCATCCACAAAAAGATCAGTTAGCCCAAGACCTATCTCTTCTTCACAGCATCAGAACTCTTTGGACACATTTACTTCTCAAAGTTGTGAGTGAAAAAATCCAAGAGCAAAAATGCCAGCTGAATTGGATTCCTTACAGTCATAACCTGCTGTGTATTTGCATCACAACTTCCAGCTTATCTACAGTTATACCATTTTCTGTCTTTCCACTAGAACCAGAAATGCTCATCTACCTATTGAAAGTGTCTGTCACTGTGTATCAAACTGATAGCAATATGACGACCTCTTGCCTACTCCCATCTCAGCTCACCACAGTTCAGTATCACTGCACACTCCTGAGCTAGTAACTACCTTGTAACATCACTGTTTTGATCTATATCTAGTGCAGATACTTTTCCTATCCTTATATTTGTAATAAAGAATTGTTAGGAGACTGACAGATTAGCCTGACAAAGACTTTCCTGTGCCCGAGGTCCTAGTAAATGTAGTTCTACACACAGAGCCTTAGTTCTTCCCCAGCCACTAAGAATTTCATTGCTCGGTGTACAATTCAGGGGAGTTAACCTTTAACTTCTGTCCTGGCAGCAGGAACTAACACTGTTGGCCATGTCCTTCCCTTTATTCATGAAACATATCCCTGGCTTATGACAGTTGAAGCACTCTGGTTTTCTGGGCTATCCTTTTGGCTGACCCTAACCTCTATAACCTGCCCTCCCTCCCTCCCTCCCCCTGCCTCCTTCCTTCCCTCCCTCAGTCTGCTCTGCTCTTCTTTTGAGACAGGCTCCTATTATATAGCTCTGATTCCCCTCCATCTGACCTTTAAATGTTAAATTTTATAGGTTTCTCTACTAGATATCAATATGTTCTCCCTTGGTGATTTCAACCACTTGTTTGGCTAGATTTACTTTAAACTTACATAATTTTATATGCCTCACCCTAGCTGCCATTTTTAATTCACTCCGGATACCTAAAAGATATATCTGATACTTCCTCTGGTACTTTAAGGTGAATTTATGTTCATGGCTGAACTTAATCTTGTTTTGATACGCTGATAGAAATCAAGGATCACCCTAAAACATTATTTTGAGCACAATGCAGCCCCATAATGTGTGTGTTACCAATAGCCCACCTTAAATTTTACAGCACTCCACAGTTATCAGCCTGCACCTGACCTCCACTGTCACCAATTATCTGGGATACACTTCAAAATTGCGCACTGTACCTCAACCAATTTTACATACTTATTTTGTGCCCACATCCCTTGTGTTCAAGTGGAGTGCTTTGGTTTATCAAACTTTTAACCATGCACTGTCCAAGAAGAATGGTTTCAGCAATTGTTTGCATGGGTAGCTTTTATTTTCCCAACCTATTGTAAAAGTCACATCACAGGCATCTGGATGAATGTTCTTTTTGGTACTGTCAACATCTTACACCACATTGGCATGTACTTGTGATTTTGCCATTTTTCCCTCTATCTGTGGTCTCATCCTCCAGCATGCTGTGTGGCTCATAATTGATGTTCATTAAATGTTTGTTGCATAATAGGATTCCAGACGGGGCCCAGCGCTAACCCATGACACTCCAGGATTTTTGTCTGGTTTTTTTGTTTGTTTTTTAAAAATATATAAGCAAATGCCCAGTAGCAGAGACAGTAAGGGGCTAAGCTGAGATCTAGGGAGGTTAGAGGGTTTGTCCTCACGAGATCAACCACTAGGCTGTGGATATCCGGCAACACGGCAACACGTACAGAGGCCACCCCAGCTGCAGACCACACACACTCTCAGCCTAAGGCGCAGCCTGCATGTGGGTGGTCCTAGAACAGCTTTTAGCTGGCTCAGGGGTTTCCCAGGAGTTCTTAGCAATGCAGGTAAGGCCCGCCCAACTTCCCTGGGCGTCTCGAGTTCTGGAGTTCTGGGGTGATTCAGAACAATCGAGAAGCCATTCCAAGCAACGGCTGTCCCTGAAAATACTTTAAGGACCATCGTTGAAGCAACTCTTGTAGACAAGAAAATCACTTCCAAGTAGGTCTCTCCCTTTTCTTTGTCTTCCCATGAAGAGATTGCTGGTGATTATGATCAGAAGTCTTGGAGCAGGCTTCCGGTTCTCAAAACTTTGAACCCCATCATGACCTGGGATCTCCTAAGTTTACATGTTGGCATCTCTGAAGTAGTAGAAAAATGCCCCCGCAATCTGGATTCTATACTCAGTGTCAACATTGCCTGCAAAATACAATTTCTCCATCGCACGTCTGTGTGATCCAGAAACCGGTATTTTAAGAAGGTCTAGGTGATTTTGACGCAGGCTAAATTTCAGAAATCACTATAGCAAAGGCCGATGGTATTAAAGAAGTAAAATACGTACTGAGTTTTAAATGTGGAGCATGTTAGGTGCTCAGCAAAGAATAGTTACTATTGTGAGAGCAGCATTCAAGTGTTCCTGAACAAAGGAGTAGGTGGAGCTCAGCAGAGGAGTCAGGACCTGGGCTGAAACACAAGAGAGGGAGGGCATGCAGGTCTCAAGAGCTTCTAAGACAGGAAGGGCAGTGTGTAAGAAAGTGAGTAAGAAGACAGAAAAGAGGGGAAGAGGTAGTTAAAAATATTTACAATGAAAAATAAAGTTCAAGGCAGTAGCTGCTTGTGTACAAACGATGTTTTTCTAAAATACAGCCATATGCCATTTATTAATGAAGTTCTGTTTAGTTTTTTACCAAGTGACACAAGTTGAGGTCATTTAAGAAAAATCTCAAACAACCAAATCATTGCCCTGTAGACAATTCTGAGGGACATTATTTTTGATTGGTGATGGATATGAACAGCCCAGCCTCCTGTGCGTGGCATTATCCCTGGTCAGTTGGTTATGGATGTATAAAAAAAGCAAAGTGAGAAAGTCTGAAGTAACAAGCCAGTACGTGGTCTCTTACTGATCTCTGCTTCCAAGTTCCTGCCCTGGCTTCCCACTGATGATGGGCTCTGTGTCCTGGAAACCGAATAAACCCCTTCCTCCATAAGTTTCTTTGGTTATGGCATTTACCACAGCAACAGACACTTACCTGGGACAGATGGGAGGAGTGTGGAGCTATTTCACTGTTGTATAAACATTGTAGAATATTCTTACACAAACTAAGATATTATGTATAATCTTAAGAGACAACTGTGTGGTCAGTTGTTGGAAGAATTTTGTATGGCACTGATATTTCCCAATGACTTTTGGCTTTCTGAAAAGCAGAGCTCTTTCAAGTAGCTTAATGTGACTGATGCTAAAGATTTTATAAACTTAAAAATTATAATTTAAGTTTCTTGTGATTCACTTAATTGGAAGCTGATAAAAGTACAGATTGTCCATGGAAATATTAACTAAATTTAGAAAGATGAACAATACATATTTATTCTAGAAAATCCAGCTTTATTGCCATGACAAATATTGTCTTTTTCTTTGTTGCAGAAACTCAAAAAAAAAAAAAAAAAAAAAAAAAAAACAAAAAAAAAAAAAAAAACACCAGATTTAATTAGAAATGTTAAGAATAGTAAAAAAAGGAATAGTAAGATTTGATCAAGGACAAGATGAAGAAACCTTCCTGGAAAATTTAGCAGTACAAAGAAATGCCTCTGCTTTTTTTGAAAAATATGATCGAAGTGAAGTACAAGAACTATTAACAACAGCACTTGTCAGCTGGCTGGCTGCCAAGGATGACGTCCGCTCTCAGCTAGACATCCCATGTGGACTCATGAGTCAGATGAACAATGTAGGCTTCTCCACTGCCATCCTATTGACTCCAGTGGACCCTACTGCCCACTTAGACTACAGGGAAATCCATCAGATCTTAAGGGAATTGGCCATTGGAATTTATTGCTTAAATCAAATTCCTTCAATCAGTTTAGAAGCTAATTTTGATCAGAGTTCTTCTTGTCAGTTACCTCCAGCTTATTATGATACCAGAATTGGACAAATTTTGATCCAGATTGACTATATGCTAAAAGCACTGTGGCATGGAATATATATGCCCAGAGAGAAACGAGCCAGATTCTCTGAATTGTGGCGTACAATCATGGACATTGATCTAGATGGGAAACCTCAAACAACTAAAGATATATATTCCGAGTTTAGTTCAGCAGGTAAGAGTTTTTTCATAAAATATATCTTTTGATCACACTTTTCCCCTCCTCCAACTCTCCAAATTGTCCCCACCACCCTAACTCTACTCTCTTTCTTGCTCTCTTTAAAAAACAAACAGGCAAACAAACAGATGAAAGAAACTTAGAAACTCCTCTCCCTCCCTCTCTCTCTCTCTCCCTCTCCCTCTCCCTCCGTCCCTCCCTCCCCCCCTCACACACACACACACACACACACACACACATACAATGCAAAATAAGAAACCAAAATATATAAGTAAAAGACCAATAAGACAAAAAGTGCCCAAATGAAGCAACATGATCCACTTGCCCCCCCAAAATAGCATTGAGTTCATTTTGTGTTGGCCATCTACTGCTGAGCATGGGGCTTACTCTGAAGTCCGGTAGGTGTATTTAGTGAGACTCCACTGTAGAAAATTTATCCTTTGCAAGAAAATACCAATTACAGATAGCTTATGAGTTAAAGGATGGGACCCCATCTGGTGTGAACCAGTACAGCCCCTGTGCATGCTGCATATGTGCATAAATCTTATTATGATCATGCATGGTTCTTAGGGGAACTATTGCTATCTTATGTAGTATAACTAAATTTAAAGGACATATACAGACATATGCCATATATATATATATATATATATATATATATATATATATATATATGCACACACATCTATCTATCTATATATAGTTATTATATACCTTAAGTAAGCTTACAGAATAAATTGCCCTGTAGCTTTTAAAAACATTCTCAGGGCTTCTATCTATCACCTTCCCAATTAAGAGCCACCCCATTTCCCTCATTATACCTGTCCCCTACTATTGCCCTTTCTGTAACTCCTTTCCCCCCAACTTACCATAATGTTTTTCTACTTACCTGGATTTTCTAGTACATCAGGTTATTTACTTAGGCCTAAAGATTTGGAGCCAGGAACCACAAATAAGGCAGAACATATGGCCTTGCTTTCTGCGTCTGGATTACTCACTACACAATATTTACCAGTTTCATGTATTTATCTGTAAATTCTATTTTTTTTACAGCTAAACAGATTCTTATTGTTATATATGTACCCCATTTTTTTAAATCCATTTAGGTTGCTAACACATCCTAGCTATTGTGAATAAAGCAGCAATTAGCATGTTTCAGTACCTCTAGAGTAGGCTCTTGAGTCCTTTCGGCACTCCAAGGAGAGGTATGGCTGGGTTGTATGATAGATTTAATTTTTCAAGAATTCTCCACATTTGTTTCCATGGTGTCTATCCCAGTTTTCAATTCCCACGGGAGTGAATGAACAAAGTTCCCTTTCCCTGGGTTTTGCCAACCTTTGTTATCAGTTGTTTTCATGAACTTAGCCGTGCACTCATTGTGACTGGGGTAATCTGTGATTGTCAATGAGGTAGAACACTTTAAAAGATATTTCTTAGCCATTTTTTATTTTCTCTTTTGAGAACTCTGTTCACATCCATTGACCATATTCAACTGTGTAATTTGTTTTCTTGTATTCCAAGTTGTTTGTATATTCTGGGCATTAATCTTTCAACAGGTTTGCACAGAGACCTACAAAGAATTCTCTCCTGCACACATATGAGTATTGCCTATATTTTCTTCTAGTAATTCAGCATTCCAGGTTTTGCTTTGAAGTCTTTGACCCACCTGGAGTTGCTTTTTTTTTTTTTTTTTTTTTTTTTTTTTTTGCAGGGTAATAGATATAGGTCTAATTCCACCCTTCTACATATGTACACTCAGTTTCACCACAAGCACTTGTTAAAGATAATATCTCTCAGCCAATGTATGTTTTGAACATCTTTCTCAAATATCAGATGGCTGTAGCTATGTGCAAACATGTTTGGGTCTTTTATTTTCTTCCATTGATCTATTTATTTTTGTGCTAAGACCATTCTGTTTTTATTGCTCAAGATTGGTTTAGCTCTCTAGGATCTTTTGTAGTTCCATAGGAATTTTTAGAATTTTTTTTCCTATTTCTGTGAAGAACATCAAGGGGATTTTGATTGGGATTGTACTGAATCTGTAAATTGATTTTTGGCAAGATAGTGATTTTTCAAAGACTTTTTCTGTATCATCAAACATGGATTTTTAAATTTAAGTCCATTTATATGTGTGATGATTTGTATATGCTCAGCCCAGGGAGTGGCACTATTAATAGGTGTGGCCTTGTTGGAGGAAGTGTGTCACTATGGGTATGGAGTTTAAAATCCTCATCCTTAGCTGTCTGGAAGCTGGTCTCCTGTTTGCTTTCAGAACAAGATGCAGAGCTATCAGCTCCTCTCTAGCACCATGACTGCCTAAATGCTGCCATGTTCCTACCTTACTGCTAATGGACTGAATCTCTGAATTTATAAGCTAGATCCAATTAAATATTTTCCTTTATAAGACCTGCCTTGGTCATAGTGACTGTTCACAGCATAAAGCCTAATTAAGACGATATGATTTATTATAGTTATTTACTTACCTGTGTTGAACCATCACTGTGTCCCTAGGATAAAATCAACCTGATTAACAGTGGGTGACATTTTGGTATATGCTTGTATTTAATTTGCAATTATTTTATTGAAGACATTTGAATTTATGTTTATCAGAGATATTGACCAGCAGTTTTTTGTTGTGTCTTTCATGGTTTTGGTTTTAAAGCAATACTGGCTTCATAGAAAGAAGGTGGCACTGTTTCTTCTGTTTCTATTTCTGGAGTACTTTAGGAATATTGGTTGTAGATCTTTAAGTCTGATAGAATGCTTCTGTGAGTCCATCTGGTTCTGTCTGGCCTGTTTTACTGTTTCAGTCTGCTTGTGTGTAATAAATAGTTGTTTAAGTTGTTGATCTCTTCTTGGTTTAACCTTTGTGGTTTGGGCGAACCTAGAATGTGTTCATTTCTTCTAGATGTTTTTTTAACTTAATAAAGTAGAGGTTTTTAAAGTATTCTCTTACAATGTCCTGGATTTCTTTGTTAAATGTTGTGTGATTTCTCTGGTAATCTGGGTCCCCTCATCCTGTATTTGGTTAACTGTGCTAATGGTCTGTTAATCATAATTATCTTTGCAAAAAACGAGCCCTTAAATTTGTTGATTCTTTACATATTTTTTTGCTTTTGTTCATTAATTTCTGCTCTGATTTTTTTTTTTTATTTCTTGCCATCTACTGGTTTTGGGGCTTGGTTTATTCTTGGTTTTCCTAGATTCATGAGTTGCATCATTAAGTCATTTATTTGTGGTTTCCCCTTACCCCTGATTTCTTAATGTAGGAGTTTAGAGCTTATGTTGTTTTAATCTCTATTAGTTCCAAAATTAAAAAAAAAACTTTTTAACTTCTTCAGAAGACTTGATATATTTATTATTTCATGTATATGAATGTTTTGCCTGCATGTATTTATGTACACCACATTCGTGACTCATGCCTAGAGAGATCAAAAGAGGGTAAGAGATCCCCTAGGACTGGAGTTACACATGGTTGTGAGCTGCCACGAGGGTGCTGGAGATTGAACCCAGGTAACTATTGAGCCATTTCTTCTGTCCCATTTCTTTATGTGTTCCTTGAAACATTCACCATTTACTTAATATCCATGCATTTTTTAATTATTAGAAATTCATTTGCTGTTGATTCCAAGTTTTAATAAAATTGTGGTCAGATAAAATAGAATCATTTCAGCTTTTCTAAATTTGATAAGATTTGGTTGTTTTATCAGTATGTGGTCTATTTTAGAGATGTATCCATGAGCTGCTGAATAGAATGTCTGTTCTTTGGTGTTTGGGTAAAATATTATAGATATCTTTTAGGTCCATTTGATGTATGATGTCATTAATTCTGATGTTTGTTTAGTTTCTGTCCAGATGATTTCTGTTTATTGGAGGCAGTGGGGATACTGAAATCACCTCCTATTTTTGAGCTGGAGTTAATCTGTCTCTGTAATTCCAGTGGTATACTTTTTTTTAAAAATGAAATTAGGTGCACTAAAGTTTGTTGCATAAATTTTTAGAATTATAATGTGTTCTTATTCTTTATTACCTTGATTAGAACAACACATTCCTCTTTATATCTTCTGATAACTTTTAGTTTTAAATCTACTTTGTCAGATACTAATGTAGCAGCACCTGCTTGTTCCCTAGTCCCATTTGCTTGGAAACTTTATCAATCCTTACACTTTAATGTGGTGACTATGTTTAAATATAAAGTGAATTTCCTGTATAGAACAGAAAAATGGATTTTCTTTTATTCTTTAAGGCTTGTTTTATTTTAATGACTGAGCCACATACCCCACACAGCCAATCCCACTATGTACAGACATGAGGGAAGCTGTGTTTCCCGGTCCCTTCCACTTTGGACAGTTCTTGATGATCTTTTTCTTCTTGGCCCAGATGTGCTGCTTGTGGCCTATTTGTGCTTCCTTGGTCTTTGCCCTTTGAGCCTCAGCCCTGTCAGCCAGAATCATCTTGTGGGCCTTATGAACCTTCAGCTTGTGGATGTACTCTATAAGAATTTGCTTTTTTTTTTTTTTTTTTTAAAGAGGAGACCTTCAGGTACAGGCTGTGATATTTTTGGTGGTCAATCTTAGATTCACAGTAACTCCTGAGAAGCCAGCACAGGATTTGCATCCTTCACATCCAGGTCACCTAGTGCATTCAAGCTTTGGCAGTGCTCTTCCCCTCCCTATGCCCGTGCCTGCCCTCTGTCAACCCAAGGTGTTTTCCCAGCATCAAGCCCAGCAGTGGACACTCCCAGGCATCCAGATGGGCAGCCCATCTTTGGTCAGTATCTAGATCTGCGGACACAGTAGAGGACACTAGAGGTTCTGAAGCCCCAGTGGACTCGCCGCTGCAAGTTCAATGGCAAAAGGAAACTGCTTTGCTGTTGTTTGTTTTTTCTTAATTCCTTTCTTTGGCTTACCTATGTCATGGAGGGAGTTGAAGCCATTGACTTTTAAAGCTGCTATTAAATGTTGTATGTTGATTGCAGTCATTTTATTATGGGTTTTTGTTTGTTTGTTTGTTTTGCTGTTTGTGTTCTTCCTCATGGTTTGCATTTCAGTAACTTTAGTCATATTGTCTCTTTATAGTTCTTTCCGCTATACTATCCCTCCCTCTGGTTACTGCAGTATTGCTTCCAGTTTTCTCTGTATGGATGCGTTGGGGGACATGGGTTCTTTTATCCTGTTGATACATTGGAAAGATTGTTTTCCTTCTTCAACTATGGCTAATAGTGTGGCCAGGTAAAATGTCTGGATTTGCATCTGTGGTCTGTTGGAAGTTAGAGTACACTAGCCTAGGTTTTTCTTGCCTTTAAAGTTTCCTCATGAAGTTAGCTATTTTTCTGATGGGCTCTCCTTTGTATATGACTTGTGATTTTACTCTTTCAATATTCTTTCTTTATTCTGTGTATTTAGTGCTGTAACTATAATCTTAATTCTACTGGAAAGGCTTTCTCCTTTTTAAGTTGCATTATTGAATATTTCAAGTCTGTCTTCAATTTAGCTTGATTATTTTTCAGTATTTCCATTTTCTTCTCACTACTGAATTCAGTTTTTAGCCTTTGAATTTTCTTTGTTGTCTCATTCATCAGTATATATGTGTTTTCTTGGACATGATTGAGGAGTTTATGCCCATTCTCTTTAGTCCATTGAGCTATTTCTGTCCTCTTTTTAATCTCCTCAAATTCTCTGATCATGGTTAAGATTTTTCTTTTAAATTTTATGTCCTGAGAGTTTATTTGAATAATTTTTATTGGAGAACATTTTGATAGTGCTGATGGGTCTTGGGGACATACTATATTGATCTTTTATACAGTTTGTATTTTTGTGACATGACCTGGGCATGTAAAATTCTTTTTAGGGTTGTATATCTGATATGAGATTTTAGGCTGTCTCTGTTGAATTGTAACTTGGTTTTCTTCCTGTTGTTGCCCAAGTTTGGTTGATTTCAGATCAGATGAGAGGAGGAAATAATATGTCAAACCCTTCAGGTAGTGTTGATTTCAGATTGGTAGAATGGGGTGATACCAATTCAGTGGTAACCAACCAAGTGCACAAATAGGACAAGGGCTGCATCTGTTCAAACTAATGTGCAAGATGCACTACCTTAGATATGCTTAGGAGGATGAGAGAAAATGGATGGGCTGAGGTATTGGGAATTTACCAGGTTAGGGCAGTCAGAGAAGTTAAGGGTCAGGGAACTGTCAGGCTGGGCCAGCACCTGGGCTGTGCAAGTAGGAATCAGATTGAGATTTGGAATGATGTAGGCAAAAGGGCTCCTAGGGGACTCACTAGGCTGGAAAGTACATAGGACATGTGGCCATGGATACAGCCTTGACAGTTTTATACTTGTATATGATGCTCTTGCAGTCTCTTCCCTAACCTCTAACTCACTCTCATCCTATTAATAGCCCCTTCTTTAGTATGTTCCTTCCAAGATTCATAAGTTTTGGTTTTACTTTATGATCCACTTTGTTTAACCAGGGCCTTTTGTTTAACAATTGGAGTCTGGTAGAATCAGCAGTGGGCACACAACTGAAGGCCATGATGCCGCTTTTCCATAGATCTACTATTAGCTATGAATTTGGTAGTTAGAAAGAAGTAGGTCATCCCAAGCTTCTCATCTCTGCCTGACCCTGACCACTGCGGGACCCAATTTTGTGTCAACCTAGCAGAGGCATCCACAGCTGGAGTTTGTGGTTGCAACAACCATGTCTTGCCCAGAAAATTTCATGGAAGCTTCCTTATCTCTTGTCTCTCACTACCTAACTTTTTTCTTACCATGAAGGTTTAGTTGATATTACAAGTGACCCAGACTTTGATGGGATCTATGATGAAGACATGAATGAAGATCCAACATATGAACCCAACAGCCCTGAGGAAAAGGCTGTGTTTATGAAATATGCTGAGAGTATGATGATGAAGCTGACATTTAGTACCACACACATCCAACAGCATGAAAACATCTTTATATTTGAGACAGCCTACTGGCTTACTAATGCAATAAAGTACAACCAGGATTACCTTGACATTTGTACTTACCAGAGACTACAACAAAGACTACATCTTCAAAAAAAAGTCATTCAAAAACACTTTGAGAAAAAAAAAGAAATCAGAAGAGGGATAGGTTATCTGAAGTTAATATGTTTCCTGATTCCATTTTTACTCAGTTTAAAGAAGAAGATGAAAGTTCCATATTTAAATAGTCTACTTCCACCTTTTTCAGGTAAGAGGATAAGCAAAAACAGACCTTATCTTTGCTGGGATTTTAGGAAGTATTTTTCAAATAAGTAGTATATATGTTCTCATTGCTTTCTAGTAATAGGAGCTGATTATTTTTATCACATGGTATGGCGGTTTACACAAGGGTACACCCTATAGGCTCATGTGCTCAAATGCATGGGTATCAGTGAGTGGAACCACTTGATTAGGAGTGTGAGGAGGGATTAGGAAGTATGGCCTTGTTGGGAGGAAGTGTGTCACTGGGGCTGGCTTTGGGGTTTCAAAAGTTCAAACCAGGCCCAGTGTCTCTGTCTTCCTACTGCTTATGGATTTGGATATAGAACTCTTATGTACTCCACTGCCATGTCTGGGCCATGTGCTTCCGGCAATGAATGAAACCCTGAAACTGTAAGCCAGCCCCAATTAACTAAATGCTGTCTTTTATAAGAGTTGCTGGGTTTTATAAACGTTGGTGATGATATCTGTGTACAACAATAGAACACTGACTAAGATAACTGGGAAATACTACTTTATAGTATCTCTTTTGCCTAAAGTACCTCAAGAAAGATTCTTTTCATAGTCTAAATACAAGTTATCAAAAACACAGAATTTGAATTCTAATAATTGAGGAAATATATGTTAATTTCTACTCATTAGATGTCAACCAGAGTATTTTGGCAACACTTTATAAATGTTTATATAGGAAAGCCCAAGAAATGCTTAAGAATCATCAAACAAATTTATTTTATTGTTAAAAATTAAATATGTAGGCATATACATATTTACTTATTTATCTGTCTTTTTATTTGTTACTGGACCTGTTGACACAGGCCTTAAACCCAGCTACTCAGGGCAGAGGCAAAAGGCTCACAAATTCAAGTCTAACCTGAATTCAAGGCTATCCTAGGTGACATAGTGAAACGTGGCTCAAAATGCGAAGTAAAAGGGGCTGGGATAGAGCTCAGTGACTGACCAGTTAGGTATGCAATGCCCAGAGTATAGTCTCTAGCACCACAAGTGTGTGTGGATATGTGTGTAGAGTAAATAATTTTATAGTCAGTAATTGCCAAGTTTTAATTTCATATGGCATTTTATATTTGTTTATCTGAATGATAATCAGATATCTAAAATACAATCATCTGTGTGTTTTCCACATTTTAACTTAAAATTGTTTTTTATTTCTGGAGATGACAAGGTCAAGACAGAGAGAGAACTGCCTCCATTTATTTATGGACGAGATTTTAAATGCCAGAATTTCGATTACAAAGAGCATCAGTACTTCCATGTTCACGGAGGAATTGAATTTGACATTAGCACCAGTCCAGTTGAGAATGCTCTGGATGAGTTCAAGGTTCTTGAATCGTTATATTTCTGAGATGCTCTGTTGTTTCAGCTGTTTTTGTACATTTTCACTGAGAGTTTCTGTTGGTACAGGCACCATACAAGTCTCTAGACAGTCATTCTCACAGGCCACTATCTTTCTTACACATTATTGAAACAAACATGAACTAAGTGCAGCTACCTCTAAGCAACTGTGGTGAAGAAAAAGCTGATAAATAAACCCAGTACAGATACTTTCATCAGACTTGACAGATTTCAAATGAGCAGTCTTTGTCTTTGGATAGTTAAAGTATACAATAGAAATCCAGAACACATGGCTGATCATGGTGGCACACACCTGAAATTTTAGGGGGGCATGAGGATTATGAATTCAAAATCAAGTAGGTACACATCAGAGAGACTCCAATAATTAAAATAAAAAAGGAGAAACAAACAAAAACAAATACATTCCTGAGCACTATGCTAACCTATTCACATTTCTCAAAGATTATGACAAGAAAAAAAGTTAGTCTTAATTTCGATAACCCAGAAGCCTGATGGCATCACACATATCAGTGCCCTTACTTGTCATATTTCTTATATTTATTTATTCTCAAACTAAGAGTAGGATACATGCATTTATCAGTTTTCTCTGGGGCACTTTTTATTTGCATGAATAACATTTCATATAAAGAATCTTAGAATTATTGAGGTTGCTTAAAGGTGTTTTTTTAATATGTGATTTTTATTTTAGAAAAATGTAAAAAATATATGGGCATGTGTGGAAAATACCTTTGCAGAGGATTCAGGATACAAAGAATTTTACTCAGTGCCAGTCATGGAGTTTTGTGGAAAGAGGTGAGGTGCTTCCCATTCATACCAGCCATAGCTGTGTTCAACATAAAACAAGAAAGTGTCAAAATGCAAAAGCTAGCTGAAAAACCTTAGAATGGCAATCCTAGAACAGGGATGAGACTCAAAAGCGTACTAACTAGTTATTACTTCACCCACTTTGATACAACCCACAAGTAAGCTTGGACTTAGCTCTTACAGTGAGCACACATGCTAAATAGGCAAGGAGATGAGGACTAGAGTGTGAGGGGCCGGCTGAACACAGTGAACATAACACACACCATTTCATTTCCATAAGTTAACAGTTCCAAACCCTCTGTGCCAGACCTTGCTATGTCTTTAATCTTCTAAACGATGTAGTTCCTCCAGGGCTTCTAGGGCCTTTCATGTGCTGTGTTCTTGTATTTCACCATGGATCCTGAAGTTTGAAAACATGAGTTATATAGCTCACAAAAAATATCTGGACTAGAGGTGGAAAGAAGCACTTAGGAAGGTGTCTTTGATCATTTGTTGTTGCTGGTGGATAGAGGCGATTGAGAGAATAGGGCCAAGTCTGGAATTCTGGAGAATAGACATTTCAAAACTGGAGCAGGGAAAGAAACATGGAAGGGAGGGAGGGAGAGAGGGAGAGAGAGGGGGGAGAGAGAGAGAGAGAGAGAGAGAGAGAGAGAGAGAGAGAGAGAGAGAGAGAGAGAGAGAACAAAGAAGACTGAAATGGTGTAACTCACAAGTAAGGAAACCAGGGGCTGTGATAGAGTAGCAATCAAATGGAATGTTTGTGTAAGAATATGAAATAATAAAAGTGTCAGATACAACAGAAAATGACAACTCTATTTTAGAATGAAGAGCTGTCTCTGGAGTTGGTTTTGACTCGGTAAGAGAACTTTAATGAGAGTATCAGTGATGGAGACTATTTGCAGCAAGTTAAAGGGTAAATTGAGGGACGGTTAACAAAACAGGAAGAGGTAAAAATAATCATATACACTTGAAGATGCATGGGGATGAAGAGAACAAAAAATGAGGCAAAGGGGGTGTGAAGACAAAAATTTAAATTTGATCAATCGATTGAGTATCATCTGCTAAATATGAAATCAGATAACATGTGACCATGATTCTGAAGGAGAAAGAGCAGTGTGAAGATGCAGACATGCTTGCGGACCTGTGTGAAAGTGCCTCTTACTCATAGGCAAAATCCATGGAAATATCTTCTGCCTTAGTTGTTTGTTTTTTCTCTGGAAGAGGAAGCTCTTGTTCAAAGATTTAACACCTACTGAACATTCCATAGACAGCCCTTGCCAGGGTGCATAATATTCTGGAGACATCTATGAATAAGTTTTCTCCTCAGCTTCTATCGGGCATCTGGGACACCTGTGATGCTGAAAGTTCACAGAGACAGAGAGAAGAGCTAGATTCATGAAAGGCTGTTCTTGGTAGAACAGTATAGTTGGTGTTGCATCTTGTTATTATTGTTCTATAAGAGATCCAGCTACTGCAATGTGATGTCATCGAGCAGTTGTTTCTCTAGCTTCTGACTAATGAGCAGCAATGGGAAATGAGTGTTGGTGAATGGTAGGTAGATAGGAGTTTTTAAGTTTAAAAAAACTATAAGAGGTTCTGGGAGATAGCACAGTAGATAAAGTGCTTGCTGAATATATATGAGGATCTGAGATCTAGCCTCTAGCATCACATAATCATCCCTCCACTCACTCTTCAAGCCAACAGAAGCCCTCCCACCTCATAAAGAAGGGTCTGGATGGCCCCCACTCACAATCCCACCAACTGGGTTTCCTGGGTTTGTGAAGAAGGTTGCTGGAGAGCTAAGTGCTGCTGTACCACTCAGCTCCCTTACTGCTGCTGACCATTCAGGGAAAAGACAGGGGCTGGGCTTCTCCTGGATCTGAAGACCCCTCCCCCATGACAGATTTCCTCAGTAGAATCTCTAAGAGAATTTTGTAAAGAACATGTTTTCTTTGTGTGTCTTTAAAAAGTATTTTTAAAGCATCCATAAAGAAACACATATTACTGCAGTCACTGATAATTGGATACTAGCCTCAGAAAGCTCTGAATAGCCAAGAAACAACTCACAGACCATATGAAGCTCAAAAAACAAACAAACAAACAAAACCCCAGAAAGGCCAAAAAATGGAAGCCTCAGTCCTTCTTAGAAAACAAAACAATAAGTGTATAACACCCTCTCAGAGTGGGGTACACTTAGACCTTAAATCATTAATAACTCAAACGCTAAGAAGATAGCCTTGTGGCAATTTTTGATCGTTAAAAATCATTATGTTTAATCTTTACACACCAAAAAACTTTGACTATTTCCATGTTAAATTTTGTTTTACATATGCTTTATGATCTTTGTAAATAGTAAGATTTCAATGCATACTATCAAATCTTTAAAAAAATTAAGTACTGACAAAAATATATTCATATATATTTATGCTAAAATGCTTTTAATTATCTGTACATGTATCTCTGTTTTTTTAAAATTAAAGTTGTCAGAAAAAAAAGAAATACATATTACATATTGACCAAGCTGTAGAAATTATTTCTTTGTCTAGACGCTCCCTGCTACTGTGTGTAATGAGCCACATTGTATATTAAAGGTGATTCAGAAAAAAAAAAAAAAAAAAGATCCAGGAACAGCACTGTGTGCTTATCATTCATTCGCTCGAAGGTGAACAGAGGAGGATCCCAGGGACGCACCATCCCAGGGACTCAACATCCAGCTACAGTTGCCAATGAGTGAGCCTCAAGTTCAATGAGAAACTGCTTCAAAACATGAGGTGGAGAGTCCTGAAGGAAGACACTCAACCTCTGCACACACATGCATACACCCACACCTAATAAAAACAAATACAAAATGAACATGTTTCTAGACCCAGACAGCATTAAATAAAAGTAAAAAACACAAACACTTAGGCAGTATTTTCCAGAATCACATATCAAATACTAGAGAACCTTCATCCTGTGTTAAATCCAACCTTTGCATAATGTTTTATTGGAGTTCTGTATGCCGATGGGCCAGAATTCTCAACTGCAATGGAAACCTTTGGCTTCTTCCTTTCCTGCCCAGATTTCCTGTTTTCTCCTGCTGGGTGCTCAGTAACAAAGATGTGAATACCATCTTAGATAACTCCTGCTTCTGTCTCAGTTTGTGCTGCTCTCTCTCAGATTGGCTTCTCGATATGCCTGGCAAATGACATAAGTTAGATTTGCCTCCAGTCTAATGGGATAAGAGTTCCTTTCCCAGTCATTGTTTTCAAAGTAGTGCTATCTTAAAATTCCAAAAATTTCCAACATCTTTTTTATAGACATTCTTCTTATTTTTTCATCACAATGTAGGGCTCTCAGTGATAGACCAGAGAATATTGTGAACAGCTGAAAACAGGGTATTTCGAAATCTCTTGCTTGCATCCATTTTAAAGAAATGGTCATTACACCGAGTCACACTTAGAAACATTTAGATCCTAGACTCGTTTTAGGTTTGGTGTGAGTTTTCTCATCACGACAGAATAAAGACATGGGTCTACAAATCAGATACTCAATGAACTACAAATCTACAAGAGTAGAGCAACTCTATAAAGATGATAATTATTGAAGCAAATAGATTAATTGTCCTAAAATACCCAGTTTGGAGAAGAACATACCATTTCCATGGTATTGTTGTAGATATAGTTGATCAGAAATCTGCTTAATGAAACCAAGTGAGCTTCCCTAAAGTCCCTGATGATAACCATACTTGCGGTTTGAATAAGACATGTAGTATATGTGTAGATACAGTACTTGAATGAAGATTACCAGGATGATATATCTAGCCACCAACTGTGAAGTACAGGCTATCTGGGATTTCTGTGCTTCTCATAAAGCATCTGTGGGTACCCAGTGCCACAGCTTACTATACAGTTGACCCTGGACATCACACAATCATCTGATGAGAGATGCTCTCAGGGTTCATGCAGACAGCCAAATCCTCTCTAGATCTCATAGAGTGTTTCTCTTTAGATTGTTTTCATTCCTGCCAGAACAGTCACCAGTGCTGCCTCTTGGGGAAGCACAGTATTCCCATGATAAGAAACCACTGCACCGAATGGACTAATTGTATGGTGTGTTGCTGCTCTACTCCAGAATAAGAGGGCCTGTGTTAGCATCAAGTCTTCTAGCCCATGTCCCAGGATAGGGTGGAATTCCTTTAGCCTACTGATCAGTAAAAGCCAAGGAACCATTACCTAAAACATTATTCAAGGCTGGCCTTAAGGATGATTATCACTCAGAAAAACAATTTATGGACACAATTTGATTAAAATAGTAAGAGAAAGAAAAACTGAGGTGGAAGATGAACTTACAGCTCCTTTCCCTAGAACCTAGGCTCCTAGTGACTTGAAGACAGTGCCTGGGAATACAGAACCAGCCTAAATAGTCAATAAAAGGATAATTATAAAGATTAAAGTCTCAATAACTGTTGATAATAATGCTACTATTTTTACGGCCAAGTATAGTTCAAACTATAGTTCAGCATGTGTAATGTTTATGGAATAAGCAAGTTTTGACAGTATATAAATAAGCAGCAAATTAATTCACAACTACAAAACATGCCTTTTTCCTTTTTTATAGCTACTATGTGATCTATTTTGAGCTTGAAATTTTCTACCAGCAACTCTATAAGACTCAATGGTGGGGAGCCATAAATGAAATTGTGAACAATCTGAGATTGAAAAGGCTTCCACTGACTGAAGCTCAACTACACGAGCAATTTAAGAAAAAATTTGGTTTAAAAAAAGCTATGAAATGCAAGGTATCTTACTATCAAAAATGTAAGAGGTTACATATTACCATAAGTTAATGTGCCATATTCTACACGACATGAAAGGCCTAGGATGCGAGGTTAATGAAGGATGGGTTGTTAGGGGTATGGAGTTTAACTAGAAGAGTCATTGTGGCTATGGACAGGCAAGCAGGCGGTAGGGCAGGCGGGCGGGCAGGCAATAACAAGGCAGGGGCTCTGAGAAAGTTCTGAGAGAATTCCTTCTTTCTCTAGTTCTCGGATGAAGAGGTAAAAAAAATCATGTTGTTCTTTGGGAAACATGTTCTGGTAAACATTTGGGACTAGTTAATAGCATCAGACAGATAGTATGTAGGGCTCTGACCAGAGGAAATCAGGGCCCACCAGACAAGGCAGGAGAGATAGAGATAGAGAGGGGAGGGGACAGACAGAGACAGACAGAGACAGAGAGTATTAGTACTTTTCTGAGAGTAGGGGTTGCATAAGTTTGCAGTCAAGGTCTCTGATGCCCAGGCAAAAGGCAGGAAAATGAGTAGAGAGCAACACTTCTGGCCACTAACAACACTCCCTTTTACACAAATTCACTTCTCCAGGAGACTTTAGGACCTGAAGCCTATAAGCTTAGAACTTGACAGACAAAGTCTCTAGATGGTGCTTTTTTTTTTTTTTTTTTTTTTTTTTTTTTTTTTTTTTTTTTTTGTCTCCTAAGAATGGTGGAACGCTTATAGCTGCTCTATCATTACATCTGTACTAGAGATGAACTGAACTAATGCTTGAATAAATTCTTCAGTATGAAATAAAAATTCCATCTTTTATTAGCTGATAATCACCATGTTTCTTGATTATACATTTTTGTTAGAGAAAACAAATTGTCAATAAGCCGGATCGAGGTTAATCTGCATGGCAAATGTTTGCTGATGTCTGGTGTTTAAAGTACCACTGTAGACAGGAAGCTCCATTCCAGAGCCGCTCGTGCTGCTATTCCCCTCTAGTGCACAAGTGAGGACCGTGAGGTGCGCACAGTTAATAGGAGCCACTGTGGTATGCAGACAGGAGACAGAGCTGGCATCCCGGGTCAGCCCTCTGTTTCACAAACTTGAAAGGTTATGCTGGTACTTACTTTCCATTTATTTGTTTAAAAAATCCATAGTTTTAAAACTTTGATAAGTAGCCCCAAATGTTTATCAGAACATGTTTCTCAAAGAACAACATGATTTTTTTTAACCTCTTCATCTGAGAACTAGAGAAAGAAGGAATTCTCTCCAGCTATATAGCTCTAGTTCCTTTGCTTTTAAACTGTTTCAGAAAAGCATCTGTCCACTCTGCCGAAACTGTCTGCAAGGATGAAGCTACAGTTTACTCTAAAAGAAAGGGAAACAATCTCTCCAAACGTATTTCCCATGCTCAGTATCTCCTTTTAGCTCCATGATGTTTAGCATAGTACAGGGAGGGAGTTCGTCACCTGTCCCCTGTGGTGTCATGACAAACATGAAAGGGCACTCTTGTGACTGTGTTGATACATTCCGTGTGTTCCTTCCTTCCCTTTAAGGAAGACTTTATATGTATTTTCTTACTAAAAATATTTTAACAAACTAATGCTGGTTCTTTAAATAATTTTAGAGCATCCCATTTGGTCTGAAGTCTGCTGTTGAAAGAGGCTTGTCCGCTGTCTTCCACACATTTAGCCGTAAGACCTCAAGCTCCACAATCAATGTCTCCGATGAGGCAGGCTATGCCATTTTCCACCATGCTGCCCTGCACAACCGGGTCTCCATCATATGTCAGCTGTGCAACGCCAACTTCAACGTCAACCAGAGGCGCTTCATCATGTTCAGCCAAGGTTTCATTCCATTTCCAAACCCTGCTCAGCACTAACTAAGCCCAATTAATATAAAACAGAATCTGATGATTTAAAGGCAGCGAGTAGACAGCTGTCCTTTAAGCACCGTTTAACATGAAAAGAATTTTTGGTAATTAAAAATGTTGTATTCATCCTTGTCTTTCTCAGACTTCCATCTGTTGATAAATAGGTACATTTCACAGAATGAATGAATAAGTAACTCTGCTAACAATATTACTGCTACATCAGCACTCTCTCCCAGCTGCAAGTTTTAATCTGCTTTTAAGGGGGGGGGGGTGGGTTTCCCAGCCTTCATGTCTCTGCTAGAAACCTTACTCCACATTGTCTGATGTAAGCCTGCTTTCTGTATCAACACACAAACTCCTATATATTGGTAATCATGTTTCTATGTGGATTTTCTCTTTGAGCAGAGTCATCTAAAATGGATATGAAAAAAGAAAGAAACGGTAAGGCATAAGTGAAGTAAGTGTATATATTAAAAGATTATTGTATATGTTTAAACTTTTGTTGGGTGTGGTATTATAAGTCTGAAATTCCAGCACATGGAAGACAGAAGCAGGAAACAGGAGTTAAGGTCATTCTTAATTATATACTGAATTTGAGACTAGCCTAGGCTGCATGAAATTCTGTCTTGAAAATGAACAATTGCCTCATCAAAAGTTAAAGAATAAAACATCTTATAGTATATAATCCACAAATGTTTTGTTGCATAAAATGTAAAATAATGAGGTTTCATTTTCATTTGGAGTATAATTTTTCTGCCCATGTTTATTGATATTCAGAAATTAGGTATTCCTTTTTTATAATATTTAACTAGGAATTTGCCACCATCTTAGACTTGTTTTATGAATTCAGTTTCCAAAGTGGTTTTGGAAGCTTGTACATAAGCAGCTAAGAGCTGGGAATGTAGCTTAGCTCTATGGTGCTTGCCCAGCGTATGCAAGGTCCTGAATTCAATCTCTAGCATCCTGTTCCCACAGACAAGTTAATGTAATTTAGGCATTCTGCCATCTAGTGGCCATAATGATGTATGGGCTCTGAAAAATGATTACTTTTGGTGGAGATCAAAGTTTTGAGATAAGCATTGGATATACAAACAAAATAAAAGCATCCTTGTCCTCAAATTTCCATTTCCTTTAAGAGATTTACCACATAGCTTCAGAGTCTACATTAGGTAATTAAAGAAGAATTCTTTCATAACAACAAGAAAAACAAACCGAACAAACTACAAGACCCATATTGGCAAAGGGCAGAGAGGAACCAGGGACTACAGTGAAGAGACACAGTGTCCCTGACAGCACTGCAGAGGGGACATGATCTTATCTTTCTCCTCCTTCAAGCTCCTTCCAGGGCGCCCTACTATCAGGAGCTGGGCAGAAGCTGATATGATAGATCTCTCAGAAGTTTCAGCAGCCATGCTTGCCCATGGCAAGCCTCTAGCAATTCGTTAACTGCAGTCAGCCTTCCTTCTGCTGGTCACATTGGAAGTTCTGTTCGATGGCACTGCGGATAGTCTGGTTGCTCTACTTCTAGGCACTTTACAACCTAGAGCCTATCAGTTTGCCCTTTGGTGTGACTTCTGTCATGAATTCTGAAAGGCCTTTTAGTTTTCTGTTGAGCTCTATATTTGTGATTAGAGTTGACCATCAGTTGTCACTTCTGATCATATACACATTACTAGAAATTGGGAGACGAAGCAAGAACTTTTAAATTTAGTATTTAAGAAAAATTTTGGTCCATTTTGTTATTGTCTTTCTGTCTCAACTTTCTCATAATGCAATGTATGGCCACCAATCCCAGCCAGCTTATTAGAACTTTAATCTGGTTTGGTACTAAAAATTTGTAAACCAACTATTACCAAAGATTCAGTCACAGTAAATATAAATGACAGCTGTCCTGCTCTTCTTATACCTTCTACTCATGGGACTGTCTGTTACATACTAAAGATTACAAACTGCTGTCTCTTTGTAATCTCTGTCCAAGGACTTCAGAGTAACACAGCACAGAGTGTCGAAGTCTGTTCTTCCCCCAGAGTACACATGGTGGATAGTGAGACCCCACACGCTGCCAAGATTTGGCTTGCCAGAGGTCCCAGAGAGTAGTTAAGTCCTGAGACTGCTCACAGTGCCACTGTTAAAACCACAACCGACGCACAGACTGGTCAGACATATGATGTTACACTGAACTGAAGTGTCCACACAACATGCCTAGTACTGCCAAGAGCCTAAAGGTCAAGTAACCACCTAAGCCTAATGACATGGGCCTGTTATACCAGCTTCTTGAGACCTATTAGCAAGAAGACTGAAAGTTTAAGGGCTAACCTGGGCAACTAAATATAATTATATTTCAATATAAAATGTATGTATTATATACAAATATATATATATTTCCATGCTATTTTTTTGTTCAAAAAGTATAATTTTTCCAGATATTCCAAGTTAAGCAAAGAGATATAAGATTGCCCAAATAATTGTTTTAGTGCTTACTTTGAGTTTTTAAAAAATATTATAAAGCAGTAAGCTGTATGGTTGGTCTCATAAAGGCATGTTTATTTACTGTTTATTTATTTGGGGAGTGCTAGCTCTTTGACTACTGGACAATTGCTCTTCATCTCAGGTCCAACACCTCTACACCTGGCCGCACAAGCTTGTTCACTGGAAGCAACCATCTGTCTACTTTGCTTCAAAGCTGATTACACACTTACCGAGAAAAGAGGCTGGATGCCAATCCACTTTGCTGCCTTCTATGATAACATCTGCATCATCATTGCACTCTGTAGGAAGGATCCTAGTTTGCTAGAGGCTGAGGCAACAGCTGAGTGAGTTATTGAGCATTTGTAAGAATAAGAACTTCTGCTTTTCTGACTACCATCGACACTGAGGTCATAATTGATTTGGGGGACTTGAAGGGAAGCAAAGCACTGATGCCCTCTCTGGTTCTCATCTTTTTTCTTTTATGGTTTAGCCTTGGAATTTAAAGACTAGAGCTTCTATCCACCTCTGTGTGTCTCTTAGAGGAATAAAGAGTGGATCCTGGGAATTTCTTTAACTTTTGTATCAATAGTATAGCTTCACAAATAGGTTTATTAGGCTAACCATGTTACTAAGGAAGAGAAAGTTGTTCTTGTTTCCCATATAATCCCCTGGTGGTTCCAGATCAAGGTAGATAGAATGTATCTCAGCTGAAGTAGCTACTTGTATCTAGCAGAGATACAAGCAAAGTTTCATAATTTTGCTGAAGAACAATTTTTTAGAGTAGAGGTGTAAATTTTTTCCTAAGGATTGTCTAGGAATCCAAAGACCAGGTGATTATTTTGATTTCATGAAACTATTCATGGATATGTTAGTCTTAAGTCTTCAAGTTGTGTGTCTGTTATTTGCATACAGGCTTGGACTTATTGCTCCTTAACATACGCCATGTCCATTTTCTTGGCTGGATTATAGACAGCAGTAAAAAGATGGAAGGCATCAGCACACGCCTTTCCCTTCACAGAGGTGCCCTTGCAACTTCCACTACTGTCCTGTTAGCTGCACTGTTTGCGTCGTCATATACCTACCTATGAGGGAAGATGGGAGATGGACACTGGATTGGATAACCAACCATGCATACAACTCAAAGAGCTTCATTATCTAAATCAACAGTCAGTCAGTTTTCATACTGTTAGCTTCTGCAATGGGGAAACTGGGATTTGCAATTGAATATAAAATATTTTAAAATGTGTTTGACAACTATCAAATCTATTTGGTATTTGTAAGGTAGATTGATATTATCTGATTATGTTTCTACTAATTTATAGAACTATAAAAGATTAGATAGGATAGTGTATTTTAATTACTTTGTATAGTATCAACTTCCAAACACATAAGGTATAATAATTGAGGAAGAGGACAGAGATGACTACTAAGGACAGGTAGGCAGGAAGGCAAATTTGTGGAATTGAGAGAATGAGAATCTAAAGGAAGATGAAGGGGTAGTATAAATTAGAGTCCTGTCAGTGATACAATAAAGGGGAATGTGATGTACATGTGCTCAACACTGTGACCATGTGTGCTTGACTTCAGGAATCAGTGCACTCCGCTGTTACTTGCTGCCACTTCAGGAGCCCTAGACACCATTCAGTACCTGTTTTCTCTTGGTGCGAACTGGAGAAAAACAGACACAAAGGGAAACAACATCATCCACCTGTCAGTGCTTACTTTTCATACAGAGGTACTTAAGTACATCATAGAGTTGAAAATCCCTGAGCTCCCGGTTTGGAAAACTCTGGTGGGTGAGTATAGAGCACAAGATTTCATTGTAAGGAAAGGTTCTGATCATTCTGTCATATGATCCTTGGTATGGTTACCTGTGAATAAGTAAGATGGAATATGTATGTCTTTAAAATTAAAAATCATGAAATAAATTTATGCATTGAATCCAACAATAGTACAGTTGATAAGGGGAACTATATTTTTGTGTGCAAAAGTAGTTTGATTTCTTACTTAAGATTGGCAACCAAAAATGAACTATATCTTACACAATTATGTTTACTCTTATTTCCCAACTTTCTTAGAAGTCAGAGCATCATTTTCTCCATTAAAAATCAAATTCCAAAAGGAAAGAGAAAGAAAAAGAGGAAATTCAAGCTTAAATAGAAAAGGTTCTTTTGTATTAACTCCTTACTCCAAATTTTAGAAGCAGTTTTAGAAAAGCTTTCCTTCACATTTGATGGATGTTCTATGCAAAATGTTGTGTTCAATTTAGCTAGAAAAACAAGGATAAGTGTTACACAATCAATTGAATGTACATGTTACAATTTATTCCTCCCCCAAGCCACATTAAATTACATGAAAATTAAACAATGAATCAGCAGCAGAAGCAGTCAAGATTCAAGAAAACAGGAGTGTTGGGCCTAGGCAGCTGCCTCTTAGACTTAGTGTTCCAGAAAATTCCAAGCCGTCATTAGGAAAGCTGAGAACTTCTCAAACATATAGCTCACAGTCCTCCAAAGGCTAGGAAACAGGCAGTGCCAGGGCTCTCCACAGACCCCAACCAGAAAGGCCAGCAGCTCCTGAGGCTGCCTTTCTCCTTGGTGAACAGAGTGCAAAGGGTGACAGCAGAGGGGCGCTCCAGAGTGGAGCCAGTCTTAATTAGGCAAAGGAAAGTGTCACTGAGTCAGGAAAAACCAAGGCGAGTCTCAAATAGAGAAAGATTAGATCCAGGAAAAATAACAGTGAGGAATAAGACAACACCATGGGTTACTACCATGCCCAGATAAGAGTGATGCTCTATAGGCAGCGTAAATCCAAAGTACTGATTCAAGTAACAACTATAAACACAAGGAAACAGACATACAGAAATGGCAGAGCAACACTGAGCTGGTTTCCCATTTCCCATAACTTGAGGCCACAGACAAAGCCTAAGACCATGGTAGCAAGATGCAGCACCATGCCAAACTAGGCGGATCTGTGGACCGCACAGTCCAAGGTACTGCTTTCAGAGAGGTGAACTTGAATTCACAATATTTTACTGTAGATGTTTTAGAGGTATATAATTTTGAATCATGAGCATAAAATAAAAATTAAATAGAAATGAGATGGTGTGAGAACTGATGTTTTCCAATTGGATAACATACAGTTACTATTTAAACCTGACTCTTCTGGTTTAACATGCTCGGCTCTTTGAGCTACCAAGACAGCTCAGTAAGGAGCTAGCTACCTTGCAAGCATGAGGGCCTGAATCCAGAGGCTAAGCACACAAGCAAACGTGGGCATTGCAGCTTGTTTGTAACCCTTGCACTTGGGTTTGCAAAACAGTTTAAGATTTTCCCCAGCTCTGTGTTTAAGCAAGCTAGAACTATTATAAAGATAAGGGTATGAGGTTAGTTTAATGTATACATGGAAATTTGCACATTCCCAAGAACCCCCAAAATTGCATGAAGATTAAGCAGCAGGCAAGAACTCAAGGGAAAACAAAGGAGAATATGACAATAAAAATGGGAGGCAGGCCAGTTCCTAGTGCTCACTGGCCATCCAGTCTAGCCAACTGATGAGCTCCAGGTTTAGTGGAAATGCTGTCTCAAAAATTAAGGTAGAGTCACTCAGGAGGCAGAGGCAGGTGGATCTCTGTGAGTTTGAGGCTAGCCTAGTCTACATTCCAGGACAGTTAGGGCTAAAACAGAGAAAATGTCTTGAAAAACCAAAACCAACCAATCAACTAAACAAGACAAAACCAAAAAAACCAAAACCAAACCAAACTAAAAAAAAAAAAAAAAATTAAGGTAGAAAAGAAATAGTGAAAGGTGCTTGATGTTGACCTCTCCATCCTCCATACAAATATACATTTATGAACAAATAAAACACACATTCACACAAATCCCAGACATATGCACACACACAAAATACACATGAATGCACACTACAAAACAAACATATACACATAAATTCACATGTGGGTATACACGCAAAGCCATTCACTCAAACACTACATACAAAATATGGACACAAATGCACACACACAAATCATTTTCATTCACTATAAACTAACACTATAAACAAATTATTGTAAATGCACACACAGAAACCACACATTCACAGAAACACCACACACACACACACATACACACAAACTCACACTTTTAAAAAGTGATGTTCAGCTATTTGTTCAAAATGGTGTCAGCACCAATCTTGGAAGACATTTCTGAGTACATGAGCCCAAGGAGATATTGGGAAATGCCACAGTGTTTATTTTTATGCACATATGTTGTGGCATCTTAATCTTTTAAAAGAGTAACTGTGAGGATCAACTTGACTCAGACAACCATTACAAATACTTCTAAGTCTGAACCTTGATAAGGATGACTTAATGGCGTATATAACTCCAATTGGCCACTACTTCCAGTAGCCATGGTTGCAAAGTCCTGGTAATTACATGATAACAACACCAGCAGAATAACAATTAGAAGCAAGTTAATTATTAGCCTTTGGAGTAGAAGCTAAAACTTAAGAGCAGTTTCAGTAAGGACCAGGCCACTTCTGAACATAGAAGTCAGAGAGAGACGAAGGAAAGATACAGCCCCATGTTTTCTTGTACCATAGACTTTGTTTAGAAGCTGTATATAGTGTTTTATCTCTTTTTTTGGAGTTTAAATTCATGCTATATGTTTAAAAATTATATAAATAATTTTCAGGAAATATACTAATTTAATGGCTATTAAAATCATATTGATTAAGGTAGTTTACTTTGCCATCCTTAAAATCTTACTCAAATTTTATTCAAAATTAATCATAGGCACATTAGAAATATATTATTTTTCTAATGAATTTGAACCGCATTTCTAGGCAGTGTTACAATTTAGGCCAAAGACAAATAATTTAGGAATTTTCAGTAATTATATATGTATTACAAGCCTTAAAGATTAGCTTTTGTTACTGCTACAAGTGCCCAAGATAATCAACTTATGCAGAGCAGCTCTATTTAGGCCCACAGGATTGGCTGGGATGAAGTAATAACCCTTATTACAGGATCCTATGGCAGAGGCCCATTACCTGTTTGCTTCATGAGACGTATAATAAAACAGAGAGACAGGAAAAGGAAGAGATGGAATCCCGCAATCCTCTTCATGAATACTTTCCCCAATGATCTTAAATTTCTACCAAACCCCACTCTTAAAGTTCCCGTCATTACTGAATAGCACCAAGCTAGACCCCAATAGACACGAGTGGTGACTAAACCGTTAGGAAGGGCCTTTGAGTGCCACCCCAGGTCCAAGCTATAGCCCATGATTATCCACCCAGCATCTCCCAAATGACCATAAACATGGAATGAATGTAGCCTATGCGGTTGGTGGTGGGATGATTTTTAACTCTTGTGTTCACTTCACCTATATAAAAAATGTACAGCCATTCCATTGCCTCTGATGTGAATTACAACTGTGTTTTTCTGTTGAATACTTACCAGAAATGTTGCAGTGTGAAAGCTTCAAACGAAGGATGATGGCTGTCATGTCCTTAGAAGTAATTTGCTTAGCAGATGATCAATACTGGCGATGTATTCTGGACGCAGGTGATATAAATTATATTAACTAACTTTTTCTTATCATATTTTAAGTAGAGCTATAATGTACCCAGGTAAACCACACACACACACACACACACACACACACACACACACACACAAATTATACAAGCCTGAGTGCTAGGGTTTTTCTCCCAACTTTATCTTATAATATATATTAGCATAATATATTGAGATAGGGTCTCACATATAGCCTAGGCTGGTCTTGAGCTTGTAATCTTCTTGTGTCACCATTTTTTAAATTAAAAATGTATACAATTTTTTTTTGCCCTCCCTTACTCCTCCTGGATCCTCCCTTCCTCTCTACCTACTCAACTCTTGTTTTTTTTTTCCTTGCTCTGTTTCTAAACAAACAAGCAAACAAAACAAAAACACAGGAAACAAAAACAAAGCAAGAAAAAGAGCACAAGTGTCCCCAAAACATAAATAAAAACAAGCAGGCAAAAATCTGAAAAGACAAAAATGTCAGAACAAAGCAAATTAAACAAAGAAAATACCACAGGTTTCTTTTCCTTATTGTTGTTGGCAGTTGCTCCTGGGCATGGGGTCTGCCTGGGAACATGGCTGATATTCCTAGTGAGACCCCATTAGAGAAATCTAAGTTTCTCTTTGCCAGTGGGGTTCAAATGCTCTTGCTCAGGATAGATGTTCTTTATGGTCTTTCCACCTCCTCTTCTACATAGACTCCTGAAGACATCCCATTTAGGACTAAGTGCTATTAAATCTCTCATTCTCTGCAAATTGTTCAGTTGTGGGTCTTTGAGTTAGAGAGTCAAGAGGAAACTTTGCAGATGTGGGCTGAGTGAGGCACTGACCTTTGAATATAGCGGCGTGTCATTAGGAATCATCTGATCACCAGGTTCCTTTGGCAGATTGATAATGGTTTCTCCAAAGGTCCATGACTAGCCATAGGGTCTTGGCTAAACTAGCATTGTCAGCTGTGGTTTCCTTTACTCGAGGCTTGTTGAACACTAGGTTTACAAGCATATGCAATCAAGCATTGGTTTAAAAATAGTTTTTTACCTCTAAAGGACACCTTTTAGTTGATTTTAAGCTTTTTTTTTTCCCTTTAAGATCACTTTTGTCAACTTTGTGTCTTATTTTTCAGGTGAAAATTGCACATAACCCCCCCCCCCCCAAAATCCCTACATACTTTATAGAGGAACTCTATTTCTCTAAAGACTTAAAATTTTAAGAAGTAATAAAAGTAACTCTATCCAGCTAGTTGTTCTAGTTGGATACTGGTTAGGAAAACTACCCTGACAAAAACAACTTAGGGAAGAAAGTGCTTATTTTAACTTATAATTCCAGGTTACAATGAGTCATTACAGGGAAGTCAAGGATTCAGAAACTTGAGTCAGCTAGTTACATACATCCCAGTTAGTGGCAGAGAAGAGTAAATGTGTGCATGCAAGCCTTTTTGTACCCAGCCCTCTTGCTACACTTACATTCAGGAGTCCCTGACTAGGTCGTGGTGTTAGCCAGTTGATATAGATGAGTTCTTACATCAATTAACAGTAGTAAGACAAACAATCATCCCCCTATAAGCTAATCTTATCTAGACAGTCCTTCACTGAGACTCTCTTTTTAGTTGATTCTAGATTAATTATAGTGAGGTTACTGTTCCATTTTACTAGATCAGCACGTTTTCACATTTAGTTTTCTTTTTTAACTAATAAAAACTATATTTACTCAAAGCATTCAGAATATCAACAAAACAGCTGCAACTTTTTTTTTGCAATTACAGAATGCTATTCAGTTAACAGAACAATTATCTTCATATAAGCTGCATCAGAGACAACTGAAGATGAAAAAAAATCAAAACAAAAGAAATCAAAAGAAAAAAAACAAAACAAACACCAAACTACTTTCCCTATATAGAATTAATTTTTGCTGTGTACCAACAAGAACCTGCTTTAAATTTCCATGCCAATTTACAACCCCCAGATTGTATCAGGCAAGGTTAGTGGCTATTGAAAATACCACCAGGACAGGGCTATCTAAAGACACATTCAGTAGTGTGTTAACTATACAAAGAAAAAAAAGACACTGTACAGTTTAAAAAATCTTACACAGCCTTACTTTCAATTTTTTAAAAAGGAGTGAGTTGTGTACAGGGGAGTTAAATTCTTTATAGACTGCACTAGAACCAACTTATTCATCACCATCTTCATCTTCCCTCTTCTTCCTCCCCTTCCTCTTCATCCTCCTCATCTTCCTCTTCCTTTTCTTTCTTGCTCTTTTCAGCCTTGACTAATTCCCTTTTCACCACACCAGGTTTTCCTTTAGTTCTGTAGGCAGCAATATTCTTGTACTTCTCCTTCAGCTTGGCGGCCTTTTTCTCACAGGGCTGCTTGTCATCCCTGGCAGTGTTGTTCCACATCACCCTGAGTTTCTTTGCCACATCATCAATGAATAAGCCAGGATGCTCGCCTTTGATTTTTGGACAGCTCTTAGAACAGAACAAGAAGAAGGCCGAAGGAGGCCTCTTGGGTGCATTGGGGTCCTTGAATATTTTTAGTCTCCCCTTTGGGAGAGGATGTAGATTTTCATTTCTTTTTTATAATGAGCCTTGTCAGCCTTTGCCATATCTTCAAATTTCCCCTTTTCTTTAGCAGACAAGGTCTTCCACCTCTCTGAGCACTTCTTGGAGAACTCTGAGAAGTTGACAGAAGCATCGGGAGCTGCTTCTTGTGCTCCTCCTGGGAAGTTTGCACAAAGAATGTGTATGAGCACATTTTGCCTCTCGGCTTCTTAGGATCTCTTTTGCCCATGTTTGGTTGATTTTCCTCCTAAAGGCAGAGTTGCCCAGTGTCTGTCCTGCTCTCGCTTGTCCCGGCACTGTCTCTGTGGAGCTCAATGTACTGCAGTGGCTGTCCACATTTAGTTTTAAGACAACATATGATAACACATCAATAATTAAGCAAATGCTGCCACATAAAGACAATTCAGTACCCAGAAAAGAACTTCACCATGTGGTATTGTAGACATCATGCTGTACACCTGTGAGCCCAGCATTTAGGATGCTGAGAAGGAAGAAGAACTGTCTACATAGTGAGTTCCTATCTACATAAAAAAAATCAATTCTCATAGGCCAAAATTTGGTATTTTAATGCATATGATTATGCATGCTATAGGAAATCAAATATGCAAAGAGAAAAAGCTACTAACTTATAAATAAGACATAGTTATTTCTACATCACTTCAAGTTCTTATTCTATACTTTGTAGAACAGTCTGTAATTATTTATATTGCCAGACCATGAATGTTACTTCAATACTGTCAGGATATGTTGCCTATAAATGGATTTTGAATAATTTATGCTTATTTTAGTCTTATCTTTACAGGCACCATTCCTGCCTTAGTCAATCTGTTAAAATGTCCCAAAATAAAACTGCAGTGTAAGACTGTTGGGTTGCTGAGTAATATCTCAACTCATGTAAGTGTAGTGCATGCAATGGTGGAGGCAGGAGGCATCCCTGCTTTGATCAACCTGCTGGCTTCGGATGAACCTGAGCTCCATTCTCGCTGTGCTGTTGTTCTGTATGATATTGCTAAGTGTGAAAACAAGAATGTTATTGCCAAATATGTGAGTACTGCTTTACAGAACCCCCTTTCCCTAACAGCAACTCTCTCACACAGAAATTAGAAAGACACAGATACATGTTGTTACACAGTAACAAAACTGCTAGCGATGATGGGGAGAGGGGAGGGAAAGCTCTTCAGCCAGCAGCAGTCATTTCCATGAGTCAGGTCTGTAGCAAAGTGGGCTTAGGGGGCCTAATGCTTAGCACTGACGTAGTTTAGAGTAGTCTGGTGAGAAGATGGGGCACTTCTTATAGTGTATACTGTTTGTTTCTTGTTTAAACGAAGCTATTAGTTCTGTGTGAGAAACATATCCCAATTGTGTGCCAGAAAGAATTAGAAAAAAAAAATTGCTTTTCGTGAACACCAAGCAATTGTTGCCAGGCTTTATTTCTTCAAGTAAAACCTACCCTCATTGTGTCCACTAGTATTTAAGACCTTTCTTTAGATATTTACAAATGAAGTGAAGTAACCTGATTTGTTTCTTCAGTATGATCTGAACCATATGCATTATAAAGTGCAACTTCTGTCAGGCTTAATGCTCTACTTTGAGTTCCTGATTGTGGGAACCACTTCTATTTTCTTTGTACTCCTTTTTTTTTTTTTTTTTTAATTTGCCTTTGTTCATTTTTTAAAACTTCTCTGAAAAACTTTAATTGCTGTGTCTTATATCAGTCCTCTAGACAATATATTGAAAACATAGTCACACCCAAGTCCAACTCTGGGTTACTCAGTTTTATCAATGTAACTCTCTTTTTAATTGATTCTGGCAATAAGCCAGAACTATGACAATTTCTCTGTGTATGCAGTGTACTTAGGCTAATGCATATGTATGTGCTTATCTTAGTTCTGCAATAATCTATTTTTCCTGGGTAAGAACTACTCAGTTGTCTTAACTCACTGTGCAACAGCAGTAGACGTTTTGCTTATAAGCAATTGTTCTCTTCTAAATAAGAATGCATTTACAGAAAGCTTTTTAAAAAATTGTATCAATCTTAAACTAATTCAAATACAATTCTCTCTGTTTCTTTTTAGAATGGAATTCCAGCTCTGATAAATCTTTTAAGCCTTAACAAAGAAAATGTGCTGGTGAATGTCATGAACTGTATCCGGGTCTTATGTATAGGAAACGAAGGCAACCAGAAAGCAATGAGAGACTATAATGGTATCCAGTACCTCATCCAGTTTCTGAGTTCTGATTCCGGTGAGCCTCAACCTGTCTGTTTAAAAGTGACAGATTTACCAAATGAAGCAAACATGGAGTTGTCTATGGGCATATTTTGGATTTATTGTTGAATGGATCTAGGTATATAATATTACCCAAAATATCTGGAAAACTTAAAATCACAAAGTTTGGAGAAATAACTGACTCAAAAGTATATTAAAATGTTTAACATACACATGGATGGAGAGAGTAAGCAAAACTAATAGATACATATAAAATCAAGGTATTAACATATTACGTTTCTAAGTGCAGGTAAAATGTCTTAAGTTTTATCACCCATTCTTGCACTTTTCTGTACATTTTAAGAACAAAATAAAATGAAATGTCAATTTTGTCTATCAAGTTAGCAAGTTTCATGTATGCATTTTTAATGATAACATTTTCTTGAAGAAGACAAAGTCAAATTGATCTGCCTGAGCTCTGATTATGAAAGAATAACATGCTACCGACCCTTTTAGAAATCAATTTACTGAAATGTATTGAATTATTCCAGTAATTCTCAAGACTCTATGCTAAAGGAAAATGTACTGATAAATATCTACATGTTAAGAAAAAATTTTCCTGGAATTATTTAAAACAGTGAAAAGTTTGAAGCAACATACATTTTCAATGTGATATGACCATTAATGCAGTATTTATAAGACATTTGTGGCATTTATGCTCATAATGGAATATAGAAAACAATTCATTTGTAGTACAATTATATTGAATATGTCTATAATTATCCAAATAAGCCAGTTATCTCTATCAGAAGTAGTGGACAGGATAACCTAAATGATGAACCTGGACAGTTATTTATATTTCTGTTTCCTAAATTTTTCTTTGAACTTAAAAATTTGCTTTTGTAATATGTGGACTACCCAGAAATGTAGTATATTGTATTTTCAATGACTTGTTCCCTTACTCTTTACTCTTTTGAAGATGTGCTGAAGGCAGTGTCCTCAGCTACAATCGCTGAGGTTGGCCGTGACAATAAGGAGGTGCAGGATGCTATAGCAATGAAAGGGGCTATCCCTCCCCTGGTAGCTCTGTTTAAAGGGAAGCAGCTCAGTGTCCAAGTGAAAGGCGCAATGGCTGTGGAGTCACTGGCAAATTGCAATCCTTTAATCCAGAAGGCATTTCTGGAAAGAAAATTAACTAAGGACCTCCTCAAACTCCTAAAGGTAGGACTTTTATCTTCAGTCTTCTAGTTGTCTAGATGGTTAATTTTTGTTTGAATTGTATTTGGAGATTAGAAAAATCAAACAAAATCCTGAATGTGTATTTTATATAATATACATCTGTAATGTGTTCAGTACACATGCACTGAACGAACACCATGTTTTTTGTTTCAATAGGCCTTTCAGATAGATGTTAAGGAGCAAGGAGCCATAGCACTTTGGGCCTTAGCAGGACAAACGCTGAAACAACAAAAGTTCATGGCAGAGCAGATTGGATACAACTTCATAATAAACATGCTTTTGTCACCATCAGCTAAGATGCAGTATGTAGGTAAGTGGCTTTCTTTGTCTAACTGCTAAGGTAGTAGATGCCAAAGTCCACACCCACCTCTTACTTTGTGTTACCAGGAGGTGAAGCAGTCATAGCTCTAAGTAAGGACAGCAGGATGCACCAGAATCAAATATGTGAAGGTAACGGCATTGCCCCACTGGTTCGCCTGCTGAGGATTAATAAGATAGCAGAAGGCACACTTCTGAGCGTCATCAGAGCAGTGGGGTCCATTTGTATTGGTTTGTATGCAATCTCAATTTCCTTTTTTCCCATTAATTTTATAGATATGTTGAGTAGAGAGTGTGTACAGAATTCTGGAACACCTTTTCCATTAATTTTTGTCACTTATCTAGTTCAATAAAATGGTCACCAAAAGATAATCACCTAAGGTAGAAACATTGTTCAGAACTTAGTGAGAGCAGACAAATCAGTACTGATCAACTTCCTGGTTTCAGACTGAATTGTTCATCTTCAAACAGGTTATTTTATAAGATGGCCATCTATGTGCTGCCTTGAACAGTTGGAGCACAAAGTACAACCATAGAGAGTCAGAATCTTCATCAACATATCTAGATAGAAGTCTGCTTGTAGCTTTTAGTATCCAAAGCCTTCTTGCCACACACTGCACAGATGCCTTTTCTGTAGGCACAGCCTTGACAGTAATGAGAACTTTTACAAATTCTACAAGTGAAGAACTTATTACTTATTTTTTTTTTTGCATATGGATCAAACCTTGCTTTTTTGGAAGTCAAAGCTTTATTTTAATTAAGCTTCCTTCCCTCACTTTCTGTGGTGTCCCAGGCACCGTCCTTCCATGTGCCTGGAGTGATAACTCTGCCAAGTTTCTTTTCACACTTTTCACACACCATTCTCCCATGGGACGTCCTGTCCCCTCAACCAGCAAAGCAGGAGCAGCTGCCAAAATACATCAGCCATAATCTCAATTCCTTAAATACTAGGAGAAAATAAATAATCCAGAAAATAATGTCTCTTTCAGAGCTGGAATCTATGATATATATATATATATATATATATATATATATATTCAGATAATAAAATTCTAGTAAATGGAGGCCAATGAGATGGCTCAGTTGTAACAACAGCTTATTGCTCTTCCAGAGGCCCTAGTTTGCGTTTTAGCCTTAATATTCTTAGCACCCAGCCTGTAATTTCAGCTGGCACATAAGCACATAGACATAGTCACACAAACCAAACACATCTAGTAAATGGTAACACACACACACACATGCACACACACAAAATCTATCTATCTATCTATCTGTCTGTCTGTCTGTCTGTCTGTCTGTCTGTCTGTCTATCTATCTATCTATCTATCTTTGCTTGATCATCCACCTTACAATTGCACTTATATGGGGGTATAAAGGAGAAAAAAGGGGAAAAAATAAAGTGGCTACTGGTCATTCTACTCCCCCTAGTTAATTTAAATTTCAAAGAACAATATGTGGCTGGCTCTTTGTCAATGTTTAGAGAAGCCTAAACTTGTATTTTTTTATTTAAGTATATAAGCTTGCTATATTTATATAGTGTACACATAAATATATTTATACTATATTTAAGTATAATACAGTATATATTATATTTATAGTATATAAATATATAAACCTACAATATATGTAATGGCATTCTTTGTCAAAACAAAATTAGAATTTTAATGTATATTTACAAAAATAAAATTGACTTTTCTCCTGATATTAGATTGCAACTCGAGGTATAGAATGTTATAAAGATAATGTTTATCTTTTTACCATATGCAATTTAAGACAGCTAGAAATTTTAACTTAGTGACTAGTCATTTTTTATTAAGAAACTTTTAATAGATATAGTATTTTTAAACAATTCAGGCTGTTATTCTTTATCAATGTAGCATTTTTCAAATGTCTCTATTATAAAACCGTGTATAACTCTAATAATGAATTGTGCATGCTTATTCATTCTGCCCTTTAAAGATCTAAAGCAGGGCAGAAGTGTTGAAATAGTGTCAATATGCCATGTTCTTAAAATTTGCTTTATTACCTTAAGATAGTTTATCAACCCAAATCAAGCTAAGTTTGACTACAATTTACAATATGAAAGAAACAAAACCATCACCTCATTGGCCTATGCAACCTTACAGGTGTGGCCCACACCAGCAATCCCATGAGTCAACAATTTGTTGTCGAGGAGAATGCCTTTCCAGTGCTCATCCAGCTACTAAGAACTCACCCTTCAATTAACATAAAGGTATATACTAAGGTTTTAAATGTTTCTGTTGCAGTAAATGCAACATTTATAACACCTTTACAAATAACTTGTGTCTTAGATTTTGCAAGTTTACAAGAATAAAGACTTAACTTTTAAAGCAAAAGTCTAAAATTTTTAAGCAGAAAAGATTAATGTAGTAAATATTATTTTTTCAAATATGACATAAAGGCTTCCACAACTATTCTTTAGCTACTTCTCTTTAGCTTCCTTCTTCCTCAGTGGGTGGCATGGCACTGTTTCTCAACACAGTATGGGTTGACTGTCAGCCAATATGCGAAAGACTGAATTATAATGAATTATATTATGGTCTTTGAGAGTTAGTCACATTTCCACTCATGACCTTAATGAGCCAGCATTAATTCAAACCCTTTACCAAAGTCATAGAAATTTGGGAATTTTTAGGTGGCCAAGCAGGAAATTCTAACAACAAAAAAAAAAAATGCACTTTCTTCTCATAATTTGCTAGGGGCTGTTAGTAATGAGGAAATATATATATAATAATGTGATAGTAAATAGATATATTCCTTTGCTATCAGATCTTTCAAGACATAATGAGAAATAGAAAAATACAGATTAACATTAATAAATAGTAATATTTCTTTTTATAGATACATTATAAGAAAAGATATTGTAAGACATTCCCCTCAACCCCCACCCCTACTTTTCAGGATACAAAAGGAATGATTTAATTGTGATAGTTCAGTGAGAAATAAAGGTAAGCATAAGCTACAAATCATTTTTGGTTTAAATTATAAATAAGAATTATACAGACCTTTAGAGTATATTTCATAAAACTATGGAAGTTCCACATGAAAAACTTCCATTTTATTCATTTTTTTTCAAAAAATTTTAAACTTGTTAAAATATAACCTAAATACTTTCAGTCACTTTTCTGAAGATTAGACTCTACACTGGATAGAATATTTTGCAATAGTTATACTTTTTTCCTTTCTTTTGTTCTTTATTTTTTTCTTTTCTCATACCTCTCTATCTCACGTTTCCAAAAGGATGTCCTCAACCCCCAACCCTTGACCCACACCCCATCAGACCTCCCCACTCCCTGGAGCCTATAGTCTCTTTAGGGTTAGGTGCATCTTCTCTCACTGAGCCAAGACCTGACAGTCCTGGGCTGTGTATGTGTTGGGGGTTCATATCAGCTGGTGTATGCTGCCTGGTTGGTGGCTCATTGTTTGAGTGATGTCGGGATCTAGGTTAGTTGAGACGGCTGGGCTTTCTATAGGGTTGCCTTCTTCCTCAGTTTCTTCCTAATTCTACCACAGGGGTCACCAGCTTCTGTCTATTGGTTGGGTGTAAAGATCTGCATCTGACTCAACTGCTTGTTGGGGAGTCATGACAGGGCCCTGTTTGTGAGCACACCATAGCCTCAGTAACAGTGTCAGGCCTTGGAGCCTCCCCTTGAGCTGGATCCTAATTTGGGTCTGTCACTGGACCTCCTTTTCCTCAGGCTCTTCTCCATGTTTGACCCTGCAGTTCTTTCAGACAAGAACAATTCTGGGTCAGAGTTTTTGACTGTGGATGACACTTGATGGCCTGTCTTTCCACTGGAGGTGGACTCTACAAGTTCACTCTCCCCAGTGTAGGACATTTCATCTAAGTCCTGAGAATCTCTTACCTCCCTGGTCTGTGATACATTCTAGCGGGTCCCCCAGCTCCTGCCTTCAGAGGTTGGCCTTTTCCATTATTTCTGCTTGCCTTCAGGGCTTTAGTCTTGTCCCACTCCCTTAATACTTAATCATGTTCCCCTCTTCCCCTCCCAGTCCCCTTAACTATCCATATCCTTCCCTCCCTTCTTCCTCCTGTGATTGATTTCTTCATCCCCCCCAAGTGAGATTGAAGCATCCTCACTTGAGCCCTTCAGCTTCTTGACATTCTAGAGTTCTGTGTATTGTATCCTCGGTATTCTGTATTGATTTTTGGCCTAATGTCCACTTATTAGTGCATACATACAATGAATGTTCTTTTGGGTCTGAGTTGCCTCACTCAGGATGATATTTTCTAGTTCCATCCTGAAAAACTCATGATGTCCTCATTCTTAATAGCTGAGTAGTAAGTATTCCATTATGTAAATAAACCTCATTTCCTGTATTCATTCTTCTGTTGTGGGACATCTGGGTTGTTTCCTGCTTCTGGCTATCAAAAATAAGATTACTATGAACATAGTGGAACATGTGTCCCTGCAACATGGTGGGGTATCTTTTGGGTATATTTCCAAGAGTTACAACTCTTGCTGGGTCTTCAGGTAGCACTATGTCCAATTTTCTGAGGAACCTCCAGACTGATTTCCAGAGTGGTTGTACCAATTTGCAATTTCACAAGCAATGGAGGAGTGTTCCTCTCTCTCAACATCCTCACCAATATATGCTGTCACCTGAGTTTTTCATCTTAGCATTTCTGATTTGTGTAAGACGAAATCTCAAGAAAGGCATAATATAGCCCTTTCAAAAGCTACCTGTTAAGTGCTGCAATGTACATGCTTTGGGTTCATAATAGAAGATAACTGTAAATTAAATGACTCTAAGAACTAGAAGAGCTTCTGGTCTCCATCTGCATCCTGGACCTGAGGCTATTCTGCAGCTCTCTGTACCCAAGTCCTGACTCAAGAGAACTGGTCCCCCAGGAGTATTCCCATTCCTAGGCCCACAGGTGAGACCCCACTTTCCCCTCCAATAGCTGTGCCCAAAGCTAAGGCTGTCCAACAGTCCTCTGTACCCAGATTCTAAACTGAGAGAGCTGGTCTCTCAGGGGCGTTCTCACTCCTCAGATCAGAGGTTCACAGGCCCACAGGAGGGACAATCTCTAGTAAGAGTCAGCAAGACCAACTAACACCAGAGATAACCATATATTGAGAGGCAAGCAAAAGAAGCTAAGCAACAGAAACCAAAGCTACCCAGTTCTCTCACCAAAGCAAGTCTCGGATACCCAAACACACTGGAAAAAAAATTGGATTTAAAATCAGATCTAATGATGATGATAGAGAACTTTAAGAACACAAATATAACTCCCTTAAATAAATACAGGAGAACACAGGTAAACAAGTAGAAGCCCTTAAAGGAGGAAACACAAAAATCATAACCAAACAGGTAAAGGTATCAAAAAAAATCTAGGATCTAAAAAATGGAAATAGAAACAATAAAGAAACCACAAAAAGAGACAATCCTGGAGATAGAAAATCTAGGAAAGATATCAGTAGTCATAGTTGCAAGTATCACCAACAGGATATGATAGAAGAGAGAATGCCAGGGGCAAAAGATACCATAGAAAACGTTGACACAATAGTCAAAGAAAATGCAAAATGCAATACCCTCCTAACCCAAGACATCCAGGAAATCCAGGACATATTGAGAAGACCAAACCTAAGGATAACAGGTATAGAAGAGAGTGAAGATCCCCAACTAAATGGACCAGTAAATATTTTCAACAAAATTATAGAAGAAAACTTTGCTAACCTAAAGAAAGAGATAATCATGAAATACAAGAAGCCTACAGGACCCCAAATATATTGAACCAGAGAAGAAATTTCTCCCATAACATAATTGTCAAAACACCAAATGCACAAAACAAAGAAAGAATACTAAAAGCAGTAAGGGGAAAAGGTCAAGTAACATATAAAGGCAGGTCTGTCTTTTATAAATTACCAGAATTACACCAGACTTCTCAACAGAGACTATGAAAGCTAGAAGATCCTGGGCAGATGTCATATATATGCTAAGAAAACACAAATGCCAACCCAGGCAATTATACTCAGCAAAACTCTCAATTAACATAGATGGAGAAATTAATATATTCCATGAGAAAACCAAATTTATATAATATCTTTCTATAAATCCAGCCCTACAAAGGATAATAGATGAAAAACTCCATCACAAGAAGGAAAACTACACCCTATAAAAAGCAAGAAAGTAACCTCCTTTCCACAAGCACAAAAGAAGATATCCACACAAACATAATTCCAACTCTAACAACAAAAATAACAAGAAGCAACAGTCACTATTCTTTAATATCTCTTAACATCAATGGACCAAATTGTCCAATAAAAATACATAAACTAACCAGACTGGATATGTAAACAGGACCCAGCATTTTGTTGCATACAGGAAAAACACTTCAGAGACAAAGACAGACACTACTTTAGAAAGGCTGGGAAAATTTTTTTCCAAGCAGATGGTCCCAGGAAACAAGCAGGAGTAGCTTTCAGCCAGAGTTATTAAAAAAGATAAGGAAGGATAATTAATACTCATCAAAGGAAAAAATCTATCAAAATGAACTCTCAATTCTGAACATCTAATGCTCCAAATGCAAGGGTACCCACATTCACAAAAAAAAAAAAAAAAAAAAAAACTTTACTAAAGCTCAAAGTGCACATTCCAACTCACACAATAGTAGTGAAAACCTCCAACACCCCATTATCATCAATGGACCGATCAAAAAAATAGAAACTAAACAGAGACACAGTGAAACCTATAGAAGTTATAAACCAAATGGGTTTAACAGACATCTATAAAACATTTTATCCTTAAACGAATATACATTCTTCTCAGCACATCATGGTACCTTCTCCAAAATTGGCCATTTAATTGGTCACAAAACATGACTCATCAGTACAACAAGATTGAAATTATCTCATGCATCCTATAAGATCACCATGGACTAAGGCTGGTCTTCAATCTTCAATAGCAATGAAAACAACATAAAGCCCACATACACATGGAAGCTGAACAACAAGGAAGAAATAAAGGAATTAAAGACTTTCTAGAATTTAATGATAATGGAGGCACAATATACCCAAACAAAGGGATACATAGTGGAAAGGAAGAAGTAAAAATATTTCTATTTGTTGACAATATGATAGTATACTTAAGTAATCCCCAAAATTCCACCAGAAAGCTGCAAAACCTAATAAACAACTTCAGCAAAGTGGCTGGATATAAAATTAACGGAAACAAATCAGTAGCCTTCCTCTACTCAAAGGATAAATGGGTTGAGAAAGAAATTAGGTAAACAGCACCCTTCACGATAGTCACAAATAATATAAAATAGCTTGATATGACTCTAAACAAGCAAGTGAAAGATATGTATGACAAGAACTTTACATCTCTCAAGAAAGAAATTAAAGATCTCAGAAGATGGAAAGACCCCCCATGCTCATGGATTGGCAGGATTAATATAATAAAAATGGCCATCTTGCCAAAAGCAATCTACACATTCAATGAAAATTCCACCAAATATCAATTCTTCATAGAGTTAGAACTAGCAATTCTCAAATTCATCCAGAATAACAAAAACCCCAGGATAGCAAAACCATTCTCAACAATAAAGGAACTTGTGGAGGAATCACCATGCCAAACCTCAAGCTGTATTATAGATCAACTGTGATTTAAAAAAAAAAAAAAAAAAAAAAAAAAAACAAAAAAAAACTACTTGGTACTGGTACAGAGACAGGCAGTTAAATCAATAGAATAGAATTGAAGACCCAAAATGAATCCACACACCTATAGTCACTTGATCTTTGACAAAGGATCTAAAAAGATTCAATGGAAAAAAAGACAGCATCTTCAACAAATGTGCTGGTTCAACTTGCAGTCAGCATGTAGAAGAATGCAAATCAATTCATTCTTATGTTCTTATAAAAAGTTCAAGTCCAAGTAGATCCAGAACTTCCACATAAAACCAGATACACTCAAACTAATAGAAGAAAAAGTGGGAAAAAGCCTTGAACACATATAACTGTTCAACATCCTTAGTCATTAGGGAAATGCAAATCAAAACAACCCAGAGTCTACTTCATAAAACTCAGGTGACAGCTGATGTTTTTGAGGATGTGGAGAAAGAGGAATACTCCATTGTTGATGAGATTGGAAGCCAGTAAATCATCCTGGTGGTTCCTCAGAAAATTTAACATAATGCCAACTGAGGACACTGCTGGGCATATACCCAAAAGATGCTCCAACATATAACAAGGACACATGCTTCACTATGTTCATAGTAGCCTTATTTAAAACAGCCAGAAGCTGGAAAGAACCCAGATGTCCTTCAACATAGGAATGGACACAGAAAATGTGGTACATTTACACAATGGAGTACTATTCAGCTATTAGAAACAATGACTTCATGAAGTTATTATGTAAATGGATGGAACTAGAAAATATCATCCTGTGTGAGGTAGCCCAGTCACAAAAGAACACATATGGTATGCAGTAAGTAATAAGTGGATATTAGCTCAAAAACTCAGAACACTTAAGATATAATTCAAAGAAGAAAGACCAAAATGTAGATGCTTCAGTTTTTCTTATAAGGGGGAACAAAATACAGGGAGGAAATACAGGGACAAAGAGTGGAGCATAGACTGAAGGAAAGGCCATTCAGAGTCTGCCCAACTTGGGGATTCATCCCATATGCAGCCACTAAACCTAGTCCCTATTGCCGATGCCAAGAAGTACTTGCTGACAGGAGCCTGCTGTGGATGTCTTCTTAGAGCCTCTGCCAGAGCCTTCCTGATACAGATTAAGGTGCTTGCAGGTAACCATCAGACTGAGCATGGAGACCTTAATGGAGGAGATAGAGAAACGACTAAGGGAACTCAAGGGGTTTGCAACCTCATAGCAAGAACAATGGTATCAACCAACCAGATGCCCCAGAGCTCCCAGAGACTCAATCACTAACCAAAGAGTACACATGGAGAGACCCATGGCTCCATCCACATATGTAGCAGAGGATGGCATCGTCTGGCATTAATAGGAGGAGAAGCCCTGGTTCCTGTGAAGACTTGTTTCTTTAGTGTAGGGGAATGCCAGAGTGTTGAGGTGGGAGTGGGTTGGTGGGAGGTGGAAACCAGGAAAGGAGTATAACATTTTAAATGTAAATACATAAACTATCCAATGAAGAAAACAACTATGCTTTAATGTGTATTTTATAAATCGTTGCTTTAATTCTTAGGTGATCCCTTACACATTTACAGTTCCAGGTTTGTTAGCAACTTAAAAGAGCCTTTAAACCCATGCCAGCAAACACTTGAAAATTATGTTCAGAAATGGAAAGGATTTAACTATATGCATGACTAGGACTGTATCTCTGTATGTACCATACTGTTCCTGGCCACCCCACCCCCAGGCACCCTCCAAAGGACACGTGTGGTTGTCTCTGTACACAGAAGAGATGGAAGTTTCCTGTCCATTAATATTCATGAGGAGCAGTCCTGCAGAAGTTGTGTTAGTCCTTAAAAAGTCATCAGAGAACTATCCTCAATAATCATGCTTTAAAATATAATCATATTACCATAACGTAGTTCATATAAATATTTGCATAATGGAATATATTCTTTGGTAGTCTGTGAATAGAAGATAATTTCTGTATATCACATATTTAGGTCGAAGTGGCATTTTCGCTGGCATGTATCGTCCTAGGGAATGATTTGCTACAGAAAGAATTACAAGAAAATGAAGGATTCAAATATTCCGATGTCCTTTATCTTCTAAACTCGACAGATAAGGTAGGACCTTCACAGAACCTCTGCATGCTCACCGAAGGGGAGATAGCTCTATGGGAACGGTCTCAGTGGCCACATACTCCTCATGACATTATGCAAGTGTATTATTTAAGAGAACATACAAAAAGGTCTCTTTGTAGGTAATGATTTTGTACTGGTGATAATCAGATTTTTCAAGGAGGACTCACAGCAATCTTATGCTTGGTGACTAACCCCAAATCTGTCATTAATTGAATATTTAACTTAATTTCATGCCCTTTCATTCCCTGTCATTGCCTTCTTATCCAATACTACAGTGAGGCTTCTGAAATGCTTTATGATGAAGAAAGAACTTTTTCTAAGACAGTTAATATTAGGCAATTATTTTTCTTTAAAATTTCCCCTAACAATGTCATATTTCTCTTCCTTTAAGAATAAAATGCTTTTTAATAGGCAGTAACTCAAGAGCCAGTGAGGAACATGCCACTGAAATAATAGAAAATGATTGGTGTTTCTTCTTTTCTAGGAAATCTGCTTGAGAGCAGGTTATGCGCTAACCCTTTTTGCCTTCAATAATCGTTTTCAACAGTACTTAATACTGGAAACTGGGATGATAACCTTATCTATTTTTGAGCCTTTTCTTCAATCCGAAGTTGAAACAGAGAGAGCAATGGCAGCATTTCAGGTACATGGATCAATCCTAACATTTCATATTGGCAAGTACGTTCCTATAGTGAGCACTTCTTCACTGGGGATCCAGAAAAACATTTATTAATTTATGAAATGCAGTGCTTTGCACATTAGTCCCTCTGTCTCATGAAACGTCCATTATCCAGATTTCTTTATATGAAATGTTGTAGGTTACGTCTGATGTCTCTAATAACTGTGACAGCGGCACGCAAGCGTTTTAATCATATCATGTTTAAGAACTGTGTAGAGAAACATGGCTGGGTTGAAAACAAGTCTAACTGCAGACTGAGCTGATAGATCCCATGGTTTCTTGCACCCTGAACAGTATTTAGGTTTCTGGTGTCTTCTGCTTCTCTTCAGAGCTTTTCTCAAATTCAGCCTCATTAAGTACTTCTCTTGTAATCAAGAACAACTGTTGCAAGGATTGAAGAAAGAACAATGTGGCCTGTCATAGTCACTGCTGTGACCCTTTGGGGGAGTATATAACTGCTACCTCTCCTTCTCTTCTACTGGAGTCCACTAGAGCCCACCAAATGTTCCCACGAGCCACTAAAAATGCCCCCATTCATAAATGATTAAGGAAATCTGAGTAGAAAATGCTCATCACCAATTGTATGCCTTTTTTCTTTTAGATTATCGTATTAGCTAAAGTCATTATAGACGTTGACCATATTACTTTGTCTGCAAGAGGTGTGACTATTTTAGTTGACAGTCTGTATTCAGTCCACATTCCTACTCTTGTCATGACAGGTAAGAAGTGTCTAAAACATAAGCAAACACTTGATCAAACAAAAAACGAACCAAACAAACAACAGAAATCTAATGGCATCTACACAAAGGAACAAGCTTTGTGTCAAGACTATAAAATACTTTAGATTGGAATCTCAACAATACTAAAATATGCCTGATTTTCTCTTTCATAGTTTCAAATTATGATACCTAAAAATACTGAAATACCTACATGGAGCAATGGGTATTCACTCTGCTCACTGAACAGGAATACAGTAACTCTCAACATGGCCTTTTTGCTTTTCTAATTATTATTTCAAACTTTTAATGATATTTAGACTATAAAGTGAGAATTAAATTATGCACTGACCATTAGGTCTCAAGAAATAGATATGGTGCACAGTTTATAGATTCAAGGAAAACACTTATATACATAAAATAAATAAATTAAGACAATCTTAATAACCAAAAAAGTGAATATATTTTGGAGTACTGGAAGACAGAAAGCTTGTAACCTTAAAATGTTCTCATTCTTATATAAATAAACCTGTGTAAGTCTTAGTATGTTCACAGAAAAGCAATCAACAACAGGGGATGATTACCCTACGTTTACATATACATTTCTTTTTCTTCTTCATTTTGGTTTTGGACCCCAAATGAAACGCACACGTGAAGATAAAGCAGCCTTCAGTTATCAGTTTTAGATAATGTAAGAGCATCTCTTTGTTCTAATTCTAGGTAATTTTATAGCGAGTCTGGCTCATTCGAGAGCTGGGATTCCAGAGGCTTTTCTCACACTGGGGACCATCCAGCGGCTGTGTTACCACCTATACTCAGGCAGAGAAGAGGTAAGAACAGGCTATTTGTAAAATGAAATGCACTGCAAACAGCAACCGGTGCTTCTCCCACACAAGAGGACACTCTTTCTTGAGATGTTATGTAATTCATAATAACTCAAAAAAAGTATTAGTCATCTATGACATCTAGAATTCTGATTCTCACTCCAACAGTTAAGTAGAATTTCACAAAAGTAGTTATAATTAAACTCTTTAAAACTGTGGAGCTGTAGAGATGGTTCAAGAGCATGTAATGATGCTGCAGAGGACCCCAGTCTGGCTCCCAAAACCTGTATCGGATGGGTCACAAAAGCTTGTAACTCTAGTTCCAGGGGATCCAATGGCCCTTTTCTACTGTCCATGAGGAGGGACACACACACACACACACACACACACACACACACACTCATTCCCTCCCTCTTTCCATCTCTCTCTCCTTCCTTTAAAAGCTTACAGAAGGCCAGCATGGACAAGGAAAATCGATTACCAGTGGTGGAAAATGTGTAGAAAGTCTCTAGGCAAAGCTGTATGCATACCTTTACACATGTTTCACAATCAATCACCTCATAGCAAAAAGCACTATACATTTAAAAGGAAGATATTCTCTAATATAAGGTTTATTAAAATGTTTTTAAAAAATGTTTAAAATCTATTATCTGTTCAAATTAATCTGAGCTCAAATAATAATTTTTTAAAAAAGCCTGTGAAATGGGCTATTTTAATTCTAAGATCAAGATTGAACCTACAAAAACTTCATGTCAGAGTTCATGCCCGTAATTTCAGCACCCAGGATGCCAGGACAGGAGGATTCCTCCTCCTTCAAAACTAGCTGAGGCTACACAGAAATTTAGAATGTGCCTGTGAAAGAATGACATGCGGATTTGTGAAGGGTACCATATTATAAGAACAAATTATGGCATGGATGTAAGAAAGTGCCATAATGTATATACCAAGTACTTTGTATGACTTAAATTTTAAATACCCCATGTGCACACTAATATGCTGTGATGAAACAGAAATTTGTAATTAAAATTTTTGGAAGTATCATATAAAACTTTGTTAGTCAATGGGTGAGGCTTTTTATTTTCATTTTAAAAAATATTCTTAAAGTAATTCTAAAATGAAGCCAAATGTGCTCACAGATAGTTGTTAGTAATGACTAGAAATCAAGGGCAATTAGCAGTATTCTTTAAAAGTAGGGGCAGAGGATGTGCCCTGGACATGGGATGAGGGGCCTGGCAGGCATGAGCTGTCATGCTCCTCCCTGGTGACTGACATCTGTTTACCGACATATCTGATGCTCGAGTTTACAGAGGTTAATAATAATGATGATGATAATAGTAATAGTTGTTATTATTATTATTTGGTTTTTCAAGACAGGGTTTCTCTGTATAACAGCCCAGCCTGTGTTGGAACTCACATTGTACACCTTGCTGGCCTCAAACTCAAAGATCAATTTTCTTCTGTCTCCCTAGTGCTAGGATTAAAGATGTGCTCCACCATGCCCAGATTATAGAAATTTTCTTAAGATGTATTTTATTTTTAATGTGTGTATGTGTCTGTATATGTATGTTTATGTGCATGCAGGTCCCCATGGAGGCCAGAAGAGGGTGTTGGATCCCCTGAACTTAGAGTTCCAGGTGGTTGTAAGCTGCCCAATTATGGGTGCTGGGATCTAAACAAGGGTTCAACAGAGCTAAGTGGAGCTATGGGCTAGATAATTTTATTAGGTTTTTTGGGAATATCATACCAAGTGCTTTCATCATATTCACTCTTCCCCCTTTTAATTTTTCCTGTGCCCATCCACACTTCCACATGGACACAATTTTTAGTCCTGTTCCTATGATCCTGAATGGTATGCTTTTAGAGTGTGGCTGACTTATCAGAGCTTACTCTTTAAGAGAAAGCTGTTTCTTTCTATCCAAGCAGCTAACATTTGCCAATACTCCTGTGACTATGGGTGAGATTGTGTGCTGGAGTGTGGTCTGGGTTGGGCTTCATGGGTTTTGTGCTTGCTGTTGAAACCATTTTGAGTTCATATGTAGAAATGCCTTACTGTGTGTAGAAGACACTGTTTCCTGTAGCTAGTCACTGCCTCTGGCTCTTGAACTATTTCCTTCGCTCACCATCAATAATCCCTGAGCCTTCAGAGCCCATTACTTAAGTTTCTCATAAAATTGTGACAAACCTATTTGACACAGAGAAGTTCTACATATCTACATATGGCACCCTCAATCCAAACACTTATTAAAAATTTAAGACAAATACTGCAATGTGAATTCAAAATAATGTTCAAGAAGTATATATGAATATATTTAGCTCCAGTGGATGGTGTAATTTAAAATGGCAAAAGAGCAGATCTGTCAGTTAGATTTTTGTCATCATAAAATACTAGGAAAACTTGTAAGAAATTGCTTCTTGTTTCAGGTTCGCGCGGCATGTTCCTGTGCCCTTGGCTACCTCACTTACAATGCACATGCTTTCCGAATTCTGTTAACTGAGTGTAGGAACAAGCCTAACCAATTCCTGCGCATAACCAACAACATCAGTAAAGATGCGAAGATCAACCCTGCATTCCTAAAGGAGTTTCAAATGCAGCAGAGTGTGGGCCTTCCATCCTTAAGGTACTATGGAAGTTTCAGAGGTGACATTATTAGTAAAGAACTTAGATTTTAGGAATCTAGCATGTAAACCCCCCTTGAAATGCATATTTTCTGTGTATAGAGTATAAATTTAACCTTCAATGAATGTTGCCAAAGCCTGTTTTTATTTTTGAAGGCCATTTTTTTTTTAATCAATCTGTGTATCAAAATAAACAGCAGCAACTTTCTCTTTAATGCTTAGTGTTAAGTACTAAACATTTTCCCTCATTTTAAGTGAATAATTCTATCAAGAAAAATAGTAAAATTCACTTTATTTTTGCCTTGACATACTTCCATGATTAGCTGGAGCTATGCAAAGTCAGTAGATTTATTTTTCTATGTGTAAGCAGTTCTATGCTGAGAAAAAATCAGATTTGGTTATAACTTTCTGAAAAGTACCCTACAAAATAGAAGATCCTGTTTTAAAGTAAAGATGAGCACAAGGGGTAGTTTCCTACAGGAAAAAACAAAAAAACAGAATTCTGAAACCTTTCAGTCTGTGCTTTTTTTTTTCTTCAAAATAGTTCAAGGTGGGGCTAAAATCTCAACTGATCTTCAAATCTGCTCCTTCAAAGGCTCGGTAGTGCATTGTTAACTTGCTGTTGGTAGAAATGGAAGGTGTTGTCTCATGGCTGGGAGTCTGAACTATGAAGCTGTTCTATCACCTAGGCTTGGTGGCATTTGGTCATAATCATAGTACTGGGGAGGAGAAACAGTGCCCCACCTCACCCCCGAGCTTCTTAGACAGTCAGTCCATTCTGTTGGGTGAGTTCTAGGCTATTGACACACACACACACATATATATCACTCACACACACACACACACACACACACATACACACACACATATACACACATACACACATATACATACACACATACACACACATACATATACACATATATACACACACACATACACACACACACACACACACACCACACACACAACCACTTAGTTACGTTTCTCATCATCACAGCCACTTTAGATGCTGCAAGAATTATTGAGGCTGGAGAGCCTATGGAAATGGGCCAGAAGTGATGTCACCACCCACATGAACCCATATTTTCTCGGAAAGAAAAGCTTAGAAATCCAAGCAGCATAAAGCACAATTCTGCTGGTGTACAAGAGCCGTGAGAAGAACCAGCCTGGTCAGTCATGGGACCTTAAGTAAGCCCTTGGCAACAGTGCAGCACAGAATGATCATACCACTCCTCAAGCCAAATCCTAGGAATACCCCTCTTCCTGGAGGCCAGTGCTAAGGAGTGGGAAACCAGTCCTATCGGCCCACACTGAATGAAGAAAAATACTCTGAATGCAGATGGAGTGGTGGGTGAACAGAGGCTATAGGGATCTGATGGAGCCCTGGCTTTCCATCAGCCTTTTGTGAGAACCAAACTCCCCACAGTAGAGCAACTACTGCACAGTCCAGTTTGGAAGTGCGGGGCTCTCTGTGAGTGGCAAGCATACAGAAGTGGAAGGTAAGACAGAACACTGCACTCACAGAGAATCCTCTAAACTACCGTCTTGAAAATAGGGGTCATATTTGTTCTGGCATAATCAAGACACCCCAAAAGATAAACCAAGATGTTCAAATATTGCTGGTCTATAGATGTGGATGGAGGTGCTTTAACGTGAACACGGAAGGAGGCATAGGTGGCCCATACCCATGTAGCATATAGTCAGTGTCCTTCCGCTAATCAGGAAGCAGCATTTTATGGGATGCCTTTCCAACTCTCTCCTAGAACAGGAACTCCCACATATTCTCCATGTCATGCTGGACATTGGGAAAACTGTCAGCACCATACCTTGTCCTCTTCCTGGGTTAGGGTTATAGTTATCCACTTGTTTCCTCTCCTAGCAGAGGTTCTAATATAGCCAATATTAACTTATTGGTTTATCTGCTAGTGTAAGGGTTCCATTGCCCTGTGACACCACTGATTTTCTTTTTTCATGAGCAAGGCACTTGGCTAATATCTCAATATCCTGTAGCTTCAGCCAAAAGAAAAATTGGGCTCTTTAAGTTCCAGGGGTCATAGGGCTCCTGATAATATGCTCAAAGATAATTTATCAACATTGTCTTTAACCTAATCAAGGTTATGACATTCATTTGACATGTCATATATGTGCCCCCTCCAAAGTCAGTCATCTTTCCTAATCACAGGGACTAACTACTCTATTTATTCTGGATATAGTGCTTTGTTATGTTCCCAGATGCAATTTCCCTCCCTTCCTCTGATTCCTCAGTGGCTGGAACTAGAGATGCATAATTATTGTGCCAAATTCAAACTTCTTTTTAATTCCAACTTAGTAATAAAAATGTGGCTATGAACAGGACAATCACCAGATTTTAGGGATCCTGAGTAGACAGGATTGTTTTAACTTTAGAACTTTTGGGGAGACTGATAAATGTTATGCCTTATTCAGGATCTATTCTTCATTACCCTAAAGATATATTTTGAGAGTTATGAACTAGACAGGAAGACAGCATAAAGCTTCACTGCAGATGGATTTCCCAGACTTGACCCACAACTAAGCCAAACTTGTTGGAAGGAAACAGGGCTAAGATAAACAGTGGCTGAAATTAGTTTTTCTCAAGCATTTTTCTCAGATGATTTGTATTATTATGATTTCATTATAACGTCTTTTAAAATGGGAAGTCCAAAAAAGACTTACTGTGAAATATTTTCTCTGCTTCTACATACAGAGCTGAATTATGAGTCTTTTCAGGTAGGAAGGCATTCATATGTAGAAAAAGAGCTACTCACGATACATTATTATTATAATACAAGAAGGGAATCATTATTTTATGGTTATATAAATTAATTTTAAGTAGAGAAAAAGATAAGCCTATTTTAAGAATCCTTTAAAAACTGAAAATGTAAAAACACAATCTGAACATTGTGATAACTTACAAATAAATTTTATTCTTTCATAAATTTAATTTAGTACAAATGATTTATTTGTAGTCATTACCACAACTCTGTTGGAAATGGAAAATGTGTTCCTGTTCAATTCTGTTTTCCTCAAAATCCAGTATAAGTCCTGTCTTAGGGTTTCTACTATGTAAAAAAGACACCATGAAATATTTCACTGGGGCTGGCTTACAGTTCAGAGTTTCGTTCATTATTGTGGTAGGAAGCACGTCAGTGTGCAGGTAGACATGCTGCTAGAGACAGGACTGCTCCAGACATGGTGCTGGAGAAGGAGCTTAGATTTCTTCTGCAGGCAGCAGAAGTGACTTTGTCACCAGGCCTGGCTTGAACATTTAAGACTTCAAAGCCTGCCTCCACAGTGACACACACACTACCTCCAACAAAGCCACACCTCCTAAATAAAGCCATTCCCTATCAGCCAAGCACTCACACATATTCAAATTATCCCTTCTTCCCATCACTTCAAACACAATGTTCCATTGTAGTTATATTTAGTATTTGAAATAAGTGATCAAATATTAAGGTAGCTGCAGGCAGCATACATGCAATTTTATACATGTATGACATAGATCATTAGGCCCCCGAACATGGCACGTGGAATCTTTATTTATTCATGGTTTTCTGGTATACTATGTCTTCATTTATTTTATTATTTTGATATTTACCCCTTTTAGCCTGGAGAAGAATGGAGGACCATCTGTAATTCCTGTTTTTAAAAGAGGTAATTAATTTTTCTTTTATTTCTTTAATGCCTGCTAGTCCTGGAACTCTGTAATTCTGTTTTAGGGTTTCTATTCCTGCAATAAAACAAAAACCAAGAACAAAGGCAACTTAGGGTGAAAGGGTTTATTTCAACTTACAGCTTATAGCCCATCCGCCAGTAAAACAGGCCTGGATTTCAAGGCAGGAACCATAGACAAGAGTTGACAGATGGATTATATTTTCCTTTTTTATATACCCCAGGCCTAGTGGTGGGGGTAACATCAGCACATAGGGCAGGAACTACACACATCAACCATCAATAAAGACAATGTCCACAGGCTTGCCTGCAGGACAGAGTTATGGAAGCATTTTCTCAGTTATGTCGAGGTTTGCGTCAATACAACAAAACCCAAACTGGCAAGGCTAATCTTTAAAAATTCAAAATGTGGAAACATCCCTCCAGAAAGCATACCTGTAAGCTTCTGTTTTGTAATTATACATACAGAAGACACATTCTTTATTTAATGTCTTTCCTACAATTATCAGTTGCCAAAGATTTCTCTGGCAGGATGGCACAGTTGGTCATTGTTTCTGATAGCTGAGTAGTACTCCATTGTGTAAATGTACCACAATTTTTGTATTCATTCATCTACTGAAGGACATCTGGGTTCTTTCCAGCTTCTGGCTATTATAATTAGAGCTGTTATGAACATTGTGGTGCATGTACCTTTGTTGTATATTGGAGTGCCTCTGGGGTTTATGCCAAGAAGTGGAATAGCTGGATCTTCAGGTAGTACTATGTCTAATTTTCTGAGGAATCGCCAGACTGATTTCCAGAGTAGTTGTATCAGTTTACAACACAACCAACAGTGGAGAAGTATTCCTCTTTCTCCGCAACCTCGAAAGCATCTGCTGTCATCTGAGTTTTGGATATTGGCCAATCTGGCTGGTGTGAGGTGGAATCTCAGGGTTGTTTTGATTTGCATTTCCCTGATGGCTAAGGATGTTGAGCACTTCCTTAGATGTTTCTCAGATATTCCTCAATTGAGAATGTTTTGTTTAGTTCTGTACCCCATTTTTTAATAGGGCTCTTTGATTCTCTGCTGTCTAACTTCTTGAGTTCTTTGTATACCTTGGATATTAGGCCTCTATCTGATGTGGAGTTGGTAAAGATCTTTTCCCATTCTGTTGGTTGCCCTTTTGTTTTCTTGACGATGTCTTTAGCCTTACAGAAACTTTGCAATCTCATTAAGTCCCATTTGTTAATCTTTGACCTTGGAGCTTGAGCCATTGGTGTTTTGTTTAGAAAATTTTCTCCTGTGCCTATGTGTTCTAAGGTTTTCCCTACTTTCTCATCAAATAGTTTCAGTGTGCCTGGTTTAATGTGGAGATCTTTGATCCACTTACACTTGAGCTTTGTACAAGGAGATAAGAAAGGGTCTATTTTCATTCTTTTGCATGCTGAGTGCCAGTTGGACCAGCACCATTTGTTGAATAGGCTGTCCTTTTTCCATTGAATGTTTATAGCTCCTTTGTCAAAAATCAGGTGACCATATACTTGAGGGTTCATTTCTGGATCTTCTATTCTATTCCATTGATCCACATGCCTATTTCTGTACCAGTACTATGCAGTTTTCAGCACAATTGCCTTGTAATATAGCTTGAGGTCAGGGAGAGTGATTCCCGCAGATGTTTTCTTGTTGTAGAGGATGGATTTCGCTATTCTAGGTCTTTTGTTATTCCAGATGAAATTGCACATTGATCTTTCCAACTCAGTGAAGAAATGGGTTGGAATTTTGATGGGGATTGCATTGAATCTGTAGATTGCTTTTGGTAGGATGGCCATTTTTAAAATGTTGATCTTTCCAATCCATGAGCATGGGAGACCTTTCCATTTTCTGAGATCTTCCTCGATTTCCTTCTTTAGAGTTTGAAGTTCTTGTCATACAGGTCCTTCACTTGCTTAGTTAGAGTCACACCAAGGTATTTCATAGTTTTTGTGACTATTGTGAAGGGTATCTTTTCCCTAATTTCTTTCTTTACATGTTTGTCCTTTGAGTATAGGAAGGCTACTGATTTGTTTGAGTTGATTTTGTAACCAGCCACTTTGCTGAACTTGTTTATCAGCTGTAGGAGTTCTCTGGTGGAATTTGTCGGGTCACTTTAAGTACACTATCATGTCATCTGCAAAGAGTGATGTTTTTACATCTTCCTTTCCGATTTGTATCCCCTTGATCTTCTTTTGCTGTCTAATTGCTCCAGCCAGGAATTCCAGTACTATGTTGAATAGGTAGGGGGAGAGTGGGCAGCCTTGTTGAGGCCCTGATTTTAGTGGGATTGCTTCAAGTTTCCCACCACTAAGTTTGATGTTGGCTGTTGGTTTGCTGTATATTGTTTTTATTATGTTTAGGTATGGACCTTAGATTCCTTTCTTTCCAGGACTTTAAACATGAAGGGGTGTTGAATTTTGTCAAATGCTTTCTCAGCATCTAGTGAGATGACCATGTGATTTTGTTCTTTGAGTTTGTTTATATGGTGGATTACATTGATGGATTTCCTTATATTAAACCATCCCTGAATCCCAGGGATGAAGCCTACTTGGTCATGGTGAATGATTGTTTTGATGTGTTCTTGGATTCGGTTTGCAAGGATTTTGTTGAGTATTTTTGCATCAATGTTCATAAGTGAGATTGGTCTGAAGTTCTCTTTCCTTGTATGTTCTTTGTGTGGTTTAGGAATGAGGGCTATTGTAGCCTCAAAAAATGAGTTAGGTAGTATTCCATCTGATTCTATATTGTGGAATAGTTTGGAGAGTATTGGTGTTATGTCCGTAATAAATGTCTGATAAAATTCTGCACTGAACCCGTCTGGACCTGGGCTTTTTTTGGTTGGGAGGCTTTTGATGACTTCTTCTATTTCTTTAGGTGTTATGGGATTATTTAAATGGTTTATCTGGTCCTAGTTTAACTTTAGGATCTTGTATCTGTCTAGGAATTCATCCATTTCCTCCAGATTTTCCAACTTTGTGGAGTATAGGTTTTTGTAGTAGGATCTGATGATTTCTTGAATTTCCTCAGTTTCAGTTCTTATGTTTCCACTTTCCTTTCTGATTTTGTTAATTTGTATACTCTCTCTTTACCCTCTAGTTAGTCTGGCTAGGGGTTTATCAATCTTGTTGATTTTCTCAAACAACCAGCTCTTGGTTTTGTTGATCCTTTTGATGGTTCTTTTTGTTTCTATTTGGTCTATTTCTGCCCTAATTTTGATTATTTCTTGCCGTCTACTCCTCTTGGGTATATCTGCTTCCTTTTGTTCAAGGGCTTTTAGCTGTGCTGTCAAGTTGCTGATGTATGCTCTCTCCGGTTTCTTTTTGGAAGCGCTCAGGGCTATGAGTTTTCCTCTCAGTACTGCTTTCATTGCATCCCATAGGTTTGGGTATGTTGTGTTTTCGTTTTCATTAAATTCTAGAAAATCCTTAATTTCTTTCTTTATTTCTTCTTTGACCCTGCTATCGTTTAACAGAGCATTGTTTAGTTTCCATGTGTATGTAGGCTTTTGTTGTCTTTGTTGTTGTTAAAAGACCAGCCGTAGACCATGGTGATCTGAGAGGATGCATGGGAGTATTTCAATCTTCTTATATCGATGGAGGCTCGTTTTGTGTCCAATTATGTGGTCAATTTTTGAGAAGGTGCCATGGGGTGCTGAGAAGAAGGTGTATTCTTTTACTTTAGGATGATATGTTCTGTAGATATCTCTTAATTCCAGTTGGTTCATAGTCTCTGCTAGTTTTAACTTGTCCTTGTTCAGTTTCTGTTTCCATTGGTGAGAGTGTGGTATTAAAGTCTCCCACTATTATTGTGTGGGGTCAAATGTATTTTTTGAGCTTTAGTAGGGTTTCTTTTATGAATGTGGGTACTTTTGTATTTGGAGCATATATGTTAAGGATTGAGAGTTCCTCCTGACAGATTTCACCTGTAATGAGTAAAAAGTGTCCTTTTTTATCTTTTTTGATAACTTTTGGTTGGAAATTTACTTTATTTGATATTAGAATAGCCACTCCAGCTTTCTTCTTGGGGCTGTTTTCTTGGAAGTTTTTTTCCCAACTTTTTACTCTGAGATAGTGTCTGTCTTTGTCTCTGAGATGAGTTTCCTGTATGCAGCAAAAGGCTGGATTTTGTTTATGTATCCAGTCTGATAGTCTATGTCTCTTTATTCGGGAGTTGAGACCATTTATGTTAATAGATATCAAGGAATAGTGGTTGCTGTTTCCTGCTATTATTGCTTTTGTAGATTGAGTTGTGTCTGTGTCTCTCTCTTCTTTTGGTTTTCTTGCTTAGGAGTTTTCTTGTTTTTACTAGGATGTAGTTCCCCTCATTGTATTGGGGTTTCCACCTATAATTCATTGTAGTGCTGGGTTTGTGGTCAGATATTGTGTAAATTTAGATTTGTCTTGAAATATCTTCATCTCTCCATCTATGTTGATTGATAGTTTTGCTGGGTATAGCAGCTTGGGCTGGCACTTGTGCTCTCTTAGGGTCTGCATGATGTCTGTCCAGGCTCTTCTAGCTTTCATAATCTCTGTTGAGAAGTCGGGCGTGATTCTGATTGGTCTGCCTTTTTATCTTACCTGACCTTTTTCCCTTACTGCTTTTAGTATTCTTTCTTTGCTTTGGGCACTTGGTGTTTTGACTATTATGTGTCGGGAGGAATTTCTTTTCTGGTCCAACCTATTTGGAGTTCTGAAGGCTTCATTTATGCTCGTGGTCATCTCATTCTTAAGGGTAGGGAAGTTTTCTTCTACAATTTTGTTGAAGATATTTACTGTGCCTCTTAGTTGATATTCTTCTCCTTCTTCTATTCCTATTATCCTTAGGTTTGGTCTTCTCATTGTGTCCTGGATCTCCTGGACATTTTAGGTTAGGAGCTTTTTGTTTTTTGCATCTTCTCTGGCTGTTTTGTCTATGTTTACAATGTTGTCTTCTGCCCCCGAGATTCTCTCTTCCATCTCTTGTAGTGTATTGGAAATGCTTGCTTCTGTGACTCCTGATTTCTTTTTTAGGTGTTCTACCTCTAGGGTTATCTCTTTTAGTGTTTTCTTTATTGTGTCCATTTCCGTTTTAAATTCCTTCTTCCATTCTTTCATCTCTTTGGTTCTGTTTTCCTCTAGTTCTTTGAGTTGAGTGATTTTTTTTGTTTCCTCTTTAAAAGCTTCTGATTCTTTTTGCTTTTCCTCCCGTTCTTGTTTAAGGATCACTATCATCATCTTGAGGTATGATTTTAGGTCTGCGTCTTCTTTTTCTGGAGTGTTTGGCATTCCAATGTTTGCTGTGATGGGAGAGCTGGGTACTGGTGTTGCCAGGTTGTCTTGGTTTCCTTGGGATATGCTCTTTTGCTTTCCTCTTGCCATCTTGTTGTCAGTGATGTTCTTGCCTTTCCCTTGTACCTGGTCTGTGTCCCTGGTTCTCCACTGGTCCAGGTGGCGGATGGTCTGAGCATTGTTCTGCGCCCCAAAGCCGTTGGGTGGGAACAGAGGTCCCAATGCTGGGTTCCTGGTCCCTGGATCAGGCAGTACAGTGGCACGGTTTCCGTGCGCACTTGGCAGAGATCTCTCTGCTCCCTGGCTGCTCAGATCTCCTTCTCACCAGGCCGTAACCTTTGGGAACTGCTGTTCCATGTGGCAAATGTGCCGAGCCCTAACCATGTCTTAAACAATCTTTCTCTTACAAAATTTCATGTATAATTATCTAAAAATTCTTAGACCAAAGGCCATATTGTTTTCATTGATACAGTTTTGACTCAGTTGGTAATTGAACGCTGGGTAGTCTAGGTATATAAGGAAATCAGAACTTATATCTTACAATATTATAGATTCCTATTTTAATTTTTAAAATGTATTTTAATTCCATGTGGGGAGAGGGACATGTGTCTGAGTGAAGATGCCCAAAAGGCCAGGTGTCAGATTCCAGTAGAGGTGAATTTACAAGAAGTTGTGCACTGCTTGATGTGGGTGCTGGGTACTGACCATCAGTTCTCTGCTGAGCACTACATTGTGTAATGGGCAAGTCAACCGCTCTAAGACATTATTAGGAATGGAATAGACATGAGTTACTTATTGTTATGCACATGGTTATTAATCCACTATCCTTATAAAAGGGCCATTAGCAGTATATTTTGTCCTAGAATAACCATCTATGATATAACCCGTAAGAAAGTGGGAAAAGTAAGAATAAAGCAGGATTGGGGGATGGTCCAGTGCTTAAGAACAGATACTGGTGGTTTAGAAGGCCTGAGAATAATTTGCAGTATCCACATACAGCTCACAGCTACCTGTAATTCCAGCTTTGGGGATGTGATACGCTCATCTGGCCTCAGTGGGTACCCACACACACTCTCAACCCCCTCCTATACACAAATGGGATTCCTTTAAGAAAAGAGAAAAAGAATATTTATTCAAGATTATTTGTAGAAAGTGGTATATGTTTTAATTAGGCAAAGAAAACAAGTAATGAGATTATACTTAGGGCACTTGATTTGCAAGATGTTTGACTGTGGCTTCTTACCTCCAGGGAAAGAGCATCGAAGGAAAGCAAGACCTAAAATCCAACCAAAAGATTCTCTGACTTTAATACCTCCTGGAACTAACTTCATGGGGCTCTTAAGAACAACACACAAGGCCAACATTTCCCACAATATTTTTTCCTTTTCATCTGGAATTTCATCAGATATCATAAATGTATCAAGACCAAGAATAATGTTTTTAAACAACCTTGGGAAAGGTGAACAGAATGCCAACTCAGAGCCTGCTGAAAGCTAATAATTAAAAACAAAACGCATTTGAAACATGAAATGAGTCTTGACTGGTCTTTATCAAAGCAAATGTTTATTGTGGTAAAATACACAGCATCTTCAGGGGATGGAATCTGTGTTGTTGTCTGAATGGAAGTTATTTATATACTGAATAGATTTTCTTCCCAGAGGTTAATATGAAATTTAACCGCACATCAGTTATTGCCTGAAAAAGATAAGTGGAATTTCTATCTAGAATGCCTGTACTTATAATATTTATCAACTGCCACAAGTAGAACAATACATATTATATATGTGTGTATGTGCATGTCTATATATCTATAATGTCTCAAGAGTTAGAAACATTTTTGAGTTGGTATGCTGTTAAGAGGCTACATATTAACACTACAACCCTGAAGCTGTCAAATAATAAGTATTTCCAATGTGTGAGACTTGGAGAAACCTGGAAGGCACAATGTCTAAATACTCATAGTAGCATCTGGAGCCACTGCTCATAAGGTACACAGGGAGCATAATTAAAATATATGGAAACTAGAGTTGTCCCATTAACTACAGGGAGTACCTTTGGTTTGCATCTGGAAAACAAATTCCTTAAACAAACTAGAATTTAAAAGAACACAAAACAAACACACATCATAAAAACACAAAACTGGAAAGCCCAGACCAGTAAAAAACAAAATGCCCAAACAAGGCATGAGGCCTACCTACCCTTATGTGGGTTTATATACCCAGTGAGACTCCACTGGAGGAAAATAATTTGTTTGTTGCAAGTAAATGTTAAGACAGCTTTTTGGCTAGAGATGGAAGTTTATGTCCACTTTCATCTCTCAGGACTATGGCTCCATCTGGCTTGAACCTGTGCAGGCCCTGTGCATGCTGTAACATCCCTGAGGTCATATGTGCATTAGTCCAGTTGTGGCTTGGGGCCACTGTTTCCATACTTGCTGGCTCTAATAAACTTGCCTTGCCTCTGGCATAGCTCCCTGAACTTTAAGTGGAGGCTGTCCTCAACTCTTAAAGATTATTTTTTATCACTTGGTTGTTTCCTTTTAAGTAGAAAAGCCTCAAGATAATGTTCCAAGCTTTACTAGGTAGAACTATACCTTTAACCAAGGACCTGGGAGATCCATGCAAGAGGTTTTCTAAGATTCAAACCAGGGTGAGTTATATAGTGAGTTCTAGACACTCCTGAGCCACAGAGACTCTGTTTCAAATAAATATATTCATAATATATATTTTGGTAAATTTTCTTCCATAATTTATGTGTACTGATAGTAGTATCCATAGGAAATAATCTGCTAATTTATAATCACATACAAAATGCAAATTCAAATGTAAGATGTGAGTTCATGAACTAGTTATTTCTTCACCCTCTTCCTGTCATCCAACAGCAATCTAACAACCAAGAATACAAAGTACTGCAAGTAAAGGCTATTTCCAGACGTGCTATTTTTAAAAGGAAAACATGAGATCATATCAAAACGGAACAAAAGAATTACTTATGGAACTTTCTGAGAAGAAAGCTTAAAACAGGGCTAAAACTAAAAATGTTTTCATTCTAATCAAGAATGGTGGCTACATACCCGTAATTCTACTGCTGAAATGCTGAGGCAGAAGGATCACGAGAATCAAAGGCCAGCATGATATAAGGTGAGTCGCCTGAAAAAGGCTTTGTTCTATGCTAAATTTTTATCTTTACCTTATGGCTTTTCAATAAGACCTATTACCAGAGATTAGAAAGTGCACAAAATTAACAAATTGTTTGAGTGCAGAGACATAATATGAACATCCAGCAGCAAAAATCAGGGGACATAAGTAACTTTGTTTCTATTAGAAAATGAAGATTTATTATTTTTTAATTTTAATGTTTGTGTTCCACATGCATGCCTGGTGCCCATGGAGATCAGAAAAGGGCGTCGGATTCCCTAGAACTGGAATTATGGATAGGTGTGAGCTGCCATGTGGGCGCTGGGGTTCTCCACAAGAACAAGAAGTACTTTAGCCCACATAGCACAGTACTTACGGCCCCAAACAGTATGTACTTACTTTACTCAGAAAAAAAAAAAAACAAAAAACAATGATAAACTTACTGTCTGCAATACCAAGTTTCAAACAAAATTACCCAAATAAGCTTTTCTCATCTCATTTATTTTCATCTTAACAAGTCAGTGTATTGCAGCAGTGGTAAAAGCTAGCTTCTATTCTTCTAATCTGAGAAATGGGGAAAAGATATTGAATCTATGGCAAGAGGCATGGAATAAAAAGAACTACTATATTGTCCCTGAGGATTTTCTTTCTTCACCTGCCAACATTAGTAAATCCTTCACCCTTTGATTTCACTGTTGTTTTTTTAAATAGTAAAAAAGCCATTCTTTTGCAAATCTATAACATGCAGTTATTGTCTTTGGGAAGAAAAAAAAACTCTTTTTTTTTTTTTTTTTTTTTTTTTTTTTTAAGGGTCTGGGGCCTAGAGAGATAACTCAGTATGTAAAGAACTTGCCTTGCAAATATGGTCCCAAGTTCAAACCCCAGAACTTAAGTAACATTGGAGGCATGGCAGTGTAACCTTATAATCCCAGTACCGGGGTGGGGGTGGGGGGTGGAGACAGAGGCTCCCTGGACTCCCTGTGCAGTAAGTCCCAGTGTTATTGGCAAAGCTCCAAGACAATGGACTGAAAGGAGGCTGGACTCAAAGGAGGCTGACAGCACTCCTGAGTGTGACACCTGGATTGTGAACCACTCCTTGCTTCCATGCACACACATACATAGATACACTTGAACATACATGTGCCCCTCCACGACTATGTATATGCACAAACATATAATAAAAATTTCAATGCCTAATGAACATATTTTAACATAATTTGATACCAAAACCTTGAAACTTAATTTTGTTGTTTAAAATATTACCTGTAGAGATCACAAATCACAGTGTCATTTTTAGTCGTGGTACTTTTATGGCCGCTTCTGCAACTTCTCTCGATATGTCTACTCCAAGAGGACATCTGCAAAAAGTCAGGGGCCACATGACTTTATTCTTGCTTAGTAACACATCACCTGCTTGCAGTTTGCACAACAGTGGGGGTAATTAAGAATCAGCACAGGTGATAACTGCCACACATACACATCAGAACAATGCATGGCAATATCTCATTCTTAAGAAACCTTAATTTTGAGTTATACTCGCAAGTTCTACTGCTCAGAAGTACTGTAAATTAGTAAGCTTAAGTCAAAATGGATGCTGGGGATACGTAGGTCAATAGTTCAATGGTAGAGTGTATGATTAAGCACATGTAAAGCCTTGGATTTCACAAACTATCAAACGACAAAATTACAAACAAAAAAGTCTTAAAATAAAACGTAAACAACAAAAGATGCCATATACAATCAAAGGTCAAAATGGTAACACTTTTTTAACATAAAATATCAAGTCTTCATTTGTTTATATTTTCACAGGTCCCTTGGTCTCCATGCCTTTTTAGCGTTCACAAGCTGGTCTGTCCTTTTCAACTTTCCCTTGCACTTTTAGACTGGAGGGCTCTTCATCTCTCACCCATGTTACCTATTCTTCCTCAGTTAAGTAAAGTGAAACTGCAGACTTCCACTTTTCCGTGGCATTGCTCAAGCTAAGACTTTAAGCTGACCACAGCTGGACAGAGCCATCAGCTCCAGCCTTCACCAGGCTGTATCTGAGGTTAGGCTGCCATGTTAAGTGATTCCTTGAGACACTACCCTGAGCTCTGGTTATCCACAATCCATATTAACAATTGGTAGTTCCTGTAGCACAACTCTCTGGTGCTGACAAGTTCAAAATACCAGAAGAAACAATGTTTAAATATAAGGTCAAGTATGAAACACAATTGTCCCATCTTATTCCCAGACTAACTTGGACAGAACTTGATACCAAATTAAAAAACTTTGGTCTTGGAACTATGGTTTGAGAGAGGAAATAAGGGTTAGTGAACAGCTGCCTTGTGGATTATTCTCATCTAGTCCTGTAGGATCCCATCTGTAACCCAGCCTCCTATCTGAACCTTATGTTGTCTTCATGGTTCCCTTAAGTCTGCTAACACTGTCCTTAGATAATGTTACACATTACAAAAGTACTGCTCATGGAGATGGTTTCTTTTACTAAAAATATTTAATGTGTATGTGTGTATGTCTGACTGCATGGATGCACACCACCTCTGTGCAGGAGCCCATGAAGGTCAGGAACTAGAGTTAAGTGTAGCTGAGGACCATTGTGCAGGTGCAGAAACAGAATCGTGGTCCTCTGTAAGAACAGTAAGAACTTTTAACCATGAAGCTATCTCTCCAGCCCAGAGATGTGTTCTTTTCTGGTAAGCAAGCAATAAGACAATGTTCATCTTTATTCAGGACCTACAAAAATAGGCTATATAGCTTGTTAAAATTTTTATAATTTAGATCTGTAGCAGAAATATTTATCAATTATTTCTCAGCTACATTCATAAAAAGCATCAATCTTCCTAAAAGTACCACCAGAGTGTCAACAAAAACTTCACATATATATTAAAAAAATACTTGTCTATCTCTGTTATAGTTTGTATAAACATGATACCACATACTTTGGTTCATATCGGATGTCTTCTACATCATGCAAAATGCCCAAGCCAGCACGTAATCTTTCAATTCCATTCCTAAATGATAAAAATCATTGAAACAACATCAATAGCCTTAAGATTTAAGGAAAGGGATTTTAGTAGATGCTAATGACTGTTCACACGATCACAACTAAATCACGTATGTCCTGTGGCTTACCATGCAATCATGACACCATTGTCAGTGCACAGCCTTGGAGGGGGACACAACAAAGTGCACCCTGCTGCATTTGCTATGATTTCCAGTGTTCTCCGAATGTACAAGTTACTTGCAACACCTCCAGATACAACCTGAAAATATTGGGATGATGAGTATTAACAGCTATCACATATAAACCAAGCCGTTATCTAAACCTGGGGAACAAAACCAGCTTCACCAACAACAAACTATGACATTTGGGGATATGTAATAAGTGATATATGGGGATAGTAATCACAATTTTAATGCTAGCATTTAAGGTATTTTCTTATTACTAGGAAGTGTCTCTGCAACATTTGCAATTATAATATACTGATGTTTTAGATTGCATTTTTTTCCTTTTGTTAGTCATTGAGCTGAGCTACTCAGCTTTTAAAAAACCATTATCCTTAATACCCACAAATCTCCAAATTTATATATTTCATTATTTTATAATTGTCAAAGTAAGATTGAAGACCTATTAAATAGAAATATCAAGACTTGTAAGCACATTTAAAGGGGTTTAATTAAAAGAGGAATAAAGGCAGCCTACTTTAGTAAAAATAGTAACAACAATGGTCATTCTGGTTTATTATATGGAAAGTACATTAAAATTGAGGGAGAAGTGCTGCCTGGGGTATTTTTTCTTATACAGGCTGTAGATATGCCCCTTAAAGATGTTATGCCTACATTGTTTGTATTCTTCATTGTTTCATATTGTCTAGTATGAGACACAAGGGCCAATTTATCCTAAATACGAAGTCAACTAGATTCCTGGGGGTAAAAGCAGACTGGAAGGTGTACTATTATGACCAGGGGAGAGGGCAGCGCTTACCAATACTGTGTTATCTGGAGATATCAAATTTTTCTGCTGGCAAAACAGAATAGCACGATGTGTTCTCTTCGCAAGGTGGCAGGCTGTTGCATGCTGTACCGCAGCAGCAATGTCTGCAGCTGATGACAGGATTTGCCCCTTCTCAATGCCTTCTTCTTTTTCCCTGAGTGTTATTAGTTTATTGGTAGTATGTTGAAGTCCCGTAAAAGAAAAATCGCAATTCTTAGCATTCTGCATGGGTGGATTGAGAGTAAAATGGAATCTATTTCCTTCTTTGGCCAAATGTTCTATAGCTTTCCCACCACTCATTGTAGAACATTCTGGATGTTTGATTAAAGAAAGTCTTCTTGCCACCTATTAAAGACAAACATTTAATATTTTTTCATGCAATATATTTTTGACTGTAAATTATTAAGAAAAAAAAATACCCACTATTGACCAAGTCAGTTTCAAACCAGAAAAGATGTATAAATGGCTCAAAATATGCAAGTCAATACATGTAATAAGTGACATTAAGAAAATAAAGATACAACACACACACACACACACACACGAGTCATAAGCTACACATTTTAAAAGTCTAAGATATAAAAATAATGATTTAAAGAATTCCTTCTAACATCCTGAATGAATACAGAAAGTCTGCTTTCAGGAATAAACAACTCTTTTCTCCAATAAACTGACCAGCAGTGTCCAAGTACTGCTTCCCTAGTTTCTCTTGCACTGGGATTGTGAAATTAAAGTTGAAATGGTTATTTAATGCTGAACTTTAAAAATAAGAATCTTGCTGGGTGGTGGTGGCCCATGCCTTTAACCTCAGCCCTCAGGAGGCAGGAGGCAGAGGCCAGCCTGGTCTACAGAGCAAGATCCAGGGCAGCCAAGACTATACAGAGAAACCCTGCCTCCAAACAAACAAACAAGTGACCTATTTTTCCCTCTATCATTTTATTTATGACAGCAGGTTCCACACTACTAAAGGAAAACTGTTGTGATGCTAATTACACAGCTGCCAATAACCACCTAAATTTCATGTTAATCTTCTCTTTTCCCTTATATGGCTTCACTCTATACAGCTCCTGGTGGCCTTACCTTCACTATGCAGACCAAGCAGGCCTAGAACTCACTGAAATCCACCTGCCTCTGCTTCCCAAAAGCTGAGAATAAAAGGCATGAACTGCTGCCATCCCTCCTTGTTTCTGATCTTAAGACCTTTATATTTTTGTACCATGCTAGTTTTCCCAAACACTTTCATAAGACGTATTTGACCAAATATATATACCAATACCTGCAAACTATTTCAACTTTTACATATAAATGTAAAATTCTTATTATTTCATTAAATGGCCAAAAGTTACAAAGTTGAGATGGACACAGTGGTGACTCACACCAAAAATGCCAGCACATGGGAGGCTAAAGCTGGAAGATCACTGAGTTTTGAGACTAGCACGGGTTACAGAATGAAGCCTATCTAAAAGAAAAAGATTTGAAGTTATTACAACTCTTAGGGCTTTTTGTTGTTGTTATTGTTTTGTTTCCCACTCTATGTAGCCCTGGCTATCCTAGGGCTCACTATGTAGACCAGGCTAGCCTCAAAGTCAGAGCTCCACATGCTTCTTGTTTTCCAAGTGCTAGGGTTAAAGATGTACCCCCACCATTCTTGGCTGTAACTCTTGATTTTTAAGACAAGATGTTGCTGCGTGGCCCAGGTTTGCCTCAAACTCATTCAAAAGTCAAGACTGGGCCTTGAATTTGAAGTCTACACTGCTACCTCCACCAAGCCTTTGGCAGTAAATTTTAAAAATAGTTTAAGCCAACTTATGTAATGTTCTGAATTGCGTGGATGAGTGAGTAGTCTGCAGACTGGGAAGAAGCAACAGGAGAGGAGAGCCTCCTCTGGAAGATTACCTTGTCAAGCATGTCACCCGGCGCTATGTCCAACGACTTTCCAAGGAGCAGAAAATCTGAAACACCTTGAACTAATGCTAACAGGCAGTGACCCCCAGAAATCAAAAGAACTAAAAAGGGAAATTCTACTTTATTGGTCAGCCTAATAGTCAGTGCGTGAGCCTCCATGTGATGAACTGGGATGAACGGCTTTTTGAGCTGGTTTACTAGCTGTAAACTAAAGGATAAGCCAACACCCAAGCTCAGCGCCAGCCCTGGTTTGATGGTGGTTGCGATTGCTGAGAGGTCGCTTGGGGAGATTCTACTGGCAGAAAGAGTTTCTTCTACTATCCGCTGAATATTTTCTCTGTGAAGTTGTTGAGCTACTGGAGGAACAATCCCACCTGTTCTGAAACAAAAAAGGGACAGTCTTTAAAAAACTAGGAAAGAGAATGTTACATTTGAAGGCATTTTCCCAAAGGAATTCTTGTATAAAGCACATTGTGTGCTTTGTAATGTAAGACCGGTACGAGCTCAATATTGTTGCAGATTTTTCATGCTGTCTTAAAAACCCATGTGTTTTACTTCTGATGAATGATGCCACCAGAATAGTATTATAAAGCATTTCAAAGAGGTCATGAACAAGGAAAGGACAGGCTAATCCATTTAGCTCAAATCAATGTTTGAGGAGAGAATTTCAGAAATTGTGTGAAGTAACTTTATATTAAACTCGATAACAGAATATGAGGAGCCCAGGCATCAAAGATGACTCATATTTGTTAGGGATAACTGGGAGAAAAAGAAGATACTAACAGTGAAAAACATGAAGAAATATTATTTTTAAACACACTGTACTTGAGGTCACAGCAGGACAGGAGATAGCTTGATATCCTAAAATAAAGTTTGGGAATTTAGTGCTCAGTGTTAGAGTGGAGATTTTGGGTCTGTATGGGACAGTGGATGATCATGCAAATGTTAAGAATTGGCAGGGAGGGTTGGGAATGTAGCTCAGTGGTAAAGCACTTGTCCAATATACCCATGGCCTTGCATTCAGTCTCTAGTATGGGAAAAACAACAAGTGGAACTTGGCCAGCAATGAATATAGCAGTGTGTAACTGGTTTACGGTCTGAGAAACAATTTCACAGGGTCTGTAAAATTTACCTCTGGTCTGAACACATCACTGTAAAATACTTGACATGTAGGATAATCTCTATATGAATCCTGACAACATTCAATAAATTTTAGTTACTACTTTATTTTTTTTTTCAGGAAATGAGAATTTAAGGAAATAATTTTATTCCAACAAGTACATTTTGTAATAAGTTTTAAAAACCATTTTTAAATATACTTATTTTATATTCTCATCACTGTTAGTAGCAATAGTATTCTCAGAGTCATTTGAATTTCAAGGCTCATTTTTTAAAAATGTAACATGTAATTTACAGTTTTATTTACTTATGGGAGGGCTGGTGAATGTAGAGCTGGTCAGAAGACAACTCGCTCAGTCAGTGTCCCCCTCCCACCAGGTGACATCATAGGCGCTGAACTCAGGTCAGGTGGGGCCTTTACTAAAGAAACAATTCACTTTCCTTAACATCCAATTTTACCTTTGTCCCCACACTTCATGCTTAGGTTAGTAACACTCGCACTGTAGTACCACCACCAAATTCAGAGCCTCTTTACTTTTCTAGCTGCGGTTTTGATTCTTGGAGACCATCACAGATTGTGATGTCAGAAATCACTAGAGAGCAATCTGTTGACTGTTTTCTCCCTCATATCAAAAATATTTATTAGATTGGAATTTGGAATTTGAGAGTTTGAATGTTTGAATTTAGGTTCTTTCCTCCCACTCATTTTTCCCCCTTGTCTTAGACCCATTTCATGCCTTCTTTGGTATTTTTTTTTTTCAGTAAAAACTATGCTAAACAATAAATAATGAGTAAAACTGTGGCCTTATTCTCCAATGATTAACAAGAGCACATTTTATAAACATGTTTTAATTTGTATAGAGAATGCAGATGATTAGGGAAATGCAGAGATAAAGGAATTGTTTAAATCTGATGAAACTAAATTGATGAGGAAGGAGAAAACTATGTCAAGCAGTACTTGAGGGTGAAGTTTACAACAACCAGATGGTTTGCTTGGATGTGGAGTGGCGAGGAAGACAGGACAGTGCCTTACCACCACACTCCCTCCACTACTCTGCAATGACCTCTGCACCATCTGTATTGACAGCAACTTTAGTAATGGCTACATTCTATTGAACCACTTAGACTTGTCAGTATCTATAGCAAGAGCTCTAAAATAACACACATTTATTTACATTCAATACATTGACATGATTATCTGGAATTTATAGATAAGAAAGCTGAAAATACTATGGTCTCAGTGTGAAGGATAAAACTATGTGTCAGCCTGAGGCAAGCAGAGACAACAGGTGGAACTCCGACCTGGTTTTGGAGCATGCACACACCCTCCCTTGTAATATACATTTGGCAGTCTAGGTCCTTTACCTGTACCCACTACGCACACACATCCCTCTCCAAACAATGTACTTAGCAACCTTAGAACTCTCTCCACCCCCACCTTTATGGGACTATATGTACTTCCATCTCTGAAAAATGCTAGAAGTTTCCCTGGCCTTGTAACAATCAAATTTAGACATTTTTATTCAAATATATTCCCAAGAAAGGTTGATTCAGCCTGAACTCATTTGGATACATATGTAATCTTAACAAAAAAATTTGTTCTAATAATCTTTTAGGGAGAATCCCCCCTAATTTACCATCTTATGCTTATGCATAATTGGGCATGCATGGGATTAAAACATGCATTATAGAAGGGGAAATACACAATAGGGAAAATGAGTATATGACCTAATCTATCAACCAAAATAAAGAACCACCCAAACTCTGCCCCTGAGTAATCAATCCCTACATTTGAACTCCATGAAAATAGTCCTGAACATTAATCTTGAGTCTTCTTAATCAGGTGGTCTGCTGCCAATCTTGACATTTATAGCCAGCACTATGGCTTTGCTTCTTTTGTTGCTCTGTGTGAGCCCTTTTCCATTCTTTGCAAAAGCAGCCAAGAACCTGGAAATAACCTAACACTGGTAGCAAACCCATTTGATATGGTGGGCTATTCATATGTATCATATACGTACTAGAATTTATAGTGTCCCAGGTACTGCCTGGCAATGGTAGGTTTCCACTTCATGCTAAGCTGAGCTGTGTGGATGATGTCACTGAACATACTTGCCTAGCATTCCACTCAAGGGGTACACTCTGGCTAAGTGGAATGTCTTTGTCTTTTTGCCTTTGTTGTTAGTGTTCACTTAGACAGCAATATTCTTTCCATCTTTGCTGAGGACCTGTGAGACAGACACTGTGCTAGCAGGGCAAGAGGAGCAGCACCGTGGTCAATACAGACAGAGAGGTTGACTGGTTGGAGGAAAGATTAGGACCAGGCAAAGATCTAATTCTTTCTAATCCTTTTTATAGATTGTAAAAAGGATTAGAAAGAAAATACACAGAACATGGTGATACAGAATGAACCTGATTTAGATGATGTGCTTAGAGTTGGCCTGTTAGTGAAGAAAATATCCAAAAGCTCAGTACATTAAAAAAAAAAGAGTCCTCAGGATGGTAATTAATTTCATGCTGCTTTTCACTGGTAGCTCTCTTTGTAGGTCGATATGACAGAAGGACCTTCTAGTAGTAACTGAACATATCAATATCCACTGAGTTTGGTTCCAGTGGTGTGTTGTTTCAGACTCTATATCCTCCAAAAATTATTCCTAGTGAAACTGCTCTTTTTGTTTACTGATCCAAAAAAGAAATCAGAGAGGATAAAGAACTTGCCTAAAATAATTCTAAAAATACCAGACATTTTTTTCACTCTTCAAATACTGGAAGTTAATAACTTTTGAGATGTATTTCAATGTATTTTGAATAATTTTAACTAATAATCTAAAAAACACAAACTAGAAATCATGTTTAAAATGTGGATTTCCACTTTCTTTTGAAAATTATGATACTCTAATGACTTTAAATTTTATATTCTTAAGTGACAATTAACTAAAGCTAAGTATATTTTACACTTTACATCCAGTCCATTTATTTAAGTCACCAGCCCTGAGGTCATCTGCAAACAACATTTTAAGTACTATGCAAATTCCATGTGTACATGTGAGTAGATTTTTTTAAACTATCAGGTGATGCTTTCCTGAGATTGCTATCTAGACCACAAAACATATATGCAGAGGAAAAAAGGCAGCATTCAGAGAAAAAAAATCATAAAAATTATTAATTCTGGGAATGATCCTTGCTTCTTTTTGTTAATAAGGATTGGCAAATGTTGAGACCCTACTGTGAACTGGAGAAGCCTTAAAAGCCAGGACAAGGTATGAGGTATTTCTACAGTAGGTTTTTATTTGTTTGTTATTTTTCTTTTTTTGAAGCAAAGTCTCACTGTGAGGCACTGGCTGACTTGGAACATCTGCCTGCCACTGCAGTGCTGTTATTAAGGCGTGTACCACAAGTATAGTTACTTATTGTGGTATTTAGTGGTCTTACACAATAGAAAATAATTTAACTATTAAATTTTGACTGTTATACATGATAAATGGGAAAGAGTGGTGCCATTTTTCTTAAAAAAAAAAAAAAAGGCAAATGAGCAGAAAATGGCCCAAATCTTTCTACTTACTTGAGATGAACTTCAGTCTGGGAGTGCAGGGCTTCTCCCAGCACTTTTCCAGTCTCATCCACCACGGCAGCCGCTGTGTCGTCACAGCTGGTTTCAATCCCCAGGACCAGCTTGGGATGAACATTAAATCGCCTTAAAAATCCACAAACTTTACTCTTTGGTGGCCTGGGGATAGCTCCTGCTGTCTTACTTAACATTAGCATATTTACTACACTACAAATCCCTAGAAAAAAAATTACAGAAATATTATGTCACTTGCAATTAATTCATTTATTTAAGCAAAATTATGAATGTTATATTATTTTTTAAGTATGCAGACTTACAGAATTTTAAGAACATTTGTTAAAAGTTATCAAAATCTTTTAGAGCCCCTAGAAATCACTGCATATAAATAAGTCAGATTTTACAAGAGAAAACGAGAGCCATAATAATTAATATTTTCAGTTGAGCATCCATAAAGTGAAACTCTAAACCACTCTACCCACCTGAGTTGTTAGCGGAGACACAAAAAGTACTAAAAATATTATATAAAATTGCCTTAGCTGTGCTTATAGTACACAAATAAAACACGAATTTCACATTTATCCCGGGTTTCATCCTCAGAATGGTCATAGATATGGAACTTCCCAAAATTAACAAGAGTCTTTTGAAATTTGGAACAGTTATTGTCCAGGCATTTTGGGTAAACCATGCTCAATACGCACTTTGTACAATAGTTAATGTTGTAGTGTAATAGTTATGTGGATAGTCCTACTGAAGATGACGTTTAAAATTAAAGACAAATAGAACAAATGAAAAATAATGGCCTCCCATTTCTTGACATCCTTCTCCCTCTTACAAAATACAGCGCACCGCATTTGGACAGAGCATTATTAAAATATATGCTCACCAATCCGGCTTAAATTTTTATTTTGAAAACAAGTCGTCTCATGAAGTTATTTGCAAACAACAAACAAACAACAAATTCCCCCCAAAACAGCATTTAGGGAAAAGACGACTGTAAAAGCTTATCCGATCTCTGGATTCACATCTCCACTTTTTGTAATAGGTTCATCACCCAAATTTTTTTCCTAAACCCTTCTCCCACATTAATTCCTCCCCAAAAGATAGAAATCCACCACTAAGCATAAACACCCTAGCATTCTCATCCAGCAAAACATGTGTGGAATGAGCAAAACTGGGGTTAGAGATAGTGAACAAGACAACTGGGAAAGCAGACCTGCAGGGACTGGGATGGGAGCAAACTACTCGCAGATTTCAGTCATGAGCTCCCACAGCCTCTCCAGAAGAATTGGGTTTCCTCAGTTTGGACAGCACAGCTGGAATAGCTGGCTGGGAATCCAGGGAATCTCTGTTGGTGGTAGTAAAGCCCCGGAACAAGAAAAACGCAGGAGCACTCCCCATCCACCTTCTTAGGAAACCGCTGGCGCCTGCTTTGCTTGGGCGCCCGGAAGTGACGCCACCGCCCTAGGGCCCGCCGTACTTCGAAAAGAAATGCTTAAAGACCTCTGGTAGCCTGAGGCATTCCTGCCAGGTTTGTGAATACTAGGACTTCTACAAAGTCACACTGATAAGTTAATCGCACTGTGCCCATACTGTGCTACATTTTAGGAAAGGGTTCTGCCCTCGGTTAGAACTTTGCTGCCACCAAGAAAAAAATGGGTAGGGTTCATTGTAACTATTTTAGGAAAACTATGGGGAAAAGAGTTTTCACCAGAAGTCAGACCAGCAAAACCAGCACTTGGTTTTCACAGAGTGAAATGGTTTGGGTTGTACAGTTTAAACAACTGCTCCATTTACCATGCCAAGTGAAGCACTGGTGGCTGGCTCATTTTGTCACCACAAAGTCAGTGTAATAGGTGGTAAGCAATCTGAAAATATTTCTGTGTGTCATTCTATAGTTCCAGATTATTAGGTCAATTTTCAGCTTTCTGTGTAGCATGCACCACTTATTGAATCTTGCTTTGTTTTTGTTGGCTTGGTTTATAAATTTGTTAGTACAATCAAATGGGTGTATACCAAATCTTTCCTTTCTACATAAATTTGAAAACTGTAATATAAGCAAAGACTTTACAATGCAAGGCCAGGAAGGGCTTGGATATACTGCTTTGCTGAGTTAAACAACAACCAGGTAAATTTTATCACAGACTAAATTCTGGGAGCAGTTACAAATAAATTCATAATTACAATGTTGAGCTTGAGACAGTTTTCTTCAATGTGTAACAATAAAGCAACACTTCTGTGCCAGTCTGGTCAGGAGAGCATAGAGTACGTGCCTCTGACTAACATTAGAATGGGCCAGGGCAATCTTGACTCTGGAGCCTGTTTGGTTAAATGCCAGAAGACACACTCATTTGTAACTGTCAGGTGAACTTAATAGGAAGGATTTTACAATACTTATTCCTTACAGGTTCCACTTAGATGTGTGCATGTGCATGAAATATATAAGTCTATATAATTCAGGTTCTTGCTAAGTTGTCCAAGCTGTTCTTTAACTCCTGGACTTAATTCTTTCCTTAGCCTCCACAGTAACTGGGCTACGAATACCCACGCTTGTACACCTACCTGGCCTTCATCATTCCTTTGTGGCAGGCTGAGTGGATGGAATTGCTGCATCTGTGGGCTGGCAAGACCAAGACCTAATCTCTTGGATTCTGCATCTGATTCCTTCCCAGGCTACGGTCTGAAAGTGACTGGACTCTAGGGTACCGAGTCACACATCAGATTGTTAGAAAACCATTCAGAGGCCATCAGAACCAGTAATTTATTAGCTTGTGAAAAATGAAATGACGCTGGAGCTAGGATAGTGAGTCTGCCGGTCTATAGTCTGTTTTCAATAAACCACAATGAAGATCAAACGCTGATTGGATGAAAACAGAAGTAAGCTTAGTGCTCTTAATGGCTAATATTTCAAGCCTGAGAAGTTACTTCCCATCTGAGCCATAGACCAGTTTCAAATAAGTCATGTGCTCTATGGCCACCTGCCTTTTTCCTTTCCAGTTTTCTTTAATAAGGAATTTCATCTTAGATGTGAGAAAAATCCTCCTTCTATAGGAAATTGTTAGTCTGGTTTTATTTTTTTTGTAAGTTTTTTTTTTCCCCTTACATGTTGTTTGCTGAGGTATTATACTTACTTTACAACTAGTCCTTCAGGTTATCTTCTTATGGCAAAGACAGAACATACATGGTCGAAAGAGCTCTCACTTCTATAGTCTTCACTACCACTGATCTCCAAAATTCATTTTTCCAAACTAAACTTTCGTACCTGGTAAACAACTATTCTCCTTTGTCTTCATGAATGTAAGTGGAAATCATAACCAGTTAATATGTTGTCTACAGTATATCAAAATTCCCTTTTAAACACAGAACCACTTTTCACTGTGCATGTTATCTTATCCATCCATCTTTTGATACTGGCACCTGGATGGCTTGTGTCCTGTGGCTGTTGTGAAGAATGCTGCTGTGAACATGTTCATGCTCCCATGTTCCTGATTTCACTTCTTTCAGACATGTACTTTGTTAGTAAGCTTTCCATCACTGTCACGAAGAACACTTTCCAAGGATGAAAGGCTGTTTTGGCACACCATTTCTGACACTTCAGTTCATGCTTTTAGGACTGTGATCAGGTGGCGAACCATGATGGGAGCACATGGTGGAAGACCATGCTCACCTGTCAGCTGAGAAATAACAATCAAGGAGAACCAATCTGGAGATAGGAATGTTCGGCCCCAAGGACCTACTCTGAATAGGCTCCATCTGAATATCTTGCATGGCAATCAAGCCTTCAGCACTGACCTTTGGAAGAACATTTTAGATCCACACCGTTCCACAAAGCAGAACTGCTGAGTCACACAAACATAACTTCTGAGGAAGCTCCTTACTCTCCAAGTATGTAGAAGTCATGCATGGTTGGAAGAGGGAAGAGAGTGAATCTCTACCCTTCCAATGTGTTAACAGTGCAAAAAGAGAAGCACATAGTTTGAGAATTCATGAGAGAAACATCTGTTCCAAAGGATCTCTGTATTTTCATAGGAAATAGTTAATATGTTAATGTTTTCACCAATTTGAAAACTAGACGATGAAGCAGAAATCATACACATTTATCCTCTTGATGTTTGTATGGTCAGTCGAAATACAAAATACTTGAAAAAAAATCTGTTCTGCAAAGCAAAAATAAGACTGACAATAAAGCTACATATGTGGAAAAATAATTTTATTCATTTTAGAATGTTATTTTCTAAATTTTATGTTCTGGGATTTAAAATTACAGAGAAACTTAGCTAAGCATTGTGGTGCAGTCTGTAATCTCAGCATTTAGGACTTGAAGTAGGAAGACTTAGAATACAACAATAGGCGGATAAGGTAGGCTAAAATTAGCAAGGTGTCATTTGACAAAAAAACTTCTTTACTTTTGGTTTAATAAGTCCATTTTGTTAAGTGTATGAAGGGAAAAGCCATCACCTGATAGCTCATGTTAAAGTTCTGAGGTTTTTGTGACCACACCGTGAATCAGTGATGTGACCATCAAATCAAAACAGCTGAGGTGATAGCAGACTGAAAAAAAAAAGTCTCATCTTGTCACCTCTGTATTTCGTTTGCATTCTATACAATAAAAAACAAAGTAGTTCTTACAGCAATCCTGCAAGTGGAGAAAGGTGAGACTGTATTTTATAGACAATGGTAACAGCCATAATAATGCTTATTCAATACTGTTAACAGTTTAAACAAGTAGCTGAAGAATTATGTGCATAAAGACTGGGAATTTGGCTCACTATAAACAGCTTGTAACTGTTATAAGACGGAATACCCTGTCCTCTATTCGTGTGAAATCAGAACTTAATGGAGGAAGGCTCATCAGTGCTGATTTGAGCTGATGCAGTGGACTGAATTAATCTTTAAGTACTTTTTCTAACTTAGTGCTGTGCCATCACACATCTATTAGGGCAACTCACACAGATACTTTTAGGTAGCTGACATGCTCTTTTAGAATCGACACAGCAACACCATAAACCGAAAATCCAAATAGGAATGTGACATGTCAAAACCATGCAGGTACCAGCTTGGCAAAACACACAAAAGTGAAAATTGCCAAGAAGGAAATAGGAAACCATTATCAAGGCACCACTTAACTACCATACTTAAGATACAGACAGGCTAGAGAGATGGTGCAGGTGTAAAAGGTGCACATCAAAGTTCCATTCCAAGCACCCAAGTGAGGCAACTCAAAGTCCCTGTAACTCAAGCTTCAGGAGCTGGAACACCTCTACTGACCTATGCAGGCACTACACTCCTGTACAACCCCACACAATCACAACTAACATCTTTAAAGTATCTACTGATGACGTTGAAATTAGTGGCTCACTCAATACTTACACAGAAGTTGCCAGAATGTCTCCTAGATTAGATTTAATTAGGTTTTATTGTTACTGTGACAGTGTGGCCTTGCAGCAAGTAGCCCTCCTCCCTTAGCCTGGCAAGTGCTGCGGTTATAGGCATGTGCCACCGCATACAGATTAGGAGAGCTATGTCCCAAATAGTTAAAGTATAAATTCTTGAAACTAGCATATTTTTTTCTTCAGGTTTAACATAACTATTCAACTGGAGGTTCAGGCCAAATTCCTGAATCACCTCATTTTCTTCTTTGTCAAACATTCATCAGTGTCTCATCCATGAAGTGCAAACCATTTAACACACTACTGATTAGTCTGAACTACTGCTTGGCTGCAGTAGCTTCCCAACTATTCTGTTTTCTATTCTCAGCTTATTTCCAACAGCAGTCAGTGAGCTGTAAATAAAATGAATCCCTTTCATCTTTTGTGTAATGTTTTCATAATTTTGACCTGGTGTGACCATCCCATGCTGTACTGTTCAGACCTCACCGGCTGCCATTCCCCTTTCTCTTTTCCCCATGCCACCGGCCTTCTCGAGCTTCCTTGAACACATTTCTGTTTGAATCTTCCTGGCAATCTTTTCTAGACTGCTGTACCTTCATTTCTTATTTAGTGGCATTCAGATTCAAATGCTGTCTCAGATGAAGCAGGTCTGCTACATGTTAATGTCCACTCATCCCATCCCATTACCTCCATGGTATTCCTAACCTGGAAGCACCTCTAGGGAAGGCAGTTTCTCTCATTTACAAACTCTGTAGCACTAAAACTGCATAACTGAGCAAGCCTCATATAGCCATGAGTAAATATTCTTTTAAAACATTGAAAGTAGAAAGCACAGAAAATGGGAAGAAAAAATTTCTAAGTATGAGTAAAAATAGAAGCATTGAAAAATGAAGTTAAACTGGGCAGTGGTAGCACATGCCTTTAATACCAGCACTCAGGAGGCAAAGGCAGGTGGATCTCTGAGTTTGAGGCCAGCCCTCCTAGTCTACAGAGCAAATTCTAGGCCTTCTTAAAAAGAAGGTGGAGTAGGAAGAGGAAGAAAAGGAGGAGGAAGAAGAGAAAGGGGAGGAGGAAGAGAAAGAGGAGGAAGAAGAAAAGAGAATACTTAATGTTAGCTTATTTTATAAATCTTAAAAGTGTCAGTGTAGTTCCGATGACTGTCTTAGAAAACTTAAAATAATCTTACACTAAGTAAAACTTTTTATTAAAGCATCAATTACCAGTTATTTAAAAATACACAAGAAAAGACAAACATACAAAGGCAGTATTAAACAATTGATTTCTAAATTCAGTACTTTTGAAATATATAACAATGATCACTACCCCTAAGTCTGTTTATTGCCACAATTGATTTATAAGTTGGTCTACAACTGTCTTCAGTCTTATATTGCTGAGTTTTTCAGCTTTATATCATTTTAGAAAGCTATTTACTTCTCTTCATACAATCAATGCTAGCAACTATAGGAAGCTTCCCCAAGTCACAAGAATTCAATGTAGTTGTTGCTGTGAATACAGGTACCACTTTGGGTCGTCTACACTAAGACTCACACATTTAAAGGGAACACTAATGGGCAAACAAAACTGTGGGGACTGAGAGCAAGAGACTAAGAGCAGGCAATGTTATCGGTTACTTCAGCTTTGCTGGCAAAGAATTCATTACTTAGGTTTGCCCATATCAGTTGGCTCCATCTCTCCTCTCTAAAGAATGACAGACAACTAAACAATACTTTTCAGCTTCTCAAGACCTGAAGTATTTGAAATAAGTTATTTTCTTAATTGGTTTAGCAGCTTTGCTTCTGGAAAAGCAGTAAAACCTACTTTCTTCCAAAATGATCATGTTGACTCAGAGCCTTGACTGTAAGATGCCTGCCTAGATTCTCTTAGAGTGAGAAATGAAGACAAACCCTCACAAATCCTGTAATATAATAAATGCAAACATGACCTCATTTGTCAATGCACAGTACTAAGCTAGAAAACCAAGAGCACACATATTAGGAAGGGGCTTGTACAAAACGAGGGTGTGTCATATAAAGTGGACTGTGTACAGTCACAAACACATGTATAGAGCTGATTCTGCTTTCTAGAAGTCTGCTTAAACTGACTATAAACAAATGATTGGGATGTTCTTTCCCTAACATAATGCCCGCCCACTATAAGCTGGACCTAATTTCTTACAAGTCCCACGTTTCCTCGGATCTAGTTACTGCACCCTCATTGTACTACCATCAATTTATACGCTGGGCCTGCCCAGCCTGCCTGTGAAGACTCTCAGAAATATACCGAGCACATTAGACAGAGGCATCCTTAAGTAGAGTTCTGCACTTCATGACAGCTTAATGAGGGAGCAGTACTTGGCCCTCTAACTTACATACCTCTTATCTCACATTATCACAGAAACAGTGCAGTTCATTAACTACTCTTTTGTTACAGGAAACCCAGTAGCACTTAACAGTTCTGTTCAGTTGCAGAAACATTTCAATACTTATTAATTCCAAATATCCGAACACCATGCAGCTGTGGCATTTTGGGAATAAGTACACTCAGGAGAGAAGCTGTGTTTAGGATGAAGTGTGTTGGATCATACTTCGTATAGAAACTTGCCAGAAAGTATCTGCAGAGATAAAAAGTCAGAATATACATAGCATCCCAAAATGAAATTACCTAGAATTAAAAAATATTATAAAAGGGGTGAATAAACACCAGTGTCTAAAAATAAAATCATTAGATAGTAAAATAATGAAACCTTTTGATTTGAAATTTAAAAAGTGAGGTGCACACCCTACATTTCTACAGTATGTGCAGAAACATACTGATGTTTGCCATTGCTGAGAGTGATGGCTTTCAAATACATTCCACGTGACTATGAGATTTCAAGTGTAGGTCATGCTCAATTAGTGCAGAGTGTTGGAAACTAGCTTTTGCACATGCAAAAATCAGTATCTCTGAAAGAAATACACATTCACTTGCCCTTATGATGACCTTGCTATAGCAGAGCAGTCTGTCTATAACCAGTCTAACTGGAAACTGAAAGATTCACCTGAAAATCCCATTGTTTTGCTACTACAGGTCACAGGAAGATCTTTTCTGTGTACCTGGAGAAATCCAAGGCTCCAGATACATGTGTAGCAGAGGATGGCCTTGTCTGATAGCAATGGGAAAGGAGGCCCTTGGTCCCAGGCCCCAGAGTAGGGGGATCCTGAAGTGTCAGGATAGGAGCAGTGTCTTAATTGTATTGTCTCTTTAGCATATGCAAGCTAATGTCAAACAGCTTAAAACTAATATAGCTGAAAACTGGAGTTAAGACTGTCTAGCCTTTCTGCCTATTATTACATTTACTTCTGTTAGATTATAGAGACATTTTCTTTTTGAGTTTAATTTTTACATGTAACAAAACTCTCTTCCACAAAATTCAGGAAAATAAAGGAAAAATTTTATTCTTTTATGATCCTTTTTCTTGAAAATGTCCTTACTGTGAATATATCTATCCCACATTTACATCCCTTACAAAGTCTTTTCACCTAATCCAGACTACACTGATATAGTATTACATATGAAGCTATATACTACAGTGTTAAAATTAAGTTACGTGTGATACGTATCACGTACAAGCTATCCAGTGTCATATTAAAAGCAATCTATGTACTTACAGGGGAAAATATGTTCTTATTTCTCAATTATACCTATATTGAGCCAAGGGAGATAGTATTTCATTTAGAATCAATTTGAGCAAAAGCACAAAAACAGGTAAGAGTTGGGTTAGGAATAAAATATTCAAATGCAGGGAATAATGATGTAGATACTCTTTTGGTAAAAAATGTAAATAGATCGGCGGCTACCAGTTCTTATGCATTTTCACACTCTGTGGAGCCGTGGGCCACTGAGCTGATTCTTTGCCCACGGTCTGTGAGCCACTCTCCCAGCTGTCTCCCTGCCAGTGGGAAACTTTTCTTACATTCCCCACAGCCTGGTAAAATCATGACTCAATAATAAATAATTTATCAATCAGATTTATATGTTAAATTCTCAATCCACAAGACATCCAGACCATAAGCTTATAACCATCTGACAAAGATATAGACTGCCCACCTAGATAAGACAAACTAACCTATAGAAACACTTAAATATTCATATCTACCTATCGCCAATTAAGACCACCTGGATCTATATCCTCCTTCTCTGGCTCCATCTTGATTCTCTTGCCTTTCCTCCTCTTTCCTTCCTAGACTTTTCCCCACCTACCTTTTCTTTTCTTCTCATCCAATGGTAGGCTGGACCCACCGTATACTGACATCATCCTACAGGTACTGGGAGAAAAGCAGACACTAGATCCTAATAGCTGCATAGTGTATCTGATTTGTTTTTTTAGAGACTCAAGTTAAGTACCACTAAGTCAGCTACCATCAGGTCAGTCTTACAACTAAAGGTCTGACCTCTATTTTTGATAAAGCACTCTTTTTTTTCAAGAAGCTTGAACTGAGCCATCTGAATAGATGGGTAGCCAATGTAACTAATTATCATCAGCAAATCATTCTTTAGGATGATTAATTTGATATGTGATGCAAAATAATAGTGTACTCATATTTCCTTAGAAGAAACAAAGACACAAATGTTCATTATCTGTGTATCTTAGAATGTATATTCACTCATGAACAGTAGTACTTTTAACTTTTCTGATTCAAGTAAAGACTGGCTTCTTACCAACTTGTTAAAAATTGTGCCTGTACCTTAAGACTTTACTTATTGATGCTACTTGCTGATAAAAGTTCTTAAGAAAAGTCAATTAAATTTGATAAACACTATTCTCTTATCCAATATATTCTCTTAACACTTCGGCCACTTACAGAATTATTGGAGAAATTGTGAAAAACTTCCGAGAAGATGTAAATTGTACTCCATAGTCAAGCTGTTCCCAGTGAGTTAGGAGCCTTGCTCTACCCTGATCGGGAGTCTCAAAAGGCGTTCCTTTTACTGCATGCAAAAACACATACATCCCCTGAAAAGCAAACAACAGAATCAAATGCAGAGTTAATCCTTACAATTAAGCATCATGATGGTTCTATGCTATTTGTGAAAGAGTATATGATTTAAACTAAGAAGTTAGGTTTTCGTAAAATTGTGAAAAATTATGTTCAGTGTCTATGAAATATAAAGCTTTCTGAGGTTTCATTCAGTGAAAACCAGTACATGGGCACTCAACAGGAATATGTTCATTAAACAAATATGAATGTTAACATATGCTACACCTACATTTATTATTGCATGCTTCACAACAGCAACCCAGCCTAAATGCTCAACAGAGTAATGATGTGACCAAATGTGGTATATATACATACTGTACGAGTTTTATTCACCGTTAATGAATGAACAAGTGTGTGTGTGTGTGTGTGTGTGTGTGTGTGTGTGTGTGTGTGTGGTATGCATCTAACTGACAAAACAGAAGATAAATTGGAAAAGGGAAGGGATAACGAGAGGGTAATGAGGGGAAGATATTTGCATACACAAGACATGAATGCAGTGGGAAAATATGAGAGAAGAGGAAGGGCGAGAGGGAGGAGGGAATCAAAGAGGGCTACTACAAGAGGATGGGTGGAAATGACAAAACATGCAATTTTTTCTCATATGTGGAATGTAGACTTAGAAAAATGCCTATGACATCAAAGTATAAGGGGCTGTTAAGGAGAAACTGGACGGTTGAGGTGTATGAGGTCAGACAGCATGAAAAAGGCATTGGTATTTGTATGCTAGATGTCATAATGAAACCCACTGTTTAGTAAATTGATTAAAATATTTGTGGAAAATGTGTAAAAAAGTTAATTTGGACAGAAAAATTATGTAACAATACCTAAGCAATTGTAGAAAGGAACTTAAGTTTTAAAGTACTTAACAGACATTTAGTGGGTGGATTATGGTTAGAGGACCTAGAACATGATGTGCATATGAAACTGAACAAGACATTACTCTTCTGAGGGGCGGGGAGACAAAAAGAAAGTCTAAGTAATGAGACATAGGGCAGAAACTTCTATACAAGTCATAGGTAGAAACTCTATAACACTTTTTTTTGTTTTAGAATCTAGAAAAAGAACAATCCTTTTTGCTGTTTTCTTCAAACCACATTGCTCTCGCTAGTATTTAAAATGGAATACTAAGAAGTTTACCCTTTTCAATGGGAAAAGATAAAATTTGCAATTAGTATAGTTAGGTCTACAGCAGTGTGTGACTAGCATGAATGACCCTCCAAGCAATTCCCAGTAATGTGCACACAACATGCACATAATCACACAAAATAATGTTTTACTGACTTTATCTTGTCTTTTACCATGCTCACTTTTAGAAGCTTTTATAACACTATTAATGGTTATTATTGTATATTATTATTATTTACTAAATAATTAGGAAAACTAATAATAATTAGGAAAAGAAAATACATATTTGGTGTACTAGCACTTAATAGTTATTGACTCAAAGAGAATATCATTCATTTTTTTATCTGGGATGATAATCCTGTGAAGTATTTACATAACTTTAAAAATGAACTGTCATGGGGCAAGAGGAATTACTTATTTATGTCTCGTGTGTGTGTGTGTGTGTGTGTATAAAAACTCCTTGGCAGTTAGGAACACTTGTTGATCTTGCAGAGGACCAAGGTTGGGTTCTCAGAACCCATGTTAGGTAGGTCACAACTGCCTCTAACTCCCAGGGGATCTAACACCCACTTCTGGCCTTCATACATACCTGAACATATGTGTGAACACACAGGCACATACAAGAAAATAAAATATATATTAAATAAATAAAAGAATGAACTTTAGCATCAAATAAAGGTAGTCACTGCAGGTTCTGAAGAGCAGTACTGTTTCTGCACCTCAGTGATTATTAGCTCCATTTCCACATGCTTAAAGCTTCACATATCACATTGTAGTTGGCTAAAATGGGAGCTCCATTTAATGGAAACCTTAAACTGTAGTCCCGCAGTTGCTATATCTATGGCTAGTCAAATTTAATTTAGTGTGTTTAGTGTGCTGAACTAAGAATGGATGAAAACCATGCTCCCCTATAGCACTGTTAGTGCCCACATCCCACTGTTCGCTCCTAGTTGTGTACTGTGACACAAGCTCAAGTTATTCAACTAATGGCATCTTAAACATGTATATTCAGTAAACAAACATACACATATCAGAGAATGCAGAGATTAAAATACAAAGAAGCCAGATGTGGCAGCTCACTCCTGAAGTCCCAGCTCTTGGGAGATTGAAACAGGATGAATGCTAAGAGTTTAAGGCCAGCCTGGGATTTGATGTTAAGCTCCTAATTACAAAACTATTATGAATATATAATGAATGCAGGGGTTTTATAGATTAGTATAGGAGGTAAAATTTGAGTAGTTTTGTTGGACAGGAATCAGCCAGGCAGAATGAAGAAATAGAAAAGCTGAAGCCAAGGCAAAAGGTAACAGCAATATTGTTTTTTCCCAACTGTTAGAACACACCCTACAGCCTATATCTGGTTTAGAGACTAGATGAACAGAATCATTAAGCCAAAGAGCTTGGAATTTTAATATAAATACAAAGGAGAATCCCTAACAAACTTAAAAATAAACCTTGTGTAGATACACATTTAAAAACTATTTCTATATCAAGTTTGAACAGAGGAGGGTGGAAATAAGGAACATGAAGAGGAACACTATTGTGATAATTATCTGATAAATGATGCTATAGGCAAGTTAACAGTAAAACAGTAAATAGGGCATACATAGGAAAAAGCATTAACACAATGTAGAAGTGGCCACATCCTATTTACACAAGGCATTGCAGGCTTCTACCTAACTCTCTTGGAGTGACTATTACTGGAGTCCTTTGCTCATGAAAAGGTTAAGGTGACATTACATTGTTTTACCTTTGGAATTCAGTGGTCTAGCAGGCAGTAAATCCTTAAGATGAGATCTAGAGGAAAGTTAGGAACAGACCGTTGTGGTGAGGGTTAAATCTGGACTACAACAAGCATATTCTGCTGATATACTTGCTTTTAAATGTAAGGTGATCTAAATACAAGTATTAGTCTACAGATAGAAACTGAAATGTAGGTAGGTGGGATGATCTGGATGGAATATGCAACATGAAGAGAATCAAAGGGAAGGACCACAGGAGATTATTAATATTAGTGGATGGATAGAAAGAAAACTCTACAGGAGGAAAGAGGGAAGACAACCAGAGGTATACCTAGAACAAAGTGATCCCATGGAAGTCAAAACAAGAGTTCTGGTCAAAAGGAAATAACTATGAGGTTTCCAGTCAAGAATTTCTAGAAACCACTACTTAAGACTATTCACCGGGTACTGTAGATATGCATCTTTAGTCCCACTTACTTGGGAAGATGAGATGGGAAGGTTACTTGAGCCAAGAAGTTCAAAGTCATCCCAGGCAACATGGTGAGATATTCATTCTCTTTTTGTCTCTCTGTCTCGTTTCCCTTCCTCCCTCTGTCTCTGTCTCTGAGATAGGGCCTCTCTCTGTAGTCTTGCTTTTCTTGATCATGTAGACCTTGTTACGTAGACCAAGCTGGCCTTGAACTTACAGAGATCCACCTGCTTTGCCTCCCTAATTAAAGGTGTGTGCAACCATGCCCAGTGATTCCACCTCTCAAACAAGAAAGTACAACAGTGATGTTCTACCAGAGTCCATCACTTAAAAAAAGAAGTATTTACTTATTATTTCTTCCAACACAGTATTCTGATCATCAACCTCACCAACATTCCATATGTAAATTAACTATTAACATGAAAAGCAAACATATAATCAGTTTGGATTCAGTTCCCTTTCTATTTCACTTCAGTAAGTACTTAAAGGTTAAGAAAAGCCACCTTAACAGGGTTGGATGGATTCTCTACCTAACAGTCAACTTCCAAGGATGAATAACATGCTTACTAGTCAACAAAGTTTGTAACAGTCTGGAGTGCTAATGCTAATACAGGAGCATGAAATCAATGAGAAATATTTAAGGAATGTGACAAGAAAAAGTCCTAATCAACATTAAAATTCTTTAAAATTAACTCATTTTATCTCAAACCACTCAATTATATACATGTATTTATCTTTGCAATGCCAAGTAGAGAACTGTACATTTTAAATAGGTGGCTTTTATAGCACAGAATATAGAGTTGTTAACAAAATCCCTAAGGGTTGGGCTGGAGGTGTAAAGTCCAGAGCTTGCCAGGTATCCAAGGTCAAATCCCAATACTGAAGAGCAGTGTGCTGCCCAGACACCACTGAGTTACAGGTTTTATTTACAGTGTATTAAGTACTTTTGTGCTGTCCTGAACCACCAGTAACTTATCCCCACTATTCTCATTTTTCCAAACTGAAGCTATGTCCTCACTAAATAGCATCTCAATGCTTCTTTTCCTATCTCCCTGACACAGAACCTTAGAGCTCTCCATATTGAAAATGAAATGGAGTTCTTACCAGATTATGTATTATGTTTGTTAAGGTCCAAGCAACAGGAACACTGCAGAAGGGGATGCTGAGTAATACAATATGAAGTAGGCCAACTCCCAAAGCATATGTCAGCCACATACCACGGCTGTTCATGACACGGGTATTGGGGTTTACCTCACTGTGGGCAACTCCAACATTCATGTTTGCTCTGTAGGGAAGAAATAAATTAACAGTGCCATAGTTGGAAACCTAAACACCCATATTCTGACATGACAAAATGTTACTGCAAATTTCTCCCCTTCTCATTCTGACATGGAACACACATACCTCCAACATGCCTTCTACAGATGTCCACATAAGCAATAAAACAACACTGTCACTGTTAGGTAGACAAAGCTCATTTGTATGGCTTCTTTTCCTAAAGCTTGTTTTTTAGCCTGTCAACTTAACTAGATGAAATAATAGAAAAGAAAGCGCAAACTGGATACAGGTTCAGTCCTGTAATCCCAGGACTAAGGAGGATTGCCAAAATCTGAGGTCAGCCTGGGCTACATAACAATGCCCTATTTCAAAGTTCTTTAAAAAAGAATACCCGCTCCAATATTATAGATATGTAAAATGTAAGCAGAATGAAGGCCAGGAGCTAAATATATAATTGTGCAAATTAGCAGGTTTCACTGTGATGTTTTCATATGTGGAATACCATGTTCCAAGAGTGTTCCCTCTTATTTTTGCTCCCTCTCCTGCTCTCTCCACCCCTCTTCCCATGGTAGTCTAGTCCATTTTGTATTTTCAGGTCATCTTTTTGTTTCCTTTTATTAGCTTTCCACATACCCCTTTTATTTCTCTGTGGAGCTAGTTTTGCCAAACATGATCATCATCCATAAAACAGTACTTTAAAGAGGGGGAGGGGGGACAGAACTGGCCCAACCAGTCTGAGTGGCAAGATGCTAACATGCTAACATGTAATGGAACATTTTAACCATAGTCAGAGGTCAACAGCATTTTGTTTCCTCTTTAATCTCCCTCTCTCTTGAAACAAGGTCTCACTGTGTTGGCCAGGCTGTCCTCAAACTCACAGGTATCCTCCTGTAGAACAGTGGGATTACAAGTGTATAAACCACTAATGTTGTCCCTATTTCAATAGTGAACCTAGAAATAACAAGCTGTGATGTAAAATGAAATATATTTGTTTCACAACTAGGTTAAAGCCATGAATCTTTCTCAATATTTCTTTAGCCAAACTCCCTACTTATTTCTTTTTCTTTGCCCCTACCTCCCCACTGGCTTTCTCCTTTTATGATCAGGAAGAAACACTAAAGAACTAGTATTAGTACTCAGTTATTGTGCGCTTACAGTTGGGGGGGGGGCGGTGTCTAAGAGTTTAGTCTGTTACAATCAAACTGAAATGGGTATTGTCTGAGAGAAGGAAATGCGCTAGAATACATTTCAGCTCCCATTCAAAGATACATAAAAACTCTTTCTATTGTAGTGTTTGAAGAAAGGAATTTCACCCAGCTAAGCAAGTGTTTCCCGAGTATAATGTTCTTTTGGCTTCTCATGATGTATGGAATAGGCAGTGATGAAAGTTACACTAAGGGAAAGTCTCGTGTAAATTTTACTTCTATAACAACCCAGTACCTATAGTGCATTTTTAAAGGATAATACTTCGAACATTCCACTGAATGTTAGAAACTAAAAACCAAAGCCAAAACACGCTGGAAAGAGCCTCAAATTGCCACCGATGCTGGACTACAAATCCTTCCCCGCAGGTAAGCGGCAGACAAAGGCTTTCCTACCCCGGCCTTCCCCGTCCGCTCACACCCACCGCAGGGTCCTACCGCCCCAGTCGCAGCTGCACTTCCGCGGCGCGCCGACCACCTGCGGACACCTTGGGTGCACAGCGCGAGCCCCTGAGGCAGCGGAAGCCCGTTCTGCCGCAGCCCGTCCCGCAGCTCCAGGGAGCCTCCGAGCTTACCGGCCACCAGATCCTAGCAGGTCACTGGACAAGTCCCGTAGCAGCCACAGCAGGTCTTCACGCTAGAGCGCCACTGGTGCGCCTCACCGCTTCCGGAAGGCTGCCAAGCTGCTCTAGAGAGCAGCCGATTGGCTGCCAGCCTCGCCAATCCCATTTTCCTCTGTGGGCGGGCCTAAGAGGAGCGCGAGCGTCGGTCCCAGTGAGCGCAGGCGCACTTCGGTCAGAAGGACGTCCCGCAAAGTAGGGCCTGCTGTTCAGGGTTTGCTGAGTGCCTGCAGCGGTGGGTGGTGAATCCCTTACCTCACGCAAGCTAGAAGGTAGTGTAACGGCGAACGAGCGCTCCCAGTAATGCTCGGGGAGGCTGGAGGCGCCTCCCGGGGCCAGGTGGGAATTTGCGGGTTTGTGCGCGCGTACCCGAGTCAAGACTTCTGGGCTGCCTAGGCAGTGGTTGGAGCTCAGACCCTTGTTCAAGCTGGGAAAGTTTTGTCTTGCTAGAGAGTGTTAGCCGCAGGTAGCGCTGTGCGTTGTCTATCCCCTATGAAGATAGTCACGTGTAGTACATCCCGGAGAGATGTGAATACCTGAAGTTTATCTCCTTGAGTAAGGGGAGAAAAAGTACATTTTCTTTACCTTGGTGATTTGCATTTATAAAATTTTGTGATTTTACTTCAGAAATTGTTAGGAAAAAGAGAGTGTAGAGTCGGGGATATGCTATGGGGGTGTGGTGAGAAATGGGGGTGGGGAGGGGTGCCCCTGGTAGCTGGTGATCCTGGGTTCTATAAGAAAGCAGGATGAGCAAGCCAGTGAGGAACATCCCTCCATGGCTTATGCATCAGCTCCTACCTCCAGGTTTCAGCCCTACTTAAGTTCCTGTGCTGATGGACTGTGATGGATATGAGCTGGAAGTATTAGCCAAATAAACCCTTTTCTCCTCAACTTACTTTTTGGTCATGGTGTTTCATCGAAACAAAAGAAACCTTAACCAAGGCAGGGATGATTTGGAGGCCAGGACATCCACTGGGCTGGGGGATGACATGATATGCAGGCCAGAGTAAAAGTAAACCTGTAGAGGAAGTTGAGACCATGGCAACTTACCAAGAGGGCAGGTACTTAGCTTTAAAATTATTATCATGTCTGTGCATTAATCATGGACTGGTTACCAGGATTAAAATACTCAACTTGATCATTTCTTTTTTTATTCAGAGATATACTATATGGTTCCTTGCACTCAAAAAGTTGCGTGGTTGAGGATAATGAGGTTTTGACAAACATCCTGTGCATGATGCTTGCAAGTACTTAAAGAGTATGAGAGAGAGAAGGGTTATTCCGGTGGGTGATCAAAGGATCATTTTGGCTGATACTGTAACTGATTGAGAGGAAGCTGGGAAGTAGGGTACAAAGAGTTTAATAACAGAGGAGAATGGAGTTCTTGACTGACTATGGTGACCACCAATACTAAAGTATTATTTGGAGAAGCAAAGCTAAGTGGAAAGGAAGAGGGAGGCAAGATGATAGGGTCTGTTTTACAGATACTTTCCTGAGGTAGCAGTGACAGGTATGGCTAGAAATGCCTGTCAGGTGGCCCTACAGATTTACAGCCATATTCCTCAGAAGCCAAGAAAATACAAAGACATCAGAGACAGGTGGATGGAACTATCTGGGAAGTAAACAGGGTAGTTCCTCACAGGGACATAGATAGATATGGTCCCTTACTAGGGATGCATCTCCTTCCTGTGCCCTTGAAGAGTGCAGAGGAGCCAAGAAGCCTCTAGAACTTCCTTTGTATGCTGTATCCCAGTCATGAGGATTTTACCCTCCTGACCTAGTGTATCCCAGAGGGTCCTACTAACTACTGCCGAGAGCATAAGCATTCAGGCCACAGAGTTGGGTAGGAGAAAGGAGACTTTGATCTGACACTGCCAAAGGAACAAGGCAGTAGAGAATCATGTTTTGGAACCACAGGACATAGAGGGATGGTGGCAAGGTGCTGTGAGTTCCCATGATCTCTGTAAACTTGAATAGAAAAATGTGGGGTAAAATTGGCAATTTGAAAGAAAAAATTATTTTGAAACATTGTGGAAAATGAGACAAAATGATTCTGAAGGCTTGTGGAAAAAGTAAAGGGTTGCATGAGATTAAGTGAGTATCTTAAATGTAAGTCATTGGGGTTCTCAGAGAGAGATTTGAACCCAAGCCTGCCTACTGAGTTCTCTTTGGGTAATGGTTAAGATGGGGGCTGGGCCAGGCATGGTGGCACATACCTTTAATCCCAGCATTCAGGAGGCAGGGGCAGGCAGATCTCTGTGATTGAGACCAGCCTAGTCTACATAATGAGTCCAGGACAGCCAGGGATCTGCTACACAGAGAAACCCTGTCTTGGGAAGGAGATAGGAGAAGGGAGGAGGTGGGGAGAGAAAAGATAGGAACTGGGTGCTCTTCATTTATCAATTGAATATTAGTCAAAGCATCTTGAGTTCTTTTGGGATTTATATGCACACAGCTGTAATAAGCCTCTTTATATATTAACTTATCTCATAACCATATTATGTTGTTATATATTTTTATTTCATTGTATAAAGCCAGAATACTCTTTGTGCTATAATCAGGGTGAGAGACAATCGAATTTTATGTTTTTATGCTGTTTTAAATCTATTATTCATTTTAAATGCTCATAACTCTCCATATGGCTGTTGTCTACTATACTGTACAGTATTGAGGCCAATCTGAAGTCTTAGACTAAGGAAGGCACCTTTTATCTGTGGAAGTTTTAGTTTGCATGAATATTCTAATGATGGAGGTTTACTGTCCAGTGTTCTCTCCAGTTGAGAAAGTGTCTGGCCTGAGAACTCCAAACAACTTACTGAGAGATAGGTACCTATGTCTTCTTCATTTCAAACAGCGTACCCTAAAACTAAATCAAATCATTGATCGGTAATTGTTAATAGGTATTAGAAACAAATTCCCACTGTGCTTCTGCATAATGATCTCACACCATAATATGATAATATCATAACATTTGAAGTTTGTCCTGATAACACGGGCTTGTGGTGTTTACTACTTTGGAGGCTGATGTAGGAGAATGTCAAGATCAGGTCCTGACTGGCCTACAGAGTGAGTTCAAAACTAGCCCCTGCAATGTAGTGAGACCTTGTCTCACAAAGAAAAGAGGCATATGAAAAGCCCTGGGTTTAATCCTTAGTATCAGAAAATAATTACATTTTTAGGACTTTACCATTTATGATATTTTACTCTTCCCAATAGAATCTTGCTGTTAAGCCAGGGCTGCTTTGAGCACTTCATCTTCCTACATTAGCCTTCTAAGGCCTAGGATGGTAGCTAAGCATGTGCCTTTTATGCCTAGTCTTTTCTGCTAATATGCAAAGTAATTGGCTTCATTATGGTACCCCTCTATCCTTGTCTGTCCTATTCTGTGCCTTTAGCCATGCCTAGCTTTTATATACGTCTTACTTTGATCCTTGCAACAAACCAGTAACTCATCCTCTTCATTTTTATAGGCAAGGGCTTGTTTTAGCAGAGGAATTTTAAGTTTGCTCCAGTAAAGACTTTAAGACCTGGGTTTTGGCCATTGGTCTATTTTTCTGCTGTGCCAGTCAGTTTTGTCTTCTTTACGTGGAGCAAAAACATTGGTGGGTTATAAGAACCCAGAAGTTATCCTCTTTTCAGAAGCTTGTCTGCAATCCTGGCACAATTGCTACTGTACCTGTTTTCACTTCCGTCACAGCCATCAGCTAACCCATCAGCTCCTCACATTACCTGAGAAAGAATCACAAACTGACCTTTCGTTTTGTGCTTTGTATTATCATTTTGTTTAAAACTAGATTCCTTAGGTTCAGTTCATTGTTTAAATATAGTTAGTTGTGCAGAATTAAGGAAATTTCATAGAGCATTTTGCTTGATTGTTTTGTTTTTACAGTTTTTTTTTTTTTTTTTTTTGGTCCCTTCCCCCAAATAACAACAGCAACAAAACCCTTCTTAACATTCTGAAGGAGGTACATGTTGTCAAGCTAATCTTCCCAAAATATTTTCTGAAGTTGGGCATAAATAAAAGCAGATGTAAAGCTCCCCCCCCACCATATGTACATTTGTAATTCTAACACTCAGGAGCTACAATCAGGAGAGTCACTGTAAGTTTGAGGTTTACTCAGCAAATTCCAGCTGGCAAGCACGAAATACCAACAACAGCAAAAATCCTTCTTTGTGTTTTTTAAGTACTAAAAATTTTATTTTAAATTCTGGAGGTTTTTGTTAGTTTCTTTTTGAACAAAAAATTATTTTTCCTTATTGGATCATCAAGGTTACCTGCACAGAGATTTTTTTTTTTTTTTTTTTTTTTTTCACAACATGAGTAGAAACATGTTTTAAGGTCTGGGGTTTGACACATTTGTATTAAAAGTGATTTGAGTTTCTTGATAGCCAATCCAAAGGAGCTCCATGGTCTAAAAAGGCTCCGTAAGGCTCCAAAACATTTGCATGATTAATGATGTACTGGTGAAGCTGTTATATGACTGAATCATTATCCACACCCCAAGATGTCAGCATCGTGGGATCATTGCCAGTCAGGCATATCTCACATTACAGCCATCCTTATCATTCTTAAATTATTGACAGCTTACTGGTGGTTTTTAAGAAGTCTTTAAAATTCATTGGTCTCTGATTCTCCTACCTTTTGTAACTCAGTGAGCTGATATGATGAGCGTGGACCAGGACATGTAAAAATCTCTAATTTTGGAGAAGCAATCGTACCCAGTCACACCCAGTCATTCAGTTTTTATCTCTGTTTATTAACCTAAAAAAACATTCAAAGAATAATTATACATATTTGTGGAGTTGAGGCCAAGGGAAGTTTGTAAGGCCAAGAATGAGATGAGTTTATCAGGGCTTAATCAAGGAGAGCCTGCTGAGTCAAGCGACATCAGCCTGAAGCTTATCAGATGTTAGGCAGACACCCTGTAGTTCTTTCTGTGTTTTGTGTGAGTTGTAGTGGCCTCTGAGTAAGTTGCGGTATTGGCTGTCTTTTGTGATATATTGTCAGGAAATCATGTGTGATAATGTTCCTTATTTCTGACTTTTAGTCCCTTCATGGGACAGGACAGAGGAAGGTCAACATAAGCAACCCTGATCTTGAGAACATTTCCATTTATTGTACACATCTTAAATGGTAGTAAGATGCTTGGAGAGTGTTTCCTTTGCACACTTAGAGATTAAAAGCAATTAATGTATGAAGAGCTCAGCACAGTGTCTAGTGTGCTGGATTTCATAAGGGAGGGCATGAGTATGAAAGACAGAAAACACTCCGTGAGAACTAGAAATTCATTCCGTTCAGGTTTGACTGTTTAGTTAATTTGATAGAAATACCTTGAGTTTGACCTGGTGGCCCCAGCAGGCACTTGGAGTTTAATAGGAAGGAAATCAGAAGTACACAATATTGTTTAAAACCCTTGGGGAGAAAAAGAGAGTTTTTTCTTACTTATGCTATTGTGACCTTTCTGTCTTATTTAGTTGTTGAGTTGGCATGAAAATAATGAGTTTTATTATGGCATTTTCATTCATACAAGTGTCATACTTTGTTCTAGTTCTCCCTCCCCCCCTTGTGCTCTGCTAATTAAGGTTGAAGTCTTTCATTGTCTGGATAGCTTTTTGAGTTCAGCACAATATGGAGGACTTCCCTCTTGGGCAGAGAGCTTCGTCTTCTCTGACCTTGCCTGGGGAGCTCAAAATCTCTACACATCTATACCTGTAGAATGTCACATGGCCTTAGTTAGATTGTAGGTTCAACTTCCTTTCTACCAACAAGAACCCATTCAACTAGCAGTTGATAATCATGAAATGCTTCCCCATGCTAATGAAGCAGTGACCTTTGCCCATTTTAGATAGTCTGACTCCCCACACCCCAAATTATATAAGCCTTGAACCACAATCCCCAGGGCGCAGGGAGACCACATTTCTCTATTCCCAGTCTTACTTGTTTTTTGTTCCCTTCCTCCCTGAATTAATTAATGCTCCTTCTGCTTTCAGACACATGTGTGCCATTACCCTCTTTTGTTTTACCTTCTTGTTCTGCCCAAAAGATCGCTTTCCCTGGTCTGGAGAGATGGATTAGAGGTTAAAAGGTCTTCTAGAGGACCTGAGTTCAGTTCCAAGTACCTATGTGCCGGAGAAGTGATCCACCGAGATAGTAATTGACAACCACTCTGATTGGGCCAATTAAAACTTTTAGTCCTTTTTTTATTAATAGCTAGATCAAGAGTGGGCTTGTGCCTATGGAAACTCTTGGTGCTCGAACTCTGGAGTACAGGCAAACACAATGGCCATAATTTAAATCAAAGTTGGATGAAGACAGAAAGATTTTGAAATCACGTATGGTAGACTAGTGGGGACATTCTTACTCAAACCACTATCATACATTTTTAAAGTATAGCTAAATGATCCTCATTATTTCATTGAACTCTTGTCACATGACCTTTTCCATTTCTACCTTTACTAATTAGAATCTTTTTGTTGTTGTTGTAATTTGGCTAGGGCTTTGCCAATCTTACTTGTTTTCGATTAAGAACTCCTTGACTTTGTGTATGTGTTGTTTTTGTCTCCCTCTTGAGTATCTGGGAGATCTTGTTGAGTAGCTCTCTCTTGACTCAAATATAATCTGTGTCAAGGGGAGAATCTGTTTGGAAGGGCCTTCTGCTTCCCTTCCCCTGCTGTGAGCAGGACTGTACTGCTGCCTTTGGCTCAGATCACTTTTCAGTATTTCCCACCCTTTCCCCTGCACTTAGCTTTTCTGTCATTGCATATGTGAATTCCTAACGCTCTCCTCTTTCTCTCCTTGTAAATAAAGTCCATTTTGTTTTATTTTAATCAGTTAAACATTTTTATTTTTTTATGCTGAAATTCAAAACAAATCGCTTCTGCTATCCCTTACCACTACTTTCTTCTTTGCTTTTCTCCCTCTGGCTCCTTCTATGTTTAATCTTTTTTTTTTTTTTTTTCTTATTCTAATGTTTCTACTTTATCAGTCATGTGGAAGTAGCTACTAATCTGCCATCTTACCTTGAAATCTATTTCTCTTGTTTGTTTTTTTTATTTTTATTTTTTAAGAGCTGTTGGTTTACTGCATTTGTGAAAAGTAACTAATTACATGTTTCAGGACTTCTTGTATCAAAGTCTTGACCCTGTGTTTTTAATAACCGAATGAACTTAGTTTCTTTTTGTGTGCCCCCATAATGTCACTAAGTGGAGATGGTAATGGTACTATCTAAGGATATTAGTAAGAAATTAATTATCTTTACTATGTGCGTTTGAAGTACAGCCTTGCATACGTAGTGGCTCAACACCGGTTAGCACTCATGGTGTCCTCTAGTATTGTGTGCTCTGTGAGAGTCAGCAATATTTAACCATTCTTATTTTCACTCTTTATGATTCTTTTCTAACTGCTCTAGTGCAAGCTAGGATGAAACAGTTGCCTGCAGCAACGGTTCGCCTCCTGTCCAGTTCTCAGACAATCACTTCAGTGGTCAGTGTTGTGAAAGAGCTCCTTGAAAATGCCTTGGATGCTGGAGCTACCAGCATCGATGTTAAACTGGTGAGTGTCCCTATGAAGCAAATGCCTCCTGAGTAAATGAGCCTAAAAGATTGTACTGTTAAATTGTTGATGTCTTTTATTCCCAGGCATCGGACATTTTGGAGCATGTTTTAAAGAATAAATTATAATTTAAATGTCTGAATAGTAACACTAAAGGAAATTACAAAAGAATATATATGCTAGTTAGGAAGGAATGTTTGTTTCTTTTAATGTTGTATACTTGCTTGAACGTTTGTTTCTTTTAATGTATGTCCTTAGTTATTCAGATGACTTAAACCCTAATTTCTGAATGACCAACAGAGTATGTGCTGTGTGTGCTGTCAGGACATGCCTACAGCACCTCACTGTGAATTTACACTGCTATATATTGGGAGTTATTCTTATTGTACATGCTAAGTTTAATATTCTTATAGATACATATGCATGCAATTATGGAAATAAAGGCTTTAAATATTTTACTACCACCATTTCTCAGCAAATAAGCATGTAAATATCTCTATTTTCAAGTTTTATATGTCAGGATGTTACATTTTTAAAACTTGCTGTAACCTCCTGTAAAATCTTAATCAAATTATATGCTTCCAACATGATATACAGGACCATTCTATAAGGGGAAAAGGTGTATAATGAAGAAGTAATGGATAAAAGCAAGACTGGAACTGAACAGGGCAAAATCCAAATTCTGTAGCTGTGAGTCCAGTGTCAAAGGTCTTGGATGGTTCTTTAGTTCTCCCATTTCTTTTATCTTTGTTGTCTGCAATGCACTTCTCTCTCTTAAGCTGGTTCTACCTCCTGAACACAGTTTTCCTCAGTAGACATAGCAGGCTTCTGGCAACTTCAACATCTCAGAGTTTCTAACATAATCCAGGCTTCACTAAAGTGAAGCTGTTAAAACAGCTTCACTCGAGCCCTCACCAGGCCTCCATGTGGGGACACACTCCCCTGTCACACACATGGTCTAGGCAGCTTTCCTTAACCAAGGAAGAAGAGTCCACAGTGCCTTTACTTTTGAATTACATTAGCATAAGGTTTGATTTATTGGTGATTTCTTTGTTGTACAAGCTTTCGTTCACTTCCTAGGCCATTTCTTCTACAACTTGCAGGATTAGCTGGGTAGGGTCTTGGCCTGTGGACCCCACCCTCTTTAGTGCCCCCACCTGCTTATGTCTTTCAGCATAAACCAAGGCTCCAACTTGACATTATATCCTCTGGTGCTCTTTACACTGAAGATCTGCATATCAGTGGTCACTAAGTACTACACAGTGGAATCATCCCAAACTGTATGGAAATATCCTCTGCTAAGGACATTAATCCAAAACTCTTCAACTTAACCACTCAGGACAAGGCCAAAAGCAGCCACAATCTTTGTCAAAGTATCAAAAGAAACTAGGTCTCTAGCCTAGTTGCTAACATTATTCCCCTCTGAAACCTCTTGAACTAGACCTCTATAATCCACATTACTTTCAGCACTACTGTCTTCCAAGTTTGTGCTAGGAGGTGACCTATTAAACTCTGCTTTCAGCATTCAACACCTTTACACCTTTCCTGTCCAGGGTCCCAATGTTTTTCATATTTCTCCAAAAAGCAGGATGGTCAGTTCTGTTATGGCAATATCCTAATCCCTGGTACCAACTTAAGTCATAGTTACTTCTCTGTTGCTGTGAAGAGACACCATGACATAGACAACCTAGAAAGCATCTAGTTGAGGGTTTGCTTACACTTTCAGAGAGAGGTGAGTCTATTATCATGGCAGTAGGCAACCAGGCTTGGTGCTGGAGAAGTAGCTAAGAGCTACATCCAGAGAGGCAGTGGACCTGAAAAGGCCTCATCTCCTAGTGCTTCCCAAAATAGCTCTACCAACTAGGAACCAAATATGAGCCTATGGGGGCCATTCTAATGCAAACCACCATAGGCTCTAAATGTATTTATGCAGTTTTGTAAAACATACATAGACAAAGTGTGTTATAATCATTGACAATTAAAGAGCCAGGTGATCAAACCTGAAGATAACAAATCTTTCTCCATGATTTAAATAATTGAAAATAAGCAGACACCTCTATCTATCCCATCAATGTGCAAATGTGTTCATCTTTAATAAGGGATGAAAGCATATATAACAAAGTATCTCAGTTATTAAATATTGGATTTGTATACCTATCTTATATATCTGTATATACCAGAAATTGTGTAAAAATTTGAGGAATTAAAGAAATTATAGGTGGAAAAAGTTTAGGAATCACCCAACAGTGCTGGTGGCATTGCTCATTTTAAATTTCAAGCTCATAGAGTTATAGTCTATATTTTTGTGACTCCCCTGCCTGTTTGCTACCTACTATATACTAGGTATGTGGGATTATATTAATAAAAGTAAGACTACAGTTTTAAAACTTTAATTGTTAGGTTTGTTGTTGTGACATGATTCTGGCAGTGGCACTCTGTAGTAAAGGATCCAATGGCTATAACATCCCAACCACTTCCCACAAACATTGTACTGACAACCATTTTACAGAGAACCAATGTTCCCTAGACTTACTTAACTCACTTAATCAGCCAGTCTGAATCTGAGATTGGAATCTAGTGTTCCTGGCTTATGGTTTCTCATTCATGGCCATCTGCTTAGCATGGTTGGGATACAACAGGTTAAGTTGGAGGCTTTGTGAGGCAGTTCCTATGCTCCACTCTTAAAGTTTCAGATTATAAGTGAAGATTCAGTGTGTACATAATATAGCAAATTGCTGGTTGTTGTTGCTGCTGTACAATTCATAATAGTAGCAGAATTACAGTTATGAAGTCAGTCCTAACAAAACAACTTTATGGTTGGGGATTACTGTAGAATGAGGAGCTGTTTTAAAGGATCACAGCATTAGGAGTTGAGAACCAGTGCTTTAAATAATATGCTGTGTGCTTAAGATGTGAAAGACAGCTTATTGAACTAAAACCGAATGACTATGTTTCTCAGGCATTTCATATAACTAGCCTGATTAGAGTACAAGTGACAATACGTAGACGTGATTGTGACCTTTGTCAGATGCCAGTGGAGACTCTGAGGGACACAGGCATACCTGCCACTCTTACTTTCTTGTGGGGCTTTGCCTTTTGATCTTTCCTGTTTAACTCTCTTGAAATGTGTCTTGTTCTTAAATGTTTCTGAAAGAAAAATTATTTAAAATACTGTTAACAAGGTAATGGGCATTCTTACAGAAGTAAATTAATGCTGTGACTTTAGTTACATATTTATTCTCAGCACTGGCTATGTCTGCTTTGTAGGATTTCTAAGCAAACTGCCTAACTGGGTCTAATAAATGCATTTGGTCATGTTTTATTCTGATCTGGACATAAGATAATATTGTTTTAAATATACATTGGAATTTTTGTGTTTTTATTTTACTCAGATTCCTGGAGCTATTTATGTTGTAAGATTTACATTTCTCTTGTCTATTGTTTAGTAAAATGAAGTAGACATGCTGTTTTCAGAATGTCATCTTAATTTTACATTGAGAGATATGGGGACCGGAATCTTAGGTATCTTCTGATAATGTTTTATATGCATAGTTATTCTTAAAAATACAGACAAAGTATTATATGAGTTTAGGTTTTTAAGTGTGGTATCATTGTATAAAACAGAGTCAATGTAATTCCTGGAAGATTTTTTTCTCCTTTGTGGCTTGCACCTGAGGTGATGTTTGTAGAGCTTTTGGAGTGAGGCTGATGACAGTTAGTGAACATGTTTACAATATGGCATCCATACGAAGTATGATCATTACAGAAATTTAGTTTCTCTTGTACAGCTTAGTATAATAGAATTAAACTGTAAATGGGGTTTGTGTTCTTAATTTTCAAATTTAAAAGAGATTGCCAAGTTAGATATATTTTCTCAACCATTTCTTGTTTGGTGAACTTTATAATAAAATTTTGAGAATTATCATGTTGTAGACATTTAAATATTTTTTATAAAGGCAAAAAGGGGGGACTTGTTAATATCAAGCTGAATAAGGGTGATTGTTAGATTCTTGTGAGATCAGGTTAGGTGTTGCTGGTGGTAGTGTTTTGTTTTAGTTCATTTGGGGGATGATATACTTAAAAGTTATGTCAGAAATTTTAATTTAATATTAAATATAAGTTACCATAAATACCTATGATAGTGAAAAAGTTAAAAGAATCCTCAGAGAATAGGCTGACTGCCTTGTATTGTAGTTGAGTCAAGATTCAGAGAAAACAAGTACTTTTCTTAATGTACCATACATACCTAGGAGGTAGCAAAGCTAAAGAATTGAAACTCCTGTGTGCACAGTGTCACCTTTCCTTCAAGTTGTCAGATAACTAGATTGTTTACTCTGTGTTAAATGTGACTGTGGTTTAATGTTCTTATAATAGGAGAACTATGGATTTGATAAAATTGAGATTCGGGACAATGGTGAAGGCATCAAGGCTGTAGATGTGCCTGTGATGGCTGTGAAGTACTACACCTCGAAGATCAGCAGTCATGAAGACCTTGGGAATCTGACAACCTATGGTTTTCGTGGTGAAGCCTTGGGGTCAATATGTAATGTTGCAGAGGTAAGGAAGTTCACAGTGATTTTATTAATTTCACAAGACCAAGTATTAGAATTAGGAGAAAACCAATTGTTTGTCAGAGTAGCTTAAATTATTTTTTTTAACTTATGGTAAAGTACACTGAATATGAAATTTACCATTTTTAACTATAATTTGGTGGTGTTAGGTATATGTATATTGTGGTATGTTTATCAATTTGTACTTGTTTCCTTTTCCTCTTCCCAAGTAACAACTCAGTACTCGGTAACCAAAGCCTGCCTCCCTTCCTCCTCTTCTCTATCTCTCAGGTACTGTTCAACTTTCTGTCTCTATAAATTGATGCTACAGGTGCCTCATAAGAGGAAACATTAGACCTGTGTCTGGCTTATTTCTTATATAGTGCCTTCGAGGTTTGTGCCCATTGTGTTGTAGCACGTGACAGACTTCCGGAACCAGGTGTGTTGTCATGCCTGGAATTCCAGTACCAGGGAGGCTTGCTTATCAGTAGAGTTTGAGGCCACCCTGAACACCATATCGAAATATACTTGAGCATATAATGCATTCCTTTGCTTTTGGATTTGTGGCTTACTGTCATGACAACAGCTGCTCAAAAGCTTATTTAGGTCCTTGTTCTTGGTGAAGCAGACCTTGGTACCACATATGATAATTCTGTCTTTAATATTTTGAAAAATAGTAATATGTGTTTTGTGATATTATTGTTCATTAGAGGAGGTTGTGTAATAGACCGTTGGCTTGGAAAAGATGTATTTAAAAGTCAACATTTAACTATAGCACATTTTACAGCCTTTATTCTAGAATAGATTTGAAATCTAAATGTAGTCTTTAGTATATATATTTTCTTGTACCTGCATGATCATGAAAACGGTTTTATTAAGAGGCATGCTACTGAATTGTTTTTGAGTCAGTGGAATACTGTATAATGTAGGCGATGAGGCTGAGTTCTTCAGCTCTGATTGAGTTGCCCTACCCCATAGTATGCCCATAGGCATAGAGAGGGATAGATAACAGTCGATGCTGCAAATTTAGTCAGATGACTGCTGGGTTCATACTCAAGTGTTTTAGAGCCCTCACTTCAGTGCCTGGAACACTCAGTTGTCTTACACTGCCAAGGCTCTAGGTTTTATAACTGCTTGTAAACTCAGTCTCTGGCTTGTATGTATCTCAGTTGTTTTTGATTGCATGACTTGACTAGCTTCCTTTGATTAAACTTTTACTGTATAGGTGTTGGGCCCTGTCACTGTTTGAAGGTTATCTGTATGCCAGTAAGGGTGCCAATAACTATGAGGGTCTCTTTAATTACTGAAAGTCTCCTCATGGACATATTACTTGTGCTAAGGCGTGAATACACACACCATTTAGGTAAGAGTGCCAGGAAGTAATCACACCTGATGTTTAGGAAAAGGAAAGTGGCATGAACGTGAGATTCTGCTGTGTCCTCTCTGGTCATTGAATGTCTGTTTAGTGGCCTGATGGTGGTATTCTCCAGATTCACTGTTGTTCTTTTCCTTTTGTGTGTGTGTGCATGCGTGCATGTACTTGACTAAGGGTTCACTTATGCTCTGGCTTTGGAACTCTGCAAAGTGTGACCTTAGTAGGCTGGAAAAACATTGCAAAGGTGAAGAAGGAATTTAGTGGGAAATTCTGCCCTTAAAACAAAGAGGACTAGGCCTCAGTCCCTGGACTACAAATGTTCAGAGCTAGTTTTAGGAGGAAACTCCCAAGTGTCCTCTTGAACCTCTACTTCAGACCACCAGGTGCTTCCTCCGCTAGTTCACTCAGCACTTGCTACTTAGAATTCACTTGAGACTACACATAGATTTTAGACCAGAGTAAATGGAGGTACAGCTGGAAGTTGCCAGTCTTTCTCCTGGAGAATGTATATGGTAGTCTACAGCCTTGAAACTAGTGCAGAAAGCACATTTTAAAAGTGGTATAGAGTTTGAGACCTCTCTGTGGCTATAGCTTTAATCAGCTGTTTTAATGTATAAATATTTGATCATTTAGCTGTTGACCTTTGAGTGGTTGTACCAGCTTTGCTTGCTAGATGGCAGCACAGCACTTAGTCTCTATGAATGTGACTTCCTCTGTGGTTCTGACTTCTGATGGCTGTTTGCTTGTCTGTTATTTTTCACTTTATCTTTTATTTTTGAGATATTCAAAAGTACTCAAATACAAATAATTGAAATCATTTTACTCAACAAAATTACTAGAGGATTATTGAAGTATCACAATAATATATTGATTAGGCTTGATTTTATCTGAAACCTTTAGTAGTCGTTGAAGACCTTAGTGCACTGCAGATTCCCTGCCTTAAGATGCACGCTTCCAAGAGTGCTGGTCACTAAGAGCTCACAGCTGAGTCTTCTTTGCTTCCTTCAAAGAGATCTGCATTATCAGGGTCATAGAGAACAAGCAGTTGACACTCAGTGACTGTTTGATGAAGGGTTGTTAAGGTACAACCAGCTCAGGAAAGTGCTTCTCTGTCCTCTCTTATAGACAGATATTCATGCCAGACCATGCCCCAGTCAAGGCCTGTTCATCATCTCGGTCTCAAAGTCTACTTCCTGACTAAGCTTACTGGGAGATTTTCTGTTATCTCTTCATATTATTGATGAGAAAAATGGGGTCTTGCAGAGTTAAATGCCAAGTTTACTTGCTCCACTTTCAAAGCCATCTATAAGGACCATTCATTATAATGGAGATGAAACCGTCCTGTAACCAAATGTTATCATAGTCATCAAAGTCATGCATAAATTACTTGGGTTGGTACTGATACAACCTGGTCTTCACTTGTGGTTATATAGAATTATAGCACTTTCAGTTATCTAAGACCACAGGCCCTATCAACTGTAATAATGTCTGTTCATGAATTTACTGTTGCTGCTTTTCAGTGTATTCATGCTAATAATCAAAAGCTAGGGTTTACTGTACCTCATTTTTTTTTTCTTTTTTCTTGGATATTTTCTGTATTTACATTTCAAATGTTATCCCCTTTCCTCCCACTGTCATTCCTCCTCCCTTTGCTTCCATGGAGGTGCTTCCTCTCCCAATTATCCACTCCCACCTCAGACCCTTAGCATTCCCCTACACTGGGAAAATAAGCCTTCGCTGGACCAAAGACCTCTCCTCACATTGATACCAGACAATGTTGTCCTCTGCTACATGTGCAACTGGAGCCATGGGTCTCTCCATGAGTGCTCATTGATTGGTGTTTAGTCCCTGGGAGCTATGGAAGGTTTGGTTGGTTGATAATGTTGTTCTTCCCATGGGGTTGCAAACTCTTTCAGCTCCTTCAGTCCTTCTCTAACTCCTTCATTGGAGTCCCTGTGCTCAGTCCTATGGTTAGCTGCAAACATCCTCATCTGTATTAGTATGGCTGTGACAGAGCCTCTGTGTGGGCTCCTGCCAGTAAGCACTTCGTGGCATCAGTGACAGTGACTTGGTTTGGTGGTTGCATATAGGGTGGATCCCCAGGTGAGACAGTCTCTGGTTGATTTTTTTCTTCAATTCCTGCTCCACTATTTGTTCCTGTATTTCCTCCCATGAGTGTTTTGTTCTCCCTTCTAAGAAGGACTGAGGCATCCACATTTTGGCCTTCCTTCTTTTTGAGCTTCATAAGGTCTGTGAATTGTTTCCTGGGTATTTTGAGCTTTATCAGTGAGTGGATATATGTATTCTTTTGTGACTGGTTACCTCACTCAGGATGATAGCTTCTAGTTCCATCCATTTGCCTAGGAATTTCATGAAGTCATTGTCAATAGCTGATCAATACTTCATTTTGTAAAAGTACCACATTTTCTGTATCCATTCCTCTGTTGAAGAATATCTGAGTTCTTTCCAGCTTCTGATTATAAATAAGGCTGCTATTAACATGGTGAACCATGTGTCCTTGTTATATGTTGGAGCTGGAATAGCTGGGTCCTCAGGTAGTACTATGTCCAATTTTCTGAGGAACTGCCAGACTGATTTCCAGGGAGGTTGTACCAGGTTGTAATCCCACCAGCAATGGAAGAGTGTTCTTTTTTTCTCCACATCCTCACCAGTGTCTACTGTCACCTGAGTTTTTGATCTTAGCCAATCTGACTGGTGTAAGGTGGAATCTCAGGGTTGTTTTGATGTGCATCTCCCTGATGACTAAGGATGTTGAACATTTCTTTGGGTGCTTTCAGGCTTTCGATATTCCTTAATTGAGAAATTCTTTGTTTAGCTCTGTACTCCATTTTAAAAATAGGATTATTTGATTCTCTGGAGTCTGACTTCTTGAGTTCTTTGTATATATATTGGATATTAGCGCTCTATCCAATATAAGATTGGTAAACATCTTTTCCCAATCTGTTGGTTGTGGCTTTGTCCTATTGACAGTGTCTTCTGTCTTACAAAAAGCTTTGCAATTTTATGAGGTCCCATTTGTCGATTCTTGATCTTAGAGCATAAGCCATTGATGTTCTGTTCAGGAAATTTTCTCCTGTGCCTACGTGTTCTAAGCTCTTCTTCACTTTCTCTTCTAATAGTTTCAGTTTACCTGGCTTTATGTGGAGGTCTTTGATCCACTTGGACTTGAGCTTTGTACAAGGAGATAAGAAAGGGTCTGTTTTCATTCTTCTACATGCTGACTGCCAGTTGAACCAGCACCATTTGTTGAAGAGACTATCCTTTTTCCATTGAATGCTTTTAGCTCCTTTGTCAAAGATCAAGTGACCATGGGTGTGTGGGTTCATTTCTGGTTCTTTAGTTCTATTCCATTGATCTACCTGCCTGTCTCTGTACTAATACCATGCAGTTTTTATCACAATTGATCTGTCATACAGCCTGAGGTCAGGGATGGTGATTCTTCCAGAAGGTCTTTTATTGTTGAGAACAGTTTTTGCTTTCTTGGTTTTTTTTTTTTTTTTCTGATTTCAAATGAATTTGCAAATTGATCTTTTTAACTCTATGAAGAATTGAATTGGAATTTTGATGGGGAGTGTATTGAATTTGTAGATTGTTTTTGTCAAGATGGTCATTTTTACTATATTAATATTAATCCCGCCAACCCATGAGCTTAGGAGACCTTTCCATCTTCTGAGATCTTCTTCAATTTCTTTCTTCAGAGACTTGAAGTTCTTGTCATACAGACCTTTCACTTGCTTGATTAGGGTAGCACCAGGGTATTTTATATTTTTTGTGACTATTGTGAAGGGTGTCGATTCCCTAAGTTTTTTCTTAGCCTGTTTATCCTTTGAGTTTTACTGTACCTTGTTAAACTTGTAAGAGCTTTTTACATCTTATCTATATGGTGTATTTTAGATATGTTGAAAACTTATATAACCTTTCATTTTTTTCTGCTTTGAACTTCACTGTAAGACACAACATACTCCTGTGCTTAAAGCAGTGATGGAAACGTCGCTTATTCTCTGTGTACAGGCATTCACGTTTACCTACAGTCCTCATCTTGGTGAATCTTTTCTGAAATTTTGTTGCCATTCTTACTCAAATCCCTGCTAATTTTCAGAAAACATCTTTGTTCTATAGTGCAAGTTCATTGTTCTTTCCTATTGATAGTAGTGGTCCCCATATTTGTTACTTCATAACTGACATTCATATTTGCTAGTCCACCCATGCAGTACTTTTAGAGATGTCACAGTGGGGTTGGTATTGCCTAAAGCAGTCACATTTGTAGAGAGAACACAGGATCTGTAGGTTTATTTAAGCCCCCGTGTTTGCAGGGGTACACTGAGGAGCTGGAAGACCTGTAAAGGGCAAGAGGAAACCTCCAGTGTTATACTGACGGCAAATATAACCAACTTTCTTCAGTCTCAGGAGCTTCTTCCTGTGCCATTCACAGTCACAATAGTAGAACTTTGGTATGAATATGGCTGTGAATTTTTTAAACAGTTGGGAAATATTGAATCCTGCTTCCTAAATGGTGGTTTAGCTCATTACAGGCAATAGAAATGCTTTGAAAAGGGTACCACCATTTCCTGAAATGAATTTATGTCAAATAAATTTTTACTTGAATTGTCAGGATTCGTTCAAAGTAATTTTTGTTTACATGTCATCTGACTCCTATGGGGAAACTGCTTACATAAGGTTTAAATGATTTTACATAACTTTAAAAAAGAATTTGTTTATTTGTTCATTTGTTTATTATATGTATACAAGTGCTCTATCTGTGTGTACACCTGCATGCCAGAAGGGGGCATCAGATTCCTGTATAGATAGATGATGGTGAGCCCTGTGTGGTTGGGAATTGAATTCAGGACCTCTGGAAGAGCACACAGTGCTCTTAACCATCTCTTAGCCTCTCCAGCCCCTACATAACTTTTTTTAAAAAAAATAATTAGGCCTATTTTAATAACAGAGCTAACATAATCCTCAAGGTCTCTGAAGAATTCTAAAAGGCATTATCTTAAAATCTTGACGTTACTAGACTCACTCTCTTCATTGCCTTGGGAGAATCACCAATGATTGTGTGTGTGTGTGTGTGTGTGTGAGTGAGATCAGAGACACTCCTGATCATGAGTTATTGTAGGGTACAAGCTCTTCCTGCATAGCTAATACATTTTGAACCTGTACCCATCTAGGTTTCCTGCCAGGCATCTCATGAAATGAACCCTAAAAATACAATTTTTTCATCTGAGGAATACACTTTGTTTCATAAATTTGTAAAATATAATTCTATCTTTTCTTCACTGTCTCACTATGAGCATTGCCCATATGAAGACATTTTCCTAGTGCCCTATAAATTGACATTAATGGAATTTTATTGTTAAAAACCATAGTGTGCTTTTTTTTTTTAAAGCATAACATTAACATTAATATTTTAACATTAAAATCTTGCTTCCTTTCTTTGCACTCACCTTCCTTATCTAGGTTGGTATGTACTTACTGTCTACTAAAATGTCAAAAGCATGAACAAATTAGTGTCTTACAAGTCGGAAATGGTTGAAGCAAAATCCCATGTAACCTTATAAAGCATTAGCGTCTTCATCTTATCATCACCTGCCCATAGAGAGGGTGTAATCATTTATTTGGGAGCCTCTAGGAGCCACTGGCAGGGTTAGTACTGGAACTCCGAGTCCCGGGGCTGCCTTTGCTCAGTGACAGCAACATTATGTCAGGTGGCTCACTCTTTGGAGAATAGAAATAGAATTCATTGACCTTGGCATTTTGAAGAAGCCGTTGTTTAAATGTAAAATTACTTTTAAAGGTACAATTGTGGAATAATGAAACAGAAAAAAATCTCTACCACTTATTCTGTTTGTTTTGGATAAATAAATAATACGTTGGATATTTGAGACTTTGTGTGGCTGGTAAGATCTAGATTAAAGTTATTCATAATTAACTCATGGAATGGACTTTTTTCAGCAAAGTAGACCAGTTGGAATACATAGAAGCACACAGCTTTGCCTTAAGTAACAACCTTTCCCTCGGCCCCAGAACCCCCCCCCCCCCTCCGCACAGAGACACACACAGAGGGGAGGAGGTGCAGTGGTGGTGATAGCACCCAGGTGTTCCGTATCTACTGAGGACAGATGACAGAACCATCAAATCTAGACCCCTAGGCAGACCTAAATAGGTCTCAGCAGTATAGCTGGATTTTTGTAGATTCTGCCTTGTGCTGAGTCCAAGGATGGTCAGAAGAGATAACTCCTAACTTGAATCACCACTTACCTTTTTAGCCCACCTTTTTCCCCCTGACAGTCCTTACTCTACACCAGTGCATCTTGCCTGGGTTTCATATTCTTTTCCATCGAGCTGGTGTCTCCTGCCAGTTGGAGTCAGGATATGGGTAGTGCAGGAAAGTGCAGGATTCCTAAACCTCTGTTCCACAGCGGACATCATAAGGAAATATTTTGGTACTTTAGTGGAGCCCTTTTCTATGATCATATGCTTAATGCCGACTTTAATTAATGAAAAGTTTACACTTAAACGTTGTTTTAAACTTGTTTTCTTTTAAATCTTTAAATATTTGTGTATATATTTAAATTTTACTAGTTGAAACTATACTCTTCTTTTTTATAAACTGTAAATGTTTTATATAAAATATATAAGGGAAAGAAGAATTACTGATTATTCATCTGTCCATAAATTTGTGGAAAATTTCTTTTAAAAGATTCTGTGTGGTACAGTTAAAGTATTTGCTTTTTCATTTGTAAAGCACACAATACAGTGGCCATTTGATTTACACTGGTTTGTGTTCTAATTAAAATGTTTTAAATAATATGATCCAATGTCAGCTGATTTGCAACATGAGAAATCACAGGCTGTTCTGTTGTTTCAAAGTGCAACTCCACAAAACACTACTAAAGAAGTATCCAGAGTAATTGATCAAGCAATGAAGTGGAGCCTCATCCCAGGGAACCTGAGTTTAGTTTGAGGCACCCACATGGAGATTCACAACCCACTGCAGTTCCAGCTTCAGGGGACCCTGCACCTAAACATATGTGTGTATACAATCTCACACACACACACACACACACACACACACCATTTCATTACAATAAAATAAATCTTTAAAAAGAATTACCAAGTAATATCCTTTTTCAATATTAAGTAAATATGTGATTATTTGTTTATTTACTTACTTACTTGAGACAAGGTCTCTACTCTGAGGTCCAACCTGGTCTAGAACTCACAGCAGATGTCCTGCCTTAGACTCGAGCTATAGTCATGGCTTATCCTTGCTGACTTTGTGACAATTATTTTGCTTGCCCTAGATAAATGGTTGTTTTAGTGGGTTGTAGTGATGCATTCAGAAGGAGGCAGGAAGATCATGAGTTTGAAACTAGTCTAAAGCATATAGTATGATCCCATTTCAAAGGAGGGGGATGGAGCATTCTGTTAGATTGCCATACACCTTTCTGGTTTGTTGTTTCCAGGTGGTAGTTACAACAAGGACAGCTGCTGATGACTTTAGCACCCAGTATGTTTTAGATGGCAGTGGCCACATACTTTCTCAGAAACCTTCACATCTTGGTCAAGGTAAGTGTACCCACTCTGTGTGTGTGCCTATGTGTGTGTGTAAAATTGTTGTCACCATCATTTAAAAAAAAGAGTTTTGCCTTGAGTTTAAATAGCTTTTTGGGTTTAGTCTTCATAAAGGATGGCTATCTTTCAAGGAAGCATCCAGCTTTCCTCAGTGAACCTCCTCAGAGTACAGTCATCCTCCAGAGGAGCACTGTGAGACAGGGTGACTCAAGGTGACTCTCTGTAGCAGCAACTCTTTCATGTTGTTGGGTTACTAGTGTCATTGTCACAGATGAGAGAGAGTGTTTTACTGAAGCATCTAAAAATGTCATTGATTTGTCATTAACTGTAGCCTCGAGATGATTAAATAGTTTAAAAGTATGTGTTGATGAAAAAGTTCATACAGAGGCATAATATAGGTCAAATGGTGTAATTGTTGCTCAGTTTCTAGTTTACCAACTTACAGCTGAAGTCTTACCTGACACCCTTTCCACTCTTATTCTGCGATAAATAAATATTTCAACTGTTTATTAGCTTTTATTATTGTATACACATCTTTGTGATTTTCTTTTGTATATTTTTAAGTTCTTATAAAAACTAATTCTAAGGTAGCAACAGACACGTTAGTCTGAGTTCACAATGTCCCTCATCATTTTCCCAGCCCCGGGTGGTTATTGGGTGGTTATAGTGGTGCCAATGGCAAAGGTGGCTCCTCTTCTGAATCTGCAAGGGACTTGTGGGATACTTGTTGTTCCCCTTCTCACATCTAGAATGTTTAATTTAATTTTATGCTCCTTGTTATGTTGATGAACATAACACACAGTTTGTGGTTTCATTGCTCCCATTTTAACTGTATTTACTTTTTAAAATGACTTCTGTCTTTACGAAATTTATTTTCTTAATTCTGATAAATCCTCTCACTCTGTCTATAGTTTTGGAAATTGTCAGCATGATTAAGGATTATTTTTCCTCATTAGGAATTTACATTTTTATATTCATACATGAAAAAGAATTAGGAAATCCTAAGAAAACACACTCATTTACATCTCATATTCATAAGTCAATAAAAGTGAGATCGTTTACAATTACTATTTAATTGGGTATGTAATAAATATTATATACTCATGTTAAAGTAATACACGTTATCCGTTCAATATGTGTTGGGTTGAAGAGAGATAAGTCTTTATTTTATTTTTTATTTAAGTGTGTTTCTTGTTAAGATGGCCTCTGGATCTTAAAAGTTCAAGTTAGGAAAGCCCCAGAGACATTGAATGCCCCCAAGTAGAGGACTTTGAAGTCGTCCAGTCACCTTATAAAACGTAAAAGTATTTTTATCTCAGTGTTTGCCAGTGGCTCTGCATCACTCATACATCTCATGCTTTCTGTATTCATCTCCATGGGAACTATGACATAACAGTCCTTACAGAAGGGCTCCATCTGATCTTTGCCCTTTTACTGGCTGATTCCTCTTTCTACTGACGTCAGTCTGCTCCCCTCTGTAAGTAAAATTAGGTATGCATGTTAAGGAAGTTTTGTAGTCAGTAAATGCATCTTATTTTCATTAGCTTATTTCATAACTCAGGAAACAACACACTTGAAAGGTCAATAGTTACAAAACCAGTGTGACTTTCTGTAACTCACTTTTTCCACCTAACCATATTCCATTGCTTAGGTTACAGCAACAAAAAATAAAAAGTCTTAATTTCAGATTGTTCTAGATAGGCAAATTATACAACTCTGCATATTAAAAATGATCTTGCAGTTCCATTGCTTAGTGTTGGTGGTTTGCGAGCGACTGAATCGCAGACTCACATTTCACCAGCTGTCATTAGCTTCCATTTAAATGTTTTCGATGTAAGATAAAACTACAGTTCAACCATCCTAATATACCTGTACATTTAAGGTTCTTGTAAATTAATCTCTGCTATGATAGGAACATCCTTAGCATTTACTCTTCGTATCTTCTGCTCAGAGGGTATAACTATAGGTGCAGTGACAGTCTCTCAATTAGACACTGGAAAAGTTGTACAGATTTAAAAGTGGTTTACTGAAAATTCCTTTTCTGCCTTTTGGGTATGGATATTTATTTGTTTTATAGATTGTTCGGGCCATTTAAAGTTATTCATGGTTTTAGTAAAATGTTACTTTAGTTGTTCTTCTCTTCATCACACTCTCAAACATTATACCTGGCCTTTTAAAAATGTTTATTTTTAATTTGTGTGTGTGTGTGCACACGTGTGTGCGTGCCTGTCTGTATGTATGTATGTAATTATATATGTCTGCCACTTTTGTATGGGTTCTTAAAGAGGTCAGGAGGTGGGTGGTGTCTGTTATAAGCAATTCTAAGTCACCTGTTGTGGGTGCTGGGAGCTGAACTCTGGCTCTCTGCAAGACCAGTATGGTCTTTTTCCCCCTCTGCAAAGCAGAACTGTACTTTTGATCGAGAGGATGCAATAAACACGGAAGCAGAGCAAGCACACTGTGGCAGGAGGTGCACACAGTTTTTATTCTAAGGCAAGTGGTGTCTCTATCTTCTCTCCGTTGACTAGGGCCACCTACAATCTTTAACAATTGGCTGATTTTCAAAGAATTGTACAAAGAAAGTAAAGAAATGCAGGAAAAGGTCATTTTCAGTCTTAACCACTGAGCTTATCTCCAACCTCTATTCTTACTTTCCTTTAAGGAAATAGAATAACTCACCAGCTTTCAAGTCTTAAGGGAGACTGAGTTATTCATAGTATTCATATAGTTTCATGTCCCCGAGTTTTGTGCTTCTGGGATGACTTATTCTCCAGAACAAATACTTTTGAGAAGATTACTCCTTTATTGTACCTTGTGAGAAACTCTTGCTATAGATTACTGCTCTGTGGGATTGTGCATGGACTACAGTTTTGTGTTTCTTAACAGAATAGTGGGACTTTGCTCATTAGTTTAGAACACTTTGTGACAATTCAGCACCCATACCTTTACATTAGACGTATAAATAGCTGCCTTTTACGTGGTTTAATATAGGGTCATTTGAAAATACAACAGCATATTTCAGGCCTGCAGTTTAATTCTGGTGTTTGAAGAGTGTGCTAAAGTTAGAGAGCTGAGCAGTTCTCTTGTAAAATACGATAGTGCACTGGGGCCTCCTCCATATTAGCCGGTATTACTCAGTACCTTTATTTTTAAGGATACGTATTTCAACAGTTTTTTTTTTATCTGCAAGTTTTATTAAAGCATTACTTTAAAATTATTAAAATCTTACTTGTAATTCTTAGTTTATTTAAGTTCTTTTAAGATGGAAAAGTAATTTATGAATGTATGGGTTAGGCATAATGTGGTATTTAGAGCATAATATGTATCTAAAAGTGAACAAATAATACTTTGTTTCATAACCACGTATCTGGGGTATTGATTTTTGCCTGCCTTCCTTCTCTTTTGTTCATAGTTATAATAGATGTCTTCATCTTGCCATTTAGAAATTCAAAGATTAGTAAGGAACGTATGTCAATAAGTAATGACAGAAATATGAAAACACTGCTCTCTGAGCAGGGTCACTGAGATGTTCAGAGAGCATGGCATTTGAGTTGAGAGCTCACAGGTAGAGAGGGTAAAGAGGGAAAGAAGTGGATCGATCCTTCAGCCAGAGAACGATATATGGAGAGTAGACCATTTCTCTGTAGCCATAAAAAGACAAAAAACTTATGATTTTAAAAAAACTTGCATTTTTTTTGAAATTTATTGAAGAATTGTGTCATGGAAAGCACCCCTACCTGGACAAGCAGTAACTGATGACCGCAGGTAACACCTGCTGTGACAGGATTAACTGAGATTGTATATGTAGGCAAGTGACCTGCCCTAGAGAATGTCACGCATGGCACTGGGCTAACCATGAGAACGTCATGTAGCCACCTGTGGACTGAACTGACAGGTGGAAGTGTGTAATCCTCATACAGAGCTCATTCGCTTACACACAGGACTTTTGCTGACCGAGCAGTGCTGGAGAAAGTTGAGACTGGACTACACAAAGAACTTTCAGACTCATTAGATAGAGGAAGAAGATTAATTCCATCGTCAAACCTATGATGACTTAGCTACAGTACAGGTTACTTCTGGTTCCAACCCTACAGGAACACAGGAAATGTGACCATCTTCAGCAAGGTTGTTTTATGCAAATCGAATAAAAGCCTTAAAGGGCATGATCAAGGGAAAGTAAGAACCATAACCAAAGGAACTAAAGTTCAGCAGAGGCAGATAAGCTTAATGAGAGCCTCTAGGAAAAGGTATTTGACAAAAAAGTTTTAAAGCAAATCCTGTATCATTTTTTTTTTTAAGTTAGGAGTTAGTATGTTAAATGGAATTTTTGGAAGAACCAAATGAAAACTCTAGAAGTATAAAACTGTTGTATCCAAGTATTCACCAGATGGGTGACACAGTTAAAATCTCGCCTGTCCACTTGGCTTGTTGACTAGTAGGAATCTTTCAGTTATTAGACATTAGGTATGCCCTGCAAGAGGCTACTGGCACCACATCCCTTCTCACTCTTTGCTTCCTAGTGTGGGTTGCCCTGCTGCTGTTTGTACTTTGATGGAAATTACACTTTCCCAAGAGTAGCTGCCTTGGACAAGGAATGAATCATGTACTCGGAACTTTCTCCCCATTTTAACTAGTAAAATAAAGGCTAGAGCTGGTGATTGGGCAGGGGAAGGGAAGGCAGAGCTGGAGTTGGGGATGGGGGAAGGAAAGGGAGAAACATCAAACCCTAAATTATTCCTTTAGTATCACTTTCATATCACTAATCTTTAATTATCATATTAGCTTTTAAGATTCATTGTCTACCAAATTTATTTTTCTCTTAAAAACACTATTTAAAAATACATATATGAATACTGTATTTATAACATTTTTAGTTCTTCAACTCTTGTGTCTCCCCTTCTCACTTCATGACCTCTTTTTATGTGCATGTCCACCACTGAGACCATTTAGTGTTGCTCATATGTATATGTTTAAGGCTGACCACTTAGGCTTAAATAATCCATCACAGGGCTTGTTCCTAAGGAAGATTGATTCTTCTTCTTAACAGCCATTAATTGCCCATAGTTCATATCTAGGAGTGGGGCCTTGTGAGATTTTCCCAGTCTGAGTTCATGTTATCATTGTGTAGGTCTTGTTTAGGTGACCTATTGTTAAGATTTAATGGGGGACAACTCTATCATATATACAAGACACTACTTTGCAGCAGATATCCTAGAACTTAAATATCTTTCCCCTCCTTCTCTGCAGTGTTTCTTGCACCTTAAGTATAGGGGTTGTATTGTAGATGTCTGTCGATTGAGAGTCAGTTGTTCTCTTCATTTTGACTAGTTACGTGTTTCTGTGATAGTTTCCATCTCCTGCAAAAAGAAGGTTTTTGTTGAGGTTTGAGAGCTATTATATCTATGAGCATAAGGATAGGTATTTAGAATGAAGTTTTGAATTATACTGGTTTAAGAATGTGGCACTAGTAGGTTCTCTTCTAGGATCCATGACATTACTAGCCACAGTTAATTAGCTAAGTTTACAGGATCAGGCATGAATTAGTTCCACTTAAGTGGGTCTTAAGTCTAACTAGGTGTCTGTACATTTCAAGCTATAAGTGCTCTTACTGTACCCTTGAGGATATATTTCCCTGAGGGTCATAGGCTTTATGCGTTCTAGGACTTTGAATTACTATGATCCTTTGGAAACTTGCAAAGGTGCTTTGAGAGCTAGCCTAACAGAGGATGCTTTCAAGTCAATTCCATCTGTATCCTTCTAACCTGCCAGTCCAAGTGTAGTGTCTTTAGCAGCACTTGGACTGGCAGGTTAGAAGGATACAGATGGAATTGACTTGAAAGCATCCTCTGTTAGGTGTCTTTAGCAGTAGGGTCTTATCCTCAAGGTCTGGCAGGCAGCCGTGGGCTGCAGCAGTAGTCTATATTGTTTGGGAGTCTCTTGGACTCCCTTGACCATGTCTCAAAGACAGGTTGTTCTGCCTGGCACTAGGGCTAAGTGAACTTATACCATTTGGAGTGATAATGACCTTCCTCCCCAGCCCCAAAGAACCATAGGCTATTAAAGTTTATTTTCTTACCTTCTCTTGTCATGAGATCATTATCCCAAGGTAATGGTCATTTGGTTAGAGTTCATTTTCCACTGTTTTCATTAGAAATAATTGGATGATGACTTCTTGCTAGGCCAAATAGGGCTCTATTTGCTCCTATTTGTGTCTGGAATACAAATGTTTGTTTCTTTAAGTTTATTGTATTTGTTTTCTTTGAGAAATAATATTATCAACAGGCCTTTGCCATTATTGGCTGAAATACCTGAGAAAATTCTGTACTTTTACCACATCCTTTCTCTTCACATTTCTTGACGCTCGTTGTCTTGACACAGATTCCAAATAGCATCAAAGGATTCAGCTGTCGACTTAGTGTTTTATTATTGTGGTCAGTCTAACCAAAAGCAACCTGGAGTACAAACAGCATTTTTACATTTCTACATCATAGTCTATCATCAAAGGAAGTCAGGACAGGAGTTGAAGGCAGGAATCTGAAAGAACAAGCTGAGCTGGAAGCCATTGAGGAATGTTGCTAACTAGCTTGCTTCTCCTGGTTTGCTCCATTTGCTTTCTTCACAGCCATGACCACCTGCCCAAGGGTGGTGGTATAGTGGGCTAGGCGGTCCATATCAATCATTTACTGAGAAAACACACTACAGACTACCCAAGGGTCATATCGTGGGTTAGGCCCTCCTACATCTATTATTCATTAAAAAATATACTACAGACTTGCCTATAAGCAGTCTAATAGAGGCATTTTCTTAACTGTGATTTCTCTTTCTAGGTTAGTCTAGGTTTATATCCAGTTGTTGAAAATCCAATCAACACAGGTATATTTCTTTTTCCTTTTACCCCATGTTACTTTCTATCTCTATTCCTCCATTCCTTTGTTTATAAAAAAATAGAATTGTTTGAGAGTCTTGCCTCAGCCTCCTAAGTGCTGAGATTTCAGTCTTATATAACCATGTTCGATTTAGATAGATTACTTTCTAATCAGCAGAAAAAGTAGTGTTTACAATAAGATGTGTATTTATAAAATGACATGATAAAAACAAATGCATGTATATTTATGTGCAATAATGCTGGGTATGCATGTGTCAGTACATGTGCATGTGTGTGTGCATGCGCGAGTGTGTGCAGGTACACTTATTTGGCTCTGTGACTACATGTGGAGGTCAGATCAATATTAGGTGAATTCCCATTTTAAGACAGTATCTATTACCAACCTGACCTCACAGTTTTTACTACACTGGCCAGTCAGTGGACCCATTGGGATCCACCTGTTCTATCTGCCTTATGCCACTATGTCTACTATTTATGTGGTTGCTGGGGATCTGAACTTAGTTTCTCATTTTTGCGTAGCAAGTTCTTTACCTAGTGAGTTACAGCTCTCCCCCTCCGAGTGGGTTATTTTCTTTTTTTTTCATTTTGTAATTAAAAAAAAATAAATATAATATATTTTGATTATAGCCTTTCCCCTCCCTCAGCTCCTCACAGTTCCTCTCCTGTGGGGCAAGTAGAACAGTGTCACCAGACAAACCCTGGGAAAGTTGAGCAGATTCAGAAACCTCAGTAAATTCTCGCATCTGAGAATGGCAGGGGTTTCATCTACTCCCTACTGGTTCCTGTCCTGGAGCAGGTGAACACAACACACCCCACAAGAGGAGCAGGATAACTAGTTACATAGCACAGAGTTCTCCATGCTAGTGAGGTGTTTATATGGGCCCTGACGGTTTAGCCAGTAAGCTTCTTTTTCCAGAAATTTCTTCCTGCAAATGTATTTACTATGGAGTCCATTATGAGTAAGTGGTATGCATCCATTTTCCATGATGAATAATGAATAAACAGGACAAGCAAAGATTATAACTCACCAAAAACCATCATGGGGGGAAGCCTTTTTTGTATAGAGCCAAACTGCCTAAGTCTACTGCAGAAGGGCCCTCTGCCCTCTGGACACAAGAGATATACCTCTGAACTAAGCTGGAGTTTCCCCTTCCCTCAGGCCCTGGGCTCATCCATGTCCAGCATGGCCCCCTCGTTCCTGATTTCACTTAGTTCCCAGTGGCGACTGAACACCTGGGAGTTTGGGAGCCCTGCCTCCTTGACCTCAGTCTGTCTCATTTCTGACCTATTAGTAGCCTAATGCCTCTGCACTTTGTTTTGTCTGCACTCACACACCCCAGCAGTGAGGCAGAGTGTGGACCCACACTTCCCACCTTTTACTCACCCAGCTTTATGTTTTTACCCCTCTCTGTCTATCAAAGAAAACAATTAAAAGGTCAAAACAGACAAACAACTAATAAGATAACAAGACAAGCATGCAAAAATTATAAAATCTGTTTTGTGTTAGACAGTTATTCAAGGGAAAAGGCCTGTTCTGGAATGCGGGTGATATACATAGACATTCCAATGGAGAAAGCTAATTTTCCCATTCGCAGAAGATAATTGCAGACAGTTCTTGGTTAGAGATGAGACTTTGTGTACACTTTCCGTGGGAACTGGTCTAGGTTGAACCTGTTTTTGTGTCCTGTTATATCTCTGTTTATCAGTCCTGTTGAGTCTGGAGGACACTATCTCCTTCAAGTCATTCACCATCTCTGTCTTTTAAATATTTCCACCTTTGCTTCCATATACAGCCTTCCTTTCAGGGAGAGGGATTTGATAAAGACACACTTAACACTGAGCATTCCCAAGTCCCACTCTGGCATTGCTCAGTTGTAGCCTCTGTGTTAATGTCCATCTGCTGTAAGAAGAAACTTCTCTAATGAGGGTTGAGTGATGTGCTGATCTATAGCATAAGAGTAAGTCATTAGGAGTCACCTGCTGTGTCCTTGCAGCAAAATACGGGTAGGTTTTCCCTTCAGGCCCATGTCTTGTTCAGTCTCATATTTTTAGCTACATCAGCAGTGTGAGGTATGGGTTCAATCTCATAGAGTGATCCTTAAATCCAGCTTTTAAGAAGTTGTTGGCTAGTCTCACAACATTTGTACCACCAACATATCTCATAATCACGTCACTGTTTAGGTCAAAGGTTTTGTATCTACATAATGTTGATGATTATTTTTCTCCTCTTGTAGTAGCAAAATATTTTGAACACTAGTCAGAAATAAGCTTCTGGTTTGGCAGAAGTTCTATTTCTCTAGTTTAGTGGCATAATTAAGTGGGTCTTCAGCAATATGATCTTACTGTCAGGTTGTGGAAGTTAACCAGTAACCATGGCAATGTTTTGAGGAGGGACTATAGGACTCCTTTGGACAATGACTTAACAAGATTTGACCCAGTCCTGGCACTAGAAATACAAGATGCATAGTTGGGGCATTTTCTCTTCCATTATATATATGACTCAATTTACATAGCAATCCACTTCATGCAAATCTAATAAAAACAAGAATCTCATGAATGTGTTGCATGTAGTATTAATGTTTTTTTCTTTTTTTCTATTTACATCTGAAATGTTATCCCCTTCTTCCATCTTGCTCTCACCCTGCCCCCTCCATTTGTCTTCAGGAAAGTGCACTCACTCCTAATCACCCTTTTTAACCCATTGCCTTAGCATTCCCCTACCTTGGGAAAATGTGCCCTCCCTGGACCAAAGGCCTCTTCTCACATTGATGCCAGACAATGCCTCACCCAGGGATCCATCCCATATGCAGCCACCAAACGCAAGCACTATGGCTGATGCCAAGAAGTGCTTACTGCCAGGAATCACATAGAGATGCCTCCTCAGGGCCCTCACCTGCGTACAGATAGCAATTTATGTCATTATATGTGATATACTCCATTTTCTATTGTAGCATATTCTCTCTTGCTATCTTGTTTAAAAATGTGATAGTTGCTATATACTTCAGAAATGGTTCTCAGTCATAGATATCTTGTATACCCACTCCTTCCCAGGACACAGCAATATCTGCAGACATTTGATAAGGGTGGTTTTATTCTCTAGTGAGGAAAAAATGATTTATTCATAGACAACTACACACACACACACATACTCACATACACTCAGACATACACACCTGATCTATACCAAGAATGAAAAACCCTACACTGTATTATTTTGTTTTTTAACTTGTTTAAAAAAAGGGGGGGGGGGGATCAGACAGAAATAAGGATCTGCCTGAAAATTGCATTAACAGTGCCCTTGCTATATTTATGTAGTAACAGTACATTGCTACAGTGATGTAGAGAGAACACAGTGTGCAGCAGTATTGCTATAGTACTATAAAGAACTAATGGACCCTTTGGTAGTTAGAGCTTTATGAAAAGTCAAAATTAAGAATTATGGACCAGTCTTATCTGGTAGAAGAAATTTCTAACAAATCAACATCAAAAAAAGACTAATTGTGAAAACCTATTCTTTATAGTGGTATGGGCGTGCCTAAGGTTATTGCATATGTTGTGTAGTTTTATATTACCTACATATTGTACCCTAAATGTAGACTAACCAACATCTCCACATGGTTTGATTGTCCACTGATTTCCTAAGATTGCACTCTAGTGAACCTGTGTTTCTCTATACCATTAAAAATAAAATCACTCTTGCTTACTCAGTGGATCATGAATAGAAGAGTCTAATAGGGCATTAGAGTAGTTTACAAAGATTTAAACTACTTCTTTGGACCTCTGTACTTGGAAGAGTATTGGTCTTTATGATAGGAAGGGCTGATTACTCATTATATGTGAATTAGAGATGTGCAGTTTCTTCTATATCTAAAATGCTTTTCTCTGCCAACAGGTACAACTGTAACTGCTCTAAAGTTGTTTAAGAATCTACCTGTAAGAAAGCAATTTTACTCAACAGCTAAAAAATGTAAAGATGAGCTAAAAAATGTACAGGATCTTCTCATAAGCTACGGTGTCCTGAAACCTGACATAAGGATTATTTTTGTACATAATAAGGTGAGAATTATTGTATTTTGTGGGAATTTTTGTAGCAATATAATGAAGAGATGGTATATCCTGTATTAATGCATGCCGTGGAGTGGACATTTGTTATATTCCACAACTGTACTTCATTTGTGGGAAGTCTAACCCAGAGTGAAGATAGTAGGAGACTGGCCCTGTGCAGGTGATTAGGCCATGAGGAGCCCTTGTAAATTGACTATGTGAAAGAAAACAGAAGAGCTGCTTCTGTTTTCTGTCACCTGAGAATGGGGAAAAAGGAACCAGGAGTTGGCCTGCATCAGAAGCCAAGCCTGTTAATACTTTGATCTTGGCTTTTCCAAGTCCTATAACTATGAAAAATAACTACAGATTGTGGTTTTTTTTTTTTTTTTAACCAATTCAAGGACAGTATATTGCTTTCTTTCTTCCGTAAGAAGTTTGGTTCACACCTTTTTTTTCTTTAGTATATAAGGAACACTGATGACCTATGGGAAGTCTACTAGACCCCATCAGTGATTCCCAGAGACTTTCATCCAGGAACAGCTCTGGAGTGTGTCCCTTAGGCAAGCGAGGATAGGTGGTGCTTTTTCCCAATTGAGACCCAGAGTTGCTTAAGATTTCTAAAGGCCAGCTCGTTTCTTGTGTAATGAATTTTGGGGGAAATAAAGGTTTATATATTTTCAGAGCATTCATTTTTCCTTGATTCCACATAAGCACGTTGAAATAGTCAATGGAAGGAGAGTAGATTCACACAGCAGTAGGTGGGAACTGGGGAATTAGCCTTCATGATACCAGGATCAGTGGATGCCAGATGCTTCAGTCTGCTGCTGTCTTCCCAGAACACGGGGAAGAACTGGCAGTGTACCCTGTGCAGGTGTCCTCCAAACTGAACTCAGGGAGATTTAGTGTGTTGCTTAGAGTTATGCAGTAGGTAAATGGTTGAAATGGGATTGGAAACTGGCATACCCCGTAGTAAAGAGACTGTGTTGTTCCTCTCCATACGTTAGAATACCAGCAGTAACTTAAGGAAACAGTATTTCCTGAATGTATATGAGAAACTTAAAGCTCAGAGTGACAAAGGAATTCTTTTTTTTTTAGGCATGCATATTTATTCTATAATTGTATATCAACCTTTATTAGTCATTTTATTCATTTGCATTTCAAATGATATCCCCTTCCCACTTTTCCCTTCACAATCCCCCCATATGACTTCCCCCCTCTCTTTTCTCCCCTTTGCCTCTGTGAGGGTGATCTACCCACTCACCCACTTCCACCTCACCCCTCTAGCATCTCCATATGCTGGGGCATCAAGTCTCCCTCCCCTCCCATTGATGTCAGATAAGGCCATCCCGTGCCACATATGTGTCTAGAGTCATGTCTCCCTCCATGTATACTCTTTGGTTGGTGGTTTAGTCTCTGGGAACTCTGGGTGGTCTATTTCGTTGTTACTATTTTTTGTATGGGGTTGCAAGTCCCTTCAGCTCCTTCAGTTCTTTCCCTACCCTTTCCATTTGGGTTCCTGAGCTCAGTCCAGTGGTTGGCTGTGGATATCTGTATCTTTATTGGTCAGGTGATGACAGAACCTTTCAGGGAATAGCTATGTTAGTATCAGCAGTTGTGTAGGGGGTTGGATCCCTAGATGGGGCAGTCTCTGGATAGCTTTTCCTTCATTCTCTGTTCCACTTTTTGTCCCTGTCTTTCCTCTGGACAGGAACATTTCTGGGTTAAAATATTTTGAGTTATGTGGGTGTCCACATTCCTCAACTGGGGACTGCATCTTTCTACTAGCAGTGGTGGTCTCTACAGGTTTTATCTCCCCTTTATTGGGTATTTTGGCTAAAGTCATCACCATTGGGTTTTGAGAGCCTCTTGCTTCTCTGGAGTCTGGGACTTTGTAGTGGCTACCACCAGGTCCACATCCCTCATTGCTGCTTGTTTCTATTCAATTTCCTGACCCTTTGTACTTCTATCCTGCCCCTTTCAATACCTGTTCTGTCCTGTTTTTTTTTTTTTTTTTTTTTTTTGTCTCCCCCTCCTTTTTCCCTCCCAGATCTTTCCCTCCCTCTACCTTCTGTAATTATTTTGTTTCCCCTTCTATGTACAGTTGAAGCATCCATACTTTGGTCTTTCTTCTTCTTACACTCCATATAGTTTGTAGGTTGTATCATGAGTATTTTGAGCTTTGGGGCTAATATCCACTTATCACTGAGTACATACCGTGTGTTCTTTTGTGTCTGGGTTACCTTACTCAGAGTAATATTTTCTAGTTCTGTCCATTTGCTTATGAATTTCATGAAGTCATTGTTTTTAATAGCTGAGCAGTACTCCATTGTGTAAATGTACCACATTTTCTGTATTCATTCTTCGGTTAAGGGGCATCTGAGTTTTTTCCAGCTTCTGGCTATTATAAATAAGGCTGCTATAAATGTGTGGAGCATGTGTCCTTGTTCTATGTTGTAGCATCTTTTGGGTATATGCTGGGTATATATGGGAGTGGTATAGCTGGGTCTTCAGAAAGAACTGTTTCTAATTTTTCGAGGAATCGTCAGACTGATTTTCAGAGTAGTTGTACAGCTTGCAGTTCCACCAGCAGTGGAGAAGTGTTCCTCTTTCTCCACATTCTTGTAAGCATCTGTTGTCATCTGAGTTTTTCATCTTAGCTATTCTGACTGCTGTGAGGTGGAATCTCAGGGTTGTTTTAATTTTCATTTCCCTAATGTCTAAGGATGTTGAACATTTCTTTAAGTGCTTCTCAGCCATTTCACATTCCTTAGTTGAGAATTCTTTCTTTAGCTCTGTCCCCCATTTTTTAATTGGATTATTTGGTTCTCTGGAGTGTAACTTCTTGAGTTCTTTGTATATATTAGATATTAGCCTTTTGTTGGATGTAGGGATGGTAAAGATCTTTTTCCAATCTGTAGGTTGTCTTTTTGTCCTATTAACAATATCCTTTGCCTTACAGATGCTTTTTAATTTTATGAGGTCACATTTGTCAGTTGTTGATCTTAGAGCATGAGCCAGTGTGTTCCAGGTTCTTTCCCTCTTTCTCTTGTATTACATTCAGCATATCTGGTTTTAAGTTCTAGCCAGAGCAATTAGGCAACAAAAGGAGAACAAAGGGATACAAATTGGAAAGGAAGAAGTCAAAATATCATTATTTGCAGATGTTATGATAGGATACATAACCAACCCCAAAAATTCCACCAGAGAACTCCTACAGCTGATATATAACTTCAGCAAAGTGGCTGAATATAAAATTACCTCAAACAAATCAGTAGCCTTCCTCTCCTCAAAGGAGAAATGGGCTGAGAAAGAAATTAGGGGAAATAACACCTTTCACAATAGTCATAAATAATATAAAATATCTTGGTTTGACTCTGACCTCGCAAGTGAAAGAGCTCTATGACAAGAACTTCAGATCTCTGAAGAAAAAAAAAATTAAAGAAGATCTCAGAAAATGGAAAGATCTCCCATGCTCATGGAAAGGCTGGGTTAACATAGTAAAAATGGCTATCTTACCAAAAGCAATCTACAGAGTCATTGCAATCCCCATTAATGTTCTAACTCAATTCTTCACAGAGATAGAAATAGCAATTCTTAAATTCATCTGGAATAGCAAAAAAAAAAAAAAAAAAAAAAAAAAAAATTCTCAACAATAAAATAACTTGTGTGGGAATCACCATTCCAGACCTCTAGCTGTACTACAGAGCAGTAGTGATTAAAAACCACATGGTTTTGGTACAGAGACAGGCAGGTAGAACAGTTGAGTAGAATTGAAGACCCAGAAATTAATTCACACACCTATAGTCACTTGATCTTTGGCATAGGACCTAAAACCATCCAGTGGAAAAAAGACAGCATTTTCAACAAATGGTGCTAGTTCAATTGTCATTCAACATGTAGAAGGCGAATTGATCCATTCTTATATCTTTGTACAAAGCTCCAGGTCAAGTGAGCAAAGGAATTCTTTCATATGTTTTAGTGAGTGATTATGTTCAACCATAACATTAACAAAAATTTTTATCATAATATTTTAATATTTTATAATATATATTATAATACAATATAATTTTGTTTTTTACTTTGCTCCCTGCAAATCCCTCCTTATGCGCCTCCTTTCTATCTTTGTATGGCTCCACCTCCTTTTCATTAATTGTTACATGCATATATGCATGTACATAAATATTCCTAAACTCATTTGCTTCAGTTTTACTTCAGTTTTTACTAACTTGTCAGAAGAACCTATATTTTAATGCTATGTAAAATGTTTATGATCAAAATCTTTAGTCATCTTAGAAAAAATTAAGAATTGTCAGCCACCTGTTCCTGTTGGCAGAGAGCTCTAGCAGATGATACCTTGAGGCCCTTCCAGCTCTGCTGTGCTGAGGTGCCTCAGGTTGTTGATGGACAGAGGCTCATCCTGCTAAAATAACCCTGTGACCTCTGGATCCAGAGGACATTTAGTAATTAGAAGTTAAATGTCTCCAAGTTAAGAAAAGACCAAGGTCAAAGGAAGCATAATCAGTAGAGGGAGACTGATATAAAAATAAGAAATGAAGAGAAATAAAATTTACACATTCATAAAAGAAAGCATAAATACAAGAAAGATAATAATTTAAAAAGAAAACAAGGGAGAGATAAAAAGAGGATAATCAAAGTGAGAATAACAAAAGAATTTAATAGTATGAAGAGCTCTTTCTCATTTAGAATTGGGTATATGTCTTCTGCATTTTCAGGTTTATGTAATTTTCTTACCCAATATTGGATTATCAAATACACATTAGTGTGTGTGTGTGTGTGTGTGTGTGTGTGTGTGTGTGTGTGAATGGAAAGCAGTATTTTTGTAATATGCTATATTTTATTATTGGGGGAGGGAAACAGAGCATCTAAAGCAAATTCAGGGCCCTCTGTGGACTCAGCCATGTCAGGCGTAGCTCAGATCCTAGCCTGTGTGTTGAGAATGCTCTACCAAATCTAATAGTAAAATCACCAGCAATTGTACCCACAGTCGTGAACTAAGCTGGATAAGCTTTGCACTTCTAACCTGTGTCCATCAGTAACATAACTGCTCTTCTTTTTACAAACAGTTGTACTATGGTTCAGAAAAACATTAGAATACATTGTTCAGCCTTCCACAGAGCATCGGCATTTTAACCTGTACTCTAAGCCTCGCTCTGCTCTCGGCCGTTCTGTTAAAACATGTTCACTTTCATCACTGTTTCTGTGAAGCATTTGTGTTTTTGTGTACAACTTAAGTATAATGATACTGGTGAGTTTACTGTTTCTGCATTATAAGCAAACAATCATATTGCACATAATATGAGAAGTACCCTTGCTATTTTGATAACTTGGATTAGTTGGTGTTCCATCTTTTTATGAAGGTTTAACCTGCCAAGACATTCTCTGAATACTGATAATGTCGGTGTTCTTGCCAGTATGGTTATGTTAGAAAGAAGTATTTTTCTTCTTTCATCACCATGTTCCTTGAAAGCATATTGAATAATGAGATAGCCAAAGTGGATTCAGTGAGTTTATTTAAAGTAAATATTATCTGGAGAATCACTAGAGCCCTTTTTGAGAGGAGCACTACGGTTTTAGGTTTAGTTAAAAGTACTAAATTCCTGTGCTGCCCTGTTCTGTATGTTTTTGAATATATATTAGTAAAAATGGCTATTTTCATCTGCTAACATCATAATTACTGATTATTGCACATGAACAAAAATAATTTTATAGATCACTAGTTTAAAATATGTCATATTCATGATTTCTAGTGAGGGCTACTCAGGGTTAGGGTTAGGACAATTTGTGAATGTTTTCTTTTCTTTTTTTCCCATTGTTGCTGGGTTTTTTTTTTTTTAATTCTTGTTTTGTGCAATTTATTCCAATAGTAACCTCCCATCCTTCCAGCCACCTCCCACATCCCATTTCCTACCGCTCCACTGATACTCCGGTTCCCTTCAGAAAAGAGCAGTCCTTCCAGGGATACCAATCAAATATTGAATAAAACAAGACACAGACTCTCACATTAAGGCTGGATCAGCAACCCCGTAGTAGAAAAAGGGTCCCACAAGCAAGCTAAAGAGTCAGAGACACCCTGACTCCCCGCTGTTAGGAGTCTCACAGAAACTCCAAGTTAAACAACTGCAACATGTTTTCATATGGCCTAGCACAGACCCACACATGTTCCATGGTTGCCCTTTCAGTCTCTGTGATCCCCTATAAAACCTGCACTATTCTCCTGGTGTGCTTGAGCCTTCTGGCTCCTAAAATCTTTGCTCCCTCTCTTGTCCAATTCCCTGTGGTCTTTGAATCTTTGTGAATCTTTGGCTGTGGGTATCTGTGTGTGCTCCAGTCAGCTACTGGAAGATTGGGCTAGGTACCAAGCAATGAGTATAGCAGAATATTATTTCTTTTTCATCGTTGTCGTCTTCTCCTCCCCCTCTTCCTTCTCTCCCTCCTCCTCCTCCATCTTTTCTTTCATCATCTCTCCGTTGTCTGCATTGTCTGTTTTGTCTGTCCTGTTAGGTTTCTGGGCTATCTTTCTTCCAGTTCCTGCTCTTCTAGGTATATTGTCTGGCATGGACTCCCTCTCATGGTTTGGGCCTCCTTTGACAAACCATTGGTTGTCCACATCTCACAAATTCTGAGCCAATATTGCTCTAAGCACAGTTTGCAGTCAAGATAGATTGTAGGTCACAGATTTTGTGACTGGGTTGCTGTCCCAGTCCCACCACTGGAAGCCGGCATTGGTTACAGAAGATGGTCAGTTCAGGCTCTATTACTAGGAGTCCTCACTAGGTCACCTTCATAGGTTCCAGAAAGGTTTAGGTGTTTACACTGCCTCTTAAATGCCCACCTATTCCAGCTTTGCTTACACTCTATCTCTCCCTCCTCTATCTGATTCCTCTGTTCCCATTGCCACCTGCCTCTAGTACACCCACAAAATCCATTCTATTTTCCCTTCCCAAGGAGATCCATGTATCCCCCTAGATTCTTCCTTTTTACTTAGCCTCTCTGGGTCTGTGGGTTATAGCATGATTATTGTTTACTGAAACAAGTAATGTCCACTTATAAGTGAGCACATACCATGTTTGTTTTTCTGGGTCTGGGTTACCTTGCTTTAGAATTTGTTGTTTCACAGGTCCATCCATTTCCCTGCAAGTTTCATGATGTCATTTTTTCTAACTGCCAAGTAATATTCCATTATGTAAATATACCACATTAAAAAAAAATCTGTCCTTCAGTTGAGAGACATCTAACTTGTTTCCAGTTTCTTGATATCATGAATAAAGCCACTATGAACACAGGTGTACAAGTGTCCTTGTGGTAGGACGGAGGGTCTTTTAGGGATATACCCAAAAGTGGTATAGCTGGGTCTTGAAGTTGATTGATTTCCAATTTTGTAAGAAATATCCATGTTGGTTTGCATAGTACCTGTATAAATATGCATTCTTATCAGAAACAGAGGCGTGTACCCTTGTCCCACATGCTTGCCAGCGTGGCTAGTGGCCTGTCACTTGTGTAACTGATAGTTACCATTTTCACAGCTATAAGATAGAATTTCAAAAAAAAAAAAAAAAAGAATTTCAAAGTAGTTTTGATTTGCATTTCCTCAATAGCTAAGAATGTTGAATATTTCTCTGTTTCTCAGATTGAGATTCTTCTACACATAGACATCAAGTTAGACCAGCACTATTTGTGGGTCTGCTTAAATTCAGTATAACTCAAACACTAGGCCCATGTAGATGACAAAAATCTACTCAAGCTGCTACTGACCCATCAAGTCTACAGAACAGATGAGGGAGCTGAGTGTGACCTTCAAGGCACATTGTATAGCATATTTAAAAGATAAAACCATAAATCGAGGGGAGAAGGGAAGACTGTAGCATTGTCCAGTCAAAAAATATAATTTGACATGAAGGACTGAACAAGGGAGTTTTTCTCAGTCATAACAGAAGTAGGTTCCTGGGTCTGAGAACATGAACTTAGTTTGATTCTGCCAGCAAGACAGAGAAGTTGTCCTTGAGATGTCTGGACTCAGCTAACTGTCTCCTTACAAGTTGTCCCTGAAATATCTGGTTTCAGACAACTGTCTCCTTACAATTTGTCCCTGAGATGTCTTGATTCAGACAGCCATTTCCTTACAACAGAAACGATTCAGCTATTGGGAAGACCTCAGTTCCCCTAGGACCTGGGACTTTGAACTTAGTTTCTCCCTGTAGTTAAATAGAGTCTGAAAACAAAATGGTAGTACTTAGAATAAGTTCCTCTTGCTTGTTTCCAACAAGTTGAAGATGTCCAGTTTGTATTTCTGTCTTCTTTTTATAAAATTGGATGTTCATAGGTACGTGGAATTATATTTAGGTCTACGATTCAATTCCAATGATCAACATGGTGTTTTATGACAATACCGTTTGGTTTTCATTACTATAACTCTATAGAAGAGCTTGAAATCAGAACCGGTGTGTGAGTGTGTGTATGTGTGTATGTGTGTGTGTGTGTGTGTGTGTGTGTGTGTGTGTGTGTGTGTTTCCCTTTTGATTTTGCTAGTGTAAGATTATTTCCTGCATATTCATGGGAGCAGTTAATCTTTTGGGTGGAAATTTTCTTTCTAGTGTCTTCTGTAGAGCTGGGTTTATAGATACATGGTGTTTATATTTGACTTTGCTGTGGAATACCTTGTTTTCTCCCTCTAGAATATTTGAAAGTTTTGCTGGGTGTAGAATTCTGACCTGATATCAGTGGTTTTAGAGTCTGCAGGATATCTTCTGCATTTGAGAGTTTCTGTTGAGCAGTCAGGTGTAATTCTGATAGGTCTGCCTTTATATATTATTACTTCTGTTGTTCTGTATGTTAGTGTTTTAATCATTATGTGGCAAGGGGACTTTCTTTTCTGGTCCAATATGTTTAGAGTTTTGTGTGCTTCTTGTATCTTAGGAAAATTCTATGATTTTCTTGAAAATATTTTCTGAGCCATTGATTTAGGATTCTTTCCTTCTACTATTCCTATTATTTTTAGCTTTTGTTTTTTCTTGTGCCTCAGAATTCCTGGATGTTTTGTGTTGGAAATATTTTAGATTTAACACCTATGTATGTTGTAGATTTGGTTTATTGCTTATGTTAATTGGGTTCCCAAATAACACAAGAATTTACACATCGACATGTAAGATAATGCAGGTACCTGCCTCCAGTTGGCTCTAATCGTCAGCAACCAATGGCTGGGCAGGAGACAGGCGGGTCTGGAGGTTCCTAGTGAGGAACATGGGAGGGAGAGGGTTAGACAGAGCTGCAGTGGCAGTGCCAGGAGAGCAGAAGGATCAGGCTTGAGATCTGAAGACCCGGAAGTGTATGAGCATGAAAGAGCCAGGAAGAGAGGCCCGAGGGCCACCCTACCCATCCACTGCAGGGACTAGAGTAGCAAAAATGGATATAGATTTTAGTAAGTAATAATTCAGGAGTATTGGAAGGGAGGTGTTAGCAATGTGAAAGTTTGGGCATGGCATATATAGGAAAAGATGAAAGACAAACACACATATAAAATTTATAACTGATTCCTGAGTTTGGTATTCGACTACTCTAATAAGAGATCCTACAGTCCTCTGTCACTTAGTAGACAACTTGGATGTCCCCCAGCTCCTGCATAGTGCCTTCCATGTATTTAAAGTGTGTTATTCACACCTCACCTCTACTCCACCTCCCTTATATAGCAGCAACTGGCTGTGAGAGAATGGGAAGTGTCTTCCTGGAATACATAGTTCAAGGTGGTGAGTTAAATGAATTAGGTGATCTGGAAATCAAAGTCCATAAATATTTTTAGAACTTCGTCTTACCAAATTTTCTCTACATTCACTATTAAAATGATTTTCTTTTAAGGATTTGTTCATTTCTGTTCCCTAGTGACCTCAGATTTTTAGTTTCTTCTCACTTCTATTTCTAAAATAATCAAGACATTCTGAAGACTTGGCGTCAGTGGGACAGTTGGGGTAGAGTGAGGATGTGACAGAGCAGTCTCTAAGCTCTGTTTACCATATTTACTTTCCCTGAACTAATTAACTGGGCCATATAATTACTGTTTTATTGATCCTCTAGCCGAATACATTTTTCTACTTATTTATCCTAATTTTAAAATTTACTCCAGTACTGGGAATTTTTCTAATAGTAATACTCATTAGAAAAATCTCTCACATCTGGATTCCTTATTAGGGCTAATGGAAATTGACTGAGTCTTGGATCTTCTCTTGTGGTCTTTTCTGCCCCAGCAGTATTTGCTTTTTGCAGATATCTACATATGTCTTGATACATTTTATGTCTTGCAACATTGTAACATAATACTTTTATCACTTAGAAATTATTCTGAAAATTTATACCCAATCATAAAAAAGTAAGCAAATTTTTTAAACTTGACCACTGAATTTTTTTTTGTATTGTCCACCAAATCTTTTAGTAAATAGTGTTTTTAGTCTTGTAACAATCTTTTTTACCATTAGATGACCCCAAGAGTTTAATTGGGCCACCCAAGGAGTCAGATTTTAACTATTGAGAAGGACAAATTAAAGTTGAGATCTCCTGCTTTTTAATGCAGTGCCATTCTTCTCGCTGTGGTTTCCTCCTCCCAGCTCTTTCCAGCAGCTCTGTGACAATGTTGCCTTGTAGAAGTGCAAGGACCCTTTTAGGTGAAAGGGTAATGAGAGCTTGAGGAGCCAGTGTTGTCTTTACATTCTGTGGAAGTTGACAGGAGGGAACATTGGGGGAAAGGGGATAACATCTGAAATGTAAATACAGAGAATATCCAATAAAAATTTTAAAAAAAGAAAGCTTGTTCAAATAGTCAGTGGCTTGATTTGGCTCTTAAGAGCTTGTGTTCTAGCTTATCCAACTTATTTCTGACACTATTTCTTTTTTCTTCTCTGATTCATTCCTCAGGCATACAGTCTCATTTCTAAGGGAGAGTGCCTGCTTTGAGTTTGCTTTTAATAGAACGTTTTGCTTCATGTATCTGGTTCAGTGACTTTGTTTAGACACTTGAAAATTGTAAGCATTTTCTCTGTCTCACATGTCTTTTCCTGTAAATATTGTTCTTTCTAACTTACCATATTATTAATATGTCTTGGTTTATTGCTCTTTGGGTTTTCTCTTAAAGTGTAATTTTTGTGAGGACAAAGGCATATCCCATTAAAGTGACTTCATCTAGGACCTGTTTGTGGAGGACATTTCATTATAGTACAATTAAGTGATAGAAATAAGTGCATCAATATCATTCTAGATAAGATGTGCTATGAAAAGAATGGGAAAGAGACACTGCTCTTCCAGAGGACCTGAGTTTGGTTCCCAGCATCTGTATTGCATAGCTCACAAGTACCTGTCCCTCCAGATCAAGGGGTCTGATACCTCTAGCTTCTGTGGACACCTACGTGCACATGTACCTACCACTACATAAATATACATGCAAAAATGTTATTACAAATAATTTTTAATTAAAAGCATCAAAACAGAAAGCAGAGAGATTTTCTTCTCTCCCTTTCTCTCTTTCCCCCCTCTTTCTTCCCTTCCTCTGCCCTCTAACTTCCACACAGCAAAATAAAATGAGATTATGGCATGCCTGTTTTTGATGGTCTTTTCTCCCACTTCCTTCCTCTTCATAATGTTCTGTAACTCTGGCTCCAGAGGATCCGACACCTTCTCATGGCACATGCTTAACACAGAGAGACAGAGACATACATAGATACATGCAAGCAAAAACATCCATGAGCATTAAAAAAATAAAAATATAACTCTAAGATTTAATATGAGGAAAATTATATAATATTGGCCTTTCAGTTTCTGGGATATTATACTTAAAATAATAATTTCTAGTCATTTTCCTGAAAATACTGTGAACTCATTTTTCTTTACAGCAGAATAAAATGTCACTGTATATATGGGCACATTTTCCTTATCTACTTGTCTATAGACAGAGACTAGGATAATTCCTCATCTTACCTACTGTAATGTGCTTCCTTACAACTTTTCAGACATCCTTACTGTTGTTTTACTTTCTCTGCTTTGCTTTTCATATATTTATCTTTTCTCTGCTCCCCAATTAAGTCCCTCCCTAACATGTTTCCCATTTCCCTCTTAAAGTCAGTTGTGCCTTATCACTCTCTCCACTGCCCACCTGCCCACCTCCCTGCTGGGTATCATTTCACCTTCCTAGTTTCTGCAGTTACTCTGCTCAGTATTGGTGTCGAGACAGGAACTGCACATGAGAGAGAATGTTATCTCAATATGATCTTTTCTGCATCTCTCCATTTACCTGTAAATTTCATGATTTCATTTTTCTTCATAGATGAATTTATTCTATGTTTACAAAATTACCACATTTACATGATTATGTAATGCATTCATCAGTTGAAAGACATTTAGATTGCTTACACTTTCCCTTCTGCTGTGAATAGACAGCATGAGAATGGCTATGCAAGTATTCCATGGGGAATAAATGGGCTGTTGAGTCCTTTGGGAATTTGCCCAGGAGTGTATTGGGTCATCTGAAAATTCTCGTTTACCTTCCTGAGGGTTTCCAACTAACTTCCAGAATGGCTGGAGCAGTTTGCAGCCCCACTAACAGTGAATGAGAGGGTTCTCTTTGCTCCACATCCTCTCCAGTGTTTGTTGTCAGGGTTTTTGTTTTGTTTTGTTTTTTATTTGTTTTTTGTTATCTTCACCATTCTGACTTGGGTAAGGTGACATCTTTCTGATATTGTCACTTGCACTTCCTTAATTGTTAATGACAACGAACATTTTTTGAGTTGTTTCTCGGCCATTTTTATTTCTTCTTTTGAGAACTCTGTTTACATCCCACACATGGTTTTGGAATGGATGAGTTGTTTGCCTTGACTTTTTTAAAACTTCTTTCTGAATATTAATTCTCTGTACATTTGGCAAAGATTGTCTTCCCTTTGTTGGCTTCCTCTTCACACAATTGATTGTTGTTTGGCTTTGAAGAGATTTTGAGTTTTATGAGGTCACCATTGTCAGATCTTGTCCTTAATTTTTGGGTAAATTGGGGTCATATTCAAATAGTCCATTTCTGTACCTATATTGTGTAGGGTATTGCTTATATTTTTCTTCTAGCAGATTCAGTGTTTGAGATTTCATGTTTATGTCTTTGATCCATGTAGAGTCAGTTTTTATACAAGGTAAATAGGTACAGGTTTGATTTCATTTTCAGAGAAGCCTTTTAATTTCACATAATCTCAGAAATAATACTTTTAAAATGAAAATTTTACCTCACAAGTAGAAAGTTTTGCTAAGTATGCAGATTGAAGAGAAAGCCTAATCAGTTGTAGGCTAGCTATATTTATTAGTCCCATACCTTACCACTTGATTTAAAAAACAAGCAAAAGACAGTGAAGAGCCATACTATAGAGATGTTTGCTTGCCTCTTTCATTGCAAGCTTCATTTACAGAGTTATGGAGAAGAGTGGGTACAGAGAAGAAAAAGTTCAGGTTGATTCCCTAACCCTGATCCACAAAAAACTAGATATGGTGTTATATGCTTCTAGCATGAAGATCAGAATTTCATAGTCATCCTTGGCTATGTAGTCAGCTGGAAGCCAGTCTGAGCTCTGTGAGAACAGGAGACACTGTCTCAAAAATAAGTAACTTTAAACTGCATGATTATACATCTTCCATATTTCTCTTTATGTGACTGTATTAGTCTTTGTTTATAACTTTTGAGTAATTATATGGATTTTTAAAAGTCTGAATCTCTTCCTTCATTTTCTATGTAATGACATTCCTTTTAATATATTGAGACAAATTTCTAATTATTCTTTCTTTCCTTTATCTGGTAGGGAAAATAAACTAAAATCTTTAACAGTTTTAAGGACAATAAGTTATATGAACTATAGGCCTATCAAAAAGTTCCTAATTCTCATTTTCGTCTTAGGAAAGACTTAGGACTATAGTCTTAAATGCATACACTTAATTTTTTTTTATCTGTATTTCAAGTATGACAACTAGAAATAGGGGGTTGTTGCAGCAGCTAAGAGGATTTGCTGTTCTTCAGAGGACCTGAGTTTATTTCCTAGCATTTACCTTGGGGGCTCACAAATGCCTTGCCACTCTAACTCCAGGAAATCCAGCACCTCTGGACTGGTAGCATCTACTTTTTATTATAGAAAGAGATGCCTGTTGTCAGGGAGAATTAGCAGAGCATTGTTTAGTAACTGCATTTTTTGTGTGTACACGTTCCCTATTCAAACAGTGTGTCAGTGAAGTGGGATGGGGGTAAGATATATTTGACTAACTTAAGTCAGTCTTCAGACTGTGTGCATGTAATAATATATTCTTGATGGTGCTTTTGCACTGTCATCAGACTGCCCAGAGTCCGATTCTCACTTGGCACACGCGGATGCTCCAGCTTTGTGTGACCTAGATAGAAAACATATGGAGGTGTGTGTGTATTTTTAGCATATGTTAAGCTTTCAGTCTAAGGGCGAGATATACAGAATACTTGAGGAAGAAGAAAAGATAATCTCTGTAAAAGAGTAGTGTGGATGGTGTAGAACTAAGGTTTTTATTAAAAATATATTAAATTTGCAGTTTCTTCTTTAATAATGAATTCTATGTGGAAAATAAATATTTTCTGGGGAAGACTGGAAGTTTTGCTTGTTTGTGGATGTTTGTATTATTCATTGCTAGGCTAAATGATACTAAGTTTGGGCAATACCCCTAAATTGATTGCCTTGCAAAGCAGTTCATAGTAATTGCCCATAATTCAATGCTCCCAAGCTTGCAGTAGTGCTCATATCACCGTAGGAGCCTGATAGAGCTCTCTTGAAAGGCTCTGCCAGAGCCTGACAAATGGAGGCAGATACTGGCAGCCCACCAGTCGTCTGAGCACGGGGTCCCCAATGGAGAAGTTAGAGGAAGAACTGAAGAAGGTGAAGGAGTTTGCAACCCCATAGGAAGAACAACAACTAACCAGATCCCCCCACCCCCAGCTCCCAAGGACTAAACCACCATCCAAAGAGTACACATGGAGGGACCCATGGCTCCAGGCGCATATGTAGCAAAAGATGGCCTTGTCAGGCATCAACGGTGGGGGTGTGGGGGAGGCCCTTGGTTCTGGGAATGCCAGGGCAGGAAGGCAGGAGGGAGTGGGTGGGGGATCACCCTCATAGAAGCAGAGGAAGGGGGGATGTAATAGGGGGTTTCCAGATGGGAAACTGAGAAAGGGGATAACATTTGAAATGTAAATAAAAAATATCCAATAAAAAAGGCGAGGTAACATAAAAAAAAATAATAAATATCAATAAATATAAATTAACACTGATAATATAATTACAGTATTTTAACTCCTTAACTATTCTTATTATCTGGATTTTTAAGACAAATTCTTGCTACAGTTTTGACCAGGAACATACTCATGATGTAGGCAAAAGTAGTCTTAAACTTTTGACAGTCTACCTGCTTCTGACACCAAGGATTTAATATATAACTATACAGATAAAACATATATATATATATATATATGTATAGATATATATATCCAACAACCTTCCATTTTTATTAAACAGTAATTTTTTTATAAGATGGATTTAGATGAATGTTGAAGAGCTACAATATGGAGTGTTTGAAACACATATCATATACATATATAGATATAGATCATAATTGTAATCCTTTTACAAACACACCTCAATCTCAATCTTAAGAGTGCTTTATTAGAGCAATTGTTTCTCTTCATCACTCATCTGCTTAGATTTCTTTAATACAGCGGTTTTATTTGGTTAATTTTTAATATTTTGAAATAAAACATATTTCCTGAAATATATAAAAAAATACAAAAACATATTTTTTGGTTCTTGTGTTGCTAAGATTTTCTAAAACCAGTTTCCTAAATTCATTTTATATACTGACTTCAGCAAGCCCAGTAGTGAGGCAGGAACCTTGTCATTAGCAACTAAGATTTATTCATGAGGCAGCTCTCTAATATCAGCCAAGGTCCGTAGTGTGGGCTCCCTGCTTCATAGGTACATTTCAGATACAGGCAACTGAAATGGTTTCCTCACAACTTTATGAAGACATGATAGTAAAGGGGAGACTAGGTAGTTGCCCAGCATGTGTCAGCTTCCTCAGGTTTAGTCTTTCCCAGTTGGAAGGAAGGGAGGATGGAGAGCAGAGACAGAAAGAAGCCAGTTCCCCTGTGCCAGGGCCGGAGAGCTGGTGCAGCTCTGAAGGGTGCCGCTTCTGTGCCTAACATTTCATTGTACATCAGTTTGTAATGGGCAATTCATTTCTATACAACTGCAGACTGGCCAGAATCTTCTCCCTACTTTCTGTTATTTAGAATATTTTCCCTTTAGTCATCACTGTGCCTAGAACAGCAACTGCCCCCCAGCATTTCTTTGTCTTTTTAGAAGCTTAATACACATAGAGATTATATGCTAGTCAGCTGGGCTGGTTTAATGAAAATGGCTCCCACTGGTTCACGGAGAGTGAGCACTATTAGAGTAGATGTGCCCTTGTTAGAGAAAGTGTGTCACAGTGGATGTTTTTGTTACCTTGTTAGAGTAGATGTGCCCTTGTTAGAGGAAGTGTGTCACAGTGGATATCTTTGGGTTTCAGAAGCCCAAGCTAGGCCAAGTGTAACTCTCTTTTCCTGCTGCCTGTCAATCCAGGTGTAGAAAATTCAGCTTCTTCTCTAGCACCATGTCTGTCTTCACTGCCATGTTCCCTGCCATAAAGATAATGGACTAAACCTCTGAACCTGTGAGCCAGCTCGAATCACATGTTTCCCTTTATAAGAGTTGCTGTGTCTCTGCACACTAGTAGAAACCCTAAAACATCAGCCTAGAAGTACCGTATGACCCAGCACTTATGCCCTAGATACTTGTCCAGAGATGAAACACGTCCACACAAAAATTCAATGTTTATAGAAACATCATTCATGATGGTGCAAACTGAAAACAACCCAAATAATCATACACTTATGAGAAATGCATCAGACGTGTGTCATGAATATTCCTCAGCCACTGGAAAAGGATAGGGTTGTACACCACTCATGAAATTTCAGAACATGATGCAAGGTCTTACTAAAACACTCCATACTGTGTGATTCCATTCATATGACAGTCAAAACATAGGCAGTTCTATGAAGAGAGTAATGATTATGGATGATGAGTAGGTCATTCCTGATGATTTTTTTTTCTAAAATTATAGTACATATGCTACAAATCTGTAAGCACACTATGTAGCAAACTATAGCACAATAAAACTGTTCTGCTTGAAGGCAGCAAAGATTGCTTCCGATTTCCTTGAGTTACATAGCAAAGTCTGTACTTATCTGCAGGTGCAGAGTAGGGTAGCCACTGCTGGGAACCAGTGAGGAAACTAGTTCCAACAAGGGCACTTTTCCCAGAAAACGTTCATTTGTAATTCCTTAGGGCACTGGTTCTCAACCTTCCTAATGCCATGATCATTAAATACAGTTCCTCATGTTGTGGTGACCCCCAACCATAAAACTACTTCACTACTACTCCATAACTGCAATTCTGCTACTGTCAGGAATCATAGTGTAACTGTTTTCTAGTGGTCTTAGGATGACCTTGTGAATGAGATGTAACCCACAGGTTGAGAACCACTGCCTCAGTGGATCATTATGGACTCCAGTGCTGCCTTTGATACAAGGGGTCAGCACTGAACAAGCTGAGTGCATCATTTTTCCTTTGCCTACAAACCTGTTCTAATCATGTACTGTCTTGCTGAGTGGGGTTCCTGACATTTCAGCTTCTCAGGCCAAAGCTGGAAAGCCTCCACAGTTCTTTTCTTCAGCACTAGAAGTTACCACATCATACAATACTTCTTTTTTTTTAACTGTACAATATTTATTTATTTATTTATTTATTTTAACTTTATTTAAAAAAAAGATAAAAGAAAAAAATTTAAACATTTTTGCATAAATGTATACAAATACATTTTTGTCAGTGCTAGGCTTTTTTTTTTTTTTCCTCTTTCTTTTAAGGTTTGATACTCTGCATTAAGGTCTTACTAGTTACAATGAGCAAAAAGTACAGGTAAAAGAGGATGTAACCCGGAATTAGTCAACGTTTTCTTGGTGTGTAAGGGTCAAGCATAATTTCTTTTTGTTTCTTTGGTATTTTTTTTTCTTTCTTTTTTTCTTGAACTTCACACATTCTGTGAGTTGTTTCTGGGGCAGTCTGAGCCTCTGGGGTTAGCATCCCACTATCAGTGACTGCATATTATGTCTGTTCTTTTGTGACTGGGTTATCTCACTCAGGATGATATTCTCTAGATGCAACCATTTTCTTAAGAATTTGGTTAAGTCATTGTTTCTGATAGCTGAGTAGTACTCCATTGTGTAAATGTACCACAATTTTTGTATCCATTCATCTTCTGAAGGACATCTGGGTTCTTTCCAGCTTCTGGCTATTATAAATAGAGCTGCTATGAACATTGTGGTGCATGTATCTTTGTTGTGTATTGGAGTGTTTCTGGGGTATATGCCCAGAAGTGGAATAGCTGGGTCTTCAGGTAATACTATGTCCAATTTTCTGAGGAATCACCAGACTGATTTCCAGAGTGGTTGTATCAGTTTACAACCCCACCAACAGTGGAGAAGTGTTCCTCTTTCTCCAAAACCTCGCCTGCATCTGCTGTCATCTGAGTTTTGGATCTTGGCCAATCTGACTGGTGTGAGGTGAAATCTCATGGTTGTTTTGATTTGCATTTCCCTGATGGCTAAGGATGTTGAGCACTTCCTTAGATGTATCTCAGCCATTCGATATTCCTCAATTGAGAATGTTTTGTTTAGCTCTGTACCCCATTTTTTAATAGGGTTGTTTGATTCTCTGGTTTCTAGCTTTTTCAGTTCTTTGTACACCTTGGATATTAGGCCTCTATCTGATGTAGGGTTGGTAAAGACCTTTTCCCAATCTGTTGGCTGCAGTTTTGTTTTCTTGACAATGTCCTTAGCCTTACAGAAACTTTGCAATCTCATTAAGTCCCATTTGTTAATCTTTGACCTTAGAGCTTGAGCCATTGGTGTTTTGTTCAGAAAATTTTCTCCTGTGCCTGTGAGTTCTAAGGTTTTCCCTACTTCCTCATCTAATAGTTTCAGTGTGTCTGGTTTAATGTGGAGATCTTTGATTCACTTACACTTGAGCTTTGTACAAGAAAATAAGAAAGGGTCTGTTTTCATTCTTCTGCATGCTGAGTGCCAGTTGGACCAACACCATTTGTTGAATAGGCTGTCCTTTTTCCATTGAATGTTTACAGCCCCTTTGTCAAAAGTCAGATGACCATATGCGTGAGGGCTCATTTCTGGATCTTCTATTCTATTCCATTGATCCATGTGCCTATTTCTGTACCAGTACCATGCAGTTTTCAGCACAATTGCCTTGTAATATAGCTTGAGGTCAGGGATAGTAATTTCCGCAGATGTTTTCTTGTTGAGGATGGATTTTGCTATTCTAGGTCTTTTGTTATTCCAGATGAAATTGCACATTGATCTTTCCAACTCAGTGAAGAACTGGGTTGGAATTTTGATGGGGATTGCATTGAATCTGTAGATTGCTTTTGGTAGGATGGCCATTTTTAAAATGTTGATCCTTCCAATCCATGAGCATGGGAGATCTTTCCATTTTCTGAGATCTTCCTCGATTTCCTTCTTTAGAGGTTTGAAGTTCTTGTCATACAGGTCCTTCACTTGCTTAGTTAGAGTCACACCAAGGTATTTCGTAGTTTTTGTGACTATTGTGAAGAGTATCTTTTCCCTAATTTCTTTCTCTACATGTTTGTCCTTTTAGTAGAGGAAGGCTACTGATTTGTTTGAGTTAATTTTGTATCCAGCCACTTTGCTGAACTTGTTTATCAGCTGTAGGAGTTCTCTTGTGGAATTTGTGGGGTCACTTAAGTACACTATCATGTCATCTGCAAAGAGCGATGTTTTTACTTCTTCCTTTCCAATTTGTATCCCTTTGATTTCCTTTTGCTGTCTAATTGCTCCAGCCAGGACTTCCAGTACTATGTTGAATAGGTAGGGGGAGAGTGGGCAGCCTTGTAGAGTCCCTGATTTTAGTGGGATTGCTTCAAGTTTCCCACCGTTAAGTTTGATGTTGGCTGTTGGTTTGCTGTATATTGTTTTTATTATGTTTAGGTATGGACCTTGGATTCCTCTTTTTTCCAGGACTTTTAACATGAAGGGGTGTTGAGTTTTGTCAAATGCTTTCTCAGCATCTAGTGAGATGACCATTTTGTTCTTTGAGTTTGTTTACATTGATGGATTTCCTTATATTAAACCATCCCTTCATCCCAGGGATGAAGCCTACTTTGTCATGGTGAATGATCGTTTTGATGTGTTCTTGGATTCGATTTGCAAGGATTTTGTTGAGTAATTTTGCATCAATGTTCATAAGTGAGACTTCTTTCAAGTTTTTTAGTTTATTTCACTGTCTTCTACCCTCCTGGTGTGCTAGTCCTGCTATCTCAGCCTTAATGACATAGCTTACAAGGGACATAGCTTATTCTTACATTCAATAAGTAAATGAATAAGTGGATAAACTAGAAGTATAATTCTTTTGTAAGTGTCTTTCTGGGTGTGTATTCAACTGCATTTTCAAGAATGGAAAGTAACCACACTGTAGCAACTACAGCAGAAATCACAGTTCCCAGGGACCTAAGGAAACATTTTGTGAATGAATTTCATTCATTTCTCATGCTCACTGTCAAAGAGCTGGGAATCTCTGTCTTGGATAAATTCTGTAAGGGTGGTGTGTTTTTGTTTTTCTAATTTCAGATCTCACTAAATCACTTTTGCAAAACACCCACATGGGATTATGATTATGTTTTGTTTTTAGTTAAGATTGTTCCAGTATCTTATACAAGAAACAGCAAGCGCATCATGCTGTGCTTGGCCATTCAAAATTCTGCTCTTGTACATTTACCTTCATTTCAGCCTGCTGTGTGCCTTCATGCTTTTGTGTATACTGTTCTGTCAGTCAGCAATACATTGTCTTACCTTTTTATGAATTAATTTAAATATTAATTTGAAATTTTATAGGATGTCACATGATCACATGGCAATTATAAAAAAAAAAGTGCATTTTGTCAGAAAACACTTTGCTGTTCAAATGATTCTTTAACTCCTTAAGTTCAAGTTGGTTCCTAAATTACTGCTTTCTTTGACTAGATAAAACAATGTTGGAATATGAAAAATAGATTTAGAACTTAAAAAAAGGGTTGGGGGTGAGGGGATAGAATTGGTTCCATGACTGAATGTCTGTTTCTTTAAGGCAGTTTCTTTCTTTGAGCTTTGGTTTACTCAATATAATAGCTATTCAAAATGATTGTGAAAATATACCATAGTTTATGGATCAGAGGTGCCTTAGTTGTATAACTGTCTAATGGTATAAATAGAACTCTTGGAATGGGCACAGGTCCTCCCTTATACTCTTGAGTCATTTGTCTTAGTCATTTGTGGTTCTTTGAGATTCCAGAAGAGCAGATCCTTCCCTCCTGCTCTTACTGCACATAATACCAGGATGATGGCCTCTGCTGAGGATTTCTCTGACTTGCTTTGGTGCACACTTTGGTTCACTCTTCTTCTCTCTCCCTTTCTCTTTTTCTCCCTGTCTTTGTATATCCCTACCCTGTGTATAATAAACCACTCTCACCATTTTCTACAATTTTCAGAAAAAAAAGCTAAAATTTCCAAAGAGTATACAGGTTTATTGAGTTGTCAAAATTCTATATTGGATTAAGAAGCAAAATTTATTTACATGGTTTTGGCAGCCTGATTTATTAAAAACTTTTTTTTCTGATACTGGTTCTGTTTTTCAGGATCGCATAAACAAATGAAAGACCACACACACACACACACACACACACACACACACACACACACACACACTGAAGTCTTACATGCCTCAGGCCTCCACACTGACTTGCTAGTGTGCCCCTCTGCCAGGAGGCCAAGTTTGTCACCCTCTCTGCCTCCAATAGATTGTCAGTCAGATCTCCTGAGAAAGGTGCATGAGCCTATTATTTGACCACTACCCAAATTACTGCCACTTGGCCCTGCTGAACTTCTGGAAATGTGGCCACTCTCCTGACTATTGAATGCAGTGGTCACATCTTTAGTGGTTACATCTTTATTGCCACAGGAAAAAAACTACTTGCTGTCAGAGACTCTTCAGTGCACAACACTGTCCCTTCCCTCCTCTTGTGACCTCCCCTCCCCTGCCTCCACCACTCTTCTCTTAGGCACTTCAAACATGTCCTGTATCATCAGGACATACAAGAGGGTGGGTGAATATTTTCAATACTGACAATTTCTAAAGTGTTTTCAACTCTAATTGGACATGGCAACCTCTGTTCTAGTCTCTTCATTGTGTCTCTTGGTTTACCTACAATATGCAGCATGTAAAATGGATCCATGCAACATTTATTTATGTGAGATTCAGTTAATTATAATTATAAATGCATTTTGCAGAATGTATTCTAAAAGTTAGAGGGAGAGTGTTTTGTGCAGTTGTAGGGAAAGACCTAAGAGTTGATCAGGTTATACATTTTTGCTTGTACAGCTTAAAATGGAGAGCCAGAGTTAGTTCTTTTAGACCGTTGCTCATGAGTTCCTCCTAAATGATACAGCAAACAGTGAGGATAAATGCTAAATATATATACACTGTAAGTCTTTGAATTTACTAAATCTTGTACTATAACACATCTATGTTTTCTTGTCCCTAGGCAGTTGTTTGGCAGAAAAGTAGAGTTCCAGATCACAGGATGGCTCTAATGTCAGTTCTGGGAACTGCTATAATGAGCAACATGGACTCTGTTGAGCAGTACTGTGAAGAATCTCAGGTACACAGCAAAGCTCGCCTTTCCAGTCTCCCTCGCATGGTGAGGTGGTCAGGAAGAAGTGCTGTAAGGCAAACAACAGAATGCAAAGCCAACCTTCCCTGCCCGGTTACCTTTTTATTTATGTTACTTTTTAAAATTAATTTTCAATTTAGGATCTTCTCTTTACATTGTAGAACAAAAAGAGTGGATCTTATTTATCCTTTATTTCTCTTTCTGATTGTGAACATATGTTCAGGTTGCCTTCTGTTGGTCTTTCAGCTTTAGATAGTGCCATTTGGCTCTGTGTACTGCCAGATGGAGCTACCTCACTTAACTTGCTCTTCCATCATAATTTCATCAGCTGTGTGTGTGTGTGTGTGTGTGTGTGTGTGTGTGTGTGTGTGTGTGTGGAGGGAGAGAGAGAGAGAGAGAGAGAGAGAGAGAGCACGCACTTGTACATATACACATACATTGTTCTGGGCATTGAACCTGGAACCTGGTGTGTGCAACAGTTACTGTTACACTGAGCTATGTTCCAAGTTCTTCCCCCACCCTCACCTCCATTTTTATTTTATTGTTATTTGCTATGTTGCAACAGCATAGGATTGAACTTACAGTTCCCCTACCCCATCCTCTTAGGATCTGGGGCTACAGACTTGGCTGCCAGCCCTGACTTTAACAGATTTCATATGTAGTTTTCTTTCTTAGAGCTTAGGGTCTAACCTAGCACCTCACACCACTATCGGGCCTTTTGCCACTGGGCTCTGATCTCAGCCCTGTGGGCTTTTATTATGTTTGTGTGCTTGTTTGTCTCCATCTTTGCTCTAAACATTAATTATAAAGACCCAATTAATTCTAAGCTTAGATGGAATATAATTATAATTATACAAAAATTAACACAAAGCCCATTATTACACTCGGATTGCATTTCCTCTTTAAGGATCCAGTATTTTCTCTCTTATGCCACACAAATGAGAATATTCCTACTCTACTAACTGAATATATTCTCCTTTGTTACATTCCCATCAGTTACTCAAAACTCAATCCCCCTCTTTGTGTTTTATGTAGTCTGTTGCATATAAACTCTGACGTTTCCTCAAGGTTCTAGTGGTCAGTGAACTTGTCCTTTCTTGTCTGACACTCCTCCTCTTGTATAATGGCCCCTGAGCCCTGGCGGCGTGTAACAGCAGCTTCATTTAGGCCCAGCACCACACCAGCACTTTTGACATTTTTGTGGAGTTTTGCATTAACACTGCAGTAAGTGTCTCTGATGAAGTCTAGATGTAGCACAATCCAGGAGTACAAAGAGTGTTAGAAAGCAGTTTGACAACATGGTCTTTTAGCAGAACTGCAGTAGAGCTCGTTACCTCCTGAGGCCTATGATTCCCAGTCAAGGACCCTTAAGCAGGTTTACAGAGCCAGGCATGAGTTTCCTTTTGTGGAACAAACCTCAAATACAATCAGAAAATGGTTGCTAACCCAATTCCAGTCCTACCAGCATAATTCTAGAGGCTTGCCTCTGAAGTTATTGTTGTAGCTAGCAGTATTCACAGCTTAGTAAAACTGTTAATAATGCCCCACCCCAACCTGCATAGCAACTCTGGCACCTTGGCAGCTAGAAAATAGTGAAGAAGTTTGCAGCTCAGCTTCAGCTTAATTTTTATGCCCTGTGACCATAGTGTGCAGCCTTTAGCGGTCTTTACTACTGAATGTTAGTGGGCGACCAAGAACAATCCCTCTGGGGCCTCCCTGACCTGTCACTGGTAGAAAGGTGTCCCAGAGCTGGTGCTGTGATGTTGCTTTAATAACAAATGGCTTCTGGGAGAGCATTACCTGTGTCCATGAAGGGCATCTTATTTCAAAGGTTATTTTTTAGATTAAATTTTTGATAAGTTAATAGAACAATTGGTTTTGTTGCTCTGAGTATTGTTTGCCCTTTCTTCCTGCCCACTGGTAGTTAGTTGTTAATGCACAACTCCACAAAAATGACAAAAGTGCTGGGGCCATTATACAAGAGGAGGAGTGTCAGAATGAATACATGAAAAAGAAAAACAAGAAAGGACAAGTCTTAAAAGGATCATTTACGTTTCACTGCTGTGCCAAGGACTCAAAGCCTTCAATCCAGAAACACATTTTTCCAAGCTGTACAGAGTTTATACTTCTATCCATTACCAGTCTCTCTCTCTCTCTCTCTCTCTCTCTCTCTCTCTCTCTCTCTCTCTCTCTCTCTCTCTCTCTCTCTCCTTAGATTGTGTGTATGTATTCAAAAGCCTGAATATTTCTAAAGATAAAGTTTTGTTTTTAAAGTATTTGCTCCTTAAACAATTTTTATCTCATAGGAGACAAGTTTTGTTTTGCCTTGAAGGTCTTATTACTCTAAACCTCTGGTTTTCTCACCCCGTTTTCCTTTTGTTCCAAACTTCCGATTCTTTGTCTTTTTGCTCTGTGAAGAATGTAATTGGGAATGTGTGTTTGTGCCTGCTGTTGACTGTCAGGTTCATGTTGCCTGATCCTTGCCTGCCTGTCTGTGTTCATCCCCTGCCCATCTATGCGTAATCTATTCATCCATCCCAATCACCTCCACCTGGGATCTTCCTGTCTCTATTCCTGCCTTCCTTCATTTTCATGTCAAAGACAGAGTTAAATTAATTGTAATTGATTTGTGATACATTGTCACTAAGTAGTTTCTTTAGACAAGAGAACTTTTATTTGTTGCTATTTGATCACTTTAAGCCTGCTGCCTCTCTAGTGTTATGATGCTTATGGTATAACATAATACGCTAATGGGATAGTTGAGGCGAATTTAAATTGTTCTTGGTTCCTTTATTTTCCTGGGACTTGGTTGTTGGTGTGTGTGCTTGTATTCTAGATACTGCAGACATCCTGATATGATCTGTAGGCTAATAGTGTTGGTATCTCTTGGAAGTTTGCTAGCATTAGTGCCAAAGGCCTGTTCTTAGGTCAGTTTAGGCAGATCTGTAGTTTTACCAAGTCCTTATATGTGACTGGGATTCACATCAGTTGGCCCTGCAGTGGGTAAGTTTTTTCACTTTGTTTTGAGACATTGCCAGATAAATTTCTTAAATTTGATTTTTAGGTTTTGTTGTTGTTTTGATTTGTTTTCCCTTGGTTTTTCAGACAGATTTATATAAAGACTTCTGGTAATCTCTCATAGACAATAGGAATTCTGCTTAGTCTTCACGTGCCTACTGTTGCATGGAAGAATGTATAATACATGTGTTAACAATGTTCTAGTTCGAGTGCTGAAGAATGTCTGCTAACTCTGGAATGTCTCTAAGTAATCGCAGTCAGATCTCTGCTGTTCTTGCTCTGTGTCATGCTATTGTGTTTCTGTTCTAACACACCACACTCTGGCTTGTATTCTTGACTTTTCTACTGAGCCAAGTGAGTGTTTTCTCATTCTTGGTCAAAACCAATCCTGCTCCTCCTGCCCCGGCTACTGGCTATGACCTCTTGCTTTATTATGCCTCCCCCCACCCCGTACTTATCTTTGTCAAACTTGCCCACCGTGTTTCCGCTTTTGGACTGTTCCCTTTGTGATAAGGGTCTCTTTTGTATGCGTTTGGTTCTAGGAAGAATCTTTGTTATGGGTGGCGGTGCCACCTGAGCCCCTGCTTTGACAGCTGTTGTTAGGTCCTCAGGTTGTCTTTCTTGACATCTGACCTCTTTTTGATATTTTTAGCTCTACTCCAAGGTGAGGGAATGTCTTATTACTACCTGATTCTTATTCATCTTACTGTACTTGTTCAGAACTTGGAATATATTTTCAGTTTCTTTCTAAACTTTATCCATAGCTATCCATGCTTGCTTATGTCTGTTCTGATACAATTGGTGCTGTTTGCTTTAAATTCCATGATGCAACACTTAATTGTAGAATAATTTCCAGTGTTGTGACAGAAGAGTTTTATTCTCCACTGTTTTATGTGTCTTGAAGCTTTAATTTACTAGATCAGGGATCACAGTTTGCCTCTGTTGTTCTGTCTTGTTCCCCACGCTTTCTCTCTGTCAGCCCAGTGCCCGCCTCATCCCTAGGCCAGTATGAAACCAGGTGATACCTTAGTAGTCATGCCTGTCATCCTGCCAAAGTCCCAGACTCCTCCCTGACTGCAGCATGACCTCACCTGGTCCTTGGTTTTGGAGTTGGCTTTATTCTTCCTGTGACCCTAGCAAGCAGCCATAGATAGTGGTCACAACATGTAAGTCATTTTGTTTTCTTCCAGGGAGGTGTTGCATGAGTTACATGTTCCAAGTGGAAAGACTGATTTCAATCCTCTGCTAGATTTAATTTCCAAATGAGGTATCCTTTCTCTGATATTACCATGTAAGGCCTCTCTCTCCAGCCAGCACGCCCCATTGTGTAGTTTACACATACAACCTAACCTTTGTCGTTTATGGTTTTAGTTCTTTTGAAATTAAATATTGGTTTCTATCACCTCAATGTAGTTTGCATTTATGAGAAGAGATTTTCACATGAACTTATCCACTATCTTTCCCAGAGTACTTAAACGACTACTTTAGTATTTATATGGTATTTAGATATGTTTGTATGATATTATGGAGCTTTACTGGAAAGAAAGACAAGAGTTAGTAGATTAATCAGGCTTACATCATTATAATTAAGGTAAAGAATAGATTTGTCTGATAGACTATGACTCTTTAGTATGATAGAGAAGACAAAAGTAGCCAGATGGGGCAGTAGGGTAAAAACTAGGCAACATATCTTATAACATTTTAATGTGGTGAATTCATTTTGTGACAGCTAGTTGCTGCTGCTGTGAAGATTTCAAAACTCTGCCTTCTTGATTGTTGCATTAAAGGTGAGCCCCTCCATGCCTGGAGAGGCTCTAGTTTGTAAAGGAGACGGGAGGAGAGGAAAGAGGTCTACCAGAGAAGCAGCTAAGGATGGATTTTATTGAATTTGGGGGGATTTTTCTGTGTTCTTTTTAGGTTGAGGTATAGAATCTCATACAATCTATCAGACTGTTTGCTTATTGAACTGATTTGGGGGTTTTGTAACTGTTCTCTTACTATGAAGTGATCTGATGTTTAATTTATATAACATTGTATGCACCATAGCTGCTTGACTCTCTCATGTAACTTTAACAGGGTTTGTTAGTTTCTAAGATTGTCTTCATTTTTAAAGCTCAGTGTCTAGAAGTTAGTAGTGTTACACAATTGCAACCACAGTGTGTAAAAGGAAATCCCTGGCTCTGTAGACATTTTAGGGTACAGGGGACACTTTTCTTCTCTCTTTACTCTCCTCATCTATGTCTTTTCTTTAATCCAAACACTCAGTAAGTTCTCCAGAGGCTAAGCAGACTCCCCTTGTACCCAGCAGGTGCTTGAAGAAGAGTCTCATGTTACATGGTAAATTATACAGCCATTTATAAATGCTGTGAAGTTTTACAGTTAATTAAGTGGTATCATCTTGTAATGGATTATCCAGATTTATTAATTTGTTTTTCCAAATTGGTACACATTGGCACTGTGACAGTAATGCACTTAGTGTTCTAAAACTGGTATTGCATCTCCTTAAGCACTTACTTGCAAGAACAGGGATAGCCATGGACATAGATGACAGCCTGTGGGTTGTGTTGTTACCAAGTGTCATGGTTACGGCTCGGCTATAAATAACTCCTTATTCCTTATCCTAAGCTTAATGTTTATCATTAGAGTTGCTTATTGAGTTCCTAACACATCAAGTTTGACTTATTTTATATAAGACTATATACCAGAACACACACACACACATACTATGAATGCAAAGTTGGAGGAAGGGGACAATTAATAAAATCCTTAATAGTTTTCTATGCTGTGTCAGCTCAAGGTAGAAGCAGGTACACACTTTGCTTTCTAAACCCTTAAATCACTCTTTCCTTCTGGTCAACTTTTCTAGTATCTTTCTTCTTATACCTTCTCTTGATATATTTGTAGACTAGAGAAAAGTGCAGTGTGTAAAAATCACAAAAAATTTTATAGTGAGATTCTGTGAGCAATCATAGAGATAATTTGTATACATCCAGTATTTAGCCATCAAGGAGTTAATTCAAAGTAAAGAATTTTTTTCTTAAACACAGCAATGAAAACCCAGTACAATTAGCTTCAAAAATATTAAGAACAAAGAAATGGCTGTTTTTCATGGAAAATAATAGTTGAAGAGAAAAAAACTTTATGGGGAAAGACATTTTAAAATAAATCAAGGTAAGGGCATTTGTCCTGATAGTTAAAAATGAAGCTAGGGCCATTAATAAGATTTTTTTTTTAACTGGTTTGATAGTCTTCAGTAGTTACTCAACATTAATTCTCAAGGCATGCTTACCAGCATGCATACAACATTAAGACATGTAACTTAATGTTACAAGTCTCATGTGTTGTTTTGTGTACTTTCTAATACACTGCATGTAATCAGACCTCTAGAACTATTGTTGACATCACACCTTCTATGCTTGTGTATCACAATTGTAGATTTATCTAAGTGGATTCTTTCCAAAGCCTGATGCAGACCACAATTCCACAAGTCTTTCAACCCCAGAGAGAAGTTTCATCTTTATCAATAGTCGACCAGTACATCAAAAAGATATACTAAAGGTAATCACTTCTAGAAAGAAAAATACCCCTTGGATTAGGAATTTAACATATTTTACGTGAGTTTTTCTTTTTCTAAATTTTATTTTATCTATATGGGTATTTGTCCATCTGTACCACATGCCTGGTGCCCATAGAGGCCCCATGAGGGCCTTAGATCCCCTGGAGCTGGAGTTTCTGTTTAAAGCTGGTAATAACAAGATGCTTCTGTTTTTTATTCATCGCATATATTCCCAGTTAATCCGACGTTATTATAACCTGAAGTGCCTAAAGGAATCTACCCGCTTGTATCCCATTTTCTTTCTGAAAATTGATGTTCCTTCAGCTGAGGTGGATATAAATCTAACACCAGATAAAAGTCAAGTGTTATTACAGAATAAGGTAATCTTTTTCAAATGAAGTTTTGTATGTAATTATGCTATAAATGTATGCGGGCCCAATTGTTCCCTTATTAAAATAATTTGATTTTTAAACTTTTTGTTAGTACTTTGATTATTGCTCCTTTTCACAGTATCTCTCCTAATATTTGTCCATTTGTATTTTTAGGACTCTGTTTTAATTGCTCTTGAAAATCTGATGATAACCTGTTACGGACCACTGCCCACTACAGAGTCTCATGAAAATAACGGAGTAGCTGCTTCCTCAGCCAACATGGTTGTTAGTGAAACAACGGAAACAGATGTGTATTTAAATAAAATGGGATCATCTGTAAATAATTATCCAAATGCTGATACTTCGGCTATTCACTTCCAAAATGATGAATGTAGAAAAAACACTGATTTAAATGAACAGATAAATACAAGTGACCACCGTGATGGTCATTTTAGTGGCGAATACTCTCACATGAATAAGGACACATTTCAGAATATCCCTAGGAGTAATTTATCATCAGAGGCTAATCAGGCTGAACAGCATCAGGCTCATTCTGCAGGTTCCATTGAGCATATCCAAGGAGAAAATGGCAGGAAAGGTACAGGAGGAAGTGGGGGAGACGGGAGAGAAGCACTTCCTGAGAGAGCCCTGGAAGTCTGTGCAGACGACTGGAGCAAGGGAAATGTGTTTAATTCGATGGGAGAGAATATCGAACCTGTGAAAATTTTAGTGCCACAAAAGAGCTTATCATGTAAAGTGACTAATGGTCACCCAAGCCTTGAACCAGAGAATCTCAGGGATGGTCCTTGTGGCAAAACATCAAATGTAATTGATAACAGATTGGGACAGCTTACAGCCTATGACTTAATTAGCAATCGAGCAGTCAAGAAGCCCATGTCAGCCAGTGCCCTATTCATTCAGGACCACCGCACTCAGTTCCTCACCGAGAACCCCAAGACTGGTCTGGAGGACGCGACAGCACAAATCACAGCACAGTGGGAGACACTGAGTGAAGAGGAAAAACACAGGTAGGTCTCCAGAGCACACACCAGATGCTCAGCTGCCTCCTTTCTGTGTGACTTACATGTTCAAAGCTTTAGAAACTTAACATTTAGGGAGAGAATGGAAAATGCATCTTAGCTTAATGAAGTATCTTTTTGGGCATCATTATTTCATTATTATTTTGGATAGGGGAGTATTACTTTTTATTCTTGTTTTGAAAAGTTTTGATTGTGTCTGATTATTTGATAGGAAACTTTCCTGCTTCCATCTCAGTTTGACTCTCCTCTTTCTTTCTTTCTTTTTTTCTTTTTTTTTTGTTTAATTTATGTTAAAGAACTTTGGAGCAGCATTTTTTTTTCAAGCTTTTGCATTAGAGCATTTGAAGTCATAGTGCTTTTGTAAAAATTTGATTGTTTCTCCCTTAAATTGGTCTCTAAAATGACATGTTCAGTACAAGAGATTGTGCTGGAGTTTCAGAACCAAGTTAGTGTATTACTGGCTATGTAGTCAGTATAACTTGTAGCCTAAACTTGGTTGGTAATTTGTAAATTGTTGTGGGTGTTTGGGGTATAAAAATAAGTGATTTGATATGATTAAAATATTACCTGTATCTTCAGATCGAAGTGTATGTCCTGTCCCAAAAAAAAATCTAATGGGTATATATAGCTCCTGTGGGAACTTTTCCCTCGGGAGTTGTGGACAGACACATACCCCTTCCTTATAAGGCACCAAAGACAAACCACCAGAGTCCAGCTCAGGGAACCAGTAAGTTTATTGGGATTAACTTCTGAGCATGGATGAGGGTTTATTTATAGGAGGCTCAGTGACCCCAAATCAGCTCCACCACCAAAACATCTAGGCCAGCGTAGCTGTACAGATGGAGGCCCCCCAGTTAACTTTCTGCCCTCTGTCTACTTTAGCACCTCCATGATGCCTATACAGTTAAGTCAGAATTACAGCTTTCTGAGAGGGGAAGGAAGTAGAGCTGAACCTCCATGAGAGTCCAGTGACCTCATGGCCACTCCTTCCTGTCCTGGGAGAGTGTGGGCAGTCAGCAGGTTGGCTCTTGAGGCTCAAGCAGTCACAGCTGCTCAGATGAAGGTGACGGCTGCCATGCTCTGATGAAGGTGACGGCTGCCATGCTGGGTGGGTAGCACTTTACACAAGACTCTGTATCAGTCAATACAAAATGTTGCATTTTGAGTGACTGCATCTTACGAAACCAGAAAATGAAAGAAAACATTAGATTTTCAGCCATTTATTATTATCTAATTTTTTCAAAACTGTCAAATATCTGGGAAAATATTTAAATATAATCCATTCATTATAAATGATACATATGGTTAACTTTTTATATCTTCATGAAATTTATTAATTTAGTTTTAGAATTAAACTATCAATTTAAAATGGTAGTGATGACTCTTAACACTAGTAGCCATCATAAATTTTATAAAATTCTGAGCTGTATTAGAAAAATGCTTCTAAAGCAACAATCAGATGTTATACAAATGACCCCTTGTTTAAGGGAGGACGGAGATTGTGTTTGTTCTCCAAATATATATCAAGGTACATGTGGTGAGCCTATTACCACGTTCTGTCACATCATCTTGTGGTCAGTTCTTTTTTGTGAAAAGCTTCTCATGATCCCTCCTTCCCCTCATGGTTCTAAGGCCAGTGTGAGGCATGGTATCATTGACTTCAGAAATATGTGTATATGTGCTTGTAAGAAATAACGATGTGCATTCATATTTTAGAAGCAACCATAACGCAGCTGCCCTTTTAGTTTTATGTGTATGGATGCTTTGCCTTCATGTATGTCTTTGTACATATATGCATGCCAAGTGCCTGTGGAAGCCAAAAGAGGGTATCCGAGCTCTCTGATTGGAGTTATAAATAGAATTATGAGCCTGTGTATGGGTGCTCATAGAATTGAGCCCAGGTCCTTTGGAAGAGCAGTTGGTGTTCTTAACTACGGAGCCATCTCTCTTGTCTCTCATTACTTATTTTTTTAAGTCAGTATATTTTTTTATTTCCTTATTAAAATTGAAGTAGATTCTCAGGTTATGGTGAAATAGTTAGAGCATAACAGCTTTCATATAGAGAAAATTTTACAAAGTTTGAGGACCTTGAAATTTGGGTCAAATGTCTTGATGATATCCAAACACCCTTTTTCTTTTTTTCCTTTTTTTCCTGAAAAATTAAAAAAAAAAATTTTAGTTACTCTATCTCAGTTTTACAAAGTCATATTTTACATCATTCAGAATATTTAGCCTATATTCAGTCAGGTAAATTTTTATGCATTTTTATATCTTTTTAGTCACCTCTGTAAGATGCAGTTTCTGTTATTTCACAGGTGCGTACACGAAATAGCCAGTGTTCAAACTGCTAATTACTTAATAAATGTCAATTTATTTTTAGGATCTTATTTTGAATTATTATGCAAATAAGGCTCACACCACTACAGTTGTCTTAAGATTTACATAGACAATACTGTTATTCAGTTTAAAGATGAGTGAATTCGTTGGTCCTACATGAGTGTGTGTGTGTAACTCTTATGTGTCAAGCTCTGAGAACAGAATGGAAATGTGTTTCCAGCTTCATGAACATGGGGTGGGTGCAGACTCAGGAGGGCCATGATCCCTTCCACCTTGCAGCAGCACTTCCTGCGAGCCCCACACTGTCAGATTATTAGTCTTACAGTTAATAAACTTCATCCAAATTTGTCTTTAGTAGTGTTATGGAATTTATTTAGAGCAGACCTCAGAAACTACACCTGGACTGTGGACAGTCATTCTCCGCCAGCTGTCTGTAAAGGTGTGCAGTGGCCTCTCACTGTTGTGAGGAGGCCTTGAGATAATGGCTGTCAGGGCTCAGAGCAGTGCCCAACATTCAGAGAGTGATTTCTCTGTTAGCATAATGGGGATTTTGAAGCTTTTTATGCTATAAATGGCAGTTTTCATTTGCTCCAAGTCAGTTCACTTGACTTGGATGTCAGAAACAGAAAAAGAACATATCCATCTCTTAGAATCAGACACACAGATGCTTTTTTAAAAAACAAAATGTTTAGGTTTCAAGGTCAGGGCTCCTTAGACAGTGAGTCCTTACCTGTCAGATCTCTAACTTTTATTTTGAAGTTCCCTATACTCCTCAATTCTCTGGCCTCTCTCCTCACTGTCTCAAAGGTGCTGACTGCCTGCCCCTCCTGAGGCAGTCATCCATGGCAGTGCAAAGGGCAGAGCACCTGCCTCCCTCTCTAAGGCCCACCCTTTCTTCCATCCTGGTAGGAAGGGTCGGCCCCTTCTGCAGTGTTCCAGTTTGTTTTGGCATTTCCTTTCTTCTTTCCATTCCCTTCCTTCAATTAGGAAATAACTTGTTAAGGGTGTCCCGTATTCTGGCTGGTCATTTCAGTTAAAAATAACATACAGTTTTCTATTCATAAATGGTATATAGTATGCAGTTTGTCATGTAGCAATCACAGAATTTTATGAGGTTTTTAAATTGAAAAAATACAAGATATTCTGATGATGTTTTCCCCATCCCAGCTCCTTCCAAATACCTCATTCCTCACTACCTGCCAAACATCCTTCCTTTCTGCTTTCTCTCAGTCTCTTGCACTCTCTTGTTCTCTGCTTCTCTCTAGCTCTTGCTGTGTTCTTGCTCTTTAAAATACAGAAAATCAAGAAACACATGTATATATCACAAAAACCCAAAACCAAAACCCAAAGTATATACACAGAAAAGACTAATAAGATCAAAAAATACCCAGTCTACAAAAATACCCTTGAGATCATTTTGTGTTGGCCATGGGGCCTGCCTGAAGTGTAGTTAATATACTCAGTGAGGCACCATTGAAAGAAACTGATTTTTTTTCCCTTTGCAAGCAGATGTCAGTTGGAGACAGATTCTTGGTTAAGAATAAGCAGCCATGTCCATCCGTAGGATCTTCTCGGTGCTGGGACCCTATCTGCCTTGAACCTGTGCAGGTCCTGTGTGTGCTGCCACAGGCTCTGTGTTCATGTGCGTGTCGGGCCTGCCGTTTCTCTCCCTGCACATTGTCCAGTCGTGGGTCTCTCTTGGTTGCCATCTACAGCCTTCATCATGGAATTGGTGCCTTTTAACGTAAGGGCAATACGGGGAGTTGTGAAAACACTTAGTAGTTGTCTGATTACAGGACAGAAATTGCTTCCTTGTATAAAACCAGAGAGTTTTTAGAGAATTATCACATGAGAAGGAGCATGGTGTTGCCAAGGAAGACATTATGATGTGGGCAGAATGTGAGAGTGTGATGAGGGAGGATGGGAAAGGGGTGGTAGCCAGGTTGAGGATAGTTCCACAAGCCCCAGGATTAGCCAGGATCTCAGTGCTGGATGATAAAGTGAACAGATGTGGGGTAGGGAATCGTTTTCTGATTTTTATGACCTCTTTGTTTTCGCTTCTTTACTCTAGAGGATCAGATTCCAGGTGTGAGCCATGTACCTTTCTGCCACTTGGGAGAGGGGCCCTTTAGTAAGTTGGTGTTAATTTGAGCTTTCATTTGCAATATGTAAATATATTTCTACTTAAAATAACTAAATAATGTCACAATTTAGATGTTACTGAAAATGTTAAATAAACTTTATAATTAAATGTAGCCTTTAGTCTCAGAAACATCCTTTGGCTGCTTAGTCAAACCAGGGCGAATACTTTCCATTTAAGTTGCTAAGTCCCTTAATGGCATCACATACAAAGGTAACATCTGTTCTTACTTAACATTTACCTAGTATTATTTTGGACCTAACTTTTTTGTTTCCCAAGGAACTAATTAAATTGACTTCTTGAATAAATCAAAAGATTAGTACCATATGTGAAAATTTACACATTATAATTAATTACAAAAATGACCTTTATCTTGAACTCATTTTCCATCCCATAGGAAAACTCTGGAGTGCTGATGTCTAAGAGCTAAAAATACACCTATTTCTAGTGCCTGTGAAAGTAAACTATTAAAGACCATGTGTTTTGTATAACTAACCCATATGTTCGCGTTTTAGGAATAAGTGGAAGAAAATAACTTTCAAAAATATGAATATAAAAAACTAATGATGACTAATGTTTATCTAGTTTATATTGAAGCAAATCTTTATTGCAATCTTATACAACTAATATGTAGCATTTCTTTATTTGGAAACATGTTCTGGTTCACAGTCTGACTTTACAGTATATTCTGTAGAATCTAAGCCAGCTTCCTCTGAGACCTGAAATAATCTTTTGTTTCCTAGGCCCAAAATTTTAAAATGTAACAGTTTCATTTAATTACTAAACCTTTCAAAATTTATTTATTTTTATTCTTTAATCCTTTTTTTGCAGTCCAGACTTTATTCCCCTCCCAGTCTGTCTCCCCCATCCCGACTGCGCCTCCCCCCACCTCCAGGGGATGTCCCCACCCCACCAGACCTCCCCATTCTTTGGGGCCAGCAGAAATAATTTACTAAACTTTTAATCAAACATACTATTCAAATTATAGGATTTGTGTTTCTTTTGTTTTTCATGTTTGTTATGTTAGTGATTAACCCAGTGTGTGTGTGTGTGTGTGTGTATGTGTGTGTGTGTGTGTGTGTGTTCAGCAAATACTCTGCCATTGAGTACATCCCCAGCCAGGATTTGTGTTTCTTGATAGACACTTAGAGTAAACATCACTATTTACAGTGTAGTAAACATCTCCTTCCTCATAGCAGAGCTATGAGTGCACGTGAATTGCCCACATATCATAAGTGAATACCCTGAGGGAAAGAACAAATACTTTGCATTATGTTTCCATTTTTTTCTGAGCAGCAGAGCCTTGGCAAGCAGACCCCCGGGCTCTGTTGGGGTCTGTTGGGCACTGCTTCTTCAGGTGAACACAGTAGCAGTCCCAGCTCTCCCATAACAGGGTCAGCCTGAAGCTGCTTAGCAGAGCCATCCTCGGCTGGGCCTGAGCATAGGACCCAGGGATCTCAGAGCTTCTCACAGTGTGGATGACATGGACACTGCTGGATTTTCCGTGGCTCTAGAAGTTTCCTTTTACTCCTTTTGTTACTAAGAAAAAAAGAAATGCCCTCTAGGTTTTTACCCACTAAAAAATTGAAATATCCATTTATTCAGATGAATTACATAGTTTGAATATGTTTGATTTATTGGAATTTATGTATCAACTGATGACTTTAAGTAAAATAGAAAAAGTAACATTAACTCTGATGGATTAAATGGTGTACTTTTTACTCTGTGTGCTATTTAAATGGCTTTATTGTATACTGTCTTCATTTTTTATTTCATTAGGTAGAACAGTCTGGCCTTGACTGTGGGCATATGCTGCTATATCTGGCTCCCCAGAACTTTCTTAAGTCATTCTTTAAATTGCATAAATTGTACCTACAGTAGAATGCACAGGCCCTAGCACTGTAGTTCAGTGTGAACAGTACAATGAAAACACATTTTCGTCCTTCCTACAGCTCCCTCCTGCTACCTCCTTATAGAACACTGTTTTGATTTCTGTTAAATTACCTTGGTTTTGACATTATTTAAACTTCAAATAAGTAAAACTATATGATACATCTGACTTCTTTTTTTTTAATTGAACATATTTATTTTAAAAAACAAAGATAAATGTATAGATTTTAAGCATTTTGCATAAAACTATACAAATACATTTTTGTCAGTACCTGATTTTTTTAAAGGTTTCATAGTATACATTAAAATCTTACTAGTTACAATGAGCATAAAGTACATGTAAAACAAGATGTAACCTGGAATTAGTCAAAGTTTTCTTGGTGTGTAAAGATTAAGCATAATGGTTTTTCATTATTTTCTTTTTCTGTTTTTCTTTTTTTTTTTTTTTTGGCCTTTGTTTTTTCTTGAACTTCATATAGTCTGTGAGTTGTTTCAGGGGTGTTCAGAGCTTTCTGGGCTTAGTATCTAATTATCAGTGACGGCATATTATGTCTGTTCTTTTGTGACTGGGTTATCTCACTCAGGATGATATTCTCTAGATGCATCCATTTTCTTAAGAATTTCATAAAGTCATTGTTTCTGATACCTGAGTAGTACTCCATTGTGTAAATGTACCACAATTTTTGTATCCATTCATCTACTGAAGGACATCTGGGTTCTTTCCAGCTTCTGGCTATTATAAATAGGGCTGCTATGAACATTGTGCATGTATCTTTGTTGTATGTTGGAGCTTCTCTGGGGTATATGCCCAGAAGTGGAATAGCTGGGTCTTCAGGTAGTAAGTACTATGTCCAATTTTCTGAGGAATCACCAGACTGATTTCCAGAGTGGTTGTACCAGTTTACAACCCCACCAACAGTGGAGAAGTGTTCCTCTTTCTCTGCATCCTCACCAGCATATGCTGTCATCTGAATTTTCGATCTTAGCCATTCTGGCTGGTGTGAGGTGGAATCTCAGGGTTGTTTTGATTTGCATTTCCCTGATGGCTAATGATGTTAAGCACTACCTTAGATGCTTCTCAGCCACTTGATATTTCTCAATTGAGAATTTTTTGTTTAGCTCTGTACCCCATTTTTTATTAGGATTGTTTGATTCTCTGGTGTCTAACTTCTTGAGTTCTTTGTATACCTTGGATATTAGGCCTCTATCTGATGTGGGGTTGGTAAAGATCTTTTCCCAATCTGTTGGCTGCAGTTTTGTTTTCTTGACAGTGTCCTTAGCCTTACAGAAACTTTGCAATCTCATTAAGTCCCATTTGTCAATCTTTGACCTTAGAGCATGAGCCATTGGTGTTCTGTTCAGGAAATTTTCTCCTGTGCCTATGTGTTCTAAGGTTTTCCCTACTTTCTCTTCTAATAATTTCAGTGTGCCTGGTTTAATGTGGAGATCTTTGATCCACTTGCACTTGAGCTTTGTCCAAGGAGATAAGAAAGGGTCTATTTTCTTATATTCTTCTGCATGCTGAGTACCAGTTGGACCAATACCATTTGTTGAAGAGGCTGTCCTTTTTCTATTGAATGTTTACAGCTCCTTTGTCAAAAATCAAGTGACTGTATATATGAGGGCTCATTTCTGGATCTTCTATTCTATTCCATTGATCCATGTGCCTATCTCTGTACCAGTACCATGCAGTTTTCAGCACAATTGCCTTGTAATATAGCTTGAGGTCAGGGATAGTGATTCCCGCAGATGTTTTTTTATTGTTGAGGATGGATTTTGCTATTCTAGGTCTTTTGTTATTCCAGATGAAATTGCACATTGCTCTTTCCAACTCTATGAAGAATTGGGTTGGAATTTTGATGGGGATTGCATTGAATCTGTAGATTGCTTTTGGTAAGATGGCCATTTTTACAATATTGATCTTTCCAATCCATGAGCATGGGAGATCTTTCCATTTTCTGAGATCTTCCTCGATTTTCTTCTTTAGAGGTTTGAAGTTCTTATCATACAGGTCCTTCACTTGCTTAGTTAGAGTCACACCAAGGTATTTCATAGTGTTTGTGACTATTGTGAAGGATATCTTTTCCCTAATTTCTTTCTCCACATGTTTGTTCTTTGAGTAGTGGAAGGCTACTGATTTGTTTTAGTTAATTTTATATCTAGCCACGTTGATACATCTGATTTCTAACAATATTTTCAAGACCCTTGGGTTCCGGTTTCACACGGGACAGAAAATAAGTTAGTTTTCATTCACCTTTTGTCATGTATTGAGAATTTGCCTCTTCATATTTCTTTTCCTGTCAAATGATCCATGTTCACATATAAGGAATCAGAACTCCTGTTTATGTGAAAGAAATCTGATTGTGCCTCTGAGGAGAAAGGTACCAGTGCTTCCAGCTATGCTTCTGACTTTATTTCTGTGCTTAGGCTGTGAGATGTAGCTTGAAATCTCTTGATATTGAAAGCCCTATTACTAGGTGCACACACATATGAGTGTTAAGCTTTATAATGGCCCTTGCATCTCTGACAATTTAGCATTTTGATCTGATTCATTTAATGTTGTCAGCGTCTTTTCGTATACTTCCTGTTTGTATGGTACATATACATTTTTCCATTCTTTTCTTTTATACCTCTGTGTTATTACATAAGTGCAATTCTTAGAAGCCCATGACATTGGGCATCTTGTCCTTTCGTTTGAAGATTTGGTCTATGTAATAAAATCATTGTCATTGTTAGGGTTAGAGATGCTCTTCTGCCTGTGTCTTCCCCTGTCTTCTCACTGGAGCAGTTGCAGAGATACTCAAGGTTTAAGTGAATACATTTAACATTAATTTATATTAGTGTTTGCATTGCTTCGTATATCAGGTATCTTCTTGTCTCACTTAGAGAAGGTTAATACCAGAGTCTCTCATAAAACCTAAAGGTCCAAAGGTATAATTGCTTTTGTGCTCATATCATTCTTTAAGAGTGCTCCCATGTTAGCAGAAAACTTATTTTATCTGAAGGCATTTCTTTAATCTTCCCCTTTAAAGGGTATTTATAGTTGGTAGATGTGAATTGTGGACTCTCTTGCCACTTGAAAGCTGCAGGCATTGCATTGTCTTTTGTCTTGCTTCTCTTCTCACTGATTTGTGGATTCGCCTTCAGTTCACTGTTTGCTTCTAGTGTATCTGGCAGGGTTTGTTTGCATTGATCCTGCATGGACTTGCTTCTTGGATCTTTAAGGTGTTAATAATTCTATAGGTTGGCTCATCATTAAATGCTTGGCATGTTGGGATGCTTGTGCATAATCTCCCAGCTGCTTCAATGTGCACAGGTCCATTTCCTGTCTTGCTCACAGTAGTCATTATGTAGCTCTGCCTTCAGACTTACAGGCCTTTTTATTGGTTCCATCTCTGGTCTTTAACTAAATCTACACAGTGACTATTCCTTTCCAGATCCTGTTGTTTAGTACTATACTTCCCACTTATCTCTGTGTGTATATATATGTATATATAATTTCCACTTCTCACTGGAGCTTTTCCTTTAGCCCCTCCTATTTCTTTTTCTGTTGCTTATCTAGAGTCCTGAAATGTTTATAAAAAATTTTATTAATTTTAAATCTGACTCATAATGAAAGGGTCTTTTCCTAACCTGTCTCCCTTGGCCATTACTCACACTCTCTGTTTTCTTATTTGAGTGGTGAGTTTCAGTTGTGCAGTGGACATTGTGGGTGGTATGTTTTGTTTTTTTTTCTGCAAAGTGTTTATATTTATTTAAGATGCCTTTGAGCTTGTGGGAGTTTGTGTTACATTGAATTATTGGGAGATTTACTCAGTTCTAGAGTGTAGGGGTTTTCATCCTAACATATGGTGCTCTTCAAGTTTTAAATTAAAGCCCACTATGTTTACCAAACTGCACATGTAACTCAGACACCAGGCTCTGTTTCTTCTGCACTAGAACCAAAGGAAACTCTGTTCAGTTCATTGCCATTTTAATGTTTTCCTGTGGGCTCTCACACATGGGATCTTCTCTTTATTTCAAGTTGTTCTGGATGTTACAGGCTAGTAAGTGCCATCTCCTAGCTAATTCCTGCAGCTCCCACCTGCTAAGCTGGGTCCCACCTCCATGGATGCAAATACAAGTCCTTTCCCATTTGCTTTTGACTGCTTTTCAGGGGCCAATTTCTTGTTATTGTTAAATTTTCCTTCAGATGATTATTATGTTTTTATCATGAACTCATTAGTTCTGTCTTATCTCTGTTCTTAGATATGAGGAAAGGGCTAAAAAAGACTTGGAACGGTACAATAACCAAATGAAGAAAGCCATTGAACAGGAAACACAAGTCTCATTAAAAGATGGCAGGAAAAAGATAAGGACCAGCGGTGCTTGGGGCTGGACACAGAAACATAAGGTGAAAGACTCATCTAATCAGCTGAAACTTGATGAGCTCTTTCAGTCCCAGAACGAAAAGAAAAAGAGTGAAAATATTAAAATAACAGAGATTTCCTTTTCTATGGAAAATTTAAAAGTGAACTTTAAGAAACAAAAGGAAGTTGCCTTAGAGGAAAAGGATGAGATTTGCCTGATCCACAGTCTCAAGTTTCCTGATGCATGGTTGGTCACATCCAGAGCAGATGTCATGTTACTGAACCCATACAGATTGGAGGAAGCCCTGCTATTCAAAAGACTTCTCGAGAATCATAAACTCCTTGCAGAACCACTGGAAAAGCCAATTGTCTTAACAGAGAGGTACGGTAAAGAGAGATTTTTAACTTGGAATGTTTAATGTTAAAAAGTGAAGGTTTTCTAGTAAGCATAATAATACTTATTTGGAGGAATATTTTGAGGAAGTTTTTTTCAACTCTAATGATGCTCTTAGTTGGCTTATAAGTAATGTTAGAAGGTTCTGAGTGTTCACTCCTTGACTCAGTAAATCCCAAGCCCCTTTCTCCTGTACCTTCATGACTTCTCTGTAGGAATTGAAAGCTGGGGTGCTGTGTTTTTTCTTGATATTAGACTGCCCTGACACTATCAGACCACTAGAGTTGAATTACATAGTGAATGCCTTTAGCAGCCTTTGTAAGTGTATACATGCATGTTTCCTCTCATTCATTAACATGTGTGAGAACAATTCTCGTGCTTAATCCTTTCACCTACTCACAGAAATGGTTAGATTCTAAGCTAATCACAAACTCAGAAAAGTTAGCTTTGGTGTGCTTACAGAAGCACTAAATAAGCCACATATCCAGGATTCTAATGTGGACTGCTTACCTGTGGAGTGTCCCACATGGGACATTCTTACTACAAGCTTTCAGACTGATTCCAGAGTTGGTAATATGAGCTAGACATACAGCCAGTGCGTTTTCTGTGATACCACAGTCGGTGGAGTCTTCGGCATTCTGAGCCAAAATTAGGTTGATGGAGCTGTAACAAGATACAGCATCCTACAGCATGTTGTGTGCTGCAGACACTCAAGTTGCCTTTGTATAGATGGGGATTGGCCCTCATCACATCAGCCTAGATCTGTAATGACTGTTCTGAGGTCCCTTTGTCAAACATGCTACATTTGCATTGAGCTGAAGGATTTCCTCCCAAGGTTTAAACTGAAATTTTTTTCAGTTTTTGGAAGAACAGTCTTATATTTAATCTTGTATCTCTTGAAGAAGCAGTGAGTAGCATTTGATTTCGAATATAACCACTTGAGTAGCTTGTTGATGGAGTGTGTGTTTTCATTTGTGATAGCTGCTTTAAAGACATGAAAAGCTACTCATTGTGGGTCAAGTTCTGATTTTTATTACATTTAGGGAACACCCTTTTACCTCTGAGGTTTTCACATTTTAGACAAATTGCCCTTAATGCCTCTCCTCCTCCTTTCCATGCACGCTCTACAGAGAGCCTCTTATACAACACTCACAGAAGACAGAGTGCTTTCTCACAGGGTTCAGCACTTCATGGAATGGTAACACTTTCAAAGCACCCTTGGATTAGCTTCCATAAACTTTCTTGTTTCAATCTGAATGTTTAGTAACTTAAAGAACCATAATTTCTTTCTTTTTCAGTCTTCTTAATGGGCCTCATTACTTAGAGGTTTTACAGAAAATGTCAACAGTTGAGGAAAGATGCAGTGGGCCAGCTTACCTGTGTGACCCTCGTCTTACAGCAAATGGCTTCAAGATCAAATTGACACCAGGTAACAATAATGTGGCTTTTCTGACCCCGAAAAAAATAAACCTTCCAAGAGCCGCATCTGGCTCTCAGAGCTCTTCGGTATATTTTCATTTCTAGTCATCGTCAGCTCTGCTGAGGTAAGCTGCCTTCCAAGGGGTGCTCAGGTGATCACTGTACCTTCTCTTATCTTTTGACATGGCAACCCAGCTGTCTCCTTGTGTAGCTTAGCTATCCGGACTCTTGGATGATAAAGCAGTGTGTGGATCATGGAGTGTCTGATGAAAGTGACCATCAAGTTGGTGTTTAACAGTTTCACCTTTTTCCAGGTGGCACAAAACATCACACTGTTTAGCAGTCTCACGCGGATGTCTGGATTGTGCCAGGCAGATAGAAAAGAAGGTGTCTGCCTCAGGGAGTCCAGTTTTCTTTGCTGATCTTCTTGGTCTTTTTGAGTTTCCAACTGCCCTAGCTTCCTAGTCTAGCTTGCCTGTTTCTTCCCCTTTGTGTCCAGTGCCACGGGCACCATGTGGAAAGACTCCAATGCCTAAGTTGTCATACCTAAAATATAGGAAAGTGTTTTTAAAAGAACGCTTTCACAGAAGCACAGAAGACAGTAAGAGCTGGAGACATGGTTTAGCAGTTAAAAGCACTGGCTGCTTTTCCAGAGGACCCATAGAGCAACTCATAAATACCTTTAGCTCTGGTTCTAGGGGTTTCAACAACCTGTTCTGTCCTCCTTCATATGGTGGACAAGTATGTCTGCAGATAAAACACCCATATAACAACAACAATAATAGTAAAAATAAATAAATAAAGTTTAGAAAGAAAGTAAGCAACAATAGTGTACAGAAGCTACACTATTGTTTCTTTCTTTCTAAAGATAGTAAGTGGATATCTGGGAAAAGATGCTTCAGTGTTCCAAACTTCAAATTTTGCTTGATTTTTCTGTTTCACAAGGTAAAGGTACATCCCATAATGCCTTACCTCTGCGGCTCCAGCTCTTATACTTGAGATGGAAATTGGATGTTCAGATCACAAATTTGTTCATTAACAACAACTAATAAATTTTGAGTAACTGTTACATACAGAATACCCCTTCAAAGAATTAACATATCAACCCGCTAACGGCCTGCAGAGTAGCTCATGTCATAGTCTCCAGTTTACAGATGAGAAAAGGAAAAAGTAAAGTTTGCTCCAGAGGACAGTCAGTGTTAGATCCAATATTGGAACCCACACAGCCTGCCTCAGGATTCTAAGGAATTTGTTGTATGGCCCTCCATAAAGTTGGTATATTAACTTCACAGAGTAAGTGTAAACACTAAGTGACATAAATCAGTGGCAAAGCTGAGCATGGTGACACGTGCCTGTCACCATACCTTGAGAGGTCAATACGGGAAAAGTGCCACATGTGTGGAATAGCCTGGTATATATAGTGAATTTAAAGCAATCTTGGGCTACACAGTGAGACCTGTTCACATATACAAAACAAACAACCAATAAGCTTAGGACGCTGCCGTTCCTCCAGCTCCCCCCTTTCAGACCTGAACTGATTTCCAGTCATTTCTTCTAGTCTTCATATACATCTTTTTTCTTGAGGTTTCTGGTGTCTTTTAATTGAAAATTTTTAATAAGGAGAATGGAGGCAGGGGTATGCATGTGTGTGACTTTAGTTTTTATCTGGTCTGTAGTCTGAATTGATGAAAGGTAGCTTTCTTCACATCTGAATAAATGTTAAAAGGATGGACTATAGACTGCTACACCTTGCTTACCTTCCTCACGTGGTCTCGGGTCCCTCTTGAGGTCCCTGTGTGCTCTAACTCTAACTCATGTCCTCTCCATTATTGAACTCTGTAGCTCATCTTCTAGTGCTCGATGATGTATCAGTTCATCTTTCCTCAGTTATTTCCTGGGGAGAACATTACTTTCCTACTGCTTGGTCTTAAAACTGGGCCAAAACTGAGATTTTGTTAGAGATTAGACATGCAATGCTTCAACTTGTATTAGTTTACCAACAGCCACTGGACTCTTTCCTTCTAAGCAACATAAAATTGATTCCAATATTAAAGGTGCTGTTATACAAAGAGGATAAGCACTTTCTGTCCCTTAATGTCAAAAGTGATGCTTCAGAATATATACTCTTAGGAATTTTCTACCGACTGAATTACCCAAAAATAGCTTAATAATTAATGCCGATTTCAAGCATTTTCTTAGTTCTATCATTGAATAAACGCTAGCATTTTTTATTTCCTGAAAGTTTATAGTAACAAGATAAGAGTGTCTATTTTTATTCAGGATAAGTTAAAATAATTGAGGTCTTTAAGTTAAATGTTAGACCAGTGGACTAGAATTTGAAGTATAACAGTTGATAAAATGCTTAAACCGTTTTCATTTTAATAAATATCATGGGACTTCATTTTCTCTCCAAAGTAAATGTTCTGAGCAAATGTGAGGAACAGAGCAGTAGGAAGTAAGGGTAAATTAAATCATAGGAAGCACATGTAGCATCAGTGAGTACCTATGACTTAATGTGAAGTCTTCTGGGAATGATTATTTGTACTCTTCATGAAGGAACAGAACTTTATCCTGATGTATTAAATTCTGATGAAAGTTCACTAAGTGTTCTAACAGTAGAACTTGTTTCCGATGGACATGTTCTGGAATATAATTTTAACTAGCTAAACTATGTCTCTGCATGTGTTTTTGTTTTTTCTCTCAGGCATTTCCAGTATTGAGAACTACTTAGAAATAGAAGGCATGGCTAAGTGTCTCCCATTCTATGGAATAATGGATTTAAAGGAAATTCTTAATGCTATAGTAAACAAAAATGCAAAGGAGATTTATGAATGTAGACCTCGAAAAGTGGTAAATTATCTGGAGGTATGCCTCACTGAATCACATGTACTGCCTAAATTTTATGGCTTTTATTCAAATAGAAAACTTGGTTTTTATTTTGTTTTGTTTTCAGACAGGGTCCTAATAGCACTGGCTGGCTAGAACTCACTCTGTGGACTAGGCTGGCCTCAAACTCACAGAAACTGGCCTGTCTCTGCCTTCTGTCTTTAATCCTCTGCTAGGATTAAAGGCTGCTTTGCCCACCTACCCCAGTAGTAAATGGTTAAAAGAATAGTTTCTAAAATGTTAGTTTTCAAGAAGAAAATGCTATTTTTAAAAACTCAATAAAATGTTTTACAATGTAGACTAATAAATACTATCAGAGATCCTTGTCATACAATTCTTAGATCCATATTGAGACTATTACTTGTGAAACATTGTTATCTTATGAATTCCATAAGTAGGTTCAGAATGGTTTCCAAATTGCTCAACTCTTACGCCATATTATTTACCTAAAACATTTTAAGATAACTCTATCCCTGAGCACTTCAAAGGGAAGAGATCATTTATTGATTATTGAGTAGAGTGAAAAGAAGTTGTTGAATAAATGAAGTTTCACTTTGCAAATCTTTGTAGCATCTACCAAAATGAGAATTATAAAATTAGATGTAGAAAAGTGCACTCAGAACCAGCCAGGTTTGATGGCATATCTGTGTACGTCCAGCACCCAGAAGACAGAGGCAGGAGGATTTACTGCCAGCCAGGACTGCATACTCAACTCAAAAATAAAATCTAAATCAGGGGGCTGAGGAGGTTCCTGAGCCCATCAAGTGTAGCCCAAGTCCAGAGAAACAGCCTCTACTACTTTTACAGCTGAAGTTTTGAGGGTCTCATTAGGGTCCACTGCTGTCATTCTCCAAACAGACCTGGACTTTGTTTTCTTGTGTATTAAAGTTCGCTCTTTGTTCATGGCATTTAGATAGCAAACATGCTGTCACCTGACTCTGGAAAATGGATTCAGTAGTGCTGAGAACCCCTTGGGGGCTTTGTCTTGTGGAAATTCCCAGCCTGTTGCCACGGCAATTCAGCAGTCATAATTTCAAGGAACTCCAGAGAAGTCTGTCCTAAGAGCAAAACACATGTGGTTAAGAAATAAGGTTTCAGACATAATGGAGAAAGAAAGCAGTTGAGAATGAACTCAAACGTTTCACTAATGTGTACCAGGCTAGAGTAACTAGGCATGGTTGTTATGGAGAAGTTAAAAACAGTCAACCAGAGACGAAAGCAGGGCAATCTGTGAACTAGAGGCCAGCCTGGTCTACCGAGTTAGTTCTAGGATAGCCAAGGCTACACAGAGAAGCCCTGTTTGGTAAAGCCAAGAGAAAGGGGTTGGGGCAAATAGTCCAGTGTAACAGAGACGTTTTTGAAAGGAGAAACATAATGGTCTCTGAGTCAAGAGTGAAAAATAATTTTTCTTTGTTTTTTGTTTTGTTTTCGTAATTTTTATGTTGTTTGTTTTTGAGATGAGACCTCAATATGTAGCCCAGGCTGGCCTCAAACTCACACCAGTCTTTCTGTACACTATCGAGTCCAGCTAAAAGGAAACATTTTAGGTAAATAAGAAGGTGTATCTGGTGGGGGGGGAAGAGAAGTTGTCTGTTGTAAGTGGAGGGTAGGGAGGCTTTGGGCATGTGAGACCAAGTATACGGGAGCAATAAAAGAAAGCACAGTCCCTGAAGAAATAGACAATCTCCAGGTGTCACTGAGGTCTCTTAAGACCTGACATTTCTACTGGGTAATGTAATGGACATTTCTACAGTTGTCTAATATTGTCTAGCATAGAATTTGCCCACAGCTAAGGATTAACAAGGGTGAGGGAGAGAAACTTAAACTCTTTGTACAGAAACTGTTGCTAAGTCAGCCCTAGAACTGGATTCTAGATGACTCATTCATGCTCAACCTCAGTAAGGGAAACATGTTCCAAAGAGCTTTGTGAGGAAGGAGAGTTTAAAGGTAAGAGTGAAGGAAAACCAGATTCTGTTTTTTCTTGGAATAAAGAGGTGAAATGGCTGAAAAGGTGATAGACCTGTGGCTAAAGAGAATAATGTGAAAATGTAACAACTCCAAACTTGCAAGATTTTTCTTTATGCTAAAAAAAAGCTGGTCTCTTTTGTAATTTTTATTCCCCAGCCCACTCTTCCTGCATCAGAAAACAGCATTTACATACCAGACCTGAGGACATTCCCTTTGATACTGCAGGTCTCATAGTCAGTCTAGGAAATACTGCAAAGGCAGACCTTCCAGAGCAGCTCTGCTCAGCCCTCCCCAGCACCACAATGACTGTCAGCCTCAAAGCCTGTTTCGCACCACAGCCATACTGCTTTATGACATGAAACACTGGGCAGGCTTTGTCTATCTGTCTGTCTTAATCTCTACTTCCTGTGTATTCAAATAGAGATTAGTCTGTCCCTGTCCTAGAGGATGACCTGGTTCCTATTCAACTTCCTTATCCTGTCTCCTTCACTGTAGTGCCACATCTATTCAGAATGTTTTTGTCTCTGAAATGCATTAGGTTGCTCATGACCTTGACATGGTAACTGAAAAGCCTTCCCACTGAGCAAGCCTTCCATTTACACAATCCCTGCTCTCACCCAGCTAAGTGTGTGTGTTATGTGTTCACAGGGTTTATGTGGAATCTGGTTTTGGTTTTGGATTTTGTTTTCTGCACTGAAATGTAAATTCCAGGAGAAGATCTTCTGTTCTGTTGCCAATGACTTTGTCTCCAGAATGTGCAGCATTGTTGGTGCTTAGTAAATATTCATTGAGTAAAATGAAAATCAGTTTTTATTTTGCTGGAGTAGCATGTATCTTCTTCGAGTTCTATCAGGATAAAATGTGTGGCTTTTCTTTTAATAGGGAGAAGCCGTCCGTCTGTCCAGACAGCTACCCATGTACTTACCTCGAGAGGATGTCCAAGATCTTATCTATAGAATGAAGCACCAGTTTGGAAAAGAAATTAAAGGGTGTGTTCATGGCCGCCCATTTTTTCATCATTTAACCCATCTTCCAGGAACTTCATGATTAAGCTTATGACCATTAGTTACTATGAAAATTGATTGGTTCTTAAACTACTTTTGTACTATCATGTATCAAAGTAAATATTTGTATGCTGGAAAAGGTTTTTTAAAATTGTAAAATATGTATAAATAAATAATGTGAACTATAAAAATTTTGTTTTCATGTTCAGACTTTAAACTAGTTATAAATTGTAGGCTCCACAGTAGAAGGTAGGTGTGTACTTGGGTGCTTGATTTATTAAGTTAACCCTGTTTGGAAAAATTTTACCCCTTATAACAGCCTTAGCTGGCCTAACAAAGAGGACTTTTCAGTCCCACTTTAAAGTAGGATGGGGCAGTAGGGTATGAGAATATCACAAAATAAGATATTGCTGCCTCTCCAGCGCTGGGGCCCAGCCTCAACACAGGATTAGAGTTCTCAACTGGAAGCAGGGGTATCTGGGAGGTGCATCCTAAATAAACACATACTTCTTTTTGGGTATAAGCAGACAGGCAATTTTTCAAGGCTTAAAGTTACTCTATCTCTGTCTCTCTCTCCGTTCTCTTTCTCGCTCGCTTGCCTCCACACACTCTGCTTTTCTTCTCTGTGCTTTTCTGTTCTTGAATTTGCACACTCAGGCTTCTCTGTTTGTTCCCATTTCACTCACACACACACTCCAAACACACCTCACATTCTCTATTCTCTCACTCCTCACATGCTCATACATGCTCTCACATTCACTCGGTCACTTGCTCGCTCTCTCACTCGCTCAGTCACTCGCTCGCTCACCTTTCTCTTACCCTAGTCTTTTATTGATACTCCAAAAGCAGGTAGAAAAAAAAGACACTGTAATCATTGCCAAATCAAATTCAAAAGAATAACCACATCCCACAAAGAATTAAGAATTACAATTGTTCCTCAAAGTTTCAAGCTTCCCCTGTTTCCAGGCCTGTGGCCAAAATAATAATTGCAAACTTACCATTATTTACACTTTAACTTTTAACTGATTATATGTCAGAGCTCAGAACTCCGAGGTCAGCTACTGGCATTCTCCTGTGAAGCTCTGATGATAAATGACATGGCAAAGCTGACAGGCAGTGGCCAGAAAGAATCAAGTTAACCCTTAACTCAGTAGTTCCTCTAGCTTTCTGTTCCTGTACATTGCACACAGTGACTCTCCTAAGAATCCCAGCATTTTAACTTAGTTTTACTAGTATATAATTTCATGCATTCTATACTTTCTTATTCAGGAACCATTTCATAACTTCAATAACGTTTTTCTTTCTTGGGGTCCCTATGTTGGCTCTTAATTCACTCTCTAATAACTTCTTCAAACTTTCTTTGCACGTCAAGCATGAATCTGGAACTACCATTGTGCAATTATTACATTGTTTCCAAGATGAGAAGAAGCAGAACCTGGACTAATAGGCCTGTGCTGTGCTGTGCTGTGCCCCTGTGCCTCAATTTCCAGTTGTTTAAGAATCATTACATAGAGGAACATCTAGTTTCACAGAGTCTAGCAGAGCAGAAGGAGAAAGAAATAGGAAAAGTCAGATATAGTAGAATAATTATGCACACCAAGGCCAACTGAAAAGCAGTCACACACAAATGAAATCTATATAGCCATTGTCCAGGGCTAAGGTTAGGAGAAGGGGAACAATGATTTTTTACAAAGAGCTGGCTCGGGCTACTGAGATGTCCCCATCCCGACCTACTGCAAGCAGTCTCTTATTTCAGATGGCAGGTCCCCAAAGAGACCTCTTTGCTTCTCAGGGTCTCAGACACCATCTTTTTTCACAAGGAGCTGCCATGAGCTTCTGAGATGTCTTGATCCCGGCCACTGCTGCAGTCCCTGTCATAGTATGCTGTCCCCAGCACTCCAATATGATAAATTTTTAGCTTCAGTGTCAGATTTTTTCAGAGAATATGCAAAGGAAGATAAACATTTTTAACAGAAAAACTAAATATCTTTTTCTCATACATATTCCTTCACAAACCAGGTCAGTGTCCCAGTACTTCACCAAGTACTTAATATGCATTTGTTGTCTAAGATATGCTGGAGTGGGTATGGTGTCTCCACACACTATCCATAGTTCTCATGAGTCATCTATAAATTCTTAATGTTTGTATTGACATAAAACATTCAATGCCTAGACTTGTTCCTGTTGCTCAACCTGTTTCCCTACCAAAGTTATTTTTCCTGAGACCCAAATACTGCTAGCACACACACACCTCTCTTAACTTTGTAAATTTAGGGTATCTTGCCTCCACCCCCGTGTGTGTGTGTGTGTGTGTGTGTGTGTGTGTGTGTGTGTGTGTGTGTGTGTGTTGCATGTGCATGCTTGCCCACATGCAGAGGTGGGTAGAAGAGGGCACTGTTTCTGCCAGGCTGTCTGCCCATTGCTGAGTTTATAGGCTCACACTGCCAACCCAGCTTTTCTGTCCAGGTTGTGTGTGTTGAGGCAGGGAAGCTGGAGGTCAGAACTCAATGCCTTATAGGAAGTGCCCTTACCTTACAGCCATCTTCCAGGCCCAGTTATTCATTCCCCTTTAATTGCACAAGTTGAGGGGTAGCAGGTCACCAAGAAACAGAAGAAATCGCATCATACAACACACCACCCCTGAACAACAACAAAAGGTGTGGATTCATTTTCTCAGTAAATCAGATTGGCCCTACCTACCACAATGGTCTCTTGAGTAGAGAAACTTATTTCTGTATTTCTCATTTAAGCATCTGTTTAGGTTTCAGATACTACCAACACTGTAAGACTAAGTGTTCTTAACAGATGACTTACCGTGAAAAATGGGTCTGAAGGGGCCTTAGGGTCCACAAAGTACAAGTATTTGGTAGTAGGGTGAGCAAATGAACTCCAGTCCACATCTGTGAAGACTTGGGAGCAGTAGGGTATGGGAGTTGCCTGCTTTTCTCATAGCATGTGTATTGTGGTGAGGTCAGCCAAGTTTTGTTATGGGCTCTTAGCTCTGTTGGCTGTAGCCTACCTTCCAAGAGCCTGCCCCCCGCCACAACCTCACCCCCCCCCCGACTGCCAATCCCAGCGACACCCACGCACGCTGCACAACATGGCTGGAGCAGGCAGCAACTGAGAGACCCCTGGCTCCACGGGTGGAGGTAACGGCTGGGGTTTGGGAGACTGAGCAGGATGTTAAGGATGGGTTAGAAATATCCCGTGAGAAAGGTCCTAAATTACTCACTCTTCCTCTAGGGTTCACTGTCCTAAGCTCAAGAAAGGGAAGACTTTTAAATGTCATTTTCCCAAAGCATAGTTGGTATCCAAATGTGTTTATGAGGGTCGTCATGGTATTCACACCCACGTGAGGCCCTTTTGTACAAATACTTTGCCAGAGCAGAAGCCAAGAGTGGTGTAGGCCGGTCTATGGCATGTTAGGATATTTACATAGTTAAAAGTGTTGGGTTCAACTTAGATGAACAAACTCTTACTTTCTTTTCTTGATTATTTAAAATCCCCACCCCCAACTTTTTTTTTTTTTTTTTTTTTTTTGGTGTAGCTTGGCTGTCCTGGAACTTTTTCTGTATACCAGGCTCTCTGGCCTCAAACTCAGATTCACCTGCTCTGCCTCCCTAGTGCTGGGATTAAAGGAGTGTGCTGCCATCACCTGGCTTCCTTGATTATTTAGTTGTGATTTTATACAAATTTTGTGGCTTGGGTTGCAATCACTGGAACCCATACCTCTACAGCAAACACAACTAAAGGTGATTTAAAAAATATTTTCCCTGTTTATTTTCATCATATGTTTGCAAGATCTCTCCAGTCTCATAAAAGGTGGAAGAGGGAAGTGAGCACCCTTAAAAATCAGGTTAGGACTGACACATATAAAATAGGTTAACTTGGCATGACTGCAAAAGAAAATGCTTGGGAGACACAAACAAAATACTGGTGGCATACTGGATGGAGCTCAGCTGCAAAGCATTTGCCTAGCATGAACAAGTCTCTGGATTTGGTCCCCAGCATGCCCCTCCCCTCCAAAAGACGTAATTAGATATCCAAGGAAAGGCATGCCCATGGAGTCATAGCCAATAAGTCAAGAAGGCTTTGTGAAGTTACCCAGTCAGCTGTACACATAAAACAAAAGTGCACATGATTAAGTGACTTGACTACTCACAAATTACAGTGCACATCATTTCTCCTGTTGAAGCTATTATTAGTGAGACAAAGAAAGGTATTAAAATAAAATAGTAACTTTCACTGCAGAGCCAAAGGAAAATACTTGAGATTGTCAACAGCTTTTTTACATTCATTAGCAGGAATAATGAAAAGTTGATCTTAAGTTGGAGCTGAGCTATTAAACCTGTAACCCCAGTTATTCAAGAGGATGAGGCGAGACTGAAAACAGGTGTGCAGCTAGAGACAAAGCTCAATGACAGGACACTTTTCTAGTGAGTGTTAGGCCCTGGATGGATTCCCACTACTGTACTAGTGTGCATGTGTGTGCAAGTGTACTTCAAAACCTTCACTACTCAGAAATGCTAACAAGCCAGCATCTAAGCTGGACTCTTACAGAGCCACTCTACGTTTTTTTCTCTGTTTACTTAATTTTGTTTTTTTCTGGAACTTTAAAATTTTGTAGCAATACTTATCAAAATTGGGCTCATTACGTGATGGGCTTGTTGAAACCGATTGTTCAGCATATATCCAGATTCAGACTAGGGGCATGGAGCTCCTGGTGGAAATGCTGTAGGTAAAGAGGCAGTGCCCAAGACTGTGGACACAGATTCCCCTAGAGTCTCAAGTCAAATCTGATACATCCTATATCATCACATCCATTTCTTTAAACTTATAGGCTTTTTATTCTTGCTAAACGATTGAAATCCACTCTCTCAATCAAAATTAAAGTAGGGGTTAGAATAATCCCACTGTAACTATGCTGTGATAGATGACCCTCTGCTAAACTCTGACATTCAGATTTAAACATGATCCCCAAATCCAGAATCATTTCTAACAGTCTGTAACATGTCTACTTCTTGAACATTCAGCAGGATCTGAAAACACTTTTCCCCACCAACAGCATTTCTATTCATACTTAAAATCTCTCCCCCTCCCTTTTCCTCTTCCCTGCCCCACTAAATCTATGTAACACAAACTAGTCCACGATCCTGCTTCAGCATCCCAGGGGTTAGGTGAGATCACCAACATGCTTTCCTTAACACATACACATAGCTTTTATATTATCGGAGTCTATTGGATCAGTCTCATTTGATCTCCATCCCCTGGCTAATTTTTCCTTAAAAACAAACAGAATGAATAGTCTTCCACCCTCAGTCCTAAAAGAGGACTTTTTAAGTTTCAGGATAACAATTTACCTTTCAAACTTTAATGCACACATAAGTCATTGAGTATGTCCTCGCAGAGGAGGTCTGGGATAAAGTAAGTGCCCACATTGATGCTGTTATTATTGGTGTAATTAGGTGTGCATAATGGACTATTAGGTTCTTGAAATAAAGCACAGATGCATTGAAATACAAACATATACTGAAAATTAAATAGATTTACAAATTGCCTACACACTGAGCTGTCTCATGAGCCCTGATTTATCTCTTCGATTTAATCTCTCTGAATGTCATTGTGGGTGAGATATTAACACAATTAGAAAGACACATTAATATTGCTGTGGATGAAGTATACTTTTAGTCTCTTCCTAATGTGAAATATTGTAGTTATACTTCTTAAATTGCCTTTCATGAAACAGCCAAAATAGGTGGTTTTTATTTTTAACTCCTATATGGTGGTGAGTTTATTTCAATGTATTTCTTTTTATCCTCAACTAAAGTCTTGGAATTCACTAAATTCATTGAGTGGGTGCTAGACATTTTCTTACCAATTTTAGTTCTGTTTCCTTTCAGATTGTGTTGTCTAGTCTTACTTTCCCTATGTTCATAGCTGACAATTACATTTTATTGATGTGACCCTGCTTCTATTTTTAGTTTTTCTCTGTGCTTACTTTTTATTGTTATTGTATAACATCACATAATATGTCATGTTATGATCTATCAGTATCATTATTACAGCATTAACATTGTTTATTTACATAATATATTAATAAGACCATACTGTGGAGATAGTATGTATAACAATATACCCATATAACATCATAAAAATATAGTATACAGCGTAATGTAATATGTTAATATCTTGTGTGTAAAATAACCTTTTAATGGGAAATTTTTAAGCGTCTAAAATTGCTTCTTATGCTTCATTTTAAATGTGCTCAGAATGCAACTCAGAGGTAGGCAGTTTACCCAGCGTGTGTAAGATCCTGATGAGATATCCAGCAGGAAAAAATAATGATTATGAGGATGCTTCCAAATCAAAAATATTTATGCTTTTCCTGTGTTTATTATTCATATTTAAAAATTTAAGCCCGTAGTTAACCATCCTCTTGACCAACAAGTACCAATTAAAATTTACGGAATTTAGATTAAAAATTCAAAATATTATTAAGTACTAAATATTAAGCTATTTCAATGCTGAATTAGGCCAATTGGAAGAATAAAATGAATGAAAAAGAAATAAACTTTGAAAGAAAAATTGGCTTGAATACTACTTTTTAAAAAATATATGCAGTGGGTTGCAATTAGTAAACAAATAAAATTCTATAAAAGCCAGTAACATAATCATGAATGGTATCACACATCTTTAATCTTAGCATTCAGGAGACAGAGGCAGGCAGATCTCTGTGAGTTTGAGGCCAGCCTGGTCTATGTAGTAAGTTCCAGGGCAACTTCGGCTAAGTAGAGAGGCTATGTTTCAAAACTAACAAAACAAACAAAGAAAGAAACAAAAATAGCGATATAGTTGGAAATACTCAGATTCAATAGCAAAGGCAAAATAAGACAACAAAATACAGGAAAAAGAAAGCTGAAAATCTGCGTGGGAAATGGGAATTTTAGAAACCTGCATCTCCTCGTGTTCTGCACTGGTTCTTCAACTGGTGTCAGACACTCTTGGTCAAAATCCCCTGATGCTCTTCCGCCATTACCATTGCTGCCTTGTCTGAGTCCTCACACAGCGGCTGGGAAGTCACTGGGTATAAGTTGTGGCTTTACCTCTGTCTCACTTGACAGAGACTCATTCAGAAGGCAGTCTGTAGATATTTATGCCTGGGTGCTGACCCTCTGCCTCCGCTCTTCCTTCAGTGCTTCTCTAGCTCCCTGGGCTCTGTGGGAAGACATTCACAGGAAGTAAGATTCCAGATTCATTTGGAACCGGATATAAGAAGACATGGAGGTCGACTCAAACTCCGCTTTTAGTCCATACTTTAGCTATCTCATGTTCATTGTATCCTCCGACATAGAAGACGCCCCCTTAGAAGAACTGGAAGAAGAATCCGATGTGTTTGAGGTATAAACACATTTTGAAACTGGAATCTATTAAAGTTTTTTAAAAAACCTCTCCATTTTCTTCTTCGGACACCTGCCAGTAACGTGTGTTAGTGACATTAAGATTACAATGGCTCCACTTAACAAGATTGTTGAGATTCTGTTATACTTGGATGGTTGGTGTTTGTGTAAATTTGTTCTGATTCTGCTGTTTGTAATGTGTATATTTTGATATCATCCTCTGTGTGTTGCTGTTGTTTGTTGTACTTTCTTTGGGATTTTATATGGATCCAGATAGTTTGAGATCTTCTTGTTTCTTTTCTCCTGATCTATAACTATACTTTCCATTAACTTAATTAAGGTTAAGTGTTTTCCTAGGAAGCATAAGCCCTAGGCTCAGTCCTCCGCAGGACATCAGCCTAGCTTGGTGGCTCGAGCTTGCCATCCCAACACTAAGGAGGAAGAGATAAGAGGACCATATAGTAAGTTCAAGGCCAGCCTGGCAACAAGAACCACTGTCTCAATAAATATTTTCTGTACAACAGCTACTGTTGGAATTGGAATGTTTTGTATAATTCTGCATAAGTAAAACCTGTTAAAGACTGTATATTTTTGCACATGTCAGCATGGCCATAAGTAACATGGACCCTATAAAAGTCTTGTCACACTCTTTCCTTTTCAAACACTAACATCACCAATGTCTTAACTGTAGGGAAAAAGAGAGAAGGCATGTGGGACATTCTGAACTCCTATGATTTACTCCTGTATCTTCTCACCAGATTTTCTATGTTAAAAATAAACAGAAACCCCAAATTCAACATCTCATCTTCTCGTTGTCTTTAATTATTCTTTAATTTTCCATTGACATTGTTTTGTTCTTATTATGTCACCGCTATAATTTATAAATAAAAATATTCATCCATATTGATTATATACTAGAATGGAGTGGAATTGCTTCTTTTGCTCAGAACATTTAATATATTAAGTATAAAAGTACTTTAAAAATTTAAACAGTTTCCTCATGGTGCTCTTGGTTTAAATATGAATGGCTGTAGGTTAACTAAAGTACTATGTCAAAATAAATTACAAGCTCAAACTTTATTCATATTTTTGGTTTAAGCACAGTGAGGTTGATACAGTTCTTACTTCATAATTTTGATGCTCTTTGCTGTGAATTTGATATAGAACATTTGCTAAAGATACCATTTTTTATGGAAAACATCTGGGGTAATTATAATTAGTTCAGGATCTGTAGTGTTTGTTTTAAAAGCTGTTGAATTCATGGAGAAAGAAGCATCTTTTCCTTAATTACTAGAATAATCAAAATTAATATGGAAACCATTTATGGTACTGGTAGCTGTGGCTTACAGGATAATTTTAGAGTATTCCAAAAGGAAATGAGGGTTAACTTGTATGTAAAGTGCCAGATCGGCACGTTACACCTGTTAGTGTGCATCGTTTGGAACAGCTGTGTCTTTTATTGTCAGTAAACAGATGCAGAACATACTGGAATGTTTTAAAGCAATATGTTAATCCTGCCTTCCTCTCCTGACTGTCTGACAGTGTAGTGATTAGATGTTGGCTATGCAGCTGTTACCCACAACTATAGCTTTGCTGGTTAATTTCTTCTTCCCAGGCCCAAGTGTTATAGATTGTGAGGAAATGCTCTTTAACTTCTAAGCATTTTAGAATGTAGTTTATTCAATACAAACTAGTTTCTAAGGATAAGTTACTTAAATATTATGGACAGTTCATACGTGTTAAATTTTTATACATATGTTTGCAAATTACTGTTCTTGGTAGGATAAACAATGTTCAGCTGTGCTGTTTTAATTTTTTAATTGGTTCATGAACATAAAATAATTTTTATATAATCACTTGAATTTTATTCTTGATAATGTCAAGAAACTAAATAGGAAATGAATCTTATTAAGTATTTTTGAAATGAAGTATATAACATTTCATTAGAACAGTAGCTTTACTCACTGTTCTAAGTCTGGTCTGTAACTTTTTGAATTTATAATGATTTCCTCATAATTTAAATATAGTTTAATTCTTATTTTTCACCTTGTCAGAGAATATATTTAAAAGATTACTTTATTATCCAGTTTACATACAACTTTGAAAATCAATTGTATTAGTTGATGTTATAAATACTTAGATTTATTGTTTTTAATGTATGGGTTTATTTTATAAAGCATGTTAAGTGCATTATAATATTCTTGGCCTTGTTTTCGTAGCTGAGGAATTTCAGGCTTAGAGACATGAAATTAGCTGACTAGCACCTTCCGTCTAGAAAACCATTTCCACCCTTAGAGTTCTGAACAGCTTCTCATTTCCTCTGCCTTCCCATCCAGGATCAACTTGATGAAGACTAGGAAAAGGCTGCCCACTCTCTCACTACCTATTTGATATAGTACTGGAGTCCTAGCCAGAGCAATTAGACAACAAAAGGAGGCCAAAGGGATACAAATTGGAAAGGAAGAAGTCACAATATCACGACTTGCAGATGTTATGATAGTATACTTCAGTGACCCCCCCCCCAATTCCACCACAGACCTCCTACAGATGATGAACAACTTCAGCAAAGTGGCTGGATATAAAATTAACTCAAACAAATCAGTAACCTTCCTCTACTCAAAGGATAAAGAGGATGAGAAAGAAATTAGGAAAATGATCAAAGACCTCCACATAAAACCAGATACACTGAAGCTAGTAGAAGAGAAAGTGGGGAATAGCCTCCAACACATAGGCACATGGAGAAATTTCCTGAACAAAACACCAATGGCTTATGCTCTAAGATTAAGAATTGACAAATGGGACCTCATGAAATTTCAAAGCTTCTGTAAGGCAAAGGACACTGTCATAAGGACAAACCATCACCCAACAGATTGGGAAAAGATCTTTACCAATCCTACATCTGGTAGAGGGTTAGTATCCAATATATACAAAGAAGTTAGACTCCAGAGAATCAAATAATCCTATTAAAAATGGTGAGTTAAAGAATTCTCAACTGAGGAATATCAAATGGCTGAGAGGCACCTAAAGAAATGTTCAACATCCTTAGTCATCAGGGAAATGCAAATCAATACAACCCTGAGATTCCACCTCACACCAGTCAGAATGATAAGATAAAAAACTCAGGTGACAGCAGATGCTGGGAAGGATGAAGAGAAAGAGGAACACTCCTCCACTGTTGGTAGGATTGCATGCTGGTACAACCACTCTGGAAATCAGTCTGGCGGTCACTCAGAAAATTGGACACAGTACTACCTGAAGACCCAGCTGTTCCACTCCTGGGCATTATACCCAAAAGTATAATCTTGTTTTCATAAAATAATGTGAAAATTAAAAATATCATTTTAGTTTAAAATAAAAACAGATTAATAATATTTTGCTAAAATTAAACAGTAATCCTAAATTTTTTAACATTACATTTTTTAATTGTGTGTATATGTGTTCATATCCATATATATGAGATTGTGTATGAACTTCAGGAATGTGCACATGTGTCTGTGTGTGTGTGTGTGTGTGTGTGTGTGTGTGTGTGTAAACCAGAGATCAGTACTGGTATCTTTTGTTAATCTCCAACCCATTTTAAAAAGGATGCACCTAATGTTTGTATGTGCTCTGATCAAATGCATTCCTGGTCTTCCCTTCAGTTTCTCTTCCACCTGCTTACTTTTCTTCTCAACTTTATGTGTGTGCTCTTCATGCCTTTCCTCTGTTTCTGTCTGTTTTAAACCTGCTGAGGCCACTTAGTGCCTCCACCCTGTGCATGCGATAGACCAAGGATCTGCATCCCTCAATAACACTGGCTGTCCCTCACTAGCAGCTACCAATTGCCAAAATGCCCTCAGAGAGGGGTTGAACTTCATGAGTCCCTTCCCAACCCTCCCTAGGATTTTGGTTAGTCCGATCTGGTGCAAGTCCATCTTTGGAGAGAGGTTGTCTCACTGATCCTGGGACTCCCTGGTTTGGCTAGACTGACTGCCCAGCACCCAGGGATCCTCCTTTCTCAGTCTTCTCAACACTGAGATTACAGGTATCCTCTATGTTTCTGGCTTTTACTTGGATGCTGGGGGCTGTACTCAAGCCCTCAGGGTAGTATTAGGCACCACCCTCATGATAGTGTATTAGGCACTTTACCTAATCATTCATTTATCTAGCCCCTAAACATTGCTATTTATTCAACTATTTTGTTTCCAATTTTGGAAACTGTAGACTTTTTATTTTATATTTTTGTTCTGATTTTGAGACAGAGTAATACATTTTCTGGCCTTGAATTTGCAATTCTCTTGCTTCAGCTCTCCAAGTGCTGGTTTATTGACATGTCATCTTATAGCCTCAACTATTTTTATTGGGGTCTCAACCAAAACACAATACATAAAGCAAACAATAAAATGCCTATTTTACATTTTGCACTACAGCATTTCCAGGAAAAGTTAATGTTACTTTCATTTTTGTTTTATACTTTTGTAGACTTTTGAAAGTGAAACTTTTATTTTGAACCAATTTAGAAGCACATCCAACTGAAAAGAATACAGAGAAATCCATTGTGTAGTTTATTCATCCCCTCTAAAGGGTGTAGACATGACACTGAGGTAGTGTGTCAAGGCCAGGCCACACAGATGCAGAAGGACATTTACCTGAGGTCATCTCCTCCCTCCCTCTCTCCTTCCCTCTCTGTCTTCCTTCCTTCTTCCCTCCCTCCCTTTCCTCCTTCTCTCCCTCCTCCTCCTCCTCCTCCTCCTCCTCCTCCTCCTCCTCCTCCTCCTCCTCTCTCTCTCTCTGTACTCTCTCTGTTTCAGTCCTATCTTCTTTTCTAAGGAATATTGTGTAAAATAATTTTCTTCAGTTCTTTGATAGAATTACACAAAACTATATGTGTTTGTAAGGATTTCAGCAGTGAGTTTATTTTCCTTAATTACAAAATATTAAAATCATATATTTCATAATGATTGAGCTGTGGTTTTGTGCACATCAGGCTGCAGACATACTTGGATGTCTGCAGGATTTGTAGTGATGCCCTTATCTTAATCAGGCTGGTGGCAATTTATGATTTTTCTACTTATAAGTTTTCCTGATACACTTCACTAGAAATTTGTTGATTTAATTGGTCTTTTGAAAAGAGCCAACTCTTCTGTTATTCTATATAGTTGGTTTTTTATTTCAATTTAATTTCTACTTTTGTCTTTATTATATCTTCTTGTTTTGGACTTTAGAAAAAAAAATCTAGGATTTTTCAGAGGGGAGCAAAGATTTTTGTGTGAGACCCCACCATAGGACTTCTTGAGGTACATTTCCTATTCCTCACACAGACGCATTTAAATGTAGAGACTACCCTGCCAGCACTGTTCTCATAAAACCCAGTGGATTTTGGTGCATTACACTCTTTCATTTGGTTTAATGCACTTGAATGATTTCTATTTTGTTTAAAACTTTTCTTGTTATTTTCCTGTTTCCTAGTTTGGTTATATCTGAAGAACACACTGTATATCAATTTGATTCATTTATATTTTGTGAGTTTTTTTTTTTTTTTTAACAGGAAAGAGTGTTCCCAATTCAGTCCATTTAGTCAGCAACAAACCACACACTCAGAACTGGTTTCTCCAAGCCTGCCTCATCCAGTGACATAAGTAGGTATCTTAATCTGTTATGTTCAATCACAGAGCTACAAAATTGCAGAGCAAAGCATTTCTCAAAACATATCATTAGTCTGTCTCTGTGTTGATTAGATTCTTTTTTTTTTTTTTTTTTTGTCTTCCACAGATTTCTTTTATTTATAAAGAACAAACAGTTACGTTGGAGTTAAAGTCATATTTTGTGAAATAATGTTCTGGTGGTTTGGAAGAAAATGACCCCCATGGGTCTATAGGGAATGGCTCTATCAGGAGGTGTGGCTACGCTGGAATAGATATGGTCTTATAGGAGGAGCTGTATCGCTGTGGGGGTGGGCTTTGAGGTCTCATATCTTCAAGCTATGCCCAGTGTGGTTTAGTCTCCTTCTGCTGCCTGCAGATTAAGATGTAGAAACTCTCAGCTCCTCCTCAACCATCATGTTTGCCCGCATGTCACCATGCTTCCTGTCATGATGATCACAGACTGAACCTCGGAAACTGTAAGCCTGTCTCTATGACATGTTCTCCTATATAAGAGTTGCTGTGGTCATGGTGTCTCTTCACAGCAATGGAACCCTAACTAAAACAATCGTGAAGCCAGAGTTGCTGGGTTTGCTCCAAGGGTCTATGAGGCCCCAACAGATACTGTTAGAAGTGTAGACCCCATGAGGTTATTATCTTCAAACAAAGGCATGACGTGGCATCTCCAGGGTCCCAGCCCCTCTTCTTCTGACACGATGTCAATGTAAACCTTCCTGTATTTTTTCCTTAACTCAGTTAAGCTCCATATTGACATTAGGATGATTGACCAGGGAAATTCCAGATGATAATTCTATTCATCCATTATGTTATTCGAATACTACATAGTTGTAGAGATTTTGTCCACTTTTTTTTTCAGTGGTTGGGAGTTATTAGGTCTTTGACTATAATTGTGATTTGTTTTTTTCTTTCAGTTATGAAAGTTCTTGCCTTAAAATATTGAAGACCTGTTGCTTCACAGGCCTATCAGATTGCTTTGTGATCCTTGTGGTTTCACTTTTTAATTCATAATTTAATGTCACTTTGTATTTTACGTTTTCTGGTTTCTCATCTTAATCTAACCATGCCTGTTGTCTTAGTCGGGGTTTCTATTCCTGCACAAACATCATGACCAATAAGCAAGTTGGGGAGGAAAGGGTTTATTGAACTTACACTTCCACATTGCTGTTCATCACCAAAGGAAGTCAGGACTGGAACTCAAGCAGGTCAGGAAGCAGGAGCTGATGCAGAGGCCATAGAGGGATGTCACTTACTGGCTTGCTCCCCTGATTTGCTCAGCCTGCTTTCTTATAGAACCCAGGTCTACCAGTCCAGGGATGGCACCACCCACAGTGGGCTGGGCCCTCCCCCCTTGATCACTAATTGAAAAATGCCTTACAGCTGGATCTCATGGAGGCATTTCCCCAACTGAGGCTCCTTTCTCGGTGATAACTCCAGCTTGTGTCAAGTTGACACAAAACCAGACAGCACACCTGCCATCATTAGTGTTGGCATGATCCCTTTTTCAACATGTCTATGTCATTATATTTTAGGTTTTAGGACTTTCCATATTTCTTTCTCATATAAACATCCTAATTTCTATTTTCTATTTTCATCAACAGTTTGTAATGTTCCCCCTCTCTACATCTGCACTGATGTTTGTTGCCTTCAGTCTTTTAATAAGATAGTATGAGCAGTAATTTCATTATGGTTTGATTTGCATTCCTTCATTTGGGATGCTGGATATTTTCATTCACTGATAGCTGTTCTTATGTTCTTTCCTCTATTGGATTTCTTTGCTTCTTTGTTATTTAGGGTTTTATTTTTGAGGTTTTTGATTTTTTTTAATATCCTAGAAATAGCATTGTATTCTCAAATATATAACATGTAGATAGCGTATGGAATATAAACAAATTCATAGAAACACAATCAAAGTTATGAAGAAATGCAAATTTAGAAACATCTATAGTAAGTAATAAAGTGGAATTGATAACCTAAATTCTTGTTCTAAAGAAATACACAGGTGCTATAAATGTGATGTTGGATGGCAACCCCCCCACACACACACCAATGTTTCAGGTTTCAGAGGTTTGATGGCCAGGAAGGCACTATTTAAAGGTTATATTTCTTATGTTTTAGGGTGAAATATTTTGTAGATATCTTTTAAATCCATAACCTCTTTGGTTCATAACCTTTATTAGTTTCACTGTGTCTCTGTTTAGTTTCTTTTTCAATGACCTGCCCATTAGTGAGAGTGGGGTGTTGAAGTCTACCACTATGACTGTGTGGGATTCAATGTCTGTTTTGAGCCTTAGTAAAGTTTCTTTTGTGAATGTGGAGGCGCTTGCATTTGTGGCACAGATGTTCAGAGTTGACTAGAGAAAAAAGAAAAAGAAAAAATTTTAAAGAGTTTATATTCTATCAAGTGTCCTTGGGAGTAGAGATCATGGTGGGGTGAGTGCTGACTTTTCTCGTTGTTTCTGGACTCCCTCTTAAACATAATTCCTTCCATTTCCACTCAGATCCCCACTGTAGCCCAACTCAATGTATCTGTCCAACTTTCCTCTGAAATTTCCAAAACTAGGAGCCAGTGTAAACCTTTGAATAAGATGACCATCCCAAATAGCTCATTATTATGTCAGAAGACTAATACACAAGACAACAGCTTTGCCAATAAATTTTACTATACAGTTAACTAATCTGGCATTAGTTTATCTTGTCACTCTTTGCTGGTATTTGTTGAGCTTTGCTGATGCTGTGGTATTGGTTTCCCTTGCCTTCTTTGCTGGTCATTGTTTGTCATGGCTTCGTATAGAGAAATGAGCTAAAGAATTTCTGGTGCTGTTTCTGCAGCTTCTTGCTGCTTCTGTGGACTCCAGCAGATAGGCAGACGATGTGGTTTCTTCTGGACTGAGCTGCTGTTGCTGATTTGTGACTAGTGTTTGTGAATGGATGGAGATACCACTGTATTTACTGTCAGAATCTAACCAGGGAAACTGTGTGCTAATTCTACAACCATGTGTCCCACAGAACATAACTATTGCTGGTAACAAGAGCCTTGAAAATAAATGTTAAAACTTAAGGCATGTATGAAGATGAGGAGCATTCCAAAAACTATGCAAACAGGATATAGATTGGAAAGCCAGGAAAATATGCATCATTAGAGCCTTTATTTCAAGAAGGAAGGCACTGTCTCTTTTTTCAAACATTCTTAAAAGATTAAGATGAAAAAAGTTCATTGTATTTGATGAAAAACACATTTTTAAAACTTGGTTCTGAGCATAGTTTCAGGAAATTACAGTGAAAACTCAAATATACTAAATTAAGTATTTTTTAACTAAGAAAATTCTGATTTGAAACTAATATAGGTTATTCTTTCCCAAATTTTGTATTAAAATTTTGTTGGTGATTTTATTTTTATTTATTTATTGGATATTTTCTTTACCTACATTTCAAATGTTATCCCCTTTCCCTGTTTCCCCGATGGAATCCACTTATCCCATCCCCCTCCCCCTGCCTCTATGAGAGTGTTCCCCCACCCATCCACCTACTCCCTCCCACCTCCCCACCCTGGCATTACCCTACACTGGGGCATTGAGACCTCACAGGGCCAATGGCCTCTCCTCTCATTGATGCCCAATAAGGCCATCCTCTGCTACATATGCAGCTGGAGCCATGGGTCTGTCCATGTGTACTCTTTGGTTGGTGGTTTAGAATTCCTTAGGCAGAATCTCGCACTTTAGTGAGTACCACCCAGAAAGGTTAAACAATGTTATTCATCATTGACACTTGATCATATGTGCAGAGCATTTGATATTTTCCCCTTGATTATTTTTCTGTGGTGAGCCCCCTGAGGCTCATTCTCTGGAGCTCCCCTCTTCATTCTGCACAATTTCTCTACTCCTTCAAGAGAAAGAGAAAAAACAATTGTTTTTAATGCTTTTCTTGGTGGTGCTACCTTCTAAACAGCATGTCTGCTTTTAAATAGTCAGTACTTAGGCCAAAGTCTGAATACTTTTCCTTCACTGCTTACTGTGTAAAGCTTTGGGTATATTTAATGTATTTACACACTTTGGATCATACAGTAATTATTTTGTTTATAGAATGGTGAACTGTTTTTCTAAATAAAATTCTGGACTGGAGGGTTGGCTCAGTGGTTAAGCATTACTCTTCCAGGGGAGCCGGGTTTGATTTCCAGCACACATGGTAGCTCATGGCTGTCTGTAAGTCCAGTTCCAGGGGACTCAGCACCTTCTTCTGGACTCTATGGGCACCAGGCAAGCTAAGGGCTCACAGGCGAACCTTCAAGCCAAACAACCACGCAGCATTACTCACTTGTGAGTTTATCTTAGCCCTCTTCAGTTTGGGACAATACTTCAGTGTCTATTTAATGACAGATGTGAACTTTCCCTCCCTCTGGGTAAATATTCTTGTGTTTTTTGTTCTGTGGTTAAATTCTATTAACGATTCTTGTGTATTTCATTCTGTGGTTAAATTCTATTTAGTACTTTTGTCACCAGATTATCCCAGATTTGATCAATGAGAACATCCTGATCTTGTGACTTATAACCAGACTGCACATCTTGTCTGATATAAGTGGAACAGTATTGTTTTGCATTTGGTATATCATTTAAAGCTGGTCATAGTAGGAATATATTCAATCCTATAATCCCAGCACATGGACAGTTGAGGCAAGAGAATTAGGGGTTCAAGGTATTCCTCAGCTGTATGGTGAGTTCAAGGCCTATCTTAGCTACATGAGACTCTGTTTTAAATTAAAGGTTACATGAATTATTTTTGTCACTCCTTATAAGCTATCTTAAAGGTATTTAAAATATTCAAATAATTATTTTGAATTCATAAAATAAAAAGTCATTTGTCGTGTGATTGTATGTGCTTAGATTATATTACAGGTCGTGCTAATCACTGAGAATAAGATCTCTTCTTTAGATGCTGGGGAGTCAAACTCCAGAGCTTTTTAAGGGCAGTAAATTCTCTACCACTGACTTCTGTCTCCAGCTTTCAAGAGATCTTCCTTATCTTTGCTCCATTACCATTTCTTGTGGATGAATAGTCACTATTTCTTCATTTTTCAATTTTAAAATAATATTATCATCTAACCAGTTTGTGTTTTTATTGCTATTACTTATCAAAGCCTCCAGTAATGCCAGTACAAAGGTAAGGATTTGGACAACACCAGAGAAATTCGAACTGTGTGGCACATGCCTGTCATTGTGTGTCATGACTACTGCTCAGGAGATATTTGTTTCATCAGTGACTAGTGAGCAAGGCAGATCTCAGCTCTGTTTTACTTCCAAAATCTTTAGCTTATCCTGTACATGCAGCTTCTGATAATTGTTGAGAGTAATGCCTGAATACTTAACATTTATTTATTCCAAGTTGTCTTCTGTGGAGAAAAGTAGGTAGATTGAAATTTTCAAAATGAAGAATGGCATCTCACATACAAAAATCAAGTTAAATTATTTTTTTTCTGCCTTAGCATAGAATATTCAACATGTCATGCAGACACTGTGGACCTATTGGAAATGGGAGAATGCCTGGTAGTTTGAAATGATAAAGGCCCCTTTTTTATTTCAGTTCCCAAAGGGCCATGGAGCCATTTGGGTAAATGTTTTTCCAACCTCTGGCAGTTGCTGATTTTCTTGAGTCTGATTCCTTTGTTAGGATTTTACAGCTTCTCTGTTCAATGCTCAAAGTGACTTTCCTTTCCCATGAAGCTTCTACACAGCTAAATATCCATAAACTCTAGGATGTTCATTGACTTCTCAGAAAGCTGAGCTCACGAATTAGAAATGACCCCAAGTTCACGCATCCAAACACTTGTCACACACTTATCAAGTGCATTTAATATAGTTTCTCTAAATTCTTGGAGATCCACTTTGTGTATTCTGGTAGGAGATGTTTCATAATCAGCTAGGAAAAGTAGTTGAAATTTCAAACATTCAGAGAATGTTGAGTCAGTCGCTTAATGACAAGGTTATACAGAGTAAGAAAGACGTCCATAGAAATAGAACCAGGAGGAGTCATATAAATAGCAGGGGAAGAAGAGTGGATTCCTTTTCAGCTGTAACATCACATTTTTTTTTGCATATTGGACACATTGTTCAGCCGTTTCTAAACACATTTCCATTTACGTCACTTGTAAAAAACTTCCTAGGCTCATATTCTGGAAAACTGACAGAGTTGTAATGAACAGATGCAGATTCCATGATTGTAATTGGCTTTTACTCTAATGTTCTGGCTCATGCATCATTAATAATTGCTGTTTCCCCACATTTGTCTTACACATCTGAAAAACTTCCTTCCTCAGTTCAGCACTGTTAATCGAATTGTAAGAACGCATTGCATCATGCTCTGTAGGTTACCAACACTTTTATTCACACCTAGAATTTCAAGTGTCTTTTTCATACTTCTGTTGATTTTTAACACTATGTTTTAACTTTAAACTTCTTGTTTTCCCCTGTGTATTTCCAGAGAAGGACATTGATTTTGAATATAGTTTCTTTTTCTTGTTTAATTTTCCTATCACCAATAATTCCTTATCCAGCTTCATATGTAGCAGAGGATGGCATTGTCTGGCATCAATAGCAGGAGAAGGCTTTGTTCCCATGAAGGCTCATTTCCCCAGTGTAGGGGAATGCCAGGGTGATGAGGTGGGAGTGGGCGGTTGGGATTGAGAACATCTTCATGGAAGCAAGGGGAGGAGGGATGGGGATGTGAGAGGGGGTGAAAGGGGATAACATTTGAAATTTAAATAAATTTAAATACATAAAATACCCAATAAAAATATTTTTAAAAGGAGGTCTTATAAGATATAATTTTAAGAGTTCATGTCTTTCTTAGAAGTGAATAATTTATATTTTTACATTACTTATTTTAGTCTGGTAAGATTTTCTAGGCAGATATTCTACCACTGAACTATATCCCAAGCCTGACTGGTAAGATTTTCTAACAAAATCATTCAAATAACTATAATATTCTAAAGTAGGACAAATGTAGGTTAATCTCTAATGGGTCTTTAAGGGCCAAATACTACAAGCATATTGCATGTATATTTTTAGTTATCAAGAAATACACATGAAAAATTCTAATCCATGAACAACTCCAAAAATAATGTAATTTTTCTCAATTTTATGTGAATAAAGAATACAATACTTACTAATAGAGGAAAGATTTTTTTTCTTAAATTGGATCTTTTTATCAAAGTTCTGAAGTTCAGAGCATATATCTGTGTTTTATTGTTTGTTTTAAAATTTTAAATAATTTATCATGAAATATGAATTTGTAGAGAAGTTACTTAGACTTCAAATAAATATTAGAACTGGCATATATGAAAAAGGGATATAAAATTAATCAAGAAATTCTAGGGAAAATGTTATTTAAGAAAGTTTCATTTTTAAGTTATGTGGATAAGAGATTTAAATATTCTCTTTAGTTTAAGATTGTTTTACTTAATCTTAAGTAACACCCTAATTGACATTAAATCAATAAAATTATAATGTTAATCTATTATGAGAATTACATAATTTAATTCAATGTCTTGAAGGCACAAAATGGCTCATAGCAATTATATGAGATGATTGTAAGTTAAACAGCCAAATTTATCAATAAAATGCTATTGTGACTAATCATAGTAGAGGTTTGAAATTTATAACAAACTCATTTACACTGATAAAAAAAGGTCTTTTTTATTAACAAAAGAAGAGAATGTCTCCATGTTCCAGTTCTCTGTGTAGTCTTGGCTGTTAATTGAAAGTGTGGATGAGCTGAAAGCCAATGCCATTGCCCACTGCATGGATTTATAGCATCTAGTGCACTACCCCAACCCTATGACCTTTGGTCGTTTTGATCAAATGAACAAAGTTGACCATCTGTTAATCTCAACTGACCAACTGTCCCACCCTCATGGGAAGGCAGAGCAAGTGCTTGTTCTTTTTGTCACTTCTTTTCAACATTTGCTCTTTTGAAAAATGCTTTGACAAGAGCACTTGAAAATTTTATATTCCAACATTTTAATGACACTTTATTATAAGAGTATTGTTTTAAAAAAAGAGAAGTCTTGTTCTCCCAGTGTGGGGGAATGCTAAGGAGCTGAGGTGAGAGAGGGTGTTTGGAGAGGAAGCACCTTCATGGAAGCAATGGGAGGGGGAGGGGAGATGGGATTGGAGGAAAGGGGATAATCTGAAATGTAAATACACAGAATAGCCAATGAAAAATAGAATTTTTAGCATTTATCTATTGCCACATTTTTATGTTTATTTTAGAAGCCAGTAATTTGCTGAAAGTAAAATTTTCTATGATTATATTAGGCTTGTGACTATACTTAGATACACAATTTTAAATATACAATATGTGTTGTATTCTTGTTAGTCATATAAGCCAATGTTTGCTTGCAACAGTAACATTATTAAAATCTGGATTCTGAGTCAGTAATTATAAGGCAGGCTTTGGGAATGTCTAAGGCCATGAATATCTTGCTATTCAAGGGGTCTTAAAAATTTTCTGTTGAAGATTGGATAGTGATATTTTAGGCTTTTAATGCAAACAACAACATTCACAATATTAATTAGATAACAAGAGAAAAATGTTTTATTGACAGAGTTTAATTAATAAGCTTACATACAAGTAATATATATACTAAGCAAGCTGTGTTTAAATATTTAGGCATCTCTCTCTGTGTGTGTACATATATATGTTTGAATGTAGTAACAATTAGTGGAAAAAGAACATCAATTGGAAAGAGAGAGAAGGAATACACACACACACACACACACACACACACACATACACACATATAAATTATATATATATGAGTATATAGGAGGGTTTGGAGGGAGGAAAGGGAAATAGGAAATGTACTGTAATAAAAAACAGAAGAAATAATTTTAAAATTATTTAGTGATACAGTGGAAAGAACTACCTAGCAAGGAAAAGAAATCATTTACTACAACATAGAAGAGACACACCTCTAAACATAATGCAAGTCAAAGAAACCTACACAAGAGCTACATGTCAGTTAACTGCAATTGCAAGTTTTAGAAAATGCAAGGAAGTTTGCTGTCATGGAAGACTTTTTGCGGTTACCTTCCAGGAGTGGAAGGTGGTGGACGGAAAAGACATCCAAAGGAAATATACTGTATGTGGTAATAATGGTTCTACACCATTTTATGTATTTGTTTGCTGGCTTGTTTTGGTTACTGGTTTTTGTTTTTTTAATGTATTGAATTTGAGAAAGCCAGCTGCCAGGTTGAGAGGACACTCAAGAAGCTCTATGATAAGATTTATATCTGTAAAGGATTGTTGTCATGAGCAAGCACAGATCATGTGCCATCTACTGAGAGCCAAGGAATGAACTGTTTCCCAGCAAACCCTCAGCCTTAGTGAGACTTCAGATGGCTCAAGCCCTGGCTGAGATGACTTGAAACTTCTAAGGAGACACATGCTCTGCTTAGTCCCAACTAAGCTGTTCCTGAGTTCCTATCTATAGAAACTGATTATAAGCAATACTTTATGTCTCTTGCTCTCGATATAATATTTATATAGTTATCAAAAACTCTGTGAGTCTATATGTACATGGGTATGTGCACAGATTATGTATAATTCATGTCTTAGTCAGGGTTTCTATTCCTGCACAAACATCATGACCAATAAGCAAGTTGGGGAGGAAAGAGTTTATTCAGTTTACACTTCCACATTGCTGTTTATCACCAAAGGAAGTCAGGACTGGAACCCAAGCAGGTCAGGAAGCAGGAGCTGATGCAGAGGCCATGGAGGGAAGTTACTTACTGACTTGCTTCCCCTGGCTTGCTCAGCCTGCTTTCTTATAGAACCCAGGTCTACCAGCCCAGGGATGGCACCACCCACAATGGGCTGGGCCCTCCCCCCTTGATCACTAGTTGAGAAAATGCTTTACAGCTGGATCTCATGGAGGCATTTCCTCAACTGAGGCTCTTTTCTCTGTGATAACTCCAGCTTGTGTCAAGTTGACACAAAACCAGCCAGAAGAAGGCATTACTAATTCACTCCAAGTAACCAATACTGCTCTGGTGTCACACAAAGGAAAGAAATGAAAGCACTCCCCCTTGGAGACATTTAAGCAAGAGTGAGTCCAGAAATAAATTCTCCATTCTATGCTGCCAATGTCTTCTGTCACCTGGTGTCTAAATCCATGCCTACCTGAAGGCTGTCCTGTATGTGAGTAATGTCTGTCTATCTTTAAGTGGTTTGTCTTTCCCTAACAAAGGATTTCACTCTATATTTATTGTACAGAATAAAAAGTTTCACATGGAGAAGTAATAAGATACTTTACAGAAGATTTTAGCAGAGTCATAAGGGACTAAGTAACTAGCTCTGACTGATCCAGAAAACAAATATCATTGTTTATCAACCAATCAGTATAAATGATCTCTTTCAACTGTTACAGTGGATTTTAGGAAGCTATTATCAACTTCTGAATTTCCTGCTTTCAGCAAATGATTTACATGCATTTCTCTGGGTCCGGAAAAACATAAAACATATATTACTTCAAACTGCATCTATGTATTAGCTGAGGCTGTAAACATTGATTACTTGGGAAATCCAAAGCAAGTGATGGTGGTTGCTACATTGTTCTCTTAAAGGAAGGTTGAGAAGTTTGAGTACACAAAATGAGGTCAGCAATTGCAAATCTTAAGTGACCTCAGGGTAAACTATTAAGTATTCTGGCTGTGATGTCTGGCAAAACTCCTAGTCTCTTAGAATATATGTAAGATATATGTTCAGAATAGTCCATGCAGTAGATCACGCATAACCTTCCAGCAGCTACATCAACTGCCAGTATATCCTCAGCTAAGGGTGTGTATATCCCCTTCCCAGTCTCCTGGATTTAGACTAACTCGGCCTTATGCAGTACAGGTGACCATAGTTGCTGGGATGTGACTATGCAACAGCCCTGTGATGTCAGCAAGGTGCCTTCACAGCTCTCACATTCACGGGGACAAATTGATACAGACAACATGCCAAAGCTGAGCACTGGCAGTTACACTTAGCACTTGATCAGTTATGAGGCTCTTCATTAGCCCCTATCCACTGACAAAAAGATGCTTCATAGACAAATGATTGGGGCAGAACAAATCTACAGCTATAAACAAATATTTAGAAGGGAGTTTGAAAACACATATTTTCGAGATTTTTCTTGGCATTTTAAGCCAGAAACCAAAAACTCCATGAAGCGTTTGTTTAAAAATGAGTGTGGATTTCTTTAGGTGCTTCCCAGCCATTTTGTATTCCGCAGTTGAGAATTATTTGTTTAGCTCTGAACTCCATTGTTTTTATTATTTTTATTGGATATTCTATGTATTTATATTTCAAATGTTATCTCCTACCCCCTTCTTCCATCCTCCCTCCTTTGCTTCCATGAAGGTGTTCCCTCTCCCAACCACCCAGTCCCATCTCAGCACCTTGGCATTCCCTTACACTGGGAAAATGAGCCTTCACTGGACCAAAGACTCCTTCTTCCACTGATGCCAGACAATGCTCTCCTCTGTTGCATGTGCATCTGGAGCCATGGGTCTCTCTATGTGTACTCATTGGTTGCTGTTTTAGTCCCTGGGAGCTGTGGAAGGTTTGGTTGGTTAATAATGCTGTTCTTCCCATGGGATTGCAAACCTTATCAGCTCCTCAGTCATTTGTATAGCTCCTTTATTGGGGTTGCAGTAATAACTCTGAGAAAGTACTTCATTGTGTAAATGTACCACATTTTCTGTAGCCATTTATTTGTTGAAGAACATCTGGGTTTTTTCCAGATTTTGGCTATTATAAATAAGACTGCTATGAGTATATGTCCTTGTTATATGTTGGAGCATTTTGGGGTATATGCAAAGGAGTGGTATATCTGGGTCATAAAGTAGTACTATGTCCCATTTTCTGAGTAAACACCAGACTGATTTCCAGAGGGGTTATACCAGGTTGCAATCTCACCAACAGTGGAGGAGTGTTCCACCTTCTCTACATCCTCACCAGCATCTGCTGTCACCTGAGTTTTTGATCTTAGCCATTCTGACTGGTGTGAGGTGGAATCTCAGGGTTGTTTTGATTTGCATTTCCTTGATGACTAAGGATATTGAACATTTCTTTACGTGCTTCTTAGCCATTCGGTATTCCTCAGTTGAAAATTCTTTAACTCTGTACTCCATTTTTAATAGGATTATTTGATTCTGTGGAGTCTAACTTCTTGAGTTCTTTGAATATATTGGATATCAGCCCTCTATCAGATGTAGGATTGGTAAAGATCTTTTCCCAATATGTTGGTTACCATTTTGTCTTATTGACAGTGTCGTTTGCCTTGTAGAAGCTTTGCCATTTTACGAAGTACCATATGTTGATTCTTGATATTAGAGCATAAGCCATTGTGTTCTGTTCAGGAAAATTTCCCCTGTGCCTATGTGTTCTAAAATCTTCCCTACTTTCTGTTCTATTAGTTTCAGTGTACCTGGTTTTATGTAGAGGTCTTTGATCCACTTGGACTTGAACTTTTTACAAGGAAACAAGAATGGATTGATTTGCATTCTTTTACATGCTGACTGCCAGTTGAACCAGCACAGATTGTTGAAAATGCTCCTTTTTCCACTGGATGGTTTTAGCTCCTTTGTCAAAGATCAAGTGACCAGAGGTGTGTGGACTCATTTCTGGGTCTTCAGTTCTATTCCATTGATCTACCTGCCTGTCTCTGTACCAATACTATGCAGTTTTTATCACCATTGATCTGCAATACATCTTGAGGTCAGGGATGGTGATTCCCCCAGAAGTTCTTTTATTGTTAAGGATAGTTTTCTCTATTCTGCATTTTTTTTTTTTGTTATTCCAAATGCTAAAGAAATTCTCAGCATCCTGAGTCATCAGGGAAATGCAAATCAACAGAATTCTGAAATCCCATCTCACACCTGTCAGAATAGTTAAGACAAAAATCTCAGGTGATAGCAGATGCTGGCAATGATGTGGAGAAAGGGGAACACTCCTCTATTGTTGGTGGGATTGCAAGCTGGTACAACTACTCTGATAATTAGTCTGGTTGTTCCTTAGAAAATTGGACATAGTACTACCTGAGTATCCAGCTATTCCACTCCTGGGCACATACCCAAAAGATGCTCCAACATATAACTATGTTCATAGCATCCTTATTTAAAATAGCCAGAAGCTGGTAAAAACCCAGATGTCCTTCAACAGAGGAATGGATTTAAAAATGTGGTACATTTACACAATGGAGTACTTACTCAGCTAATAAAAGCAATGACTAGATGAAATTCTTAGGCAAATGGATGGAACTAGAAAATATCATCCTGAGTGAGGTAACCAAGTCATTAAAAAACCATACACAGTGTACACTCATTGATAAGTGGATACTATCCCAAAACCTCGGAATACCCAAGTATTCACAGACCATATGACGCTTTAAAAGAAGGAAGACCAAAATGTTGATGCTTTAGTCCTTCTTAGAAGGGAGAACAAAATACTCACAAGAGGAAATACAGGGATAAATAGTGGAGCAAGGACTGAAGGAAAGATCACCAGGTGCCTTACCTGGTGATCCATCCCATATAAAGCCACCAAACCCAAGCACTATTGCTGATGCCAAGAAGTGCTAACTGACAGAAGCCTGATATAGATGCCTCCTCAGAGGCTCTGCCAGAGCCATACTGATACAGATTTGGATGCTTGCAGATATCATCGAACTGAGCACAGAGACCCCAATGAAGGAACTGGGGAAAGGACTGAAGGAGCTAAAAGGGTTTGCAACTCCATGGAAAGAACAACAAAATCAACCATCCAGACCCTCCAGAGATCCCAGGGCCTAAAACACCACCCAAAGAGCACACATGGAGGGACCCTTGGCTCCACCTGCACATGTAACAGAGGATGGCACTGTCTGGCATCAATAGGAGGAAAACCCTTGTTCCTGTGAAGGCTTGTTTCCCCATTGTAGGGGAATACCAGGGTTATGAGGTGGGAGTAGGTATTTGAGAGTGGGAACATCTTCATGGAAGCAAGGGGAATGGGAGAGGGATGAGAGAGAGGGAAATGGGTACAACATTTGATAAGAAAATACACAAAATATCCAATAGATATTTTTAAAAGCTAGCATAAATAAATAAGCTTACTTATTTATTAAGGGTAAGAAAATGAGTGTGCTTTTATATAATGTTTTAAAATTGTTCCATAGTAAGGTATATTTTTAATAGTTGCTGAGCACAGTCAGCTAGGATAACATATAAAATGTACCATAAATTACAATAGTTATCAATTATGTCATTATTTCAAGTCCATCCAAGAGTCCTTACATTGGACACAATGGCAGCTGGTAATCCTCACTTTGTACATTAGATTTTTTTAAGTCATCATCTACTCAAGAGTATGCCCTCAGCATACCATATAGTCTGTCACAGAACAGGCCTCAACAGATGCAAGAATATTGAAATACTCCCATGCTTCCTATCAGATCACCATGGACTAAGGCTTGTCTTTAATAACAACAACAACAACAACAACAACAACAAAGCCCATATACACATGGAACCTGAACAATGCTCTGCTCAATGATAACATGATCAAGGAAGAAATAATGAAAGAAATCAAGGACATTTTAGAATTTAATGAAAATGACACAACTACATATCCAAACTTATGGGACGCAATATAAGCAGTACTGAGAGGAAAACTCAAAGCTCTGAGTGCCTCTAAAAAGAAACTGGAGAGAGCATACATTAGCAGCTTGACAGCACAGCTGAAAGCTCTAGAACAAAAAGAAGCAGATACACCTAAGAAAAGGAGACAACAGAAAATAAACTTAGAGCAAAAATCAACCAAATAGAGTCAAAAAGAATTATACAAAGAAAAAACAAAATCAAGATCTGGTTTTTTGAGAAAATCAACAGGATCGATAAACCCTTAGCCAGACTAACTAGAGGGCAAAGATAGAGTATCCAAATTAACAAAAGCAGAAATGAAAGGGGAGACATAACAACAGAAACTGAGAAAAGGAATCATCAGATCCTACTACAAAAGCCTATACTCAACAAAACTGGATAATTTGGAGGAAATGGATACATTACTAAACAGATACTGGAAACCAAAGTTAAATGAGGATCAGATAAACCATCTAAACAGACCCATAACACCTAAAGAAATAGAAGCAGTCATCAAAAGCCTCCCAACCAAAAAAAGCACAGGACCAGGTGGATTTAGTGGAGAATTCAGACTTTTATAGAAGACCCAATACCTATACTCTCTAAACTATTCAATAAAATAGAAACAGAAAGAACCCTGCCCAACTGGTTCTTCGAAACCACAATTACGCTCATTCCTAAACCACACAAAGACACTACAAAGAAAGACAACTTCAGACCAATTTCTGACATGAACATCAATGCAAAAATACTCAATAAAATTCTTGCAAACCGAATCCAAGAACACATCAAAACAATCATCCATGATGATCAAGTAGGCTTTATTCCAGGGATGCAGGTTTCTCTGACTGTGTTGCCTGTCTTGGGATCTCCTTGTCTGGACTCAGTGGAGAGAGGATGTTCTTAGTCTTGCTGAGACTTAATGTGCCAGGGTGGGTTGGTGCCCTGGGTACCCCTTTTTCTGTGGTGAGGGTGAAGAGGTAATGGATAAATGGGTATTTGAGCATAGGACTGCAATTAGAATATAAAGTGAGTAAGTTTAAAAGAATCAAATTTTATTAGAATGTAAAGTGCATGCACACGCACGCACGTACACACACACACACACACACACACACACACACACACACACACACATATATATATATATATATATATATATATATATATATATATATATATATAGTTAGAAATAATACCTCTGACATAATGTTTATTCTGGGTGACACTCAGTTGACATTGCCCAGTGGAATTGGAATGCTGCAGTTTTTTAAATATCACTACTGTTTCTGGTACTCAAACATCATACACAAAAAATACTCACACATCTTTTTCTGAAAACTGGAGTTAGCAGTTGTACTTACTGGGTGGTGGTCTATAAATATTCCTTTTATTATTCTGTATGTGATACTTAGTTTAAGATTACAAGCATAATTATATAAAAGAAAAATTTAAACTTAACATGGTAATTTAACTTGTATAATTGTAAGACCTAAAACGAGTTTATAAATTATGGGGGTTTCCTCCTCTTAGGTACTAGTTTTAATTCCTCTGGATCACAGAGAACAAACCCTCATTATATAAGCAGAATATAAAGTTAGACTTGATTTAAAAGATCAATTTTTCTTTGATAGCATTCTTTAATATTCTTTGACATTGATTTCTTTCAAACATCAGCATATTATATATTTTGTTAGAATCCTATGTAGAGCTTAAGTTATTTTTAACAAATATTTGGACACTGACCTTGTTTGTAAAAGTGAGTGAAGTTATTGACGTGTACTTAGGCCTGCTGGGTAAAGCTGCTCTGTCCAGAGCGTCTCGCCACCTGCAACTGTTTGTCATTTCCTTGCTTTGAGAACACCAGTAGTAACTGTAAACTTAGGAATGTGTGACAAGCTAGCAGCCAGCTGTGTGCAGCCTGACTTTTTCCAGGTGTTAAAATAAATATGACCATTTGGGTTACGTGTAATTCAACAAACTGCTTCATGATTCATTAGCTTAAAGCCCATCTTTAATGTTTAATGTTGAGAAAAAACTATATTAACATCTATTATTCAAAAGTACATACCCAGTAGACAGTGGGCAAGTAGTGTCACCTGTGTTAGAGCCATAGGCATTTGAAGCAGTGAGTTTTAAAGTTTAAATACTTTAAACTATAAACTGGTCTCTTCTTCCAAAGCCTGACCCTGAAAATGAGTTACATTTGTACTTAGCATGAATAGAAACATAGCTCTAAGCACATTAAATAATTTGACCATTATGAGGTGACTGATCACTAACTTGCATATCTTAGTTATCTTCAACAGTTTACAAGGAACTTTTATAAGATTAGGATTTCATAATTTTATGCCTGTTAAGTTTGAGCCTTAAAATTTATACTTTTGAATTGAAAATCCTTTTTTCTTTTAGTAACTAAATCTTAACAACTTTATCAAATCATAAGTTGGGTAGACAGTTAGACATACATCTTTAAGTCAATTTCTGTTAAACTCATTAGACCTTAGGAATTTCTAAACTTCAATAATCAAACATGTGTTGTTCCTTATCTAAAATATCTTAGAATCCTTGTGGTATCTTTTTAGTCTAGAAAAAACAAAACAAGGCATCTTGTAGGCTTACTGTTGCCTTCTCTGTCTAATAGAAATCCACTTTTCTGAACAAATGTTGAATCCAAATTACATGTATGGTATCCTATAGCAAATAAATATAATCTGTACTAGAGTTTAAACTCTCAATCCTTTTGTTACAAGTTTAAGCTAACTATTTTTGCTCATAGCTTTACAAAAAATCTTTAGAAAGATGTTCTTGTGGTCTTATGCATCCTGAGAGAAAGAAAGTTTACATTTCTACAAAACTTCAATGACAGTAAACATAATCAAGAAAAAAGGAGTGGGAAGGGTTCAGAGAGCCAAACCTCTGTGGTTATGTTTAGTCATTAGTAAATGACTTAGTTGTTCTCAGGCACATAGTACCTTTTCCCTGAGCTGTTCTGTTTTGTTATCTTTCCCCCTGTCACAGAACCAGGTGGACAGCCTGACCCAGAGCAGAGGCTTTAGAGGGAGGAAGAAGTATTTAAATAAACATGCTTGGGTCTAGTGTGGGCAGGCTAAATCCCAGCTCCAGAGACAGCTACTTCAGTAGAGTGAGACAGCATGTGACAATATTTTATTATCATCCACACCTAAAAGACGTTGGAATCTCTGTAATACTGAACCCAGTGGTCAGAGGGGGAACTAGAGCAGAGAGCTACGAAGGAATAGAGATGAGAGGTTTTCAAAAACAGAGAGTAGAGAAAGCTTAGCAATAAAGAGATTTTTTTTTTCCGATCAATTGCTTGTGTAGTGGCAGAAGTTGTGAGAGTCTGTGAGAATTTGGAGCTCTAGTGTGTCATTTTTTCTGGCCATTGAGACTGATTATCTAGTTTGTACTGAGGTCAAGGCATTTGCAATAAGGCATCATAGCTCAATGGAATCTCTGAGTCTAAGAATGGAAATAGATTAGAGAAAGTAGGCAAGAGGAGCTGACAAGTCTAATAAGTGCCAATGTTAATTCATACTCCGGGAAGCTAGTGAGAGAGACAGGGCGGGCAGAAGGGTCATGTCCAGGAGCCTGTCCTGAAGGAGAAGAGACTCGTCAGTCTCTTCAATGAATCACAGTGCAGATTCATCCTTTCCCACATGAGGGGCATAGGAAGTCTGCCTGACACCCCATCATGACTCTTGCTGATTATGTTCCAGAAAGACACACAGAGAGACAGACCAAGAAGTTACTGCCAAGAAAATGTGTAACAATGTATGCTAGTTGAAGAAAGAGAAATAAAATGATTAGGAAATGGCAAATTTCAAAATAGATAAGAAAAATATATAGGGTAGGCAAGACAAATGGGATATGAAAACAAGATGATAAATACTGGATTATAATGCAAATTGGCTGAATATTTCAACAGAGATTAAACAGTTCAGGAGTGTGCATTGTGGACACACTTCAAACAAGAGGTCCAGGGTGAAAGAGTACACAAGGCTTACACATGCAGATTCAAATCTACCTCAATCCCTCAGGATAAAGCCTATCAAATGAAAGCATTATCAGATTTGGAGGTTTTTATTTAAAATTTAAAAATCTAGTTAACTAGCAAAGGTCAGTTGGGTTTTTCTACTTTAAATGTTTTAGGGAAGTTCATTATATGAGTTATACATTATTATACTTTTTATGCTTGCTACACAATTACCTTTAGATTCAGAGAATACATTATATTTAAAGCTTTTAAAACATTGCACATGTATCATACACAAATGCACATGCAATTGTATCATAAAGGTAGCATGATTTAAATTTTCACTTTCTTGCTCACAGTCTACTATGAGCTCAATGTTTGTGTGTCTTCCAGACTCATGCATTGAAATTTAACCCCCAATGAGGTAGCCTTAAAAGGTCAGGCTATGGGAGATGCTAGGTGTTGAGAGTGGAGCCTCATGATTAGGATTAGCATCCTAATAAAAGAGGTCCCAGAGCGTTGCCTTGCCCTTCTGCCATGTGATGGCAGATGACTGAGGCCATGAGAGAAACAGTCCCTCACCAAGGGTACATCCATCTGCTGGCACTGTGGTCTTAGGTTTTCCAGCCTCTAGGGATGTGAGAAATGCATTTCTGGGTTGTATAAGCTATCCAGTCTGTGGTGTTTTGTGATAGCTACCCGAACAGTCTGAGATACACTTTACCATTACTTAATGTGTCAACGTTTTACAGCCTCATTACCCTTGCTTCTCTTCCCCTTTCCACATAGCTCACCCTTCTCTGTTTCACCCTCAAACATTTAAATTCAGATTCCTCCGATGAGTGAAAACAAGCATTATTTTGCTTTCTGAGCCTAGTTTATTTCACTTAATATGTTGCTTCCCAGTTCCATCCCACAGATGGCACCATTTTATCCTTTTTTACTGAGTAGAACTCTATGAATCATATGTTGCATATCATTTCCTTTATCTATTTATTGATGGACTTTCAGGCTGATTACAGAATTTAGCTGTTGTGAGTAGTGCCACAAAAGACTTAGATTACCCAGAAGTGCTGTGGCTGGATCACGTGGTACTTCTTTGTTGCAGCTGTAATAGTTTACATTCCTACCAAATGTGTACAAGAGTTTTTTTCTCCCATATCCTCTCCAGCATTTATTGTCATTTGTTTTCTTATAATGGCCTTTATGACTTGGGTAAGCTGGAATGTTAACTCAGTTTTATTTCACAGCTCTCTGATACAAGGAAGTTGTGCACTTTTTAAAAATAAGATTAATGACCACTTGTAGTTGAAACCTGTCAATTCAGTTTCTTTGCTAATTTATTAACTGACTGATATGAATGGCTCTTTTGATCAAACTTTGCATTAGTCAGGGTTTCTATTCCTGCACAAACATCATAACCAAGAAGCAAGTTGGGGAGGAAAGGGTTTATTCAGTTTACACTTCCACATTGCTGTTCATCACCAAAGGAAGTCAGGATTGGAACTCAAGCAGGTCAGGAAGCAGGAGCTGATGCAGAGGCCATGGAGGGATGTTACTTACTGACTTGCTTCCCCTGGCTTGCTCAGCCTGTTTTCTTATAGAACCCAGGTCTGCCAGCCCAGGAATAGCACCATTCACAATGGGCTGGATCCTCCCCCCTTGATCACTAGTTGAGAAAATGCCTTACAGCTGGATCACATGGAGGCATTTCCTCAACTGAGGCTCCTTTCTCTGTGATAACTCCAGCTTGTGTTAAGTTGACACAAAACCAGCCAGTACAAACTGTGTGACTTTTCTGTATTGTATTAAACTTCTGTCTTCTATTCCTTCAGAACTTACTATACTATAGTATAGACTTTTATCAATACTAAATCTTACTGAATATTTTGGCTAATTTTGTATCTCTTGGCGATGCAGTAATATGTTATAAAACTTATTGTACATATATTATTAATTTACTTATTCTTCGGCAACTTGCCTTTGTCTCCAAGTTTTATATAAACAATATGTATATTTAAATGTTTATTTTAATTTTTAAGTGTTTGTTCATTAGTGATATTTATATGATATTTGCTTCAACTTAGTAATCTATTCTTCAGATGATAGCTGCTCAAGTTATCCTGAACTATTTTAGACAACAATGTTATAAATATTTCCTTACATATACACCTATGAAACTGTCATCTTGAGGTTTATGAACGGAAATAGTAACCATAGAATGACAAATCTACATAAGCTATTACTAAATACTCTTTTACATATAGACAACAGTTCCTGTTCATGATTCCATGACAGTTTATTTCTTCACCCCATTAGCAATCTTTAGTGTCGTAAGAGGATTACATTTTTTGTCATGATGATTAGCATAGAATGGTGCACCTCCAATTTAAAATCACATTTTCTTGACTACTTGTACTAACCATTTCTTCCCTTTAAATATTTGTCATTTGGCTTTCTTCCTTGATTAATTGTCTTTTATTTTATGTTTAATGTTCAACAACAGACTTAAAACTATCGTGCATTTCTTCAACTAATTAGCAGTATTCATTATGTGTTTTCTATATGTTATTATATGTGAATGCTGGAAATATAACTGAATGTTTTCTTTAGACAAATTTAGCTTGATAACTATCAACATGCATCCAACTATGGAGCGTAGCTCCAGATATTGAGGGAGCACTCAAGTAATAATGTCATTTCAGACTGATGATACTGATTTACATCATTTGGATGCAAAGCAGGACAGTCAAAAGATGTGTTCGAACTAATCTCAAAAGCACATATTTACATGGTGGCCAACTCCACAGAACCTGAGAGGGGCCTCTGAGACCTGAGGCCTCCAAATGGTAGGCAGCAAGAAAAGAGGTGCTATGGTCTCAAAAGGTCAAGGACCAACATTACACCAACAAGACCTAGCAAGCACATTCTTCTTCAGCCCTCCTGAGACAAGCTTAATGTAGGAGACAACCTTATTTCAGCCTTGAGTTGGGAACCCCTGCATGCTGTAACCAACTTCTGTTCTAAAGAACTCTGAGATAATGAATGAAAGTTGTTTCAAGCTGTTCAACTTGTAGTAAATTGTTATATAGATATGAAAAATAAAACAATACAAAAGTATAATGATAAGCATGCAGATACTGTTATTTCCATAAAAAGAAACTAACAATTATTTAATTTGAAATATTTTCAATAAGATAAAAGGGTGACAGTGTTTTTCCAAATTACCTGGTCCCGAATTACTGTGATCAAGAAAATATAAGGTCACAGAGAAACAGAACCTGTATGTACTATGATAATTAATGTAAATTGATATAGCCTCTAAGGAGATCAGTGAGAAAGTTCCTCAAAGGCATAACCCACCTACCCAATTTCATACACACACATACACACACACACACACACACACACACACACACACACACATGCACACACACACACCATATATATATATATATATATATATATATATATATATATATATATATATATGATGGGAAATAAGTCAGCCCAGGATGATTACAGCTCTATTTCCAATAACCAAGTTAGCCTATGAGCTAATCAACAAATGAATGAATATAGAAAATATAGTATACACAATGGCATTTAATTCAGCTATAAAGAACAAAATTAAATGTGCAGAAAGGAAATTAATAGAACATAACATCATTATGTTAAATGAAATAAGTCAAACTCATAGAAACATCACCTATTTTCTCTCATAAGCAGAATACAGACATTTTTTATTAAAAACCCCAGAGTACAGGAGGGAATGTTTGGGAAAAGACAAAGTATGATCAATGGAGACAGGTGGGATCAAGGGAGGATAATGGGTGTGTATGTGTGAATAAATATACACACATATACATATGCATGCATATACATATACACACATATATGCACGAAAGTGTCATAGTTAAACTCATTGCTTTGAATAATTAATATATACTAATAAATAAATAAAAGAAAACAAAAATAAAATTCTAAGGTACAATACTTAAGTTGAGCAGAAAATAACTATTTACTATATTATAAGATTCTTATATTTAGAGATGAGGAATTTGTCTCTGAATATTAGGTCTTCTTTAAAAAAAAATGCTATTCCAAGACTACAGTTTTCTGATCCCATGTGAATAGATGTGGCCATTTGTTAAGTTCACATCTACATTTTGAGTGATGCCTTCCCTGGACTTAAATTCTCTTCAGATGTTAGGACGTTGAATGACATCATCACATTTGACCTACAAATGCAGCTCATAGGAAACAACAGTGGGAGAAGAATGTGTCCCTGAATAAGTAGATGAGAGCCATGTGTCTGATTGCATAGTTTAGGAGTGTTGCAAGAGTTAGAAATTCGTGTTATTTAACCCTTTGTATTTTTAGCTCTATTTGTTAGAATATTAGCTTTAACCTTAACTAAATCAGTCCCTGATACTGGAGTCCCATAACCACAGACACTAAAATATAGATCATTTGTCTTAGCAGAATTTAGGATTTAGTGGTGAGGCAGTGGATCTTGTGTTGTTTGAGGTGCAGAAGCAGTTGGCTTTTCCAAGCTGTGAAGCTCAAATTTCTGGATTCTCTATCCCCTTCCTTCTCTGCTTGCAAATTGGCATATTTCTGCCTTAGCTCATCTTTTTCTTATAATACCTTGCTAAAAGTAACGGAAGCAGCCAACACATACTCGATGTTGCTCTTAGTAACATGTGATAAGTAGCAAATGATAAGACTATGTCTGAAAACCATTCCCTAAAGCCCAAAGACTTGATTCTTTGAAAAAGATCAACTTAAACATGTTTTTTCTGAACTTAAGCTGTTTACTTAGAGAGCCTCAAAGTAGTCACCATTAAAATAAGAAAGAAGAAGGAGGCCAGGATGTTGACAAAAAGCAAGCTTGGAAAGTGGCAAGCTAACATGTTTCCTGTCATTACAACATAGTAGTCATGAAGTAAAACAGCATACATCTACTAAGGCACTTTGAGAATTATATTGGAAGGAAACTTGTAAGGAAGCTCTTAAAATATTCTGCTTCCTTATCCACAGTTTATGTGACCCAAGTTCTATTGAAAATTATATATGACCAAATAAGAGTATTAACAAGGTACATGCTCAAAAAATTCCATGAATAAAAGGGAAAATTTTCTAAGGTACTAGGCCAGGTTGTGTAACCAAGGCTACCCTGTCTATTACCAGATCAATGGACTCTTGGTAATCTTACCCAGTATTACTTTTGGCATATGTGGTAGATATGTAACTATTCTATATCTCCCCATTCTTTATTTATAAAAAATAGTTTTCATCATTGTTAATTAAGGGTCAAGATTTAGTATATTGTTCTGGAAACTGTGTTGAGTTTCATATGGAACTGAATAATGTGAACAGTGTATCCTCTAGATTTCTACATTTGGATGTAAATAAAATCTTAAATTATAGTTCATAGAGGAGGCTAGACCTTTCATTGTGAGTGACGCAAGTTTACATAAAGAGTTGAATAATCAGGCTTGCTACTTGTATTGAAAGTTCTATTGTGTTTCCTTCCTATGTGTTACCAGCAAACAACTGCATTTTTCATTGTCATAAGAATACTGCCATGTGACTAACTTCTTTCTGTTGAGTATAAATTTTGTGTACAACATATAAACCACTGGTTTATAAAAAAAATAGAGTGTACTGGATTTTTCTTCATTTTGCTTCCTGTAGAAAATAGATGTAGTGGGATTCTACTTTTGATAATTGGGATGATAATTGACTGGGATGGGATTTCAAACTTGTAATTTCTTTTTGTCTATCAGTAAGTTCTCTGTTTTGTTTTTTTCTTTGGTTTTTTTTTTTTTTTGGTGTGGTATGGTGTGTGTGTGTGTGTGTGTGTGTGTGTGTGTGTGTGTTTTCTTTCCTTTCTTCGGTGTTCTGAGTGCACTGGTGAGCCCTCATAGTTTTTGTACTCTGAAATTCAAGAATTACTATTTGGGTCTTTGTGAAAGAAATAATTCTTCTTCTTGAGAGTTTCTTTTTGTTAGTTCTTTACTACATATATTTCAATTTACATGGCTTTCTTTAGTTCTTTGAACATATTTCTAAGTAGTTGCTTTACAATCTTTGTGTATTAGTTTCTTTTTCTGCTGTCATGGCGAAACAACAAAGCAACTCAAGGGAGAAAGAGTTTATTTTAGCTCACAGTTCAGAAATAAGCCACAATGGCTAGAACTTGAAGTAGCAAGAGCCAGAAATAGTTTGATATACCACAGCCACAGTCAGAAAACCAAGTGTGTAGGTGAATGTGTTTTTACACTGTAGCATGGTCATAAGCCAATGAGGATAAGGGAAGAAAGACTCTGGCAAGAAAGTAAGATGTTTCGATGTCAGGTTGACAAGGGCTAGAACTGTGGTGATTAATAAAATTTAGAATTCAGAGGTAAGGTTAAGAGATATGGGCATGCCTGTGGTTGTTATATTAATGGTCTTAACTGAAATGGGAAGACTCAGTACTGTGAGTAGAACCTTTCCTTAGGTAGTATCCTGGACTATATAACTGGAACAAGAGATTTGAACAGCATGTATGTGTGCTTTCATTTGCTTTCTGCCTCTTGGTGGTAGGTGCAATGTGATTTTCCTGCTATGCTTGATTTGTGATCCAGAATAAAACATTTCTCTCTTAAGTTGCTTTTGTCAGAGTAATTTACCATAGCAACATGAAAAGAACTAAGATGCTTCGCCACATATATCTGGAGCATCTGAGGACACTCAGAATCAGTTACCATTAATTGCAGGGTGTGGACTTAGATTTTTCAAAACTTACTTTAATAAAGGTTCTTCTTTAACCTCCCTGATAGTTCAGCACCCACCAGAGGTAGTGAAAAGGAAAAGTTAATACTTCAAAGGGGAATGGGAGCCTGTTTAGAAACAGTTCTTTGGGGGCAATCCCAATCTTCATTGTCAGGATATTAGCTGTTTGGTTCGCATGAATCCACACACAAACACCGTTCATGAATCAGCAATGGCAGTTTGACCCAGAAGAAACCATGAGGGACTGGAGAGATGGCTCAGTGGTTAGGAGCACTGACTACTCTTCTAAAAGTCCTGAGTTTAATTCCCACCAACCACATGGTGGCTTACAACTGTCTTTAATGGGATCCAATGCCCTCTTCTGGTGTGTCTGAAAACAACTACAGTGTACTCACATAAAATAAATACATAAATCTTAAAAAAAAAATTAAACATGAAGCACTGGTGATTGGCCCAAATCGAGAGCCACTGGAATATCATGAGACATTCTTTAGCATGTTTATTCTACAAAGTCATAACAAATGATGATCAGCATTGTCAGTGAAGACCAGACTCAGCAAAGACCAATGAAGACCAGCCAAGAGTGGCAAAGTAAGCCAATGCCAGGCAAGAGTACCTCCAGTTCTATACACACACACTTCTACCCTTACACTGAAGTTCATCACATGTTCAATCATATATATGTTTGCAAATGCCACCTGCCTTTGTATGGTTTGTGGGTGCTGAAATAGTTCATTTGTGAATTTGCCCACATTTACAGACACTCTTTGGAGAGAAGACTTGATTTATTCATTTCTCAGCCTTGACCAAAGATCACACCACTGACCTGTTCAAGATCATTTCTTTTACTTCATCTGCCCATATAAAGTTCTGCTTTCTATTTCACCCATAGTTCTCTTCAGCATGGAGAGCTATCTTGGAGGGACCCATGGTGACTCAGGTTTAAGTGGTTCTGCACTCATGCCCTTGGCCTCTGGCTCACCTGCAACCCCCATGTCCAGGGCCACTTCTGCTGTTCTGCTCAGGAGAGGTGCAGAGGGTCCAATCTCCTAAGTGCCACAGCAAGTGAGGGACAGGGCCAGCTCTCCTGCCTGCTGTAGATGGTGAGGGGTAAAGAGGGTATCTCTTCCTCATCCACACCACTGCACAGGAGAGGAGTGGTTAGGGCCAGTTCTCCCATGCTCATAATCTTGAAGTCAGCTCACCCACAACCATGTGTGGTGCTTGCTCTCCAGAGTACTGCAACTGGCTAGGGATGGGGTCCATTCCCCTGCTCTCATCCTCAGGGCCATGAGCCCCTAGTGTGGTGTGGGGACATTTCTCCACAGCCTGACAGAAATCAACATGTCCCCCAAAGGCATGGCCATTGGTAGTTATAGACCTCAGCTGCTGTGGAGCCATGGATCCAGACATGACCTCTGGTGTTATAGCAAACTAAGACAGGCTAAGACATGGTTGCAGGACTGGTGGATGTCTCAGGCTCTCCTTTTTCAGCAGTGTCAGGCTACTAATCATTTAGATGTTCATAGGTCATAACACTGAATATAGACATAGCCTCTCTCTCCTCTCTGCCACCTACCGATGTACATGTGACACCACAGCCACATCTGCAACACCTTTAAGGCTGGATGAGGCAACTCAGTAGGAGGTAAAGAATCCTAAAAGCAGTAAAAAGAGTCAGAGACAGTCCCTGCTCCCAAGGTAGGAGTCCCACAAGAATACCAAGCTATACAACCATAACATACATATAGAGGACCTAAGTCAAACCCACCTAGCTCCCTGATTGTCAGTTCAGTCTATGTGAGCCCCTGTGAGCCTCTGTGAGCCCTGGTTAGTTGATTCTATGGGCTATGCTCTTCCAGTGTCCTTGATCCTTCTCCCCTGCATGCTCGGGACTTTCAAGCTCCACCTAATATTTGTCTGTGGATCTCTGTACCCTGTCAGTTGCTGGATGAAGCCTCTCTGATGATGATCATGCTAGGCTCCAGTCTAAGAGCAGAGCAGAATATCATAAGAAATAATTTCATTGCTGCTTTTTTGTTTTTTTGTTTGTTTGTTTTGCCAGTTCTCTTTGGTCTATCCTAGGTCTCTGGGCTATCCTGCCTCTGGTTCCTGGCCCTCAGGCAGTGTCAGGCTTGGGCTTCCTCTTGTGGGATGGATCATTGGTTGTCTACTCCCACAAGTTCTGTGTCACCTTTACCTCAGCACATCTTGCTTTTTGTGGCTTGAATGGTGTACCAACCAAATATACTAAATTTTGGTGTGACGGGAAGACATGTATATCTAAAGAGAACTTTGGATTCAGTTGGCTCTTTGAGTTTCCCCCTGTAAGTATGTTTTCTAGTGACTTTTTAAAAATCCTTTCTATAGCATAGACACCAGTTCATTTTGTCTGTTTCAAGGGAACTGTTACTTCCCCAGTTGCTAAATTTGTTTGTATATCATTCCACTAATGCTAGCATTTTAGCATTATCTTTTGTTTGTTTGTTTGTTTTGGCTCTGTTTTTTGTTTTTGTTTTTGTCGATTTTTTTTCTGAGCAGGGTTTTTTTTTTGTTTTTTTGTTTTTTGTTTTTTGTTTTTTGTTTTTTTTTTTTTTTTTGTTGTTTGTTTTGTATAGCCATGGCTGTCCTGTAACTCACTTTGTGGACCATGCTGACGTTGAATTTAGAGACCACCCCCCCCTTGTCTCCAAAATGCTGGGATGAAAGGCATAAACCATCACACTAGGTTCTTAGCTTTATCTTAAATGTAAAGCATTTCCATGAAAATCTATTGTGTTCGAAACTCACTGACTCTGGGAGGTCCTAGAGACAGATAAGCGTCTTTAAGGAGTTTATTTTGGCTCACGGGTTCAGGTAGCTTTGTTACTCGTGGGTATGTGAAGAAGCAGGGAACCATGGTAAGAGCATGACGAGGAAGTTGGTCACCTCAACAGCTGGGAGAGAGGAGTGAGACTGGAAAGGAGACACAGTATACAGGGTCCTGATACACCTTCCAAGACATACCTCCAATCTCCTAACTTCTTCGAATGAGATCCCACCACTAAAAGATGCTGCCATCTCTCAGTAGCCTAGCTTAGAGAGCAAGTCTTTAACACAGAGTTCTAGGGGAAATTCCAAGTCCAAACTGTATTTTTGTACTTTTTTTTAAACATTTAAATATTTAATGAATCTGTATTGTGACATCAAAGCCCATATTTGTTTTCTCACCTGAAAGGCCATTTGAAAACAGCTATCTATACTTGATGTGGCACCCTGTTGTCACAATGGAAGCTCAGCTTGACTTCTGAATTACACTCTTTAGAACTACTTTCATCTTTGCCAATTTTAAGTGGGCAACTCAGTGACATTAGCACATTTGCATGGTTGTAGAATTATCAATATCATTCATTCCCTTCCTGGGATGCTTCATCTTCCCACAATGAAACACTTTACCTATTAAACATCACCTCCCTATCTCCATTCCCTCTGACTTTGTTTTACTTTGTCTGTCTCTGAATTGAGCACTTTAAGTATGTCACAGGCATGAAACCATGCAGCATTTGTCCTTAGCTATTTTTTATTATAAGCTATTTCACTTAGCACAAGGTCCTCAGCTTTTTCTGGATGGTTCTGTTATGAAAATGATTAGAACATATCTGCTAAGGTTTTGTTTTATTTTGGATATTTGCTAAAGAGCCTTATATGTTTCTGTCTCTGTACCTGTGATAGTTTGAATATGCTTGGCCCAAAAAAATGGCACTATGAGAAGTGGCCTTGTTGGAGTGGGTGTGTCATGTGGGTGTGGGCTTTAAGATCCTCATCTTAGCTGCCAGGAAGACAGTCTTCCCTTGTTTGCCTTCAGAACAAGATATGGAACTATCAGCTCCTCCTACACCATGCCCACCTGGATACTGTCATGTTCTGCTTTGATGATAATGGACTGAATCTATGAACCTGTAAGCCACCCCAATTAAATGTTGTCCTTATAAGAGTTGCATTATTCTGAGAGGATCAAGGACCTCCACATCAAACCAGATACACTGAATCTAAGAATCTAAGAGGAGAAAGTGGAGAAAAGCCTCAAACACATGGGTACAGGGGAAATTTTCCTGAATAAAACACCAATGGCTGGTGCTATAAGATCAAAAATTGGCTTGCTTCTCTTGTTCTTGCCCTCTTAACTCTTTGTCCCTCCTATCCCCACTCCCTTCCCCCCATTCTCCACATGCTCATGGCTGATCCCCTCTCTACTCCTCTTCTCTTCTCCCCTTCTCTCTTCTTTTGCCTCTGTCTCTGTCTCTCTCTCCATCTCTCTGTCTCTCTCTATCTCTATCTCTCTGTTTCTCTCTTTCTCTCTTTCTCCCTGCCTACTACCTACCCTCTTAACTCCTCTCCTCATGTCCTTAATAAACTATTCTATACTAAAATAAATAAAGAAAGAAAGAAAGAAAGAATCAAAAAATGAGACTTCATAAAATTGCAAAGCTTCTGTAAGGCAAAGGACACTGTCAATAGGACAAAAACAGCAACCAACAGTTTGGGGAAAGATCTTTACCAATCCTACATCTGATAGAGAGCTAGTATCCAATATATACGAAGAACTCAAGAAGTTAGACTCCAGGGAACCAAATAATCCTATTTAAAAAATGGGGAACAGAGCTAAACATAGGATTTTCAATGGAGGAATATAGAATGGTTGAGAAGTACCTAAAGAAATGCTCAACATCCTTAGTCATCAGAGAAATGCAAGCCAAAACAACCCTGAGATTCTATCTCATACCAGTAAGAATGGCTAAGACCAAAAACTCAGGTGACAGCAGATGCTGGCGAATAAGTGCAGAAACAGGACCATTCCTCCACTGTTGGTGGGATTGCAAGCTGGTACAACCACCCTGCAAATCAGTCTGGAGTTTCATCACAAAATTAGGCATAGTACTACCCAAGGACTCAGCTGCAGCCTTATTTATAATAGCCAGAAGCTGGAAAGAACCCAGATGTCCTTCAACAGAGGAATGGATACAGAAAATGTGATACATTTACACAATGAAATACTACTCAGCTATTAAAAACAATTACTTCATGAACTTATTAGGCAAATGGATGGAACTAGAAAATATCATCCCAAATGAGGTAACTCAGTCAAAACACACACACACACACACACACACACACACACAGAGAGAGACCCTTCCAGGAAAAGCCTTCATTAAGAAGGAGCTTATGTCTTGCCTGAGAATGTCAGAATAGCACGGTGCCTCTACTCAGCTAACAGCTCAAAAGGGAAAAACAGTTCCCACAGGCTTTGTTTATGTTGATATTTGAGCAGATAAGTAATTATACTTACATATAATCTACATTGATACCTGTCTTAACAAAGATGTCCACTGTTGTGCAAAACTGTAATGCATTTCTTAACTAGTTTATTCCAAGATAAAGATGAGTCAGTTCACAGAGTGAGTGTGGTGCCTTCCAGAGTCTCCTTTACCAATAACAGTGTAGGAAGGTGGAACAACATTTACTAAAGCAAATAAAAGGAGATCAGAGGGTCTAGGCATCAAGTCCACATGCTATAAGAAGAATATGAGTTCTGAGAGACTGTGTACATTACTATGCATATTTAACGTTCTATATGTAATGATCTTTACAGTGATACTGTGACTTTAATTATTCTGAAGAAAAACTTTTTATATCAATGTCTTTTTTGTTATAAGATCAATTTTTAAGGTATTTTTTGTAATAGAACAATCATTTTTCTTTTAAGTGGAACATCTTACTAGAAAATTAAATACAAAGAAAGTTGCTTATAGATCTTTTGGGACACCAACAAAGTCCTCTATGATGCATTTGTATCCTGAAGGTAATGTGTATTGTTGTCCAATCTGTTCTTAAATAGTACGATGTAAAGATAGAGTAGTGTACCACATTTTCTATTGGATCATAACTATATCTCTTGTATGTTTTCTGAGAGACTGTACAAACACCATCAAAATAAGAGGAAAACAGTAATTTTTTCAAAGTATTAATTTCCCTAAATCCATACCTATTGCTGCCTTGGTAAGTTCATTATGTCCTCCAGGGGGCACTAGATAACAATAGTGAATGGAAGTTGTGTGCAGGTGTGAATGACAGGTGTGCAGAATAATAGAAAGGGCAGCAGAGGAGTGCACTGGCAATGACACTGGAAACTATCAGAGTGGATCCATACAAATGCAGTCATCCTTGGGTTCTGAGTGTAGGCCACACAGTTTACTTGGGAGTCTTCATAGTTTTTTCTTTTTAAAGGGAGGCCTATGAGATAAGATATACAAAGCTCATATATGTTCATTTTCCAGGGTGCACAATTCACTCTCCTATACAAAGAAACAGACAAAGTCAGACTTACATATATTCTGGGAAGCTATGCAATGAGCACTGATGCTGTGTGCTACTAACCTGCATAGGGAACCTTAGGCTGTATGGCATATAGAGTCATATGGGGTAGATTAAGTCATGCAACCAGAGACCAGTGAACATGTGCCATTTGTACAAGGCCAGGAACTAGCCTAGGCCTACAAGACTTGAGCTTATCCAGGTTGGTGCATGGTTAACTACTACCTCCGTGGTAGCCAAGGAGTGCTGTATACTATCCCAAAATATTAGATTCTAGTCCAGGAGAGAATTCCTAATTCATTCCTTTATTAAGTGTGACTCTTAATCTCTTTTTTGAGACAGGGTCAAACTATATAGATCCACCTTGCTGGAACTCACCATGTAGCCCAGGCTGGCTTTGAACTCACAGAGATCCTCCTGCTTCCGCCTTCCAAATATGTGGATTAAACACACGCACTGCAATACCTGGCAGATCTATGTTTCCTATCTTGTTATAAAGAATCATCTCAACTTCTGTTTGTTTCAAGCTCTTTTTTTGTCTGTTTACACACACACACACACACACACACACACACACACACACACTCACACAATGTTTATTCAACATCTCAGATATATAATTTGTTTTAGGACTGCAATATGTTCATGAATGAACTGGAAGATCAGTTTTGGCCTCATAGCATGAGGTAAGATAAAAACTATAGTCCTTAGCCAAATGCATGACACTGACTTGCACTCTTCTGCATGCTGACTGCCAGTTGAACCAGCACCATTTGTTGAAGAAGCTGTCCTTGTTCCACTGAATGCCTTTAGCTCCTTTGTCAAAGATCAAGGGACCATTTCTGTGTGTGGGTTCATTTCTGGGTCTTCAATTCTACTCCACTGTTCTACCTGCCTGTCTCTGTATTAAAACCATGCTTTTTTTTTAAAAAAAAAAATCACAGTTGATCTGTAATATAGCTTGAGGTTAGGGATAGTAATTCCCAGAAATTTCTTTTATTGTTGAAAATAGTTTTTGCTATCCTAGGTTTTTTTCTAATTTCAAATGAATTTGCAAATTGCTCTTTCTAACTCTATAAAGAATTGATGTGGAATTTTGATGGGGATTGCATAGAATCTGTAGATTGATTTTGGTAAGATAGCCATTTTTACTATGTTAATCCAATCCATGAGCATGGGAGATCTTTCCACCTTCTGAGATTTTCTTCAATTTCTTTTTCAGAGACTTGAAAGTTCTTCTCATACAGATCTTTCACTTGCTTAGTTAGGGTCATGCCAAGGTATTTCATAATGTTTGTGACTATTGTGAAGAGTGTCTTTTTCCTAATTTCTTTCTCAGCCTATGTATCCTTTGAGTAGAGGAAGGTTACTGATTTGTTTCAGTTAATTTTATATCCAGCCACTTTTTATATCCAGCTGAAGTTGTTTATCAGCTGTGGAGTGCTCTGGTGTAATTTTTTGAGGTGACTTAAGTACACTATCATATTATCTACATTAGTGATATTTTGAGTTCTTTTGTCCTTTCCAATATCTTTCCCTTTGACTTCATTTTGCTGTCTAATTGCTCTGGCCAGAGCTTACAGTACTGTATTAAATAGGTAGGGGAAAAGTGGGCGGCCATGTCTAGTCTCTGATTATAGTGGGATTGCTTCAAGTTTCTCTCCATTTAGTTTGATGTTGGCCACTGGTTTGCTGTATATTGTGTTTACTGTGTTTAGGTATGGGCTTTGGATTCCTCCTCTTTTCAAGACTTTTAACATGAAGGGGTTTTGAATTTTGTCAAATGCTTTCTCAACATCTAGAGAGATGATCATGTGGATTTTTTTCTTTGAGTTTTTTTTATATGGTGGATTACATTGATGGATTTCCATATATTGAACTATCCCTGCATCCCTGGGATGAAGCCTACTTGATCATGGTGAATGATCATTTTAATGTGTTCTTGGGTTCGGTTTGCAAGAATTTTATTGAGTATTTTTGCATCAATGTTTATGAGGGAAATTGGTCTGAAGTTCTCTTTCTTTGTAGGTCTTTGTGTGGTTTAAGTATGAGCATAACTGTGTCTTTGAAGAATGAGTTGGGTAGTGTTCCTTCTGTTCCTATTTTGTGGAATAGTTTGGAGAGTATTGATATTAGGTCTTCTATGAAAGTCTGATAGAATTCTGCATCTAGTACTGGGCTTTTTGTTTTCATTGTTAGGAACCTTTTGATGACTGCTTCTATTTCTTTAGGAGTTATGGGACTGTTTCGATGGTTTATTTGATCCTGATTTAACTTTGGTACCTAGTATCTGTTTAGAAAGTTATCAGAGATGCAAGTTTCTCTCAGCCATGGTCTCTGACTCATTCATCCATTACTTCCCTCTGCCTGCTCCTTATCTCATCTGCTGGGACCGGTCTGACTGCTGGGGTTGGATTTAAGGTTTGTTCACACTACAATGTATATCATATGGATCGACCTCTTATATTTAAGAGAAAGTGAGTTTCTGTAATTCCACATGACCTCATGACCTTGAACATTTTTTTCTTAGAATGTCTTAGTTCCCTATTGTTTCCTTGTTTTTTTTTTTTTTTTAAGTTTAACTCCTTTGTCAATATATTATGTCTATGTTAGACAGACATGGGCATTTCTTATCTCTATTACTTGAAACATTCTGAAAGGCATTTGAGGTTCAAAGAAAACTGAAAGTAAATTTACTTAATTAAAAAATATGCAGGAGCCACAACACTTATATAGGAAAGCAAGTGACCTTTGGGGAGTTAGTATAGGCTACTTTGTCTTTTAGTAATGTTAAACCATAGGAGTTTTAAGAATTTGTTATTTCATAATCACTTTAATTTACATAACAAACCCCTTCTTTTTGTTAAATAACATAACTCAATTATACATCTCAATCTAACCAGGGTCCAAAATTTCATGACTAGAATTTAGGAACAATTTTTTTGCTTTTATTAAAATATAAACATTTAATAACTTGATCCTTGAGAAGATAATGTACCATTTCAATATAACCTAAGTCCAACATTCCACAATTAGAATTTAAAAGCAGCTCCTTTGCTTGCACTAAAATACAAGTATTTAATTTGAGAAGATAATGTGCCTTAGCATTAACTTTATACTCAATACCATTTGTTGAAAGGTAATTAATATTTCTTGCCCCTAGCCCTTGCCCTTCACCCCACATACCATATTACGTTCCAGATCTAAGCCTGGGACATGCATACGCAATACTTCACTCTTACTGGAATCAGTGGCAACCCCATACTGGATTTGTCCTACCAATCAAGATTTATGTAACTGTTCAACTGACTGATTTATCTCTCATGTTTCACATGATATATGCTCCTATTATCATTTGTAGATGAAAAAGTGTGTATTAACATGGTCTCAGTCAAATTTTAGTTTTCATTTAAGCAGGAGAGATTTTTAGAACAACTTAAAATGGCATTCTTATTTTTAAATTAGGTGACATGCATAAGTCTGCCACAATTAACACCCAAAATTCAGTGTGACCTTCATGGCAGCTGGTGATATTCTAATATTTCTGAGTGGTGCAGGAAAGGTGAAAGGGCATATCGCCTTTCAACATGCATGTGTAATTGTAGTAAGTATTAATAGGAGGACATACTTGTGGATAATGCTGGAATGCTTATCTATATAATTAGGAACAGTTATGTGAATTTGATATAAATGTCTGTCATTGGTAGTGTTTGATCATCAATTTCCCTGGTGCATTTTGTAAGAACTGTAAGTGTATGGTATATTTGGTGTTTATGACAAGCAGTGGAGATGTGTTTAAAATGCTTCTAAATTATTTCATGTATAACAGTAATTATTTAGATATTATAAGTATGAAAGTATTTTTAAATTTTATTTTATATTTTTAGTACAGAATATGAAACACAGTGGAGGGGGAGGGCAATGGCAGAGAAGGGGAAGGGGCAGGACAGAGCAGGGCAGGAAGACGAGAAAGCACGAGAATTAGTTTATCTTTTAAGAGCAGGCCTGGCAGAATTTCAAAACATAATTTTATATATGATACTCAATTCTAAACTGTTAGTTTTGTTTGTTTGTGAGTCATGTCTCCTGAAGTCTAAGCTACCCTTAAACCATGCCATTTGCTTTAGATGTGAGATACTTAGGTAAGAAGTAAAACCAAACATAAGAACTTTATGTAGAAATTTTCAGAGGTTCTTTTTTATATGTTTCTTTTTAAATTTTATGATTTGAAATTAAAATATAACTATACAGTTTTTTCTTTCTCCCACCACTCCCACATACCAATGTAGCCCCTTATCCTGCAGTCTCTCTAATTCATGGCTTAGGATCTCTTTTTCTTTAGCTGTGGTTTTACACACACACACACACACACACACACACACACACTCCTAAATATATAAAGACAATCTCCTCAGTGTACATAATTTTACTTGTATGTTTGTTTCTCATTGTGTGTGGTATAATAAACATCAAAACAATGAAATTGCTGCTTTTATCACAAAGGGATATAAGTGTATGTGTGTGTTTCTGTGTGTGTACTCTTATGTGTACACATGCTAAACAAGGGCTCTTTTACTACATCCCTAACACATAAAATAAACAAGTATTAACGGTTTACAAACTTAATGGACCCAACTAGGCACACCCTTAATAAATAGGTTTTAATGAGAAAACTAATTTTCCTATGACTAGATTGATTTTCAAATGAATTAGCTTAATTTATTCATTTTTGTTCACCCTACAGAATGTTATCACACAATTTGTAGGATTTTTAGGAAGTCTTTTGCATTTCAGATGAAATAACTTCTTTTTGTTCCCCATGAGAATGGGCACCAGGAAAGCAGAAGGCAGACCTGTTCCTTCTCTACCAATGTTCCCTAGGCATACGTTGTGAGGAGACATTTGTCCTGTTATTTAACAATAATGTTATATTTACAAATCAGTTTAAGAAAAGCATCAACAGAAAAACTGGCAAGCCACACGAAATGTTTATCATGTACACATAAAACAATGCAGTCTATCATTTCACAGAGAAAAAAAAGAATAAATGACCAGCAATATGAATAGTGGTTGACCTCTTTATGAGTCATATAATGTGGGCAGAAACTCAAAGCACTTGGTTATACTCAGGTCTGGCGGGGGCTAGATGAAATGAGCCTTTACATTCTCTATTCAGAGAAGCAATGATTATTTCGATTCATTCAGAAAGTGGCTTGGAAAGGTTTATACATATAGTGTAAAAGATACAGAATATTGACCCAATGGTTCCAGGAAATAACTAGGTAGAGTAAGATACATAATGATTATACCATAACAGAACTGGAACTTTAAATATGTATTAGTGGAAAATGTATGAACTAAGCTATGGTCCTTGTCTGCCTATCGCAGGTTGGAATTTTTATGGTCAGGCTGTGTATACACTCTGTGCTCCCCTTCAGCTCTCTCCTATTGCAATCTACCTACCATGCAGTGTAGCCCAACAGCATGGCTGCTGGTCTCTCTTGTAGAAATAGGCTGTCACATTTTGCTGGTCTTCATTGCACACAGAAAACTATTTTATAGTTGTTTGGCTGAATCTATATGCGGATATAATAAGTATCTTGCTAGAAGAATGTTCCCACATGGATTCTAGTCAATGGCTCCATGTAGGAGCCAGCTCATTTTTGCTTTTTTCATTCAATTTTTATTTTTGTAGCATCTGATTGTTGTGGATACTAACAAGACTCATACAAATTACTATCTTATTGAGTCTGCTACTCTTCCTAAAAGTAGTTCTGGAGGACAGCACGCCTGAGTGCACTGAGATATTTCATGTTAAATGTGTGTATCAGGTAGAGAAATATCCAAATATAATTTGGTTTTCAGAATTACTACATCTCTGCATTGTGCACACAATTGTCTTCTTTTCAGTGTTTTGTTTTGCTTTTGAGACAGAATTCTGCTATGTGTCTCTGGCTGGCTTGATATTTAGCATGAATCCAAGGGTGGCTGTGACTCAAAATCACTCTCCTGCTTCAACCTCCCAAGTGTCAAAATTGTAGGTATGCAACGCCATCCCCAACTTCACACTTTTTTCTCTAATACTCTGTTTGCACCAAATTTTATACCTCTACCCTACTCTATAATGTACACAATTGCCAAATTTACATATATGACATAGTGTATATGTGTATATGTATATATGCACACACAATTCTAATATGCATATTTTCTAAATTTAATAAAAGTAATCCAAATAAACATGTATGCACATCTCCTCAACCTCCCTCTTTTCCTGTCTGCCAGCTCCTCCATCCTCCTTATTTCCCTGCCACAGTTGTCCATCACGTGTTCGTCCTGTTTCTTTCATTAGGTTATCTCTCATAACACACTAATAAGGAGGATTGACACCCTTAATGTCACCTCTATGCTCACTTAATGAACAACAAATATCTGGTTTCATTTGGAGGATTTACTTAATTTTACACCCATTTGCAATAATCAGTTATCCATGGGCACTCTCAACTCCTTATGAGGGGCTTTCCATTTCTATCTAACTGGTCCTATATATGCACCAAATGTGTAGGATGCAGAACACAATATGTAGCTTTGTGCATGTAGCTTTCCAGCTTTGCTTGGAAAAGGTTCCTTGGTGCCCTCTGGATATGTCTCTGAAGAGGGAGATGTATAAGACAAGAGAAGTAATGGGATTTCATTACACAGACACGACCAACCCCCGAATGAGTAACTTGTAGCAGAAGTAAACTGGAATAGACACATTCTGAGATGTAGATAAAAACAAATGAACAATGTTCAGTAATGGATGATACCTGGGGAGGTGTTGAACAGTACTCATCAAAGATTACATGGTGTTTGAATTGTGCAAAAAAGAGGAATGACTACGTTTCTTATCTTCAAGAGGAAGGCTGCCATCTGTGGAGGAATGAAAGGAAATGGGTGGGAGTTTTAGAGTCAAGGACAATGATGGCTATTTAAGTAAGAAGGCATATCATGAAAGCTCAGAGATTTCCAGAAAATGGTGACCACTCTCACAGGGAGTAGGAAAGAGAAGCAGAAGTGAGTATAGACAGACAAGAGAGTCCTGAACACGACAGAGCCTCAGTTCCTTAATAATTGGTTTAATTTACATTTGTTATTCAGCTGTTAAGACATTTATACTCATAGAACTGGTGACATTTTATAACTCTTTGATACATTAACATAGAATTGCCTGCTTTTATTTCATCAACTATTTAAGGAACAAAACAACCCACTATCTAACTTAAAATATCAGAGGTCTCATAAAACACTTAATTTTGCACATAAACTTTGCACAAAATAAACTCAATGTAGAATATTTTTATAATTAGCAAAAATCTGCTTTTTAAGTCAATGAAGAATTGCTGAAAATTAGTAAACACCAAACTTGCGCTTGAGCAGAGGAGCTGGGGAGCCACTCGCGGAACTTCAGTGCCTTAGACAAACAGCCACAAATCACCAGTCAAGTAGAAAGCTGGAGCACCGAAGACCAGAAGCACTGCTGAACCTTGTCTGTGGTAACAGGCTTGGAAGGGCTTGGCAAATGGCTGTACTTCCAGTGTCCTGGAGAGAATAATGATTTATGTTTAGTAAACAGGACAAATGCTGCCTCTGCTTTTTTTAAATTTATATTTTCCCTTGATGTGCTGGGGAAGAATTTAGAATTTGTACATCATTTTTTAATTATACAATTTATAATTTGTGGCACTTATTTTTTTTAAAAAAAATTAGCCCTTGGTGTGTATTGTGAATGGGATTAAAAATATTTACCCATGTGTGTTTTTAAACATCCAGCAATGCTCTGGCAATTATATATAAGTTGAATGCAATAATTAAGTTTCCCAAATACTCTCACCCTTCTGCAACATTAGCTACATTTTTTGTTTCATTGTTTATAGTTTTCTGCTAAGAAATATTGAAAATGGAATGGTAGGTATCTTCTCACTTACAGGAATTGAACATTTGCAGGAATTTTAAGAATTATGCCATTATTGACCTAAGTCTAAATTATATTATAAAGGAAACTAAAGAACATATAAATCATGCCAAAAATACTTAGGATGGGGAGGGCAGGATGCCTCAGGGAATTGTAATTTGACCCAAAGCCTGTCACCTGTTAAAATTTATCCCGGGTCAGAAGTGACTGAGACCATCAGCGCCTAACAGGTGTTCAGGATCGTGTGTAAAGCGAATGGTCTCAGGACCGTCCCTGTTTGACACGTGTGTACACTTCTGGAGCCGTCCCAGGGTCGTGTGTAAAGCAAATGGGCCGAGGACTGTCCCTGTCTGACACGTGTGTGCACTGCCGGAACTGCCCCGGCATTCACTGACAACTATGCTGGCAATCTTGAAGGAAGTGCCAAGATTGGCCTGAGCTCTTTTTGCCCTCCTAATGTGCCTTTTAAAATAGGTCTAAGTGTGCTGTGCAGTGGGAAAAACCCTGTGTGTGCCCAGCCCTTCAGCCAGGTTACTCTGACGTCTGTACTTCTGTCTTCTTAGAGTAAAATCCCTCTTTATAACATCTGAGTTCTGCCTATGGAGTTATCAAACAAAGGGAAGCAAGCATTAGGTAATGACTTCTTACACACCAGGATATGTTGGTATAATCTCCTGAAGTATTCTTTTCTTGAATTTAGTTTATAAGTATCAATGTGTTTCTAAAATATGTAAGAGCTTCACTTACAGTGCAAAAAATGTTAAAAGAATTACTTTTTAATTTTGTTGATATTCCTTACTGGAAAAGAAAACTGCTGTTTTATATACTAGAGAGTCTGAAGTGAAGATAAATTTACCTGGTAGTGGGTAACAAAGAGAAAGAAAAGAATTGGTCTTTACTGTTGTCATGTAGTTAGGAAAACATTCTGTTAAAATCACTTTAGGATCATGACAGTGTTCTGATCTGTAAACATGAATTTATTCCATCTTTGCCAGCAATACCATTTATTCATTTATTTATTTGTTTGCTTGCTTATTTATTTATTTATTTATTTATTTATTTATTTATTTATTTATTCCCAGAAGGGAAGGTGTATCTTAAACAGTAGTATAGCAGCTTTGTGAACTGAGTGTGCCCTACTTAGTCTATACCCCAGATGGAAAGTGATCCTGCTGTGTATACAATGACTTAGTAGCATTCATTAATTAGGAAGCATGTAGCCTTTTCAAACTAGTAGTCACTCTTCATTTCTCAAACTTCGTCCAAAAGGCTAAGAAGAGGCTGAAAAGAAGCTTAGGTATGTCTGTAAAGTATGTAAAAATATGTCTGGTTTATCTGTTTGTAAGGAATCAATTGAGAGTTTGTTAGAAAGATGCACTTCATACTGCATCGTATAGATCTGTAGATATAAAGAAACTACAGTTTTTAAAAAATTATTTTGTTGGATATTCTCTGTATTTACATTTACATCCCCTCCCACCTTCCCATCCACTTGCTCCCATGAAGGTGCTACCTCTCTCAACCACCTTCTCCCACCTCAGAACCTTGGCATCCCCTACACTGGGAAAACATGCCTTCGCTGGACCAAAGGCCTCTCCTCCCATTATTACCAGACACTGCTGTCCTCTGCTACATATGCAACTGGAGCCATGGGTCTCTCCATGTGTCCTCAATGGTTGGTGTTTTAGTCCATGAGAGTTCTGGAGAGATTGGTTGGTTGATAATGTTGTTATTCCCATGAGGTTGCAGACCCTTTCAGTTCCTTCAGTCCTTTCTCTAGCTCTTTCATTGGAGTCCCGGTGTTCAGTCTGATGGTTAGCTGCAAGCATCCTCAACTGTATCTGTATGACTCTGGCAGAGCCTCTGAGGAGGCATCCAATTCTGGTTCCTGTTAGTAAGCACTTTTGGGCATGAGCAATAGTGCTTGGGTTTGGTGGCTGCATATGGGGTGGATGCCCAGGTGAGGCAATCTCTGAATGATCTTTATTCAATCTCTGATCCTCTGTTTGACCTCCAACAAATAACAAGGACTCATGCTCCACAATGTTTATAGCAGCCTTATTTATAATAGCCAGAGGCTGGAAAGAACCCAGATGTCCTTCAACAGAGAATAGATACAGAAAATGTGGTAATTTACACAATGGAGTATTTCTCAGCTATTAGAAACAATGACGCTATGAAATTCCTAGGCAAATGGATGGAACTAGAAACTATCATCCTGAGTGAGGTAACCCAGTCACAAAAGAATACACATGGTATGTACTCACTGATAAATGGATACTAGACCAAAAAGCTCTGAAAACCCAAGAAACAATTCACAGACCTTATGAATCTTAAAAAGAAGGAAGGGCAGAATATGGATGCCTCAGTCCTTCTTAGAAGGGAGAACAAAACACTCACAGGAGGAAATACAAGGAACTACAGAGTTTGACTTTATTGTGTTTGTACAACCACTCTAGACATCATCTGTGTGTCTGTTCTATACCTTCGGTCCTTTTTTGTGTGGACTAAGCTCTGTGGCACCCCCCCATCCTTTATTCACACCTTTCTGTTGACTGGGACAATTCTGAGTATAGCTTTCTAGCCCTGGAGAGTCCGCAGATTCTTAGCATTTCTTGGCACCTATGCCCTGTCTCTATTCTTGACTCTATTGTCTCTGTCACTAAATACATTGCAGTGCTTCTTGGTTGCTGGTCTCTACTCAGTAGCTGCTTAGTAGAGAACTTTTGGTGTTTTCAACATGTTAGAGAGTTCTGAAGATATCTAAGGATAGCTGAATAAGTCATTTCAGCTTCTTTCTTTTAATGTTTATTGTATTTAAATAAATATTATGTACCTTAATAAGCTCTAAAACCCCTAGATGAATATCTATAAACTTTTAAATATATTTTACTTCCAATTAATATGATTTTATTAGTTCCTGAGCATAATGTTATCAACTATGTATTTTTATTAGAAGATATTAATAATACATAATACTTGATATTTTCATGCTTGTAAATACTAGTTCCTCTTGTCTGTCTGTCTGCCTTGTGGCCCATGAGTTTCACTAGAGTTGCCTACAAAAGCATGGGTGAGGGGTTATTTGCAGGACCACAGGCATGTCACCATTAACTCTACCACTAGGAAAATGTTTCTCCCTCGCTTTATTAACTGCCCTATCAGCCCTTTACTTCTGTATGTCAGGATGATGAGGGCCCAAAGCAATTCTTGTATACCCAATCACAGCTGCTGTGAATTCAGGAGCATTGTGGCACGCAATGCCCAGAAAATAGTTTTCTATACCTTCTGCATCAGCGTTTAGGTCCTTTCCACCTCCTCTTCTGAAATTTGGATAGCGATGTAGGTGTCCTGTTTATAGCTGAACATTCAACAGCCATCCATTGTTACTGCTTTGATCAGCAGCAGGACTCTGCACTTAGTGTTGCCCTCTGCAGAAAGAAGTTTCTGGGATCAAAGTTGACAATAGTACTTGTCTATAGACACAAACATAAATATGAATAAAGTAATTTGATGGGACATGTTCAACAAAATAATAGTAGAAAACTCCCAACTCAAGCTTATGACCTCCCAAGCTATAGATTTTGACAGGTTTGTAGTTACAGACATGAATTCCCCACTACAGAGCAGGCCTCAAATCCTGTAAGAAAGCTCGACTTCTCTGTTTTGTAATCACGATATGTGGTATCTTCAACACTAGTGTCTCACATTCAATTCTGATGGGCAACCAATAACAAGGAAAATCGGTAGCCTTGTTTGGAGGATCTTGGGTGTCTCCCTGACCAACCATGTTTAGGGAAGTAGCCCTACTCCTGGCTCTGGGATTTTTGTTATTAACCTATGACTTTGGGAAATAGCCTCAACCACTTTCACAGACCATCTCTCTTCAAACTCAGCTGTTCATTTAAAGACAGCTTTAATTATTGTTGGCTTCTACAAATACATTGAAAATTAACATAGAATTTTAAAATTACCACATTTGTGAAAATTCCATAAAGTTTATATTTTAATCTAGGTAAAGTTCAGACTGGGCAGGATGGATGAAGAGCTATTATAAATGGATCATGCCTACAAGTGTATTGTTCAGAAAAGATTTCAACTGAATCAAGTTTAAACATATTTTAAAAATGTACAAGAGTAACTCAGTAGCTCCTCATTGACCCATTGTCCTGATTTAAGCATTGTCACCCACACCCAGTTTTGTTCCTTCTCTTCCCTAACCCATCTTCCCTGGTCCACACTATTGTAAGGCAGACTTACAGAGGTCTTCTTTATATAAAGTATGGTGCACCCTTTATAATTGTAAAGATAGAATTGGAACAACTTACATAAATACTCAATTTCTACATTTTTTTTCTCATACTGGAACGCTCGTATAGCTCACTTGAAGAACTTTGCTTTTTTTGGGGGTGGGGAGGTGCTGAATTCAACCACCAAAGTTATTTTCCCATAGTATTATTTTGTAGTCTCTTTTGACCAGTTTTACCATGCCAGGCACGAATTTCTTTCTGTGGAGCAGTCCTCACATCTGATAAGAAGGCAAAGAGTCGTGCCACTGTTGCCACACTCAGTGGTACACCTTGCCTGGTGAGGAAGACCATTTCTATCTCTTCTATAGCAACCTGCACAGTGCCTGCCGACATCAAGGAAGGAAGCCAGTGGCAGGAAGTCTCTCTGCCTGCTTATTTGCTTCTGATTGTAGAGTTATGATGTTTCTAGTGATTTATTATGTGAGTTCAAACATATATCCTTTTTTGTATTAATTCTTCTTTTCAAGATTTTTTTCTAAGAGTCATCTATGGTATTATATGTATTTTTAATTCATTCCTTAAAAATTTTTAAATTAAATTGTGTGTTTTAGTTGTCTCACAATTTATTTATTGATTCAACATGAGCTAGACATTTAGACAGCATTTATGGTGTTTTACTTTTGTAATATTATAAGTGAAACAATTCTGAACATTTGAAAACATTTTATTTTAGATTTATGTGTTTACCTAAGTACAAATACCTAAATATAGGCTTGCTAGGTCATATGATGGGTTTATTTATTTTTTTATGGGTTTATTTAGTATGATAGGTTTGCTTATTTATTTTTTACAATAAATGACCAAACTCTCAAAATTGTATACTCTTTCAGTAATAAGTTTTAGATATTCTGTGTAAATCTTTATACTAATAAAATTTTATTTCAGTACTTTCACATCTGTGTTACTAACAAATCTTTGTTCTAAAGTACTTGGTTATTTTTATTATTCAAAGCAATAAGACTCACTGAGGCAACTCTCAAGGCATCTTGCTACTTCTTGCTGGCAAGGTCCTGGCTAGAGTTCTCTTGGACAGACAGTTACACAGCCCTGCCAACTATGTGCTCTCAAAATCACAATGTGGCTATGAGCCACGGCACAGTACAGCTGACTCAATCTGTGCAGCCTATTTGGATTTAGGAAGGTCAAGGCTTAAGTCAGCCTGTGCCTTACAAGATTACAGATTCCAGAAGATTCACTTGTCTCTCCTGATTAACTTAAACTCTCGTGGAACTTGTGAGCTTCCTATAGCTACTTGAAATACACTGATATAGAAAGAGCATAAAGTTACAAGGTAGGGATGTAGGGAGGACCTTGGAGGCATTGGCAAGGCGGAAAAATATGACTCAACTACATTTTATGGAAATTTTAAATAAAAAGAAAAGCAAATAAAATATTATGACTACTAAATATTCTGGAACAGAAATATTTAAAAGTGTCATCCTAGACATATTATTCATTCACATGGTGAAGAAATTTGATTAAGAAAAAAAATCACAGAGTTTTGGCACTTTGATTTAACTTATAGTTTTGAGAGGTCTTGATTTTAATTTGGTGTTATATTTTTGATTATACTAAGAAACTAAAGGCAATTTTTTAGTTGTTTTCTATGATTTGAAATGTACACTGTAATTAAGACTTCCCTTTCTACCTCCATGATTTGAGTGACACAGTGGGGCCCTTTCTAGCTATTCAGTTGCCCCTTGATCAGACAGAGAACACTTAAGAGTTCTGGGTCAAGCGGATCAAGTATTAGAAGACCAAGGTCACAACCTCTTTAAGCAAGGTGAATGTACTGTTTGGATGTGTGGTATAAATGAATAGATATTATAGTAAGCAAATTTTAGCAAATTATTAAAAAGATATAACTGTATCTGAAATTTGCACAACTAAATAAAGTCTAAAGTAAGAAATCTGAAGTCTCGCTTTATTATAAAAACAACTAAATGACTTCCTGGAGGGAAGTCACAAGGACAATATCCTTGCAGCCCACCTCTGGTTTCTTTGGCCTTTATAAAATCTGAATTGATCTTTGCCATAGCTAAGCTTTGCCATTGAATGATGGACACAATCCCATGAAAAATATTCAATTTAAACACAGCCTGCGTTTGCACCACAGGCTGGTCATAATCCTAGAAAGCCGAGCCATCCTGAGGCCAGGAACGTAGGGGATAAATGCTGTGCAGGGTGCACAGAAGAACAGCTGCACTTTCTTTCTAAATTTTCAAGTATTGACTTTGCAAGAGACACAGCTCGGCTACTGCCTAATTTGCCTGGAGCCACAGCTGAACTGCCAGTTCTTAGGATCCATGGTGCTACCCAACTTTTCCCAGAGAGTTTGCCATTTTTTTTTTTTTAATAAAGCACAACATATATTTTGGGCTGGCTTACAGGTTCAGAGGTTAAGTCCATTATCAAGCTGGGAGTATGGCAGCATCTAGGCAGGCATGGTGCAGGCAGAGCTGAGAATTCTACATCTTCATCTGAAGGCTGCTAGTGATAAACTGACTTCCAGGCAGCTAGGGTGAAGGTTTTAAGCCCATACCCACAGTGACAAACCTATTCCAACAAGACCACACCTCCCAACAGTGCTACCCCCTGGACTAAGCAAATATAAACCATCACATTCTATTCCCTGGCCCCCATAGTCTTGTTCAAACACATGAGTCATATCTAACCATATCTTACCATAACATAGTAAAAAGTACATTTAGTCCAACTTACAAAGTCCCCATAGTCTTGACAATGTTAAAAGTTCAAAGTTCAAGGTCTCTTCTGAGATTCATCCAATCATTTAACTGTAATCCCAAAGCAAGACAGGAAACCAGATGGGCAAACTCCAAACTCGGCATCTCCATGTCTGATGTCAAAGCAGTCTTCAGATCTCTAACTTTTTAAAAATTTTGTTCACTGCAACAAACTTCTCCTGGGCTGGTTCCACTCCCTGTTAGCATCTTTCCTCAGCAGATAGCCCATGACGTTGGCATCTTGAACATCTTATGGTCTGAAGGGCAAATTCAATGTTTCAGTTTCTTGTTTCAATGTATAGGATTTTCTGGGCTCCTCCAAAGGGCTGAAGTCACTTCTCCAGCTCTGCCCTCTGTAGCTCTCTAAGCTCAGGTTGATCCACTCCACTGCCACTGCTGTTCTTGGTGACCAACCCATGGTACTGGCATCTCCAATACACTGGGGTCTTCTGCTGCAACTAGGCTTCACCAACAGTCTTTCATAAGCTCTCTTATAGTGTCAAGCCTCAAATTCTTTGCATGATACATTCAGTCCTGGACTGTCAACTGCAACTGAGGCTACTGCACCTTCACCAATGGCCTTCCATGGCCTCTCACAGTGCCAAGTCTCAGCTGCTCTTCATGACCCCTTTATGCCTTTAAAACCAGTACCACCTGGGTGACTCTTACACATTACCAAGTACAGCTGTAGCATGAGATACAACCTTCCCGATCTCTGGAACACATCTTTGTGCTCTCAGAAAACACTTTTCAGAAGATTTCACCTCAGTGATGCTGGTCTTTTCTCAATCACCACTAATTTCTTAGCTCCAGCTAACCAGCATTAATTGTCCCAATAGTCTCCTTCTCCTCTTGACTATAAAGCCAGAGTCACATGACCAAAGCTGATGAGTTCTGTTGCTTGCAGGAGCTGGAACATGGCCCCCTTGTTCTATTACATTATCACTAGCTTCCTCTTTTCCAGCTCCTTCACTGACTAAGCTCTGCTGTCCTGGATCTTGTTCTGTAGATTGAACTGAACTCAGATACATGTCTCTTGGAATTAAAGGTTTGTACTGCCATGCCTGGATTTAAGCTTTTCTTCACCTAGAACTTGCTCTGTCTCAGAACTGGCCTTGAATTCAGAGATATGCTTGGCTTTATATCCTGGGATTAAAGGTATCATCATGCCTGGCTCTAAATTTAGCTGGGTAGAATCTTGCCCCAAAGTCCCACTCCCTTAATTTGTTATCTCTTTGAACACAGAATTCAGCTTCACTTACTTCCTGGTGCCCCTTCAATACTCAAATCATGTATTTTGTATTTTTTTTTTCCTTTCTCAACTTGCTCCTTTTTATTAAAATTCTCTTCATAAGAGTGAATTTTAGTAACCACACAACAGAATTTACACCAATTTGTTTTGAGACTGCCTTTTTCAAAGCAATTAATCTAAATCTCTTCACCTTAGCCTCAGGCAGACTTTTGGACAATGGCAAAAAGCAGCAACATTTTTTTTTTTCCCAAAATATCACAAAAACAGTCTTTAGGCCACATAATGAAATTCCTCTGCCCTGAACCATCTTGGGTCAGGTCGGAACAGCTCAAATCACTCTTGGTAACAAAGTCTTCCATATTCCCACTAAGATGTCCCATTAAGCCCCATTTAAAGCATCCCGGTGCTTTCCAAAGTCAAAGTACCAAATTCCACACTCTTCCAAACAAAAGCCTGGTCAGGCCTATCATAGCAATACCCCAGTCCCTGATACCAACTTCTGTATTAGTTAGGGATTTACTGCTATGAACAAACACCATAACAAAAGCAAGTCTCTCTCTCTCTCTCTCTCTCTCTCTCTCTCTCTCTGTGTGTGTGTGTGTGTGTGTGTGTTATTTAAAATGTTTAGTAACATTGGAAAATGTTACTAAAATTGGACATTTCCGTTCATCTTGAGTAGGATAACCCTCACAATATAATTTGGCAAATAAAGCACCCAGACATAATCTGCAAGCCAATGTCTCCACTATCCAAATAACCTATAAGATGATTAAAATAGAAGGCTACCAAGCAAATAGATCTACATCCAAATTTTTACTCTACTGTATAGAAACCTTTGAGACTTAGTACTTAAATACTATAAAGTCTTTTTCTTTTATTGGATAAATTTTTAAAACACATTTCAAATGCTATTTCCATTCCCAGTTTCCCCTCCAAAAACCTCCTATCCTATCTCCCTTCCCCATGCATTATGGGGGTGCTCACCCACCCCCCCACACACACCTGACTCCACACCCTGGCGTTCGTCTACATTGGGCCAATAAGCCTTCTCAGGACCAAGGTCCTCTCCTCCCATTGATGCCCAACAAGACCATCCTCTGCTACATGTGTAGCTGGAGCCATGTGTCTGTCCATGTGTGTCCTCTTTGGTTGGTGGTTTAGTCCCTGAGAGCTCTGGGGAATCTGGTGGTTATTATTGTTTTTCCTATGGGCTGCAAACACCTTCAGCTCCTTCAGTCTTTTCTCTAACTTCTCCACTGGGGTCCCTGGGCTCAGTCCAATGGTTAGCTGCAAGCATCTGCATCTGCATCAGTATGGCTCTGGCAGAGCCTCTCAGGGTTCTCTCTGGGTGGGATTTGGTTATGGAGAGCTGTGTCACAGGCTTCACTCCAGGGTGAAGATGGAGACTGGAAGGATCCTGACCACATACAGTTTTTAAAGTTCTCTTACCATCCTGTTGATAGAAATAATATGACAATTAAAACCATGGGTAATAGAGTTCTAGAGATTTGTGATACCACAATATGAATGAAGGTAACACTGCTCATACTCATATTTAAAACATTGTTTTTATTGGGAAACACTGTTGCTTTACTACCATTAGAAATAAATTAGAGGGGTTGACTAGTATCTCACAGAAGTCCTGCCTTTTCTGTCATCTGTGTTTCCAAATGAATATAGAGTTGCCAGGGTGCCTAACTCTTCCACACAGTTCTCTGGCTCTTCCTGACTTCTTACTGCTTGGAATTGTGGTAATGGGTGTACCCAGGCTTTTTCACATGCGTGTGTTGTTATGCTTTCTTTTAATGTATCCCCACTGTTCTCTACTGTTCTCCCACATCCTTGGTGAGATGACAAGAAATAGAAACTGGCTACATACATTTAGGGACAAAAACCCCGAATGAAAAGTTCCATTTTGACCTTGGCCAGAGTCAGGGAATGTTCTTGCTTTGGTCTTGACCAGACGTCAGAAAAGCCAGAATGGAGCTCTGCTTTCTCATGTGAGCACCCCTGCACGGAGGCGCTGCGCCAAAAACACCAGTGAAGGCACAAGACCAGTAGAGGAGCGGCTTTCAAACTGGATTTCTGGATTCTCATGGGTTGTGTTTATTCTCTAACTCTAGTCCAGTTTCTAAATGATTTTAGGGTTTCCACTCTTGAAGTAGGAATTTCACAGGAACCTTAGAGGCCATTGGGAGTGGAGGGCCTGCCTCTTAGACCCTTCCTCTCATTTCTCTGATGAGACTAGAAAGATTTGCCACTCTTGGCAAAGAGCTGGTCAAAATAACATGATGCCTCTGGCCCTGGGTGGAGATGTAGCATTTTTATCTGCTCCAAAGATTAGAAAGTTATATGCTGGTTCTTTTTTTTTTTTTTTTTTTTTTCTTAAGAGTTAATTCAGCTGGGCCTATCAATCCTTTGTCCAAAAAAACAGCTGCATGAAAGGTTGATTCATTTAATGCCTAGTGAAGGAGATGGAAAGGATAATTATCCCTGTCATGAGATGATACACGCTTCCTTCCCAGAATGCCTACACTGCCATGTGGCCTACCCTCCTGTTTAAGTTTCTCAGAAAGCATAACATTTCTCTCTACTTTTATTTCCTTTGAATATGGGCATATCTGAAGTCTGGCACACTTTCCCTGGTTCTGGGCTCTCTCTGAAGTTCTCCTTCCTTTTGCCGCATGGCTTTTTTCCTCTTTGCCAGAGACACTGCAGCATTTGTTTGCTCCCTCCGCTAGGCAGTCCCTGAAAATTACAGTGTGCCTACTCAGTTGATTTTGCTTTGAACTTCTAGGCATATTGTCTCAATATGCTGACTCTACTTTAAAATCTTTTTATTAATGACACTATGAACCCAGAGAAGAGACCCCAGATTCCCTAGTAACACATAGAACCCGATATGTTATTCCCCTGGTCGTGGTTTCTGCTTGTGTTGCTCGTCTGCAGGTGATAAGCTCTCCTCCTTCAGTGTCCGGTGTATTCCATTTCTCTACTCCAACTCTCTTACTCCCCATAGATCTTTCTCTTCATGGCCTCATTTACAGTCTCCCATCACTCCACACAGTTCTCACACACAAATAAAAACCTTTTTTTTTCTGATTCTGGCTCATTTAATTTGACAAAAAGATTTCCAGTTCCATCCATTTTGCCATTTCTCTTGATGACCAAACTGCCACATTCATCCACAATTTCCCTGCATTTTACCATCCACAGTTAAGCCTACCAGACACTAAAGCTACATATCCAACAGTCTGCCCTTGTGAGTTCCTCCTCTTAGCTCTTCCCTGAAACCACTGAGTTAAGGATCTGGTGTGGCACCCTGGACTTAGGAATCACTTCATTGCTATGCCCTCACACTGGCCCCATGAGAGACCCAGAACTGTGTGTGAAACAGGAGTCAGGGCAGGAGTTTCAGTTTCTTGGATGCTTCCCGTTAGTTTGAGTTTTCTATCTGCTTATCTCCATCAAGCCAAATGTGATCTCCCCCCATCAAAAATTAAAAAGTCAAGGACACTTGAATGCTATCTTGCACTTCTTCCTTGCCTTTCTCCAATATAACAAAAATAATCATCAAGCACAATACCCTGGTAGTATTTTCTTTTTTTCTTTCTCTAAAAAATATAAGCTTTAGTTCAATGAGTTTTTTTTTTTTCTTAAAATATTTTATTAGGTCTTTGAGAGTTTCGTACATATTCTGATCATACCCCCTAAGTTTTCCTAGATCCACTCCTTCCCTTCCCACTGGAATTTGTGCTTGTTTTTAAAATCCAGCAAAACCAATTGTGCTGCTCAAATATTCTTAGATATGTGGGACATTGATTCAAGAAATGCGAAAGCACCGTATTAAATGTGATTTTCAGAAGAGTGTACATAACCATACTGCTTCCTCCTTTAAATGTTTCCCTGGATCTCATTGCTGAGAGCTTCAAGAAAGGCTTGCCCTGAGTAACTATCTACTGCCCTTTGTATATCACCTACTGCCCAAAGCCCTGTCTCCAGGCTCTGCTAATCCCTCTCAGGACCAGAAAGGTCCCCTGTGCTCTCTGCCTGTCTTATTTGTTTTGGAAATCCTTCTTTCCTCTCCTCATTCTCTCTGTCCGTACTCATCCATAGTACTTGTGGTCATTATTTCAGTCATTTATGATCATATCCTCTTCTGATCTTCCCCATGTTCTCCTTTGGTCTGAAATGTCTTTCTTCCTTTCTTCTACAACACAGTCTTCATAATATGGAAGCCAAAGCAGCAGCCACTGGGCATCATTTGTCCCATTATACTGAAGAGTTTACTTTTTTGTTTGTTTTCTAATTAGTTATCCCCCAGACAAGTTATCTATGTGTGACAAGCCCTAGCTGTCCTGGGCTGACTTTGTAGACTTGGCTGGCCTCTAACTCATAGTGATCTGCCTGCCTCTGCCTCCCAAGTGCTGGGATTAAGGGCATATCCCACCATACCTGAACCTAGATTTATCTTTAAAAACATAGAAGTAGAAGGGAAACTGTTTGGGAGGAGGAAGAAGGCAGTGTTAGCAAGTGGGTGGGGAGGAGGGAGAGACAGTGTTGGGAGTGGGTGGGGAGGAGGGAGACAGTGTTGGGAGTGGATAGGGAGGAGGGAGAGACAGTGTTGGGAGTGGGTGGGGAGGAGGAAGAGACAGTGTTCGGAGTGGGTGGGGAGGAGGAAGACAGTGTTGGGAGTGAGTAGGGAGGAGGAGAGACATTGTTGGGAGTGAGTGGGGAGGAGGGAGAGACAGTGTTGGGAGTGGGTGGGGAGGAGGGAGAGACAGTGTTGGAAGTGAGTGGGGAGGAGGGAGAGACAGTGTTCGGAGTGGGTGGGGAGGAGGAAGACAGTGTTGGGAGTGAGTAGGGAGGAGGAGAGACAGTGTTGGGAGTGAGTGGGGAGAAGGGAGAGACAGTGTTGGGAGTGGGTGGGGAGGAGGGAGAGACAGTGTTGGAAGTGGGTGGGGAGGAGGGAGAGACAGTATGAGAAAGTAGGCTGAGAAAAGGAAGAGAATATGGGGAAGAGGGCAGGGAGGAGAAAGAGGACATTGTGGGGAAATGAGGGGTCTCTTACATTAATACTGGAAATATTCATCAATAAGTGGACATCATATAAACTTCTGTAGCCATCTTGTAAACACAGCAACAGCCATGGGCCAAGCAAAGCACAATGAATATGTCAGAAAGAAGTGGAGAGAATTTTTGGTCCTCACAAAAATTACTGAGCTACTGGTTACTGATCAGAGTGATCTTTCTTCTGGACTTACAAGAGACAGTATATTTCTGCATTGTTTAAGACTGTCTTGAATTGGGAGTTATTGTCAACCTAAACTCTTCTAAATACCTTATAACACACACACACACGTGTGTGTGTGTGTGTGTGTGTGTGCCTATGTATGTATGTATGTATGTATGTTTGTATGAATGCATGTCTACACAATACAATGTATATAAATGTAAACTTCAATATTATTAAAATATTTTGTTTTCTCTATATTTGGAATATGTTACCTAGTTCAATTTTAAAAATAACATGTAATAGCTATAGAAGTGGCTCAGCAATTAAGAGCACTAGCTGTTTCTACAGAAGACCCAAGGTTGATTCCCAGCACTCAAATGTCAGCTCATGATCTTCTCTGACTCCAGTTCCGAGGATCCAACTTTATCTACTGGCTTCCTGGTGCCAGGCATGCACTTGTTGAATAGGTATACATGCAGGCAAAACACTCATACATACAAAACAATAATTAAAATAAAAAATATACTAGCATCTTAAGAGTACACCTGAAAGCTCTAGAACATAAAGAAGCAAATAGGCACAAATGAGTAAACAGCAGGAAATAGTCAAATTTGGGGCTGAAATCAACCAAATAGAAACAAAGAACACGAAACAAAGAATCAACAAAACCAAAAGCTGGTTCTTTGAGAGAATTAACAAGATAGATAAACTCCTAGCCAAACTAATTAAAGGGTCCGGAGGCAGCATCCAAATTCACAAAATCAGAAATGAAAAGGGAGACACAACAGGAATGGAGGAAATTAAAAATATCATCAAATTCCACTACAAAAGCCTATACTCAACAAAACTGTAAAATCTAGAAGAAACAGATGTTTTTCTAGTCAGATACCACATACCAAAGTTAAATCAAGAGCAGGCAAACTATCTAAGCAGGCCCATATCTCATAAGGAAATATAAAAAGTCATTAACCCCCCCCCCCCAAAAAAAGCCTGGGGCCAGAAAACTTCAGTGCAGAATTCTACCAGACCTTCAAAGAAGAACTAATACCAATATTCCTCAAATTATTCCATAAAATAGAAACAGAAGGAACACTACCTAATTCATTCTATGAAGCCACAGTTAGTTTGATCCTAAGCCACACAAGGACACAACAACAAAATCTTCAGACAAATTTCACTTATTCAGATTGATGCAAAAATACTCAAAAAAAATTAGGTTTCATCCCAGGGATGCAAGAGTGGTCTAATATATACAATTCCATTAATGTAATCCATCAAACTCAAAAAATGTCTCATGATCATCTTCTGAGATGCAGAAAAAACATTTGACAAAATAAAACACCCCTTCATGTTTAAAGTATTGGAGGAATCAGGAATTCAAGGCCCATACCTAAACATAATAAAAGCAATTTACTGCAAACCAATAGCCAGTATCAAATTAAATGAAGAGATACTTGAAGCAATTCCACTTAAATCAGGGACAAGACAAGGATGCCCACTCTCCCCATATGTATTAAATATAGTACTTGAAGTGCTAGCTAGAACAATAAGACAACAAAAAGAGTTTAAGGGGATACAAACTGGCAAAAAAGAAATAAAGGTATCACTATTTGCAGACGATATGATAGTATACATAAGCAACACCGAAAATTCTACCAGAGGAACTCTCCAGCTAATAAACGACTTCCACAAAATGGCCAGATATAAAATTAATGCAAATAAATCAGTCCCTTTCTTTATACAAATGATAAAGGGACTCAGAAAGAAATTAGAGAAACAACTCCCCTCATAATAGCCACAAATAATATAAAGTATCTTGGGGTAACTCTAACCAAACAAGTGAAAGATCTCTATGACAACTTCAAGTGTCTCAAGAAATAAATAGAAGAAAATCTCAGAAAATAGAGACATTTTCCATGCCCATGGATTGGTAGAATTAACATAGTAAAATGACCATCCTACCAAAGGCAATCTACAGATTCAGTGCAATCCCCATCAAAATCCAACACAATTCTTCAAAGACATGGAAAGAGCAATTCTCAAATTCATCACCATCCCTGACCTCAAGCTGCACTACAGAGCACTATCTATAAAAACTTCATGGTATTGGTACAGAGACAGACAGGCTGATCAATGGAATAGAATTGAAGACCTAGAGATAAAACCACACACCTATGCACACTTGATCTTTGACAAAGAAGCCAAAAATATATAATGGAAAAAAGAAAGCATCTTCAATAAATGGTGCTGGTCTAACTGGCAGTTTGTATGTATAATAATTAAAATACATCCATATTTATCATGTTGCCCAAAGCTTAAGTCCAAGTAGATCAAGGACCTCAACATAAAATAAGATACAACAAATCTAATAGAAGAGAAAGTGGGAAACAGCCTTACACTCATTGGCACATGGGGAAGTTTTCTAAACAGAACTCCAATGGCTCACACTCTAAGATTAAGAACTGATAAATGGAATCTCATGACACTGGAAAGCGTTTGTAAGACAAAGAAAATAGTGGATAGGACACAATGGCAACCTGCAGATGGGAAAAAAAATCTTCACCAAACCCATTAAACCTATACAGGGCTAATATCTAAAATGTATAAGGAACTCAAAAAGGTAACCACCAAAAAATTAAATAAATAACGCGATCAAAAAATGGCAAATAGAAGTAAACAGAATTCACAACAGACAAATCTTAAATGGCTGAGAAGCACTTAAAGAAATGTTCAAAGTCCTTAGTGATCAGAGCAATGCAAATCAAAACAACCCTGAGATTCCACCTTACACCAATCAGAATGACTAAAATCAAAACCTCAGGTGACAACACATGTTGGCAAGGATGTGGGGAAAGAGGAACACTCCTCCATTGCTGGTGGGATTTCAAACTGGTACAACCACTCTGCAAATCAATCTGTACATTCTTCAGAAAATTGGAAATAGATCTACCTGAAGATACAGCAATACCACTCTTGGGCATGTACCCAAAAGATGTCCCTCATTGCCACAGGGGCACATGTTCCGCTATGTTCATAGTGGCCTTGTTTGTGATAGCCAGAAGTTGGAAACAACACAGATGTCCCATGACAGAAGAATGGATACAGAAAATGTGGTTCATTTACACAATGGAATACGCCTCAGCTTTTAAGAACAAGGACATCTGAGTTTTGAAGCAAAGGATGAAACTAAAGATATCATCCTGAGTGAGATAACTCAGGCCCAAAAGGACATGCATAGTGTGTACTCACTGTGTACAGAATATCCAGGAGACAGTCTACAGAGCCCAAAGGGTTAACAAGCTGAAGGGCCCAAGTGAAGATTCCTCAATCCCACTTGGGAGGAAGATGAAAGCAATTGCAAGATGGGGGAAGGAGGGACATAGGTGGAACAGAAGACAGGGCTGGAAGAGGGTAACATGATTACATATTGGGTGGTGGGGGAAAGACTGAAGCTCAGAGGGTCAGCAGAAAGAATGGAAACTGGTAACCTTATGAGGTAGAAGGCAGGGGGACCCTAGAATTTACCAGATTCCTGTGAGATAAGAGATTCTCAGGACTCAAAGAGAGGGACCTTATTAGATGAAATGCCCTACAGTGCAGGGAGGGAACTTGTAGGACCCACCTCCAGCAGAAAGACAGGGTGTCAAGTGAGGGATCCCACACTCAAAATTCTGACCCATAATTGTTCCTGTCTGAAAGAACTACAGGGACAAAAAATGGAGACAAGCCTTAGGAAAAGGAGGTCCAGCGACAGACCCAAAGTGGAATCCTGTTTAATGGGAGTCCCCAAGGCTAGACACTATTACTGGGGCTAGGGTGTGCTCACAAAAATAGGCCTGTCGTGACTGCTGTCCAAAAGACCCAATAAGCATTTGAAAGAGTCAGATGCAGATATTTATACCCAACCAATGGACAGAAGCTAGTGACCTCTGTGTTTGAATTAGGGAGAAGCTAGAAGAAGCTGAGGAGGAGACCCTGTAGGAGGACCAGCAGTCTCAATCAACGTGGACCCTCAAGATCTCTCAGACACTGGACCACCAAAAGGGCAGCATACACTAGCTAATATGAGGTCCCCAACACATACACAGCAGAGGACTCTGGCTCTGGGCTCAGTTAGAGAAGATGCACCTAATCCTCAAGAGACTGGAAGCCCCAGGCAGTGGGAAGGTCTGGTTGGGTGGAGGTTTGGGGGCTAGGGGACATCCTGGTGGAGATGGGGAAGGAGATATGGGATGTGGGACATTCAGAGGGTGGACTGGGAGGGGGATAAAATCTGGAATTAAACAATAATATAAAATTTTTAAAAATTAAAGTAAAATATAAAAATAACATTACTATGCTTGTAGATCTAAATGTTTTTATTTGATTTCTTCATATAACATTTCAGGAGCAAAATCAAGAGGAAGACCAACTTTGCCAAATTTAACAGACTTTCGCGCATCAGGCAGGCTCCAGAACCAGTGTCAGGGAGCTGTGAGTGTGAGCAGATGTACAATAGGAAAAACATCAGGCAGGCTCCAGACCAGTGTCAGGGAGCTATGAGTGTGAGCAGTACAGGTGTACAATAGGAAAAGGAAGTGACACAGAGGGGTCTTGATTGGCCCCAGTTCTATCTTTACAATATTTGGTGCACAGTCTTATCAGTTATCATTATTGGCTACAATATATACCTTGAATTAGGCTTCTAGTTTCTTACCATAATAAGTTAATGTCCAATTTAATTATATAGGCACAACAGAGTTAGCCTCAGGCAAAACTTTGCTTAATTTAATATAAAAAATCAGAAGCACCCATCTGGTCAGGGCCCTTTTACAGAGAGTGCATTTAGTTTTCATTTCTAATCATCCTTAGGAATAAAACCAGATATTACGATTATGTTTTAGAAAGGTTTAAAGACTGGTGAGTAGAAGATCTGGGCAGCCAGGGAGCAGAGAGATCTCTGCGGAGTGCGCACAGAAAGCGCGCCCCCACCCTGCCTGATCCAGGGACCAGGAACACAGCATTGGAACCTTTTTTCCACCAGGTGACTTTGGGGCTCAGAACAGGGCTCGACCAATCTGACACCTGGACCAGTGGAGATTCAGGGGCACAGACCAGATACAAGGGAAAGGCAAGAACATATCACTGACAACGAGATGGCAAGAGGAAAGCGAAAGAGTATATCCCAAGGAAACCAAGACAACCTGGCAACACCAGAACCCAGCTCTCCCATAACAGCAAACATTGGAATGCCAAACGCTCCAGAAAAAGAAGACTCAGACCTAAAATCATACCTCAAGATGCTGACAGAGATACTTAAACAAGAACGGAAGGAAAAGCAAAAAGAATCAAAAGCCCTTAAAGAGGAAACAAGAAAAACACTCAAAGAACTAGAGGAAAACAGAATCAAAGAGATGAAGGAATGGAAGAGGGAATTTAAAATGGAAATTGACACAATAAAGAAAACACTAAAAGAGATAACCCTAGAGGTAGAACACATAAAAAAGAAATCAGGAGTCACAGAAGCAAGCATTTCCAATAGACTACAAGAGATGGAAGAGAGAATCTCGGGGGCAGAAGACAACATTGTAAACATAGACAAAACAGCCAGAGAAGATGCAAAAATCAAAAAGCTCTTAACCCAAAATGTTCAGGCGATCCAGGACACAATGAGAAGACCGAACCTAAGGATAATAGGAATAGAAGAGGGAGAAGAGTATCAACTAAGAGGCACAGTAAATATCTTCAACAAAATCGGAGAAGAAAACTTACCTACCCTTAAGAATGAGATGACCACGAGCATAAAAGAAGCCTTCAGAACTCCAAATAGGTTGAACCAGAAAAGAAATACCCCTCCCCCGACACATAATAGTCAAAACACCAAGTGCCCAAAGCAAAGAAAGAATACTAAAAGCAGTAAGGGAAAAAGGTCAGGTAACATATAAAGGCAGACCAATCAGAATCACACCCGATTTCTCAACAGAGATTATGAAAGCTAGAAGAGCCTGGACAGACATCATGCAGACCCTAAGAGAGCACAAGTGCCAGCCCAAGCTGCTATACCCAGCAAAACTATCAATCACCATAGAGGGAGAGATGAAGATATTTCAAGACAAATCTAAATTTACACAATATCTGACCACAAACCCAGCACTACAATGAATTATAGGTGGAAAACCCAATACAATGAGGGGAACTATATCCTAGTAAAAAGAAGAAAACTCCTAAGCAAGAAAACCAAAAGAAGAAAAAGACACAGACACAACTCAACCTACAAAAGCAATAATAGAAGGAAACAGAAACAACTATTCCTTGATATCTATTAACATAAATGCACTCAACTCCCCAATAAAGAGACATAGGCTATCAGACTGGACACATAAACAAAATCCAGCATTTTGCTGCATACAGGAAACTCATCTCAGAGACAAAGACAGACACTATCTCAGAGTAAAAGGGTGGGAAAAAAACTTCCAAGCAAACAGCCCCAAGAAGCAAGCTAGAATGGTTATTCTAATATCGAATAAAGTAAATTTCCAACCAAAAGTTATCAAAAAAGATAAGGAAGGACACTTTTTACTCATTACTGGAGAAATCTGTCAGGAGGAACTCTCAATCCTTAACATATATGCTCCAAATACAAAAGCACCCACATTCATAAAAGAAACCTGACTAAAGCTCAAAAATACATTTCACCCCACACAATAATAGTCTGAGACTTTAATACCTCACTCTCTCCAATGGACAGATCATGGAAACAGAAACTGAACAAGGACACTGTAAAACTAGCAGAGACTTTGAAACAACTAGAATTAATAGATATCTACAGAACATATCATCCTAAAGTAAAAGAATACACCTTCTTCTCAACACCCCATAATACCTTCTCGAAAATTGACCACATAATTGGACACAGAACGAGCCTCAATCGATATAAGAAGATTGAAATACTCCCATGCATCCTCTCAGATCACCATGGTCTAAGGCTGGTCTTTAACAACAACAAAGACAAAAAAAAGCCCACATACACATGGAAACTAGACAATGCTCTGTTAAGCAATAGCAGGGTCAAAGAAGAAATAAAGAAAGAAATTAAGGATTTTCTAGAATTCAATGAAAACGAAAAAACAACATAGCCAAACCTATGGGATGCAATGAAAGCAGTACTGAGAGGAAAACTCATAGCCCTAAGTGCTTCCAAAAAGAAACTGGAGAGAGCATACATCAGCAACTTGACAGCACAGCTAAAAGCCCTAGAACAAAAGGAAGCAGATACACCCAAGAAGAGTAGACGGCAAGAAATAATCAAAATTAGGGCAGAAATGGACCAAATAGAAACAAAAAGAACCACTGAAAAAATTAACAAAACCAAGAGCTGGTTGTTTGAGAAAATCAACAAGATTGATAAACCCCTAGCCAGACTAACTAGAGGGCAAAGAGAGAGTATACAAATTAACAAAATCAGAAAGGAAAGTGGAAACATAAGAACTGAAACTGAGGAAATTCAAGAAATCATCAGATCCTACTACAAAAACCTATATTCCACAAAGTTGGAAAATCTGGAGGAAATGGATGAATTCCTAGACAGATACAAGATCCTAAAGTTAAACCAGGACCAAGTAAACCATCTAAATAACCCCATAACACCTAAAGAAATAGAAGAAGTCATCAAAAGCCTCCCAACCGAACAAAAACCCAGGTCCAGACGGGTTCAGTGCAGAATTTTATCAGACATTTATTACGGACATAACACCAATACTCTCCAAAATATTCCACAATATAGAATCAGATGGAATACTACCTAACTCATTTTTTGAGGCTACAATAACCCTCATTCCTAAAACACATAAAGAACCTACAAGGAAAGAGAACTTCAGACCAATCTCACTTATGAACATTGATGCAAAAATACTCAACAAAATCCTTGCAAACCGAATCCAGGAACACATCAAAACAATCATTCATCATGACCAAGTAGGCTTCATTTCTGGGATGCAGGGATGGTTTAATATAAGGAAATCCATCAATGTAATCCACCATATAAACAAACTCAAAGAACAAAATCACATGGTCATCTCACTAGATGCTGAGAAAGCATTTGACAAAATTCAACACCCCTTCATGTCAAAAGTCCTGGAAAGAACAGGAATCCAAGGTCCATACCTAAACATAATAAAAGCAATATACAGCAAACCAACAGCCAACATCAAACTTAATGGTGGGAAACTTGAAGCAATCCCACTAAAATCAGGGACTTGACAAGGCTGCCCACTCTCCCCCTATCTATTCAACATAGTACTGGAAGTCCTGGCTGGAGCAATTAGACAGCAAATGGAGATGAAGAAGATACAAATCAGAAAGGTAGAGGTAAAAACATCACTCTTTGCAGATGACATGATAGTGTACTTAAGTGACCCCAAGAATTCCACCAGAGAACTCCTACAGCTGATAAACAAGTTCAGCAAAGTGGCTGGATATAAAATTAACTCAAACAAATCAGTAGCCTTTCTATACTCAAAGTAAAAACATGTGGAGAAAGAAATTAGGGAAAAGATACCCTTCACAATAGTCACAAAAACTATGAAATACCTTGGTGTGACTCTAACTAAGCAAGTGAAGGACCTGTATGACAAGAACTTCAAACCTCTAAAGAAGGAAATTGAGGAGGATCTCAGAAAATGGATAGAGCTCCCATGCTCATGGATTGGAAGGATCAACATTTTAAAAATGGCCATCCTACCAGAAGCAATCTACAGATTCAATGCAATCCCCATCAAAATTCCAACCCAGTTCTTCATTGAGTTTAAAATATCAATGTGCAATTTCATATGGAATAACAAAAAACCTAGAATAGCGAAATCCATCCTCAACAACAAGAAAATATCTGCCAGAATCACTATCCCTGACCTAAAGCTATATTACAAGGCAATTGTGCTGAAAACTGCATGGTACTGGTACCGAAATAGGCAAGTGGATCAATGGAATAGACTAGAAGATCCAGAAATGAGCCCTCACGTATATGGTCACCTGATTTTTGTCAAAGGAGCCGTAAACATTCAATGGAAACAAGACAGCCTATTCAACAAATGGTGCTGGTCCAAATGGCACTAAGCATGCAAAAGAATGAAAATAGACCCGTTCTTATCTCCTTGTACAAAGCTCAAGTGTAAGTGGATCAAAGATCTCCACATTAAACCAGATACATTGAAACTATTAGATGAGAACGTAGGGAAAACCTTAGAACACATAGGCACAGGAGAAAATTTTCTGAACAAAACACCAATGGCTCAAGCTCTAAGGTCAAAGATTAACAAATGGGACTTAATGAGATTGCAAAGTTTCTGTAAGGCTAAGGACATTGTCATGAAAACAAAACAGCAGCCAACAGAATGGGAAAAGATCTTTACCAACTCCACATCAGATAAAGGCCTAATAACCAAGGTATACAAAGAACTCAAAAAGCTAAACACCAGAGAATCAAACAACCCTATTAAAAAATGGGGTACAGAGCTAAACAAAATGTTCTCAATTGAGGAATAACGAATGGCTGAGAAACCTCTGAGGAAGTGCTGGACATCCTTAGCCATCAGGGAAATGCAAATCAAAACAACCCTGAGATTCCACCTCACACCAGTCAGATTGGCCAAGATTTAAAACTCAGATGACAGCAGATGCTGGCAAGGTTGTGGAGAAAGAGGAACACTTCTCCACTGTTGGTGGGGTTGTAAACTGATACAACTACTCTGAAAATCAGTCTGGCGATACCTCAGAAAATTGGACATAGTGCTACCTGAAGACACAGCTATTCCACTTCTGGGCATATACCTCAGAGACACTTTAATATACAACAAAGATACATGCACCACAATGTTCATAGCAGCTCTATTTATAATAGCCAGAAGCTGGAAAGAACCCAGATGTCCTTCAGAAGATGAATGGATACAAAAATTGTGGTACATTTACACAATGGAATACTACTCAGCCACCAGAAACAATGACTTAACCAAATTCTTAAGAAAATGGCTGCATCTAGTGAATATCATCCTGAGTGAGATAACCCAGTCACAAAAGAACAGACATAATGTGCAGTCACTGATAGTGGGATGCTAACCCCAGAGGCTCGGACTGCTCCAGAAACAACTCACAGACTGTGTGAAGTTCAAAAAAGAAAAGAAAAGAAAACAAAGAAAAAAAAAGTCATGCTCAATCCTTACACACCAAGAACACATTGACAAATTCCGGGTTACACAATTGTATTTGTATACATTTATGCAAAAATGTTTAAAATTTTTTTATCTTTGTTTTTTAAAATAAAGTCTAAAAAATAAATAAGATTATGTTTTAGTGTATCTGTTGACGAAAACAACATTTTCATTTTATTATTAGTGATAATTAACAATGTTGATTGCTAAACCATTATTTCTGGGAGTCCTTGTCTAACTAGAACCACAAAGAAAAAATAAAGTGTTTCAAGTGTTTAACTTTTAACTTTTTGGCTTAGTTACCAAATATAAAGGTATGATAAGTAGTTTGAGTCAAAAAGTAGCTTGTGAGCATCTTTTCATGTAAGGATCTCATGAGCTCATCATAGCTGAGAATTTGCTATAAGAAAGATGCTTTAGACATTGGTAGGAGCTTTTTTTATATATTCAACACATAGGCTGAGCTGGACGTGAGAAAGAACTAGCACACTATACCTCTTATTTAGATTGGGGTATTTGCGAAAGGAGTTAATGTTTACAAAATTTTACTGCTACAGTTGTATTTGCATTTAGCCCTTCATGTATACACATCCTGCGTTGATCACTGTCTGTCTGTCACCTTTTAGTCATGGGTCTTTTTGAGCTTCAATCTTCTCATTTTGAAAATGGAAATAATTTGTATTTCTCCTGTAAGCCTACATTCCAATGTCTTCCCCAAGACAGTATCTATGGGCAGATAATGTATTTTTATCTGATATGTTCTGCTAAGTTGAACAAGACACATGAGCTCCAAGCACACTAAGGAGATAATATACCAGACAAGAATGTGTCCGTATATATGATCAAATTCCAGTCGCTGTCACAAATCCTTCCTTGGAGGGACCCTGGTTTGTTTTGTTTGGGCCAGGTCCAGAAGTTTTGGTCAAACTTCTGCTCTGGCTGGAAAGAGATGACTGTTCAATGGACTGAACTCTGTGATGGAGGCAGCTTTTCTGGACCTTTAGCAGCAGAACTTCTTTGCATTAATGTTTTACTAGGTGTACTTTCTTGTATGACAGGGAAGCACTATATCCTATGAGTGGAAATGTAGCTAACTACCCTAGACACAGCTCTAGACTTGGGAACCATTTCCCTGGCTGCCAACACATAACTGCAAACAGGAGCTTGGGTGTTCCCTACTTTGTTAGCATTTCTAGGTTATCACACCTGACCAGGTTCAAGCTGCAGTTAGCCTGGGATTTCCCAGGATCATCTTTTGCCAAAGGGGTGGAAGCCACATACTCTATTACTGAGGCACTGCAGAAGTATGCAGTTAAAAGATATTCTTGAGGAATGGATCCAGACAGTTGCCTCAGTAACTAAATGTTTCTACTAACAATGCAGATTTTTCTCAGGCCTTTATAGCCTCCTCAGAAAACTGCTGTTTCCAGTTTGAGTCCCACCTTCTTAACTCAGTGACAGTATTGTCAGGGTCTGATGACATCATGTAGTCACATTTTCCTGTGTTCTTATGCTGTCTTGGCTAGTTGAAGGTAATGGCCAAATCCAGAGTTCCCTGGGAACAGAGCCAAGAGACATTTAGCTACTTAGCCAGACTTATTGTCCCTGGGAGCAGATCTGGAAAATGCTGTGAAGGATCTGTGGCCAAAACCACATAATCAGATTGTGTTGTGAAAAACGCCTTTCACAAGACATTAGGAAAAACATAACATGTAGGTAACCTTTTAACAGGGTAGTCATGAGTGGTTAGGAAAACAAAAGGATAGATTAGAAAATTGTTCAAAGTTACTTTTAAAATTAATCAAATCAGGCAATTGCTTTTCACACAGTAGAGCTTTCAATAAATCTCTTTAGGATGCAAATCTGAGACTACTCTATGCTCTAACAGGTACTGTCATGCTTACCCTGTGGGTACAGAATTATTACAAGACAAGTGTACTGAGCTCAGTTTTTAGGGCAAATGTGGATACGATGTGAGTGCAACTAAAAACTCACCCTATTGCAAATGAGATTATACTTTAAAACGCCACCGAAAACTGGGAACAACAAAGCAAAGAGTGTGTGTCTGCTCCATCGCAAGCTCTGCATTTCTGTGCTGAGAACACTGAGTGTAATGTCAAGGCTGTGGTGTGAACTGTTACCTGTTAATTTGCGTACCACTGATATACATATATTTCACGTCTGTCAGATAATCTGGACAGCCTCATAGGAGGGAAATACTACAATTGAGAGCATCCTGCATTTTTCAGAGAGTATCTTACTGAAGTATTTCAATATGTAATGCGGTAGATTATATTTCAATTTTCTACCTATTTAGAGTTTTAAGTGATAACAAAGATAAATTTGCTGCAAACCATCCATTCTAATGCACTTTCTCCCAATGACTTTACAAAGCCCATCTAGACACAAATAAACTAAATTCAGTACTAATTTCATTGCTTGAACCCCACTCAAGGATGAACGAAAGAGGTGACATTTCCTTGGATGTCCTGCAGTATGTGTCTTAGACCTCAATGGCCACGTAGGTGAGATTTCACCTTTTGTCACATTCTAGGCATACCATGACTTGTCTATCACCACTTAAAGCTTAATTTCCTCCTATTTATCAAACTGGTAGTAGTCAAGTCTTATATTTTTAAAACAGACTTTTGATTACTTTTAATGGATTTTATCATGTTACAATGTTAATAATTGCTGTTAGGATGAATGACAGAACAAATATAATGTATTGGGGTTTAGACTTCTACTTCTTATAATTAATATGCAAATAGAAAGCTGTTAAAATTGCACTTGGGGTAATTATAAATTATTCACTCAGATATGGTAGCATAAAAGAATTTTAGTCACCTCCCCATTAAACTTAAGTTGCTGCAGGGCCACATCCCTGACCTAATGAAGGTAGAAGAAAACTTCTGAGATACACTCCTTCACAGCAGTGCAGAAGGGCTCAGAGGTACTCCTGTGCAGTGCTGCACAAGGACTTCTTGGTAATTTAAGACTCACTTTGCTATTCAAATTGAAAATTGGTGCCCCCAGGGCTCAGGAAAATGTGACAGTCTCACTAAGTGTTAGGGAAGAACTGTGGTTTCCTGTGTTCCTGCCACTCCAGTAGAGCCTGTAACCCAAGGACTATATACCACTACCAAATGCAATGCATTTGAAATTGAACCTATGAAATAAATAGATTTTAGGTCAAGGTAGAAAGAAATGGAACAGAAAACACTAGTCTTTGCTTTTGTATATAGAAAGCAAATTCATTGATAATTTCACCCAGACCAGAGTTCCTAAATCAAACTTTTGTACGAACAATTTTTGGTACAAACTTTTGTGCAAATTTATAATAAAGTAAAAATTCAGAAACCCACAATTAATCATTATGACATAAAACTGATGCCTTTCAAAAATGTGAAAACACTTTAATTTATAGTTTCTACACATCTTATGTAAGAAATAATTTCATTTAGCTATGAGTACAATACATTTGATTAACAAAATTCCAATTTATAAAATTGAAGTAAATAAATGCAGAAATATAATCATTGTCAAATTATAAAATAAAGGTAGCATTGTTGAGATATCATATTTGTTTTCTTAGATACATTTTGTTATGTTTAGTAATGCTTATAATTTTTAAAACAGTGGGGTATTGAGATTTGAACACAATGACCAAAAGCCACTGGAACTTCACATTCATAAATACAGCCACCATGAATCCATAAGTGAATGCTGATATTGTAAAAAATATATATATATAAAATGATTGTAATATAACCATCTAACCTTAACACAGAGTTTTGAGACCACTATTGAATCTGCTAATTCACTTTGAAATAGAAGCAGTCACTGTTCTGTAATACATGACATGTCTTTGTATATTAATGATTTGAAATTTCATTAGTGTAAAAATATACCAAAGTAAATATAAAAGGAGATACTTATTTACAAAACAATATTGTATACATATATAAATGCAACTGTTTCAGAGTCTTTTTTACAATATTGATAGAACCAGTCATTTCCAATATTTTACCACAAAACTGCCATGTGACAAAGGCAGACCATGACTTTGAAATTTAGATCAAATTGAATACTGTTTGGCTGCCCTTTTAAGACAAAGCAGTCACTCCCACTGTGTTGGAGAATTGAAAGTTGACCTCTAGGGGGGAAAAAAAAAGATTCTTCTTTCCTTAAAGAAAACACATTACACACTTAGTGCTGTGTGGAGATGCAACTGGAAGGGAGAGAATCTTACTTTTTAGAGAGTGTTCTATTCGAGGAGCTCAGTAGGAGCCATTCAGCATTGCATTAGCACCGTTTCCATAGACTGTCCAATTATAGTAGAAATGGAAATGTATGTATGAGGCCCATTCCTACTTTTCGGAATTTTATCTCACCAAGTATACAATACAAATATAAGTGTACATGATGTTTTTAAATGATAGAAATCCTACACTTTACAAAGGCTATATATAGGTTTTTCTGTAAATAGTAAGTGAGACTGTTAGGAAATAAGACTTTACCTTTTAATCATACCCCTTAATTCAGCAGACCACAAGGGAGTGTGCTCTCCTTCCCTTGCTTAGATTGTAGTTGTGATATACAAATATGAACATAAATGTAATTTGATCTCCTCCTAGTTCAAAAACTCTGGAAATCATAAACCATCCTATACTATGGTTTATTTTGATGGTTAGATGGCAACCATTACATCTATTCTCTCCTTTAGTTCATACACTGTAGCTGTGCTTACATTACTCTAGCATACTCAAGGCCTACAGCCTGTGGTACATACATTCACAGTTTTGAAATTGAGGGGAAGACCTTCCGTGATTTGAGAAGTTTTATTCTAATGCAAAGCTCATGAGCACCCACACCGGTCTACTACCATGGCTGGAATTTTCCCATATATTATTTGTTCTTTGCCATTAAAATATAGCATATTAATGGGAGACATTTTTGTTGGAGTGCAGCAAGGGCCTGCGGAGCCTCTGGGGTTTGCTTGGTGCACAAGGTGAGTATGTGGATATTTCTGTAAAAACACAAATTCACACTCTCCAGAGCAGTAATTAGCCTTATATCTTTTGGGTGCGATAATCCAGTCCCATCCAAAGGCTTCAAAATCAACTGTGAGGGGGTAGCGGCAGCACCGTGACTCCGTGGAGTGCTCATCACAGTCAAGCCCAAAGTCTCTCCGGGATCTCTTGGGTGTGTCTGTTACTTTGACTTCTAAAAAGGGATTCTGTATGAAAAGAAAGGCACAATTGTGTTAATGGAGCCTGAAATCCTACCTACTTTAAAAGCAAAGAAAAAAAAAATAGCCATCACTTTTTTTTATAAGAACTACAGTATTAGGGAATTTTTATATACGCCAGGCTTCATTTTTTCCCACTTGTGACCCCAAAGAATCTGACAGCATCAGGCATTTTCCTGTGGTCAGTCCCTTTGTACCTTTAAGAGTTTTGTTTCTTTTCATACTATTACCAGACATAATAGCACATAATAGCTGAGCAGATGCTTGGGAAATATGTGTAAGTTGAAAGATAAGGAAGGTGGGCAGGCCGGTGAGAGGACTGAGCCCCCTCTGTGCATCACTGCTGGCTGCATGTCAGCTGCAGGTGACTCATGACTCTAAGAGGGATGGGAGCTCATCTGGTCTCTCTTCCCTAGAAATGTGAAAATTAAGTCAGAGCACAATAGCTTCTTCTGAACATTATGTGGATTACAGTGGCAAGAAGGAGGTTAACATGAGAACAGTGGCCGTATGTGCTGAAAGAGAATCCTTAAAGAAGCCAAGAGGAGGTTTGTAAGAAGTGATGAACTGGGTGTGAACAGGGTCTGCCTCTCATATGCAAAGTCCTGGTTCAATCCTCAGGACCACGGCAGAAGGAGTAGAAGAAAGAGGAAGAGAGAATTTGCTTGCACTATGACAGCTTCAGTCTCCCAGTGCATTTAGGACCATTTCCTTCTAGAAAGAAGACTAATGAATATCATATTAACCACCTTGTAAATAATTAAAATCCATTAGCAATCTCAGTAATTAAAATACTATTTATGAGAAAGAACATTCTTAAATAGTTGATAGCAATTTTATCTTTTATCCTGAGACTATATTGTCAAAGAGAACACCATTTGTAGAGTGCAGTGTTTAAGTAAAATATATAAATAAAATAGAACATTTAGAAAATTGTAGTACTTCAAACAATAGGTTCCACTCACAACAGACCTTATTTCCAGACTACATATTCCTAAATCCAATCAAAAAATTAAAAGGGTAAACATGCTTATTATTTCCAAGTACAATATTTTGGTGTAAATTATGACAATGGATAAAAATAACAATATGTTCACGTTAAGTTTTTGAAAGCAGAAGTAAGTCAAAGTAACACTAAACAGTAACTCAGGTTTATAGAGGGGTTAAATAATTTTATTAATTTTTTATAATAGATGAGGTCTTGTCATATCACTGACTCACTATTTAATTAATTGGCAATGCCTAAGAAATTCCTCTGCAAGTGTGCTAAAGAAGTCCAGAGATAAGCTAGGAGGCAGAGGTTAGCTTACTTAGAAATTACAGTTTTATTGGCAATATTTCACAATGTAATCTACATACATATCATGGCTTCAACATTCTGTAAGTACTGAACATATTTATTAGAAGTGTTGAGTAGAATATATTTAATCAAGTATGTCTATACATATAAGGATATTTTGATACTTTTTATTTGTGTGAAGCCAACATTTTTCAATGCAAAGCATAGGAAAGAAATAAAATGGGAGGGAAAGGTTTTAATTTGTTGGGTAGAAACTAGAATCTTCAATTACATAGAAACTGTGTAGTTATGCATAATTATGTATCTTACAATGAAAAGGACATTACACATAATTCCCGGTAAGAATCTCCTTATGGAACTAAGAACATGATGTAATTGTTTTTCTGTCTTCATGCTAAGTAAGAGCATCAAGGGGGTGCCTCATGGGACATGAGATTGGCACCTACTGGTTTGGGTACAGACCTTCCTTTGGAGTAAGATACTTTGTCTGGCTTATGAGCATAGAAAATAGTATTTTATTTTTCACTATGACCATTCATATCAGGAATAAAAATGTAACATGTTGTTAGAATGTTACTTTCAGTTACCACTTACCAGCCCATCTTCTCCCGGTCCTGGGAAGGTTACAGCAAGATCATGCCCATTCTCATCCAAAGCTTTGATTTCAATGCCTAAGTTGGATTCAGGCTGTTTGAGCCAGTTTTGCAACACTGTCTTCACATCAATGCTCTGCCAAATACCAGTGCCTGGGCTCATGTCAAGTTTCAGAGATCGGATTCCGGTATACCTTGTACCGTCTTTCATGGGTTTGATGAGTCTCAGGATTTGCACAAACACTGTTGTAGGAGTCTTGACGGGTCTTAGATATATCCACAGTTGGGCTTTCACTACTTTGTTGTACTGTATTTTAGAGCTAAATTTAAAAAAGCAACATTTGGGCTTTCCATCTGCTTGCATGAGAAAGTCAGCTGCAAAGGAATAAGAAGAGAATGGTTGACATTAGGCCCCATCAAAACACAGAGGAAATCACTCCTTAATATCAGCTGTTGGGGTAGTGTGTGTGTAGGGGGTCTTTTAAAATAAAATATTATGTGGAACTTCATTCATGGTTCAGAAGAAATATCAGAGAAAATAGTTGCTCCATCTTTTTAGAATTTTTTAGACCTCTGGTTTTCACCTGTTTATGGAGATTCTAGTCTCCTTCCAGAGAAATATGGGCTAAGGGATATTTTTTCAAAAGAATGAGCTGCACATGAAGTTTGCAAGTGATGATGATTAGAGACTGAGAGACACTGAGCCGGAACATCCACTTAGAATTCTTTGGGAATCTGAGCAGTTACACTCACTGAGCAGCTGTACCAGTCAGTCTGGGGGAAGAAACCCTTCCCCCAGGCCTCAATTACCTGGGGATGAGACACAGGGAGTGATTTAACCAACCTCAGAAATGGCAAACAATATAATACATCTGTGATACTTGGGCTCTGGAAGAACCATTCAAAGGAACAACATGAAGCCTCTAATTAGCCAAAAAAAAAAAAAAAAAAAAAAAAAAAAAATCAGATATCATGTTCAAGTGGTCAGAAAACAGTGGCCTTGAAGCCAGCCTCTCACTGCAAGTTCAGCACTAACAATTGCTTTTCTTTGGAGTTTTCCAAACCCCATGTGAATAAAAGGAGACTTTCTCCTGAACTGTTTGGTCCAAGAGTCATAAACGAAAATTGTTTGCTGTATTGTAAGCCGATTAATTAGTAAAGGGCTGATTTGAAACCGTGTCATGTCTGGTTTTAAGTATTTAAAACCTGGCATTAAAGCAAGATCTCAGACACATGGCACAGAAAGCTTTTGTGTCCTGCCTGCTCTCTAAGGCTACCTGTCAGAGAACTCGGATAAGAACTGCCCGGAATGTATGATGTCTCAAAAGCAACACTGCAGTTATAGCGTTTCCCCCCATAAAAAATTCAATCTTTGAGAAGGTTATAGATCACTGTTTCTGCCTGGAAGTGCACAGGCAGGACGCTCTCAGTGATGAACCAGCGCAAGCCGCATTCACGCCATGACGTCCCAATTAAAACGCTTATTTCCCAAACATTTTCTGATACTATTTCCTGAGTATTATTTGCTATGCTTGCTTTACCAGGGCTCGCGCTAATGCACTTAATATTTATTTTCCTCAACTTTCCCAGTGCAACAGCTTTCACAATTAGTATTTTAATTTGTAAGGAGCATAAAAGCTCTGTGGCTGACAGTTTTGAATAACGGAAAGCACTCTAACTGTGGAACCGTGTTCAAACAAACAGCCAGCAGATTTCTTTCTTTAGTGCTAGGAAACTAGTGCACATTTTAGACAAATGTAACTGTAAATTTCACATGTTTTAACATTGCTTATAGAATCTCACAGTCCTTGCCTTGTAGTGTTAGGCTCTGAACACACAAGTGTTCTACATTTTCCACATAAAATTAAATACTATTAATGTTGAGCCAGCATATTAACTTTGAGCCATTTGGCACTACAAGGAAACAAGCAAGACAGATTTCATTGTCCGTATGTTTCTCAGGAAATCTTGAAGAAAAAAAAATCTCTTTTCTCTCCCACTTATAAGCCAACAGCTTGTTAAAAGCCTGAAAATAGATCTGTTTCTCATAAACAGTCCAGTCAGCAGAACTGTTGATATATTCTAACAGCTACTTACACTCGGTAGGCATGGTAATGATGGTTTCCGTGGTCGCATGATAATCGTCATCCTCCAAAGAGCCGTCACTGCTGTCATCCCTCTGGACATCGTACTGATCGATCAGTTCCCGGAGCGGAGGTGCTCTGGGCAGAAGTTGTCTTATAGCATCTTTGCTGATGTTAGGAGCTGTTTCCAGGCGAAGTTTGCTGAGGATTTGAATTTTTATGGCTTCTATTCTGGAGTACCTCGTGTTTTGTCTCCATGCACATGCATGGCACAGCCCCTCTTTTTCCACATTTTCTTCTCTCTCGCTGCCCTCATTTAGATCCACTGGGCCGGCAGTGATCAGCACAAACAGGTAAATATAAACACACATTTGCAGTTTTTGCATCATTTTTAAATCGGCACAATCCTTCCCCCCCCTGTCCCTATTTCTTCTTTTTGCTTTTGAGTAATGCCAAGTGAAATATTAGTGCATGCCCCGTCCGAGAGAGAACCTGTCACGCCAGGGAGTCCTGTATACTGTATTCCAAGTGGCTTTTTATATTCCAACTTAGAGGAGACAAGTGTCGTCAGGATCTATGATTGGCTCCTGCTCCACAATGAATCTCGCTGTCAGAGGTTAAAACCCTGTCTGTCACAAGTCACCAAGCAGTATTTTGTTACAGTTGAGGGCAAGCTGATTCATTTGACTACTTCTTAAATGAAATAAATCCCCAAATCATGAAAGATATATGTGACATTTGATAAAATAAAGTCTGTGTACTAATATTAACTGTGCTTAAAGCTTAATAATTTCTGTAAAACTCTTGCTACCATTTAAGTTAGTAAATTTTAATTTAGACTTTGTGTTTAAAATAGAAAATGCTAATCCTTTAAGACTTGGAGTGCTATTTTGTTATTAAAACAAGCTTTTGAGGTTAAAATATGCATTAAGTGATGAATAATTAGAGAAGTAAAAATTAGGAAGAGCTAGCTGAATTTAAAGAAAGCCAAGTTTGTGACCCTGCTAAAAAGTTGCATCAGTAATCTGAGAACCTTGTTTTCATGGCTTATTTGTTAGTGCATATTACAAACCAGTCCTGTTATGTTTCCATGTACATGGACTTGCTTTTGGTAGCTTAATGTCTGACTAACATGAAACTGTGCTTGATTCCGTCTTACTAGATTGCTGTTTTCTATCGCAGAAATACACAGTAAAGCCTCAGTGTTGCTTTGTTGTCATTGCCAACAGGATACTGGCAGCTCGGAGGCCAGTCTCTGTACTTAGGGCAAGTAGATAATGGATTTCTGTAAGTGGCACTGGAGCATGATGTCAGTGGGACTCAGTAAAGTGCAATCTGTGCTCTCTGAGAGATGTCAGATCCCGTGAGCACACACAGAGAGGGTCCTATGTAGAGAGGTACCCTTTGTTGTGTTCCAATACTGTCATAGGTTAGCACCCCTTTGCCAGTGTCTCATTTTGACCAGAGGGCAGACACCTGGCATGGATCTGGGGTAGAGTCTGGGGCAGAGAATGGTGCTTTTTGTTCTCTGGATTTAAGTGGCCTCTGCAGGGATCAAACTTTCACCCTTGGCTTTAGGAGCCACAAGATCGAATGGGGTGAACTCTTAAAGAGCTGAACAAACGCAGCCGCGGACTCAGAGAACATTTCCAGGCCACAGATTTCCTCCTCCTTTTGGGGAAGCTGAGGAGTCTTTAGAATTTTAATCCATTACTCCCTCTGCCCCAAGAGAATATGGTGGCTTGTATCAAATATTTATTTTTAGGTCACCACCGTTCCTGCACAGTGTATGCCCAATTTACTGCCTCAGTGCACTAAAATGAAACTCAGTAGCTTGAAAAGATAATGCATTTTCATCAAATTCTTAAGAGGCATCTACATCTCTTGAGGGGAAAAAATGGGCTTCTATAATGTACTGGATTTGCCCATCATTAAAGATTAAGGAAAACAAGACACAAACCAGATGTCCTGAGGAGTTCAGGTTCTCTTTGTATAAGGCAATGTTAGAGTGGACCTATAAAGTCAGATTTGTTTGGAAAATTCATTTTTCTGCATAGAATTCTTTGAGATGTTATAATTATCATAACACATGCTGCTATCTACGTCAGAGTAAATTGTTCTTGTAATTTGTTTAACTGTACTGTTGTTGTGAGCTCAGACTGGAGAGTCAAATAAACCTAAATTCAAATCTCAATTTGCCTCTTCTAAGTCTGTAACAAAGATGACACAGTACTTCATTTCTCTTATCTTCAGTTTCTCAGAGGCTTTTGAGGCATATTATTTAGGAATATAAATACCCAAATGCAGTGCCTTTCGTGGGTAATTCCTACCTGAAGCAGAAGGACCTGCTCTTCATGTTTCAAGTCTTTTACTTCAAATCGTCAAGTGTTTCAGATTAAGGCAAGGGATTAGCATCCTGCAGGATTATCTCACTAAGCATAGGGAGTGAGCTCACCTACATGTTTCAGATTGCCATTCACTGAGCAGCGAATTAATAACAGCGATCATAGAGGCTTTTGCCAGCTACACAGATTCCTCCACTGAGCTTGGGCAGGGCAGCGCTAGGACTGAGGGCATTCATTCATCTCTGACTCTATGAACAAGTGTCCTTTATCTGTTTGTTTGTTGTGTTTTATTATTTTGCCTATTTATTACCACTTGGTTTACTTTCTTGTGCTTTTGACCGTCCTTGCTGTCTGATGCTTCCTGATAAATGGCACTGAAACTCCAAGGCAGCTTCTTTAAGCACAGAGGCATTCGGAAGGCAGAATGGGGTTCACTGGGGTCAGGGTGTGTGTACTTAATGCCTAACAGTGACAGACATGCAGTTTGAAAGAGGAAAACATCCAGACAGATGAAGTAAGGGCTGAGTCACATTTTGAGTACACAAAATTCCATGTGACTTAGGACTTAAAAAAGGTTTAAAGCAGCAACAACTCTGGCGTTATGATTTACAACCACTTTTGAGAATGCTGTGATAGGTCTAAAGTAGAAGGAAAACATCCCCCCAGGAGAAAACAAGCATTAGACAAGCTATTCAGGCCTGAGTTTGTAGCTTCCCTCTGTGACTTCAGTGGCAATGAATGAACACCATCTGTTGAGTGGTGGCACCCTTCCACAAACACACACACACACACACACACACACACATGCATGCATGTGCCTGCAGCAATACATTCATTGGAAGATGAGCAATTAGCACCCATGGCTTACCTCACCCTGCATGTTCTCTCTCACCCTGCACAGCTGGTCCGCATTCATGAATTCAGCCCTGGTGATGCCGTTCCAGACCATTAATGATCATTACTGATTGCATCTACTCAAACTTTCTGATACTTCACCCACTCCTTAGTGTATGGGTTAAGAAGTATTTAGACAGCTTCAAGAACAACTCTTCCTTCTCTCACGGTGATGATTGCCAGCTTCCTAAGGCTTAGTGACACAGGGGACTCCTTACTGTGGTCTGAGAATGGAGGCAGCTCTCATAATGGAGTCAGGCTGGGATAACTTTGGGATGGGTGAAGTGAGAATTTCTTCCACTTGCCCAGGAGAACTTGGTCTTCCAGCTTGTTGGCCTTGCATTAGTCACCATCTTTGAAAAGAGTTTCTCATGGGGTCAGAAGGTGGGAGGCAAGCCAGGGTCCACAGGGCTTGCATTAATTAGTCTTTGTATCGGTGGGCTATTGTGAGCTGATATTTTTGAACTCGATAGTGAAGTGGCAAGCATACTTTCTAATCTCTATTCGAAATCCCACAGATTGTCTCATGACACATTTACCAAAAGAGTTTATAAATTATTTTTCTTTTGAGATCCTGGGAACTACTAACCTGCAAAAACTTTAATGATGTGGTCCAAAAATAGAGGGAGAGAAGGTTAGGAATTTGGGTTAGAATACTTCATGAAGAATTCGACAATCCTGGGAAAACGTCCTGTAGGTTATATAGTTTATCTTGTCCTTCAACATTTCCTTCAGACACTGTGTCGTCGTGTTTATAGTGACTATTCTTACTGCCAAAGCAAACCTGCAGAGTGCTCAGACTTGCCACAAAATGAGAAAAGGAACCCTACATTGAGGACAGCTGATTATCAATGCTTTTCACAGGTTACAAGACAAAAAAAAAAAAAACAGCCAAAAATGTTGAACTAGGGTATGAAAGGAATAGAAGGCAGAAGCTTTGTATTTGCAACTGGCATTTTATGTATTGATCAATATTTTTTATTTATTTTTATTTTATGAGCATTGGTGTTTTGCCTATATGTGTGTCTATGTGAAGGTGTCAGATCCCCTGGAACTGGAGTTGCAAACATTTGTAAACTGTCATGTAAATGCTGAGAACTGAACCCAGTTCTCTTGAACAAAGGCTAGTGCTCCTAATGGCCGAGTCATCTCTCCAGTTCGATCAATATTTAATGTTAAGTCAAAACTGAAAAAAAATTTACTGTAGAGACATAAGCAGACACACACTACATTTGCTGACAGATTTTAAAAATTTTCTAATACTCATTTATAATTATTTTGTAGATATGTGTTTGTGTGTGTGAGGAGGGAGGAACATGGAGAGGAGAGTGTGTTCATGTACATTATGTACATGCAGTGCTGAGATCAGAGAGTGGTAGACCCCCCTGAAGCTGAATTACAGGTGGTTATAAGCTGACTTCTGTGGGTGTTGGGAACTGAACCTAGGTCCTTTACAAGGTCAGTAAGTGCTCTTAACCAGTGCTCCATCTCTTTAGACCCCTCTATTTTTTTAAAAACTACTGTGTATTGCACAGAGCAATAGGTTTCACAACCATTTTCTATGTGCACTTTTCACATAGCCCTTCCCTATGTTATTTCCTCTCCTTCTCCCATCCCTGAAGTCCCCTTTCCACCATAAGAACAGCATTATCTTGAGACATGGATGCTCTGGAGAACTCCACTGTAGAGGAAGAAATAATAACGGGGAAAGAGAAAATAATCTTAGAATTTCTCCAAGTCTCTGGGCACATTTTCAGAACCACGTAAGAGTCACGACATAGACTGCCCCATAGCACAGAGCCCTAAAGTTCACGCTACGGCAGTTGAATCGGCTCCTATCAGCTACCCGCCTCCCAGATCCTCAGCTTTCTGTCTTATCAGATGTGCCTGTCTTTAGGCACTGTAGCTAGAACAGAAATGCTATGGTAATAGAACAACAAATGTGTAGGGAACCTAGTGGACTCTGGCAGGAAGATTGAGGGTTTTAAAGGATTTCCTATCGATGGTCTGTTGGTCACTCTAAAGTGAAACATTTATCCTGTGGAAAGGGACATTTGAGAGCTGTCCAGAAGGATTCAGGATCCAAATGAAGGTCAAGAAAAGGGTTAGTAGGATGTGTTGGGGGAGAGGGGTGGAAGGGTGAAATCATTGTCATAAAAATTCTTTACTTTGTACAACCAATATACAGTAGTAAGAAAAGGACCCTCCTCTGCAGTCTTCATAACAGAGATAACAAATTCATCTCTTTTGCCACCAGAAGAAGGAGGAGGAGTTGGAAGAGGAGGAAGAAGAAGGAGGAGGAGGAGGAAGAAGGAGGAGGAGGAAGAGAAAGAGAAGAAGAGGAGGAGGAGGAGGAAGAAGAGGAATGAGGAGAAAACTAGGCTGAGAGACAGTGCTGCATTGTAGCATTGTAGACTATGCCCCTTCGGGCAAGATCTCACATTTCTGTATCTTTTCTGACTTGTCTTTGTTTCTCAAGTACAATGGGGCTCAGTAAAAAAGGGGGTTTTGCTCTCTTATAGTCTAGTAGTTGACATATAGTTAAATGGGCAAGGTAGTGTTTATTGATTAATGAATTAGTAGATGAGCAAATACCTTCTTAACTAGTAGAGGCTTCTTGATTTTTTCCAAGTGATGTCAATTGTTAATGATGTTCCTGAACTGTGGTTCATACACACAGCCAGTGGCCCTGCTGACTGTGGCTGTGTGTTGAGATGGTCCATCCTCTAACCTGCACACACACACACACACAGAGAGAGAGAGAGAGAGAGAGAGAGAGAGAGAGAGAGAGAGAGAGAGAGAGAGAGAGAGAGAGATTTTTTTAAAACTATAAACTGATTGCCTGAGATAGTTTGTCTCTTTTCAATAAAGTATTGCATTTTTTCAGTGATCTTTTCCTCCCCCATCTCTCCTTATACCAGCAGGAAGGAGCACTCTCATTCCAAAATCAGCGCTTATGCATAGGAGAATTAGGTTTCCAAGCAGAGATGAGCCAGCCACCAATCCGTATTCCCAAGTTTGTTCTCCTCTCCCCTCCTTTGCCCTCTTGTTCTCCAGTAAGCTCCATAAGCAATTTCATCTAATGTAAGATCTCTAAGTATATTCTTGCTTAGCTACACAACCATTTAAGGCCTGGCCCTTCAGTGTCTACTTTCCACAGTAAATAAATTCAACACTCATGGTTGAGGTTTTGACTTCCAGTGCCATCTGATGCCAAAGGAGGTGATTTTTGTATACTATTCACAATGCCCTCCTCTTTACACCTTAAAAAGAGCATCTGCATTACTCAAGCCTAATGGGTGGCTCAAGTAAGACTTCTTAAAAAAAAAAAAAAAAGATTGGGTCTTATTCAAATTAAGTTGGACTACAACTTATATTGCAACCCAGACTAGGCTCTGACTCTGTCTCCACTGCCCTGTTGCTTGGATCACAAGCATGTGACACTCCAACCAGCTTTCAAAGAATGTTTCAATTCTGTCAAAACCCTCTAATGTCTTTGTCCTAAGGTCATGACTTGTGTATGATGAAAATCTATGGCTTATTTATTAAGCCTTTTTGTACTGGACATAAAATTTTTGTTTATATTGACTTACATGGGGTGAGATGGCATGCAAGAATATTTGAAATTGCTCCACATAAATAAGACCCAGCTTTATCTGGCCTCAAACTTGCATGGCCCTCTTGTTGCTGCAGTCTCCACATGACTGTTTCCTACTTCCTTAGGTCAATAAAGCATGAATTTACCCGGAGCTGTATGTTTTCTGTCTGAAACTGAATAAAGATAAACTTCTAAAGTCTGTAAATGAGAAACTGAGTATGCTAAGTTTGTTTTTATTGTACTCGAAGACCAGTTTGCTCTGTGATACCCTAATTACATGATTTTCCTCTTTCCCTTTTATTCCCTCCAACACTTCCCATATACCCCCTCTTGTTCTACCAGCTCTCCTAAATTCCTGCCCAGCACTTCTCTCTGTAAAGATTTTTAAATATCCTAGAATTAGTGAGTGACATCATTGTCCAATTTCTCAGGTTAATGACACAGGACGATATGTGTCCCTGAGTAGGTCAAGGCTCCAACTTTACCACTGAAGACCCAATGGCTTGCTGAGGCAATTAGGAAAAGGGGCATAGTATCTACTGACCCAAGACACTCCAAAAGCCCATTTGCTCAGATATGGAAGTGAGGAGAAGTCAGTCTTTGTATTATAGAACATCACTAAAAGATCATTTTTCAAGGTTTAACATTGTAGTTTTTACAGTTTTAAAACTTGAGATTAGTGCACCTGTCATTGCAATAACTTTAACCTGAAAAGGCTCTCTTTGATTTCCCAAGCCCCAGGGAACAGCTTTTTTTTTTTTTTTATAATCCTTTTTGACTGTCTAGACTTTATCCCTCTCCCTGTCCACCCTCTGACTGTTCCATGTCCCACACCTCCTACACATAACCCCGTGCTGTCTCCAAGAGAATGTCCCAACCCCCACCCCAGCAGACCGACCCACTCCCTGGGGCCCCAAGTCTCTCCAGGATTAGGTGCATCTTCTTTGACTAAGCACAGACTCAGCAGTCCTCTGCTGTATATGTTTTGGGGGCCTCATATCAGCTGGTGCATGCTGCCTGGTTGGTGATCCAGAGATCTTGGGAGACCAGGTTAGTTGAGACTGCTGGTCCTCCTACAGGGTTGCCCTCCTCCTCAGCTTCTTCCAGCTTCTCCCTAATTCAACCACAGGGGTCAGCCGCATCTGTCCATTGGTTTCATGTAAATATCTGCACCTGACTCAACTGCTTGTTGGGGAGTCATGACAGGGCCCTATTTGTGAGCACACCATAGTATCAGTAATGGTGCCAGGCCTTGGGGCTTCCCCTTGAGCTAGATCCCAATTTGAGCTTTATCACTGGACCTCCTTTTCCTCAGGCTCTTCTCCATTTTTGTCCCTGCAGTTCTTTCAGGAAGGAATAATTATGGGTCAGAGTTCTGACTGTGGGATGACAACCCCATCCCTCTGCTTGATGCCCTGTCTTTCCACTGGAGGTAGACTCTACAACTCCCCTCTCCCTACTGTAGGGCGTTTCTCATCTAGCTTTAACATATATAGAGAATTCTGAATTAAGGTTACAGTTGCTACTAGTGTATAGATTTCACGTGAATATTCTACCCTCTGCTGGCAACCCTGAGAACTGCAGTGTGCCAAATTTCTTCACAGTGGTTGATATGATTTGGGACTAGGCCATAGAAGACAGAGAGGTTGGAAACTGAATTATAAAGCCTCCCAGTTCGAACCCCATGGGTAATGACTTTTGCCCAGGCAGCCTTTTAAAATTCTCTAACTTGGGACAAAACTGTTAACCATTAGTTTCACATCTGCAAAATGGAAATATCAGCAAGGTTGTAAAGGCTGAATGAGATGATAATGCCGGGCCTGGCATAGAGCAGGACCTTCGTAAACGTTAAATATCAAAGTGTCATTATATTATAACACTACTAGTAGTCATTAGCATTCTGTTGTTAATATTTTCTTGTATCATAAATCTTTGTAACACTGAAGATTTTATAAATTGTATTTTGGTAGCATATGGGATTGGCACATATGATATACCAAAAGGGGGGGGGGTGTATAAAAACAAGATGGTCAGAAAAGTGAAAAGACACAGCAGGTAAATTATAACAGGAAGAAAACTGGTCCTGTCATTAGTCACAGACACAGTTGAGCTTGAGACAAATGATACAAAGCAAGACAGAGGAGGACACATTGCTATAAGAAGAAACAATTTGCAGGTGGTATTTGCCTCTCTAATACTTTCAAGCATTTCATATCAAAATATAAATAAAAAACTGCAAAGCTACAAGTAAGATCATAACCAACAAAAGTCTAACAGAGGAGTTCTCCTCAAAAAAGTTAGCAAGAATGAAGTCTATTTCACCAGTGAAGTCAGTGACATTGATGAGCAGGATAAATATTAAGCTCTGTCTATAGCCTTGTTATGGAAAAGGAACCCTGTGAAAGCATTCACTGAAACTGGCTAAATATTGACCCATAAAGACTCCTTGGTGGATACATAGATTGGAAGGGCTGAGACCACAGTCTTTAAATTCAGCATGGTAAAACAAGGGTGAATGACCAAAATAGAAACTAGTATTTCCTCTACTGCTTGAAAATATAAGACCTTTGCTACAAAGAGAAAACAAAATTGGATTCTACAGAATGCAGAAAGAATAATTAAAATGTTACAAACTGAAACCCACAGAACAAAATGCCATTGTGTAAACAGGTAGCTTAGCTTCAAATGTGTATCCAGAGAAGATAGCATGGAAGGGATCCATGATTTACCTAAATATGTGAAGTATATTACACACTAAACCAAAACAGAAGAGAAAATATTATCCAGTAAGTCAGACACAGAAAAGTAATTGGCCTAGTAAGAAAAAGCTGTAATGTTTCTCATAGAACAGAACTCCGTGCTTAACTAACAACAATAAAGAAAGAATATTCTAAATTAGGAAAGAGAAATTATGTACAGACACTGTGAGAAAGAAAATTTAAAATGCAAAAGCATTATGCAAATACATTGGAAAGTCTGTCCAAAATTAAGATATGTAGAGTGTAGACATAAATTTTGCCAACCTACTTTAATAAGGGTTCAACCTCTCCTCTAGCCCATCACCCACCAGAAGTAGTAGAAAAGTTATTAGAACATGAAGGAAGTAAAGCTGTTTAGAAACAGTTCTTTTGGGGCAGTCCAGTCATTATTGGCAGTTCAGTCCATTAGCAAACAGCAAATACAAATCAGCTGTAGATAAGTCCTCTTGGCAGACACCACATATGAACCAGAAAGGGCAGTTTAATCTAGAAGTAACCACACAGTTTACCAACCAGCCTGAGGCTGCTGAAGCGGCAAGCAAAGGTGTCATCACAAGCGGAGTTCAGCAACATAATGTAAGGTGAACCAATACATGCACATTGTTAGCAAAAAAAAAAAAAAAAGCAAGCTAATGCTCAGTCTCCCACTGTCTGTGGGGTTATATTCATATTCCTTCTGAACGTCATGCATCCGTCCTTTCATTCTTTGTTTTTGCTATAGCTTTCACCTGTATGCCCCACCTAAACATCATTTGACATAATTGACTTTCCAAAAAAAACCCAGGAATTTTCACCTCAATAGAGTTTCTAGAAAAGACAACGAAAGGGAAGCTGTGGATCTCTGCAATCTGCCTTCTCATACTGATTACTCCCACCCTGTCAAGGACAGACAACTTAAACAGAGAGTTGGGGACAGGTATTGCAGCACACACTGTAGTCCCAGCACTAGGAGGAGGAGCCAGGAGCATCTGGAGTCCAGGTTCACCCCACACGCATAGAGAGTTGGGGTGAACCTGGGCTACATGTAACTGTCTTGAAATGCGGAGCAGAGTGAGTCATGGACGTACACAACCAGTCTAAAGACAAATACAGAGTGAGGTTTCTGCTCAGTGTACAATAGAAGCTGTTGTCACAATGGAAAGTACCTAGAAGCCAGTGCTTCAGAGGGAGAAGAAACCCAAAGACATTTCATTGTCCCACATGGTAGTACGAAGTTCTGTTTGGCAGAATGCAGACCAAATCAGCCCTTACTTATTTTAAAAAGTGTTCCACTGATACGCGCTGATCTTTTGGGTCACTGGTGTTATTTTCCTCAACACTGACCTTTTAGGCATCGTGAGTCTGGAAACTCCCCCAAACTCCCAATGAGAAGAGCAGTAATGTCCCCTTGTGCCATCTGGCACTGGTAATTAATCTTTCAGTCTCCTTTATTGCCACTTTCAGGCTTCTGCAGGGTTGCTTCTGTTACTCTCCTGGGGTCTGGGTTGGGTTCATTTTCTCTGCCATTTAAAGAATTAAAAGAGAGGGGGAAATATCTCTAGAATTGCGGTTAATAACGAGAAGCTGAACACAACAAACTAGCAGCTGAATCAGCACCTGGAGACAGGCCTTTACCAGGGGTGAGGAAGCACACTTCGCAGACACACAGAGAAGATCCTCCACCACGAATGGGAGCTTAGGAGAGGTACAATCCAGTTTCTCACTGAGGGCTAGGAACTTTTAAGTCTCTGAAGGCCCTTCCTCCCCTAAGTTAGAGTTAGTCAGCTCTGAAGAAAGACATGATGGCTGATTGGCCCACACTGTTGTTTAAACCCCTGCCTTGAACTTGTTAAGCAGCAGAGAAAAGCCCAAGAGGTCTTCATGCCAAGTCTCAGATCAGGAGGGTAAGGAAGAAGCCACCTTGGAGGCTCATCATCATTGTTCACCAACCAAAGCCCCTCTTCCTACACCTCTGTCTGTCAGGAGTCTGTCAAATGTCCCATGTTGCTACTGCACAGTTCAAACTGCTCACCTCCAGTGTCCATGAAGTTATGAACAATTTAATAAGAACACTAAGAAACTTTCATGTAGTAAGGCTCTGTGAAAATCATAGAAGCAAAAGATTTAAAACATCATTGTGGTACTGGGGAGGTTAGAAAAAAATACTGATTTTTACTCAGAAATGAGATTTCCCAAGAGTGAAGGTTGTTTTCTGCAAAAAGAATTTGCTTCATAAAGATGATGACTTCTGGGAGTCATCAAGGGGAACTGCAGTGTCCTCTGGGGCTGCCTGTGTCCAGCTCTTGGCACCTCTGTCTCAGGGCCTCTCACACAGTATCAAAACCCACAGCGACACTGTTCGAGCAGGTGCAGGCCCTTCCTCCTCTTCAACTTTAAGGATGCTCTACGTCCTCCTGTGAATTTTAATTATCTCATGAAAACTGATGACCCTAGTGACCAAAAAATCAAAAAAAAAAAAAAAAAGATTTCCTTTTACTTATTCATTTATTCACACACTCTCATCTATTTAGTTCACTGAGCTGCACCCCACCTCTCTGCAACATGGGAAGGGCTAGTGATTTATAAATTAAATTAAAGCCAAATTGAAGAATAAACATGAATATAGAAAATGTATATCAAGAGCAAAAAAAAAAGAACGTTGATTTGGATTTTAAAATTTTAATACCTAGATCTCTGCAACATTTAAACAACTACATAATTAACAAGATTAGTCATTCCAGTTATAGAGATATAATTAGGGATTCAAACCTATTAATAGCTTATAACTTACTACAAAGTGAAAGGGAAGGAGAAACATTAATCATCTTAATGAATTTCTGTGGCGTATTTGGCATAATTTACACAGGAGTTGTCTAATTAGCACTGTTTACTTTTTAAAGATTTATTTATTTATTTTATGTGAATATATTGTTGCTGTCTTCAGACACACTGGAAGGGGGCATTGGATCCTGTTATAGATGGTTGTGAGCCACTATGTGGCTGCTGGGATTTGAACTCAGGACCTTTGTAGAGCAGTCAGTGCTATTAACCACTGAGCCATCTCTCCGGCCCTGTTTATTATTATTATTATTATTATTATTACTATTATTATTATTATTATTATTATTTAAAAGCCTTTTATAAACACAACACAATGTACTTGACATGGTGTACCACTATAGAGTTTAATGATGCAGCATAGACATTCTCACTAAAGTCAGAAGGACGCTAAAAATGTCCTCAGACAAAAATAGTGTTTACTTCTGTGGGAGCATTAATAAGAGCCATAAATAATAAAATAAAAGTCATAAATACAGGAAAAGAAAAGGCAAGTTTGCTTTTTGTGCAGATGGTGTAATTATATGCCTGTAACCAGCAGGAGAGAGAGCAGGCACAGAGCACAAAGCAAGATGGAATATGAATGAATCAATGCACTCAGAAATAGAGGACTTTATTTTTGCAAAATGTGGTAAGCTAGAAAATATAATGAGAAGATTCCATTTTTACTAAACAAAACCTAACTGACCCGTTAAGGAGCTCAGCTAGAAAGTATGCATGTTCTCTATGAGGAATTGTGAACCCTGCCTAGGGCTAAGCTCTTAATAAGTGTGAAATGTCTTTGCTCCACCTGAGACCATCTGTATCCTTAGAGATGGCCAGGATGCCTGTACCTTTATAATCTAAGGGGCCATGAGCTCAACGGGGTAAAGGACTATTCTTTACATGAAGAGAGGCTTGCTTTGTTTTATTTTTGGTTTTGATTGTTTTGTTTTGTGGTTTTGTGTTTTGTTGTTGTTTGAAAAACATAGGCTGGCCTTTAATTTATGTTTCTCCTCATTTCTTCTCCTCCTGAGGACTTGAGTTAAAGGTATGAATGTGCCTCTGTGCTTGGATCAGAGGAAAATATGAAAATTCAAGCTCTGAATGAAAAGTCATATGATTTTCTTGATGGGAAGAGTCAACATTGGAAAAATGCTGTTCTCTTTATTCTATAAATGCAAAGTCATCTTCAATTAAAGTATTCATAGTTTTAAAACATTTTTCCTTTTTTACCAATAGATTTCTCAAGATAACAGATATTTCTATGTAAGTAAGTAAATACTCGTAAGTAAAGTACACTAGTATTAGTGAATTTAAAACGTAATATGTTATAATTTAAAAGAGTACAGTACTGACAGAAAAACAAAGGGGTAAGGAGAAAATCTGAGCTGAGCGTGGTCCCCATGCCTGTAATCCATGCACATGGGGGACAGAAGCAGAGAATCAGGAAGTTTAAAGTCATGTTGAGCTGTGTAGCAAGTTAAAGGCCAGCCTAGGATACACAAGACCCTGTCTCAAAAAAAAAAAAAAAAAAAAAAAAAAAAAAAAAAAAAAAAAAAAAACGAAAAAAATAAAACAACAAAACCAAAAAGCAAAATCTTAATGTCAAAAGCAAAACCACAATGGAAGAGAATGTGACTCATTATTGTGTATAATTTTTAAAATATTGTGTAAGTTTTGGGGTGTGAGACAGGTGAGCATATATATGTTTATAATTTGAGGTTTTCTTTGCCGTGGTTTCAATAACTGTGTATCACATGGTATAGCTTTAATGAATGGTTCACAGGCACCATTGTGTTCTGAACATCTGTTGTATGTGTTGTTGGTTTTACATTACATTTACAACTATAGGCATGATCATCTGTGATGGCGACATTTTCTTGCCTGTGTGTTACTTTTATATAACATTCCCCAAAATATCTGAATGAACAACTTACTGAGAAGAATTATTTATTGTGGCTTATGGTTTCAGTGAGAACATATGAAGATCACATCTTAATGTAGCAGAGAAATGGGGTTCATAGAATAATGAAGCCAAGAGGTAGGTAGCTCCAGTGACGTATCCCCACAGAGTCGCTCCTCCACCTAAGCCCAAGTCCTACCTCTCCCTGCCTTGAAATAACGCTAAGGTTATGAGTCCATCAAAGCCCTCATAATCTACTCATCTCTGGGAATGCCACTATGAGCTGCTTCCTGAGGTACATGTCCAGATTAACCAAACTGAAAAGAGTAGCCATCACAGTGTGAATTAAATGCACATTTCAGCATAACCAAATAACCCTTTGTCTCTAGAAATATCACTTATTATTATTATTTCAGCATAAATGAATTTCTACTAGAAATTATTCATAGTCAAGAATGTTTATAATTTTTCATGCTCCTTAGTGTATTCCCCCCAACCCCAGTATCTCTCAACCTTGGAACTGAAGACTGGAGAGCTGGCTCAGGAGTTAAACACACACCCTTCTCTTGTACAGGATGTAAGGTTGGTTCCCAGCACACAACGAATAGTTCACAACCACCTGTAACTCCAGATCCACAGAATCCAATGTTGTCATCGGGCTCCATGAACACTGTACTCACATGTACAACCTTATACACAGACACACACATATACAGTGGCTGGCTAAGGAAAACCCACTGCAAATGTCTTCAAACGTTGGAAATGGTTCTCTAGGAAGTACTGTCTCTAGTTGAGAATCACAGACCCTCAGACCTGAAAAGTATGCTTTACCATTTCTTTTACTTTAAATTACTTCTTCCTCTTGTGCTAGGGATTGAACCAAAGGCCTCACATACTGAGTACTTTGTGATATTTTTCAGCATTCTTGTTCTGATATACTCTAATATCCATGTTTTGTTAGGGGGTTCACTGAGCTTTCTAGATTTAGTGGAGTAAAAATTACATCGGATTTGGAAAAAGATGATACTCACTTCCCCCACACATGTTCTCCTTCTATCTTTCCCTAGGATTATGACATCAAACAGTTTAACAGTATCAAACACACCACAGGCTTTGGCCTAGTTACTTTTCACCCCTTTCTTCCCAAGTCCTTTGATAGTGTCAAGTGCTAGGGTTTTGGTACACTAACATTTATTTCATATTTCTCACTAGTCTTGTTATGGTTCAAATGTGAAATGTTCTCCACTTCAGATTTGCCTTTATCCTTGACCCCCACAGATGCCAGTGGTATGACTGACAGTGGGTTACTTGGGCAGGACTTTGAGGGTTATAGCTAAGCCTCAGTCCTAGCCCAGGTTCTCTCTTACTGGTTCATTAAGATGTGAACAAGCTTACCACAAGTTCCCACCACAGCCAAACTCTCCCAATTACCATCTCTTCACACTCATGGTGAACTGCTACCCCCTCCATAAATCCTGTCAGCTCTATTGTCAAGGAAATAAGAAAGTAATACAGATCTCATCAAGTGGGGTTTCTCATCTCAGCTGTTGCATTTCTATTGCTCCAAAATCCACCTCTTATGATCTCTTTTTCATGTTCATGCTTTCTGATAAAATAATGAACATTTTTTATAATTTTGTTTTTTTATTGCTATGGCCCACATATGAAAGTTTTATCACTTAAGAGTTATTTTATTTGTCAGTTACTATCAACTATTCTCTCCAGTTATACATCATATTTTCTTGCTCTGTTTGGTCCGTGAAGTTTTGCTCTGCACTTCCGTATAGCCTACTTCGGACCCTAGCAGACCACCACAGACACCTACTCACTGTGCACAAAGCTCCCTTTCTCAGACTGTCTCTCCATAGTATGTAGTTAGTGGTTATCTCATTCGTTTCTAGTTCCTTGATTAAGAAGATTCATGCTATTAGTCTGACTGCTTTATTCCTCTTTGCCTCTGGAAAACAGCTCTCACACCACAGTATTGATTTGTTAGTTTTCTGTCTCTTAGGTATCACACTATGATGCTATGGTAGGTAATCTCTTAAAATTGTCTCTTTTGTGTATTGTATTCTTTCCCAGTGGTTTTTAACAGCAGGGCTACTATAGTACCAGCTCCTGATAGCCGCAAACAGAAGTTCCTGATCATCTCAACACAGCAAGGGAAAGAGGATGGGGGGAAAGATGTGTTTTTGTCTTGCGTTTAAACCAGCACCCTCAAAAATAGTAGTCAACCCAGCTATGAAAGCATGTTCAACCTCACAGTCAAATAAGAAGATGAAATTATCAGGGTGAGAGCAGAAAGATCATGAGCTGTCCTCTTTAGGTGGTGCTGCAGTCTGAGTTCATGTTTCTATGTGGTGCTCTATGATCTGACCACTTTCTCACATGGTGCTATGGTTTGGAACATGCATTTTTCACATGGTGCTGTGGCTTGAACACATGTCCATATGGTGCTGTATGGTTTTGAACATACATTCACACATAGTGCTCTGGTTGGAACACACATGTTGAGTTGTCTTATCCAGTACCCAAAGCAGTGGGCCACCTAATCGTGGCTTGAAATGTGCTCTCTGGAAAATGTGCACTAAATATACCTTTCCCCTTATAAGTTAATCACCTTACGTATTGATTAAAATGAGTAAGATGGTAGGAGTATGCACTTCACACTTTGTGTGCATGTGTGTACATGGTGTGTGGATACATGAAAGTCAACATTTGTGGTCAGTTGTCTTCCTTCATTGCTTTCCATCTTTGTTTGTTTGCTTGTTTTGTTACTATGGGTCTCCCTAGATCCTGGAACTTCCCCTGTGAGCTAGACTGGCAGGTCAGAACAGCCTTGAGCTGTGTCTACCCTCCAGCATTGCTGGCCCACGTGGCTTTGACATGGCTGCTGGGGGTCTGAAATTAGGTTCTCATGCTTTTGGAGCAATGACACAGCTTGCTGAGCCCTTTTCTCAGTTCTTCATACTTTAAATTTTAAACTTTCCATGACCCGGAAAGATCTATTTTTCAGAGAGAAGAGGAGAATTTTACCCTTTGATCAATGATCAAAAACTCTCAGTGATCTCCACAAACTCGTAATGGAGAATGCTGGAAATGCTCTGTGTGTGCCAAAATTAGGATCGATGAAATATAGCACACTATCCTCAGGCAAATGTATATGTGCTAATATAAAATAATAAATGTAGTGAATGAAATTAGAAACAGAAAGGCAAATTTTAGGATGAAATTATATTCTAAAAGAAACTTCCACCTCATGGTAGCCAAGAGGGGAGGGGAGGGGCTGGGAGGGGAGAGAGGGGAGGAGTACAAAATGTCTGTAAAGGCTGGAGAAGTGAGCTCCTAATGTCCCGCCTCCTGACTGTACCATAGGTTGGCGAGCAAAGCCTTAGCATATGATGTTTTGAATTTACATTTAAGATCAACTCTAGCACAGGCTAGCAATGTGCAGTGCCAGGCAGCAACAGTGGCAACAAGTCACAGGTTAATCACCGAAGTAAGTAACAACTCCCCACGGAGTTCTGTTGCTAAGGCAGGCTGCATGTGTCACATTTAAGTTTTACGTATGCTACTTTTAATTCATGGTGGATTCCTTATGATGGCATCTTGCAGTAAGGAGAGCAGCATCCTAATTATCTGAATTTAGTTGGATTTGGAGGTGGTGACACTCAGGTGGAAAGGAGTCCAGTGCACACCCACTTATATAGAAACCTGTTGGTGGTTTGCTTTGGTGCAGCCTTGTTGGGAATGCCAGCACATGGTTGCATGGTAAAACAGATATCCTGAGAACATGAGTTTGGTTGCTCAACAGATACTAGTGTGCACGTGTTAGGCACCTTCTGGAAGCTACTAGAAGGTGAAGCTGACATGTGGGAATACAGGGAATTAATTCTTTCTCAGTCACATAAAAATCACCCTCCCTTGGTTATAGAAAAACATTAGCTCACCTTATATCTATAAGGATAAAGTTCCCCTCAGGAAATGCATTAAATGTGACTTATTCTTTCAGCAACAAGAGTGTTTCAAAAATAGTTTTGCTTGTTCCAAGATAAGTCTCCCTAACCAAAAAAAAAAAAAAAAAAAAAAAAAAAAAAAAAAAAAAAAAAATTAATAAAGACACGATGACCTTACATTGCAGTGTGGGAGACAGACGGGTAAGCAGATATGCTCAAATTGAGTGTGGTAAGGCTTCTTCTGAAGGTTGAGCAAAGAGCTGTCAGTGAGACATGGGGCACTTTGCTGGAGACAGTCAAGAAGGGTTAGCAGAACAGGTGACATTTGAGCTAGGTCTTGAAGGATGGACATAAACTTGCCAAGTGGATGAGGTGATCGCTATATACGGGGTCAGGCTCTTGGTGAGACTCGATAAATGTTAACATCCAGTTCCAGTCAAGGAAGTGTTCCTGGAAGAGGACACCAGGCAGCTCAGCTCAAGGAACACTTATTGAGTACCTTGTGTATATCAGGCACAGAGCCAGGCTCTTTCGGCCCTATGTGCCAGGCACATCTTGTGAAGACGGATAATTATACAAGGGCCTGGTGTGAGCCATGTTCAGAGCTCCTATTTATAGCATTAGTTCTCCAGATGGAACAGGGATGCTTGTTTTAACACTGCTGACGCATTCCCTCCTGATCGCAAACCCCCACTACTGCCCTGACTGCCCTGAGAAGCAGGTAGCCGATGGCTCTTTCAGACTTGATTTCAAGAAGTCTAGCATGCCTGCTCTCATTCCTGTGCTCTGGGCTAACCTGGTCTACACTGGGAGTCAGGTCCAGGCAGCAGCTCTTCCCCATGACAGAGGTGGAAGATGCCTGAGGCTGGATCTGTCTTCAGCTCACTGACCTAATGAATACAGCTGCCCTCTGAACCTGCTCACCCATAGACTTGTGACACTAAAATGTGTTTTACTATAATGCAGTAGAGTATAGAAAAGTACAGACACTACTATAAAATGTATAGTTATGAGTAGTATTAACACTACTATAAAATGTATTACTATGAGCACAGAGCCTATATATTCTATACCTACCATGGCTTGTTTATTGATTCAAGAAATATTCCATGGTTGTTTTCATAGCATTTTTGCTGGTCCAAACAATAAAGAAATGAGCCAAGTTCAGAGCAAAAATGTTGTTGTTGTTGTTTAACACTCATAAGTCAGAGTTGAAAATTACTCTAACAATTATAGTAAGAAATGAAAGCACATTATTAAATTTACCAAAGGCTGAAAATAATGATTAAACTTGAAAGTCAGATCTCATGAGTCCTAGGCCCATTCTCTCTGCTGATGCAGTCTGTATCATTGCTACCATTATTCTTTTATATCATATGCCAGACACAATAAAAGATATCCCTATATACTGCCCTTCCCAAGTTTATTCTTAATTAACAAGTTAAAATTCCATACATAATTTATATTACATATAAATTAACATTGTATATCATAATTAAATTATATATATAAGTATATTGCATATACATATATATTAAAATGTATATGGTAGACCATATTAGGTTTAAAAAGATTATACATTTTATAATAGCAAAATCATGGTATGACATATGCTTTACATTACACAACTATGCATGTTGTGAGATCATGTGCAATCTAGTCTCTTTAAGCAAGGGATCTTCCATGAAGACTCACACAGCCGGTGACCCTGACTTCAGGCCCAGGGGCTGCACTCTGATGCACTTAAAAAAAAATCACACTAAACATGTGTGTGCATTAAAACAAAATGGGAAATTTTAAGAAGAGGTTTGCCCCCAGAGAGCCTAACAAGAGTCCAGGAAAACTCAAATGATCTTAAAGCTGTCAGGTGGCCTGAATGTGCTAGAGAACACAGCTCTTAAAAGTTAAAACTGGTAGGAGGGATATCTTTGTTTATTTTGGTAATTAATTGGAATTGTCACTTATGAGCTATTTTTAAAATGGCTTTAGGGTGCTGGAGAGTTGACTCAGAGGTTAAGAGCACTTGTTCTTCTTTTGGAGGACCTGGGTTCAATTCCAAGCACTCATATGGTGACACACAACCATCAGTAACTCCAGCTCCAGGGTTCCAGCACCCTCTTCTGACCTCTGTAGGCACCAGACATACATGTTAGCACACATACATACATGCAGGCAAAACATCTGCATGTAAGTGGTTTTAACTCCTAGCTGGGTAGGTATTATGCAGCTGTTTTCTAACACTCAGGAGGCAGAGACAGGAGGTTTGTCACAGGTTCAAGGCTAATCTGTTATAGACAGTGAGTCATAAGCCAGCCTAAGCTACACAGGAAGATCCTGCCCCAAACAAAAAGTGATGGTAATTTTCTAAAATTAAAGCTGTAAAAACCACTAACCATTGGGCTTTACCTTTGGCACTTTCTTGATGAGTGTCCTTGGAATATTGCATAAAATATTATGAAAGAAATAAGCAGTGTTCCTGAAAAAGACATTCTGCATTTTTTACATGTAGAGTGACTACAACTTCACTTTTTTGGGGGTCACTAGACATATAATGCCTTGAAAGGGCTTTGAGAGAACAATTTCTCATTTTCCTAGTCAACCTGCCTCTGACTCCTGCTGCCAACATTCTCCTAAGCACTGACAGGCACTCTCCTGACAGCTGTCCCCAACACATGCTTCGGTTGGGCTGCAACTATGGACATATCTCAACTCTCAGTCACCTCCACTCTTCTTGGCTAACTCCAATCTTCCAAAACTCTTACAATGGACAGTAGCCAGTGGAACCCTTGGCTTCTAGACATAGTGTCCTTGCCTCCTTCTGCAGTCTAGTACCAACCCTTGTCTTTATAACCAGAATCAGTTGGTATGAGTTGATTTTAGCTGACCAGAGAGCATGTGGTAAAGGAACAGCCTAGAATTTTTCTGGCATTCCTTAGAATTATTCTTCATTTCGATATAAGAGCACTGCTTCATAGACTTGGAAAAATGAGGTTGTGGATAAACAATAAGACTAAAAGACCTCAACAACTCCTACATTTTGTTTTTAGCTGTGAAAAATGTTATATTAGTGGATGATGTGCTTTCCCAAGACCCATTTTATGTTCATGAACCAATTATACAAGCAAGTCTATTATAACTGTGGGGCAACTTCACAATCTCATGTGACAACATGAATAAATGACAGATTGATTCATTCCACCCCTGTAGCACATTGCATCTTTTGCTAGTGATGAGATAGTCCCTCTGGATCTTTCCTAAATGATGGCCCATAGTCAGAAGCATTATTTATCAAGTCCCATGATCCTTAGAGAATGTTGTCAGTGCATGGGTAACAGTGCAAGAAGAAATAAAACAGGGAAAAAAGACAAGTTATTCCATCACTTTTCTCACATTGGTGATACAATTCTAGTGCAATCCATCTGTCACTGGGTATCAGGCAGAGCCTGGGAGTGATGTCACCATAGGGATATTATGTTGGCCTCTGTCATTAGTAGCAGCCATATCAGCCTTGGTGATGTGCTTTCTAAAGCCATATATAACAAAAATGCTTTCCCAAGACCCATATAGGTTCATGAGCCAATTGTACAAGCACAGGGTAGTTAATGAGACTAGCTAATTGGCATCTGAAGGGTTGGCCATATCAAACAAATTACTGAAAGTCTTCTTCTCAGGTGATGCTTAGCAGCAGTGTTCATCTGAGACAAAAATCATCTGACTCTGCCTACTCTTGGATGTCTATTCTATAACTCATCTTCAGACCTCATTTACTCCAAAGGTACTTTTGCTAAATAAATCCTTGCCCATAAATTAATGTAGATCTCTACTTATGAAATATGTCTGCCAGGTCAAATGAGCAGTTTAGCAAAGCCATGCACTCATGGGCTTGCTGCCTTCCTCAGGGGCAGCCTCGGGTATTGACCTTGACCTTGACAGTTTCGACCTTGACAATGAAACCAGAGAAACCTCTAGTTTAAACATAACATCTCTAAACATGACAAACTTCTATTATATCCTCTTTACTGATCCTTTTTCTGCATAAAACAGAATTTTAGAAACCTGTTAACTTCTGTGTTCCCTGACCCCCCCCCCCACACACACAAAAGCTAGGTACATATTTGCATACTTAGGAAAAAATGGTATGGAAGTCTTCACTGCATTGTAATCCCAGCTTCAAAAATGCAAAATGTGCAATGAAGAAACAGTTTTGTGAAACCGCCACCTTATGGCACTGAGACAGAGAAACACACAAACCCCTGTCCACAACATGTGTGGGGAACTCAGGTGTGTGGAGTAGAAAAGACGAATGTTGCTTATTCGGAGGAAACTGGAGATGGTGGGTGGGTGACCCCTGAGCCATGGCTGCAGGGAAGGTAGTAGAGGCAAATGGGTCTGGGTCCTTTGGGATAGGGGCTAGTCATTTTCTCTAAAGCCCTTTTTTTTTTTTTTTTTTTTTTTTTTTTTTTTTTTTTGCCTTTCTGAAGTGCATTATCACCAGTAAGATATCAGAGTTCCTAACTGAGGATGATGGAATATGGCATGGGAAATTGAAGTAACATGTTAATAGTGATCTGCCGGGTCAGAGGAGGGTCTTAAAACCACTGTAAATTCCAGAGATTTTGCTTAGACTCTACAGTCTTTGTGCTACAGATATTTTGTAGAGACAGAAAATTTTTCTCGGATTGAACAGGTTTGGTTTTGTTTTTTTGTGGGTTTTTTTGTTTGGTTTTTTTTTTTTTTTTTTTATTGTCCAGCACGTGCAGCTCTTTGATCTAAAGCAAGTTGTTGAACCTGTTTATGAAATGAGCAATACTTAAATGTTCTTTGAACTTAATCCCAATATTCAAATCCAAATGTTCTCTGGGGGTATATCTGGAAGCACTGACTATTATGGAAATGCATGGTATGAGATTCTAGAAGAATTAACCAAATATGAGGTTTTAAGAAGACCCAGTCATGCTATCATTCTGACTAAGGTAACAAAAGAACACTCATGGCATGTACTCATTTATAAGCGGATACTAGCCCCAAAAGTTTGGAATACCCAAGACACAATTTACAGACCTTATGAAGCTCAAAGAGAAGGAGGGCTAGAAGGTGGATGCCTCAGTCCTTCTTAGAAAAGAGAACAAAACACTCATGGGAGGAAATAAAGGGACAAATACAGGAGCAGGGATTGGAGAAAAGATTATCTAGAGACTGCCTTACCTGGGAATACACCCCATATGCAGCCACTAAACCCAAGCACTATTGCTGATGCCACGTAGTGATTACTGGCAGGAACCTGATATGGATGCCTTCCCAGAGGCTCTGCCAGAGTCATACTGATACAGAGGAAGATGCTTGCAGAAAACCATCAGACTGAACACGAGGACCCCAGTGAAGGAGCTAGAGAAAGGACTGAAGGAGCTGAAAGGGTCTGCAACCCCATGGGAAGAACAAAATGATCAACTAACCAAACCCACCACAGCTCCTAGGGACTAAAACACCAGTGAGCACACATGGAGAGACCCATGGCTCCAGTTGCATATGTAGCAGAAGATGGCATGGTCTGGCATCAATGAGAGGAGAGGCCTTTGGTCCAGTGAAGGCTCATTTCCCCAGTGTAGGGGAATGCCAAGGCACTGAGCAGGGAGAGGGTGGTTGGAAGAGGGAGCATCTTCATGGAGGCAATGGGAGGGGGAGGGGGGATGGAAATTGGGGAAGGGAATAACATCCAAAATGTAAGTACAGAGAATATCCAATAAAAAAGAATTATATAGACATAAGTTTCACAAAACATTGAAAATATATATTATGTGTATCAAAACTAACCTTAAATTAATGTCAATATACAATAAACTATTCTAATGTATAAAAAATTACTTTTGTATCAATATACAAATTTTTTACCAATGTATCAAAATATAACTTCAATTTTGCATTAAAATGCAAAGCTATATACCAATGTAATATTATGGCCATAATTTTTTTTGGTTTAAGAGTAGATTCAATAATCTACCCTTTTTTTGACTACTATTCTTACAATATATCTGTATCTCCTCTTTTCTTTTCAATTTTCTTATCTAATAAAGGAAGAGGAATAAGGAAAAGGAAAGGAATGAGGAAAAAAATCTCTGAAGCTGACTTCCCTATGTTGCTGGTTTTTTTTTTTAAGATTGTAAGTATTTGTAACCAGCCCCTATAAAATATGACAAACATCCATCACTCACAGAAAGCCCCAAAATCAACCACTGTCTACCTCTTAGAATGGGGCTTAGTTTTTGTATATTTGATTTCTGCTGATTTGGGATGTAGAATCCATCTTTGTAGGCCCAAGATTAGAAAAACTGTTAGTCTTAAGCTAGCTGTAGCATTTAATGTCCAGTCCCTGTACATTGAGAAAGTACAAGGTTAATTTGGTTGGAACAGTCTTAGATGCTGGACCAAGTGAGCTAGCTGTTTTGAATTTGCACCAGAAGAGTCTTTAGAGGAGACAACACTGATGTAGTCTGAGGTGTGATCAGGCAGGAAGCTAGAACAGTAAACCTCAGCATCTCAGCATCCCAAAGAGTAAATCTTGTCAGGGGTATTTATTTTTTTATTCTGTGAACATAAAACTTCCAGAGATAATATTTTTCTGCATTAACATAATGTATGAAATGTGTGCAGATCAGTTAAAGATGATTTTCTTCTTGCTTGATCATGGGAAAGACATCTGTCTTTCTGTCTATGTTTGGATTGTATAACCAGACTGTAATATAAATGTTGAGAGCTTTTCATGTCTCTTTTAGAAATTTGGCATTTGTCCCTGAGCTCAGACAAAGAAGTAGGCTCAGATAAGAATATCAGAAACAGTGACCATGGGGCTTTGTTTACTACTTTGCTGAATTACTACCGTGTGTGATCCTTTTGTTTACTACTTTGCTGAATTACTATCTTGAGTGATTTCCTTGTTTACTACTTTGCTTGATTACTTTGTCTGTGATCTAAGATCTGACCATGTGTTTTGGATGTACCAAGCATGATATAAAAGCAGGCTGGAGAGAAATGAAGTTGCTTCATCTAAAGAAGGAGGAGGAGGAGGAGGAGGAGGAGAAGGAGGAGGAGGAGGAGGAGGAGGAGGAGGAGGAGGAGGAGGAGGAGGAGGAAGAGGAGGAGGAGGAGAAGGAGAAGGAAAGGAGGAGGAAGAGGGGAGAAGAGGAGGAGGAGGGGGAGGATGGGGGGAGGAGGAGGAGGAGGAGGAGGAGGAGGAGGAGGAGGAGAAGGTGGTGGTGGTGGAGGAAGACCCAGTCATAATTTATACTAGTCCTCATTTAATTTCTAGAGTTGAAAATAAGATGTGCTCCAGCAGGGGTCACTATAGTCACACCAAGTCCCAGAGTTGATGCCTTCCGTGTTTGGACATAAACAGGCTCTGTTCCTTTATTTTCTTCAATGGACTTAGGAAAAGCCATGAAGGCTGCTCTTCTCTTGCTTCGAACCCTGTTTATTTACTCACTCTTTTTAACTTTGGAGAACTATGGTGAGTATATTTCTTCTACATTTTTAAATGCTTTTTAAAGACACAAGACCCAATTCTAACTTGACATTTTTTTTCTTTTAAAATGTATCCCCAAAATGTATTCATCCCCTTTGAGACCCAGAAAACATTATGTCATCCCTGAGAAATCTATAATTATGCAGTCTTGTTGATGCCTTATAACTCTCCATAGGAAATAATCTACATAAATGAAATGAAGCCAGAAACAAACAGTCATTATGGGAGAGGGGGTTGAATATGCTTGTCCCATGGGAAGTAGAATTATTAAAAGGCTCAAGCCCTGCCCAGTATGAAGGAGACCCTCCTTCTGGCTGCCTGTGGAGGAGATCTGCTACCAGCACCAAGTCTACCAGCACACTAACATGCCTCTCACCATGAAGATTATAGACTGAACATCTGAAACCGTAAGCAGCCCCAGTTAAGTGTTGCCATTATAAGAGTTACTTTGGTCAAGGTATCTCCTTGTAGTAATGAAACCCTAAGACAGCCATTTGTGCAATAGAAGGATATTGATTGTATAAAAGTTCTAATTTAAACGTTTTCTTTTGGCTCTTAAAATACAGTGACAAAACATAAAAGTTAGGAATGTCTGTCTGTAATGCTGAAAGAAAGGCATCCAGCAAGCCTAACTGTATTTCTAGGAGCTCATAGGCTTCTCACAGTCTTGTATTAAGATAGAGGTGTATTTCCTAAATTTGTATTTACATTTCAAATTTCCCCCCACTTCCATTCCCCCTCCCCCTCCACTTCCTTCCATGAAGGTGCTCTCTCTTCTAACCACCCTCTCCCACTTCAGCACCTTGGCATCCCCCTACACTGGAAAAAGCCTTCACTGGACCAGGGACCTCTTCTCCCATTGATGCCAGACAATGCCATCCTCTGCTACATATGCAACTGGAGCCATGGGTCTCTCCATGTGTGCTCAATGGTTGCTGTTTTAGTCCCTGGGAGCTCTGGAGGGTTTGGTTGGTTGATAATGTTGTTCTTCCCATGGGGTTGCAAACCCTTTCAGCTCCTTCAGTCCTTTCTCTAGCACCTTCATTGGGGTCTCTGTTTTTAGTCCAATGGTTAGCTGCAAGCATCCACATCTGTATCAGTATGGCTCTGGCATAGTTCACATGGCTAGTCAACATTTTTCCATCAGATACCTCATGAATTCTCTTTTACTTTATGTTTCTCTGATTGCCTCCAGGAACCTGGAAGTCCCACCTATCCCTTCTGCTCAGAAATTGGCCCTTGGCTTTCTTTACTGACAGATAAAAAACCAACTGGAGAACAGGACCTCAGCATCAAAACTACTCATTCAACCTGCACAGCTAACTGATCATGTTTCTCGGGGTTCTAACCTGGGTTCAGAGTGGATTCCTTGCCCAGTCATTTGTGGCTGCGGTTGGAGGTAACAACACAGACAGTGAGGTGGAATGGAAGTGTGTGAGCTGAAAATGTCTTTCATGTGAGTTCTACAGTATTCCTTCACACTATTCTCCCCCATTAGTGCTTCTCTTCTTGGAGTACTTACCATACTATAATCTAATTGTCTGTACTTTCTCTTTTATAAGCACATTCTATTCTATAGGCTCTCAAAGGGCTAGACTCATTATAGATGCACTCTTAGCATCTAGCACAGTGCCTGACACATAGGAGATAGTAGCAACAACAGCAACAATAAAGGATGATCCTGCATTAAAGTGAAACATTTATAAAATGGCTATGCTGTTTTAACATGGCTACTGTAGTCATGAAGGACACCCACACAAGTAGTGAACCTCACTACCTGTCTGTCAGCACTCAGCTTAATTGTTACAAGCACGGGAAATATAATATCTTGATTTCACACAGAACCCTTTCAAAGCCATCTATGTGGGACAATGCAATGCCCTCAAAAACAGAAATTCATCCAATGTTTATGATTTAAAGTATGAGAAAATTGCTGCCACAATTTCAGTTTCACACTTTTGATGGGATCATGCTTCAGAGAGTGTGCCAGCTCACAGGAATCCCACCATTGTAATAGTGTGCTATTACAACTCAATTTCAACTCAAACATATTATGCATGAATTATTCTCCCAAGAATAAAAGTTTTCTTATTTTCTTTAAGACATTAATTTTTTTAGCAAAGTATAATGTATCCTTTTAATTGGGGGTGGGGAGCAGAGAAAACTGTAATGCCCAAATAAAGCTATTTTGAGAACAAAAAAAGCCATAATTTACATTAGTGATTACAATAACTTAACTGATTTTATAAATTACAACTCAAATCTAGAGAAACTAGATTTTCACCAAAATATGCCTGTGATTGCTTTCAGCAATGAAGTCTCATGATTATTGTGTGTGTGTGTGTGTGTGTGTGTGTGTGTGTGTGTGTGCGCGTGCGTGCGCGCGCGCGCGCGCATACATTATATGTACATAGATATGATTAAACTCTGTGCTTCTAACAGGAAGGGAACTCATCCTCTAATTTCTACCACTTAAAAAGCCTTTCAGGAAGCCTAGACTGTAGAGTTAGCTCCAGATTGGCATGGGAGATGAGACCTTCAAAAAACACAACTCCCCCAAAATCTGTTAATTAAATAAATTTTAATATTAATAAATTGTAGTTACAAAGTAGTATATATTTTCCATAAAATTAATAAATATATAAATTCAAAGACAAAATAAAAATAATTTCTAATATTTTCCTTCAGAAATAATTATTAACATTTAACTTTGGAATGAAAATAGCTAAATTAATGGAAACACCTTCCTACCACAAATTTCTTTTATTCAATGAGTTAGGAGATGTCTAGGAGAATAGGGTAAGAGTTGGAGGTGGACCCAGATGTCTTTCAGTAGATGAATGAATACAAAAATGGTGGTATATTTACACAATGGAGTACTACTCAGCTATTAGAATCAATGACTTTATGAAATTTCTAGGAAAATGGATGCATCTAGAAATATCATCCTGAGTGAGGTAACCCAGTCACAAAAGAGCAGACATGATGTGCACTCACTGATAATTGGATACTAGCCCCAGAAAGCTCTGAACACCCCAGAAACAACTCACAAGCCATATGAAGCTCAAGAATAACAAAGCCCAAATAGTGAAAGCCTTAGTCCTGCTTAGGAAAAAAATAAGTGTATAGCACCCTCTCAGAGTGTGATACACCTAGACGTTAAATCATTAATAATCCAAGAGCTAGGAATATAGCCATGTGGCAATTTTGGTATTCAAAGATCATTATGTTTAATCTATACACACCAAGAAAACTCTGACTGTTTCCATGTTACATTCTGTTCTACATGTACTTTATGCTTATGGTAACTAGTGGGATTTCAATGCATGCTGTTAAACCTCTAAAATAATTGCCAAAATGCTTTAAAAAATCTGTACATGTATCTCTCTTCTTTAAATAAAGGTGTAAAAAAAAAAAAGAGTTGGGGGTGGGCAGAATCAAGATGTACTGATTTTACATGTTCAAAGTTGTCAAGAATAAATAAAAGAAGTTTTAAAGTATTTTATACTGTTAATGACTATATTATTGAATCATTAATTGAATCATTATATTATTATATAAATTTGAAAATTTATATAATAATATTCTAATTATACTATAAAACATTTAGGTTTTTAATTTGCTTCACTTATACTTTAAAATGCATTCTTGATGGTAAATTTTTTATGACCTTAATTTTTGAAATACATACACACTTAGGTACTTTTTCAAGGTAGCATTTAAAATACTGATTTATAAGTCAAACAAAAATATTGAAAATTTATTTTATTCCTTCCCAAATCCTTTTCAACCCAGAGTAAAAAGCCTTTAAGAAATGATTCTCCAAAGGGAAGAGAGAAAAGAAGACAGACAGACAGACAGTCAATTGTTCAATCAAATGTACTGGTACACATCTATAATTCTATGCCTTCGGAGGTAGAGGGTAGAGGCAGGAGGATCAAGAGTTCAGGACTCTCCTGAGTTACATACAGAATTTGAATCCAGCATAGGCTACAGAAGACCCCTGTCTGAATAAAACAAAAATCATTATCCATCTGTCTGTAACCAGTACTGTTTGCTTTTAGCACAGAGAAGACTAGCTACTGAAATCAGAGTTCTGTTGTTCAACTCAAACATCTATGAACAGAGTTCTACTTGTGTTATGCCCATTACTAACAGCAGAATAAAAAAAGAGAAAGTACTAGAAATATTTTGTCATAATTTTGCCATTTTTAGAAATAAATATTAATAAAGGCAGGACTTCATTTCTAAGGAAACTCAATTCCATAAGTAAAATATATATATATATATATATATATATATGGTACAGATATAAGGAACAGAGCAGTAGGTGAATGTTTATAATAAAAAATTATTAGATATCATCAAAATAGTACCAGTAACACAGACCAGAAAATGATCATTTAAGATGCCTGAGATTAAAAGAAAAGAGCAAGTGGTTCATGGTTGCTGACAAAAATTCTATACACCATAAGTATTTAAGCTGTTTAAACTGCTTTCTCACATGGAAAAATATTATATCCAAACTATCCTTAGTTTTCTGTATGGTCAAGTCTCACACCCAGTCAGTCTTTGGTGGGCAAGCGTCTGGTAGTGTTAAGGCCTCAACTTGGCAGGGTGTGTGATTGTTTAAATGTTTACAGATTCCAAGGCTGGCGTACAACTGTTTGATGTTAACAGACTCTAAACACAGCTGCCATTGTGTTTGCTCCTTGAGAATTTTCTGGCTTGGCAGCCTGGCTGTGGGTGCTTAAAGTCCAGGTGAAAAACTAGTTAGAGTCAGTCAGGGAAAACCACTCACCCACTCACCTCCCACTTTGTTGTGTGCCAAGAGCCAGCTTTCTCTGCCTCCCCGTCCAGCCATCCAGCCCCCGTGGTTTCTTTAAGCACTTGCTGGAGCAGTTAGGCCCCATGCCTGACTTCATGAGATGGCCTTGCCCTATGCTGAGACCTGTGTTCTCCCAGCAACAAAGCAAGCAAGGTATTATGTTTCAGTTTGTCTTCCAAAATAATTTAGTGTTTGTGTGTGTGTGTGTGTGTGTGTGTGTGTGTGTGTGTGTGTGTGTGTGTGTGTATACATATGAATCCATAGGGATTTTACAGGTCATTATTATAGTGGGGTGTGGGGGAAGCAGTTTTAAATGAAGAAAAGTCTGAGGTTAACCGAAAGTCTGCTTGGCTGTTGGGGTGTGCAATTAATTGCTGAGAGCAAGCTACTCAGAAGAGACAGAACACAATTCATGATAGGGGTCCCAGTCTGTTTCCCCTGGGGAATCTGAGTACCGCTGGGAGTAGGGAACAGAGGTGCCAGATCTGTGCTTTTCCTCAGGGCATCCAGGAGACAGACTGAGAGAGGATGGCTAAGCCAGGAAGGAGGAGAAATCTGGTTTGGTTTGAGTGAGTGCCTAAAGTACAGAGGGGCTGGAAGGAAGGCCTCCCCTGTGGCAGTCCTCGATGAAGGAGACGGTTCTTGCTTATCCAAGCAGCTTTTATTTGTATGTGAATGCATACACCTTACTCAGGGTGAACTGGGGATTCAATACCTTTTGTGGGAAGGGATGCCTAGGAAGGGAAGCTCATTGGTTGAACACTGGGAGCCTATCTAGATACCTCATTAGCATGGAGAACTCCAGGTTTTCATTGCTATGTGACCAACTGTTATGGACTTCTCAGTGGGGTACCCTGGCTACATATCCCAGATCAAGTGGTTTGTCTTGGAACTGGTCCCAGGCCTGCTGTTCTCAATTCTGAGATCCCCAAGGATATGGGCCTGCTCAACCTGACCAGTTCTTCTGTCTGGTGGCATGGTCCACTTGCCCCACAGACTAACAAAGAGGAAGTTTGTGTGACTGGAGGAACTGTTTTGTATGCTATTTCTCATCTCTTCAGCAACCTTGTCAGGCTGATAACAATCATTTGAAAGACAAGTTGAATCCTTGGTCCCAAGCCACACTAAGACTGTGATTCAAACCCAGGCCTGACCAACAAGTCCTTCACTCTTTCCAATGGATGGAATTCTGTTTAAAAGGTTCAGAGAGAGTGGAATTTAGATCTCTGTCCCTGTGCTTCTGTCTGCATGTGAAGCATTTATTTTAATCTGAACTGTGTTTCTCAGCCATCAAAAGGTTTATTATTATGGATATTTCCTGCCAGTGAAATCTACTGAGCTAAATTATCACTTTGCCTTCTGTGTGCTCATAATTTATTCACGGCTGGCTGATTCCTTGTTAGTATTTTATCTCAGACTCACTTTTGAATTATTTCAATACCTTGTGAAGACATTGAGGAGAGGTAGGGAAAGGCATTTTAGAGATGGTTTTAAGTGGGGAGCCGATGATTGCCAAAAATCTGATGATTATCAAGGTAGCTCCTGATATTTTAAGAAATAGCTAACAAAAGTAAGCATTGAAAATAAATGGCCATGTAAATAAACCTTGAACAATGCTAAAAATAATTACTATAAATCCCAGAAACTGGAAATAATATTGGATGAGTGCTAAAGATACATATTTATATCTCTATCTTCCCAAACACATATGCTGAAGTCTTACTTCCCAGCAAGATGGTACCATAGGCTTGAATGGCCTTCTTAGGAGACAGATCTCAGAGAGCTGCATGTCTCTAACACATGAGAAACCAATGAAAAAATGGCAGTCTGTGGCCTGGAGGAAGTCACCCCTTACAACAAAACCACACGAATGCCAGAGTTTTAATTCCAGACCCTGTAACTACAGAATTCTGTTGTTGATAAGCTGCTCACCTAATATAATTTCCTACAGGAGCCAAGTGGTCTAGCAACTGAAACAACTATGATAGAAAGTCACTAACAGTCAGTCAGGGAGGGACCGCAGAGTGCTCAGCAGTGTTTGCTCTTACAAAAGGCCTGAGTTCAGTGTCCAGTACCAACTCCTCAGCACCCAAGGCCTGTAAGGGCACACCCACAGCAGACACATGCATATATGGCATAATAAGTGCAAAACTGTCACCTCCACATCTGACCTTGAAGACAGGTGTGAGGGAAGCAGGGGTAAGAAAAGCAACCTATCTCTAAAACCCCATCTGCATCTTTCCCCTCCTTTCTTCCTTCACTCATATTAGAGTGTTACGTCCCCTACCCAAGGTCAATTTTCAACACTCTACCTGTATTTTCTGGAAATATTACTACTACTTGCTGCTCTGTATGTATTCCCTGTCAATAAATAATCTTTCCTCTCTACCATAACTTCAGTCTTTCTGTTTGGTGTCCTCATCCATTGGCAATAGACCCTCAGGCATATTTCTACTTGGTGGGTCGGGGAGGTGGGTCACCTTTATCCAACCTTGTTTTTATCTGTTCTTTCCTTGTAATTCCCTTGGTTCTGTTTTCCTTCTCCCCAGCCATTAATTGGTGGAAGTTTTCAAAGTGAGCTATAGTTCTTCTCTTTCTACTCTAACTTCATGGGAAGACTGTTTTCTTGTAGTTTACAGCTCTGAGGCCCTAATCCAAACAACATCCTGCTGTTTTGATGGCTCCACTTGGATGACTCCCTGGAGTCCTAAGCTCAAAGTGTTCCAAACTGAATGCAAGGCATTTATTATTACATTTCCCCCTCTGTCCTATTTTTTCTTGCTGAATTATCTTAGCAACTGCTCAGACAACCCTGCTAAATACAAGCACAAACTTTGACTCATTGCTATCCATTCCCCAAGATAATTTGGAGGCAGGGTGTCTTAGTCAGGATTTCTATTCCTGCACAAAGCATCATGACCAAGAAGCAAGTTGGGGAGGAAATGGTTTATTCAGCTTACACTTCCATATTGCTATTTATCACCAAAGAAAGTCAGAACTGGAACTCAAGCAGGTCAGGAAGCAGGAGCTGATGCAGAGGCCATGAAGACATGTTACTTACTGGCTTGCTTCCCCTGGCTTTGCTCACCCTTCTTTCTTATAGAACCCACGTCTACCAGTCCAGGGATGGCACTATCCACTTGATCACTAGTTGAGAAAATGCCTTACAGCTGGATATCATGGAGGCACTTCCTTAAGGGAGGTTCCTTTCTCTGTGATAACTCCAGCCTGTGTCAAGTTGACACAAAAGCAGCCAGTATGCAGGGGTCATTAACTCTTTCTTAAATCCATTTTACCCCCTCAAACTATGTTTCAAGCTGGTGGCATGCCCTCCTCCTTCAGTGCTGCTCATTTCTTCCTGTGTCCTGTCTACCCAGTGTGCTCTCCAGGATCCATCTTACCACGAATGGCTCAGGCTCCAAGATCAATAATTGATAAATGGGACTGCATAAAACTTAAAAGCAAAGGGCACTGGAAATAGGACAGAACAGCAGCCTACAGACTGGCAGAGGAGCTTCACCAACCCACATCTGAGAGAAGGCTTATATCCAAAACTTATGAAGAACTCAAGAGTTAAGTATCAACAACCAAATAACCCAATTTAAAAATGGGGTATACAGCTAAACAGAGAATTCTCAACAGAGGGATCTTGAATAGCAGAGAAGCACCTAAAGAAATGTTTAAAGTCCTTAGTCATCAGGGGAATAGTATTCATTTTAAAAATGGAATTTATCTTTAAAACACTTCAATAGCTGTCCATTTCTCTGAAGACAAACCTAGATTTCTAATATGACGTGCACTCATTTTTGATGTCAGCTTTGTCATACACCTCCTCCCCTCCCATTTGAACCCCTTTTGGTCTCTCTATGTATTAAGAAATTACAAGCATACTATAAATGACTTTTCATGAGTACTCTTTAAGTAATAATCTGTTCATATTCACTATAATGAAATTTGAAATTACACCAACAAGCCCTAAACTATTTTTGCAACAGATACAGAATAACATATGATTAAAATTTAAGTATATAAGCTGAGCATGAAATCAAGAAAAAGTCCCCGTAGTGTCAGAATTAAGGAGAGAGATGAGTTAAAGCCACCAACCTGCTCATATTTTTATTGCTTCCAGATTCGGGACTTAAAACCTGAGGTATAGTTTAACATCCTCTCTTGGAAGTGGAGTCCAAAACCTGAAAGGAAGGACTGGAGTGAGCTATTTAGATAAATCTAGGAGCAGAAAAGTTGTACTGACTTTGAAATGGAGACTAGGAATTCTGCCCATCACCTCAGGAAGACAACAAGGAGTCTGGTATTATCATACCAGACCCTGAAAGAGAAAATGTGACCCACAGGAAATCAAAAGCCCACATCTGCATCATGCCCAGATGACAAGTCTGAACTTGTCATTGCCTGTGTGGAGAGACTTGGAGCTGGGAAGTTCTGGAAGGAGCCAGTCCTTTTCCTCAAGTTGAGGTAAGAGGAAAACACTGTGTGCCCCTTCTCCACAGAGAGCTCCCTCCTCCTGAGAAGATAGTACTTAAAATCAAAACTCATGCCATAAAAGAAACAGGTACCTGTGAGAGCTGGCAGATGAAACCAAACACAATACAAATACTTCCAAGTTCCATTCACAGAATCCAAAAGAACGAGAGAGGGAACACAGGTGACAGAGGAGAAAGGAACAGGGTGTGGAGACCAGCAATCACTTAGAGACTGAAGCTCTGTCCATCAAAGGCTTTCTCGAATGTCTGTTCACCATTCCTACAGCCTTGTCCTGATGCCATTTCCTAGGAAATCTCTTGGCCAACATCTGAGAGGATACCGGCTGTTGTAAAACAATATTTAAATCTTGGTGTTGGTCCGGGATTTCTACCCTACCTTTGGTAATTGAAGACACACTCGCAACCGTTATATTTCCCATAAGCCTTAATCAGCACAAGAGCTGGGCTAGCCTCCATGCTGTTAGTCTACTTTCTTACTGGTAACCCTGAATTATTACTGGGTATCATCTGGGCAGCCCTCAGGACCACATTCTCTTGAACCCTAATGAATAAAATGTGAATGATAAATTGTATTAATACTCTAAACACTGGCTGACCAATTTACTGAAACAAACTGCCTCTTCCTCCTCCTCCTCTTCCTCCTCCTCCTCTTTCTCCTCCTTCCAATTTACTCATTTCCTCCAGCCCTCAGACTTATTTATCTGTCTAGTTTATCATGAACCATTTCTTTCTCCTTTTTAAACTAGATATATTTTATTTACATTTAAAAGATTATCCCCTTTCTCAGTTTCCCTGCCATTAATTTCCTATTTCCCCCACCCTGTTCTATGGGGGTGCCCCCTACCCACCCACTCCTTCCCGCCTCCCCACCCTGAAATTCCCCTACATAGGGACATCGAGCCTTAGCAGAACCAATGGCTTCCCTTCCCATTGATGCCCAACGGGGCCATCCTCTGCTATATATGAAGCTGGAGCCATGGTCCATCCATGTGTACTCTTTGGATAGTGGTTTAGTCTCTGGGAGCTCTGGTTGGTTGGTGTCTTAGTCAGGATTTCTATTCCTGCACAAAGCATCATGACCAAGAAGCAAGTTGGGAAGGAAAAGGTTTATTCAGCTTACACTTCCATATCACTGTTCATCACCAGAGGAAGTCAGGACTGGAACTCAAGCAGGTCAGGAAGCAGGAGCTGATACAGAGGCCATGGAGGGATGTTACTTACTGGCTTGTTTCCCTGGCTTGCTCAGCCTGCTTTCTTAGAGAACCCAGGTCTACCAGCCTAGGGATGGCACCACCCACAATGGGCTGGGCCAGGGATGGCTCCACCCACAATGGGCTGGGCCTTCCCCGCTTGATCACTAGTTGAGAAAATGCCTTACAGCTGGATCTCATGGAAGCAATTTCTCAACTGAGGCTCCTTTCTCTGTGATAACTCCAGCCTGTGTCAAGCTGACACAAAACCAGCCAGTAAGGTTGGTATTATTGATCTTATGGGGTTGCAAACCCCTTTAGCGCCTTCAGTCCTTTCTCTAACCCCTCCACTGGGAATCTTGTTCTAAGTTCAGTGGTTGGCTATGAGCATCCACCTCTGTATTTGTTATGATCTGACAGAGCCTCTCAAGAGACGGTTATGTCAGGCTCCTGTCAGCAAGTTATTCTTGGAATCAACAATATTGTCTGGGTTTGGTGGCTGTATTTGGGCTGGATCTCCAGGTGGGGCAGTCTCTGGATGGTCTTTGCTTTGGTCTCTGCTTCATGTTTGTCTCCATATTTTCTCCTGTAAATATTTGTGTTTCCTCTTCTAAGAAGGTCTGAAGCATCTGCACTTTAGTCTTCCTTCTTGTGGTCCATGAATTATATCTTGGATATTCTGAGCTTTTGGGCAAAATTCAACTATCAGTGAGGGCATACCATGTGTCTGTTTTTGTGTGATTGGGTTACCTCACTAAGCATGATATTTTCTAGTTTCATCCATTTGCCTGCAAATTTCATGAAATCATTATTTTAAAAGCTGAGTAGTACCTCACTGTATAAATGTGCCACATTTTCTGTATCTATTTCTCTATTGAATGACTTCTGGATTCTTTCCAGCTCTAGCTATTATCAATAAGGCTGCCATGAACAGTGTGGAATTTGTGTCCTTGTTATATGTTAGAGCATCTTTTGAGTATATGTCCAGGAGTTGTATAGCTGGGTCCACAAGTAGAACTATATCCAATTTTCTAAGGAACCTACAAACTCAATTCCAGAGTAGATGTACCAGCTTGCAATCCCACCAACAATGGAGGAGTGTTTTTCTTTCTCCACATCCTTGCCAGCATCTGCTGTCACCTGAGATTTTGATCATAGCCATTCTGACTAGTGTGAGGTGAAATCTCAGGGTTGTTTTGATTTGCATTTCCATGATAACTAAGGATGTTGAACACATCTTTAGGTGCTCCTCACCCACTGGATATTTCTCAGTTGAGAATTCTTTGTTTAGATCTCTTGTTTGTTAACCCCCAATTTTTAATAGGGTTATTTGATTCCCTGAAGCCTAACTTCTTGAGATCTTGTATATATTGGATATTAACCCCCTATCAGATGTAGGATTGGCAAAGATCTTTTCCCATTCTGTTGGTTGCCATTTTCACCTATTAACAATGTCCTTTGTCTTAAAGACACTCTGCAGTTTTATGATGTCCTATTTGTTAATTCTTGATCTGAGAGCATAAGCCATTGGTGTTCTGCTAAGGAAATTTTCCCCAGTGCTCATGTGTTCGAGGCCCTTCCTCACTTTCTCTTCTATTATTTTGACTGCATCTGGTTTTATGTGGAGGTCCTTGATCCACTTGGAATTGAGCTTTGTACAAGGTGATAAGAATGGATTGACTTGCATTCTTCTACATGCTGACCACCAGTTGAACCCGCCCCATCTGTTAAAAATGCTATATTTTTTGCACTCGATGGTTTTAGCTCCTTTTTCAAAGATCAAGTGACCATGGATGTGTGGGTTCATCTCTGGGTCTTCCATTCTGTTCCACTGATCAACCTGCCTGTCTCTGCACTAATACCATGCAGTTTTTATCACAATTGCTCTGTAATACTGCTTGAGGTTGGGGATCGAGATTTCCCCAGCAGTTCTTTTATTGTTGAAAGTAGTTTTTGGTGTCCTGGGTATTTTGCTATTCCAAATTAATTTGCAAATTGCTCTTTTCAATTTTTTGAAGAACTGATCTTAAATTTTGATGGGAATTGCATTTAATCTGTAGATTGCTTTCAAGAAGATGGCCATCTTTACTATAATAATCCTGCAGATCCATGAGCATGAGAGATCTTTCCATTTCCTGAGATCTTCAATTTCTTTCTTCACAGACTTGAAGTTCTTGTCATACAGATCATTCACTTGCTTGGTTAGGGTCACACCCATGTATATTATATTATTTGTGACTATTGTGAAGGGTGTTGTTCCCTAATTTCTTTCTCAGCCTGATTATCCTTTGAGTAGAGGAAAGCTACTAATTTGTTTGAGTTAATTTTATATCCAGCCACTTGCTGAAGTGATCAGGTTTATATGAATTCTCTAGTAGAAATTTTGGGGTCACTTAAGTATACTACATATCATCTGCAAATAGTGATATTTTCACTTCTTCCTTTCCAACTTGTATCCATTTTTTTGTCTAATTTCTCTAGCTAGTACTTCAAGTACTATATTGAAGTCCTACACACACACACACACACACACACACACACACACACACACACACACACACACACAGCTCCAAATGCAGGTGGAAACCAGAAGCAAACTATTTCTTTAAAAAGACATATATATATATATACCATCTGTATTCGTCCTGGCTGCACAGCCATTCATGAACAACAACAACTTTTTCTTTTTCTCCTTTTCCTTCCTTTCTCCTCTTTATCTTTCTCTTCTTCTTTCTTTTCCTTCTCCTCTCTTTCTTTTTCAAGACAGGTTTTCCTTGAACTTACTCTGTAGACCAAGCTGGCCTTGAACTTACAACAGATCTGCCTTCCTTTGCCTTCTCAGTGCTGGGGTTAAAGGTGTACACCACTACTGCCCAGCTGACTTCTTTGCTTCTTTAGCTGTACTTGTGATGTTTTTGTTCTAGCAATAGACACGTTGACACAATTTTAAATTCATGGCCTTCGGTTTCAGCTATCCCCTCTGGGCACCTGGTGATATTCATTTGCCCTACCTAACTTCATAACTCCTCATAGCTCAACCCTAGTATTGACTACACTGCGTCAGGGTTGTGCTTATAAATCAATTTGCCCATTAAATGGAATTCCTTGAGAGTTCCAGCTTCCTATTCCAATAGCACTTAATAGATATTCATGTTGTGTAACAACTTTAGCACCTGACTTAAAATCTTTTTCAAATGTAGCAAAAGTACTCTTTTGTACTTTTGTACATGTACTTTTTTTTACATGTACCAAAAGTTGTACTTTATTCCTCTATTATGAGATATGCAAGACATGACAATAATTGAAACTATTGGTTCATTAGAGCAGATTCGCTTATATTTTTATATCTGTATCTAAGTGGCTTCCTATGCCCTAATGGTACCTGTTCTAGGAGTCACTGTGACCCCCATTACTTGGTAAGCAAGGCATGGGGATCATGTTGAAGGCCAGTATGAGTTTTTTCACAATGCTCTCTTGTTGTAATAATTTTTTTAAAAAAAATTATCTCTCTTTGATGAGGATTAATTCTTGTCTGTGTAAACCTTACTCACAATCCAACTGAGGTATTGAACAGGAACAATAATCACCCAGAACCTGCAACAGAGTTAATGGAGTGCTCTAAACCATTGTATTACTTGTCTCTGACTCAAAAACTCAAAAGGTACAAAAGTCCCTAAGACTAATTTTCTCCTTGAATTTCGAGGACAGCTATCAGTAAACGAAGAAGTGCTGTGGCAGTGTTAAGTGGCGCCATCGCTAAGGAACAGCTTAAATTCACCCAACCAAGGAGATTCTATTCCTAGATCCTACCATTATGCCAGCAAGAAACATAAGCTGGAGAGAAGAGTTGAAACTAGAGACTGCCAAGCAATCTTTGGAAACCATGTGGGTTCCATCCAGGTATACCGAAAGAAGAGCCATATTTATATGCAATAGGGTTCTTCTTACTGGATGGTCTAGGTCACTCTGCTTAAGTGCTTCACTAGCAAATCTTTATTAGTCTTTAAAGTGTGAGGGTCAAGTGATGTAGTGAGGGACACATTCTAAGTGGCCAGACTTGTAATGGATTCTGATATTTACCAGATGTTTGAGCTCTGACAACTCACCAAATTAATCTACAGATGTGTCTTATCTTACAGATGTGAAGTGAGAAAAACACACACTTTGCCAAGATAAAGACTAACACACAGTTAAAGTACCTGACAGACCATATGACACAAAATCAGTGCCACTGAACGTGAGTTTCAGAAAAACTTCCATTCATTATTTGCTTCTTTCCCCCCATTTTGTCCTCCAGTTCCTTCCTGCATACTGGTGTCAGCACTTCTGAATAAAATGGAACACACTGATTTTAAATTTTAGTTTAAAAATTATGGAAATAGGCTGGTTTGCCAGTGGCAGCAGGATATTTCCATGCATCTATTTGATTTCAGGATGATATCCAGTCTTATCCTTCAGCAGCTTGAGTGTTGCTTGTCCCAAAGGGCACTCCTGAAAAGAGGTGACTCAGGTGAAGTCAGTGTGCTGCATCAGGACTCCAGCACCAGGACACGGCGCTGGACACATGGTCGTCTGGTAACATCGATTGCTGATCTGGGCAAAGAAACATGGCTGGACACATGAGGTGGGTAAATAAGCAGATAAATAATAGAGCCTTAACCATGTCAGAAATATGCATGTTTGCACTACCATGATTATAGAGCATGGTTGAATATCAGACCCCCTCCCCAATGCCTTTATTCACAGATAGAGAAAACTGGGCTCCGGGGAGATGAGGAACTTGCTGAAGTTAACACTGTTAGCTCACTTGCCCTGAATGATTTTAGCTATACAAGTTTTACTTTCTGTAGAAATTCAAGGGAGCATCTGGCCAGGGTGCATAAAAGCTGTATGTAGATATAATCACCTTCAGTTTTGTAGAGAGTGTTGAATTCACTATTACCAATCTTGTCTTATAAAAATATTTGAGAAGACCACAAGTGGTGAACAGGACTGTTTGTAGCCAAACAGCTGCCATCTTCAGGAGTTCCTCCCGGGAAAGGACTTTAGCAACGCAGGTTATTCTCTGTGATTTTGATTTTGGCTTAGAACGGCAAACCTTTCTTATAGAATATATACATTCCATGAGTGCATGCTGACCTGATGTATAAGATGCTCTACTAGAATCCTAAAAAGAATGAGAAGGTACAACACAGAGCAAAGAATAGGCTCTCTAGCTCCATGAGAGGGCATTTTGTTTTTGTCTTGTTTTTGTTGTTGTTGTTTTTGTTTTGGGGGCTTTTTTGTTTTTGTTTTTATTTTTTTGTTTTCATTTTGGTTTTCCCTATTTTCTTTTTACATTTTTTGTTGTATATTCTCTGCATTTACATTTCAGATGTTATCCCCCTTCCCCCAATTTCACCCCCTCCCCTTTCCATTGATTTCATGAAGATGCTCACTCTCCCAACCACCCTCTCCCACCTCAGCACATTGGCATTCCCCTACACTGGGAAAAAACGAGCCTTTGATGGACCAAAGCAGTTGCAACGCAGAAACAGCCTAGTGCCTATGTTAAAAAAAAAAAAAAAAAAAAGATCCTCTACAGTTGCATGCTGAGACTCCACCACCCTTCAGCCTCTAGGGAGAGGCCAACTTTACTTGGCCTAGGTAGAGACAGGCTTTCCCCATTACTCTCCAAGGCTTGGGGCGCAGGGAGATGCTTGCTTCCTTCCAGCATTAGTTTCAAGGAACATGTCCATTTACTCCCTAAGAACCCTGTAACTTCAAGATGTGAACTTCTCAATTCCCAAAGGGAACAGGGCACAAAACAAAGGAAATGACCCCAGCACCAAAATGCCTGGTTGACTAAGCCATTCATAGTGATAGCTAGTGAGGGTGTGACTGGTTTGGGGCAGTGACCTTCTGGCTTTAGTGTATGTCACAATGACTTGAAATATTAAAAAGGATCCTACACGGCCAGCTTCAGAGCTCCTCACACCGTACCTTTGGTTACTGGAATAAGAGCACACATTTTAAACAGTTATCAGATGATTCTGGTGCTGCTGGGCCAAGAGCCACATTTTTATTAACTTATTTATCAATAAATTAATTGATTTACATCCCAATATCAGCTCCTCTCTTCCCAGGACACTCCAAAAGCTCCTCCCCATATTCCTCCCTCCCATTCTCCTCTGAGAAGTGGGGGATCCCCTGGGTATCACCCTATCCTGGCACATGGAGTCACTGCAGGACTAGGTGCATCCTCTCCCAGTGAGGTCAGACAAGGGGCTCAGTTAGGGGACAAGTAGGCAACAGATTCAGGGACAGCGCCACTCCAGTTGTTAGGAGACTCAGATTCAGGGACAGTGCCACTCCAGTTGTTAGAGACTCAGATTCAGGGACAGCTCCACTCCAGTTGTTAGGAGACTCACTTGAAGACCAAGCTGCACATCTGCTACATATGACATTTGTTTAGTCTCTGGGAGCCCCCGAGGGTGGAGATTGGTTGATTAGCTCTTCCTGTGGAGTCTCTTCAGGTTTCTCAGTCCTTCCTTCAACTCTTCCACAAGGCTCCCTGAGCTGTCTCCAGTGCTTGCCTGTGGGTCTGTCTCCACACCTGTTCTGGTTAGCTGCTGGCTGGAGCCTCTCAGAGGACATGCTCCTGTCTGAAAGTATAACAGAGTATCATTAGTAGTGTCAAGGGTTGGTGCTTGCCCCTGGAGTGAGTATCAATTTGGGCCAGTCATTCCCTCCACCCCTGTTCCATCTTTGTCCCTGCACATCTAAAGATCTGCACCAAGATCTACATTTTTAAAACCAGTGAATGGGGGTTGATGAGACCTAGAGAACACATGAGAAGATCTCAAAGCCAGTCTGGCATATTAGTCCCGGAAGGTACTGCTGCAATAAATGGAAAATTACTTTTATCTTTAAAATCTGGCAGTGTTTCAGATAAAAATCTCACAGTATGAATTGATGCTCAGAATTGCCAAGAATTTCCATGGCATCAACTGAATTCACATTTTCACAGAAAATAAAGATTGTAGTTTGCAAAAACCCCTCTAAAAGAGTGGCCCTTGTGTCCTGTTTTCATTTTCTCTGCTCTGGGGACAGCAGAAATGAGTTGAGTTTTTTCCTTTGCAACCCTCTTCTGATGGCTAGTTCTGCATTTAGTTCAGGTTCTGCTAACCTGAAAGAAGGAATCAGAGCTATAATAAAGATGATGGACAGGAACAGTGAGAATAAGCTAAATGACCATAGTAGACAAAAGATCAGTAAGAAAAAATTAGCAAAACAGACAGCTGCCTCTCTCAATAAGGGATTATGGCATGTAAACTGCATCACCATCATCAAAAATCTGTTCTGCAAAACTGGGATGTTGTAAACCATGGTCCCTAGTAAAATGACATTTGGAGCAGGAATGTTCCTGCCCATGCCTTTTCTGCTGCTAGATATGTCATCCTGACAGGTAAGCCTACTATAAGAAAGCAGGGAATTGTTAGATGTCTGACACACTGACTCTTATGGTCTTCTCTTCAAAGTTCAGGGGCAGCTGCAAGCTCAATTTCTTAATGATTGACATGTCTTTATGTTTATAATTTACTGTCTGCTTACTTATTTTTATGTGCATATTTGGATGCTAGTGCAGTGTGTGTGTGTGTGTGTGTGTGTGTGTGTGTGTGTGTGTGTGTGTGTGTGTGTGTGTGTATGTTTTCCTGTAGAATCAGTGTTAACAAGCATCAGTATGAACAACATCATATAAGTCTCTAGGAAAGCAAAGATCTATTTAGGGAATGAAGGAAGGTTTGATTACATACAGGCTCCACAAATGGTGATCAAAGAGTTAATACAGAGACACATGGTTGCTACACGGTGACCCCAATATCTTACTGAAATGCCAACAAAACTTGCATTTGAGTTTATCTACTTCTTTACTACTGTCCACCTCAGAAATCAGATCCCTTGTCATGGGTGAGTCCCAATACTTGTAATCAAATTACTGAGTGAGTACATCGTCTCAAACACAAAACTGACCCTTGGCGTGCCCAGTGTCCATTAGCCATCAAGTGATACTGCATTAATGAACTCGAGTGGAGGTATGATATTACACTGCAGATGCATCCAGAGGAGCTGCATTATTGCTCTCACCTAGTCAACCTGCCAACATCATCTTTTAACCCTAGATAAACCAAGATGTGTATTTACACATTAAACCTTTCAAGACCAGCTAAGTTACCATTTAAGGCACTTGTGAAGTTGTTAGTAATGAGCCTCCCCAGGTCTTCAATGTTGTATTTTAAAATGAAATAGACATATAGATAGGTAATAGAGAAGCAGTGCCATGTGTGCACACAAGTGAATACACATATACCCTAAAAGCACTATTGTTTTGTAGTCTTTATACAAGTTTTACATAAATTTACTTCTGTTTAATCAGTATGCTTTAAAAGTTCTTATAGTTACATTTATGATAATGTGTTTCCTTCCCATTTCTGCATAGTAGAGCATGGCATGTCCTTACAGGCCGTATTTTAAAAGTTTACTAGAATTTTACATTTCTCTAACATACCCATTTTGTAGGAGGTTACTAATACCTGTTAGTAAGCCCATCTTCCATTTCCTGTGCAGTGTATCCAGAGCTGAGTTCAAGGGAAAGTGGTTTATCTAGTTCACAGTGGCAGATACAAGTGCAGGACACCAACATGTCTGCTCTGGTGAGAGCCATTTTGGCTACATCACAGGCAAATGATACCACAAGCATGTACAAGGAGAGATCACACTGTAAAAAGGAAGCCAGAGAGCCTGGGAGGGAGCCAGTTATGATCTTTAGAACAACCCTCTCTTGAGAACTAACCAAGGTCCCATAAAGCTACATTAACTCTTTCCCAAGCCAGTACCCCCAATGATTCAACAACTTCCCAGTAGACCCCACCCCTTAAAGTTTCCATAGCATCTCTCAGTAACACCATACCAGCCACAAGACTTCCAACAATTATATCCAAATCCTTCTGATTAGTAGTGGGAACATCTTAGCTTCTATTTGTCACAAAGAAGAAACACTGTAGACTTTTGCATTGCTCTCACATTTGTTTCTCATTGATTTCTTTCTTTAGATTAGGATGTATCTTATTGGACAGCACTTAATAGACTGGTGTCAACAGTAACTATATCTCATACTAAAAGGCTGTTTATCTGAGGGGGGGTTGATGTTGTTTATATTGCTGTTGTTTTTCCTAACTTGGGCCATCTCCTGCTAGGCAAGGGATTACCCTCAGCTATTTTCCTTGCCCACACTTCTTGAAAATAACCAGTGAAAGTCTCTGTTCAAGTTTTTACTCATCTTTAACAAAACAGATTTCCATATTTTTCAAAAATGTGTCCTGCATAAAGCTGTCTAATGTGCTAACTTGTAGCAGTTCATGGTAATATTTCATAACAAAAAATTAGTTTCAGAATCAGCAAGACCAGCTAACACCAGAGATGAACAGAGTGTGAGAGGAAAGTCTAAGAACATAAGAAACAAAAGCCAAGGCCACTTGGAATCATCAGAACACAGTTACCCAACAACAGCAAGTCCTGAATACCCCAACACACCAGAAAAGCAAGATTCTGATTTAAAAATCACAATTTATGATGACATTAGAGGACTTTAAGGAAAACACAAACAACTCCCTTAAAGAAATACAGAACAACACAGGTAAACATGTAGAAGCCCTAAAAGAGGAAACACAAAAAGCACAAAAAACCGTAGAGAACTACAGAAAAACACAACCAGAAAGGTGAAGGAATTGAACTAAACCATTCAGGAACTAAAAATGGAAATAGAAACAATAAAGAAATCACAAAGGGAGACAACCCTGGAGATAGAAAACCTAGAAAAGAGATCAGGAGTAATCAATGCAAGCATCACCAACAATACAAGAGATAGAAGAGAGAATCTCAGGTGCAGAAGATACCACAGAAAACATTGACACAATATTCAAAGAAAATGTAAAATGCAAAAGTTCCTAACCCAAAACACCCAGGAAATTAAAGACACAATGAGAAGATCAAACCTAAGGATAATAGGTATAGAAGAGAGTGAAGATTCCCAACTTAAAGGACAGGTAAATATCTTCTACAAAATTATAGAAGAAAACTTCCCTAACTTAAGAAAGAGATGACTAAGCCCAGAAAATAGACAGTGATACAAGTAAATATGAGACACTGAGCAACCCTCCTGGTACCTGTCAGGAAAAAGTAGAAGAAAAGCCACCCGTGCACCTACCATAACCACCAAACCTGTTAGAACTGGACCAATCAAACCTCATGCAATCAAAACTGTAGAAACAAAATCATAAAGGCTGTGCTTTATTTGGGCAGGGAAAGTGAACTCAAATAATTTGCGCAGCCACAGGGGTAAAGTGATCTGTGACATCCTGTGAGACAGACAAGGGGCATGAAGCATTTCACACTGCCAGAACTGCTACACCAATTACAATGAGGCTCCACAGTCTCTCACCTTCTGTGTAACATTTGCATCTTCAGTTGGTTTATATACAAGTGTTCAAACAGTCTCTAAGTGTGTAGTTTAGTCCTAAGAAGCATGAAACACCAGAAGTAGGAGAATGATAACCACAAAGTAGCTCAGCTGGACACTGGGTGGTCCCATTAATACATCAGCTGTGGTTCTTTCACTTCCTTGTGTTCCTTGGATGTGTTATGGGCATTTCTGGGCTTGAAAGTAAAATGATGCTGTCTGGTGCTGGATAGAGGATCCTTAATTTTTATTACAGCAGCTTGCTATTTTGTAACATAGTGATTTGAATGAACACAATAAAGTACAGTAGTAACTGATCTCCCCCTCTTCCTGAATGAGTGAGCAGATGATTAAATATTGATGTCAGCATCCTTGAGTATATTCAGATGAGCACCATACGGCTTCTGCTTCTATTGAAAACAAGCCTGTGTTTGATTGTGGTCCAAAGCTTTGAAGCACTACTTGGCATCTCCTTCCATGGAGGTCTCACCATTTTAAGCATAACAAATTTGATGACATGCTGGTAAGGTGAGCTCTAGCTTGTCTCCACAAGGTCATCTTCATATGAAGCCAGTGTTATACGGTTTTGTTTTAGAAATATTTCATTTTTTTGATAATGTTTTTTTAGCTGACACTCATGGAGAGAATGAATCCTTAGAACTGTGTCACTAGTGAAAGGAAATCCTATCTAAGTATGTTTCTTTACAAAGCTGTGTCACACCATCCTTTGGGCCTCTTGCTGTAAAAGTAGAATCAAGTCTCAAATAATGCCTTTTAAATTGTATCCTCTAGCATTATAGATGTAGGACAATACTGTATCTTCCCTCTGTAAATGTAAAATAGCTCGTACCTGCTTTATGATACGTAGTAGTGACCATGATTTACCAGAGTTGTTTTTAATGATGTTGCTCAAAATGTTTTCTTTCCAGATGAAGATTGAGAAGCTAATGAGCCCCTACACATATGGTCACTTTCTCTTTGACAAAGGAGCTAAAACCATCAAATGGAAAAAAGACAGCATTTTCAACAAATGGTGCTGGTTAAGCTGACATGTAGAAGAATGCAAATCGATCCATTCTTATTACCTTGTACAAAGCTCAAGTCCAAGTGGATCAAGGACCTCCACATAAAACTAGATATACTCAATCTAATTGAAGAGAAAGTAGGGAAGATCCTTGAACACATGGGCAATGGGGAAGGTTTCCTGAACAGAATACCAATGGCTTGTGCTCTAAGATCAAGAATCAAATGGGAGCTCATAAAACTGCAAAGCTTCTGTAAAGCAAAGGAAGTTCATTGACAATAGGACAAAACAACAACCAAAAGAATGGAAAAAGATCTTTACCAATCCTACATCTGATAGAGGCCCAATATCCAATACATACAAAGAACTCGAGAAGTTAGACTCCAGAGAATCAAATAGCCTTATTTAAAAGTGGGATATGGAGCAAAACAGAAAATTCTCAACTGAGGAATATTGAATGGCGGAGAAGCACCTAAAAAAATGTTCAAAATCCCTAGTCATCAGGGAAATGCAAATCAAAACAACCCTGAGATTCCACCTCACACCAGTTAGAATGGCTAAGATCAAAAACTCAGACAACAGCAGATGCTGGTGAGGATGTGGAGAAAGAGGAACACTCCTCCACTGTTGGTGGGGTTGTAAGCTGGTACAACCACTTTGAAAGTCTGTCTGGTGGTTACTCAGAAAATTGGACATAGTACTACATGAGGACACAGCTATTCCACTCCTGAGCACATATCCCAAAAGATGTCCCAACATATAATAAGGACACATGCTCCACTATGTTCATAGCAGCCTTATTTATAATAGCCAGAAGCTGGATAGAACCCAGATGTCCTTCAACAAAGGAATGGATACAGAAAATGTGATACATTTACACAATGGAGTACTATTCAGCTATTAAAAAACAATGGCTTTATGAAATTCTTAGGCAAATGGATGGAACTAGAAGCTATCATCTTGAGTGAGGTAACCCAGTCATAAAAGAACACTTATGGCATGCACTCATTGATAGGTGGATTTTAGCTCAAGAGCTCAGAATTCCCAAGATAAAATTCACATATCCTATGAATCTCAAGAAGAAGGAAGACCAAAATGTGGATGATTCAGTTCTTCTTAGAAGGGGGAACAAAATACTCACAGGAGAAAATACAGGGACAAAAAGTAGAATAGAAACTGAAGGAAAGGCCATCCAGAGACCGCCTCACCCAGGGATCCATCCCATATTCAGTCACCAAACCCAGTCAATATTTCTGATGTCAAGAAGTGCTTGCTGACAGGAGCCTGATATGGATGTCTCCTGAGAGGCTCTGCCAGAATCTTACTGATACAGATGAGAATGTTTGCAGTTAACAACCAGACTGAGTACAGGGACCCCAATGAAGGAACTAGAGAAAGGACTGAAGGAGCTGAAGGGGTTTGCAACCCCATAGGAAGAACAATATCAACAAACAAGACCCCTCAGAGTTCCCAGGGAATAAATCACCAACCAAAGAGCACCATGACTCCAGCTGCATATGTAGCAGAGGATGGCCTTGTCTGACACCAATCAGAGAAGTCGTTGGTCCTGTGAAGGCTCCTTTCCTCAGTTTAGGGGAATGCCAGGGTGGTGGGATGGGAGTGAGTAGGTGGGAGGGGGAGCATCCTCACAGAAGCAGGGGGAGAGGACAGTTGGGAGTGGGGAACCTGGAAAGGGGATAACAATTTAATGTAAATACATAATATATCCAATAAAATGCAAAAATGATATACTTCCTATATATAATAAAGGAATTAACAGAGTAAAATATTCCTGTCTCAAAAACAAAAACAAACAAACAAAAAAAAAAGGTAATTGTGAGCATAGCAATAAAACGTACCAAAGGAAGACATAAATGCAGCAGGGCAAACACCCAGCTTGGTGCTTCCATGTCTGATATCTAGGACTCCTCATAGCATGTTTTGACTGTGACAGTTTAGGAAGCCCTGCCTCCAACTCTGCCACCTGCCACATAGGTATCCTCTCTTCCTCCATGCTGGCCTAAGGCATCCCCTAATAGGTGTTCCACAGACTTGGCATCTCCAACATCCTGAGGTCTCCATCACAACACAAGCTTCACCTCACAGCTCCACACAGTGGCTTCCTATGGGAACCCAACTTTGACACGAATTTAAAGCTCACTGGCCTCCCTGATCCCATAAATCTTGCATGTAGGTAATGCTGCCACATTCTGTCAGAGCTTGAGGGTTTGACCTCCACCTGCTGCCCCAGTTCTGGTGGTCCCTGTGCCCCTTGGTAGCCATGTCTGGCCAGTTGCTCCTCTGGATGACTATAACAAGCAGGGAGCTACTTGTAGTTCCAGCACCGTAAAGCATTGATTTTGAACTCTGCCTCTGCCCAATTTTCAGAACATATAGAGAACACAGCAAGATTCTTTGTTAAGATGTCACACAACTGGGCTGTGCCCCGACTCCTCACCCCATTCCCCACTGCCTCAGTCTCTCTGTCTACCTTGCTATCAGTTGTGTGGTCTTCCATACTTCCATAAGAATGGCTAGTAGGTCTCTGAATGTTTACAGCATTCGAGAGTTTCCCTCACCCATGAATCCAAAGGTGTCCACATTCCCCTTTCAAGCCCGTTCCAAAGGCTTACAAACCAGGTGACCCAGTTTAATCACAGCAGTGCCCTCACTTCTTCATACCAAAGTTGTTATTTTTCTCACTGCTTCGACAAAATACTTGAAAAGGAGTCGCATAGGAGAAAAAAGACTTGTTTGGGGTCGTGGGTTGGGAGGGCAGTTTCCACAGGATGAGGAGGGAATGCCAGAGTTCATGGTGGCAGGCTCCTCAGGCTAAGGTGGTTGGGAGCCTCACCCCTTAATGGACCAGGAAGTAGAAATAAAATGATGGCCACATTCTTCCTATTTTTTCTTTCCCCCATTTTATTCAGTCCAGGACCCCAGATTATAGGCAAGTGCCTCTCACACTAGGGGCCAGTCTTCCTCTTCTTAAAATTTTCTAAAAACATAACCGGACAACAGATCATCAAACAAGAATCTTGCCTAGAGGCCTCTCTCTCAAGATGAGAGCTACTTAACAGGATAGTGACAATATACTCTCCTGTTTTATGGAGGGATACTCCTAGGCTACCAACCCAGAAGAAATGTCTTATGTTGATCAGTTTTGCAGCATTTTCCCCAAGTAAACTCATAACCCTGATCAGACAGCACACTTTGAACTGCACCCTTTTGGCGCCCTCATTCCAGGCTCATGAAGGAGGAGTGAGGTTATTTGCACTAAATTCTCATCTGAACATTAATGAAGTCCTTAATTCTTTACTCGTTTATCTTAGCTTGCTTCGTGCTTCCAAAGTCAGGTCTCTCTTGCCAAAAGCATATATAATTCCCATGGCATATAAATAGTTTCAAAAAATACATGAGAAATGTTCTGAAATAGATTTCTCCTCACTTCTAAAAAAAATCAGTTTTAGCTATAAAAATATCCTGAATTATAGATGAATTTTCTTCCAAACCTTCAAATTCCAACTCCATTGTTTAACCCTAATTAGTATTGCTATTGAAAACTCTAGTTCCTCATTTTTATTTTTACAATGTACATTAATTTTTGAAATGTTTAAGTAGAAAGCATAAGATAATACTGGAATGCCTTTTATGTGGCTAAAACTGAAGTTCACCATTTTAGCTGGACTGGCAAGCCGGCAAACCCCAGGGTCCACCTGGATCCCTGCTCCAGCATTGGGGTTTCAACTTATATAGCTGTGTGTGGCTTTAACATGGATTCTGGGAAACTGAACTCAGGTCCACTTTACCCGCTAAGCCAACTCCCAAGACTAAAAACAAATAAAATAAAATAAAATAAAATAAAATAAAATGATTATTTGTGCTATTTATAACCCAGTAAAGTAACTTATTTTATACACGTTAGAATTCCTCTATCGTCAGAAAGAATTTAAGTCTTAACAAGCCTGTTGGCTTATTGGTGTCCACCACAGAACAATTGTCATTTCCCATTGTTCTGCTCAAACAACAGCCAATTTAGTGAGAACTCTAGGTCCTGAAGCAAGGAAAGTGACATCATTCGAGAAGCTATTGACAGGAAATGTGACAGACTATCATTCAAGCTCCAGGGCTCTGTGAGTGGTTTTTAATGGAAAGGCTGTTCAAAAAAATGGGAATAAAACAATGCAAAGAAAACCAGGAAATTATATTTTAATTTTATGCCACAGGCACCATGAGGTCTGACTGTCTTCAATTGATACTGTCCATACCTCTGGGTTACTGCAACTAGTGTCTGGTTACAATAGATGTACATCTTGAACTATACACTAGCAGACCACCTATTTCCTTTCTACAAAACTCATATTATTAGAAGAAATTACACTTTGAACACCATGTTTCCTGATATAACTGGTAAGGTATAAAATCTCAGCAAACCTCTAGGGCTAACGTTTCTTGGTAACATGGAGTTTCTGCTTCAAGAGCCCTTTGCTCTGTTTTATCCCATGCAAAAGACTGTCTGTCTAAGGAAGGAATAAACCTTACAAGCTTCTGAGATTAAATGTGAGGCCACCTGTCAGCACAGGCCATGTGAGTTACCATTGATTATCACTGAACACACTGGGTTTGTTCCAATACCATTACAATTGGATAATTAATTAATTAATAAAAATGTGATCAGATCATAAAGTAACATAATATTTTCCAGGAATTATTTTAAAACTTTTATGTCAAATTAAAAATCTAAGTATTATTTATAGAAAAAAGGTTTTAACTACATACACCCTACAAAAAAATCCCCAAAGTATTTGAGACATTGATAGTGAATGAACACTATGTTTATGGGGGCTAAGGTGGGGAAAGGTTAAAAAATGCATGTGAGACAGTATTGTTTCACTTCATTTTCTTGTATCTAAGTTTTCCCTTCAAAACGAAAAGCATCAAGTTCTCTTTTTTTGCATTTTTATGGGATATTTTATGTATTTACATCTCAAATGTTATCTCCTTTTCCCCCTCCCATTCATCCTCTCCCTGCTTCTGTAAGGATGCTCCCCATCCCACCCACTCCCACCTCCCTGCCTGGGCATCCCCCTACACTATGGAAACAAGCCTTCACAGGACCAAGGGCTTCTTCTTCTATTGATGCCAGACAATGCCATTCTCTGCTACATATGTGGTTGGAGCCATGGGCCCTTCCATGTGTACCCTGGTTAGTATTTTAGTCCCTGGGAGCTCTGGGGGGGTCTTGTTGGTTGATATTGTTCTTCCTATGGGGATGCAAACCCCTTCAGCTCCTCCAGTCTTTTCACTAACTCCTCCATTGGGGTCCCCGTGCTCAGTCCATAGGGCTAATACTGTAAAAACTTAAGTATATTCCTTCCCATCATACTCACATTCCTAATTAGATTTTGAAAAAGAAAAATTAATAAAATTACATGGTAAGTCTCAGAGTTATAAAATTTCAACAGACAACCTACATAAAATCTTTTTAGAACAGCAATGCCCTTAATAATTAAAGTTATTAATTACTCTACAGTGATAAGGGTTTAATGGAATGTGTTTCATATATTTAAATTTTTTATTCACAAAAAATTGTAAGTAAAATATAATAATCCAAGAACATGTTTTAAAATGGCCTCTCAAAAGGAGATCAATCTTTTTTCACAGCTCTCAAACACTATTTTACCTAGTATTGCAAACACATGTAAAATGAACATGAGGAATACTACTTTATATACCCTGACACTGGAAACTGAAGTTGGCAAAGTCACTACAGGCTCCTGCATCTGTAAGTCTTTAAAAAGCACATTGGTTTGAGTAAAAGAACCATGTTGGAAAACAAAGTACATGGATTTGGGCCCAACCTCAGACTGAGGGAGAAAAGGGTGACTGGAAAAGTTTCAGCGCAGACAGTGTTAGTTGCTAACGGGTGAATAGATACATCAAAGGAATTTCTACATTCTTTTTATTATTGTTATTTTATAAGTTTATACAGAGAGGGGGGAGAGAGAGAGAGAGAGAGAGAGAGAGAGAGAGAGAGAGAGAGAGAGAGAGAGAGAGAGAGAGAGAGAGAAGAGCACATCTTCCTTTGACAAGAAACACACAGGTTAGTGGAAGCCAGTGGACACATTTCAAGCAGCTTCTGTGGCCATCAGAGCCCTGAAGCAGAACTATACAACTGCTCCGAGTAACTGCACTAAGTCTTTCCAGACTGGAAAAGCTTAATTTGCAAGTTCTTTAGATTGGAGACATATATGATTGTTCACAAGCATTTGTCCTTACTGGTGTGGGAATTAAGCCATCTGAGATGCTGTGGTTCTCAGGTCAAGCTTGGTGGCAAGCTGATTCACTGGTTTCACACAGAGTGCATGTGTGTCTAGTTGTCCATGACAGAGGCCCTAGGCTCCAGGGAAATTTGTTGTTCTTGGTCTCAGAAAGCCTTTCTTTAGCCTCATGCTTCAACCTCATGTCCCCAGATCACTACCCAGAACCTCAAGCCAGTGAGATCAGAGAAGAGCAATGAGTTTGTGCCAGTGACTCTTGGACAAGACCAATATTTGCACATACTTGAGAGATGTCAAACATCCAAGCACTATGCAGACTGAGCTCTCACGCTAAAAGTACATATGAAATGACACCATGTCACTTCAGCCCCTGGAGATACGTAAGAAGAAGCTGCATTCAAGTATTAGAACATAGTGTAAAGCGTATCCGAATCCACTGTAGGACACACTGCTGCTGGCGACGCTGCTCGAAAACCTGGTTGTACTTTTCTAAGTTTGTACCAGAAACACTTTTGTTTACCTTTTTCCCCCTGAGTCAGGGTTTCTCAGTGAGCCCTGGCTGCCCTAGAACTAGTTCTGTAGACCAGGCTGGCCTTAAACTCACAGAGATCAGTCTGCCTTTGCTTCCTGAGTGCTGTGATCAAAGCCTTTACCGCCCAGTCTTTTTTTAGCTTTCCCTTCTCTGGCCTCTCCCCCACATGTATGCACACTTCTGAGACTGAGCGAGATTGTTGCACGTGAAGCATGAAAGCTTCATTTAACAGCCAATCACTTTGCGTGAAATTAAAAAAAATATCTAAGTCTTTACTTGGAAAGAACTGTAGAAATCACAAATAATGTTCTCTAAGATTCCCATGCAATTAGAATTCCATTTCTCTTCTGAAGGAGACATCCCCCAATGGAACTTCAGTCCCTGTAACAAAATACCCTGGGATCACCAACTTATAATGAAAGGGAATGTGCTTAGCATACAGTGCTGGAGGTTTTAGACCATGGTTCACTGGACTTGGCAGTGTGATCCACCGAGATGCCAAAAAGATCCAAACCCACTGAGATGCCAAAATGTACCAAACACACTGAGATGCCAAAATGTACCAAACACACTGAGATGCCTCCACCAAATAGCCAATTGGTCTAAAAGGCATAAAGTGCTTAAAAGTTACAGGAAATATTTTACAGTGAAACCGAGCATGGTAATATTCAACATGGTTAGTTAGTTACAGATGAATTGATCATAAATCTATTCTGAAACTATAGAATCCATCTGTAATTTATTCTCCTTATACAAGAGAGGAAAGGAGGAGCTAAAATGTGGAGGGTGTCATGAGATGGCCCTGGAGTTCCCCCATGCTGTCTTTGCTGGGATTAGCTATGTGATCTAGAAACCTCTGGGAGTCAGGAAATTTCAACTGTCCAAATAGTGCATGGTTATGTTTATGGTGTGGCCTTAAAGAATGCCTCAGATGTCCTGAAGTCCCTAACGCATACATTTCTTATAAATTTGCTAAGAATAAATATGTATAATATATATTATATATATCTTTCCAATATTCCCATCCACATCTTGTGGGGATGCTGCCTAATGGATGTTGCTGACTATGCATGGCATATTCCCAGAGTTGTGTGGACAAGAGCTGGAATGCAGCTCTGTTTCTGAACATGGGTATCCATCTTTTAGCTTAAGGACACGAGGATATCAGCGTCAGTCATCACCGTGGTAATCAGGTTTCATGTAATGTTCTGCAGTTGGCATGCACTTCCTTTTCCTGTGGAGTCAGTCTGCATCTATCCTATCTGGCATGGGTTTTACTTTGGTATAAATCGGCAAGTGCATCTGCCTTATTCTGTAAGAGCTGTGGAGTGCTGTTTTACATATCTTGTAGTTTAATTAGTCTTTTACTTACAGATTAGCAGCTAACATTTTTGCTAGAGTGTGTGAGGCTGTACCATGAAAAGCTATAGTTTCCTTCTTTTATGCTGAAAATTTTCCATGGGAAATTAAATCCATAAATTATTTTTGTAACTAAAATATATACACACACAAAATAGAAATGATTTGAAAATATCTTTACAAACTGATATACAGAATAGAAATTATTTTGAGTATCTTTAGGAGCTGCCTGACTGACACACTCATGTCTGGCGATCAACATGTGTTTAAAAAGCCAGTAAATACTTGCTATATGCCAGCCAATTACATTGTATTCTTTAAATATAAAAGCCCATTTCAGCTTCTATAGACTTTTTCTTTAAAACAATCAGACAAAACTGGTTTTCAATATGAAAGGCAAAAGGCTGTTCTAAGGTGATGTGAGGAGAGGTGATTCATATATACATAGGATATTCTAATTTTAGAACTTGGTAGGGTGCAACATCTGTTAGAAAAGAGAGCAGAGACACCCTGTCAGCAAGAAACTGAAGCTGACTAGCAAATGAGGAGGCAGGAAGACGTGTGTTGTGCAATCACCTATATTCAAAAGAGCCTGGCAGCTAGCTAGGTCCTGAGAAGCATCTCCACAAATAGTCTGGTAGGACAGACTCACCCCTAGAGGTAGGGAGTGAGAGACCCTGGAGCTGGGGACACTTGCTCTGGGCTTTCTGTTCCTCATTTCCCTGCCTGCAGGAAGTATGGCTTCCCATCAGGATGTTTTTTCTGGCTGTTAATATCCTTCCTGGGGCCTCCTCTACTTCCTCCTTCATGTTTGTCTGGGTTTGGGGGCCTTGGGATATTGGGAGTTAAGCACAAAGCAATTTCTTGGACCCATTTTTAAACCATCTGAAACCAAGCAAAGTTAAATGACTTACCCCAAGACACAAAGATTTTACAAACCATTGTGCAGTTTGTATGATCTTATTTTCTTTCTCACTGATCTCCTTAATCACTTCTTAATTTCCCAAAGACACAGCAGAATAACAGACATCTGGGGTTACAGTATGATTCTCAGGCTGGTATCAGAATTCTGCGTATCTCATTAGAGGTTCCAACTTCAAGTTGTGAAAAGGCCTTGCTTGATTTTTTTCCAGTACTGGAATAATTTAGATGGAAACAAGAACATTGGAATGAAGATGACTTGGTCCTTGGGTTTTGTTTTTCAAGTCAGCCATTCTCAAATATATCTTGGTTGTATCAAAGATTCTAATTTGTTTCTAGTATTTTACCTTATGATTATGGGAGCCATGATGGAGAGATGAAAGACAAGTGTGTGTGTGTGTGTGTGTGTGTGTGTGTTTCTTCCCCCATACACCTTATCTTATATTGAATACCTTCAAATCGTCATGACACTCTTAGCATATGGTAGCTCATGTGACCTTTGCATGGACCTCTAACAGCAAGCCATTAGGTAGAATATTTGGCACAGTAGCTTAATCAAAGAATGTAAAGGATGGGTGTGAGAAAGTATTCATTAATTTTGATTTATCTAATATAAAGTATCATAGCCTCCTAGAAACCCTAGAATGGAAGCCCACTGGACTACTTGCTTCCAATTTGACTCATCAATTTACAGAGATAAGACCCAGATATGTAGCAACACCACATTAAAGAGAAGAGTCTACCTTTTGGAGAAGGCCAAGAGTGAGCTGGGTCTGAGCTCCACTCATCTCTGTGCCTGAGGTCTGCTAGGTAACAAAGGCTGTGTTAGTTACTGAGCAGCAAAAAAAGCATGATGGCACAGAAAAGGAATGAAGGATCTATCCCTTCAGAAACCTCCAGCAGAACTTACAAGGAAAGACGTTACTTTATTGAACCCTACCCACCCAGAATTGCACTCAAAACTGCAGACACATGTTAATAACCTATATATACACACATTGCTTCCAATACTTACAGTGGATATTTATTCCAATGTTGCTTTCAACTCACTGGCTGCTTTCAGTGAAACATGTAATCTGAGTTATCACACACTCCCACCCCGATACAATATTCCAAACTAAAGATGTAGACAAGGAACATAATTTGATATTAAAACTATGCATTCAGCTTAGCTTTTAAAAGCTGATTCCATGGGAAGTCTAACACATTGTCAGGTTGGTTACAGTTTTCTTACAAACAGCTTAAATTTAAACAAGCTAAATACATAGTAGGAAAACCAGAGTTTTAAATGATTACAAAGCATATGGTTAACTTGTTGCAAGGTTGGGCAAAAGTTCAGTTTCTGATGGTGAAAGTTTTTCAGAAAAAAAATTATTACCCAGAAATGCTTGATCCAGTCCCAGTATTTTCCCTGAAGGTTTTGATGCCTTTGAATATACTAATTCTGCTTATTATCTGACTTCTAAAACATTCATCAAACCAATGCTGTACTGAAGAGATAACATCAGTAAAAACATAGGACTGGTATATGTTATGCTACTACAGCTTTGATTCTGTTTCTCTTTGTTGGTTTATTTGGGGGTCTAATTGTGCCCCCAAAAGGTCTATGTATTTAAGACTTAATCCTTAAGATGGCACTATTAGGAGATAGTGGGCCACAAAGACTGGAGCATGGTGGAAGGTACTTAAATTAGATAGTACCTACCATTAAAGGTATTGTGAATGTTCAGTATTTTCTCTACTCTATACTGTGTTCACATGCGCCTGCATTGCCTCCCAACATTTGCTCAAGGTATGTGGGAAAATGCAAGAGAGCTGATGGGACAGAAATGTGTTAACAACTACAGAAGCTAGTTAGTAAGAAGGAACACAAGAATGTGGTTTTGTTTATATAGATACATTGCTGAAGAAAGACAAGGAAGATCTTATTGAATGACATACTATTTTTAAGTTTGTAGGAACTTTGAGGCTTCCAGTATCTATAGTTTCCCTTGGATATTAAAATTTGTTTATTTTTCATATTATCTTAATCATACATATAACTAAGTCATATAAATGCATATTTTAAAGAATGTTATGATTTACCTTACGGTCTCCATCTGTGTCCAGAGTTAGAGCTGGGCCCACAGCATGCCCACAGAGAGCTTAGCACCCAGGAGCACTCTCAGTCCTAAGACCACAAGCCTACAGACCCATAGGAGAGACAAGCTCCAGTCAGAGACAAGACCAACTAGCATCACAGAAAACAAGATGGCAAGAGGAAAGTGCAAGAACCTAAGCAACAGAAACCAAGACAACCTGGTAGCATCAGAAACCAGTCCTCCCACCACAGCAAGTAGTGGATACCCAACACACCAGAAAAACAAGATTAGGACTTAAAATTGTACCTCATGATGATGATAGAGGGCTTAAACAAGCACATGAATGACTCCCTTAAAGAAATACAGGAGAACACAGGTAAACAGGTAGAAGCCTTTAAAGAGGAAACACAAAAATCACTTAAAGACCTACAGAAAAGCACAACCAAACAGGTAAAGGAATTGAACTAAACCATTCAGGAGCTAAAAATAGAGATAGAAACAATAAAGAAATCACAAAGGGAGACAACCCTGGAGATAGAATACCTAGAAAAGACATCAGAAGTCATAGACACAATCATCAACAACAGAATACAAGAGATAGAAGAGAACATCTCAGGGACAGAAGATACCATAGAAAACATTGACACAGTAGTCAAAGAAAATGCAAAAATAAAAAAGTTCCTAACCCAAAACATCCAGGAAACCTAGGACACTATTAAAAGATTAAACCTAAGGATAAAAGGTGTAGAAGAGAGTGAAAATTCCCAACTTAAAGGCCCAGTAAATATCTTCAACAAAATTATAGAAAACTTCCCTAAAGAAAAAGATGTCCAATAACATACAAGAAGTCTACAGAACCCAAATAGATTGGAACAGAAAAGAAATTCCTCCTGACACATAATCGTCAAAACACTAAATATACAAAGCAAAGAAAGAATATTAAAATCAGAAAAGAAAAAAAGGTCAAGTAACATATAAAGGCAGACCTATCAGAATTGCACCAGACTTCCCAACAGAGACTATGAAAGCTAGAAAATCATGATGTTATGAAGACACTAAGAGAACAAAAATGGAAGGCCAGGTAACTATATACCGCAAAACTTTCAATTAGCATAGATGGAGAAACCAAGCTATTCCATGACAAAAACAAATTTATATAATATCTTCTCACAAATCCAGCCCTACAAAGGATAATAGATGGAAAACTCCAACACAAGGAAGGAAATAACACCCTAGGAAAATCAACAAAGTAATCTTTTTGCAAAAAGCCCAAAGGAAGATATCCACACAAACATAATTCTTCCTCTGACAACAAAAACAACAGGAAATAACAATCACTATTCCTTAATATCTCTTAACATCAATTGACTCAATTCCCCCAATTAAAAGGCATAGGCTAACAGACTGGATACATAAAGAGGACCCAGCATTTTGCTGCATACATGAAGCACACCTCAGTGACAAAGACAGACAGTACCTCAGAGAAAAAGGCTAGAAAAAAATTCCAAGCAAATGGTCGCAAGAAACAAGCAGAAGTAGTCATTCTAATATTGAATAAAATATATTTTCACTAACAGTTATCAAAAAAGATGAGAAAAATTATTCATCAAAAAAAAATGTCAAAAAATTGAGGATGAACTCTCAATCCTGAATATCTATGCTCCAAAAGCAAGGGCATTCACACTCATAAAAGAAACTTTACTAAACCTCAAAGTATATATTGTGCCACCCATAATAAGAGTGGGAGACTTCAACACTCCACTCTCAACAATGGACAGATCATGGAAACAGAACCAGTACAGGGACACAGTGAAACTAACAGAAATTATGAACCAAATGGATTTAACCAACATCAATAGAACATTTCATCCTAACTCAGCACCTGCAGATACATTCTCCAAAACAGAGCATATAATCAGTCACAAAATAGACCTTAACAGATACAACAAGATAGAAATAATTGTATGACCTATGGTCACTTGATCTTTGACAAAGAAGCTGAAAACATTCAATAGAAAAAAAGACAGCATCTTCAACAAATGGTTCTGGTTCAACCAGCAGTCAGCAGGTAGAAGAATGCAAATCAATTTCCTCTTATCTCCTTGTACAAAGTTCAAATCCAAGTGGATCAAAGACCTCCACATAAAATCAGGTACATTGAAACTAATAGAGGAGAAAGTGGAGAAGAGCTTAGAATTCATAGGCACAGAAGAAAATTTCCTAAACAGAACACCAATGGCTTATGCTCTAAGATCAAGAATTGATAAATGTGACCTCATAAAATTACAAAGCTTCTGTAAAGCAAAGGACACTGTCAATAGAGACAAAATGTCAACCAACAGATTGGCAAAAGATCTTTACCAATCTGACATCTGATAAAGGTCTAATATCCAATATATACAAAGACCTCAAGAAGTTATACTATAGAGAATCAAATAATCCTATTAAAAATGGGGTACAGAGCAAAACAAAGAATTCTTAACTGAGGAATCCTGAATGGCTGAGAAGCATCTAAAGAAATGATCAACATCCTTAGTCATCAGGGAAATGCAATAAAAAATAAACCCTGAAATTTCACCTTACACCAGTCAGAATCGCTAAGATCAAAAGCTCAGGTGACAGCAAATGCTGGCATGGATGTGGAGAAAGAGGAACACTTCTCCATTGTTGGTAAGATTGCAAGCTGGTACAACCACTCTGGAAATTAGTCTGGTGGTTTCCTAGAAAATTGAACATAGTAATACCTGAACATTGAGCTATGCCACTCTTGGGCATATACCCAAAAGATGCTCCAATATATAACAAGGACACATGCTCAACTATGTTCATAGCAGCCTTATTTATAATAGCCAGAAGCTGGAAAGAACCCAGATGTCCTTCACAGAGGAATGGATACAGAAAATATGGTACATTTACACAACGAAGTACTATTCAGCTATTAACAACAATGACTTCATGAAATTCCTAGGCAAATTGATGGAACAAGAAAATATCATCCTGAGTGAGGTAACCTAGTCACAAAATAACACACATGGTAAACACTCACTGATAAATGGATACTAGCCCAAAAAGATTGTAATAACCAAGAAACAATTCACAGACCTTATGAAGCTCAAAAAGAAGAAAGGCTAGAATGTGGATGCCTCGGTCCTTAGAAATGAGAACAAAATACTCACAGAATGAAATACAGAGACAAATAGAGGAACAGGGACTGTGGAAAAGATCATCCAGAGACTGCCTTACCTGGTCATCCATCCCAAATGCAGCCACCAAACTCAATCACTATTGCTGATGCCAAGCCATACTGATACAGATGAGGATGTCTGCAGCTAACTATTGGACTGAGCATCCGGACCCCAATGGAGGACCTAGAGAAAGGACTGAAGGCGATGAAAGGGCTTGCAACCCCATGGGAAGAACAACAATATCAACCAACCAACCCCACCCTGAGCTCCCAGGGACTAAAACTCCAACCAATGAGTACACATGGCTCCAGCTAAATATGTAGCAGAGGATGGCATTGTCTGGCATCAATAGGAGGAGAGGCCTTTGGTCCAGTGAAGGCTCATTTTCCCAGTGTAGAGGAGTGCCAAGGTGCTGAGGTGGGATTGGGTAGTTGAGAGAGGGAGCATCTTCATAGAAGCAAGTGAAGGAGGAGGGAGCAATGGGAGTGGGGGGAAAGGGGATTGCATTTGAAATGTAAATACAGAGAACATCCAATAAAAATTGGTAAATGTTATGATTTAGTAAAATTAAGAGAAGAAATTTTTACCTGTTCTTCAAAGCCCACAAGCTTTTAGTATGAATTATGCATCAAATGTTTTTTCTTAAGCATAATGTTTTCTCTTAGTGATTTGATTCAGATTAGTTTAATTGAAAAACTATAAATGAGAAAAAACAGAAACCATTGCTCTTGGCTTTTTAATGAGAATGTTGACTTTTAATCCTATTTTCATAAAAGTATGTTCTTATTCAGATAGCAATGTAGTCTTACCTCAATGGAAAAGATGTTTGGAATTTGATATACAATTATTTCTGAATATAAAGGTGTGAACTTTAATGAAAGACAAATGTACTTGATAGGACAATCTAGATTTCACTCCAGGATAACCCTCTTCTGTCTTTCAAATTGCTGAAGCTCCCCAGTGCAATCAGTAATGTTCACATTTTTATTGTTCTTCAAGCATTTCTCCTATATGGACCTTCAATATTTGGCATCAAAGTTTTACACTATCAGCTTTTAGATATTCCTCCCTATTTTTTGTTTTGGCAGAATTCCTGACCTAAAGGTTCACTTTTGTTCTTTTACAATATCTTAGCTCTTCTGCCTGCGTAGTGAGTTTCTTTTCTTTTTACCCTGGTTAACTTTTAGACCTTGAATTCATGGGTTATTTCAGTTTCCACATAAATTTATTATCCTCTCTTATTGCTCTAGAATAATGTACTTTAAAGTGAGTTTTTTTTGTCAGTGTCAATGTGTATTTTCTTCTGCCTCTGTGACGCCCATTACATGTCAGTGACTTCTCCATAATCACTCCTAAGATGACCTCATCTTGGTAACTGCCAGTACATTCACCATTGCCTTTGTGTCCCCACCCATGGGTGGGAGAGAGTTCTAAGTTTCCATGTGACAGAGGAGATAAAATATGCCTCTCGACTTCACATTACGATTTGGTTACTTTCTGTTCATCCAGAGCATGGCCGGGCAACTATATCGTCTCATCCCTTCTAGTGCCATGCACATCTAAAGATGAACACTGTTATCACAAGCAATTGGTTGTAAAGCATCCTTGATTTTATTGCTGCTATTGTATTTCCTAAAGGCTTCTGCTCTGTCTAAGACAGCATCTGTTTTCACTATTTATCTGAGGCCACTTTCTGTCACTAATGATTTCTCCTATTCCTTTCCTCACCCGGGTGTCCTTTTTAGCTACAGACTATATGTAATTTGCCTTGTTGTTGGGAATGCTTAATCCATCATAAACTTCATTTTAAAGGTTAAATAGGGTATGAAACATTACCTCAGCTGTACCATACACAATGTCTAAACAATTTAAAAGTTGAAAATATATCAACTAGTTTTCCTAATCACAGATTAGAAATTAGTTGTAGGGCAATGGAAAAATATGTCCATAGTAAGGCATTTGCCTAGCATAAGAAATACCTGATGTTCAATCCCTAACAGGGAGAGAGAGGAGCACAAGAAAGGGGGCAGGGAGGGAGAAGGAATGCAGGACAGATAAATAAGCATTGTTTTGGAAGTTACTCATTCCTGAACATCCAGTGAGGCAGAGACTCAAACGGGAAATTAAAAGGTGTCTTGTGATAAATGGTAATTGAAATAAATGTCACAACTGTGGTTGTTCCAAGAAGGGAGAGGACCACCATAAATACTTCCGTCAAAAGGAAACTCTCCCTTATATATAGCAAAGTTTAGACTAACTACCTGTGTTGCTTAAAGTTCATGTGAGTGAGATGAAGTTTGTTTTCTTCTATGAATCAAAAGCCATCCTAAAAGTGAATTTGTCTTCACTCCATTATTCCATTCTAGTCCCCGGGCAATGTTTATAATCAACCTGAGAACAGAGTATCATGGAACTTTCAGATTTTCATAAAATACTCCAGGACCTAGATGGCTATGATTTTCATCTTTTTGTCCAAGAAACTGCCTAGCACAATCTGCTTCTGTAGCTCTATGAGTCCTGTTGCCAAGTTTTACCAGTGCCTTTTAATAAAATGGGAGCAGAAAGAATTGTTGGGAAGTGGCCTGTGTGCTATCATAATACTGCTCACTGGGTGAAAAGTGCATTTGTGAGCAAATCTGGTACTGCCTAGCAACTGTCTCCAGGCAAAGGGGGCTGGGACTCAGCTGCCACTGCCTTCCAAGAGCCAGCAGTCTGTTTTCACATACTGACAGGATATCTGTTTTGGATATTGGGATTCCAGTGTTAAGGTACAGTTCTTAGCAAGAATTAATTCTAAATATTTTGTTACTGATTGATGCCTTTAACCTGTATTACTACATCCCATTTATCTCTGTTTAAATATACAGATTTTGAAATAGAATGGATTATATTTCATTATAAGGTGAGGTTGTAATATTTTTAAAACCTTGGTGATTTCTTCTCAACTTAAACTCTCACTTTCTTAAGTGGTCCAGGACCCTAACCCCATTCCCACATACTTCTGTGAGCATAGGGTATGATGTTAAACACACATATGTGATGCCGTGGGAACTTTTTAGACACCTCCCAAAGAACCTACTTCCTCTCCTGGTGGTGGCCTACACATGCTCTTCACCCTTGCTTCAGAACAGAGATCAGTTTACAGCAGTGATACGGAAGTTTCTAGAGGATCATGTAAGGAGCATGTTAACAGAGTAGAATTCTCTTTGGGGAGTCGAGTACTTTAAAAATGTAGAGCAATATAGTCAACACTGTAGCTACCAGCTGATTGAGATCTTGGTGAACTTGAGCAGTCAGCCTCTCTAGTACTTTAAAAATATGTTTTATTCCAAAATTTCATACATTTCTTCAATGTATTTTTTATCATATCAACACTTTATGTCCTTCCAACTTGTCTCAGAATCTCCCCCACCATATATTCCAACCCCCCCTTTCTCTCTCTCTCTAACTCACTTTGAGTAGTTCTAGCATACCAGGATGCACATGGATATTGGGGTGTGTAATAGAACAGGGTCTACCAGGGGCCACATACCTGAAGAACAGAATCCTGCCTCACCAGCTGTCATTAACTACCAAGAGCTACTCAGCTAGGGGTAGAGCACAGTGACCTCTGCTCACTCTGGAATTGTGACTGGCTCCATCTTATGCAGGTCTTGAACCACACTCATTTACTTAGTAAACTAAGCTGTAGTCCATGCAACCTTGGTTCCTACATTTGAGTATATGACACATAAGTCTTCTACTCCAACCTCTTGCTATGACCCTTAGATTATGTCTGCCACTACTCCTACTTCAGACTTCTGTTGTGATATCCATAACTCCAGAGTCCACTCTTTATAGCTCCTCTTGACTGGCTCTGAGATTTTCTCTCTGTTCATACTTTTAAAAGCTTTTACTAAACTGTATTTTCTTAGCTTGTACACAGCAAAAAATAGGTTTTTATAATGTTAACATAAACTGTGTCATGTGCATAAGTCCAAAAACCATATCTTCCTGTGTTCTACTGGACAAAACTGAGTTATATGGCTGAGTCCAGATACAAAGAGATGATATGCATATTTCTCGGGGATAAATTTCAAACTACTATGTCCATTGGACTTAGAATCTACTCTAGTCATGAGGTTCCCTGCCTGTGTAAGAGCTAAAAAAAAATATCTGCAGGTAGAGAAACATTGCAGTTCTTTCTCGCTCTAAGCTATGGTGCTGTTCTTAAGGAAGAAAGGGAGAGGAACTGAGGGAAGATGGACTTATAGTAGTTGAAATTACTAGATGCCTTTTAAATCTTTATAACACAAAGATTTAACAAAGCAAGAAGGAAGAAAAGAAATAGAGGTTGGAAGAACAGGAGACAAGGGGACAAGGTAATATCAACAGACTGGAATAAAACATGACATTCCATGATATAATTGCAAGGGCCAGGGATGTCAGTAGAATCTGGATGCCATAGGGGAAGGTTATTTAGGATGAGTGTTGGAAAGCTGATGTATAGACAGGAGCCAAGAAAGCTGACTTGGGATGAGAAGGTAGTTATTTTCCTGGTGCTGGGACAAACGCAACTCCCAGAAGAGTTTAACTTGGTTTACAGTTTGAATGTACAGTCCATTGTGACAGGGAGGGCATAGAGCTGGAGCACAAGACAGTTACACACACTGCATCTGCATTCAAGGAGAGAGCTGTGAGCTCTGAACTCTGAACTCTGAACTCTGGTGCTCAGCTCACTGTCTCCTCTCTAGTCAGTCCAGGAACACAGCCAACAGGATGGTGGTATCCATATTTCAGGAGAATTTTTCAATTTGTGTTAACTTAGTCTAGAAACTTCCTCACAGATAATTCTAGATAATAATACCTCACAGTGTATCTCAATCTGTGGGTCAGGACCCTTTTTAGAAAACCTCTAACTCCAAAACTATTTGAATTATGATTCATAACAGTAGCAAAATTATGCTCATAACATGGCAACAAAATTATGGCTGGGGGTCACTAGAACACTGTATTAAAGGTTGAAAACCATTGACTGAGTGGTTTGTCTCCTAGAACCTGTAAGATATCTACGAGAATCTACAATGTAATCGATTTTTAGATCCTATCAAAATTGACAGTATTAGCCATCAGAAGTCTGCACCTTGTAAACTTAGCTTCTTGATGCAAAATACATCCAATGCAACTTCAAAACTGGTCACTGTATTCAATACTTACAATGTTTAAAAGCCCTGAATTTCTTCTGAGATTCAAGGCCCGTATGCATGCCCGTATGACTATTAAAACTAAGTAAACACAAGTTACATACATCCGACATAAAATGACACATAAAAGGCACTCACATTCCAAATGGGAAGAATAAAGCACAGCAAGGAAAGATTGAACCAAACTAACACCAGATCCCAGCAGCACAAACATCAAGTCCTATAGTTTCACATCTAGATTTGGGCTTATTAAGTGAATCATTGTGGCTCCAACAACCTTGGGTTGTCCCACCCAAAAGTGATAATAGGAAAACAAATTTCTTCTGTACTTACAAAACTAAGGATTGTCAGAAAAAAAAATACTAAAATGTTACAAAAGAAAATCAAGTAGTAGGTTCTTAGATAAATGAAATGGAATAAAATATGAATTATTTCTAAAATAAGTAAATATAAAACAATTGTAATTTTGATATGAATGCAGTCTGAGAGAGGTTGGATAAAGTTTTTTTTTAAGTTTATGCAAAATAGTTCACATGAGAGGAGACAGAAGCATGGAACCTCCTCACACTGAAGCATGCCATGGCCTCCTTATTGGCTTTGATTTAGGCTTAGAAAAAAATCAAAGAAAAGAACTCAGAAATAGATCTCAGTGCATGTGGCTATCTGATATATAACAAAAGTGGTATTTTAGGGAAAAGGACATGATAGGTTATTTTTAAAATGTTACTGATCTAGTGGTTTAATAATCTGGAGAGAATGTATGTTACAATAATTCCAGACTGATTAAAGACAAGGAAAACAAAGACTGTCTATGTATACACGAGAATTCTTCAACTTGAATAAGCAAGATAGCACATGGAAGCTATTAAGAGGAAAGGATGCAGAAATAGTTTTAAGCCCGCAATTACCAAGGGTGAAGTGTGAAATCAAAAGGAAACGATTGTGTTAAAAGAAACTTGGCTTTAGAGGAGAAATTATAGAGAAGGGAACTTTTCTGGAATACAGATAAAGAACTGCCCAAGTACACAATAGCTCTTACAGTGAATGAACCAGACATAACCAACCACACACCCACTCACACACACACCCACATACACACTCACACGACACTCACTCATACACACACACTCACACATCACTCTCACACACACACACTCACACACACATTCACACACACACACTCACACACTCACACAACACACACACTCACTCACACACTCACACAACACACACACTCACTCACACATTCACACACACTCACACACACACACACACAACAGGCTAATAACTGAGTGTGCACTCAACTTTGCTAGGAATGAAGGACAGGCAAGAATCCAGCAGCAACAGAGGGAAGAGCCCTGCTGAGGAGACTCAGAGAGGTGTCTTTCAAGCATGCAGAAATGTTTCAGCCTTTTAAAACTGTAATCTAGGCTGAAGTAAAAGGTTGTTGAGTTTGGAGCCACCATGTTACTACAAAATGAGACCCTGCCTAGGTAACCAAAACAAGAGAAAATGCAAGCTTCTGGAATAAACACATTAGCCTACCTTCTCCTTGGAGTCCATCCCAAGGAAATAAAGTCCTGAGTACATGAGAGTGCACACACTGCTGTGTATTGCAGCAGCATCTGTACTAGGGAGAGACTGCAGAGGACTCTCAGTGAGTGAGGGCAACAGCTATCATGTATCAGGAGCCACTCAAAGAAAGCAACCTTGCAATAATCACATTTATGACCGCTGAGAGGTAAAGCACCGAGGCTTTAGAATTTCTGCTTTCCTCACGAATGAAACTGGGCTGGTGCTGGTCTCATCTTTTTAAAGAAGGACCAGAACAGTGTCCTGCTTCCACGTAAGAGCTACGCATATCAGAACTGAACACAAGTCAGACTCAAGAGTGTCTCAGAAAATCTTTTTGGAGGATTTCTTGGTTAAGATGCTGGGAACATGGAAACATTTTTTTTCTAGAGACATTTTAACAACAACAAAAATGTTTCCTTAGAAAAGGAAGTCCAATTTACAATAATAAATATATATATTTGTCTAGATAGAATTTATTTTTTATATCTCACTTGAAGTAAAGGGATAAAAGTTCTTATAAAAGTAATAGTCGGGGTTAGAGAGATGGATGGCTCAGCAGTTGAGAGGACCCAGCTTCATTTTCCAGAACCCAGATGGCCACTCACAACCATCTGAAACTCCAATCCGAGGAGAGCCAATACCTTCTTCTGACCTCATCAGGAACTAGGCACAGAAGTATTATCCAGACACACATACGGGCAAAACATATACATAAAACACAAAAAATTAAAAAATTAAAATCAAATGCTATTAAAAATCAAACAAAAGAGTTGATAATAAATATGGATACGTGGTGAGCCTGGTCAGATCACTGTGAGTCAGTCAGCAGGCATGCCTTGGGCTTTATCATTTTAGAAAGTTGATATTTATTGATCCACCATTATAGACTCCTGTTTTGTTCCATGGTTTACACATAAGTCTGGAGTTCACAGTTCTCCTTTAGGTACTAACAACTCCTTTCAGGTTCAACCTATTTGTGTGTGTGTGTGTGTGTGTGTGTGTGTGTGTGTGTGTGTGTGTGTTCACATGCACATGTATGAGAGTGTAGAGGTGGGAGAATTAGCCTGGGGCATCGTCCTCAGGAATGGTATGCACCACCTTTGATACCGTGCCTCCCTGTCACCTGGAATGCATCAAGTGGGCCAGTTGACTGGCCAGCAATGAGCCCCAAATTTCATTTAGTTTTGTCCCCCTCAGTGCTGAGGTGCAGGTAAGCACACGGGCCCAGCAATGAGCCCCCAAATTTCACTTAGATTGTCCCCCTCAGTGCTGAGGTGCAGGGATGCACATGGTTTCAGCATGTAGATGTGAGTGACGCGAATCTAGCTCCTCATGCTCGCAAGGCAAATGCTCTGCCTAAAAGAGCTGCCCACTCTGACCCTTGTTTTCTCCACTAACCAGGATCGTGCAACTACCTGGGAACTGAGAATCCCTAAGGATGTCATCCTTCCATTGCAGGGAGGAAACATAAATATAAAATATTTATTATTATACAGTATTTATTATAAGCACATATATGAAATGTAAAGAAAGAGCAAGAAAAAATCTAGTATATCAATCATTTAGAGCAGGAGATCTTTGGGCAACAACTGAATGACTCATTTCTTCATGTTTTTCCAGAAAGAATTTTCATGATTATCGTAACAACTTACATAAATTCAGTGATAGGACTACATTCCAGAATTCCTACATTTCACAATTGTAAACTTTATATACATGGGGTTTTTTGTTTTGTTTTGTTTTGTTTTGTTTTTTAGGATTAGCATTCAAGATACTAAGTATTGGCCAAACATTTTGATGTATTTTAATTAAAACGTAGTTATACCATTTCTTCATTCCTTTTCTTTTTCTTTTTCTTTTTTATAAATTGAACAACTTTATTTTTAAAAAGAAGATAAATGTACAGATTTTAAGCATTTTTGCATAAAAGTATATGAATACATTTTGTCAGTACTTGATTTTTTTTAAAGGTTTGATAGTGTGCATTAAAATCTTACTACTTACAATGAGCATAAAGTACATGTAAAACAAGATGTAACCTGGAAATAGTCAAAGTTTTCTTGGTGTGTAAAGATTAAACATAATGGTTTTTCATTTTCTTTATTTTTTTTTTTTTTTTTGGCTTTTGTTTTTCTTAAACTTCATATAGTCTGTGAGTTGTTTCTGGGGTGTTCAGAGCATACTGGGGTTAGTATCCAATTATCAGTGACTGCATATTATGTCTGTTCTTTTGTGATTGGGTTATCTCACTCAGAATGATATTCTCTAGATGCATCTATTTTCTTAAGAATTTCATAAAGTCATTGTTTCTGATAGCTAAGTAGTACTCCATTGTATAAATATACCACAATTTTTGTATCTATTCATCTACTGAAGGACATCTGGGTTCTTTCCAGCTTCTGGCTATTATAAATAGGGCTGCTATGAACATTGTGGTGCATGTGTCTTTGTTGTGTGTTGGAGCTTCTCTGGGGTATACGCCCAGAAGAGAAATAACTGGGTCTTCAGGTAGTACAATATCCAATTTTCTGAGGAATCACCAGACTGATTTCCAGAGTGGTTGTACCAGTTTACAACTCCACCAGCAGAGGACAAGTGTTCCTCTTTATCCGCATCCTTGCCAGCATCTGCTGTCATCTGAATTTTTGACCTTAGCCATTCTGGTTGGTGTAAGGTGAAATCTCAGGGTTGTTTTGATTTGCATTTCCCTGATGGCTAATGATGTCGAGCACTTCCTTAGATGTTTCTCAGACATTCACTATCCCTCAATTGAGAACTTTTTGTTTAGCTCTGTACCCCATTTTTTAATAGGGTTGTTTGATTCTCTGGTGTCTAACTTCTTGAGTTCTTTATATACCTTGGATATTAGGCCTTTATCTGATGTGGGGATGGTAAAGATTTTTTCCCAATCTGTTGGCTGCCATTTTGTTTTCTTTACAGTGTCCTTAGCCTTACAGAAACTTTGGAATCTCATTAAGTCCCATTTGTCGCTATTTGACCTTAGAACACGAGCCATTGGTGTTCTGTTCAGGAAAATTTCCCCTATGTCTATGTGTTCTAAGATTTTCCCTACTTTCTCTTCTAATAATTTCAGTGTACCTGGTTTAATGTGGAGATCTTTGATCCACTTGCATTTGAGCTTTGTACAAGGAGATAAAAAAGGGTCTATTTTTATTCTTCTGCATGCTGAGTGCCAGTTGGACCAGCACCATTTGTTGAATAGGCTGTCCTTTTTCCATTGAATGTTTATGGCTCCTTTGTCAAAAATCAGGTGACCATATACCTGAGGGCTCATTTCTGGATCTTCTATTCTATTCCATTGATCTACATGCCTATTTCTGTACCAGTACCATGCAGTTTTCAGCACAATTGCCCTGTAATATAGTTTGAGGTCAGGGATAGTGATTACCACAGATGTTTTCTTGTTGTTGAGGATGGAATTCACTATTCTAGGTCTTTTGTTATTCCAGATGAAATTACACATTTCTCTTTCCAGCTCTGTGAAGAATTGGGTTGGAATTTTGATGGGAATTGCATTGAATCTGTAGATTGCTTTTGGTAAGATGGCCATTTTTAAAATGTTGATCCTTCCAATCCATGAGCATGAGAAATCTTTCCATTTTCTGAGATCTTCCTCAATTTCTTTCTTTAGAGGTTTGAAGATCTTGTCATACGGGTCCTTCACTTGCTTAGTTAGAGTCACACCAAGGTATTTCACATTGTTTGTGACTATTGTGAAGGGTATATTTTCCCTAATTTCTTTCTCCTCATGTTTTTCCTTTGAGTAGAGGAAGGCTGCTGACTTGTTTGAGTTAATTTTATATCCAGCCACTTTGCTGAACTTGTTTATCAGCTATAGAAGTTCTCTGGTGGAATTTTTGGGGTCACTTACGTAAACTATCATGTCATCTGAAAACAGTGATGTTTTACCTTCTTCCTTTCCAATTTGTATCCCTTTGATTTCCTTTTGCTGTCTAATTGCTCCAGCCAGGACTTCCAGTACTATGTTGAATAGGTAGGGGGAGAGTGGGCAGCCTCGTCTAGTCCAAGATTTTAGTGGGATTGCTTCAAGTTTCTCACCGTTAAGTTTTACGTTGACTATGGGTTTGTCTCTTTCTCCTTTTGGTTTTCTTGCTTAGGAGTTTTCTTGTTTTTACTAGGATGTAGTTCCCCTCATTGTATTGGGTTTTCCACCTATAATTCGTTGTAGTGCTGGGTTTGTGGTCAGATATTGTGTAAATTTAGTTTTGTCTTGGAATATTTTCATCTCTCCATCTATGGTGATTGATAGTTTTGCTGGGTATAGCAGCTTGGGCTGGCACTTGTGCTCTCAGTGTCTGCATGATGTCTGTCCAGGCTCTTCTAGCTTTCATAGTCTCTGTTGAGAATCAGGTGTGATTCTTATTGCTCTGTCTTTATATGCTACATGACCTTTTCCCCTTACTGCTTTTAGTATTCTTTCTTTGCTTTGGGCACTTGACGTTTTGACTATTATGTGTTGGGGGAATTTCTTTTCTGGTCCACTCTATTTGGAGTTCTGTAGGCTTCTTATATGCTTACGGTCATCTCATTCTTAAGGGTAGGGAAGTTTTCTTCTACGATTTCGTTGAAGATATTTACTGTGCCTCTTAATTGATATTCTTTGCCCTCTTCTATTCCTATTATCCTTAATTTTGGTCTTCTCATTGTGTCCTAGATCTCCTGCACATTTTGGGTTATGAGCTTTTTGGCTTTTGCATCTTCTCTGACTGTTTTGTCTATGTTTTCAATGTTGTCTTCGGCCCCAGAAATTCTCTCTTCCATTTCATGTAGTCTGTTGGAGATGCTTGCATCTGTGACTCCTGATTTTTTTTTTTAGGTTTTCTATATCCAGGGTTGTCTCTTTTAGTGTTTTCTTTATTGTTTCCATTTCCATTTTAAATTCCTTCTTCAATTCCTTCATCTCTTTGGTTCTGTTTTCCTCTAGTTCTTTGAGTTCTTTGAGTGTTTTTCTTGTTTCCACTTTAAACGCTTCTATTTCTTTATGCTTTTCCTCTCGTTCTTGTTTAAGGATCTCTATCAGCATCTTGAGGTATGATTTCGAGTCTGAGTCTTCTTTTTCTGGAGTGTTTGGCATTCTGCTGTTTGCTGTGATGGGAGAGCTGGGTTCTGGTGTTGCCAGGTTATCTTGGTTTCCCTTGGGTAAGTTCTTTCGCTTTCCTCTTGCCACCTTGTCTGTGATTATATGTGGTCTTGTTGTCAGTGATTGGTTCCCGTCTCTCCCATGTACCTGGCCTGTGTTCCTGGATCTCTGCTGTTCCTGGTGGCAGATGGCCTGAGCGTTTGTTCTGCAAACAAGGGCCCTCCAGGTGGAAACCGAGTCCCTATGGCAGAGTTCCTGCTCCCCGGAACCAATGGGGGTGGAGCGCGCTTTCTGGGTGCTAGTCCCAGACCTCTCTGTGCCCGGAGTACTTGCAGCACAGTCTCGCCAGGCCTGCGTCCGAGAGGTTGCAGCTACAAGGAGCAGGCAGATGACAGGCTACTGTTGGTGAGTTGGATAGAAGCACCAGTCGCACTCTAGAACAGCAACAGGACTGGGAGCAAAAGAGCCTTCATTCTTTTTCTTACCTTCAAACTCTCCTATTCCCCACTCAAACCTTCTTAAGCTATTGACCTCTTTTTCTTGTATTTATAACCTACACATTTCAGTTTTGGTGTGTGTGTGTGTGTGTGTGTGTGTGTGTGTGTGTGTGTGTGTGTGTTGTCTTAGGGTTGACCACTTTGCATTGGATAACCAATTAAGGGGCTCATACTTAGAAGAGGGTAATTTTCACTGATTCTGTGGTTATTAGTTGCCTGTAGCTCTTTGTTTATGGGTAGACCCCATGAGATTTTTTTCTAACCCCCTATTAGCATGACTACTGATATTACCTTTGTTCAGGTCTTGTTGAAGCTGCTATTTCTAGAAGATACAATCTCATAGCAGACTTCCTGGTTCTCTGGCTCTTACAGTCTTCTCTGTGATGAGCTTTGATGCAGGAAATGTGTTGCAGATGTATCAACCCAGGCTGGGCTCCCCACAACCTGTTGGTCTCTGCATTGTATCCAGTTTTGGTGTCAGGGCTCTGTGAGCCTCATTTAGAAGAAAGCAGAGCCATAGTTTTATCCCCCACAAAACCATACACTTTGGTGGGCAGCCTCCCGGCGAGACTGGCAGTGAGATGCTTCAAGTTTTTTGCTCAGATTTAATATATGGAGTGAATATGTTACTTGCTGATTTATAGAGAAATAATTTTTAAATTATCTATTTTAAATACACATCTATCTAAGGAATTAAGTTTTACAATTCAATAGGAAAATAGAGGTAAGAAGCACATACATATTTAACTAAAAAGTCTAATTTGTGTCCAGTTTTAGAATATTGATAGTTTAGTCATAAACTCTACATGAATTTTTTACACAGGTTGAAGGAAGAGTCATTATTAGTTACTTTAAGAACCCTGGGGACTCATTATATACCTTGAGCTGGCAGGAGATTCACAGAGTTCCTGACATTCCAATCCTCCCATCTCAGCCTCTCAAGTACAAGAATTACAAGCATATGCACCATTATACCTGGCATCATTATTTCCAAACACAGTTAGTTACATGTCTCTATGATGTTATTGGTTCTTGCTTGGTAAATTAAAAAAAAAAAAAACATGGAAAGAAAGTTGCATATTTTTTTCTTTACCTTTATTGAAGGTATACTATTTGCAAACTGCCTGACACCCATGAGTAAGCATTTTCAGGTTTGAGACTCTCTCACACAAACTGATGCTACGAATATTCTTGTCCCTTTGTAAAAAATGTTCATAAACTTTTAACCATACATGCTGAATGAACATAAATGAAAAATATAAAATCCAAAATGATCTCATTACAAAACTTTTCTACATGATACTATAAGTTGAAAATTCCATATCTGACCTTACATGACAAATCGTGGTTGAAATAAGGGGAATGCTGTACAAAATTTCTTATAGACTGTAGTTATACATGAAATAAACATTAATTTTCTGCTCAGATGTTGATCTCATCATGTATCTTTGAACAGTACTAATTTTTTTTAAAGAGCTAAGAAAAAGAAATTGAAGTCACCTGTGTTCCCATGCATTTCACTCAATCCATACCCCTAGGGATGAGAAGTCATACCATATAATTATGTTTAGCACTGTTTTGTTTAATATCAAAATTTTTCCAAGTGCAAACTTTGTACTTTACTGGTTCTCCTCCCATTTGCACGGGGTGAGAGGGCAGTTTATCTCCACACTGACCTTGGTGTTCAAACCTGGTGATTATATAGTAGGATTTGGTGTTGATCTTAATTTGCACTTGTGGTGAGGCTAATAACTTGGGCACATTCTCTCTCTCTCTCTCTCTCTCTCTCTCTCTCTCTCTCTCTCTCTCTCTCTCTCTCATATTCATTTATTTTTCAAATGTTATCGCCCTTTTCTGGTTTCCCCTCTGGCCACCCCCTATCCTATTCCACTCCCACATTTTCTCTTGTTAATTGGACATTTACATATACTTTCTTGTAAAGTGTTTATTAAAATTTCAGATAATCAGGAAAGCCTTTTTCAAGGTGATGCTTGAGTCAAGACATGAAAGGTAGGAAGGGGACAGCTAAGTGCAACAGTAGAAATCAGGGGGGAATAAAATGGAAGGCTCTGGGGTAGAGTCAGCAGGGCGAGTTAGATGTGTGGAAAGACAGCCCTGGAGACAATTAGTGAACCTTGAAACAGGAAGAACTCACACATACTGTCAAAACCGCAACGCGAGTCAGCTTTCTGACTTTGCCACCAGTTACCATCTGAACTGGAGAAATTAGAAGCAGGAGCCTGTCTGGAGCTCTAGTTTTCAATGAGTGTGGTGGTATCTGCCTGTAGTACCAAATTCCTAAGAGGTTAAGGTGAGCCTGGAACTCAAGGCCAGCCATAATGAGAACTTAGAACTTTCCCTCAAAACAAAACAAAACCAAAAAAGCCCAATTTTGGATTTTCACAGAGGTGATTTGAGACCAATGTAAAGAGATAATCTCACCTGAAAAAATCTGAAAAAATACTGTAAATTTAAAAAGACATGTTCTCAGACCCGGTAGGATTAGCACAGTGTAGGAATGTCAGGCATGAGAAGCAGGTCAGAAGCCTCCTTGTTCATAGGAGCTAAAGGAGGAAAGCATTTGAAGAAAATGCAGAATGAAGTGCACCTGAGGAGTCACAGCCAAAGCAGCAGCAGATGGCTCGGTTGCTGCAGAAAGCATGGGTGGATTTGAAAGACCCCCGAATTGGGGAAGCCCCTCATTCAAGTACTTGGAGAACTCGAACCCAAGAACTCATGTCACGCTCTGGGGACAACACATATCTCACGCACGAGATAGAGGAGTTGACCCAAACTCAAACGGGAAAAGTATTTATAGGGAAAATCACATAAGCACTTAGCAACAGCTGCATAGCAATTTTATTGATTCATTCAAGTTGGCATATTCTGCCTATTTTGGACATGGTTCAACTCTAAGCCACCCTGTTTTGGGGCACACTGACCTTCATACTTGTTTTTCTCAGAACTGCAGAGTCAAATCTTATGGAGACCAGGTGGTCTATGGTTTTTGTTCTCAGCCTTGAGACATACTTGTTCTCAAGGAAGGGTTAGTGGGGCCAATTTAAAATTTTAACTCTTTCAAATTCAGTAGAGCAAGTCAGTGTGGTAGGCTTAGAAACCAAAAGAGTGCCAAAAAAATCTACAAATATGGGATGAGCTAACACACACTTCAGTACTAAATACCCAAGGAAGACAAATTTGAATAATTTTCACAGTGACCTCATAAAGAACAAACTTGATTTCTCTTGTTTACTCTCTAGAACCTATTTCTTCTTTGGGGACTTAGGCTGAACCCAGAGGAGAGGAAGAAATATGGAAACTCAGTTGTTAGTTTGGTTGTGGCCTTTTGGTCATCTTTCAATGTCCTCAAAGAGATGCTTGCCGTCTGTCCAGGCTTCATTGCTCCATCCATGTAAAAGAGATATAGTGGAAAGTTGACTTCATCTTGTAAGAACCAGAATGTTGATCATATTGTCTTAAATAAAACGTGGGACCACATATAGACTATTCTAACTTATTCTGTAAAACTTACCCAGAAATTAATCAACTACAAAAGAACTGATTTAAAATTATAGATAGCACTCATAAGCATAATCCAAAAGTACCGTGAAAATATATGTGCAAATCAAATCAACCAATTATTGTTACCAAGTTTTGTTTATTTTTAAAATGAACATAAAGTAATTTAGCGTTGGAAAAATCACAAAACAGATCAAAATGATGAAACAATTTGACTGTCTTGATAGGGGGAAAGCATTTTAAAGATGAGTTACTCGTGTATATATTATATGTCTATATACAGATGCATATATGTGTGTGTGTGTGTGTGTGTATATATATATATATTCCTTGAAAATGACAAGTAAGAAGCTTCTTTAATTTAAGAATAAAAACAATGGGCTGGAGAGATAGTTCAGTGAGTAGGAGTGCAATTGTGAGGACCTGGGTTCAAATCTTGAGATGGCCCAGCATGGCTGCATGAATGCCTGAAACCCCTGTGCTTCGGAGAACAGAGACAGGAGGGCTTCTGGAAGCTCACTGACCTCCAACCTAGCTTCAGGTTTCCTGATTGACCTTGTTTCAAGGGACTAAGGAAGAGTGTGATAGAGCAGAACACCTTATGTCTGTCTGTTCTGTGCACATATCTGTGTACGTACAACACACACACACATGCACACACAGATGCGTGCACACAAAGACACATACATACATACATACATGCACACATGCACATGTGTGTGCATAAAGGAGAGAAAACTATAGTCCTAGGTATGGCTCAGCCGGTGCTTACTGAGCACCCACAAAGCCTTGGCTCCATTCCCTGATGTGCATAGTTCCCAAAGTAATGACTGTCTATTGTCCAAGCAATTTGCAGATGGAGGAAGGAGGATCCAAAGTTCAAAGCCAGCTTCAGTTACACAGAGAATCTGAGTCCAGCCTGGGATACATGAGACTCTGCTTCAAAAAAAGAGGGAAAAATTGCTCTACTAAAACAGAAACAATCTCTTTAAAATCTGGTAGAAGAATGTCCCTATTGCTACTTTTGTTCATTTCCAGTCAACATGAAGACAACAGATACCATGTCATAGATTAACTGTACAATCTCTTAAGCTCTTACAGAGAGGTTGATGTGGAGTGAATGTGAGGGACTAAGAACCAGAAACATTCTAATCGTGGTGCGGAAGATAAGGATTTGACTGATTCACTCTCACTGAGGACAGAGCAAATAATTAATGCTTGCCATGATCAGGGGAAAGTCTGGGATTTGAACATTGGAGGGACAGAAAGTTAGCTTCTGATGAGAATTTAGTAGAAAAGCTAAGTTGGATAACTTTCCATTCTGCCCTTCCCCATTGAGAGTGTGTAGGCATATGGAAGGTGGTTGGCTACTCCCTCTGTGAGGTAATAGTCATTGCCTCTAGGGGCTGCAGTTAATATGACTCCACCTGGCAACACCAGTGAGACCCAGCTTGTCTGAGCCAAGATACAACAAACTTGCTGGATGTCCTAAGGATAATGTCTTTCCTCTTCCGTCATAGAGCTGTTATCACACAGGGCTCTATGGAAAAATATTAATAGCATTAAAATTCTGTAGTTTGTTTTGAAATGAACAAGGCTTTCATGATACATCTTGTCTCTGAAGATGAGAATACAAGAATACAGGTAATCACAAAAGCAAGTCTTTGTCTTAGTTCACGTGTACTATAACAATAAAACAAGACAGCATAGACTAGTGTTATAATAAAAATATTTCTCTCTGCTCTGGAGGAGTCTGATACGGGTGGTGACATGCATCAGGCTCTATTGGGGACACTTTTTGATTCATAAATTGCTGTTTCCTTGTTGTTTCCTGCAAATGTGGGGAAAGAAAGGGTGAACTAGCTTCCTAGTGTCTTTCATAAGGATACTTACTGTCTGAGGTGTTTCCTACGCTATGATAAAATAACCATGACAAAACTCAATGGTGAAAGGGCTTACTTAGCTCACAGATCCATGTTACAGTCCATCATGATGTGAAAGCATGCCAGAGAATGTAGCAGCTTGCCCATTCCATTACTCAGTTTGTTTTCCCTTTAATACAGTCCAGGATCTCTAAAGAATGATCCTGCCCAGAGTGGACAGGTCTTCCCACCTCAATTAATGTAGTTAAGACAGCCCCTAACAGATATTCTCAGAGGCTAATTTTAATCTAAATAATCCTTCACAGTTTCTGCCTCCTAGGTAGTTAGTTAACCATACTCACCATCACAATCTACCCCTATCACTCCAAACACAGCACCTTTGTTTTTTTTAAGACAGGGTTTCTCTGTGTTCTCCTGGCTGTACTGGAACAGGCTCTGTAGACCAGGCTGACCTTGACCCAGATCTGCCTCAGCCTCCCGAGTGCTGGGATTAAAGGCATGTAACACCAGTGTCCAGATAAGCATATAATTTTTAACCCATAACCTTCTACCTCTTAGCCCCATAGACTTATGACCATTTTATACTATAAGAATATACTCATTACAACTTAAAAGTTCCCGTATCCCAGTGTGGTGGTTTAAATAGCTTCATGTATTTCAGTCCTTGGCCACATGGAGTGGCACTATTAGGAGGTGTGGCCTTGTTGGAGTACTTCAATATGTAGATGGGCTTTGAGGTCTTCTATGTTCAAGTTCTGTCAAGTGTGGAATGGGAGTCTCCTCCTGAATGCTTTCAGATCAACACGCAGAACTCTCAGCTCCTTCTTCAATACTAAATCTGCCTGCACAATGCCATGTTTCCCACCATGATGATAATGGGCTAAACCTCTGAAGCTGTAAGCCAGCCCCAATCAGATGTTTTCCTTTATAAAAGTTGCCTTGGTTATGGTGTCTCTTCACAGCAGTAAAACTCAAACTAAAATGCTCAACACCTTTCCTCCACTAAACAAATTAGATTACCAACTTTAAATTTAACTTCACTTAAATTCTTAGGGCACAGACAAAACAGAGAGGCTCCTTGACAAGATACTCATGACAGTCCTTGGTTGTGTGTTTGAATCTTCATGAACCAGAGCTTCACTGTCCGTTACTGCACTTCTTTGTACACTGTTGTCTTCAGAGATGCCACGAGAACATTCTATTAAACTGTCTATTACACTCAGTGTTTTTTCTATCTCAAAGTTCAAAATTATTATACATTCCTCTCACAAAACAGTTTCACATGCCTAAAAGCCACAGGGTCAGCTTTATCACAACAAACCCATTTTTCACTACCAGCTTCTTTCTGTCTCAGCAGACCCAGTCAAAAGCAACTTATGAGAGAGAGGATTTATTTAGCTCATGATGTAAGTCATGTGTGGCAGGAGCTTGAAGTACACAGTCACATTACATGTGCGGTCAGGAGAGAGTCATGTATGCATGCATGATCAGCTTGCTTTCTCTATTTATACAGTCCAGAATCCCGTGCCTAGGGAATGGTCCTACCCATGGTAGATAGGTCTTCCCACATCAAGATAATAAAGACAATCCTTTATAGACATTCTCAGAGACTAGCCTTAATCTAGACAATCTCTCATAGATATTCCCATAGCTCCATTAACAATAATAACCATCGGAGCTATTCACTCTGCTATGGAGGGTTTATTTTTGTGACCCAATTTATGCTACAATGTCCTCATCTCCAAGTGCTCTACCGTGTAGGGTGGGAACCATTTTGGCCATGCAGCCTTAAAAGCTGAATCCTCGATATTTAGTAGAATCATATTTGATGACTTTTTCTCCACCAAGTATGCACTGCCAAGGGCTTTGGAACTGAACAAAGACATACTTAGGCCCCCTAACCTTTTCTTCACCTTCATCCCTTCACAAATGACATGTTTCCTGGGGTTGTCTGTTTGTTTGTTTGATACCAGTGATATTCCCACTATTTTTTGTTCCTTTGATCCCCCTTCCTTGTACGCTATCAGCTAGAATGTATAAATGTGAAAACTGCTTCACTTAATTTTTCTCTTAAAGAGAAAACATAATCAGTGTTGCCTGTAGAACAGATGCATGTGCATTTTATAAAAGCGAAAACTGGTTACTTTGTCCTTTGTGGCTATAAGGTGACGCAGTTAGGATGGAGATGTCTAGTAATCTTATCATTAGGGTCAGAGCTTTCTTTACTTAAATTGGAATTCTTGTAGTCAATCTCAACTCAGAGATCAGGCTGGCTGGGAATCTAATAGGTTGATAAACTAAATTGAATTTCTTGTTCACAAAAACTGGGTGGCCCCACATCAGATGGAGCTGAAATTTGCCTGTAACTAGATTCTCTTTGGAATTGATTCAGCAATTCCCTAGAGACAGAATTTTAATCAAAATATCCATCCCTATCAGTAACTGTCCTTAATCTGGAGGCTAGTCCCTAGATTGAAGTGGTGATTTATTTCAGACCTGAAAAGATTTTAGGGGGTTCTTAGGACTTCAGGGTTTTAAGAGAACTTTCATGGAGCCCGCCAAAAGGGGCAAAGCACTTAGCAAACAAGTCACACATGTGTCACCTAATACAGCTACTGTTCCTATGACAAAGCTTCAAATAAAAGATAAAAGGATAAAACAATAAGAGATTTATACTGCCTAAGAGATTTTACCAAATGTCGGGAAACCCAGATAATGAGGCCACAAGGTAAGTGCAGCAGCAGTGGGTGGCTACCTACCTCTTAAGAAGTCACCATTGGGTCCCTTCTTAACATGACCCTGGGCTCTCAGAGGCCTTCAAACCTTGCCTATTTAGTTGTTTTGCCATGAAAAAATAATCTTTATTTTATTGTGATTAAATAGAATTAATGTTTATTGTTACAAGCTTTTTAAAATTTTGATTAGTGTGTGGCATATGTGTATAGACACCATTGGGTGTCTTTCTTTGGCATTCTCCACCTTGTTTTCTTGAGACAGGGCCTCTCACTGAATTTGGAGCTTCTATTTTTGCAAGACTAGCTGGCCAGGAAGACCCCACAGATCCCAAGGGTCTGGGATCACAGGTATGAGTGACCACCTCAGGCTTTTTAGATGGGTACTTAGGATCCAAACTCAGGTCCTCACAATCCAGACAGTGAGCACTTCCCTGACTGATCCCTAAACCCCAGCCCCAGTGTAAAAAAGGTGTTAAAGCTCTGAAAATGCGCATATTTCTATTAAATCTTCATTTCCCTCTGCCTCAGTTACCTCATTCCACTCAAGGGACAGACATAGAGGATTCCTTTATCTTTTGTGTTCATCTCCATTGCATATGTTTACAACTGGGGAGTGTGTGTGTGTGTGTGTGTGTGTGTGTGTGTTTCTTCTCCTTTTTCCTCAAAGTATGAAAACTCAAACCCAATAAGAAGTAGTCCCATTAAGCCTAAGAATCTTAGAGTACTGAGGCAGAAATAACCTCAGACTGATGGGCTATAGAGGGAAATAACTTGTTAGGACAAGCAAAGCATGCCCACGTCTTTCCCCCAGACCATTGCGCTTTGGTTGGTATTTCAGCAGCATGACTGGTTTGTGTCACTAAACTCTATGCTCATGCACAGCACTGCCATTGCAAATCCATCTGTTCAAGAATGTTCTATTACATTGCCTTTGTAACTCAAGATCTTTCTAGGATTCTATTATCAGTCTTAACAAATCACCTAGCCTGGTGCTTGTGGGCCCCAACTTAGACTTCATTTTCTTCCCTTTTAAATGTTCATGCACATGGCCATCCCCTGCTCTTGGCACTTACTCCCTTTCTTAACAACTGAGATATCTGTTCCATGGCCTGATGAAAGCTTTCTCACTTCCCACCAAGCATAACTGATTTTGCTTTTATACCTTAGATGAGTCGCCTCATAGCTTATTCATTAGTCATCTCAGAAGTGTCTCATACCTCAGAGGCTGCACACCATTGCTGCTGATGGCGTTCACACAGAAAGTGAGCTAGAGCCTCACTCAGAAATATAGAAGCAACAGAAAAACAAACTACTGGATACTTTCTGTTCTGTTCTGCTTTGTTTTGTTGAGATGGGCTTCAGTATGTAGCCAAGATTGGACTCACTCCTAATCCTACTCCCCATCCTCCCAGGTCCTGTGTTTGTAAGCTATGCCATAGCACCTGGCTTAGAAGGCTTTACTGAATTGTTTACACCATGTGATCAGCCACTAGAGATTCAAAAGCTTTGGCAGCAGCCCATTTTTCAAATCCTGGTAACTCAACTTAGCAGGGGATATTGCCTACATGAGCTGAGGGAATATGAGCTAGATGGGAGAGATTGTTACTGATGTGTTTATAAAAAGATATAGAGAGGGGGAGTATGTTCTATAGAGGTGTGATGCGGTATGGAGGAAGGGTGTGACTCCAAGGGCCCATGCGGAGGCATCCCTTCTCCCTGAGGGACCAGACACATGATGGTATAGTATAGAGTTTATTCAGAGCATGGGGAGGAATGTCAAAGAGAGGGAGAGAGGGAGGAGAAATGGAGGCCAGGCATGAGCTTGTGGAAAAGGGGGCAAAGTGAATGGGGAGAAAGGGAGGAAGGGAAGGCAAGAGATCAAGAGAGAATAATAGAGCGAGGAGGGGGCAAGTAGCTCCTTTTATAGTGTCAGGCATACCTGGTTGTTGCCAGGTAACTGTGGGGATAAGCTTAGACAAAATGCTAACAGTTCCTTAGAACCTTAACAGGCCAGTGTGGTTTTGGAAAGCAATATGAAAAGCGTTGGCTCAGGCCTGGGTTCAAATTTAAGTGGAAGCACACATCAGCAGTTGCTTTGTGTTTCCCATTGCCTTCTGCTTAAAACAGAAATCATGATGCATGGAAGATTGTCAGGGTTGGATGGGCTTTGCTGGTCTCAACTCCTAGCTGCTCCATGACTAGAACTTACCACTGACTACGAGTTACAGTCGCTTGTTTTCCATCAGAGGCCAACAGCTAAGTGACAAACCCTAAGCCATAAAATATTTCTAGGTAGGCAAACAGTCTCTTATGCTGAATTACCTGAAGTTCTTCAAGTACCAACTTATCAGATCTTTGGCAGTTGATTTGATTTCTGAGGAGAATCTTTAATAAAACAAAACTGTTTTCTTGGCTAATGGCCACAGTGAGACTCACCCCGTCCTCTCGTGGTGTACAGACTGGAGAACGGAGTTCCACAGAGAGACTGGAGTATTTTGATAGCATCAGACAAACTGATTTAAACACTGTAGGCAGTGTGGTAATGGAAATTGAGTCACACTGAAAAGCACATATACCCCAAGAAAAAACACAAGACATGTAATACAGTGTGACATCTGAATAATGTATGTGGCAACAATGATCATTTCAAGATTTGCCAATGTCTCATGTTCATATTTCACAAACACACAGGAGTGTGCGAGAGCACGTGTGCACTCAGGCACATGCACACACACACACACACACACATACACACACACACACACACACACACACACATACACACACACACACACACACACACACACACACACACATACACACACACACCACACATGGGAGAAAGTAATTCCATTAGTATGGAAGCCAGAGGATAACATTTTCTTCTCTGCCCTGCTAACTAGGATGGATCACCACAAATTTCTCTCTTCTCTCCCAGAGCCCATCCTAACATGCACCACTCAGGATCAGGCTAGAGATCACTTGAAATGATAGCAACGTAGGTTGACTGAATCTTAAGGCTGAGAAAGATAAAGGCAAGCAAAAAAACACAGGAATTAAGCCTAAGGATGAAACCTTGTATTTGACCATAATTATTTAGCATGGTGTGTTTGACCTGTATGTGAATGCATGTTCCATTTATATATAATCAATTCTTATGCATTGCAATAGTTGCTTATCAAACAAATCAATATTTACATTGTTTGTCTGATGCCATTAATCACACTAAATGACAAGATTGATTATGTTTTGAGGCACAATACAATATTTTCAGATCAAAATTACCTTGGCTGATTTACACAGAACAAAAACTAAAATTGCTAGTCACTTAAAGCTGAGCTAGGTCTGGAGGGACTTCTCAGAACCTTTGCCCTCTGAGTTAATTTTTTACTAAAGTGGATCTTCAAAGAGCCCCGTTCATGTTAGCCTATAGGCTTCAGGCTTTTCTTTGGAGGGGGATGAGGAGGAGGAGAGAGGAAAGTGCTGGTGTGTGTGTGTGTGGAGGGTTGGGTAGCGTCTTCAACTGTTCTGGACTTAATTTCACTGAGTCGGGGTCTCTCATGGAACATGAAGGTTGCCCCTTTGGCTTTTGGGTTCCCAGAAATCCATTCATCTCTGCATCCTTTCCACATTCCTAAGGCAGGGCTCAACCTCAGCATCTGAAACGCAAGGATCTGGGAGAGTTTTCACTGAGGTCCCTTGGGGCATGAATTTTGCATTGACAATCCATTGTAGAACAGGATGAAATAATGGTTCTTTTGTCATTCTCTTGGGGCTGTTGCTATCCCTGGGAATCACGCAGACAGATGCAGGCGTCACATGAAATGAGTGACAATAAGGTCTAGCTGAATAAATGTTTTGAGGCTCTTCTTGCCTCCTTAAAGGGTAAGCATATAGTCTTTCGTGATGTTTTGTTTTGAGAAACAAGCGTTTCGATTGCTGGGTACGCGAGGATAGAAAAGTGCAATACTGGACACATTTTTAAAATTTAAAAGTGCTCCGTGCACTTTTGCTCTGAGTGCACACGGGCAAAGTACTTAGGTTCAGCGCTGTCTTGGGGTAGAGCTGCGAGGTGTGGCATTGGGATCAAAACACGTTTGACTGCGAACCTGGCACCTGAACAGGGGAACCTTCAGGGGAGGCCGGGGGCCAGGCGACAGGAGACCGGGCCGGCGCCACGCTGCAGCACTGGGCTAGCCGCGCCTGCTCCCACGTGGACGGAGATCAGGTGATGTCTCTGTCCAGGTGGCTCTGGGGAGGTGGGGCAGGAGAGGGAGGCGGCTAGCTCACTAAGCTTTCACACTTGGTGCTCTAGATCTTGCTGGGAGGTGGCGTCGCGTGGATTGGGTACCCGGGTGGGAATGCGAGCGGTGGCCCAGCCCTTTGGGTCTCTTTGGTCGTGCTTGGGACCGAGCGCTGTTGGGCGGACGTAGCCCTTAGCAGTGCCAACGCGCTCCGTGGCCGCCGGTCCCTTGGTTCCACTTGCAGGGTGCGGGACGCGAACTCGTGAGCAGTGCGGGGCGAGGGGCGGGGGCAGGGGGACCCAGGGGGAGGAGCCGGGAGCACAACCTAAGGACGCCCACCCTCCTCCGGGAGAGACGCTGTCTGAGCTGCCTGGCCAAGCCGCACCTTTTCAGTCTTCGGCTCCCGCCCTGACACCAGCGCCCTGGGGAGCAGCACCCATCCCCGGGAGCCCAGGCTGCGGCCAGGGGAATGAGAACAGTCAAGAGCCTGCGCCTCCTCGGCCGAGGCCGCGCAGACTTGCGATGGCGGAGCAGCAGGCCCGCCGCAGTGTAGGGTAAGTGAACATCTGGGAGCTGGGGGTGTCCTGCTCAGATGCTGTGACCTTTTAACTTTCCAACTCAGGAAAGCCGGAGTTGCAACCGTTAATTTTATCCAACATTTCGCAGCCGGCTGTCCTGAACACATCCTCACATCCTAGGTCCCTTAATTGAGCCATTAGCTCCACCTCCCGATCTTGTGCGAGCCCTCAAATTAAAGTGTTTCATTGCAAGATGTAGGTTCATCCTCCTTCCCACCTGAAGAGTGAATGAAGGCTTCCAGGTAAGGACACTGCATGCTCAAGTCAAGCTGTCAGGCTTGTGCCGAGAGAGGCACATGATTAGCAGAGTGCCTGTACTCTTGGAAGCTGTGGGAGACTGAATCTTTGGGGAAACGATGCAAATGAAAGAGAAAGAAAGAATAGACAAGTGGGAGCCCAGCTGCTAGGGAAAGCTACAGAAGCAGGCAGCATTTCTCTTCTATCTCTGCTTTGACCCCTCCCCCATCTTTTACTGAAGGCAGCATAACATCATAAACTAGTGAGTAAACTGTCCACCTCTTTTTTTAAAGATCCACCGCTGCCCATATAAATCAGATGGAGATTTTTGGTAAAATTTTAGGGAGATAAAGGTTCTACTTTTATTACAGCTAAGCACAAATCAAGATCAGCAGGTGGATAATTCGTCATTCCTTTGAATGGGGTTTGAGTTCCTGATATGGCTATCTTGTATGTATGGATGGAAAATGGTGTTATTTAAGTTATTTAAGAAGAAAGGTTCTGGAAAAATAGTAACCTCAGATTTACTATTTTCTTTCTTTCTTTTTTCTGTTTGCCGTGAAAGAAAAATAACTTTAGGAACCCTGTGAGATAACAAGGGTACTTTAAACTTGTGGTCTGCCCTTGGGCAGTCTCAATATACCTATATACTGTCTACAGGCTGCTTCTGATAGAAGCCAGGTTTTGATTAGCCACTTTAGTGCGAGGAGGCTCACTGTTCGGAGTTAATATCCTGTTTCTGTCAGGAAGGCTGCGTTTACACTGAGCTGACATCTAGTCATTTCTCCTTAGCCCTGCCCTAGCCGATAACCTTCCAACTTCCAAGAGGACATTCAGGATTTCCACTTCTTTTTGAAAAGAAAATCTAAAACTTTAAATCCGGAGTTCATCCCCCTCACTCCCTAAAAGGAAAGAAAAAGAAATTGGAGAAAACAGGAGAGAAATGAAAAGTTTGCAGTGATACAGAGCTAGTTTGTGTTTGTTTCAGCTGTTGTGAGGATTAAATTGTTTATCCACACAGTTCGTACTGGTGCTCAGAAGACAGAAAATGTTACTTTTCTTTAATGAGTAACCAAAATTGAGTGAAACACACCAGCTTATCCTGAGCCAACAGCACATGCCTGTCTACCATCCAGCAAATACTCTGAGTTTGACTGAAAACTCACACATCTTTGTTCTTCTCAAGCAGATTCCTCTTTATTATTTTTCATTTTTAAAAAATTTACTTAAACTGTCGAGAAAGTGTATAGTGTTATAATACAATGGCGCATGCTCATATTTTATTTCAAATTGGTTTGCTTATCACCCATTTCAAACCATTAATAGTGAAATGTTACTTGTGGAAAATTAAAATTATCTATTTGTATTATTAATAAACAATTCCAACAAATTAATAAGAATTAACCATGTCAAATATTAGTATTCAAAAGTGGGCTCTTGCAGAAGCAATTATAGAGAACGTAGCAGCCGGTTTCAGTTTACTTTGCTCAGTGACAGTGCGCATGCGCCTCTGACCAGGGTTACCGCACTGACTGTTTGGAAGATATTTATAAGAAGTCCTTTGATCTCTTGAGGTTCAATAACTGCTACACCCAGCCAAATCCAACCAAACAGAGTCATGTAATGACTCTGAACAATAATCACTGAGGAGTTCTTATGATTCACGTAGAGCTGCGTATCCCATCACCACCACACACAATGAAGAGACAACACAAGCCAGCATCAAAGGCAATGGCAAAAGAAAACACCAACAATCAAATCAGCTGTGACAGCGATTTTCTACAAATGTTTTAGATGCCGTAATTTCAGAAACATATTTTTTGTTTAATTTATTTTTGGCTTTTGATACAAGGTCTCACTTTGTAACTCTGACTGTCCTGAAGTAGCTCTGTAGACTAGACTGGTCTTGAACTCAGAGATCCACTGTCTCCCAAGGGCTCGGACTAAAGGTGTTGGTCATTACACCTGGCTTAGGAAAACAGGCTTTAATGTGCATTTGGATTTACAGAATCTATGCTAACAAGTAGTCGGGTGGAATATGTCACGTGCTACAAATCTGTCCATTCAGTATCACTGAGCACCTATTATGAGCTCAGCACTGGGCCAACATCTTTAAAGTTGAGTATTACTGTTGCTATCAAGCATTTACCTTAGAGTGAGGTAAAAGTATATTAATTAGCATCAACTCATTGAGTCTGCCTGTGGTAACATGCAACCCTAGGCCAACTGATGTTCCTGGACTATTAACAAGTCTGCACTCTGCTCATTCTTTCTCATACAGAAATTCTACACACATGTGCTAAGCAATGTGCTCATCACTGCAATTACATGATTTGGTGTATATTCAATGAATACAAATTCATCTTAGCAGATTCCTCTTTAACCTATGCAGCTTGGTGGTTCTTGAGTGGAATTCGTTCTCTCTTGGTTGATATTACTTTAAACCTCCAATTTCCATTTTAATAGGCCTCTCTCAACTTTGATCCTGACATACATTGCATCAATCTACACCTGAGGGGTTTACTCGACTTGCAAGTCAATGTAATGCACAGGATAGGCCCTTTCATGTTGAAGGCTGCACAGATAGAAGCCAGTGGCATAGCACAGATGGCTCCTGGGTTTTGAAGTCTGGTACATATTATTCCTTTTCCAGAAATGAGGTTAATGCCATCCACTTTCAGGATGGTTGCTGAAATTCAAAGTGCTGAAAAAGCCAAGTACAGTAGTGGCTAGAAGTCTGGTTGGTCTCTAGTAAATATTGCTCAAATTTGTGAGCCAGATGAATTCTGCACTTAAACTGTCCTCGTTCATAGACTGGTCTTTTTTTGTAAAGGTCTCATGAAAGTTAAGTTTAATCAAGTGTCTTGCTAAAAACAGACTCTAAGTTTTACTTGTAATTTATCAGAGTAACCAGTCACTTCCAACTCCTAGAAATACTGACCCCCCGCCCAAGGGTTGCCTGCTCAAGTCTAGTTTTACCAGAGATTGATGTCAAACTGGTCTATAAAGCTTAGGAATCCTAATTCATTTCCTCATGTATTTAGTATCAGAGATTAACATTGGGCAACATTGTGTGAGCAACAGCAGCTTCTTGAGACCATCTCCTCATGGGATTTCAAGAGATTCTCTTGGGATATCCCTGTGCTCACAACCCCAGGTTCTCTCGGGTGCTGGATTCTGAGTGACCAGAATGGGAATGCACAGGCGTCTGTCTTCAGCTGGTTCCTCAGTTCTCTCTCCTCATCCATCCTTTCCAGCTGAAGCTCACAAGGCAGGAAGACAGCTGCTTGCTTTCTCTAACACATCACCACACGTTAGGTTCTAGGACCAGTCCCTGTGCCCCACAGCATGTGCACAATGAAGACTGTGCACTAAATTGGGGTATCGTGACATTGGTACGTTCAAAGTGTTGGTAATAGTTTATAACTCTAAACAGTGTGTGGTATGGAAACACTATAGTTTAAGAATTAATTCATTTCTTTAAAATGAAGAGTGACCAAAATCACGTTTTTCATAAGGGGTTTAAGGTAATAGATCCATGAAGCAAGATTGCAACGACACAGGGATGTCATCAGAGTCTTGTGAAGTATGTCATCAGAACATTTGTAAGCATTTATCTGCATCCAAACACTTCTGCTCTGTGGCCTTTGTATAAGAGAAAGAGAGCAGAGTGAAATCCACGGCTTATTCCAACATCTAACATACTGTAAACACAGGTATGTGGCTAGTGACCACACTTTAATAAACACTCAAGTGCTCTGATGTAGGGCAATGTTTTGAGTCAAATAAAAGGGAAATGGGTTTTGCCTAGTAAGGAATGTTCTCACTGGGCAGACAATACTTAGTTTCCATAGTCCAGACTCCACAGCATGGAGCTTCTGGAGAAGGGTCAGGGGAATTCTGGGAAGTTTGTAGGAAGAAGCTAGAGTGTCCCCCATCCTTGAAAGTAACCTGTGGTGTAAGGAGAGGGTTCTAGGTACTGATAAGGAGATGGGGTGTTTCAAGCTGAGGACTAGAAGATGCAGGTGAACATAGATGCTGGAAACAGGCCAGCTCCAAGGAGGAGTGGGAAAGCCAGTGCTTTTAAACATGTTTTAGCGAACTTTCTCTCTCCTGAAATACTGCAACATCAGCTACAGGCAGCAGCAGATCATGCTAACTTCTTAGAAGAAGTATCAAGTATGCGCTATGGAAGAATTCTTAAACCTTAAACTGAAAAAGTTCCTGAGTTCTTGGTCTCTGACTTGGAGTCCAAGTGCATTTGAATCCTGAGTTCTCCTGTGTCTCCAAATGAGACTAATGCTGCTTTCCAGAGGTCAGGATTAGACAGGCTGCTGTCTGGAAGTTAAGGTAATGCTCAGCACTTAATTCCTCCCATTATTTGCACCTCCTACTTGTTCTAAAGTATCTGAATTGGTTTCACCTTGTAACATAATGCCTATAATTGAATTTAGAGAAGAAGAAATAAAAAATTCTTTGCTGTCTTGTGAGTGAATAGTGCTTAAGAATCCCTAAAAGGCATCTTGATGTGAAACGAATTTACCACATGTATATGCAACATATGTGACATGGCGGGGGGGGGGGGGGTGGGTTGTCTGAGATTCTACATCATTCTTTCTTAACTTAATGATGAGAAGCTACATACATACATCTCACTTTGTTCCAGGACTGTCTTAGTTGGGGTTTCCTTTGCTACAACTGAATATTATGACCAAAAAGCAAGTTGGAGATGAAGGGTTTATTCAGCTTATAGTTTACATTGCTGTTCATCACCAAAATAAAGTCAGGTCAAGGACTTACGCAGGGAAGAAGCCTGGAGGCAGGAGCTAATGCAGAGGACATAGAGGAGCGCTTGCTTCCCATGACTTGCTCAGCTTACTTTCTTGTAGAACCCAGTACTGGGTTTGTTATGTATTTGGTAATGGCATTGAACCAGGGTCCTCACAGTTGCATGGCAAGACCTTTTACTCACTGAGCCCTCTATAATTCCTTCAAGTATTTTTTTGATGAATTATAACTTTATTAAGAATATTAACATAGAAACTGATACTATATAAATCTATATGTACAAGATGTGTGTGTGTGCCTGTGTGCTTGTGTATGTATGTTTGTGTGTATGTGTGTGTATATTTGCATTATTTAAGGCAGGTATGGTTTTCTTACATGCTTACCTGCCTTCTGTGAGTCTACAGTGATATTTTGTACATTTTGCTCAGATTGTTTAGGTTTTTTTGAGTTTATTTTTATTGGATATTTTTACTTACATTTCAAATATTATCCACTTTCCTGATTTGCCCTCTGGAATTCCCTATTCCATCACCCCTCCCCCTGCCTCTTTGAGAGAGTTTGCCCACCCATTCCCTCCCATCTTCCCAACATGATATTCCCCTATGCCAGGGCATTAAGCCTTCACAGGGCCAAGGCCCTCTCCTCTCCTTGATGCCTGATAAGGCCAACCTCTCCTATATATGTTGCTGGAGCCATGGGTCTCTCCATGTGTGCACTTTGGTTGGTGGTTTACCCTGTGGGAGCTCTGGGAGGGGGTCTGGCTGATTGATATGTTGTTCTTCCTGTGGAGTAAACCCCTTCAGCTCCTTCAACCCTTTTTCTAACTCCTCCATTGAGGACCACATTCTTAGTTCAATAGTTGGTTAAGAGCATCAGACTCTGTATTTCTCAGGCTCTGGCAAAGCCTCTCAGGAGACAGATATATCAGGTACCTGTCAGCATGCACTTCATGCAATTCACAATATTGTCTGGATTTGGTGACAGTATATAAAATGGATCCCCAGGTGGGGCAGTCTTTCCTTCACTCTGCTCCAAATTTCATCTCTATTTCCTCCTGTAAATATTTTGTTCCCCCCTTTAAGAAAGAGTAAAGCATTCCCTCTTTGGTCTTCCAACTGCTTGAGCTTCATGTGGTTTGTGGATTATATCTTGGATAACCTGAGCTTTTGGGCTATTAAGTGCATACCATGTGTGTTCTTTTGTGATTGGGTTACCTCACTCAGGATGATATTTTATAGTTCCATCCACTTGCCTAAGAATTTCACGGTTATTGTTTTTAATAGCTGATTAGTATTCCATTGTGTAAATGTACATTTTCTGTATCCATTCTTCTGTTGAAGGACATCTGGGTTCTTTCTAGCTTCTGGCTATTAGAAACAAGGCTGTTATGAACATAGTGGAGCATGTGTCTCTGTTATATGTTGGAGCATCTTTTGGGTATATGCCCAGTAGAGGTATAACTTAAGTTCTCAGATAGCACTATTTTTAATTTTCTGAGAAATCTCCAGATTGATTTCCAGCGTGGTTTTACCAACTTGCAATCCCACCAGCAATGGAAGGGTATTCCTCTTTCTCCACATCCTGGCCAGCATCTGCTGTCACCTGATTTTTTGATCTTAACCATTCTGACTTGTATGAGGTGGAATTACAGAATTGTTTTGATTTGCATTTTCCTGATGACTTAGGATGTTGAACATTTCTTTAGGTGCTTCTCAGCCATTCGATATTTTCCAGTTGAGAATTCTTTGTCTAGCTCTATGCTCCATTTTTTAATAGGGTTATTTGATTCTCTGGAGTCTAACTTCTTGAATCCTTTGTATATATTAGATATGAGCTCTCTATCAGATGTAGGATTGGCAAAGATCTTTTCCCATTCTGTTGGTTGCCATTTTGTCCTATTGACAGTGACCTTTGCCTTACAAAAGTTTTGCATTTTTTAGAAGTCCCATTTGTCAATTCTTGATCTTAGAGCATAAGCCATTGATGTGCTGTTCAGGAAAATTTCCCCTGTGCCTATGTGTTCTAAGCTCTTTCCCACATTCTCTTCTATTAGTTTGAGTGTATCTGGTTTTATGTGGAGGTCCTTGATCCACTTGGATTTGAGGTTTGTATAGAACAATAAGAATGGATCGATTTGCAATCATCTACATGATGACCTCCAGTTGAACCAGCACCATTTGTTGAAAATGCTGCCTTTTTTTTTTGTTGTTGTTGTTCCTTTGTCAAAGATCAAGTGAACACAGGTGTGTAGGTTCATTTCTGAGTCTTCGATTCTATTCCATTGATCTACCTGCCTTTCTCTGTACCAATACCATACAGATTTTATGGGATTGATCTGTAATACTGCTGGAGGTTGGGAATTGTGATTCCCTCAACAGTTCTTTTGCTGATGAGAATAGGCTTTGATATCCTGTTTTTTTTTTTTTTTTTTTTTTTTTATGCCAAATGAATTTGGAAATTGCTCTAACTCTATGAAGAATTGAGTTGGAATTTTGATGGGTATTGCATTGAATCTGTAGATCTTTGATTTCTTCCTTTAGAGACTTGAAGTTCCTGTCATACAGATCTTTCACTTGCTTGGTTAGGGTCACACCAAGGTATTTTATAGTGTTTGTGACTACTGTGAAGGGTGTTTTTCCCTAATTTCTTTCTCAGCCTGTTTATCCTTTGAGTAGAGGAAGGCTACTGATTTGTTTGAGTTAATTTTATATCCATCCACTTGCTGAAGTTGTTCATCAAGTTTAGGAGTTCCCTAGTGGATTTTTTGGGGGGGGTCACTTAAGTATACTGTCATATCATCTGCAATAGTGGTATTTTGACTTCTTCCTTTCCAATTTGTAGCCCTTTGATGTCTTTTTGCCGTCTAATTGTTCTGGCCAGGACTTCAAGTACTATATTGAATAGGTAGGAAAAGAGTGGGCAAGCCTTGTCTAGTTCCTGATTTTAGTGGGATTGCTTCAAGTTTTTCTCCATTTAGTTGGATTTTTGCTACTGGTTTGCTATACATTGCTTTTACTATGTCTAGATATGAGCCTTGAATTCCTAATCTTTCCAAGACTTTTAACATGAAGTTGAATTTTGCAAAATGCTTTCTTAGCATCTAATGGGATGATCATGTGGCTTTTGTACATTGAGTTTTTATATAGTGGATTACATTGATGGATTTGTGTATATTGAACCATTCCTGCATCCCTGGGATGAAGCCTACTTGATCATGATAGATGATCATTTTGATGGGTTCTTGGATTTGTTTTTTGAGAATTTTATTATTTTTGTATTGATGCTCATATGTGAGATTGGTCTGACGTTCTCTTTATTTGCTGGGTCTTTCTGTGTATAAGCATAATTGTGGCTTCATAGGAACGAATTGTGCAGTGTTCCTTCAGTTTCTATTTTGTGGAATAGTTTGGAGAGTATTAGTATCAGGTTTGCTATGAAGGTCTAATAGAATTCTTCACTGAACCCAACTAGTCCTGGGTTGTTTTTTTTTTTTTTTTTTTCTTTTTTTTTTTTTTTTGTGGGGGGAGGCATTTGATGACTACTTCCATTTCTTTAGAGGTTGTGGGGCTGTTTAGATGGTTTATCTGATCCTGGTTTAACTTTTGTGCCTGGTATCTGTCTGGAATATTGTCCATTTCATCCAGATTTTCCAATTTTATTGAGTATAGGCTCTTGTAGTAGGATCTGATGACTTTTTGAATTTCCTCAGTTTCTGTTATGTTCCCCTTTTCATTTCTGATTTTGTTAATTTGGATACTACCCCGTGCCAGATTAGTCTGGCTAGGGGTTTATCTGTCTTGCTGGTTAAAGAACCAACTCCTGGTTTTGTTGATTCTTTGTATAGTTCTTTTGGTTTCTACTTGATTGATTTCAGCCCTGAGTTTGATTATTTCCTGCCTTCTATTCTTCTCGGGCTTATTTTATTCTTTTTGTTCTAGAGCTTTTAGGTGTGCTGTCAAGCTCCTAGAGTGTGCTCTCTCCAGTTTCTTTTGGGAGGCTCTCAAAGCTATGAGTTTTCCTCTTAGCACTGCTTTCATTGTGTTCCATAAGTTTGGGTATGTTGTGCCTTCATTTTCTTTAAATTCTAAAGTCTTTTATTTCTTCCTTGACCAAGTAATTATTAAGGAGAGAGTTGTTCAGCTTTCATGTGTATGTTGCGTTAGTCCATGGTGCTCTGATAGGATGTGTGGGAATATTTCAATTTTCTTGTATCTGTTGAGGCCTGTTTTGTAGCAGATTATGTGGTCAGTTTTGGAGAAGCTACCATGGGTGATGAAAAGGAGCTATATTCTTCTGTTTTAGGATGAGTTCAACTGCCCTATAGCTATTTGTCAAATCCATTTGGTTCATAACTTGTTAGTTTTACTGTGTCTTTGTTTAGGTTGTTTCCATGATCTGTCCATTGATGAGAGTGAGGTGTTGAAGTCTCCCACCATTATTGTTTGCAGTGCAATGTATGCTTTGAGCTTTAGTAAAGTTTCTTTTATGAATGTGCTTGCCCTTGCATTTGGAGCATAGGTGTTCAGAATTGAGTGTTTGTCTTGGTAGATTTTTTTTTCCTTTGATGAGTATGAAGTGTTCTTCTTTTCCTTTTGATAACTTTTGGTTGAAAGTCAGTTTTATCTGATATTAGAATGGACTCTCCAGCTTGTTTCTTGGGACCATTTGCTTAGAAAATTGTTTTCCAGCCTCTTACTCTTAGAAAGTATCTGTCTTTGTCACTGAAGTGAGTTTCCAGTATGGGGCAAAATGTTAGGTCCTCTTTACATATCCAGTCTGTTAGTCTATGTCTTTTTATTGGGGAGTTGAGTCCATTCATGTTAAAAGATATTAAGGAATAGTGATTGTTATTTCCTGTTATTTTTGTTGTTAGAGGTAGAATTATGTTTGTGTGCTTTTCTTCTTTTGGTTATGCCTTTCATATTAGACCAAACCTGAATTTATATATAGGGTTTTTTTGTTTGTTTCTTTGTTTTGTTTTGTTTTAATACTGTGATAAGCATGTTAGGTTTCAAGTCTACACAAAATTTTGAGTTCATTTTATTTTGTTTCTTTGCATGTGTGTATTCATATCTTAGATCATTTGCTGAAGACCGCTTTCTCTGTTTTTCTGCCTTGGCCCCACATCAGTTAGCTACATTTGCTTAATTTTAATTTAATTTTATTTATCTACTTATTTTTATTCATCCATCTCTTGGGAGAAAACTATTTTTTTATCTGTGAGTGGTTATCAGATGGAGATAGCTTCTGGGCTACCATTGGGTCTTGTATCCACTTCTCTCAGCACTGGCACCCCATCTGGTACCGACCTGTTACAGGACATGTGCATACTGCCACAGTCTCCGGGAGTTCATATGTGCATCAGTCAGACATGCTGTGCTTAGAAGGCCTTGTTTCCTGGGACTTTAGTTTTTGACTAACAATAATTTGTCTGTTTCCTTCTGAGTGATTTTTTTAAATGTGGAATGTGGACAGCTATCTTTGCTTTAGCTGCCCCTTTGAATTGTGATGCTGGAGGTTGAACTGCTCATACCATAAGGAGACTCTAACATAAAGTTCCTCTGGTCCTTTTTTTGTAAACAACCTTTATTAGGCATAGTTTCCTAAGTAGGCTGCAAACTCAGAATCCTTTAGTCTGCCTCCTGAGCAACTGAGAATAAGAGGATCACCATGCTTGGCTCACTTTCATTTTCAGTAAGCTTTATCCTCCCACCCTCCCTCCCTTTCTCCCTTCATTTCCTTCTTTCATTCCTCTTTCTTTCCTCTCTTTTCTTTCCTCCTCTTTCCCCTCTCTCTTTCCTATGCTCCCCCTTTCCCATCTTCTGGGTCTAAATGCTTAACAGCTTGAATACTGAATGATATTTTCTTCTTAGTGGTTCCCTCTCATTTCTCACATTTTAGTAAATCCCTAGATTATTGACTTCAGATGCTGTACCTTTTTGTTCCTGCATTTTTCTTTTGTTTTAATTGTACGATGTTAATTTTGCTGGTGAGATCCTGTTTAATCTTTGATCACTTTTTTATGTCTTTGAATATATTTAATTAGCTATTTGAAAGTTTGAATAAATTATATTAAATTCTGTTAATTATCAAATGCTGTGGCATTTGGGGGTCTAGCAGTGTGCTGGCTAGTTTTATGTCAACTTTACACAAACTAAGGTCATCTGACAGGAGTGGTCCTCAATTAAGAAAATGCCTCCATGGGCTGTAGGCAGGCCTATAGTAATTTTCTTAATTAGCAATTAATGGGGGAGGTCCAGTCTATTGTGGGTGGTGCCATTTCAGGCTGGTGGTCTTGAGTTTTATAAGAGCAAGGTTTGAACAAGTCATGAGGAGCAAACCAAGTAAGCAGCACCCCTGCAGCAGCACCCAACTGTAACAACTGAAATCTGCCTCCAGATTTCCTCTCTTTGAGTTACTGTCCTGAATTCAATGAAGAAACACAATGTGGAAGTGGAAGCCAAATAAATATTTTCGTCCCCAACTGCTTTGGATCATAAAGTTTCATCATAACAATAGTAAGCCTAACTAGGACAAACAGCTTCCCTTTTTTCTTGACCATAGGCCATTTTCTCACTTCTCTGCAACTTTTTTTTGGTACTGGATGTTGCTTGTTGTGAATATGTTGAGTGATGTCTGGATTATGCCATTATTGTTTAGATGGCAATTTTATTCTTAATATGAGCCTACTTCTGCTATCCCTACACTGATGCCTGGCTGCCTCTTTTTATAACTAAAGTGTTACTGGAATGTGACTTTCTCCTTATGTGTTTGTTGTCTATGGATACTTCTGTGCTATAATCACAGACATGAGCACTTGAGACATATGCTGTATGTGTGCCTCAGTCTGTTCAGACTGCTTCAACAAAACACCATAGACTAGTTGCAAATAACAGGAACTTATCACAGTTGTATGGTAGAAAGCTAATTTTAGCCCAGACACCAGCAGATCAGAGTCTGCAATCAAAGGGCTCTGATTCACAGATGGCACCTCTATGCATTATTCTCTCATGGCAGTGAAGGACCAGGAACTTGAGGTTTCTTTATGAAGGAAGTATTACCCTGTACTGGCTGGTTTTATGTCAACTTGACACAAGCTGGAGTTATCACAGAGAAAGGAGCTTCAGGTGAGGAAACGCCTCCATGAGATCCAGCTGTAAAGCATTTTCTCAGCTAGTGATCAAGGAGGGAGGACCCAGGCCATTGTGGATGGTGCCATCCCTGGGCTGGTAGACCTGGGTTCTATAAGAGCTGAGCAGGCCAGGGGAAGCAAGCCAGTAAGTAACATCCCTCCATGACCTCTGCATCAGCTCCTGCTTCCTGACCTGCTTGAGTTCCAGCCCTGACTTCCTTTAGTGATGAACAATTATGTGGAAGTATAAGCTGAATAAACCCTTCCCTCCCCAACATGCTTCTTGGTCATGATGTTTTGTTCAGGAATAGAAACCTTGACTAGGACAACTCCAATACTATTTCCAAGAATCCCCACTTTAAATACTGTAATGTGAGGGATCACATGTCAATATGACACCTGGGGAAAGGACATAAGCACTGGCTCAAGTCGTGACTCAGAAATCTAAGCCATGCACAGTGTGGTTCTTTAAGACCTTTGGCAAACCTTGTTTTTGGCATTTACTCTTTTGTGAACTGTCTGTTCAAGTCCTAGACCCATTTATGAATGGGTCATTTTTCTTTCTTTGGTATTTTTGCTTTTTATGTTATGCTTCTTAACTCTCTGTCTGATGTATATCTGGAAGATTCTTCCCACTCCATGGGTTTCCTCTTTACACAACTGTTTCTTTAGCTGTGCAGACATTCTTTAGTTTTATGAGGTCCCACATGTCAATTGGGGACCTTAATTTCTGGGCAAACAGAGTCCTACTCAGAAAGTCCTTTCCTACCCTTATACCTTGTGTGGTGATGCCTATGTTTTGTTCTAATAGTTTTAGCACTTCAGGCTTTTTTTTTTTCTGCTTTAATTAATGTTTGGTATTATTTATTGCGACATCAAAAGACTTTTCTAATTACTTTTCATTTTACAATTTTAATTTTTAACAACTTTATTTTAAAGAACAAAGATAAATGTACAGATTTTAAGCATTTTTTGCATAAAAGTATATAATACATTTTTTTCAGTACTTTTTTTTTTTAAAGGTTTGATAGTGTGATCAAGATCCCACCAGTTACAATGAGCAAAAAGTACATGTAAAACAAGATGCAACCTGGAAATAGTCAAAGTTTTCTTGGTGTTTAAGATTTTTTTTTTTAATAATGAGCAGTCAGTACATGTAATACAGGGTACAACCCGGAATTTTGTCAATGTGTTCTTGGTGGGTAAGGAGTGAGCATGACTATTTTTTTTTTTTGTTTTGTTTTTCTTTTTTTCTTGGACTTCATACAGTCTGTGAGTTGTTTCTGGGGCAGTGTGAGCCTCTGGGGTTAGCTTCCCACTATCAGTGACTGCATATTATGTCTGTTCTTTTGTGACTGGGTTATCTCACTCAGGATGATATTCTCTAGATGCAGCCCATTTTCTTAAGAATTTGGTTAAGTCATTGTTTCTGGTGGCTGAGTAGTATTCCATTGTGTAAATGTACCACAATTTTTGTATCCATTCATCTTCTGAAGGACATCTGGGTTCTTTCTAGCTTCTGGCTATTATAAATAGAGCTGCTATGAACATTGTGGTGCATATATTTTTGCTGTGTATTAAAGTGTCTCTGGGGTAAATGTCCAGAAGTGGAATAGCTGGGTCTTCAGGTAGTACAATGTCCAATTTTCTGAGGTATCGCCAGACTGATTTCCAGAGTGGTTGTATTAGTTTGCAACCCCACCAACAGTGGAGAAGGGTTCCTCTTTCTCTGCAACCTCGCCAGCATCTGTTGTCATCTGAGTTTTGGATCTTGGCCAATCTGACTGGTGTGAGGTGGAATCTCAGGGTTGTTTTGATTTGCATTTCTCTGATGGCTAAGGATGTAAAGCACTTCCTCAGATGTTTCTCAGCCATTCGATATTCCTCAGCTGAGAATGTTTTGTTTAGCTCTGTACCCCATTTTTTAATAGGGTTGTTTGATTCTCTGGTGACTAGCTTTTTGAGTTCTTTGTATACCTTGGATATTAGACCTCTATCTGATGTGGAGTTGGTAAAGATCTTTTCCCATTCTGTTGGCTGCCATTTTGTTTTCTTGACAATGTCCTTAGCCTTACAGAAACTTTGCAATCTCATTAAGTCCCATTTGCTAATCTTTGCCCTTAGAGCTTGAGCCATTGGTGTTTTGTTCAGAAAATTTTCTCCTGTGCCTATGTGTTCTAAGGTTTTCCCTACTTTCTCATCTAATAGTTTCAGTGTGTCTGGTTTAATGTGGAGATCTTTGATCCACTTACACTTGAGCTTTGTACAAGGAGATAAGAAAGGGTCTATTTTCATTCTTTTGCATGCTGAGTGCCAGTTGGACCAGCACCATTTGTTGAAGAGGCTGTCCTTTTTCCATTGAATGTTTATGGCTCCTTTGTCAAAAATCAGGTGACCATATACCTGAGGGCTCATTCCTGGATCTTCTATTCTATTCCATTGATCCACATGCCTATTTCTCTACCAGTACCATGCAGTTTTCAGCACAATTGGCTTGCAATATAGCTTGAGGTCAGGGATAGTGATTCCCACAGATGTTTTCTTGTTGTTGAGGATGCATTTCGCTATTCTAGGTCTTTTGTTATTCCATATGAAATTGCACATTGATCTTTCCAATTCAATGAAGTACTGGGTTGGAATTTTGATGGGGATTGCATTGAATCTGTAGATTGCTTTTGGTAGGATGGCCATTTTTAAAATGTTGATCCTTCCAATCCATGAGCATGGGAGATCTTTCCATTTTCTGAAATCATCCCCAATTTCCTTCTTTAGAGGTTTGAAGTTCTTGTCATACAGGTCCTTCACTTGCTTAGTTAGAGTCACACCAAGGTATTTCATAGTTTTTGTGATGATTGTGAAGGGTACCTTTTCCCTAATTTCTTTCTCCACGTTTGTCCTTTGAGTATAGGAAGGCTACTGATTTGAGTTAATTTTGTATCCAGCTACTTTGCTGAACTTGTTTATCAGCTGTAGGAGTTCTCTGGTGGAATTTTTGGGGTCACTTAAGTACACTATCATGTTATCTGCAAAGAGTGATGTTTTTATCTCTTCCTTTCCAATTTGTATCCCCTTGATCTCCTTTTGCTGTCTAATTGCTCCAGCCAGGACTTCCAGTACTATGTTGAATAGGTAGGGGGAGAGTGGGCAGCCTTGTCCCTGATTTTAGTGGGATTGCTTCAAGTTTCCCACCGTTAAGTTTGATGTTGGCTGTTGGTTTGCTGTATATTGCTTTTATTATGTTTAGGTATGGACCTTGGATTCCTGTTCTTTCCAGGACTTTTAACATGAAGGGGTGTTGAATTCTGTCAAATGCTTTCTCAGCATCTAGTGAGATGATCATGTGATTTTGTTCTTTGAGTTTGTTTATATGGTGGATTACATTGATGGATTTCTTATATTACCCTTATACCTTGTGTGGTGATGCCTATGTTTTGTTCTAATAGTTTTAGCACTTCAGGTTTTAAACTCAGGTCTTTGATTCAGTTGAAGCTAATTTTTATGTAGCATGATAGGCACTAGTCTGGCTTCCTTCTTCTGTATGTGGACATCAGTTTTTTCAGCATTAACTTATTGATGCTACTACATTTTCTCCAGTGCTCATTTTTGGCCTCTGTCTTTTTTCAACTACCAGATGTCTAATATATGACAAAGAGGCCCAAAAGACCATGTTTGGGTCTTTTGTTTTCTTCATTGGTCTATATGTATGATTTTGTGCTGGTACCAGGGTGCTTTATTAATATTTCTCTATCCCCCCTGGCCCTGATAGTTTTGGTCAGGATTGCTTTAGCTCTCTGGTGCCTTCTCTGGTCCTGTATGAAGTTATCCCTTTTGAAGACTGTTGTGTATATTTTGATTGGGGTTGCATTGTATCTACAGATGGCTTTTAGTAATTTGGTCATTTTTATTGTGTGAAGGTATGTTTCCTCCAGTCCTATTCTTTTAGGATTTACCATGAAAGTATGTTGGATTTTCTCATTTTCCCTTGTATTTATTGAGATTATATGATTTTAAGCCAACCTATTTCTTTTATTATATTTATGTATGTTGAATCATTCCTCCCTTTCTAGGATAAAGTCAATTTGATCCTGCATGGTTGATGATCATAGTTGATATTTTTGATATGTGTTTGTATTCTAGTCATAATTATTTTGTATTCCTCAGAGAAATTGATCTGCAGTTTTGGTGTGTATGTGTGTGTACCTGGTTGAGTATTAGGGTAATACTGACTTCATAACCATAGAAGGAATCTGGAAGCGTTCCATCTGATGTTGTTTATCTGTAGATTTTTGAAAATCAGATAGAATTCTGCTTTTAGTTCGTTTGGCCTGGGCATTTTCTCCTGCCCCACTCCCTGTCAGAAGGTTTATTACTGCCGTTTCAGTTTATTCATTGTGTTTTAGGTTGTTGATCTCTTTGTGGCTTAACTTTAATGTTTTGTTGTATTTAGAATTTGTTTTTTTAGATTTTCCAACTTGATGGAGTGCAGGTCTTAAAAATATTCCCTTGTAAGATTCTGATTTTTTTTTTAGAGGCTGTTGTAAAGGTTTCATTATTCATTTCTGATCCTGTAATTTTTTTTTCTTTATTTGCTATGTAGGGCCAAGAGTATGTCAATCTTGTTTATCATTTCAAAGAACCAGTTCTTAGGTTTACTTATTCTTTATATTGTCTTTGCTTTTATTTCATTAATTTCTGCTGTAATTTTTACTATTCCTTGCTGTCTACTGAATTTGGGTTTGTCTTGTTTTTCTACATTCTTGAGTTACATCAAGTAATTTATTTCTATTTTTTTAAATGTAGGCATTATATAGTTAAAATGTTCCTTGAGGAACTGTATTTAATGAATCTCAAAGATTTTGTTGTTTTTATTTTCATTTAGTTCCATAAATTAAAAAAAAGCATCTGTCTTGATTTCTTTTTTTGGTCAGTTCATCATCCACTGAGTTGTTTAAATTTAATGAGTTTTGCATTCACTAGAAATTTGTTTGCTCTTAGTTTTACATTTTATTGTATAGTGATCAAATAGGGCACATGGAAATTACTTTAAGATTTGTTTTGTGTCCTAGGATGTAGTGTATTTTAGAGAAACTTCCATGGGATGCTGAATGGAATATATATTCTTTGGTGTTTAGGCACAATAACCTATATATGTGTTAGGTCCATTCAATATAAACAAACAAAAAAAAAGTCTTGAGTTTTGTCTTTTTTTTTTTTTTTTTTTTTTTTTTTTTTGGTTCAGATCAGATATCTATTGTAGAAAATGGGTTACTGAAATTACTTACTACTATTGGGTTAGTATTAATCTGTTCTTAATTTCAGTATGCTTTTTTATGAAATTTGGTGCACCAGAGTTTGAAACATGCATGTTTAGTATTGTAATGTTTCCTTGGTTAATTGTTCCCTTGATTAGGAATGAAATACCTTCTTCATCTCTTCAAATTAGCTTTAGTTTGATGTCTCATTTTATCAGATATTTAGATGGCAACTCCTGTTTCCTATTGGTCTCATTGCTTAGAATACTTTTTCCATTCTTTTAACTCAAAGTGGCTCCTAAAACTGAGTTTCCTATAAACAACAGAAGCATGGCTTTTGTTTCCTAATCTACTCTGTTAGCCTATGTATTTTGATTGTAGAATTGAGTCCATTATTTTTTTCAAGTTACTATTCAAATGTGTGTATACAGCAATAATTGTGTTGGCTTTTCCTGTTTCTTGGTCATGCTTTGTATTTAGTTATAGCTTCATTTGTTTTCTTTTTAGTCTTTGTCATGTGTAATCTTCTCTTCAGCCTTAAGTACTGCTTCTGGTATTCATTAGGATTGTTTTGGTAGACATGAACTGTTTCGGCTGTTTGTGTCATGAAAAGTTCTTTGCCCTCATGTAACCATCATGTTACATAGTTTTCCTAGGTACAGTAGTTGAGGCTGGCCATCAGAATGATGGATTTTAGAATTATGCATTGCTTCTGGTTCTTAAGGCTTACAAAGCTCCCATAAAGAAATCAGCTGCTATTCTGGTGAGTTTTCCTTTCTATGTGACTTTTTCTCTTTTGTATATTTTCTTTTCTGGTCTTGTCTCTTTGGTGTTATGTATGCTTCTTATATTTGTAAGGATGTCTTCCTTCCTTAGAGAAGTTTACTTTTATATTCTTAAGATCTGTTCTAGCCATTGACTTGAATTCTTTTTCCTTCATCCCTTTAATTAGATATGGTCTTTTCACAGTATCCCACAGTTCCTGAATGCCCTTTTTATACTTATTTTTCTTCATGATCTTTGCTTGTGTAGTTTCCTTTGTCTTCAAGAACTGATATTTCTGATCTCCTACTGAAACCATTCTATTTGTAAGACCTTCCTCTGAATTTATTTTCCAGTTCTGTCTTCATCTTAGTTTGAGTCTCCAATGCTTCTGTCTTTCTACTGAATTTTGTTTTCAAATCCTAGACTGCCTTTGTCATTTCATTCAGGCTTACTTTTGTTTTCTTGAGTAGTACTCACAACTTTTCTCTTTGTGTTCATTCTACATTCATTGAGCTAATTTTGTCTTCTTTAAACTCCTTGGATTCGTCAACAGAATCTATGATTGTTCTTTTAAGATTTGTTTCCTGGGGTTCATCGAGGTGATACTTATTAGAAAAAATTTCTAAATGACTGGTAGATGATGGAGAGAACATACTGCTTTGTCCTTTCCTATCTTGCTCTGTGTTAGAGATGTGTAACCAAGGTAGACCCATTTTTCAAGGAGCTCAGCAGAATAAGACAGACACTAAACACATTCTCTATTCCCTTTGAAAGATATCCCTGAAATCTGGAAAATGAAGATAAGAAATGTAAAGACAGAGGCCTGGAATTTCCTTTTGTTCCCTTATCATCCTTACTTAGTGGTAGGGATTGGGAGTAGAATTAAGAGAAAAACCTTGTATTTATAGAAAATAAATGTATAGCAGTTAAGTCCAAGAAAGGTTAACTTTTTCCTAGCCTCATTTGATTACAAACTATTAAAAGTAAGTAGATATACAGTAGTTTTATTTTCTAAGGATCAGTGGTACTAGAAACAATAATCTTCATTTTATGACTTTTAGGGTTCCTTCTGAGGTCTGTGTTGACTTCGTTCAGGGACTTTACCTGCGAGAGTGCATATGGCTGCAGTTCCTTAAAGTAGTCACTTATATAAACCCTAAAGTCCTCTCTATGACCATTCAATAACAAAACCTACTTAGGATGCAAACAAGGCACACCAGAGTACAACCTATTTTCTGTTTAAGCACCACATAAGAATAGGATAAAAATATGGTAAAAGAACCCTTAGTAGAAGGATCAGGAATTGGCAAACACTTGCTGCCAAGAACAAGTGTTTGCATTCTAGACTTTGCAAGCAAAAGCTGTTCCTAACTATGCAGGTTTACCATTGTTAGCAAAACTCAGCTACACACAATTCAGGAGTTGTGTTCTGGCCAACTTTCTTTAAAGAAACATGTTTTGTTTTTAACTTCCTGTGGCACAAGTGGCTGCCTTAGCCTGCACAGCTTTGGGCACGTGGCAGTAGGGAATGAACTAATGACAGACACACATACAGAAAAGCTGGGGTAAGATGGTAATAGGGAGAATATCATCAAAGTACTTTATATATGTATAAACTGTAAAAGAATTAAAAAGGAAAAAAATAGCCAGTTGTGAGAATTTGGCCCAAGAATAACCCATTACTAATGTAAAATCTTATTTCGTTTAGTTTTAAATTTTTTCAAGAGCTTGAAAAAAATGTTTGCATGTCCTGACATTCCTGAGTGATTTCACCAGCTTTGGCTGGTCAGGTTGTTTGTTGAGAACTTCACTTTTATTTCAAGGGACTAAGAGCTTCTACATCACACAGAACCTTAGTGAAAACTCCCTTCTCTTAACAGGTTAAAAACAAGACGTGAAGAGTAGTGAAAGGGACCAGTGCTTGCCAAAGGGGCCTGAGAGAAAGGCCAGGTCAACACCCTGTGGACAGCCCTGCACTGTTTTCCAAAGATGCTCTTGAAGTAGTCCTCATTAACACAGCTTGCCTTCACCTGCCAAAGCTCTACATCATGGGCTGCATGAAGTCAAAGGAAACATTCCCATTTCCTACCACATTGGACATTGACAAGCTAAATGAGAGCGAAGAGGCCTTTATGCCAGATGACAGCTGCCAATATAGGACACCTTCCCCAGATGAACAACAGCAAGACCAGAAGGATGGGAAGAAACGCCCAGAGCCCGGTGCCGTGATTGGTGCCGTGATCCTTGAATTTGCAGACCGTCTGGCTAACGAAATTGTGGAGGATGCCTTGCAGCAGTGGGCATGTGAAAACATCCAATACTACAACATCCCGTACATTGAGAGTGAGGGTTCTGAAACCATCATTGACTGATGATACTCGACTGTGCTCTGGATGTAGTTGGTGCTAGTTAAATACATAAGTTTTCAAACTCCAACTAGATGTTGAACCATGTCTATGATAGTAGTGTAGGGATGCTTATAATGAAATATAGTTTTAAGCAGTTCTCCTATTTAACATCAATGTATATCTGCTTGATCTCAAATGTTGGTTATAGGTGGCCTGGAAAGAGGTCTTACACAACCCAGCCATTAGCTGTCTGTCATACCATGCTCCTCCAGGGTCAGGAATGACATCACCAAAGAAAATGTTGACTAAAAAGTGCCCAAATTCCAAATGGTTATTTTAAGGGGTTGGCTTTAAAATGATTATTTTTGTTAATTTATACCAAAAAAAAAAAAAAAAGCCCAGGACATGAAAAGGGAGTTTTCTTAAAATCAAAAAAAAAAAAAAAAAAAAAAAAAAAAAAAAAAAAAAAAAGGACCAGAACTCCAGCCATAGAGATCCACAGCATGTCTGTTGTCAAAACCATTTGTGTCAGGGACTGCCCACTTCCTGACACCTGTAGCCTACCATTAGAAAACCACCATGGAGAGGGATGCCTTGACTGTTGTTCTGAGAAGGAAGTCTATTTTCGTAGATGGAAAGGTTAGCAACCACTCTCAGCCTCAGGGTCATGCCACAGCTATTAATGGATGATATAAACTTTGCATGTTACAGCCATCTTTAACAGATAATTTATAGAAGTCGTGACAGTTTATCACATTGGGAAAAGCTCTTTGGTACTTTTTATTCAGTAAATCTTAAAAATGGCAGAAATTTAGTCTGCAAGGTGAAAATCTGAGCCTGGTTTTCATGGTTAACCATATATAAAGCCTCACTGCAGTGCTGGTACCGGGGTGGATGTGTAGTTCACACAAGAGGACTTAGAATTCTCCCACACTTCCCCAAGGGAAATTGTGGGATTCAGCAGTCACTCGTGCCCCCAGAACACTCTTAGCCACATAATCTCCTTCTGAATGGAGAACCTGTGTGGGTTTTAGCAGCCATGCATGCTCACAGAATACTTTTAGCAATATTGTAGAATTGTTATAAATTAGGCACTTAAAAGACCATTATATGCTTCATTTTTTAAATCTTAACTGTTTGAAGCTCAACAGTAACGGAAGACTTAGAACAAAGTCAACAGAAGAGGACTGAGTGTCTAGAATTATTACCAAGCTATGCTAAACACCGAGTAAGAGAAAATGGAGCCCATCAACACCAGTCCTTCAAGGATATGGTTTATCAGCATTCTTGAAATCCAAAGCCATTGAAGAATGGCTTTTGGTATCATTATGAGCTAAACAGGCACTTGACTTTATTCATAGTGGGAAATGCTGCCTCTAGTATTTTAATAATCTATTGAAAAATAAGTCAAACCGCGTGGATTCTCCAAGCAGATAAGTTGTTAAAATGAGTGACGGCCATTGTTCAGTTTCCTTTCAGACACCCATTCATTCTGTTAGGTTCACTAAATCCAGCAAGTCACAGTGCTCCACCACACACAGTGCTCCACCACACACAGTACCCCACCACACACAGCACCCCACCACACACAGCGCTCAGAACGGCTTACAGAACTGTAAGCATCTACTCCTGCTCTTATGCCTCCCATAAGTATAATCTTTAGTTCATAGAGCACTTTCCAATGTCTGTACTGATGATTCAGGCAAAAGCTTGTTTCTTATTCAATTGGTTTCTCATATGAAGACACCTGTTGCAAAGTTTCTTGTTATTTAACAAACATAATTAAGTAAATAAAATTATATATGTAATGGGTATGGATTGAATATTTCAACTTCAGATTTCTTCTTTGTCTAAGGGTAGAGCCTGCCAAGGCCTCATCTAGCTAGAGGTCTGTTCCCTGCTGCTATATTAATATATACACACATATCATAAGAACTGTATGTCAGCCCAGGAACAAGGAACCACAAGGCTTACACAGTAAGTAGTGGGTAAACTATGTGTGATAAAACAATTGAAGAAACTTATACCACACTGGATAGTACCAGGATATAGTTTGGCCTTGATTAGAATTAGGAATCTTTCATGAGGAATCAGCCCTCTTTCATGCCTTTACATTCAAATAACTGAGCCTCATTTGAGGTCTCATTAAGGAGGAGAGGAGAAGGAGGGGCTCATAAACAGAAGCTTGAACAACTCGGTAGCTACTAGACAGGGACATGTGGAACGTCCTTACTTACTGAGACTGAAAATGCCAGTGTGCTTACTGCCCCTCCCGCTGTATCTCTGTACTGCTGCCTTTTGATTAGAGGCCTTGGACGCTAGAATCCTCCCATCCTTGTTGCCTTATCAGTTCTTTACAGCCCACCTATGGTTATTACACTGAAAGCACAATTCTGAAGGAGGAAAACCCAAAGAAATTTGTATGAAGCTGTCTCAAGCACTAAAAGTGTACAGAAGTCACATGATAGGCACATCCTAGTCAGTCACCATTGGCATTTGGTGAGAGGGGACAGAGTACACTTCTGAATGATTTATTTTGGAAACCAGAAGTTAGACATGATAAATGATGTCAAAAACAGTAATGTACCTGAGTACACAAATAGAAAGTCTATGTGAAATGACCCAGCAAGTCAGGTGTTTCTTCCTTGGAGCCATAACACCAGCTCTAAAGAATCAGCTGTCACTTTAGTCCCAAAACTCAAGCTTTGTTGACAAACTCCCTTCACTGTAGGAGTTAATTCTGAAGTATTTTTTCCCAAATATTTTTTGTGAAAATGGTTATGTTGGTTTTTTGTTTTGTTTTTCTGTAACTAATAAAAGTCTAATTGCAATTATCTGTCGGCTGTTATTTAATGAAGCAAATATTTTTGTTGTGGTTCACTGATGTCTCAGCTCTATTCTGTACTGCTTACATGTGCACAGTAAAGGGACATGTATCTATACAGACAAGCTCATGGGTTATTAAAGTCTCATCTAGGAGTGTTGACAACTAAACTATTTCAGACATGTTCTTAATGTTTGCAGGAAACATCCTTTATGACAAGTAGATTAAGAGCTGAGGACATGTAAAAGTGGTATCCTCAGGGATGGAAGCAGGCACAGGCCACTGCTCCTTTCAGTTCTGTTCTTGTCTCTCTTAGTTTTAAGGAACCTGGGATGAAGGAGAAATCCTAACAAGTTAGAAAATAAATGATTAGCTGCTGACTCTAATATAGAAATTATTCTGACTTAGAAATCTTAGAAATGAGCAGGTTTCAGTCAGGAATTCTCTGATGTTTCTTGCATACCTTAAAAAAATGTTCTCCAGGGGCTGGAGAGATAACTCAGTAGTTTAGAGCTCTGGTTGTTCTTCTAGAGGACCTGAGTTCAGTTCCCTGAACACACATGGCATCTCAATCATCTTTTAACTCCAAATTCAGGGGACCTAGGGTTCTCTTACGGCTCTGCAGGCAGACAGTGTAAATGTACACATGCAGGCAAATGTACATGTACATAAAATATTTGAAAAGTATGTCACCTTCCAATTACTAAAGATACTTATATTTTAAACTGCTTTTCACTTATCACATACATGTTTGCTAAAATTTATAAAGAACAAAGGATGTCTGTCTTAGTGACTAGGGTTTCTTAATTCCTCATCTTTTCAAGTTAGCAAATACTGCAAATAACAAGAACAGTATTTCCATTTCTACCGGGTGCAGGTTCTGATGACTGGGAAAGGTCGAGGATTAGTAGTTATTTAGCATTCTGGAGACAGAACTTTATACAATCATTTTTCTTTTTGGCATGAGATTTTTAATGTTTTCAAAGTAATTCTTCTGCTACAGTATTGTTTTAAAATATATTCATGTTTAAAAAGAGAAAATTTCTAAGGCATCAACATACACCCTCCAAATTTGGGGTCTTAATTTTTTGATAGTCTGTACATAATTAGTTAATTACTATATAAAGTAGAAGTCAAAGTTACCATTTTAATGAGAAATAACTCGGGATTCTCTGGAGCGCTTGAGAATTTCTTATAAACCAGGGTCCAGCAAACCATTTCTGAAGATTACAGGAGACAGACACGTGAGGTGCTATGGGTCAGAGTCTGTGCCATGGCCACTCCAAGCAGCCACAGAGAACACACTGCTACATGGCAGGAAGGTTCCATAAAACACTGGTGTTTGAACTCCAGCTACCATATCATGAAAAGTTATAAACACTGGTGCTTAAACTTTGGGCAACCACTGTCTTTTCATTTCTTTCCCAATCATTTAAAAATGAGAAAACCATGTCCAACTTGCAGGCTGCACAAAGATGGGCAAGATGCCAGGCCCGGTCTTTGTGCTGTGGTGTGCTGACCCTACTCCACAGTGAACCTCAGAATTTCAAATCCCTGCTTCCCAGAGATTTAAAATACCTATTCAAATCTTCATCAGTAACATCTCTTAGATCAGCTGGTTTCCATTTTGGTGTCTGGTCTTTGTCAATAAGAACTGTCAAAAGAAGGTAGAGACATTAGCACATCTTTTCCTGCTCTTACCAGATTTATTTACTGAATTAACAACTGTGTCTTACTAGGCATATTTTTATAACACATTTTTTTCTGAAAAATTTATGCTTTTAATAAAACCTAGTCAACTAATCTGGCAGCTCAAACATTCCTCTTCTATCCTCAGACAAAACTATAAATGAAATCTCCATGTTATAGACAAGCTAAACACAGTATTGATGCAAGGGCCTGGCTTTTAACCAGGTTTTGAGAGGAAAATTAATTACTTGAAGTAGAGGAAAGGAGATTTTATACATAATTAAATATAGATTCTGCCCTTCAACCAAATCTTCTAGTCTAGATAGCTCTGAGTGAAAACAATGACCACCACACCACATCAGGTAATCACCAAATCTACTCCTATTTCAGTACAGACATCACTCAGGATAGCCACAATCTATCCCCAGAGGATTCTAAGTGTGAGATCTATGAAGCACTTAAAAAAAAATAAAAAGAATGCCTATTTTCTGGTGTTAGTGCACTACAGTTATGCAAATGCTATTCAAGAGCATGGATGAAGGGTATGTAGGAGTTCCACACCGATCCTCAGAATCACATGTAATCTATAAGTACATATGAATCTACACTTGAAAACAGCTAGAAAAGCATTGTTATGGTAGCACATCTCAGCCATGCCTAACATATATAACTTTAATGAAGGATGGGGAGGGGGAGGAACGAGTTTGCATTGTTGTTTGGAGGTGGCAATATAGGAATTAAACCTTGGGCCTCAGGTACCCCAGGCAAGCATTCTGTCCCTAGGCTGTATTCCATCCTTAAATATACACATTCTATAGACACTTAGAAAAACCCAAATTAAGTCTGGAGCATTAAGCATCTGGAGCAGTAACCTGTGAACCAAAGAGAAGGACGTTGGCTAGAGAAAGCTTTATGCACAGTTAAATGTGGGTACTGGAGAAGTGTTTTGCTTAGGACAGCTGCGGACTTATGGATATGCAGACTTATTTCTATGGGAGACTGTATGTTTGCCTGCAGTGGGATTCTGAAGCAAATTAGAAATAGCTAATTTCCACCCTACAGCTTGTGTTTCTTAGCCAGTGTCAACAAAAGACTAGTTCTGGGACATCTTCCTAAAGCATCTCTTTTAAGTGTCTGGCTGGCACTGTCTACCTCATGGAGATTCTATCAAAGGACACAGGAGAAAGCACCAAGCATATCTGGGCTGCATTCCTGCAAGACAGCAAGTGTAGCCCCTGCAGGAAGTCAGTGCAGCAGGGCCAGAACTTTAAATCCTTGGCTCCCTAACAGTTCCTTTTATCTTCTGTAGCCAGAGAGGAGTCCATCCTAGATGTTAAAAGTAAGAATGCTTAAGAACCACACCCCCAATTTGCTAGATTATTTTATATAATTTTCTGACATATTTTTTATAGTTAGCAAATTGCAGCAAGAATACTAAACAGTTTTACCCAGAACAGACATTGCTTTCAGAATGAGAGTCTATGCTGAAATAAGAGGCAACATTTTTGTCTCACTAAAAACAAAAAGTTTGAGCCAGACCTGGTGGTACATGGAGGTGATCCCAGTACTCAGAAAGCCAACCAGCTGGGCCTATACAGTAAAACCTTGTCTTATGATAAAAGTTGTTTTTCAATTTTAGAAACAAAAGTAGCTTGATAAGCAATCCTTTGCTTTTTGTTTTTATTTTGGAGAAAGGGTATCTCCATTATGTGGCTCTGCCTGGCCTGGAACATGCTGAGTCGACCAGGCTGGCCTGGAATTTACAGAGAGAACCAGATTGCTCTGCCTCATGAGTGCCAGGACTAAAGGTGTGCACCACCACACCTCACAGGTACTTGCTTTTTGATGTAACATTCTAATGTTGACCTACTTCAACTCCTTTTTCCTTAAGTAACTGAGAATATTTATCTAAAATATCTAAAAAATATTTTGTATTTGCAAAAGGACCATCACATAGTTAGCAAATACTCTAGGAACAATTCTTAAGCAGTCCAAGTCTCCTGAAAGCAGGGACCACCACTTTGACCTGCATGCATCGAAAACACATAGGGAATTAGTAGAAAATATGCATATTGTTCTAATCATACAGCCACCCACTTGGAATCAACCCCATAAGCCTTCCAAAAGGACTGCACCTTGTGCTGACTGGTAGATAGATCATGCTACAAATTAAGAGAATTCTACGATAACAGTACGAATTTACCAAATCTCATGGTGTAGAAAACACAAAGCTTTTACTCAGAGAAAATTTTCTGGGGTTAGAGAGTATGTAGGTTAGTGGTAGAGCCTGACTTATACCCTAACCCTATAGCCTATACACACATGCACATACACACACACTGCACTGTACTCTATTAAAATGGTTAATAAAACAAGAAACTGATCAGTTTGGGAGACAGAGGCAGGAAGAGACATGAAAAATTTGTGTGGAAGAAAACAACTTGTTTTATATAAGGCTCTTTATAAACATAAGAACTACTCATAAAAGGAATGGTTACAAATTTGCTAGAAAAAAAACAACATATGCTTTTTCTAAATTGCTGGCTTGATGAGTAAAAAAGGAAAGTATAACGTACTCTCCCAAGACATTATAACTGGCTACACATGAAGGAAGTGGGTGGCGGATTCAAACACTGCCCACTCATACTAGAACAGTACAAAGGAAGGAGGAGGAACAGCTGAGAGCTTTCTGGTTCAGAATTGATAAACCTTTTAAAAACAGCAGGGCATGTTTACAAGTTATAAGTCCCATGAGCAGAAGGGCGTCTGACATACATACACACCAGACAATAGTGTTGAGACGTGAACGTGAAACAGTTTTAGAGACACCTTCCCATATGTTACACACACACACACACACACACACACACACACACACACACACACACACAGGCAGAGAGACAGAGAGACAGAGAAAGACAGAGACAGAGAGAGACAGACAGAGAGCATACACCGTTCTAAGAGTGTAGTTTGCACTAAAACACCCATTGAAGTTATATGAGAATGCTCCCAAATCTGCCTCCCATGACAGTCAAGAAGTGAAGACACTGATCACTTACCAGCTCTAACACCTTCATGAAAGTCATGGCCCTCCTGAAAGAAAGTCAGAGTGGATGGAGTAAGTATGGGCCTCTAGTTCCTGTGCTCTCTCCTCCACCCACCTTGGCCTTTCACCCTGTATGGCAACGCTCACAACACTCAGAGTCTAGACCCCTCACTTTAGAGCATCTCCAACTTCACTGACTCCAGCCAGTGAGCTCCACTGAGCATATCTTTGCCCCTCCTCAGGTCAGGCATCCTGTGAGTCTCCCCCACCCATGTTGCCTTTATTCTGTTCTTTTTCTAGTCAGGCCCTTGAAGCCACTGAGATGGCCACTTACTCTGGAATATGTCCTCAGCCTTCAAACCTTTATACTATTCCAGCAAATTCCCTACACTATTTGCATCCTTGGTTTCCTATTGGAAAATCTAGGGGTGTGAATAGTTTCATTTAAAATTCATGATTTATAATTCTAAGTCTCAAACAGGCACAGAAAACTGCTCATGGTCCATGATGTCCTCCCCATTCTCAAAGTAATGATGAACTATTTCAACTTTCTCTACTTCTCACTCACTCTCTGCTTCTACTACATTCAGGTAAGGACGTAGCCTCCATTAGCAAAGGAGAACCTTTCTGATATGATGTGTTTGCATCAAGATCCCCACAGCTGACATAGCCTCTAGTTTCTTCTCCTTTTCAAGACTCCAGGGAGGGACACCTTCCTTTTGAGGTCCAGTTATGCCTACATCCCAGTCTCCACACCTCCTCTGCCTCCCAAGAGCTTTACTTGAGAATGGGGTTCCATAGCTCTCTCCTAGTACCATCTCTGGAAGCTGCAGCACCAAGTGGCTGAGTTCATGAAGTTCAAATGCCTGGAACTATCTACTGCACAGTGGCCATGTTACATTGGCAAGTGTTTTCCTTTATGAAGTGGCTACATCAGTTCATAATGATATGGTTCTAACCTGTGTCTGAAAGGTGCAGTGGTACTAAGTGCTCAGTAAATGCTGTTGTTGGTTCATCTACAAAAGTCTTGTTTCTCTTTGGGAAATTCCTTCCTTCGTGACCCTGCTCTAATATCTCCCATCTTACAAATGAACCTCAGTGTCCGGTTCTATTTTGAAAAATAAAATCTGTATACGTGTAAGTGTAATATCACTTCACAGCCCACCTGCTTCATCTTATCTCCAATTTATGGCTCTAATGGCCTCCTTTGCCACTCTGAAAGGGCTTGCCAAAACTCACTAACTGATTATAAACTGTCTTCCCAGTGTTACCTTGTTTCCCATAGTCTTGGGCATGTTATATTTCATTCTCATACAATGTCCGTAATTTCTTTCCTTCATGATCCAATCATCACTCAACAGTGTGCAGTTCAGTTTCCCAGATCTTGTCTATTTTCTATCACATCTGATAATTAGTTCATTCCGTTGTGCTTAGAAAGAGCGGAAGGAACTAATTCAATTTTATTTGTTGAGTCTTGCATTGGCTCACAAGATGTGGCCTAACCGGGGAAAAGTTTCATAGGCTACTGAAAAGAAAGTGTTCTTTCTAGTGTGTGGGCTCAATATTCTGCAGATAGCAGGGTCATTTGATATTGTTTGGACCCAATAATTTTTGGTTTATTTTTTAGGTGACATGTCCTTTGGTCAAAGTGGGGTAATAAGTCACTTACTATTAATGTATTAGGGGTAGCTGGCTTTAAGTCTAGTAGTATTTGTTTTGTGAAATTAGGAGTAGCAAGCTTATTGTAGGCATGTTTACAGCTATGTCTTCTCAATAGATTGTTCCCTTATCAATATGATGTGACCTTCTTTATAGTTTCTGACTGGCTTTAATTTGAAGTCTCAAATTAAAAGTCTGTTGTTTTTTGCATGGACTAATTGGCTGCAGGTGCTCTATCACTCTCCCATCTCTGCCTCCACCAGCAACGGACATTTCTCAGAAGCAGCAAAATACTGGGTCCTGTTTTATGTAGTCTGCTGTATCGTTAGCTGGGGAGGTGAGATCACTGATACTTAGCTACTGCTGACGTGTGTGTCCTGATTCCTAACTTATTGCTGATTTTGTGGTGTTTGTTTTCTTCCTCGTCCTTTGAATAACCACTGATGTAACATCAACTTTTCCCTGTCACCTCCTGGCTTTGCTAATCTTTCTCCTCAGTCTGAAGCAGTTCTTCAGTTGCCTCTGGGGGGCTGACTTGGTGGTCAAGAATCACCTGCTCTTATTGTATAGCTCCCCACCCACCCTCAATTATGCAGGACTGTTGGCTGGGCGAAACAATCTGGGTTGCCACATCTTGGTCCAAGCCTGTCTGATTTTTAAAGTCTACACTGCAAATTACTACACTGTAGCTTTTATTCTGATAACCCACTCTTCCCTGTGACTTGGTCCTTCTCTCTTGTATCTCTCACCATTCTTTTGACAGTTTTGGTCCTTTAGTGCTTTGACTGGTACATGGTGTGGGAAATTTCTTTTTTGGTCCTATCTGTGGTCTATATGCCTCTTTTGCCCAGATGGCACCTCTCTAGACTTGGAATATTTCTTTTGTGATTTTATTGAACATACTTTCTATACCTTTGATCTGCTTTTTTCTTTTTTGATGCCTATAATTAATTTATAAATTTGGCTCATAGGTCCTGCATGTTCATTTTTAAAAGACTGATCAATTTTTATGTCCAAGTGACCCAATTTTTCTAACTTTTCTTTAAGCCTTGATAATGGTCTTCTATTTGCCTATTCTACTGAATTTTACATGTCCTACAATGATTTTCCTAACTAGAAAATAACAATATTCTATATAAAAGTCTTACCATACATGCTTGAGTTAACCGATATTCCATGGTCAGTACCTCTTGCAAAGTCTTTGAAGCACCCTCCATAAGCTGCCTTAGTGTGATCTTTAGTGATGTTGGAGACATTTTATTGATTACCTTTGGAGAAAAACATTCCTTGTTACCCAACTGATTCTTTGCTGTACGTAACAAGCTATCTTAAGTCTCTATGAAAGCCATATTAAAACCTGCACCGCAGAACTTTCATTTCTTTTAACCAATTTTCTATTGCTACTGGGTTGGGGGCGGTATTTTATGTACTTACATTTCAAATATTATCTCACTCTTCCAAAATCCTACTCCTTCCACCTGCTTCTATGAAGATACTCCCACCAACCCACTCCCACCTCAATGCTCTGACATTCCCCTACACTGAAGAAACAAGTCTTCACAGGACCAAGGGCTTCTCCTTCCACTGATGCCAACAATACTATCCTCTGCTACAAATGGGGCTGGAGTCATGGGTCCCTCCATGTGTACTCTTTGGTTGGTGGTTTAGTCTCTGGGAGGTTAGGAGGGTTCTGCTTGGTTGATATTGTTGTTCTTCCTATGGGTTTGCAAACAACTTCAGCTCCTCAGTTCTTTAACTCCTCCATTGTGGTTCCCATGCTCAGTCAGATGGTTAGCTGCAAGCATCCTCATCTGTATCAGCAAGGCTCTGGCAAAGCCTCTCAGGAAACATCCATATCAGGCTCCTGTCAGAAAGTACTTCTTGGCATCTGCAATAGTGATTGGGTTTGGTGGCTCCATATGGAATGGATCCCTAGGTGGGGCAGACTACAGATGACTTTTCCTTCAGTCCCTTCTCCACTCTTTGCCCCTGTATTTCCTCCCGAGTATTGTGTTCTCTCTTCTAAGAATGACTCAAGAATGCACACTTTGGTCTTCCTTCTTCTTGAGCTTCACGTCTATGAAATGTTTCTTGGGTATTAGGAGCTTTTGGGGCATTTTCAACAAATGGCACTGGTTCAGCTGGAGGTCAGCATGGAGAAGAATGTAAATTTATCCATTCTATACACTAGACCAAAGACCTCTACATTAAACCAGATACATTGAAACTAATAGAAAAAAAAAAGTGGGGAAGAGCCTCTAACACAAACTCATAGGAGAAAATTTCATGAGCGGAACACCAATGGCTTATGCTCTAAGATCAACAATTGACAAATGGGATCTCATAAAATTGAAAAGTTTCTGTAAGGCAAGAGACACTGTCAATAGGACAAAAAGGCAACCAACAAACGGGGGAAAGATTTTTACCAATCCTACATATGATAGAGGGCTAATATCTAATATACACAAAGAACTCGAGAAATTAGACTTCAGAAAATCAAATAATTCTATTAAAAAATGGGGTACAGAGCTAAACAAATATTTCTCAACTAAGGAATACCAAATGGCTGAAAAGCACCTAAAGAAATGTTCAATATCCTTAGTCATCAGGGAAATGCAAATCAAAACAACCCTGAGATTCTACTTCACAAAAGTCAGAATGGCCTTGTTACTGTAGATGTGTGTGTGTGTGTGGCAGCCTTTAAAGCCCAACTGGGTACTTTTAGGAAAAATAAATGAATAAATAAATTAATTAATTAACTAATTTGAAAAACAAAGCAAAACAACCCAGTCTATGTCTTTTCATTGGGGAACTGAGTCCATTGATGTTAAGAGATATTGTTTCCTGTTATTGTTGTTGTTAGAGGTGGAATTATATTTGTGTGGATATCTTCTTTTGGGTTTGTTACAAGATTATTTTCTTGCATTTCTTAGGGTGTAGTTTCTCTCCTTGTGTTGGAGATTTCCATCTATTATGCTTTATAGGGCTGGATTTGTGGAAAGCTATTGTGCACATTTATTTTTGTTATAGAATATCTTGGTGTCTCCCTCTATGGTAATTAAGAGTACAGAAGAATCCACATGGGCTTTCCTTAAGGAGCCTGGAATGGTCATGTGTGCCAGGTGCAGCGTGATGACATGCCTAGCCCCCAGGGACAGTGTTGTCACTGAGTCTGTGCTGAGGGAACAGGAAGATCCTGGGTGACTCCAACTTTGTCTTCACTATGTCTAAGTCTTGTTGGGTCCTGCTGCAGATCATCAGACTGGCAGAAGTGCTTGGAGACTAAACATAAACATACATTTGACTTTTCTCTTTGGAAGGTATCAAGAGCCTTGGTATATATAAAATAATTTATTATCTGAAAGTTTTCAAGTATATCCAATAACTTAAAGGGGCCTAAAAGAACAAACAATAAAGGGAGGAAAAAGACAACCTGGATTTACTATTAAACTTTCCTGTTCTTCTTGTGGCATCAGGAAGAAAAAGACACAGTAGATGATAAAGGAGAAAGATGTGTGCAATGCAGATGCCATCTGAAGGACTTACACTCAGTTTGTTTAAACACCAGCAATGCAGCAAACATTATCAACAGGTACTTCACATAAAAAATACCTATATGGTCAATAAACATATGAGATGCCATTTGACTTCATTGCAAATGCGAATCAAAATCACAATGCAATGTTATTTTATGTACTCCCAAATGACCAAAATGTAAAAGAAATGGCATTATATATTGCTAAGAATGTGGAGCTAGCCAATGCTCAAACGTAATCAGAAACAACAATATTGGAAGAGTGTTTAGAATAATAAGTATATGTATAAATACACAAGGTAGTTGGTTTCTGTAATGCTACTTATGGATATACACCCAACAAATATATGAATCTGTGCTATCATAAAGCATATATAGAAACATTTATGGCCACACAAATTCTTACAGTAAAAACCTGAAAATCACACCAGATGTGGACAGCAGGAAAAGTCAGTTTGATGTATCATATAATGAAGTGCCTTACTGTATCAGAATCAGCATCCGACTGACTGCTGTGCAGCACAATGTAGATTAATCGATAGATGGAGACAAGCTAAAACACCTTTGAATATTAAAAAACATAACCTGTTTTTACTCTGCCTAGAATTCTGAAATACTTCATTCCATAATCAATCTAATGATAGGTCCAAGGATATCAAGCACCAGTGCACCTGACACTTACCCCAAAATGGTTTTCTTTCCAATGTTATCAGTTATGTGTAGAAATGTTGCTAACTCTGAGAAACACTACTTAAAATTCAGCAGTGACAGAAAATGGAGACTTGCTAGCTTAAACAAGATCCCTTCTTTATTAAACCACTTGGTCAAAAAAAATAATCTTAAATATTAAACATTATTATAGGTTAGATCACCATATAGATATATCTATAAATATATAGGTCTGTATATTTTTCAGTGGTCTGACTCTTCTAATAAAAGAGTTTCTACATGCTTCTTCCATAATGCACAGGGGCATTTGGAAATGCAATGCTGCTACCAGTGACTTCTGTTACAGTCAGAGGACATAAAACCAGCTTTGTGTGGTCCTCAAAATCCAGCAGGCACACATGATGTTTGGGTATTGTAGTGGGTTGGTCTAATGTTGCTTATATTCTAGTGCTAATTTGGGATTCCCAAGACTGGCTGACCCTAAGATGAGAAAAATCATACAGAAGACAAAGTGACCCTGCCCATCATTAACTGTAATTGGTAAATAAAGAAGAGACATGGGTGGAGTTGTTAGTGGATTATAACCGCATGAAGGGTAGGAAGGTGCTATACTGCTTAAGGCAGACTAAAAATATAAAGGCTGTGTGTTTTTTTATTCAGAATCCCAGTAACTAAAGGCCTGCTGGAAACCCTAGGCTGGAATGTTAATACTTATTATTACTCCAGAGTGTTTAGTCAAGGTTTAGGAAAGATGCTCTCAAAGGCTTATTAGCACACACCATGGACTACTGACAACCCTCAGACAGGCTTCCCTGTCCCAAAGTGTCCACAGTCAGCTGGGGCATTAAAAAAAATCCATGCATTACCTTCATCTGTTCTATGGCAAAAGGTGAACCATCTTGCCGTAAGTTTTCAATAATCTGTTCCACAGTATTGGCTGAAAAACAACTATAAAGAAAGAAACACAAATTCACCATTGACAAGTGATTTCTTATTTCCAAATCACCAGTGAGCCTGAGCACTGTCTTCCCCAAACCCCACTTCAATAAGAAGACTTTTCAGTGTGCTCTGCAAGAGAGGACCTGCACACACTCCCTGGGTAAGTGCATTCGGCATCTATCACTACTAGTGCAAAATCAAATCTATTCTTGGCTTCTGGCTTGTTTTCATGCATTGCTGATACTTATAATTTAAATACATATCCACACTACAAAAACCGGCTCCCCTTCATTTGCATTCCTCCTGTTCTTCCCTTAGGTAGGTTCCCAGATCACAGCACAAAGTCTTTCCCAACTGGCTTAATCAGTACCTTTGAGGAAGGTGAGTGAAGACAAGAGGAAGTTAGTTCAATTATTATCCTCTGGCCTTTCTACCAGACTTTAAAGAAGAGGTATTCTGTGTTACAGTAAATATTAAAAAATAATAATTGGTTTATCTCTTCACCGGCCCTGAGGTCTCGCTCCTTAAGCCTGGTTTTAGTTCCGTGCTGCACACTCCTCTGGCGCCTGGTCTGAGCCATCACCATGGCTCAACTCATCCACGAAACTCCCTTCCCTTGGCCGTTTTCTACTGACTGTTCTCCGCCTCTGTCCCAGGGTATTTCTGTACCCCAAAATCCCACACAAACACAACTCTACAGCCTGATAGCTTTTCATACAAGTTTTTATATTCAACTCTCAATCCACAAATTCTCTACACAAGATTGCATCAAACAGACAAGGATACAAACTGCCCTTCTGTATGAGATATTAGATCTGTAAAATCCTTAATGTTCATAGCTTTTTAACACCAATATATCCCACCTGGGTCCAGCTGGTCCTTGGGAAGCTCTATGTTGCCTTGACCTCTAACCTCTGTCCTCTGACCTTCTTCAGACCTCTCAGTCTTCTCTACTTCCCTTGCCCAGTCCAATCACTGGCTTTCCTTTATTTTACTAATTAAAATGGGAATGTTCAGTTGGACTCACATGACTATCCAGGCCTTGGGGCAAAGTGGAATTAACATTAAAATACAAATAGCCACAGGACACTAATTCTGCACTAAAATGAATAAACTAGTAATGCTTATTTCCTTCTGGAGGAATAGGCAGGATATTACTTTCAAAGGAAAATTAAAACAAAAGCATGACACCACCCATCTCAAACTGAGGAGCACCGCTAACAGCATGACCACAACAAAGAGAAATAGAGTTAATAAAGCCTTCCCAAAGGGGCAGCGCAGCCAGGACCTTTTGTTAAGTACCTGTTTATTTTGTCCATGTGTTCCTCAAATACACTAGATTTGTCTCGATCCATCTTGGACTGTTTGAAGAGAAGTAATTTGAAGTGACACAAAAAATTAAACCCTTTAAAAGTTCTTCACATTCAAGATACATTTTGAGACAGATTATCACTTCTAGTCAAATTATATCTAACACTCTCTTAAATAACTGCCACCATATGTTCAAAATTCAGAAAACTTGTACAACTACAGACAAGCTCCTAAAAGTGCCGAAGGCAAAATTTCTTTTATTTATTGTTCATCATTAACTCTTTCTGTGAACTTAAGGAATGGGTCTAGGACATGAGACCTGACCTGACTTCTTGTCAAATCTGTACCCATGCTAGAAATCCCCAGTGCACGGCAGGCATCCCTGTCCTGCCTCTAAGTTTCTCCATCACCTCTTCCTTTTCTTAGTTTTCCTTTCTCCCACTATTTCCCTCATTCTTGCAGTGCTGAACAAACACTCCACCCTGTGCCCTGCCCCTGCCACTGCCCTGCATATGCTGAACTCCACCCCTGTGCTATGCCCCACCTAATGCAAAAGTCTTCATGGTTCCTTAAAGGGCTCTCTGCAGGACTCAGTTTGCTCCAGCTAGCTTCCCACACTGAAGGAGGATGATGTCACAATCTTACATCTAAGAGCCTTCTTTGAAGCTTCCGATATACTGATATCTCACTCAGACCTTTGGTCCTCTCACCAAGCCTTAAACTAAATGATGCTTAATATGCCTTCTGTACCCACAAACTAGTCCTTACTACTGCTCACTGTTAAACACTTCATGCTCCCAGTGACTCAAAACCACTTACCTTGGCATGATAGCTGTCTAAGACACCTGCCACATCCTCAGCTGAAGGCGACTTCAAAGCTAACAACTCCTCCTCCAACACATGCAACTAAATGGAAAGAAAACAAGACATGGAACTCTACAGAAGTACAGAAAGCTTTAACCCTCTCAGGATCCTTATCTTAGAATCCATGCTCTTTCCACATAACCCTTAAAAGAAACTTGGACTGCAGCTATGTACACATATTGCCACACAACAGATGCTACCTCTGAAGGATGGACAAGGATGGGAAATGAAGGAGCCTTTGTGGGACCAGCTTAGCATCCCTCCTTCAAAACTGAGGCATTGCAAGGGCCAAGCCTTTGGAAGATCCTATGTATACATTTCATTGTAAATTAACTTTAGCATTGTCAGGTGACTTGTGAGGGGATAGGGTAGTTTAAATAGGAAGGGTCTCCACAGACTAATAGATTTGAATGCTCAGTAACCATGGAGTGGCAGCATTAAGAACTGGGGCTTTGTTGGAGGAAGTCTGTCAATGTAGGTAGACTTTGAGGTCTCAAATGCTCAAGCCAGGCCCAGTGTCTTTTTCTTCGTGCTACCTTCTGATACTGATGTAGAGCTCTTGGCTCTTTTTCTAGGACCACATCTGCCTGCATGACACCATGCTTCTGTCATGACAATAACTGAATAAACCTCTGAACTTACAAGCCAGCCCTAGGTAAATGTTTTTTTTTATAACAGTTGCTGTGGCCATGGTGTCTCTTCACACCAACGGAAACCTTAACTAAGAAAGGGCACAAGGCAGCCCACAACCCAGGTGCAGCTCAAATCCCCAGGTATTCTGACATACCCAGCTTCACAGTTAAGACCTTAAACCCTGCCCAAAACCCTGTGTACCTGGAACCCTGCAACCCAGAGAAGCAGATTCCCTGCCCAGCCAGAGACCTGCACACCTTCCTGGTCCCACCTGTACTGGGGACCAAACCTCCTGCTCTGGACCCAATCCCACTCAGCCCACACCCCAGTTGCATTTTGAATCCCTAGGATCACAGGATCATAGTCTTACAGAATCACAGGACAGTGTGGGTGGGTGGGGGGCACCCTCATACAGGCAAAGGGTAGTGGGGAGGGCCGATGTGGGATGTTGGGGCTAGTTGAGGGATAACCAGGAAGTGGGATATCATGGGATGGGGAGTTGGTGGAGGGGTAATCATTTGAGATGTAAACAAACTGAATGATTTAAAAAAATGCACAAAGCCCACAGACATCTCTGTCTAAAAAACAGCCAATATTTTCCTATCCACGTGGGCAATATACTCTTGTGCCATGATTTCACTGAAATTCCCTTTCTGGCAATACTCACGTCAAGGCCAAACCACAACCTGAGGAAAAACCTATGGCTCTTTCTAACAGGTAATTGTTTTTTCAATCAAGCCTTTGAGTATAATTATCTTCTGTAGTTTGTAGGCCTTGAGAATGGATACTTACCTGCTGCAGGTAACATCCCTAGGCAAGCTGACAGCGCAAGGCACGGGCTGTGAACCAGCTTCCACCTGCCTTTGACTAAATTACATTACAAATAACCACCGATCCTTTCAGAGGACAGTGGAATGACATGACAGATACTCAGTGACACCACAAACACCCACAACATGGAGCAAAGGTTGAAACTCCAACTGTGATCGAAGGCTCACAATGGTGGCTGGGGTAACTTCCATATAGTGTGTAGAATATGTAGTGTGAGGAAAACACCAAGGTTTACTAAGCAGAAAATTTTAACCTTCTAAATATAAAGTATATAAGGAGAACCCAACCAAAAACTACAAGAATATAGTTTGTAACTACACTGCTGGTAGACCAGAGAAGATGGATCAGATTAGAGAACGTAACATGAAACAGAGCAATGGTCAGTGCAGTCACTGGTATCAATGGCCCCAAGAAGAAAAATCCTAGAAGGTGGGCAGGCAGACACAATGGGCCACCCTATATAGTGTAATAAATTTTGATTCAAAAAAGTTTAGCCATTCTAAGCGTGTGCACACACACATTCATTCACACACACTCCCTCACACAGCTGTGTTGAAAACGTTAATTATTTGTAATATTATTACATGTCTGTAATCCTAGAACTTGGGAGACTGAGACAGGAGGATCAGGAGTTCAAGATCAGGCCAGACTACATAATGAAACTATCTAAACTTATATTACACATCAGTTATTAACCTAAACATATAATATACATTTCCAAATATCATTTTATAACATTCCTTCCTTTATTCTAGAACATTCCTCCCTCAAGATTAAAAAACTCATCATTTTACTATATAAGTTTTGGTTTTACATACCAGTTAGGCACTATTTTGTTGTTAAACCAACACTATATGTTCAGAAATATCCACTGAAGGTACCAGCTCAGGTAGTTCTGTTTTGCTTGTGGAATAAGAGACAGAAGGATTAGGTGCCCTGCCCAGCATGGTGACAGGAACATACACTAATGTTTTCAGCCCTGGAGGGCAGGTGTGTATAGTTTCTGTTCTGCTTGGACAGTGTGGCAAGGGAAGGGAAGGTGAGGAATATGAGTAGGGTGGCGCTGGGGGCTAAGTGCTTTCTTCAAGGTCACATGGCTAAAGCAATAAATTTAGCACTCATAACCAAACACATCAAAAACTTATGATCATCTCAAACAGCAAACATCGAAATAATTACCTGTTCCGAATCTACAAAGTGTGTGGCAATTCCCGCTCTGTGCACATCTCTTCCTCTTAGTCTGAATCCAGTCAGTGCAAGGAAGTAGCCCAGTTTTCCTTGAAGTCTTGGCAAGAAATAACCTCCACCCACATCAGGAAACAGACCTGTAATTAAGTATAGCAAAAAGAATAATTCAGAACAGAAGTGGAGATAGTGTCTTATACCCACTTTGCCATTCTGTACAGACTGAATCTGTGCTAGGAATATTAACTTATCTATTATACAATAAACCCAAAAATCACAAAAAAATGTTATAAATTATTAGCTAAGTTTGGAAATTTTCACAATCCTTGCTTCTTATTGCTCTAGAAGCTAGCAATGTATGTGACTGTAGAAAGTCTTATATATTAGGAGTTCGCAATATTGGTGCTGCAGGACTGGGTGGCTTACTGAGGACCTTGAGTTTGATCCCTAGAATTCATATTTTAAAATCCAGATGTGGCAGCATCTGATTGCAACCCCAGAGCTGGAAAAGCAAACACCAGAGAGGTACCAGAGCCGGCTAGACTAGCTTGATGGTGAACTCCAGGCCAGTGAGGAGACCTTGTCTCAAAACAAAAGGTGAATGGTCCCGATGCAATTGACAAAATATATTTTCTTTCCAATGAGTATATACAGAACAGCATGTTAATCTGAGAGCCTTGTGACATAACCCAGAGTTGTCTTGAACATGTGATCTCTTTCTCAGCCTATACCCTCCCCAGTATTAGAATTACAGACATGGGTTACCATGCTCAAGAAGTGTGATATTTTTAAAAGCAAGTAGAGTTTTACTTCTTATTTATTAAAATCTTTTCAGTGGTTGCATTTTCTCTTATTAAAATGCACATTAATCAAGTCTTAAATGTTCAAACACTTTTTAGTTTCATCTCTCACAATCACCCCCTAAACCACAGTCATTCTTTGTCTTTTTGTCTACTGAGCACACACCAACTTACCTGAGCTTCAGTGGCATACTGAATGCAGAAAGACCTTCCTCTCCTGAAACATCCCCTTATCCTTTAAGGCATGGCTGCAGCCTGACACAGTGAGCACTTTTTATCTTTCTCTCCTTGGCTTGACCTCTGAGAGCTGCTACTAGGATGCCCACCTATGGTTATCTTCCTTCAGCCCAGTGGCTTTAAGTAACATCCATGTGCTTATCACTCTGTTATTAATGGGACTGCACCCCAGACTCTGTATGTTGAGGCATTAGCCCACAATGTAACTGCATTATTTAAAGACTGGGCTTTGGGTACATTGTACTGGAAGGGGGATGCCCTAATCCAAAAGAACCATTCTTACAGGAAGAAACACACACAGAGGCATGTGAAGACATGGCAAGGCAAGGAGGTTGCCATCTAAAAGCCAAGGAAAGAGACTCAGGAGAAAGCAAGCTTGCCAACACCTTGATTTTCATCTTTTAGAAATGTGAGAATCAGTATGTCATTTTTAACCAACCGGTCTATGTTTTTGTCAAAGAGGCTCAATTTGACAGTCTCAAACCTAGTTGTGCCTTTCCCTAATACCAAACTCTAAATCTGCCTTTTACAAGGTCACATGGCTAGTAAGTATCTTTATGTGGCAAACCTCAGCACTGGATTTGAATGTCTTTAACTATGTTTCTTCTCTGATCAGCCTCTGCCCCCAAACACAAACTGAGCAGTTTGATGCTATCCCAGTTATACCAGCTCTCCCCATCTGGGGCCCACTTCAGAACTCCTCGTAGCTAGCATATGATGAGAGGATCTGAGCCTGGAGAAGGGATAAAGGAGCTAAGTGCAAACCCAGAGGGGCCTGAGAACACCAGATCCACCAACTAGACAAAGAGCAAGGGTCTGAGCCCCAGCAGACATAGAAAGGTCTTGCCTCTGTGTTCAGAAGTACTCATCAGTGACTTAACTCATCGTTCCCATCCCCCATCCTACATGGAAACAAAACCAACCAAACCTAAAACATCTAACTAGATCAAAGGGGTTCCAAACAACTTACATTCATCTGAGAAGGAAGTGCATGAACATTTGTAAGAACTGAAAACCTCAAACCAGGAGTAACAGTGCATACTTTTAATCCCAGCCATCAAGTATAGGCAGACAGGACCAGTAAGGGATACATAATGTCAACAAATGGAAAGGGTGGGGATAGGAGCAGAACAAGCTAGGAAGGGAGGAAAAATAAAATAAAACAACAGAAACTCTTCAAAAGTATCTAACACCCTACAAAAGAAGAGTTGTACTTTAGACCTAATAAAAAACCACTAACTTTCTTTGTTAGGATCTCTACTACTGTGATGAAATATGATGATCAAACGCAAGCTGGGGAGGAAAGGGTTTATTTGGCTCACACTTCCACAGCACTGTTCATCATTGAAAGAAGTCACAACAGGAACTCAAACATGGCAGGAACCTGAAGGCAGAAGCTTATGCCATAGAGGGTGCTGTTTACTGGGTTGCTCTTCATGGCTTACTCAGCCTGCTGTCTCATAGAACCCAGGACCACCAGTCCAGGGATGGTATCATCTACAACAGGCTGGGCCCTCCCACATCAATTACTAATTAAGAAAATACCCCACAGGCTTGCCTACAGCCTCATCTAACAGAAACATTTTCTTAATTGAGGCTCCCTCCTCTCAGATGACTTTAGCTTATATCCTGTTGCCATAACACTGTCTAACACACAAGCCATCTAGTAGTATAAATCTTTAGTCCTAGCACTCAGGAGGCAGAGACAGGTAGATCTCTGAGTTAAACACCGTCAAGTCCGCATAGACCCTATCTCAAAGACATAAACAAAACCTAGACATCTAATATGGCAGGAAAATACAATACACAGTGAGACTAAATCAATTGAAACAGACATAAATGTAAGAATTCACTCATATGTTCAAAAATTATAGAGACGTAGAAGTTATATTTTTAGCAACTTAAATCCTATCCCACAGATGAACTGAGATGAACACATATACTGGAAAGCATTAGGAACACTAAGAACAGATTAGACTTTTCAGAGAGGAAAAGGTTTAAAATGTAGAAACAGAATTAGACAAAATAATTTAAAATGAACATAGAGCAGGGCTTGGTACCTAGTCTATAGTTCTAGCTTCTGAGGGGCAGGCACAGGAACCACAGGCTCAAAGGCTACAGAATGGGGACCAGGCTGGCCTGAGGCACTTACAACAATATCTCAACATTTATATAAAGAAATGGGGGGGGGGCTGGAAAGATGGCTCAGTGGTTAAGAACACTGACTGCACTTCAAGAGGTCCTGAATTCAAATCCCTGCAACTACACGGTGGCTCACAACCATCTGTAATGGGATCTGATGCCCTCTTCTGGTATGTCTTCTGAAGACAGCTACGGTGTATTCACATATATAAAATAAATTAATCTTAAAAAAACACAGGGTAAGGGCCTATTTCTCAGTGGTAGAGCACTTGCCTAGGACTGTAAGGCCTTGAGTTCAATCTGTCAAAACACACACACACACACACACACACACACACACACACACACACACACACACAAACACACACAGAGGAAGAGAGAGAAAGATGGATGTGTGCATGCATGTGCACACACAGGAAGAGTATGTCTAACATAAGGTGTAAAAAACATATCTGAAAACAGAAAGAGAGAAAAATATTTGGAAAAGAATTCCAGTTTTGAGAGAATGGAACCAAGAAGAACACATAAACATGAAAGATAAAGAGAACCAGACCAAGATACACTGTCACCAAATAGCTCAAAACTATTGGTTAAGAGAAAGTCTTAAGAATATCCAGAGACATGCAGAAAACAATGTAAACTACAAGATTGTATCATAACTTCAAAGTGCAGGAGCTCGTTGGCTCGAAACACAGCAACATCCTAGTCTGATAGAACACATTCAAACCAGCTCCACTATGTAATGGTGAGCATCTTACTCAAGAAAAAAAAAAAAAAAAAAAAAAAAAAAAAAAACCTAAGTTGAAATGCACTGAACAAACTTAACCCATCGGACACCATCACTTAGCCCCACAGCACTATGTACCACAGAGCATCAGCTGTGCATCCTATGACCACGTGGCCGACCAGGAGCTGCAACCCAGAAGCACAGGAATGTCTCGTCACATAGTGTTTGCCAGGGAATAAAGCGGAATTCAAAATTTGGAGTGCAGTTTCTAACAAATGTGTAGATAAAGAGTGATTTTTTTTAATGCCAATTAACCTGTTTTTACCTGACAAGAAAAAAGGAGCTGCAAATGAAAACTAAAGTAGATAAAAATATAGATGACAAACTTCAAATTAGAATGATCTGGGGCAAAAGGAACAGACTAATAATCAATCAAGAATAAGAGAGACAGAACACTATGGAGTTAACACATACAAGAGTATCCTGGGCAGCTTTACACTGCTGTACAAATCCCTGCAGACTCATCCTGTCAGTGCCTGTTCAGGGTCACTGCACTGGCCAAGGTCCAGAGGCTTCAAATCTATGATTACAAACTTTCTCCAAAAGAGAACTCCAGTCTCCAAGGCTTTACCCATACATTCTACAAAACATTTAGAAGACAGAGAAAATGATAATAATTCTACACAAACTAATCCATAAAAGGGAAACAGTGTTACCAATATGCATTCTTCAAAGAAAGGTCATTATAAATAAGACTGCAAACCCCTCATTCAGCAAATCAAATTAAACAACATATTAAAAGGATTACTAATATGAGATGAAGATGTAACATAGAGTAAATCTGAACATAAAAACCAAATAATTTACCATTAACAATAGATGCAGAAACAATACTGACAAAGTCGAAACTTTTTCTTCTGCTACTGGAAAGAATGTTCTTCACACTTAGTAGAGAATCCCCATACTGGTAACTTAACAACATTCCTGAAAGCTCTGGAACAAGAAGAAATGATACTCCCCAAAAAGTAGATGGAAAGAAATAAACAGGGGGCTAAAATCAACAAAACAGAAACAAATAATAACAAAATCATATAAAGAATCAATTTGAACAGTTGGTTCTTTGTGAAAAATCAACAAGAATGACACACCCACACCAAAGCAAACTAAAAGATAAAGAGAGAAGGTCCAATGGAATAAAATTTGAGATAAAATGGAGAACATAGCAACGGACACCACGGAAATCAGACAAGCATAAGGACAATTTAAAAGTATGTATTCTACTCAAATGGAGAATCTAAAAGAAATGAATGAATTTCTTGATATAAATAAACTACCAAAATTAAGTCAAGACAAAATAATCAATTTAAAAACACCCATAACCCGAGTGAGTTAGAAGCAATAATTAAAGATCTCCAAAGAGATTCCTCTGCCACCTCTCCTCACCTTCGTCAGGCCTGTGGTGCCTGAACCATACAGGTTAGCTTCCCTTCCCCACACAGAGTCCTTGGGGCATCCCCAGCTTCCCTGAACATTCTATTATCACTGGAGACCTCCATTCTCCTGCCACCTCTCTACCTACCTTCATCACCTGAGACTTGAACCATACAGCCAAAGGATACCCATCAGAGACCTGCTGCACTAGGACCATCAAGGTTAACCCCCCTCTAAATACCTACTACAACAGGAACATACAGGGACCAAAGCCATCCAGATGGCTACAGGCCCTTGAAAGAACACAATCAACAAAAGCCAGGGCAGCATGACACCTTCAGAGCACAACTGCCTGGGTATCCAACACAACAGAAGCACAGGAAACTGACCTTAAATCCAATCTTATAAAGATGATAGAGGCATTTAAAGAGAAAATGAATAAATTCCTTTAAAAAAATACAGAAAAAGACAAATAGGTGAAGGAAATAAACCGTCCAAGACCTGAAAATGGAAATAGAAGCAATAAAAACAAACAAACAAACAAAAAACAACCTAAGGGAATCCTGGAGATGGGAAATCTGGGGAAGAGAACAGAAACAACAGATAAAAACATCACCAAAAGAGTACAGGAGATGGAAGAGAGAATTTCAGACATAGAAGATACAATAGAAGAAACTGATGTATCAGTCAAAGAAACTGTTAAAGCTAAAACAACTCCTGACATAAAACATCTAGGAAATCTGGAATGCCAGGAAAAGACATAACCTAAGAATGGTGGGGATAGAAGAGGGTGAAGACTGCCAGCTCCAAGGCCCAGATAATATTCTCAACAAAATCATAGAAAAAACTTTCCCAGCCTACAGAAAGAGATGCCTATAAACATACAAGAAGCTTAGAGAACACCAATCAGACTAGACAAAAAAAGAAAATCCTCCCACCACATAATAATGAAAGCACTAAGTATAAAGAACAAAGAAAGAACACTAAAAGCAGCAAGGGAAAACGGCAAGGTAACATACAAAGGCAGTCCTAACAGAATTACACCCAACTTCTCAAAAGACACTCCAGAAGGGCTTAGACAGGTATCTTGCAACCTCTAGAAAACTACAAATGCCAACCTACTCTACCCAGCAAAAATCCACCATAGATGGAAAAAACAGGGTGTCTCAAAATAAATCCAAATTTAAATAGCGTCTATGCATAAATTCAACACTACAGAAAATATCAAAAAAAAAAAAAAACCTCCAACCCAAGGAAGACAAGTACATCCAAGAAAACATAGGAAATAAATAACTCCATAGCCAGCAAAAACCAGAGAAACACACACACACACACACACACACACATGCACACCATCACCACCACCCCAACACCACCAACATCAACAATATTTCTCAATACCAATGGACTCAGTTCTCCAATAAAAGGACACAGGCTAACAGAATGGATGCAGAAACAGGATCCATCCTTCTTCTGCATACAAGAAATCCACCTTGGCAATAAAGAAAGATATTATCTCAGAGTAAAGGGCTGAAAAAAAGTTTTCTAAGCAAATGGTCCCAGGAAGCAAGCTGGAGTAGTCATTCTAATATTTAATAAAATAGCCTTTCAACCAAAATTAACTTAAGGAGACAGGGAAGGATACTTCATACTCATCAAAGGAAAAAATTGTCAAGATTAGATCTCAATTCTGAAAATTTATGCCCCAAACACAAGGGCACCCACATTTGTAAAAGAAACATTGCTGAAACTTAAATAGCACATTGAACTCCACAAATTAATAGTGCGATACTTCAACACCCCACTCTCACCAACTGATAGATCATCCAGACAAAAACTAAACAAAGAAACAGTGAAACTAAAAGACATTATCAATCAAATGGCCCTAACAGACGTATATAGAATATTTCACCCAAACTCAAAACAATGGACCTTCTCAGCACCTCATGGAACCTTCTCCAAAATTAATCATAGAGTTGGTCACAAAATAAGTCTCAACAGACACAAGAAACTGAAATAACACCTTGTATCTTATCAGACCACCACAGATGAAAGAAGTTGTTTCAACAACAGCTGAAACACTAGAAAACCTACATACTAGTTGAAATTGCACAACTTTCTACTCAATAATCTCTGGGTCAGGGAAGAAAAAAAGAAAGAAAGTAAAGACTTTCTAGAATTCAGTAAAAATGAAGGCACAACATTCCCAAATTTATGGGATACAATAAAAGCAGTGCTAAGAGGAAAGTTCATAGCACTAAATGCCTCCAAAAAGAAATGAGAAAGGTCTCATATCAACAATTTAAAAGTATACCTGAAAGCTCTAGAAAACGAATGGAGCAAGGACCCCAAAAAGGAGTAGAAGACAGGATATAATCAAAACCAGGCCTGAAACCAATGAGCTAGAGGCAAAGAAAACAATATAAAGAATCAAAATTCTACCAGAGAACTCCTACAGCTGATAAACACCTTGAGCAAAATATCCAGACACAAAATCAACTCAAAGAAATCAGTAGTCTCCTTTATACAAATGATAAATGAGCCAAGACAGAAATTAAGGAAACAACTCCCTTTACAATACCCATGAACAATATAAAAGATCTTGGTATAACTCTAACCAAGCAAATGAAAGACCTACATGATAAGAACTTCAAGTCACAGAGACTTGATGTGCCAAAGAGGGGGATACCCAGGAAAGCCTCCACTGTCTCAGAGTACAAGGGAAGGATTGTTGAAGGGGTGTCCAGGTTGAGGAGCAGTTAATGAGATGTAAGGTGAATAAAAAATAATCTCCTAACAACAACAAAAAGTGGAGCCAGATGGATTCAGTGAATTATACCAATCCCTCAAAGAAGAATTAACAACAATATTCCTCAAATTAGTTCACAAAATATAAACTGAAGTTACACTCTCTAGTTCTTTCTATGATACCACTAATACCCCAATACCCAAACCACACAACGACCCAACCACAAAACAAAGTCTACACACCAATTCCCCTTATATATTTAGATGTGAAAATTTTCATTAAAACAAACCAAATCCAAGAAAATATTTATCATGATAACTTGGCTTCATCCCAGAGAAGTAGGCATAGTTGAAAGAAATACATGGGCCATTCTTTTTAAGAAAGATAACTTACAGCAAGCCCACAGCCAGCATTAACTTAAATAAAGAGCATTTCTATTAAGATAAGGAACAAGACAAGGTTGTATAGAACTTGAAGTCTTGGTTAGAACAATGAAACAAGTGATGGAAATTAGGGGGATGCAATTTGGAAAGGAAGAAGTTAAAGTATCTTTATTTGCAGATGATATGATTGTATATATAAATGATGTTAAAAATTTCACCAGGAAAACTTGTACAGCTAATTAAACCTTTCAGCAAAGTAACAGGATAGAAAATTAACACAGAGAAATGAGTAGCCTTCTTCTATACAAATGATAAACATACTGAGAAAGAAAAAGTGGCACCTTCCGTAATATCTTCAAAACAAAAATATACTGGATACTGTAACTGAGCAAGTCAAAGACTTGTACAATGAAAATTTTAGGATACTAAAGAAAAAAACTGAAGAAAGATCTCTCATGCTTATAGATTACAATGATTAACATAGTGAAAACGGCCATCTTACCAAAAGCAATCTACAAATTCAATGCAATCAATCAAAATTCCACCAATTCTTTATAGAAATAGAAAAAAAAACTTAACTTTGTATGAAAACACACAAATCCCAGGATAGCTAAATGATCCTGAATAATAAAAGAACTGTTAAAGTTATCATAATCCTCAAATTCAAGCTGTATTGCAGAACTATAATAATAAAAACAGCATGGTACTGGCATAAAAATAGACATGCTGATCAATGGAATTGAATTGAAAAACCGGGCATAAGTCCACACACCTACAGACACCTGATTTTTAACAAAGAAGTAAAAAATACACACTGGAGAAAATAACAACATCTCCGACAAACAGTGCTGGTCAAACTGTGTGGCTACATATAATGAAATAAAGTAGATCCCTATCACTCTGCACAGACTAGAATCTAAATATATCAAGATAAAACCAGACACCTTTAATCTGTTAGCACAGAAAGTGGGATGCAGTCTTGAACTCATTTACACAAGAAAGGACTTTCTGAACAGGAAGGCTGGAATACCAATATACCGGTCAACTGACATTTACACAATAAAGCTCGAACATAATCATCCTGAGTGAGGCAACCCAGAACCAAAAGGACAAATTTTAACTTTTCTCTTCTATGTGTGTGTTAGCTTTTAAGCTTTCAATGTGTGGACTATAATCTGAATAACTACAGAGGCTGGTACCTAATAAAAGACAAGGGAGGAGAGGCTCTCCCAAGGAAGAAGATAATGTGCAGAGTGAAGGAAACTTTGGAACCCCTCTCCCTCAAGGCTCAGAGATCTGTAAGCAAGAGAAGGAAAAAATTGAAGACGTTATTTACAATATAAAGTAGTAGAAGACACATTCTGGTAAAGTATGTGTGAGACCTACACACTGAAAACTGAAAAACCTTGAAAACTTAAAACTGAAAAAAATCTACTTTCTCATAGGTCTAAAGACACCATCCTATTGAGATGCCAATTCTTGGGTTGAGGAGCTGATTCACTCCATAAAGTATTTGCCGTGTGTGAGTGCCAGCGTTTAGATGTGCAGCACCTATGTACAGAGTTAGGTATGGTGTGGCACATGCCTAAAATCTTAACTCTTGGAGACTGGACACAAGAAAAACCATGAGGCTTGTTTGTCAAACAGTTAGTTACATGGACCAGCTTCAGATTCAGTGAAAGACCCTACCTAAAAATTAAGTTAGACAGCAACAGAGAAAGACACCTAAGTTAGACCTCTGGCCTCCACAAGCACAGGCACACACTACACATGTGCACACACACAGGCACACACCCTCACTCATACAAACACATACACATAGAACACACACATCAAAGAAGTGAAAAAAATTGTGGCTGAACGTTATGTTGAAACTTACAAACTAAATTTTATGCAGAAATATTGGTGATCTGTCTAACCAAGACAACCTGGGGAGAAGGGATAAAGTTGGAGGTTATCACACCTGATTTCCAGAGTTACTGTAAGGCAATAGCAATCAAGATGGCAGCATGCTGGCAGGACATCAACATAGGCAGCACAGGCATCTGACCAAGGTGACTCGGTAAGTAAACAAGAGCTCATTCAAAACACCCCACTGGGATGATTCTTCTTAACACAGTGTGTCACAGATAGAACTGTGAATAAAGTTTCCCTTATCTAAGATTAACTACATAGTGTGAATATTCTTATATGTGATATACATCCTGAGCTAACACATCGTGTCTTGGTTTTGTTTTTAAGTTCTTTTATCATGGTATCTCACATGGAGTCCTTTGGCTTCATGTGTAAATGTATAAAATATCTGAAATGTAGAAAGGAATGTAATTCAAAAGTAATTGCAAAAACCTTCTGGTAGTTTTACCTATTCCCGTTTCTGGCATTGCAAAGAGAGACCTTTCTGTAGCCACTCGGAATTGACCATGGATCGAAAGACCAACTCCCTAAGGGGAAAAAAAAAGAAAAAAAAAAGATGCTTTAAAATGTGGTAATAAATTGACAGCATTAACACACAAATATTACAAAGCAAGCAGGTTTTACATTATGGTTATATTCTACAGAAATTTGTTTGCATGTGGGCTGCAATGACTCTCAGTCTCACAATTTCAGATGAATTTGCATCTCTGACATGTGAAGCTAACCTGCTCTAAGTGAGTAGTTCCTTTCAGCAATTTGTATTGTGCTCTGGTCCTTCTCAGCATTACAGGACACTGACTCTCCCGGGAAGCTGAGTACTTCTTATTACTGGCACCAATAACCAAGAGAGAATGATCAAGTTTTTCAGAGAATTTAGTAATTTTGAAAAAGAACATGTAATATATTTCTTTACTTACCTACTTCATAAAATAAAATTAGCAACATCATTATTTTTACATGCAGCATTTAATGAAACACATTTTAAAACTCCTCCAAATTGGCTACTATGAGATTTGGTTGAAAGTCTACCTCAGGCTTAACAAATGACATGGAAGAGGGAAGACACCGAATAGAGCAAATGCTAGAAAGGGAGGTACATGTGAAGACCACTGTCCCTGTGTGTGCTGACTGATGTCCATGCGCATGTTGACTTTTGTCACTATGAGTGCTGACTGCTGTCACTGTGTGTTGACTGTTGTCACTGGGTATGCTGACAGTTGTCACTTAAGTGCTGACTGTTGTCACTGTGTGTGCTGGCTGTTGTTACTTAAGTGCTGACTGTTGTCACTGTGTGTGCTGAGTACAGTCATTGTGTAGGTGACTGTTGTCACTACTGTGCATGCTGACTGTTGTCACTGTGAGTGCTGACTGTTGTCACTGTGTGTGCTGACTGTTGTCACTGTGAGTGTTGGCTGCTGTCACTGTGTGCTGACTGTTGTCACTGTGAGTGCTGACTGCTGTCACTGTGTGCTGACTGTTGTCACTATGTGTGCTGACCGTTATCACTGTATGCTGACTGTTGTCACTGTGTGTTGACTGTTGTCACTGTGAGTGTTGGCTGCTGTCACTGTGTGTGCTGACTGTTATCACTGTGTGCTGACTGTTGTCACTATGTGTGCTGACTGATGTCACTTGTGTGCTGACTGTTGTCACTGTCCTTACCCTTGCTCTACTCCATTCATGCTGTTCCTAACCTCCCCATTCTCATTCCCATCTTAACCAGTGACATATGCAAAGCATTTAGAACAATGCCAGGCTCTTTGTGCTACATACTAGCTAAATAGGGCTCAATATCTGAATCTTTTTGTTTTCATTAAAATTTCCTAAATATCCTATATTTCCTAAAATAACATTTTGCCACCTAAGTTCTGTCACTTGTACATTATTAAAACCTTTAAGCGTCTCATTAAGAAAACACTTAAACACCTATGTTATTTCTTATATAGTTTTGTACTGTAAATTAAGTTTAAAGTCTAATAATCATGGCCATATACACATCAATCAAGGACAAATTTTGTTCCTATGTCCTTTGTGGTTAACACCTGTAAGGTATACTAGATTCACTGAGTAGGCACATCTGTTTATTCTTATCATTGCATTAGGACATGGTCAACTGACAACACTGCCCAAATGAGACCAACCATACACTTCAAAACAGCCATAAAGTCTTAAAATTCTGATGAAAGTAAGACATGTAATAGTGATGATTTCCTTTGTTGTTTTAAGAGTCTTTCCCTTACTTTCTGTACTTCTAGTTTGTTATATTGTAGCCAAGAACTTAGAATTTTTCTGAAGTGTATTGCTATGAATTTTAAAAGAAAGTATCAGCTTTAAGGTAGGCTTCTGTTGAGCCCTAGACACAGAAGACTCCAGGTCTTCACTCACAGGCCCTGGCTCAGCTCTCCTCTATCTAATGATTGCCCCTTGTCTTTTAACTACCACAATTCCACAAGCAGTACATAACTATGACCTTTATTATTTACATGTCAAGCTAAAATATTACTATAATTCTCAATCTAAGTGTTAACATGTTCTTCCAAAAGATACAGTGATTATCAAAACTCTTCAGTCTCCCCGTGTACCCTGACACACACACACACACACACACACACACACACACACAGAGACACAGTTATATTATATATGTTCTAATAATGAGTGCAGCATATATCTTTAAAACTCCATCCCATGGCCTGTGCAGGGCTGCACTCCAGCCCAGCCTACCAGGGATGTCACCTTCTTCCATTCTTCCTGTGCTCGTTCCATCAGCTACTGCTTCAGGCCATTTCACTTAAAGTTTAACCTTTTATACCTTCAACTGATGGTCTAACTAAAAAACCACTTTGCATTACTAAATAATGGCTCTTACGGTGACATTTGATACAAATATCACATAAAATGTGTTTCTAGGTATTGGGGTGTGAGGCTTAGGAATAGGGAAGGGCTGTGGGGGGCCTCCACACGAGGGAGAAAGGAAGGGTGTTCCACTAGAATCTGCTTACTTAGTTCCCTGGGGATGACAGCAGAGAGTGAAGAGAGACCATAGCGGGTTTGATATAGATCTGGGAATGAGACTGAGGACTGGACTTGAAGGAATGGAGAGAGGTGAAGATTTGCAGTTAGTTTACTTGCTTCCCTGGTTAGAGAGGCCTGTGGGTTCCCAGGGAGTGCCTGCTAGGGTTGGAGGCTGGGTCAAAACAACAAGTGGGTATAATGAAATGTGGAGAACTGTGTGATCCAGTGTAAATGGGGGAGGGGGAACGTTGCATTAGATGGTCTACTTCAGAGCGAGGGATGAGACTGGGGACTTAATTTGGAAGAACAAAAGGAGAGGTGAAGGTTTAGCCACCAGTTTCCATAGCCAGAGTGGCCTGTGCATTCCCAGGGAGGGCCTACAGAAATTGGGGGCTGGAATAAACAATGAAGGAGAGGAAACAAGGAGAAAATCTGTGGGAAATGATTACAAATGAAGTGGGGTGAAGCTGCTGCAGGTGCTCTGCAGAGCTGGGGATGAGACTGGGGGATTGGACTTAGTGGGATGGAGGGAGAGGTGAAGATCTGCATTTGGCACCTGATTTCCTGGCAGGAGTGGCCTGAACAAATCATTTCTTAACAGACTTTCAACATTTAAAAAGATTCCAAACATTAAATAAGTCTTAAACTTCAATTTTGATAAGGAATATTGAGTTGATGTCCTATTTATTTTATCTTAAAACAAAATATATTCATAGTTACTCTTCTGAAAGGCCTAAAAACAATTAGCAAGCTACTAGTGCCCAGTATATGTAAGCACTCACCACCATTTTCTAATTAAATAACACGAACTGCCTCGGAGAACAGGGGAATTTGAGGTCTGAGAACAAAGTGCATAGAATGAACCTGAAAAGCATTGCTTATGGCAATATAAGGAATCTTCAAAGATTTCTGGAGCACGAAGCCAACAAGAAGGTTTCAGACACGGTCACTCTCTTGGCTCGCTTTGATCTTCCAGTCCTCCACCCACTCTCTTTCCTCAGTGTCTTCTGTGGACTCTTCATGTTCTGCCCTGGTTAAGAATACTGTGTGCATAAGAATTTCATCCTGGACTTAGCTCTGCATATAACAAAACTCACACTCCCATATATTCCTATACAGAATCTTCTATTTTCTATACTAGGCTTCTCAACAGTAAAACAATGAATTCCTAAAATAAACCAATAAAACCCCTCATACGCTATTAAACTGCATAGAGTGAATAGAAAAAAGGTTGAATAATAGTGTTGACTCAAACTATAAATGGCCTGGTGGTTACAATTTGAAGCTCCCAGTAAGGCCGCTCCACAGCTCCATAGTCACTGTAGGTGATTAATGTACATAAAAGTAATGCAGAAAGGGCACTGCTTAAATATTGGCACAAGCTTAACTCAAGGAGCCAAGATAGCACTGGAACATCTGGCTATGAGCCAGCAATGCCACCACAAAACACCCCAGTTGTGGGGACTAAGACTTGGTCAGTAGAAGATGCCCCTAGAAAAGACATTTGTTTTTAATTTTCTTAAACAGACAAAGCCACTCCTGTTCATAGTACAAATGAATTAAGGTTTTCTCTTAGCTGACAGTCTCAATCCCATCTACCCCTTGTCTAGCAAAACCAGCCCCAACAAAACCCTACATATGAACCAAATGAACTTTTCTGCATTATTCTAATACTATGTCCCTCATTTATCAGCCACTGTGAGATAGTTCACACATCAGGAGCAAGCACATTCTACCTGCATCTCAAAGTTATACTACTTGCCTGTGCAGTAACCCAAATTTCAAACCCACATATCCTGTAAGACACATTGATTCAGACTAAGTAGCCCCAGTAGATAGAGTTTCCCATCCCGCTCCCCACAACTCCAAACCCACCCATGCTTCCTCCCACCTCTGAAAGAACAGTGCCATCACCATGGCCCTGACTAGAAACCTGAATACCACCCTTGCCTCTTTCTCCTCCGTGATCTCTCACATACATCCCATGTCACATCTCGTCACATCTCTCCTAACCCACTCTCTGAAATCCACTCCATTGCCTGTTCTTCATTAATTACCTGAACCCTCATATCATTTCACCTGGACCCTAAAATAGTTTCCTAAATAATCTCTCTTCTTCCAGCCCTACTCGCCTGCAATCTGATCTTTTCATAAAAGAGCTCTCTCTAAAATGTAAAGATGCTCTAGTAAAGCCCCTGCTGAGCTCTTAAGGGGTTTTCAAAAATGACAGCAGGATAAATTATTCAGCTTGCCTTTATGCAAGAGGATGCTAAGACTTCAGAACTTAACCCCTACCTGCTTTACATTCCAAATGTGAGCACATTCCAAAAGTTTCCTGCAGCAGACTCCTTCTCTTGCCTTTGGTACATATTATTTTCCTAGAAATCCAGGAGCAGGAGTGTTCCTGTTCCTGCTGTTATTATATCAGGTGTGTGTGTGTGTGTGTGTGTGAGAGAGAGAGAGAGAGAGAGAGAGAGAGAGAGAGAGAGAGAGAGAGAGAGAGAGAGAGAGAGAGAGAGAGAGAGAGAGAGAGAGAGACTCTGTACTGGAGCATGTGGGCTTAACAACAGATACACAGCTGAAGAAAATAGCTCTCCCCCTCTTCCAGAGAGTAAAAGTTGTTGATTTTCAGATAGATTTTCACAGTCCCCTGAATGGTTTAGAAGTCACTACTAGTCTACATTGTCAGTGAAGTGACAGCAGTTCTCCTGCCATATCTATCTAAGGCCTAGGATTAAAGGCACGAATCCATGCACCTGAGTAAAAGTAGGTTCCTTTCTTTCCTTCTTTCTTTTCTTTCTTTCCTTCCTTCCTCCTTCCTTCCTTTCTTTTCTTTCCTTCTTTCTTTCTTTCCTTTTTTCCCTTTTGTTTTTGCTGTTGTTTTTCTTTGTTTGTTTGTTTTTTCCCCCAGAGTCTCATAAAGCCATGGCTGGCTTCAAACTTGCTATCTAGATGAGAGGAGTTAAATTCCTAATCCTCCTATATCTCTCCTTCAGGTCCTGAGATTATGGGCATTGGCTACCATAAAGCAAAGTATGACAAGAATTTCAAGTCTTTGAAGAAAGAAATTGAAAAAGATCTCAGGAGATGGAAAGGTCTCCCATGCTCATAAATTGAATAGTAAAAATGGCCATCTTGCTGAAAACAATCCACAGATTCAATGCAGTCCCCAACAAAATTCCAACTCAATTCTTCATAGAATTAGAAAGAGTAATTCTCAAATTCATTTGGAATAACAATTATGCCAGGATAGCAAAAGCTATTCTTAACAATAAAAGAACTCAGGGAATCACCATCCCAACATCAAGCTGTATTACATAGAAATCATGATAAAAAACAGGGTGGTACTGGTACAGAGACAGGCAGGTAGATCAATAGAACAGAACTGAAGACACAGAAATAAACCCACACACCTCTGTCACTTGATCTTTGACAAAGGAGCTAAAAACATTCAATGGAAAAAGGACAGCCTCTTCAACAAATGGTGTTGGTTCATCTGGTTTTCAGCATGTAGAAGAATGCAAATCAATCCATTCTTATCTCCTTGTATAGCTCAAGTCCAAGTGGATCAAGGACTTCCATATAAGACCAGATACACTGAAACTAGAAGAGAAAGTGGGGAAGAGCCTCCAATACATAGGGACAGGGGAATTTTTTCCTGAACAGAACACCAATGGCTTATGTTCTAAGAGCAACAATCAATAAATGGGACCTCATAAAATGGAAAGGTTTCTGTAAGGCAAAGGAAACTGTCAATAAGATAAAATGGCAACCAACAGATTGGGAAAAGATTTTTACCAATCCTATATTCGATAGAGGGCTAATATCCAATATATACAAAAAAACTCAAGAAGTTAGAGTCTAGGAAACCAAGTAACCCTATTAAAAATGGGGTACAGAGCTAAACAAAGAATTTTTAACTGAGGAATATCAAATAGCTGAGAACCACCTAAAGAGAGGTTCAACATCCTTAGTCATCAGGAAAATGCAAATCAAAACAACCCTGAGATTCTACCTCACAACAGTCAGAATGACTAAAATCAAAACCTCAGGTGACAGCAGATGCTGGCAAGGATGTGGAGAAAGAGAAACAGTCCTAGATTGTTGGTGGGACTGCAAGCTGGTATAACCAGTCTGGAAATTAATCGTTCCTCAGAAAATTGAAAATAGTGCTACCTGAGGACCCAGCTATACCACTCTGGGGTATATACCCAAGAGATGCTCCAACATATAACAAGAATACATGATCCACTATGTTCGTAACAGCCTTATTTATAATACCCAGAAGCTGGAAAGAATCCAGATGTCCTTCAACAGAGGAATGGATACAGAAAATGTGGTACATTTACACAATGGAGTACTATTGAGCTATCAAAAACAATGACTTTATGAAATTCTTAGGCAAATGGATGAAACTAGAAAATATCATCCTGTGTGAGGTAACCCAATCACAAAAGAATACACATAATATGCACTCACTGATAAGTGGATATTATCCCAAAATTTCAGAATGCCCAAGATACAATTCACAGACCACATGAAGCTCAAGAAGAAAGGAGGCCAATGTGCAGATGCTTTAGTCCTTCTTAGAAGAGGGAACAAAACACTCATAGAAGGAAATAAGGAGAAAAAGTGTGGAGTGGAGACTGAATAAAAGGCTATTCAGAGACTGTTCCATCTGGGGATCCATCCATGTATAGTCACCAAACCCAGACAATATTGCTCTATAACAAGAAGTGCTGCTGACAGAAGCCTGATTGATGTATCTGTCTCCTGAGAGGCTGTGACACAGCCTGACAAATACAGAGGCGGAAGCTTGCTGCCAACCTTTGGACTGAGAACAGGGTCTCTGATGGAGGAGCTAGAGAAAGGACTGAAGGATCTGAAGGGGTTTGCAACCCCATAGGAAGCACAACAATATCAACCAACAGATCCCCCACCAAGAGTCTCCCAGGGACTAAACCACCAACCAAAGAGTACACATGGAGGGACCCATAGCTTCAGCCACATATGTACCAGAGAATGGCCTTGTTGAGCATCAGTGGGAGGAGAGGGCCTTGGTACTGTGCAGGCTCGATGCCCCAGTTTGGGAGAATAATGCCAGGGCGGCGCAACAGGAGGGAGTGGGGGGGGGGCTAACACCCTGGGTTAGGGGGGAACAAAATAGGGGGATTCCAAGGGGGAAATAAGCAAAATGGATAATATGAAATGTAAAGAAAGAAATATCCAATAATAAATAAATAAATAAATAAATAAATAAATAAGAGACCATACATATTAATATAACTAATCTATAGTTAGACTAAAAATATATATTTGCCAAATGTTTTATTTAAAAATAATAGCCAATCTTACATTGATTCTTTGATCAGAGATATATCTTACTGACCAGAATGATAGCACTACAGTTATGTGTAATGCCTCCTATGCTCATACTTACACACAGATATAGGTGTGCACATAATGAAAAGAATAAATTGAGTCTTTAAAATATGAAGTTATTTCTTACTTTGATTACATTCTGCAGCATCCAAACTGTATTTGCACCCTTCTGTTGTTACTCACTGCAGGTGGTGGCAAACCACACTCAGTACATTAATAATTCTAGGCAGTGAGTATCCCTTTGTGTATCTGTCTGCATGTACATCCACACCCAGATTCATATCTTGGCATTACGGAAGCTAATCAGTGATCTTTGAGTGACTGTGACAAGATTGCTAGAGGAAAACATAGCAATACTTAATGATTTCTGCAATGTGTTGTTAAAATGAGTTCTTCATTTGAGGTGTGTGTGTGTGTGAGAGAGAGAGAGAGAGAGAGTGAGAGAGAGAGAGAGAGAGAGAGAAAGAGATTGGACATCTACAGAAAGTCGCTAGCCTGATCATGCTTTGAGAACTTGTGTTTGTCAGAATGTTGTTATTGTAACAAGTAACAAAGGGTATCAACTTACAAAGAGAAGAGGTTTATATTGGGTTGAACATGTATGTGTGTATATATCCACATACATACGAGGAAGTTACCATGTACAAAGGAAAAGACTCAAAGAGTGAACTGTCCAAAATTGAAGAGCCACATCTGGTCCTTTTTGCTGGGTCATCACATAGCAGAGGCCATCAAAGCGAGCCAGTATACACAAGACTAAAATTACAGTCTTAAGAGGGGCTTGATTCTTTTCCTAAAGTTTTAAAATGATTGGAAAAAAAAATATACCACTGGAGACTTAAAATTCAGAGAGTGGGAAGAACTGTAGCAAAGAGGCAGAATTCAAAAGTTTCTCACAAAAAAATCTTCAATGTAGTTAATAAAATTATTTCATTTTTTTCAAGTTCCATTAAGCCTCCAGCTTCCACTAAATGATGTTAAGAAAAGTTCAGTTCTTTATTATAATAAGAAAAGGTTCTTAACATGTCATCTTCTCAATTGTCAGTAACAGTAGCAAGAACAGAATACCTTTTAAAACTAAAAAGGGCTGCTATTACAGCTGTCTTCATTAGGGTTTACTGCTGTGAGCAGATACTATGACCATGCCAAGTCTTATAAGAACAGCATTTAATTGGGGCTGACTTACAAGTTTAATGATTCAGTCCATTATCATCAAGATGAGAGTATGGCAGCATCTAGGCAGGCATGGTACAGGCAGAGCTGAGAATTCTACATCTTCATCTGAAGGCAGCTAGTGGAAGACTGGCTTTCAGGAAGCTAGGACAAAGCCCATGCCCACAGTGACCTACTCCCAACAAGGACACACCTACTCCAAAAGGGCCACACCCTCTAATAGTGTCACTCCCTGGGCCAAGCATATACAAACCATCACAACAGCTAACAGACCTTTTAAAGGCATTAATGTGACTTTAGGACTGTTTGTTTTCTTCTTATATCAGGACCAAGTCTCACTTGATAACAGTAGCTAGCTGCAACCAATTCATTCACACTTAACTGAGCAGAGTCATAATTCTCTATGGATGGTCTGTGCCCTAAGGCCACCTAGGAACTCCATTAACTACCCTTTACACACACACACACACACACACACACACTTGGAGGGAGCAGTTCTGATGTTATAGTCTTGGTTCTTGATTTGTTGGTAACGAAAGCCAGGGGTTCAGTTTCTGGGAGGAAGATACAGGCCAAACTTCTGAGTCTCACGGGAAAAAAGGCAGCCACAAGGGAAGAGAGAGGTTTTTCTGCCATGCTTTGGAAGGGAAAGAACACAGCAACCATGTAAGGTCTCAGGGGTAGCTGGGGCCTGTGGCCACTACTACAGGCAGGTGGCCAGGGATATTTGACAGGAGCTAGGTGGGACTAGCCATTAATATGGGTGAAGAGACAGAGAATATAAATTGGTAAGGACACGCTTTTCCTGGTGGAAGATATCTGCACCCAGCAACTGTATCAAGAAGGCAAATTGTCAAGGAAAAAAGGGAAACTGGGAGAGAACTGGTAGTGTAGACACCTCCCCAAGCTAAAGTGAGGGTGGAGATGGGGGGTATGTAGAGCAAAAGGTATGCCAGGTGGGGGCTGCTAGCATATTGGATCCCAGACCAAAGGTGGTAGTTTAAACCTACATGCAACACACAGGACCCATATATTTGCCGTAACTCAGTAACAAAGCCTTCCTGACAAAGGCTTAAAAACTTTTAATTTTCCATTTTGGTCATATACTAACCCTTCTAAATTTTAAGTTGGGGTCTAACAACAACAAAATGATAGACAAGAAAAAAAAATATACATATGGAAGCTATCCCAGGAAAAGTTAAAAAATCTCCAAGATGTGGCTCATGTAGCCTTTTTGACTAAAAGATGTGGTGGAGGCACGCCTTGGACAGCTGACCAGAACATGGCAACAATAGTTTGCTTTACAGGTTAAAAATTGGTACCTTCCCCTTGGTTAGAATTTCTGGTGACTGACTCATCCTTAGCTTCCTGGCATACAAAAGACATCTTGATTTTCTTAGAAGAGACTGTTCAGGTTCCCGATGTTTCTAACAACAATCTGTATGGTAGAATGGCCCTCATCTGGTTTTCTATAACCACAAGCCTTCTGGTAGCCCTGTATAAAGACACCTCAAGAAATATAAAGCAATGCCATGCTCTGTGTGTAATTTAAGCTGGCTTCCAGGAACCAGTTCCTAGGGTACAGAAGTAGGAGTGGTACAGTACATACACACACACACACACACACACACACACACACACACGTGCATCTCAGACATGTGGATTCCCTCTCTGCATACCATGTGAGCTTTAACTCACCTCACTGTTATATACTACTTGAGGAAATGACACGTCAGAAGTTGAAAGGGCAAACCAGATTTTAAATGCTGTTTCTCAATTAAAGTATTAACTTTTATCTCAGAAATCTACTCATAAATGTTTATTCTCATGAATACCAGAAAAACAGTACTTTTAAATGATGTGATCAACTGTATGAAGAACCTCTTAGTAATACTGACTTTTAAGTTCAGAAATATGAAATATAATGAAATTAGCTATCTCCTCTTCAAAGGGCTGTTACTCCTCATGATAGGTAACATCAGAGTGAAAAGATCATTTTCATACTGGGAAAAAATACTTCCTACAGCAGTGTGTGTGTATGTTGTGTGTGTGTGTGTGTGTGTGTGTGTGTGTGTGTGTGTGGTGTGTGTGTGTTGTGTGTGTGTTGGTTATGTGTGTGTGTGTGTGGTGTGTGTTGTGTGTGTGTGTGTGTGTCAGTGTGTGTGTGTCTGTGTGTGTGTGTCTGTGTGTGTGTGTGGAGAGATCATGCTCATGGCGCCACCCTGTGGATTGCTCAAATTTTTAACAAACTTAAGTTATTAGAGGTGTGCTGGGTTCTAAGGACTTTCTTCTAAATATTTCCTGTGAGATACTGCAGCAAAACAAAATTTTGAAAGTTTTAAGAAAGAATTTGATGAAGCAATTCTTAGAAGCACTCACTGAACCTACAGAAAATAAACAGAACTACAAAAAAGTTTTATAGGCAGTTCTCAAAAAAATATATAAAGCTTGGGATTCATAAAGGCTGACAATCAGCAGCAGCTTTTGGGCTGTGTGACACTAAACACCTGGGTGTGCAATGGTTTCTCTCCAGAATGACTGCACCAGAACAAAGGTGAACAGGAAGCACCACTGTTTCCTCACAGCTGATGTCAGGGAGCAGGTGGCTAACGCGGCCTTCGGAAAGTCTCTGAAAGCTCGGCTAGGCCATGACCTATAGGACTGAGAGCACTGTTGGGCATCCTGTGCAAGGGCTGAAGGATTTGAGGGCAGACCTTAGTGTCAGTTACAAAAGAGACTGGAACTCACAGACGATGAAGAGGAGAAAAAGGGACAGGAGAGAGAAGGACAATGTTTGAAAACCTCAACAAAATTATGAAAGGTGCCGCTGGAAAGGTGAAAAGGTGAAGTGTCACACTGATTGGTGACATCCCCATGCTGCATTGTCACAGTATGTGTGGGCGGCAGCAGACACAGAGGGAATCAAGAAAGCTCGGCCTCAGAGGCATCTCAAGAGCAGGATACTTGACAGCAAAGGAACACCTGGAGATAAGCCCTGATCACTCCATTATTGAGACCTTAAGGCAAAAGGCTTAACAGAGGCTGACAAGCATGGTGCCTTCGAAGAGTCAGGTTATCTTGCAGCGCTCCTGCCTCTAGCTTTCGTCTGGAAGGTCCCTAGACACATGCTAATGGGATCTACAGGATGCTCAAGCCTGGTCTAGGTTCTGATGAAGGTGGTCCTACTGTAGGTGGTTCTGTGCTGCTGTCAGAAGAAATGCCAGCCCTGGAAGGAGATGCCGGCATCTCATCAGGAACGAAGTAGGCCAAGCTTCACCTTCGTTCATTCTTTCTACTCATGGTACTGTGATACTGCAGGCTTACTTCAACAGGTTGGAATACCATGTGCTGTAAGATGTACCATAACCTATTGTTAGCTTTGCAATCTGAAGTAGTGAGCTGTCAAGCTGGATTCCTTAGTCACTGGACTGTTCTAAGATACATCTTTTTTTTTTTAAGGTTTGAGTTTCATCTTCTAGAATCTGCTTTTTAAAGCTGTAGAAGTGTAAGAAGTAAGAACAAAAGCCAACACAACTTGACAGGAATTCTCCACATGGCTTTGTGTTCCAAGGACTAAGCTTCCCTAGGTCTTGAAACACAGCAAGACTTGTAAGTGGGGATACAATACTGGGTCACATTCTGCTTTAAACTGAGATTAAATTAAAAAAAAAAAACAAAAAAAAAAAAAAAAAAAAAAAACAAAACTAATGACCAAAGTCAAAACAAAGATTCACTAACAATACATTCTTCTTAAGTCTTAATTTCCTCAAGTTATTCTCAGTTTTCAACTGAGTTGGTAAAATAAAAAAGCAAGAAGGCCACTGGCCTAGACTGTCACTGACCTCTGAGATCTCATATAATTGACTAACAAAATGCAATCTTAGCACTGAAACTTTATCTAACTTAGGAAAATGCTTCTGTGGCTAACAGCTGAGCTTCAGACACAGTGTGTATTCAACTGAGAGACCAACCTGGAGTAATGCAGTTTTCTTTGCTTCTTGTTCAGCCTAGGAATGCTGGCTGCTTGAGTTGCCTGTCAGACCTCTCAGCCTCTTCTGACTAAGTACTGTCCCCATCCACAGACTGGCATCTTAAGAGGGAATCTGATACCCTCCTCTGGCTTCCATAGGCACCAGGCATGCATGTAACTCATAGGTATACATGCAGAAAAAAACACCTATACATTTAAATTTTTAAACAGAGTAGCCAATGATAGATTATACATGGAACTCCAACAACATCAGGAGGCTGAGACAAGAGAATGCAAGTTCACAGTGTATGCATGTTTGTGTGCACATGTTTGTGTGCACAACCCGCATGTGGAGGTCAGAGGACAGCTTAGGCATTGGTCCTCACCTTTTACCTTGTTTGAGACAGTCCCTTTGCTGTCTGCCACTGAGATTCCAGGTTACCTGGCCTTCCTTGGAACTTCTCATCCTACCTAGAGCACTGGGACTAAAGATGTAAAACTACCTTGTTGGGTTTACACAGGCTTGGAACTCAGGTTCACATGCTTATACAGCAAACACCTTTACCCAGTGAGTCACTCAATTTACATTGCCTTCAGAATGGAAGTCATCCTTCCTTAAAGTCATCAGCCCTTTCCACCCTTTCATCTGTCTGCCTGTCCGCCTGTCTGTCTACTGATGGGTCTCCTTCCTAAGGCTCCATTCTCCTGTGCTTTGGGTATGCCTGGATTTGTCCTCTGGTTTCTCCCAGTTCTTCTTGCATCACAGGGCAGTTCTCGACACCGCACAACTGTTCAGGTGGGTTTTTTCCTTTCCTTTTTTTATTACAGGACCACACCACATAACCCAATCCAGTCTGTCTTTCTTTTCATGATCCCCTACCTCAGTCTCCTGGGTGCTAGAATTACAAGCCTGTGCTTCCAGCAATAACAAGGCTTTTACATTCCCAAGTTAATGCTGCCTTGACAGAGTACAACCAAACATGCTAAGATACTACTATCTGCCCTCAAGGATCAAGGAATAGACTGCCTTCTAAAAACTGGGGGGCGGGGGGTGTGGTTAGAGTGTGAGCGTGTGTACGTGTGCGCACGTGCATGTACACATGCATTGCCTTCATATATGTATGTGTACTACATGTATGCCTGATGCCTGTAGAAGTCAGAAGGGGTCAGATCCACTGAGTCTGGAGTTATAGGTGCCTATGGGCCACCACATGGGATTGTCAGCCATTACTTCAAAGACATAAAAAGCAGTTGCTGAGAGATTCCTTAGTGTATAAAGACCCTGGCTACCAAAGTCTGAGGACCTGACCTCAGTGCCAGGATTCACATGGTGGAAGGAGGAGAACCACGTCCCACACTCTGTCCTCTGGCCTCCCCTGCTCACCATGGTACCCTTGCCCCTCTCTCTCCCCAAACATAAATAGATGTTCATACAGGTGGCCTTCTCAATGCCTTTCCAGGGTCAATAAGGAGAAAAAGGGGCAATAGGGCGGATGGCGGTGTATACCTGAAATTCCAACCAGCACTTAGGAAACAGAGACAGGAACAACTTGAGCTCAAGGCTGCCCTGGGGTACATGACAAGTTCATGGCTGACCTGAGCTACATACCAAAGCCCTGTCTCAAAAAACAAGGAATAGGGATGAAGATCATTGGTAGAACATTTGCTTAGGGTATATATGGTCCTGAGTTCAATGCCCAATACTCTAAAAGAGGGGAAAGTTTCACGTGTAAACAAAACAGTGCAATCAGAACCGGGGAGAGGGTGCGGTGGGCAAAGCCTTCGCATGCAAGCATAACAATATGGATGAATCTCCAAAACTCACAGAAAGCCACACGTTTGCAACCTAGGAGGAGACAAGAACAAAACAAAACAAAACAAAACATGATAATCTCTGAAATTTGCAGGCCAAGTGGCCTGACATACACAGTAGAAAACAAGAAGCTCGGCTCACAGAAGGCAGAGGTGAAAGCTGACAAACAAGGCTGACCTGACCTCTACCCATGCACCATGGCACATGCTTGCCCATATACTCTTATATGTTACCCCTGTACATCATACACACACACACACACACACACGTGTTTAAAACTGAAATAAGATTCTATTGTTTAAAAAAGTTTGATAACTACAAATATTAAAATAGATTATAGCATAATTAAGAACATAAAGAACATTCTTTGGAGTTAGAGTCAAAGTGTTCCAATACATTTTATATCCCAAATCTTCTAAAATCTGAAACTGAAATGAGCATGTGTCCCAGTGAGCTGTATTATATTATTATATTCACTGTCTCATTTTAATGAAATAGTTATTATTTTAATATTACCCATTCACAGAATGAAAATAAAAAAGGTCCACTTACCCCACCTATTGTGATTCCATCAATAAGGGCAACATACGGTTTCTGACAAGACGCTAGAGAAAAGAGCATTGGTTAGAAAATCTAAAACACATCTTTTCTAAAAGTCAGACCATGTGTACTCTAGTTTCCTTAGATAATGTTTAAAGAAATATCATGACTATTACATGGTCTGTAATGTAAATGATACTTAGACATCAAGTCACATACAATCATGGTAAAAATACTCATTACCATTTAACAACTCAGTCTTGTGTCAGAAACAAATAGCAAGTTTTCTATTATTTGGCAACTAAGAAAAATAACTAATATCTACCTTATAGGCCACACGCCCAGCAGTACTTTAAAGAACATGTCTGCTTTCTATACAGTGACAGCACCTGGAGACACTCTGAGACCCCCATGGTAGAAGAACAAACACAGAGCAGGAGGGTCAGACCCAGACTCCAGTCTCAATTCACCATTAAGTGAAGAGGCACTGAGTGACAGACATGTGAGTGATATATGACACAGACATATTAGATAAGAGTGTTTCATGTATGTCATACATGTGTCTTCATCTATAAGATAACATGTGTCCTCAGATATCCCTGTTAATCACATAAACGTTTACTGTCTCTATTTCCTTTCACAGGATTTCTTCTGAGGTGGCAGAACATAATAAAGACATAAAGTACAGGTTCTGTCAGTTTCCTAAGAACACTATGCCTGATAACTGCAGAGAGAAAACTGTGTCTGTGTGGATATTGCACCAGTCAATAATAAAACGGATGCCTATGGCTTAGGCAGGAAATAGGAGGTGGGACATCTAGCAGGCAGAAAAAGTTCTGGAAGAGTGCCCAGCACAGGAGATCTGCCTGAAATTATGTCATGAGATGAAAATATGGGAACAGCCACGTGGCAGAATGTAGAATATATGAGTTATTTTAAGTTATGACCTAATCAGAGACGAGTCTAGCTATATGGCCAAGGTATTTGTAACTATATTTTGAGTCTGAGTCTTATTTCTGGAAGTACGGGGCTAGAAGGAAGAACCAGACCTAACTTCTACTGGTGAAGGCCTAGACAAATGTGTATTTTGACCCATCTGGAAATTCCCAAAGCATTCACAGACAAAGCACAGCTCAGACTTCACACTCACAAGGTCCATATGTGAAGTTCTTTAGAAGCTACAGAAGAAATTGATTGTGGTAGAGATATAGACACATACCCCACAGCAACTACTACAGACATACATATTTCAAATATAATAACTAATGCAGGTCATGAAGCCAGAGTCTGCCAAAGTCCTTGTTTACTATAATATCACAATGTATAGAAATTTTACCTGTTGACTTTCTATATATATATATATATATATATATATATATATATATATATCTTTCCTGTATATATACTTTTAATATTTTATCAAATACCATCTTCATATTACCTAAATGTTTTCTATTTTCTTTTTATTTCATGAAAAAACTGAGTACTTATTGGCCACATGGAACAATTTCTATTAAAATTATAATTTATCAATGTTGGGGATTGCTTCTAATGCTTTGATTGAATCGTAAATCTGTGTGTCTAAATGCTGAAGGTTCATGCCCTCAACTGGTTTTTGACTGATCAATAAAGATGCCAGTGGCCAATGGCTGGGCAACACGAGATGGTGCTGGACCCTTAGAGTCGCAGGGGCGAGTACAGAGAGGAGGAAATGAGATCTCCTTGGCTGGAGGCTAGGAGGAAGATAGATCAGATTTAGAGCTGCAGAGGGAAGATCATCCAAAATGAAGGTAAGAAGAAATGCAGCCCCGGGAAGGGCTGCTCAGAAGCGCCTTAGGCAGCAAAGATAGCAGGCCACCCAGAAGGAACAGGGCACAAAGATAGATCATAGATTTATAGGTAGTTGAGTCATGAGTATCAGAGGGAAATCTATGATAGCCAGGCGGAGGATTAGAACTGCCCAGCCTTAAGCCAGTCCAGTCAAGGCATATTAACATTAACTGACATGTGTGTGTGTGTGTGTGTGTGTGTGTGTGTGTGTGTGTGTTTCATTCATGGATTCAAAGAGCTGCTGGGTGGGTGACTGGAAGCATGACCCACCAGGAGCAACAAGTGGAGTAGCTAAATTTTCATACAACATATCAACATTTAAAATTCAGTTTCTTGGTTACATTTTGCCACATTTCGAAAGTTCAGTAGCTCTTGAAATGGACAGCACACATGCAGCTACACATCTTGTTAATCTTCTAAAAATAATTGAGCATAAAGATTCATGCAGAGAATACTACAAAAGCTCAGTTCTCCCTGATCATGTGGAACAAGTCTCTGTCTTTCCAGTCTGAGCCTGCATAGCTGCTAACCAGCTATGCTTACTTGCTTTCTCATAGTCACTCACTCTTGTATATTCTCTCCTCTTCTGGACATCTGTCTGTCTGTCTGCCTGCTTGCTTGTCTGCCTGCCTGTCATCTCAAGCCTAGGGATTGAACTCAAGGCCTCTGTATTACATATTTCCAGGTTTCTACAGAAATTTTTGTATAACTAGGCAAAACAATTCTTAAGTTAAAAGAAAATCCAAGCATAGTCAAGACAAAAGATGTGTATAAAAAGAGGCATCTGGGAAATTTTGGAAACAATGATGATCATTATGTAATAATAAATGTTTCCATAAAGAGTGCCTATTGGTGGCATTTTAACAGACTACAGAGCCATCCCATCTCTGGACTCCATGTCCAAAGCTCACAGCAGATCACACACATACCAATGGCATTGTTCAGGATATATTCTTCTCTGAACAAATCTTGACTCAAATTCTGTCTCGCTTTTTTAGCTTCTGACAGTGCTAAGGAAGGAAGGAAAAAGAAGAAAATGAATTACAAATCATAAAGATGGCTCCAGTCAATGCAGTCTCAGATGTCGAAAAACCTTGTAATCATTAAGTGCTGAAAGAAAGGGAACTTTGAGATAGCTTTAATGTTTGAAGTTACCCATGTTGGTGACACATTACCCTTTGGCAGAGTCCCATGATCCAACGTCAAATTTTCAATGAAAAATTTTCTTTTACTTATTGTAAATGCGCACACACACACACACACACACACACACACACACACACACACCTGATTTTTTACCCACAGTTCCTGGCTCCTTAAGTCCCTCTTCAAAGTAGGTCACAAACACTAGAACCTCAAAGGAGGTCACAGTCTCTGTTCTTCCCCTCCCACCACTTAGAGCTAGTCATGGGGACATTCTGACCTGGATCACAAGACCCTCATTTGAAGAGTCCTTCTCCACATTAGAGGGAAAAAAAAAAAGGAGCAGAGAAAGCAGTGTCCCACTTGGTTTACTTGCATTAGCTTAGACCTATTCACCAATCACATTTCTGCATGTTCTAAGTTTAACTCATGCTTACATAATGAAGCCTTCAGAAAATCCAAAGGCTCCAGAACAATTACAGATAATTTATTAAGAGAACATATCCTGAACAATGTCATTGGCTTATGTTTGTGCTTCTCTCTGAGCTCTGAAATTCAAGTTCCATAGACACGCCCCCCATGCCTTATCCTACCCTGTATCATGTAACAGAGGACAGCACATCTACAAAGCATTCCAAATTCTCTGACCACTGTAGCATACTAACTGAGCCAGGGGCCAAAACCCACAGATGCCCAAGGTTCTTGGAGGAGATGGCAGCATACTGTGTGTGTCCATGTCCTCTATGTGATCTATAACACCCAGTGTGTACTGTTGCCACGTGGTATCAAGGGGAAAAATGAGGGAAAAAAGTTGTACCTGTTTGGTACAAATATCTTTTTCCAAATATTTCCCATCTACAGTGAGTTGAATCCGTGAGGCAGAAGTCAGACACCAAGGGCCAACTGTACTCTCCTGAGAAAGATCTGTCCTGACTGTGCTGTTAACGCTAATGCGGGACCCTTTCCTTAAGGGGTAAAACCTTACCTGTTGCTTTTTGTTGAGCTGGAGTCTTACCAACCAACTCTAAGCATCTAACGTGACCCCCAAACTTTCTCAAGAGTTCCTTCTAATTTTATTTTAAGCTAATTTTATATAAACCAACTAGTTACATGTAAGTTAAAATTAAATTATATTCACCTTTTAAAGTATCTATTTATTGTAGAATTTTCTAGAATTTATATGAACTATTTTGCACATATATGCTAGAAAAATTCTGGAGTTTCTACTGTATTTCTAAAAAAGACTATAAAGTTAGTCCTGGGTTGGGTTTATATTAGAAACATCCCTCATAGGCTCAGTTATCTGAACACTTGGCCATAGCTTTCGGTACTGTTTGGGGAGGGTCTGGATGTTGCAATCTTGCTGAAGAAACTCTGTCAATGGGGTAAGTGTTAAGGGTTCACAGCTTCACCCCACTTAAAGATGAAGGTAAGCCCAGCTCTCTCAGAGCTATACCCTCTGGCTGCCTACTACCATTCCTCCTGTCTCCAACACTCCCCTGGAGCCATAGGCTAAAATAAGCCCTTCCTCCTATAAGTTGGTAACAGGGTTTCATCACAGAACAGTGACTCAAACTAGAACAACTCACTTTCAGAAACTGCTTACAACTCAAAGTAGCTAACCTCAATCAGTGCATTAGGTGTCTGATTAGAGACTGCCAAGACTGTAGCCCCACTCTAAAAAGGCACTCCCAGGGGAAATGAACAATGTTTTTAAAATATTCATGATATACTCATTAAAAGATACAGCACAGGCATGTATAAGACCCAGGTTTGACTCTTAGTATGCATATATTTGTACATGTGTACACACACACAAAGACATATCACAAACACTACACCCAGGTACAAAGCACACAGGCACAGGCATATAAGTGTACACACACACATACGCAAAAGCATACAGATACACACACAGTCCACAGTCGTAGGCACAGAGACACACACACAGGTGCCACACACACAGGTATATAGTTACATTCACACTAAGTCTCAGAAACATAGTATCTCATATATACACACACATAGGTTCACAGGAACATGTACAGACACAGTCTCACGCACATAAACATACACATGCACACATACACATTTTATATCACATGTATATGCAGTCACAAGTATTCCAGCATTCATACACAGTCATCAGTATATAGACACATACACACAGTCACACATATGCACACACAGGCACAGATGTATAATGCATACACACCCAGAGAATTAATGTTGTGGGCAAACCCACAATTCAGTTAACATATCACTTCAAGCAATTAAGTTTTCCCTTATGAAGCAATTTTAACTTTCACTTACTTTAAACTGGGTGAGCATGTGAATCTGATCCTGAATCTACATGTTCCTCCTTTCTACTCATAATGCAATGGTTTACATAAACTTACAAATTTGGCAAACAAAGGTTGTCTTTTAATAATTAAACAAATTTGTAAATAATCAAAAATATGTAAAATTAGAACACCAAGGAAAATCCCCAACCCATAACAATCCCATGAGAAGCGACATACTGTAAAAATGCCTTTCAGCAGGGACAACCATCAGCGGCAGCAATGAGTTCAAAACTCTCATGAGAACAAATTTTATTAGTTAGTTAGATACATAAACTGAATTGAGCAAAAATAAAAAAAAACTCCATTCACAGAAGGCACCTGCGCTCAACTGTGAGAGGTATGAAAGTAATGGAGTCCGCACACAGCCGGTTTGGAAAACAGTAAGTCCTTCACATGGCAATGATGTTGGTGGTATTAGGGGTGAGACACATGCCACAAGAGGAGAACAAAAGGTCTAAACTTCAGCAGTGGACATGTGTAGTAAAATAAAATCCTCATTCAAATGGTAACAAATTCTCTATATTTTAAACTTTTAACTTTTAAAGAATTGTTAACATACACAAACAATTCTAAAAAGCAAGCCAAATAAAAATTATCCCAAGCATTTCCATACTTATTAGCTGTAGTGAGGTAAGTTTATAGCGGGCAGGCGCTCTACCTTTGATGTCCCCTCCAGCACAGAAGGCCTTTCCTCCGGCTCCCTTTATGATGATCAGGAACGTGTCAGGGTCCTGTTCCCACTTCTACCCAAACATAAAAGATGACAGTGGCTTTTGAGAGCATAGTAAATACGAGCTCATTTACTATATATTTAATACTTACTATTTATTAAGATACGAAGGCACATAGGTGGCCTTCGTAAAACACATGCAGAAAAATGGGTCCCAGCCATTTCATTTCATTTTCTGAGTACAGTCTGAAATATCTGTCAGAGCTTTGAGATAAGATAAACAAACATATGCACGGGTGTGATGTACAGTCATGAGTCTAGGGAACAAATCAACCCAAAGAATGCTGACATGTTGTGCATCAATCACCTTCCTCTCATAAAGGACAGTAGTCTGTTTACCCAAGTTCTTACAAGGCAAGTTCTTAAAAAGTTTTTTAAGTTTGAGGGTGATGAGACTTTCATGAAGTCAAGTAATAAATTCAGCACAATGAGAGTGTGGGGTGCAGGTCAGTGGCAGAAATAGATCATCATCCTCATTTTCTCCCAGATGAGGAATATGGGATACAGAGATGTGCATGTCCAGCCTATAGAGTTAATGCGCAGAAATCCAAGTTTTTAATGCATTCCTGACTTTCACTACTATACTTTCTAATGTCCCAAGCATCTCACCTTAAAAACCTACCTAAGGATCTAAGGGTGGCTAAGAAATATAAAGAACAAGAGACTGAGATGTGGTTCAGTACAATACTTAATTAGCAGGCACCGGGAGAGGCTGGGAATAAGGGTGACAAGCAGCAAAGTCTAGAAGAAAGCAACAGAAAACAGCTGACTCCCGGACATGGAGGAGCACACTCCAATCCCAGCAAGGAGGAGGCACCGGCAGGAAGATTTTAAGTTTGAGTCCAGCCTGGGCTGCCTCGCTAGACTCTGTCTTAAAAACAGAAAGACAAAGCTGTCTCCAATCCAAAAGTCTGCCATGTAAAGCAGATCAGACGGGTATGTTAGGTCTCAAATCCAAGACAAATGGCTAACTGAGGTACCTATTTAACTTACGAATGAGGACCTGGCTGCCAGGTTCTCCCAGTATCCTTGAGTCCTCTTACAGGGTGTAGCTGGCATACTCTGCCCCTAACCTAAACTGCTCTAGGCTAGGCACTGGACTGTCCTTTCTCCAGTTTCCCTTTCCTATACAATGCAGCCATTTTGGTTACTCTGCTAGTCTACTGGACTCTCCCAATATCCTGCCTCTGGCTCTGCTGCTCCATTTATCTACAGTAAACCTTCTTGTCCACCATAAGGCAATCATGTCCTTCCTTTTGCTTTCTTTTTTTCATTCAGTACATTGATCTCTGTTTAAAAGGTCAGTGAGATGAAAAGTGGTAGAACACAAACAGAAACATGAAACCTAAGAGCTGTGTGAAGGAAGAGGTGTCTCCTGAGACAGTGAGCAGGACAGTGAGACACCAGGAATGTTCTCCTACAGTGGACTTCAGAAGGCTGGGCATGATGCTTTCAGACTATTATGGACCTTTAGCTGTGGGTAGATGTGCCGGATCATATTGAGACTCAGTGCGTTGAGTTGCTTGGGTCTGTTGAGTGTTATGACTCCTGCACAGCCTCTCCTCTCCAGCAGCACTTCTGCGGCCTCTGTGTGCATGGACATCCTCTAAGTGAACAAAGAATGACTTCATTAAATCTCATCATACACCCACTGCAAAATCACATCAAGTGTTATCTAGCAATAACCTGAGGAATGGCTACCTAGATATGCCTAACAAATGTTTCTCAGATTAAACAGATGGAGTCTCCAAGCAAACCAGGCATACCTCCTAAATTTTTAATATTTTATTTCTAAGACTCAACTAATTTACAATATAGCCTCCTCCTAGATGATGAAATACTCTTAAATCTTGTAGTTTGTTACAAATTTCAAATTTTACCTTAGGCGCTGAAAAAATGGAGAGCAGATAATCTTACTATATAATAGCTATTGATAAAATAGCCTCTGGCCTGAGCCTTGACATACGTAGGGGGAGGTGAGAATTCTAGTAGGACAATGGCAAGTACTAGCCACACACTTAAGTATGTGGAAATACTAAGATGGTAACCATGAGTGCAACAAAGGCTGGACAAGAAAATGCACAACTGGAGTACAGACAGACAAGCTGCAAGGCCAATCACAAAGCTTCAGGTTTGCATGCTCTGTATTGGAAAAATGCTGTCTATACACTGGCTCAGGGTCTACAGGATGACTTCGTCACCATTCATGTAACTGCAGAACTGAAAGAGCTGTCCTCAGCCCATAGACTGTCATGTAGAAGCGGATTAGATGCACTAACGTGCATCTGTATGTACACCTGTATGTATGTACACTAATGCCCTAAGAGCTTCAGCATCACTGTTTTAAAGTGGGAGGGTACAAGAAACATGAGTTACGCAAAGCGAGCACTGTACTGTAAGGACATGAGTCTAACTACACAGCAGCTTTGTATGATTCGGACACACATACACAAGTGCCAGGGTCACAAAGTCCTTACCACAAATTGACAACAGAAACCTTTACTAAAGAGGCTTTAGAACTACACGAGAGCTATAGGCGCTCATGGGACTATAATGAGATTAAATGAGCTAACACATATATGAAGTACTAAGCATAGCACCTGTATATAGTGCTAAAGCAAGGGGCTTATTCATACTAAGGTATTCATCAGGCTCCTCAAAAGATATAAAACTGAATAAAAATTATTTTCTTATAAAAAATTTATATAATGTGATAAAGTTTTTAACTTTGCAAGCTACAACAGGCAGAACAGCTGCTAAAGTATCATGTCACTTATACACTATACACTGTATCAGCTTAAAATTTTTACATATTGTGTTCAGGTGCTATGTCTGCATGTATGTCTTTGCACCAAATTCTTACAGTACCTACAGAGGCCATAAGAGGGCATCAGATACACTGGAATGAACTTATATACTGTTGTGACCCATCAGTCCTAGGAAATAAACTCCGGTACTCCACATGAGCAGCCAGTATCTTAACCACTGCTAAGCTATATCTCTAGCCCTCATGCTAAATTTTTACAATTAACATTTGGGAGCTCTATATGGTAAATACTATCTTCATCATATACATAGATATAAAGATATAGATATATCGTGTATGTGTGTGTGATATATCAAAAGACAAGCTAGAAACCAAGAATTTGTTCAAGATTAGGTTGTACAGTCAGTATCTAAAACCGGGATGGTAGGATTTACCCACATTCATTATAGAAGCCTTACAAGACAGAGTGTACAGGAGGTGGCAAGTGGTTGGGAGACTGACAACAGTACCTGCCCACCCAATGCTGTCTGTTTCCCTAGTGGTGACACTCTTAAACTGTACCATAAACTATCAATCCTGACAAAAGAAGCTGCAAACTTACCAGATGTTGCAGAATAACACTGGCTCTTCTGAATGAGCTGAGCCTGAAACAGATGTAGAGGAGCAGGGTAACAGGTTATTATGTTGTGATGTACACACTTTATAAGGCCTTAAAGCCTCCTCTTAAGGTTACTGAAACAAACCTTGAAAAGCAGATTTAAAACTCATTCACTGTTGACAGGCACAGTGATGAAATGATGCATCCATTATAAAGGACTTTGGCAGTTTCTTCCTAACCTAACACCCTCCACACATGTGTTTTGGGAACTTTCTTGAGGATGGAAACAAATGTCAACCCCCTACGTACAGGACATCAAAGATTAACCAAAATAATTCCATTATTTTCACCTGGGGAATCAACACTTGTGCTAGGGTTACTTACAGAGCGTGTATAAAGGGTTACTTACAGAGTGCTTAAGAATGAGTAATCTTAAGCAGCCACACCACCAGAATGTTTTGTCCTAACAAAGACCTTAACTTTCCCATAGATATATAGATGAAGTCCTGCTTCTGTTAGCCTTCCATGATCTATACAATCTGTTATCTTCCAAGACCATAAGGTCATGTGCCATTAGCACAGAATTACAGCCAAAAGGCTGGGGGGGGGGGTACAGGAAGGAGAGGCTGGAATCTCAACTGGGAGTCCACTAAGTCTCTCAAACTCTCTACAGAAGATTGTCAACAGTCAACAAGCCTGGGCTCAGTGGCACTGTGTATGTGTGTGTGTGTGAAGACAATGGTTGTCATTATACTTGAGGATAGCTCTCTACAATACTATATAATCCAATAATCCTACTCTGAGTTTGACTTAAATGATCTGGACGCTTATTTAAAAACAAAAACAAAAAACAAAAAATGGGGCTGGAGGGATGGCTCAGCTGTTAAGAGCACTATCTGTTCTTCCAGAGATACTGAGTTCAATTCCCAGAAACCACATGGTGGCTCACAACAATCTATAATGAGATCTGACACCCTCCTCTATTGTGTCTGATGACAGTTACAGTGTACTCACCTATATAAAATAAACCTTTAAAAAATAAGAAAACTTACAAACTTACAAATGCATTTTATCAGCTTCATGAATAAATCCAAAACACGGGCATAACCAAGGTGTCCTTAAATAAATCCATACAATATAAGCCAAAAAAAGAAATGAGCTACTGACACAAACATCCCACAAAACTTTAGAATGAAAATTAAACAATGTGTACTCCTAGGAACTTAATCTGAAAAGACTAATACTGTGAGATTTCAGCTGTAGAATATTTTTAAAATGGCAGCATTCTGAAACTCACAGAAAGATAGATAGACAGCTGTCATATTTAGGAGGAGAGAGGAGTGAATGGTGGAGATGTGTTCAAATTAATCTGTGTAACATTGTACATGCCATTAGATAGTTACTGAACATTTTGCAAAAATTTTCCATTTAATTTTCTGTAATCTAAATATATTTTACAAATCAAAGTCTATAAATTTTTAATTTACACTTTGGTTATTCATTTTGTGTATGAAGATGTGGAATCTATAATTTTTCTTAATTTGGTAAGGATGCAATACTTCACTCTACTGAAGACCCCAATGTCCCCCGTGCATCTGTAAGCTAGATCTGCTAAAGACAACAGTGTTGAGTGTGTGTGTGTGTGTGTGTGTGTGTGTGTGTACTAGAATCTACTGAATATCTAAGTGTCCCCGTGTGTACACACTGGAATCTACTAAAAATCCAAGTGTCCCCATGTGAGTACACACTAGAATTTGCTAATGACTCAAGTGTTCCCCATGTGGGTACACTATAGGATTTGCTGAAAAGTCCAGCAAATATTCCAAAACTCTGGTCATAACAACCCCAGTTAAATTTTAAATTATGGGTGAGGCACAGGCATGGGGACTTTGTTTAAAGTGTCACAAAATGTCTACTTTAAACTACAAGCAAGTTGTCCAAAATATTCCGGAGTCCTTAATAAGGCCAGTGCCTAAATGCCAGCTCAAAGCTACAGAAGGTGCTGCAAGACTGGAGAAAGTCAAGTAACAATTTAACCACTACCTGAGACACATGAGGGCATGAAATATATGGGCCTAACTTCAAATCGCAGTTTAAGATACAGTTCTGTTAGAATCAAAATAAGATAACCCACACCTACCACACGCAAGTACAAAGCACTAGCAAGGCACTTACCGACACAAAGGGATGACAAGGGAAGAAAAGTTAACTGTAATTAAATCCTCTATTGTCTACAGTGATCACAGTGTTTCCATTTAGTGCCATGCATACTAAACTATTATTTAAAAACTGATCTTGGGGCTTGGGATGTAGCTCAATGATACAACATTTAACTTAATCCCTGTTACAAAAACAAAATATGATATTTGAGAGTTCAAGCTACAAATAATTCCAGACTTATCATCTCTCCCTTTTCTGCTACCTCCAAAGCTGCCCTCCAGGTTCCACACATCTCAGGGAGTTCAGAAGTCGTTGTTCAGTTATTACCAAGCCCATGTAATCCCTGCAGGGGGTGTGAAATTAGTCTCTCTACTGTGGCCTGGACAAGAATCATGTGTACACGGGAACCTGGCTCAAAATGTAGAATATTTCCTCCATCAGAGACCTGCAGAAGCTGAAGGCAGGACATGGAAATCATGGTGATTGAAATACACACTAAGGTGCAAGCATTTAGTTCCAGCACTGGGAAGGCAGAAGCAGGTTCAAAGCCAGCCCAGTCTACAGAGTTACAGAGAAACTATCTCAAACAAACAAAAACAAATCACCACAATCTTAGTAGAAGAAAGATGTCAGAAACTTCTTCACAAATTATCCAATAAAGCAAATACAAGCTTACAAAAATCACACAGCTGTATTAGAAACTTTTCAAGCAACTTAGGTTGATAAGAGATTGCCCCAGCAGCCCTCAGGGTAAATAGGACAAAAGGCAAATAAGCAACTAGGGCTGATGTAAACAGTGGAAACTGCAAACAGAGGACTTCAAACAAGAATAGGAAGGAGAGACACTTAGAAGGGCACTGGCTGCTTTATAGGATGAATACAAATTTGATTTTTAGATTGCAGAAACATTCAATAACAAATGAAGAAAGCGTCCCAGAGGGGTGAGGACTTGAGGACACATCAAGAGGGGACATGCACAGACCACTACAGAGGCACCAGAACCTGTACCTATTTGTTAGAAGTAGATACAAACACTGTAGCTCACAATGAATGCTAAGAAGACCCTATGCCTGGTTTGTGACTATCTTTTATTATCATAGTCAACACTTACCTTAAAACAACATTTTGCTTAAATCAAGAGACTTTGCCTAAGCAGCCATTTAACGGAGTGGGGTGGGGGGTACAAAGATTTTAAAAGCCACCCTGATAGTTGCAGGAACCGTGGGTCTACATTTTACCAACAGCATCAATGCCAGAGCCGAGAAGCTGTCTCTGAAGCAAAGAGCCTTCTCCTTCACCCAGCAGTCCCCTCCTGGTCCCCACTGCTATCATGTAATGACCATCACTAAAGGCTTCTGCTTGGTCTATGTGGGTTTGTGTCTTCACCAGGCCTGAAGGACAGAGGCAGCAAGCATCAAGAGTCAAACAAAGTAGGTAGGCAGAGGGCAGCAGGTATGTTGCTTAACAGCAATCTTTTTACAGAATTAGCTAGCCTCCTCTATCTAAAGCTGGCTTTACACAATCTGTACTTTTTCCTTTAAAACACTTATCAAGGTCAGTAACTAAATGCCACTCTAAGTATTTACTTAAGGATTGGAAGGAATACCACTCTCCCTACAGAATAACCAGTGCCCAGAACAGTGCTTTCCAGTTTACTCATAAAGTAAACTCAGATTCAAATCCTTGAGATCCAGGCTAGTAAACGTTTATTTAATTCCATTACCAGGAAGGAACTTCTGAGAGCTTCTGAGCCAATTAGAGCAGGCACTGAAGTAAAACTCAGTAAGATTTATGTAGCACTCACACACAGAACTTACTCGAGCTGGAAGAAGTAAGCCCATCAAGTTTCTGCAAAATGTACAAGTGCTAAATTGAGCATAATGTATAAGTTTGAGTCTACAAGAAGAGATACGGTTTGATGCTCATGTTTCCTGCTGCATCATTCACAAAAGCAAACAAATGGAAGCAGCCTAGACAACTGTGGCATGTGGGCACAACAGAATCCTATAGCAGGAAAGCCACAGCATATGCAGGGAAACAGGAACTGGAACTTACTCTGTGCCTTAGTTTTTCTACTGCTCATGAAACATCATGACCAGAAGTGCCTTAGGGAACAAAGGGTTTATTTGGCTTACACTTTCCAATCCCTGTTCACCACTGAAGGAAGACAGAGTTGGAACTCAAACTGGACAGGAAGCTGGAGGCAAGAGCTGATGAAAGGGCCATGTAGGAGTGGCTGCTTATGGGGCTTGCTTGTCATGGCTTATTCAGCCTGCTCTCTTATGACACCCAGGACCACCAGTCAAGGGATGTCCCCATCCATAACGAGCCAGGCCCTCCAATGTGAATCACTAAGTAAGAAAATGCCCTACAGGATTTTCTTATGTTAAGCAATGTATCCCAGGCTCAGACAAACACAGCATGTTTGTGGATGCTAGATTGACATGTAGTGTAGGTCATAAAACTAAAACAGGACCATGAGAGCAGAAAAGGGTCTGAAGGGAAGGCTGCAGCGTGGTAGGGAGGAGATGGCTGTAAAAGACTAAAATGCAGAGAAGCAGAAGAGCTAAGGGGTGAAGGAGGAGGGCTGGCCAGCACACTAAGCCAGGGGAGGAGAGTGGGGAGAGAACCAACAACAGAAACTGTACAAACCACTGCCATGATCAAACTCATAACTTAGTCAGCTTATCCAAAAGACAAAAGTGAGTGATAGAGGTCACTGGGAATCTAGTGCACACATCTGAAGTGCAATTGAAGCATTCAGCATAGGACTCAGAATAATCAAGTGTACAGTACATTTGAAAGTTCTCTTTAAAGAGATGATGTTGAGACAGAGAAAACCACCCAACTGCTAAGTTGGCAGGGCAGTGGAAGGAACACAGGACAACACCAGAGGAGCAAAGGGAGGCTAAGTTCAATGGCATTGCCCAATCACATCAACCAAGGCACATCCTTTCCTACAAGAAACAGTCTCTGCTCCTCTTGACCGCATGGCCCTGGTTCCAATCCCTTTTGCTAGGGTAATATCCATCCCCAGGACTGGATCTAGAAAAGGGAGACCTCGGATCAATACTGTCCAATTTGGTTCTGGCAGTTTGCATGTTAAAATGTGGAGTGAAATGGGGACAAGCTGAACCACAGTAATGACAGAATCTTTCATAATGAAACTAGCTTTGTTAATATACGTTCCTCTCCTGCATGGTTCTCAAATAATTTAGAATTTGCCATCATCAAGTAAAAACAATGAATGTGTGAGCACACCTTACTGTTCAACACAAAAGAAAAGAGGGAAGCAAGGCAACTTCAATGTGTAACAAAAATACCCGAGAATCAAATCATTGGATACAATGTTGGTGCTTTCCACTGAAAAGGCACCATTCTTTTTAATGTGTATTTAATTATGTATATGTGTGTGTCCATGTGAGTATAGGTGTCCAATGAGTCCAGAAGAAACTAAAAGATTCCTTGGAGCCGAAGTTAAAGGTATTTATGATATGAGCCACACAGGAAGCAGAATTTTGTCCTCTCAGCCTGTCCTGAGCCATTGTTCTAGTTCCAAGAGTAACTATTAACTTAGAACAAGAAAACATTCTATGCCTTTGCAGGAACCTTCCACAACTGACTGTAAGGCTAAGGAATGTGCAGAGGGAACAAGGGTGCACCTCCACTGCTGAGGTGCTCCTAGACCACACAGATGTCTGACAGTAAACATTCCATCACCCAAAAAGCACTTCAGTAAAGCATTTCAGTGAGGGGCAGTTGAAGTTTTTGTATATGATACTGGGGAAAAGAAATTACACAAGCCAAAGCTCCTAGAATAGGTGCTACCACATTTCCCTCTGCCGAGGTCCGATTGCAGTGAGAGGTACTTTTCAAAAGTTAATATTTGCACTTAATGCTCCCGTCAAGCCACGTTAAAGGGCCACAACATTGTTCTGTGGAGTCCCAATTACCCGCGCTGCTACTACAGTTGGCTGACAAGCTAACCACGTCCCTTACCCAGACACCAGGTACACAACCATCACTTCTGTGTGACTTGAGAAAATACGGTGGCTCGTCCCCACACTGCACCCAGTTCCAAGTTAGAAAATAGTCAAACGGAGGTGGGGGAAAAGTCGTGGGACATCAAGGCCGAATAGAAGTGAGAGGTCGGAAAATAAAGGTGCTGTTGCAAAAAAGGAAAAAATAAAAAAAAGCAAGGTCAGAGGACGCTTGCAGCTGCCGGCAGCGAGCCAGCCAGGGAAGCAGAGGGCTGCCATACAAGGGCGACTAGATCTCCCAGGCCTGCGATGACACTCGCGAGCCTTTTCCCCCCGGAGAGCCGGCTCTTAGTACTGCCTCACTCACCAACTCACCTCGGCAGGAGCCGCCACACGTACTGCTGCCCCATGGCCTAAAAACTCAGAGCTGAAGAAGCAGAGCGTAGCGGCTCTACCGGCTTTTCTCGTCAGACCCGCCCACCGCCGACTAGAACAGAGAGGAGCCGGGGTCACCAACGACAATTCCGCCGGAGGGCCAGAGCGGCCCACTGCCTGCACTTCCGCTGCGCTACGCTCACAGGCGGGGCAAAACAGGAGCGAGCGGAACCGAGTAAGAGCGGTGGGCAGGGCCGGGCCAGACTTGGCCGGGGCGGGGCTAGGATCCGGTTAAGGGTGGGCGGGGCCTGGCTAGGGGCGTAACCAGATGAGGGGAGGAGGGAAGGGAGGAGCCAAAACCAAAGCAGAGAGGTGGGTAACCAAAGCAAAGAAAAAGGGAGAAAACCTAGATCAAAAGGAAGGGAGTTTGCTCCCTAGACTAACTAGGCTGTCATGGGAAACGCCCAATTAGTTATTCATGATCGGCTTTTAAGTTTAACCAGCAGGTATTGATTGATCTGAAGGAGTCTCGGGTAATTTTAATAATTTTTAAATGAAAGGTAAATTTAAATCAGACCCGATGACACACTCCTGTAATTCCAGCACCCAAAAAGCTGAAGCAGGAGAATGGTCACCTGGATTACCGGGCAAGATCCTGTCTAGGAAAAAAATAATTAAATTAATTGTTCTTTAAGACAGAAATAGATGAGATGCATTTGATACCAAGGACAGCTGAGTATCTTTTAGTACTCTACATAGCTGAACTTGCTTTGAAACATTGCTAATTATCTTGGGGAAAGTTACAGATCCCTCAGTCTTCCGCTAACAGACAAAATATCTGATTAAGAGAATGCTCACAAACTAGAAATCGCTGTTTTCAGTGAAAGCATACCTACTCTGGAAAGCAGCTTATTAAATAAAACCCATATTTAACTACCTACTGTGGTTATTTGAAAATGCTTGGCCCAGGGAGGTGTGGCCTTGTAGGAGTAAGTGTAGCCTTGTTGGAGGAAGTGTGTGATGGGGGATGGGGGGTTAAGACCCTTATCCTAGCTCTCTGGAAGCAATCTTCAGCTGTTTATCTTCCAAACAAGATATTGAATTTTCAGCTCCTCCTGCACCAGGCCTGCGGGGATGCTGCCATATTCCCACTTTGATAATAATGGACTGAACCTCTGAACCTGTAAGTCAGCCCCAATTAAATGCTACTCTTCAGCTTCTTCTAGACTCTCGAAGATGTTTAGCTGTAAGCAATTCATGAACAAAAAAGTATTGTCATATTAATAAGAAATGAGGGATTCCGAGAAGAGTTTCAGAGAGTGGGAAATTAAAGTGTGTGTCATCCACTGAAGTATACTCTGACCTTAAAGAAGTTATTCTTAGTTTTTTGCACATTATAAGATACTTGGTCAGAAATTATCTTTCTGCCCTGGATCAAATATAATAATAGCTAGAGAACAGAGGAAGCCAACAGACACCATACGAGTAGAAGACACAAAGAATTCCTGACCTGCAGTTAGTCCTCCAGTAGTAGTACAAGTGGTTACCATTTGGCTTCACGGTTGAAAGGCATCATGTCCTAATAATTCAGGGAAAGAAAGAATCTGTTACAGCATATGTTACTGGAAAGATGAGCTTTTTTATTGTAAGTAGAGCCGAATTATCCTTTTCCTGACTTCATGTGAAAGGGCCTATGTTTCACAGTCTTCATGTGTAGAGGGGCCCTATTTTGATTTAATTCTCTGACATAGAAACTTTTGTTTATTTATTTTATTGTGTGTAGCTATACACATTCAAGTTCACTGGTGTATATGCAGAGGTCAGAGGACAACTTGCAGAAACTGGTTCTTTCCTCCCACCATGTATGTCTCAGTGATGAAATCAGGTTGTCAGGCTTAGAGGCCGTGCCTTTACCCAATGAACTATCTTGATAGCCCCTATTAATTTCCTAGAAAAAAAAAACAAACAAAAAAGGACCATGCATTTTCACTTTGTACATTAAGAAATCAGCCCTACCCTCAGCATCACTACTGATAGTATAGCATTTTCATTATTCCATAAGGACACCATTTCTAACCTAGCTTGCTTTCTATTGCTGTGATAGACCATGACCAAAAGCAACTTGGGGAGGAAAGGGTTTACTTTGGCTTACAGTTTATACATAGTTACTGCCCCGACTTCAAGGGAAGCAGACACCACAGAGGAACTCTGTTTGATGGCACATATGCCCGCCTTGGGCACATAGTGTATAATCTATCTGTGGACCTTTGCAATAGCTTTTATTTTACTCCACATAGCACTTTCCAAGATTCATTCACTTCCTTTCTGAGTGAACAATACTTTGACTATAGTGGGATTGTATGGGAGAGGGAGGAGGACAAGAAAAATGTGATGGTTTGACTTGGTTTGGCCCCCATAGACTCTTGTATTTGAATGCTTGGCCCAAAGGGAGTGGGACTACTAGATGTGGCCTTACTGGAGTAGGTGTGGCCTTGTTCAAGGAAGTGGATCAATGTGTAAGGTGGGCTCTGCCAGTGTGGAATTCATTCTCCTCCTGGTTGTCTGTAGAAAACAACAGTCCACTTCTGCTGCCTTCAGATGAAGATGTAGAACTCTTGGCTCCTCCTGCACCATGTCTGCCTGCATGCTGCATGTTTCCTGCCATGATGATAATGGACAGACTGAACCTCTGAAACTGTAAGCCAGCCCCAATTAAATGTTTGCCTTTCTAAGTGTTACCTTGATCATGGTGTCTTGTCACAGCAATAAAACCCTAACTAAGTGGGGCTGGAGAGATGACTCAGTGGTTAAGAACACTGACTGTTAGCACTCACATACATAAAATAAGTAAACAAATCTTTTTTTTAAAATCCTAACTAGCAGCAGGAATGGAAGACTTGCTTAGAAATTGCTACGTAGCTTAGGATAACCTTGAACTGTTCTTCATATTTTACTTTCTAAGTGTTAAAGAATACAGTTGTGTACCACTATGCCTTGGTTAAGTGACATTGGGGATTCAACCAAGGACCTCATGAATGGCAGGCAGGAACTCTACCAATTGACCTCATCCCAAGCACCAGATATAAAGCTATTTTGTTTTGTATTATTTTTAATTCTTCATGAAATGATGAGGATTTTGCTGTCTCCACTTTGGGCTACAATGAATACTGATGCTGTAAACTTTCATGTAATATTTTACATGGTCTGTGTTGGTTTATCTTGGGCATACCTGTGAGGTTGGGCCATGGGGTAATTATTAATTGCTTGAGATAGTGGCTGGAAGCTGAAATGAAAAATGATCCGGTTGTTCCATATCTTCATCAAAATCTTGTGTTACTCTTAATTTTGGTCATGCTGGGGTGTGCATTGTTATCTCATTGTGGCTTGAATCTTTATTTTTATGGCTGAACACTTTTTCCTTCATTGTCTTGTTACCATTTTAAGTATCTACTTAATTTTCTTGTCCATATTTATGTTGGATCATCTTTTGTTATCCATTTATATTATAATTATCTTTTGTTGTTCCAAGTCACCCCATATTAATCTGCTTAAAGCAGTAACTTTATGTCTTTTAGAGTCTGTAGCTCAGGAACCAGAGAGATTAACTGGGTGATCCTGGATCAAGGTTTTATAAGGTTGCAGAGTGCTGGCTAGGATTGAAATCTCCCAAATGCCCATCTTGGACAGGAAGAATAACTTCTAAACTCTTGGGTTATTGGCAAGCTTCAACTCCTCATTGGGCCTTTCCAGGGGGCTGCTCTTATGGAGAAACTGCCTCCTACCAGAGCAAGGGATCCTACAGAGACAAACCCCAACTCCAAAGTGAGGTATTCTTATAACGTTATCTTAGAAGTGATTTACCACTGTGTATTCTATTGGGCACACAAGGCAACCTGAGACCACATAGAAGGACTTGTTAGGAGGCAGAAAGCCTTAAGGGTTGTTTGGGAACTGGTTATTATTACACTTGCTTCTTTTTCTCTTCTCTGGTTGCTAATCAGTTGTTACAGTGATTTCAATGAAATTAACTGATTTCCTCAAAAGACCTCTCACATTTTCTTGCTCAACACCCATTTAATACTGTGCTAATCACCTCCTATAATCCATCCCAAAGTCCAATACTGTGCTGATCACCTCCTATAATCCATCCCAAAGTCCAATACTGTGCTAATCACCTCCTATAATCCATCCCAAAGTCCAATACTGTGCTAATCACCTCCTATAATCCATCCCAAAGTCCAATACTGTGCTAATCACCTCCTATAATCCATCGCAAAGTCCAATACTGTGCTAATCACCCCCTATAATCCATCCCAAAGTCCAATACTGTGCTAATCACCCCCTATAATCCATCCCAAAGTCCAATACTGTGCTAATCACCTCCTATAATCCATCCCAAAGTCCAGTACTGTGCTAATCACCTCCTATAATCCATCCCAAAGTCCAGTACTGTGCTAATCACCTCCTATAATCCATCGCAAAGTCCAGTACTGTGCTAATCACCTCCTATAATCTATCCCAAAGTCCAATACTGTGCTAATCACCTCCTATAATCCATCCCAAAGTCCAATACTGTGCTAATCACCTCCTATAATCCATCCCAAAGTCCAATACTGTGCTAATCACCTCCTATAATCCATCGCAAAGTCCAATACTGTGCTAATCACCTCCTATAATCCATCGCAAAGTCCAATACTGTGCTAATCACCTCCTATAATCCATCCCAAAGTCCACATCTGCTCCAGGCACGGCTCAATATGCATTTCACATGCAGAAGCAATCTTAAGATACCCTATTTTATTTATTCTTAGCTACTACATAATCTCACAATTATGTGTAGGTGTATTGCTAAGACTAGACAAATGGAGAAATTGAGATAATCTAACTGAAATGAAGCTAAACTAACTGAGGAAACGAAAGTCTTAAATTTTTATAATTCAAACTGAAAGCAGTATAAAAATTATATTTAGTACATGGTAAACTAACAATATTTTAGCTATGTTGAGGAAAGGAAACTGTCATGAGAATTAACTTTACATACCTCTTCTTTCTTCGGAGACATTTTTAATTTAATACGTGACTTAATTTTATCTGTATTAGTCAACAGTGGCCTATCACATTCAATTCCTGCTCAATCGGGGCCATAAGAATCCAGGCTCCAACTTATAGTTATCTGCCCTTGTTTTCCATTTACTCTCCTTATTCTTGACACATGTATCTCTCCCGGAGGTCCCTGTTCACATAATGTTGATTTCCTTAGCTCACGTGGTGCCTTATATCACAGAAGCTGTTCTATTTTTATCCTTCCTAAAGGACATCCTGGCATTCAGACATGAGCTTCCAAAATTGTCTTTACCCTAGCCTGCACTGAGCTTCCATTTTCTGAATTTTAAGTATACTTCTAATAAGTAGAGCTTGATGCTGCTTCTTGACTGTTGGATGCTAATCCTGTGTATGTACATGAATGTGTCTGTTCGTCCGTGTGCAAGTCTGTGTGCACTGATGAATACAATTGCATGTGGAGGCCACAGGTGACCTGAGCACCATTCCTCAGCAGCTGTCCATCTGTTCTTTAGATGAGTTGTAAACATAAATGTCGATTTTACCTGAAGAAGGGATGAATGAGCTGTATCTAAGAACTCACAGCTTGAGCTGAGCCCAAACTGTTTCTCAGTTCTAACCTAACCCTTGGCCTAGGCCTAGAATCTTCCAGCATCTGTCTGCTAACCTAGGCCTAGAATGTTTCATCCTCTAGGACTTGTTGCCGTAAACATTAAAATGGTTTTGTTGTTATTGGCACCACGGTCTCACTCTACAAACACCACTCTAGTGAGGAGCCCAGCACACACTGTGCAGTTCCCACACTGCCCTCTCCCAGCTGTCTCTCTTTTAGTCTGGAACTTGGCTACCAGTTCCTGCTCAAAGCTGCAGGCCATCACGCTGAAACCATTCACCCCAGGTGCACCTCTACCAGCCCAGAACTCAGCTCATATTCTCCACAGCCTGATAAAAACAAAACTCCACAACCATTAACTTATCAAACCGGTTTATATGTTAAACTCTCAATCCACAAACCCTCTACACAATAAGCTTACAACCAATGGATGAAGATATAAACTTCCCTTCTATATGAGATAAAATGACTCACAGAAACCCTTAGAAATAAAAATAACAACCTGATCAAGCTAGAGATACACCAAGAGAAACATACACTTCTGCCTCCGTCTTCTTCCTCCCAAATCTCCACCTCCTTCAATCTCTTCTGCTCCTCCAGATTCTTTCCTAGCCTACCTCTCCACTATCCTATCACGAATCTTCTTTACATAAACCTACAGGGATTTACTGCTGAATAAACTCTCCCTTTCTAGTCATTTCTAAATTGGGCTGGCTGGTTCAACTCAGCTGTTTGGCTCAAACTCCTCTCCAAGTAACTGATTCAATCTTGCTTCTTTCAGTCTCTCACTGAATTGCTCTGCTTGGCCTTACACTAAGTGGTAATGTGTTCTAATCTTCTGGTTTCCTCTTATACTCTGGTGTCAGCTACCTCCACTGCCCCGCCCTGAACTGCCCGAACTCACTGCACACACTGCGTGGACTCCTAAATGACTCTCTCCCAGTGCTGCTCTTGAATAGTTTCTCTTTCCTTTGTTGTTCTCAGGAGAGTTGGGTGTTTCCTATCTCTGACTCACTAAGTCAAATCTTTCTCTGATTTGTCACTTTATCTGACCCTCAATTAAATGTCACTTTCCAACATGCCTGCTTGTTCTGCAAACTAATTTTACCTTAAAGGAATATACTAAGGTCATATTTGTATTTCAACCAGAGGGTTTAAAGGTGTGTGGCATGTTTGCATTCCAGCTGGATTACACAGACTGATGTAAAAAACAAAGTTTTTAGGGGCTCTGAGACTTTTCCAAAACACCCCATTCTTAGAATGTGAGACCCTAAAGACACAGAAATGGTTAAAGTCAGACTCAGAGACTTTTCCAGTCATCCTAAGGCTGTGAGATCCCACCTGTGCCTGACAAATAAAAACAGTGGCCCAGAGTAATTCTCAGAAAAAAAAAAAAAAAACCCACATAATATACTGAAAGCCCTAGAAAGGGTCCCAATGCATGTCATAGTTAGCTCATGCTCTAATCACCCAATTCTGAGAAACAAAACAAGGACAAAACCCCTCAAAAGTTTTAAAATATATAAACAAGTTTCTGAAAATGTAAAAACAAATTTTTAGTGTACAGGTCAAGCTATACTGACCAAGCCAAGTTAAGACAAAACAAAAATGACTGCTTTAGGAACAGCTCCCCTATACTGATTTCCAAGGAAAACTGCGAATTGTCAACAACCTTACTGCCAAAGTTTCTCCCTCCTTTCCTCCCCACTTCCTCTCCTCTTCCTGAAAATTATACTGCTGACTAATGGTAAAATAGTAGTTCACCCCCCCCACACACACACAATATATATATGATGTATGCTTTTGAGTTCGGGGTTGACTCTCGCTGCAAGGATGAGCAACTACATGTACATGGAATAAAAACCTCTTCTTATTACAGTGGTCTATCATCTAATTGTGTTCTGTGGTTTATGCTCCTGAGCTAAGACTCCTCGGGGTCTTACAACAAGACCTAGGTCTTTGGGGTGTGATCCCTTGCCAGAGCAGCCATACTGCTGGATTAAAATTTCTCTACAATGAGTCTCACTTGGACCTGGAACTCACTGGGCAAGGCTGGAGAGACTACCAGACTCAAGATCTATCTGTCCCTGACTCTCGTGATCTGGGATTATAAGCCTGGTACTGTGCCAGTCTTTCTACGTGGGTATCCTAGATCATACCCAGGTCCTCAGGCTTTGCATGGCAAACATTTTCCAACTGGGCTCTCTCTCTCAAGAGCCACTGATTTTCTTCCTCAGACTACATATTGTAAGTGTCATTTAGCTGATCATGCAAGAGATTTGTGTATGAATAACGCTTACATTTTGATTGGGGTAATGGAACTGTTGGACTTTTTATAACTTGCTAGCTTCTCAATAGTCACATGGAAATCTTTCATTAATTATGAAAGCTTTAGGCCTTAGTTTACTTGTTCCTAACTAGCTCTCGTTAATTCACCTATATTAACCCATTTATATTAGTCTATGATCTGCCACATGGCTTATTACCTTTCCTTTGTTTCATAAGCTCAAACTCCCCTGAACCTCAATAGCAAAACTCCCACCTCACACTCTCTTGCAGAGTTCCAATCTCTCAGCCCAGAAGTCCCACCTATTGTCTCCTGCTTTGCTATAGGCCACTCAGTTCCTTATTAAACCAATCAGAAGGTTTGGAGGGAGTGTTTACAAAACACCAAGATGGGTGATGTTTACAACTCTGAAGTCCAGCCTGCACTCATATGTCTGCCACAGAAATCAGTATTTGAACAGTACAAAGACAGTCTTTACCCCATGCACAGAAAGATACCCAATAGGGTACACCTGGTTGTATAGAAAAAAAATAAGAGTGTAAAATTTGTCAAGCTGCCAGGTAATCCTTCAGTTAAGTCCCTATAGCATGTGAAACAATCCAGAAACCAGCATCAGGGTTGAATTGTTATGGTGTAGATATCAAGAGGCAACACTGAGATGCTGCATGGGGAAAATAAAGTATTTTAACAACCAGGCCATATTTAACACTCTTATCAGGAATAGAAAAGTGGCCCAGACTAGAAGCAGAAAGGCCTTTTTTGATAAGTTAGCAAGTGATTTAAAAAAGCAAAACCTTGAAGTGCTTTTTGTTTTGTTTTGTTTTGTTTTGTTTTGTTTTTTACTATCCTGGGACAGATATATGTTATGGATAGACAGTTAACATACCATGAAGTATTTTATGGCCAGTCAATTTTTGAAACAATGGAAACAATTTACAATATGTAATTCTCAAAATTATTGAGGAAGAATCAAAAAAAATCAAAAACAAACAAATACACACAAAAAAAAAAATCAAGGTGACTTCTAGCCAAGGACTAAAAAGAAAAACGATCAGCTGTTTCACAGCATACATCCTACAGTGATGTAATTTATCCAGTGAGTGAGGCAGTCTTGGTGTACCCTTATGTGCAGCCCAACTGTAGGAGTTCACAAACACTCCTACCCCTTTACAAATAGCAATAGAGAAACAAGGTTGTTGGTTTTTCTTTTCTTTTTTTTAAACAAAGACATTTTTTCACAGAAGGGATGTGCATACCTGATCTTTTCTATCCACAAGACTGGGAATGGTTATGCAAATAACCTGGTAATCTTTGCTACTCTGTAGGGCCAAGCTTCACCCTAATTCCCTTATCTTGAGCATTGCTTTTCCCTCTAGCGAACCCATTCACATGGAAGAGGTCATAGGTACTTTGCAAAAGATGCATACTTGGCCATACCATCCATTTTATTGTGATAATTGTTAAGAAGAACTTTATTCCAAAGTTAATAATGTGCTTAACTATGTCCAAAAAGGGGAAAAAAAAAAAAAAAAACTGAGGGTCAGATTATAGAAGTTTGCCCAGTGCAGCTAACTAAGTCATAGTGAGCCAGCTTTCTTTCCCACAGTTCTCTTCTCACTGGCTGTAAGGACCTGGTACACAGTGCACAGTTGATAGTGAGGGACCCTAACGGCGATTACAGTCTCACACCCTCCTCATAGCTTCCTCCTCCCACTAAGGGTCTTACAGCTCCCCTCTCCCACTAAGGGCTTTTTCCGGCCCTGCACCCTCCAAAGAATGCTTCAACCTTATCTGGGTAGCCCCTGGAACGTAGTAAAAGAGCCTTGATATATGACCCAGGCAGGCACCATTAACAGCACTTCCTGGGGAGAAGTGTCTTATCTGGGCAGCCCTGGAATGTAGGGCATAGGTCATTAGATACAACCCATGTTGGCAGCAGCCAATAGACTTAAAAGTCAACTAAACCCACCAATGCTTTCATGCCTGGTCACCATCACTGTAGCCCACCTGTTACTAAGTGTATAAAAACTATACTGACGGAGGGCTCAGGGTTGCCTCTTCTCTGGATGTAGGTCACCCCAGTGCACTAGACTAATAAACTGAAAGGCCAGGATAAATCCTGACCCCTAACAGGTAAAATAGAAGACCCCTAGCAGGTAGAGTAGAGCCAGAATGTAGGATAGCCAGTTCCGTGACTGTTTCAGGAACTGACTGACCATAAAAACATAAAAGTTAAAATAACACCTTATAAACAATCTTGAGAAACCGAGTGTTTCCCCTGCGATTCTTCACTGGTATTTTTGGCATTTTCCAATGATGTACTCCCTCCCCCCTTGGGTTGTGTTTTTTTTTTTCCTTTAAAAACCCCTTCTCCCAACCACTTGGGATCAGACTCCTCTACCCCTATGTGGGATATGAGTCTCTACCCCAGTGCACTGGTTCATCAATAAACCTCATGTAATTGCAGCAAGGACGGTCTCTCGTGAGTTATTAGGGGGTTGTGTCATCCCGAGACTTGAGTGAGGTTCTCCCCTCTGCAGAAGTCTTTCAAAACCTCTTCCTTTTGCACTGATCTCCGATATCTCATCTCATTCATGGGACCCTGAAATAGATAATACTTCATTTGGGTCTTAAAATAGTCAACCTATATGAAGTTCAACATGCACTCAACAGGTATGTTTAGAAAACAGGCCTTGACTCATTGGCTACAGCTCAATGCTGAGCTATGTATACATCTGCAAAAGATAACATATACCCACCTCTCATGTCACAAGACTCAACAGCACTTCTCCTAATGGCACCACCATTTTCTTATCCCCCATGTGCAGGGAAGCAGCCAGATGGAGCATTAGACTGAGGGACGGAATCTAGCTCATTCTCCTTGTTTTGTACCTACAGTAAAATGAGCCCCTGAATTGCTAATATATGGAAATGCTTTTTCTGTTTTTTAATTGAAAACATTTTTACAATATAGTATGATTATGACCTCTTCTCCCCTAATCCACCCATCTTCTCTACCTCCCCACCCACCTAAGTCCATGCCCGCCCCCCCCCCTCTCTCTCTAGAAAACAGGCAGACAAACAAATCAGAATAAAGAAAGAAAAGGCAAAACAAACACATACACAGAAAAACAAAACCCTAATACATAAACAAAAGACTAGTAAGACAACAATTGCCCAAACAGCAATATGAAACATTGAGTTTGTGTTGGACATCTGTGGCTGAGGATGAGGCCTACCCTTAAGTGTAGTTTATATATTTAGTGAGACTCCATTGAACAAAACTGTTTTCATTTGCAAGCAGATGTAGCTAGAAAATAGCTTCTTGGTTAGGGATGAGACCTCATGTTAATTTTTCTTCCTCTCAGCACTGGGACCCCATGTTCTTTGAACCAGTGCAGGCCCTATGCATACCTCTGTCTCTCTTCCTCTGAGTCTCCCATTGTTCCCTCTCTGTCTCCTTGTGTCCCTGCCTCTCTGCCTCTATCTCTCCCTTTTGCTCTCCCCTCCCCAAGAAAACCTCATACACTAGATCTGTTGCAGGCACACCTTTGCCCTGGCCCACCAAATATACCCACCCTTGCCATATATATCCTTTCAGTAGTTTGATAAAGGCCTCCTATTTGGATTGAATTATCCAAAGTCTTGCATTTTTTACATGTTGTCCAGTTGTGGGTCTCTTGTTAGTTCCCATCTACTTCAAGAGGAAGTTTCTCTGATGATGGCTGAGTCAGGCACTGATCTATGGGTATAGTAAGCTGCCATTAGGACTCATTTTTGTGTTCCTTTAGCAGAACAATAGTATTTGGTTTTCCCCTGAGCCAGTGGTCTGTCTAATCTCACGTTCTTTGCCATCCAGTGTCAGACATAGATTGCACTGTAAAAATAACTTTTATTCTCCAGAGTTAATTGTTGTCTGTAGGCTTACTGCCTCAGCCTTTCTTCCTATACTCGCTCCCTTTCCCCTCTTTCCTACTCATCTCCCATTTAACCCACCCTCCTCCTATCTCTCCATAACTATATATTCTATTTCCCCTTCCTTGGGAAACTACCAAGGCCTGAGAAACCACCTTAGAGGTATTTAAATGGAAATATGACATAATCAGACTTGAATCCAAAAATTCAATCTGAAGCATAGCCAGTATAGCAGAGGAAATGCACCTGACTTCCCAAACTCTTCCCTGTATCTTTTTGGTACCTTCCTTCCAACTTGACTTATAAGAGAGTTTTTACTTCATTGACTGTCTACTGTCAACTATACTTCATAACCACAAAAGCATTTTAACATTGTTATGCTTGATGTGTTGCAGCTCTTGTTCTGTTCACTAGCTGATCAATTTGTTTCTCATTTTCTAAACTCACTAAGGCATTCTGATCAGTCTTGTTCTGATCATTTTTTTTCAGATTTAGTTTTTATGTGCATGAGGGTTTGCCTCATGTATGTATGTGTACCACATGAGGGTTTGCCTCGTGTATGTATGTGTACCACATGAGGGTTTGCCTCATGTATGTATGTGTACCACATGAGGGTTTGCCTGCATGTATGTACGTGTACCACATGGCTGCCTAGTGCCTGTAGAGGACATCAGATCACCTAGAAGTGAAATTACAGATGTGTGGGCTGTTCTGTGGGTGTTGGGGACTGAATGGGCATCCTCTGATAGAGCAGCAAGTCTGCTTAACTACAGAGCCCCTTCTTGAACTATGAATGGCTGCTTGAACATTCCATGAGGTCTAACCATCTGTTTGGCTACTGCTGTTGTTCATAGGCTCCAAAATTATGGGCTCTGTCAGACAAGGAGGACTTATTTTCCAGGTCATCGACCAATCCCCATGCTCACAGAACTGCTTTAGTAACAGCCAACACTAAGGGAGCATTAATAAAATAGGGGAAATTTTAAAATGGTTTCTGTTAAATAAAAGAAATGCGTCCATGCCCAGAAACATTCAAGACAAATGCAGACCCAGAATATCAATAGTGAACAGGTGTGGAAATGAGTGGCCCAATTCTTATGCATAGTTATGAGCTTTATTGTTATACTTAAGAATGTGTAGATAGGTAGAGGATGAGCAACTGGTGGGTGGGAGACCTGGGCTGCCGGGGAGCAGAGAGATCTCTGCGGAGGGCACACGGAAAGTGCACACCCTGCCTTGCCCTGCCCTGCCGTGCCCGATCCAGCAACCAGAAACATAACGTTGGAACTTCTGTTCACACCCGACGACTCTGAGGCATAAAACAGGGCTCGGCCCATCTGACACCTGGACCAGTGGAGAACCAGGGACACAGACCAGATACAAGGGAAAGGCAAGAACATATCACCGACAACAAAATGGCAAGAGGAAAGAGAAAGAGTATATCCCAAGGAAATCAAGACAATCTAGCAACACCAGAACCCAGCTCTCCCATAACAGCAAACATTGGAATTCCAAACACTCCAGAAAAAGAAGACACAGACCTGAAATCATACCTCAAGATGCTGATAGAGATACTTAAACAAGAAAGGGAGGAAAAGCAAAAAGATTCAGAAGCTTTTAAAGAAGAAACAAGAAAAACACTCAAAGAACTCAAAGAACTAGAGGAAAACAGAACCAAAGAAATAAAGGAATGGAAGAGGGAAATTAAAACAGAAATTGACACAATAAAGAAAACGCTAAAAGAGATAACCCTAGAGTCAGAACACCAAATAAAGAAATCAGGAATCACAGAAGCAAGCATTTCCAATAGGTTACAAGAGATCGAAGAGAGAATCTCGGGGGCAGAAGACAACATTGCAAACATAGACAAAACAGCCAGAGAAGATGCAAAAAACAAAAAGCTCCTAACCCAAAAAGTCCAGGAAATCCAAGACACAATGAGAAGACCGAACCTAAGGATAATAGGAATAGAAGAGGGAGAAGAGTATCAACTAAGAGGCACAGTAAATATCTTCAACAAAATCATAGAAGAAAACTTCCCTACCCTCAAGAATGAGATGACCACGAGCATAAAAGAAGCCTTCAGAACTCCAAATAGGTTGGACCAGAAAAGAAATACCTCCCGACACATAAAAGTAAAAACATCAAGTGCCCAATGCAAAGAAAGAATACTAAAAGCAGTAAGGGAAAAAGGTCAGGTAACATATAAAGGCAGACCAATCAGACTCACACCCGATTTCTCAACAGAGACTATGAAAGCTAGAAGAGCCTGGACAGACATCATGCACTCCTTAAGAGAGCACAAGTGCCAGCCCAAGCTGCTATACCCAGCAAAACTATCAATCACCATCGATGGAGAGATGAAGAAATAGAGGTTAAAAAAAGATAGAGAAAATGATTAACTATCCTTCACAGACTTTGGAAGAGTAGGGAAAAACCAAAATAAAAATAAAAATTAGTAAAACAGGGAAAATAATGATGACAAAGAAACTATGTGAGGTGAGTTTAAAAAAATATGACTAGAGTCAACCAAGTGCTCTTTCTGATTGTCCAATATTTTTCTCCACTCACAGGAGTTAAAGGAAACACTAGGTTTATCACACAAAGCAAACATTTCACTACAAGTACATTCTTAGTCAGAGTTTCTATTCCTGCACAAACATCATGACCAAGAATCAAGTTGGGGAGGAAAGGGTTTATTCAGCTTACACTTCCACATTGCTGTTTATCACCAAAGGAAGCAAGTCAGGAGGAATGTTGCCATCTATGGCACAGCATCCCTGAAGGGAACGGTGGGAACAGATAAAGAAACTGTGTGGCCAGCCAGTCTGAGCTACCCCATCTCAAAGAACTGTTATATAAAACTGGAAGGCAACCATGAAAATGTCTATAGCATGTGAAGATGTGTTGCTGTGTTTACTGGATTGCTGGTTGAATTTTACAAAATAAATGAGTGTTCCTTCTTGCTACTGTAAGTTCCATGAGTGCAGAAGCACCACAGGCTCCTTGACTAGTTACATGTATGAAAATAAAGCCAGAACATCATATAATGAATTCATATGTTGAATGAACAGAGAAAGGATTGTGTGAAAAGAGGAAGAGAGAAAACAGAGGTGACAAAATCATACAAATTTGGACCCCGCTGTGCTGTAGCACACAATTCCTCAATAAAAAGAAGTGTTGTTTTACAAACACTTGTGGAAAAGTTGGGAACAATGTCAAGAGTATTACATTCCCAAACACTGACCTCACCGTAGAAATTCAAATTCTTACCCACAACGCATGTAAATCATCACCGCACATGTAAAATGTCTATGACCTGTGCCAACGATGAATAAAAGTCTATGTTGTGTACTGACTAAAGTGTCTCTTAATAGACACGAGTCTATCATAAAGGAACCGACTCGATTCAGATGATGAAGCCGAGGAGATTATGCTAAAGAGACTAAGATGTTAAGGTTTAGTTTGGTTAGGCTGGGGGAGGAAGTAGTAAGGACATGGACCAACAGACACTCAGTAAGAACATTAATTGAGCTAGGCTGCAGGAAATATGGCTGGACTCATATCACCAGTTCCCAGAGGAAGCTAAAGTAGTTGAAGGGAGAGATACTCCTTTAGAGCCCGTACAAGTCTGAAGCCACAGTCAGAACCCTGTCAGAAGCTTGAAATGACTTTGAAAAAAAAGTACCCCAACCTTTAATGTCCTGTTTGCTCACCCACAGTTGTTACACAAGAGAAAGGCATATTAATGATTTGTCTTTTGAGGCAGAATTGAGCAAGAAGAGAATAAGTGTCAAATTTATGACAGTAAAACTATGGAACCAATGTCCAATGATAGAAGGTTCAAATAATTATGCTGTTAATTGTTCTCAGAAAGAAAAAACGCTATGGAATCAGGAAGCTCAAAAGAGAAAGTGACCAACTCCATCTGGAGAACAGGATATTCTTTTGTTGCCCTACAAGTGAATTTCCCCTCTCTCAATTTTCCTCTTGGTTATTATAAATAGTCCAGGGTGAGGTTTATGTCTATAATCCTAGCAAATACAAGGCACAAGAGGCCAGTCTGAGCTATACAATGAGTCTGTCTCAAAACAAATTGTCACATTCCTACTAGAAGAGTCGAATACGCAGCGAAAAGACAGTGTATAGTCTCATCCTTTGAGCACCCCTACCCACCCTAATCATTTTAACCTTTCTATACCTCCAGATCTTCTTCCACGTGTGTATGTATGTGTATGTATATATATATATATATACACATATATATATATGTATATATATGAATTTTTTGATGTTTTCAGTGTTACATATAAATGTATAAACAGTATCTATATGGTCAAAAATACAATATAAAGACATTTTTATATATACACAAAACACATACATAAAACATAGTATAAATGTTATATTTTGGAGAATATCATGGATACTCTTGTAAATTGTATTTTTCAGTAAATAACTCATAAATGCTATTTTGCAAGAGATACCATTACTTAACATTTAACAATTTAAAAGCTGTTTAAAACTTTGTTTCTGTCTGTTTCTTTGTATCCAGTTGTGATGACTAATCATGTCAACTTGACTTCATTTGAAATCAACTAAAATCCAAACTGCTGGGCACTCTGTGAGGCATTTCCATAACTAGATCATTTGAAGCAAGAGTCCCCACCCCCACCTGGGCCACACCTTCTGGAGGCAGCCCACATAAAAGGGCATACAAGAAGGAAACATAGCCTTTTACCTGCCTGTCCTTACTCTGACCAACAAGCTCACCTTACCTGATGCTGCAGGAATTAAATCCAACACCACCAGGGTTCCAACAGACACAAGACCAGCAGCTCTCCAGTAATCCCCTAGCACCCCAGTGCCAGACTGGGAGTGCTGAGACTTCCAGCTGTGTGAACCACACAACTGTAGCATTGCTGGCCTTTTTGTGAGACAGCGTCTGGTAGACCTTCCCTGACCGCATCCTGTAAGCTCGTCTAATACAACCCACATGATTCATTGTATCAGTTCTGTTCTTTTGAGAACCCCAACTGATACAGTGCGTATAACTACTGTGGGCTCCTTTTCTCACACTGGTGTTTTGTCTTAGCAAGCACATGGGATAGGCTTGCTCACACTGTCTTCCTGGCCCTTCGTCAATTTCAGGCCACTGACCTGTTTTATACTGCTTGTAAGCCATTTTTACAGTTCTAGGTTGGTTTATGTTTTTGTTTTTGATTTTTTTACAGCACACATAGGAAAGACAAATAGAGACAAAAGTGGTCTTTAAGATGTAAAGTATCATCCAGCCTCTCAAAAAAAAAAAAAAAAAAAAGTTTGTTAACCCCTGGCTTGGAGCATTTCTCTATTATAAATCCCCAGAAGTGTAATTTTTGGTCAATGGGTGTGAATATTTGTGAGCCTTTTAATCACATTATAACAAACTCTCCTCAGAATCCTTGGGCCAATTCATACTCTTCTCAGTAATACATAAACTTTGTCCGTTGCTACGATCTGTCCCCCATAAGTAGCTGACCCAAACCACACCTAAATATTATTTTCTCTCAGCCAACTTGATAGTGAATCACTCAAGGTTTCACTTTCCTTAACAGTGTCTGGTCATTAGTAGTTTTTACGTTTATGATTTAACTAACTTGCATTTGCCATTTGGTGTCAGAACATTTTCATAAGGCATCTAAATGAGAATGTTACTTGCTAACCTTTTAGAAATTACAAATTTTAAATATTTTTTCTTTATTTTACTCTGTGTGGCTTTCAGATAAAATAAGTTTAAAAGTCCACTGGTCAAATCGCTACTTAGTAATTTTTTTTTCTCCACATTTCCTTTTTGAGGCAGTGGTTCTCAACCTTCCTAATGTCAAAACTGTTTAAAATGATTCCTAATGTTAGGTTTGCTCCCCTTTCCCCCATCCCTGTAGACTCTTTGAATACTAAGCCCATCAGGAGTGGCACTATTAGAAGGTGTGGCCTTTTGGGAGGAAATATATCACAGTGAGAGTTGGTTGCATTAATGGAGGTCTCAAAAAAGCCTAACATAGGCTCTGCCTGTGGTTTATTCTTATGAAGAGCATTTTCAAGCAAGGTGAAAAGGGAAAAATACAAAATGTAAGATTCAAGTATTAAATAGACACTGGGAAGTAAAGTAGAGCTGAATCCTGTGTTCAAGGAGATAAACAGATTAAGAGAGTGGTGATTTGGGGCCAAGATCTCACCCAGCTAAGATTGTTTATTTGTTTGCAGTTTAACAAGGGATAGATATCTCATGTTAGGAGTTATTATAACATGGTTAATGTTTGTATGTGGAGTTTTAGTCTGGAATGAACTACAATCCAAAAATGGAGGGCACACCTGTGACTCAGATCTTGAGGCTAAAAGACACGTTTTTGATTCAGATCTTGAAGCACAGTGGCCGTAAAATGATTAGGTCCAGTCATGGTGTTACAAACCTTTAATCTCAGCACTCTGAAGACAGGCATGCAGATTTTTGATTTCAAGGTAAGTTTACAGAGCAAGTGTTAGGACATCCAACCGTAGGCAGTAAAGGATGTAATAGATTGGGGGGGGGGGAGATATGTTCCAGCCCCAGAAAGCAGCAGAACCAGAGCTTTGGTCACATGGCTCTAGGATTACAATGAAGAAGAGGTTACTGGGCCAATTGATGCTGGTCAGCTGGAGGTAAATTAGCAGTGATTAAGAAGAGACCAGCATCGCTAGTTTTCTGAGAGCACAAAGAAGCTGTGCTCCAGATATAGCCAAGGTTATACATTGTGGTACAGCTGAAGTTGGTAATGTGTAAGAAGCACCCAAGTGGTACTACTTTTGAAGGCAAGAAGCAGTCAGAGCTAGCAGCTCAGGCTTGGCACTGTGAGAAGCTAGGTAAGGACATTAGTGAAGTTTAGCCTCAGTTGCTAAGGGACTGAAGGGGCTATGCAAAGAAGCTGACACTAAGCACCATGAAGAATGCCAATGAGATGCTGTTGGTGAAGCCTAGTTGCAGCAGTAAACCCCAGCATATTGGAGATACACCAGTTCCATGGGATGATCACCAAGAACAGCATCGGAGTGGAGTCAACCAGAGCCTAGAGTGCTGCAGAGGGCAGAGCTGGAAACGTGACCCAAACCCTTTGTAGGAGCCCAGAAGATGATGTGTGAATCCCAGACTTTGGAACAAGAAGCTGTGAAGTTAAAGTTGCCTTGGATACCACAAGATGTTAAAGTTGCCAGAGCCATGGGATAACTGCTAAGGAAAGCTGCTAGTAGGGAGTGGAACCAGCCCAAGAGAAAGAATTGTATTGCAGTCAAGGGGAGTTGTACATGGAGATGTAAGCCAGTCCCAACTAAATGTTTTCTCTTATAAGATACCATGCCTTGGTCATGGTATCTCTTCACAGCAATGGAAACCCTAAATAGGACAATCCCCAACCATAAAATTATTTTTGTTGTGTTGCAGTAAATCTCCAACCCAAAAAGAAAACACAATTCAGTTAATATGACTACAAGCTGTGCACCAAGATTGGGCAGATCTACTACTACACTACACTATTTCCCAGCTATGAGATCCCTTATAATCCGAGGTTTCTCCAGGCTTCAGATCCATTTTCCTTCAGCCTTCTCCTCTTCCTCTGTTGTCCTTCTCCTCTTTCAAAATTTTCAGCTCCACCTTCTCTTCCCTGCCAGTCACCAGTTCTACTAGCCTTTATTTTATAAGTTAAAATGGGGAGAAGGTTCACAGGTAGTAACCTGTGTTCCCGATTCACTCCTCATCCCAGGCAGCCTCTTTTGGGGAAGCCGACTTAGCATTAAAATACAAACAGCACCAGGGCAATCCACAACATTGTTGCTATTTCACAACTGTAATTTATTGATAAGGAATAGTAATGTAAATATCTGTTTTCTGAAGTTCCTATGTGACCCCTGAGAAAGGGTCTTTCAATCCCTTTGGGGGGTCGTGACAGTGGTTGAGAACCACTGTCGAAGACTTTAAAATTTCAAACCTTTTATTCTTCTCAAGAGTGATGAATTACTTCTGATATTTTGCTCACCCATGTGACCAAAATGTCTGGTAGAAACTACTCTAGGCAGAAGAATACCTTTTGGCTCACTTTCATTCAATGAAAGCATGGTAGAGTCCTGATATCAGTGTGCAGCAGGAACCTGAGGGGGTCCTTCACATCCTCACAGGTCAAGAAAGAAAAGGGCGGGGGAAGGGGCAGGGAGAGAGTTCTCAACAGAAGCAGAGGTGTTATACTATTAAAGTCCCACCACTGTACTCTTCCTCCATGTCCAGAAAGTTCCATAACCTCCCAAAGCAGTGAGTCCAGCTGGATACTGAATGTTTAAACACAGGAGAGACAGTTTATCTTTGAACCATGATATTTCATTCTTACCCCTATAGGCTTATCACCAGTTCATAGTGAAAAACAGATTCCATCGAAGTGCAAAGGCCTACATTGTCTTATAGCTTCAACGCTGTTCAAAGCCAAAGTCCACAATCTAAGTAAGACTGCAGGCAATTTCTTAACTATGAGTGGAGGGGAAAAAAAGCAAGTCACCTACTCTTAACATGCAATGACACGGGGCAAAAATTTCTGTCCTGAAAAGGGTAACTGAGACCATAGCAAGGAAGGACCAATCCAAGGCAAAATCAAACCCCTGTATGCCAAACCCGAAGCCTTATATCAGGTGTCTGATGCCTGTACAGTACCACCTAGGAGCCTGTGGCATCTGGTAACAGTTTGCTACAGCACATGTGGTCTTTTGTGGGCCAAGTCCAGTCTCTGGCTGCAGCTTCCAATGGCAGACACTTCATGTTGCTAACATCTCCAGCATCCTTAAATCCACTGTTACTTAAGCTTAACCTTCTAAGCTTCCCGAACTACCCACCAAGATATTGTTCCATGAACGGAGTCCAATCCTACTCCATCTTACCTGTCCCCAGTAGCTGTCTAGAATCTTGGTATGAGCCCCACAATACTGCAACGGTGGAAACTCGAATGCTTGCAAAATCAGTACTAAATTCTTCTGTGGGCTCAATACATAGCTTGGTTCTCCACTAAGCTGTGGATGCCTCTGATTACCAATACGGCAGAACCCAGCTGGCTGAGATGAGCTTTCAGTGTGTGCTGTCTCCCTGGAGGAACCACGCCTCTTGCACAGGGAGCTGGGAAGTTCTCCCTTCGCTGTACCACTCTGTCAGTAGTCAGTGGCTTTGTCCAAGGTTGCAAATTCGCCCTCCCTCGTTTCCTGACCCAAATGAATATCTTCGCATCACTCCGCTTAACTGTCTGCTAAGAGCTCCCACTGAAAACCTAGAGACACGCAACAAGAACAAATTCCATGCCACCTTGAAATTCCCTCCACAAAATGAATTATTCCTTTGAGTTTGAACTACTCGTTTGAATTTAGCTTCACTTGCATTTGCAGAAGATATGCCTAGAGTCTTAGTGAATCCATAACACAAATGGCCTCCAGGACATTCCTCTCCCCTTCAAGTCCGCCCCCCCCAAACCTCCTGAGAAGTGTCTGTCTGTCTGTCCTATTGGCATTCTGCTCTTCTACATTTCCACCAGAATGGCCTGTTAAGCTCCTCAAGCACGGTTCTAAGGCTCCCCTGGTCCACAGCGCCAATCTTCCACATTCCTGGCCAGGCTAGAACCCTAGCTCTCTCTCCTCAGCTTTCCCAGTGCGAATGCACCGCTCCTATCAGTTCTGTAACTCATGAAAACGGCAGAAGCTGGGGCTGAAAGGTCCCATGTGTGATCTGGCAGGTAACATTTTACAGTTAAACCACGCAGTCTGTGAAAGGTTTTTAAACCATGACTAGGTAACACCATGGGAGTGCTGGAGCCACGTTTTCAGGTTCCAACTTAGCTTCACCAAATACCACTACATGTTTGAGTAAACTAACCCTTTTATACCATAACTTTCATAAGGGGTACGGTCTACAATGATTCTTTTATGATTCTTGCTGCGTGTAGGAGAGCACACAGGTGTACCGTGGTGCATAAGCTAGAATTGTTGAAGAGCTTCCCAGTTCCAGCCACAGAATAAACTGTAGGGAAGCCGGTGGATAAATCTCACCAGGACTGAAGGGCCCGGTGCACTCAGAGACTCTGAACCCCTTCTATCCCACAGTTGAATGTCGCCCTTTTAAAATTCCTACCCCTGCCGCCCTTCATCCATCACCAACCACCGTTCCCAACAATATCCTTAAGGCACACTAAGCATTAGGTTACAGGGTTGCAGTGAGAGGTGAGTGTCCCCCCCCCCCCCCCAAGATGCTTCTTGCCTGGCTGGGCCTTGAGCCACAGCTAATGAAGTGTTTGTCCAGAAGACAGTGCTTTGGCTAAATGACCACGTAGCAACCTAAACGCTTCTATTAGGACAGGGGAACTCGAATATGGCTGGCAGGAAGTCCAACTTCACAGCTTCAAACCATCTGTGAAACACACCCCCCTCCCATAACACCGAGGGTTCGAATGAATGGAGAAGGAATATTCACAGAGTTTGTGGGTAGTGCTGGAGAAACAACGCAACCATGAACTGTGAGTAAGGAAACCCTGCGTTTTCCGGCCGTGTCGTGTAAATTGACCACGCTTCACTTGTGACGTCGCGGACGCCAGACTCAGGCTGGCGTGGGATGCCCTCGCCCGCCCCAGAAGCAGGAGGCCACCCGCCGGGGGAAAGAGGCGGGGCCGGGACCTGGCAGAAACTGGGCTGCGCTACCAGAGCCAAGAGAAGCAGGGCGCCTCCCCGCCTTGGCTGCGGTGACCTCCGCGGTTTCCCCGGCCGGCCGCTCGCCCTCCGGCTGTGCCCGCCAAAGGACGATTGCGCCAGGTCCCAAGCGCGACCACCTCCAGGCGTTGGCGCTCCCTTCCTCCTCTCTCGCCCCTCCTCCGCCTCTTCCGTTTCTTCGGGAAAGGCTGTAGCCTCCTTCGGGGCTCCGCATCCCCTCTTAGGTAATCCGCTCTCTTGCTTTCGCCACTCCTCCCCGGTGCCCAGCGTCGCCTCCTCCGCTCACTTGGGTCCCCGCGAGCGGCGTGCGCTCCATCGCCTCTGCGGAGGGCAGGTGAGTCTGTCTCCGGCCGAAGGCTGCTGGCCTCCGCGCCTGGGCCTGTGAGGTACCGGGTCGCGGCAGCGAGGCCTCTCCGGCCTGCTCGTGCCCACCGGCGCAGAGCCCGAACCCCGACCGAGAGGCTCAGCTCGCGGCTCACACCGCCCCCTTAGCTCTGCAGAAGCCGCCGAAAGATATCCGATCGCCGGCAGAGTAGCAAGCAACTTTCTTCCCCTGCTCGGTTCTTTCCAGTCCTACCACTAGCTAGCCTCTAGGTTGAATGAGCTGATCTGAGAAAGGTCGAAAGCGGAGGCCCAGATTCTACGGGTAGGTGGCGTAGCTGTCAAGTAGGGAGCCCTTTGCTTGAGAGATGCTTATACGTGTTGACTGCCTCTAGAGACCCATCGGATGGGTGTAGCTAAACAGATGGAGTATATTTTGATAAACCTTCACAGCTTTGCTTGTAATTTTCTTCTACATTTTGAAGCATGGTTTGTTTTGTGCGACGTGCCTAGGCAGTGGGTGTGGACGGCATAGCAGGGTGTCACCTAAATTATTTAACCTGGCTTTGGTAAAAATCATACGGACTGTCAGACATGAGGTGTGGAAGAGAATCCAGGGAATACGCGTTAACAAGCACGGTGTGTACTTTGGAGATTTCCGTCCTTTAGACTAGGACCGGAACATGTGGACGGTTGCCCACTGTGTGAGGGTGTTCACTTGAAAAGGACTGAAGCTTGAGGCCCTGGGACAGGATTCTTATGTGTGTATCCCGTGTGCAGAATGAAATTTTCTTTTTTTCGTTTTGGTTCCTTGCTCTTAATCCCCAGCTTTAATCAGTTGATAAGACTTAGGTCCACCCACCTGGTAACAATCTAAGGAAGAAAACAACCCCCGGGACTACTTTTGACTGATGAACTAGCTAGATAACCTCAGTCAGGCCTTTGAAAGTACAGAATAAAAAGGGGAAATACAGGCAATGGGAAAGCCCATTTTAACCCCCGCACGTGCCTGTTTGCTGTTTTGTTAAGAACTTACTTTAAAGGGCTTTTATAATACTGTTGCAGTTGATTTTAGTCATGAAGAAGATTGTGTAAGACACATAAAGCTACACTTTACTTTTTGAACAGACTAAGTACTCTTCTATGCAAGCTTTTGAACTAAGACACCACCTACATCTTAGACTCCTGGCTCTGTAGTGTGAAGTTAATTGCTGGAGGTTTAGATTACAGTCATACTTAGAATAACTGGAGAGAAAAATGCTAATTTCCTCAGACACAAAAGGCCATTAAAATACAAGCAATAAAGGTAACTCAATATATAGGTATTTCCTCTTTTACTTCAACCTTCAGTAATAATTAGAAAAATGATGCCTTATTCTATTTCATGTTATACCAAAACTGCTTAAAAATAAATCAGTAATCAATTAAAAACAAGCATCTTCCACTTTAAAGAACAGCACACAGTGGACTTTTACCAGGTTGGAGGGAGTCCTTGTATAAATGCCCTCGTTAAAATACTTTTGGTGTCCTAATGAGGTCAGATGGATTCAATGTTGTGCTTTCCTCTGGGTTATTTGGAAATAAAAATGTTGCTTCAAACAATTAGTGTGGAGTTGTGCTTCTTAAAGGTAGCTGTTTCCTAACAATGCCTGAGCTGATGGGCAGGTGAGAGAAGGAAGATAATAGGCTAGGGCTGGAGAGGTGGCCCAGTGGTTAAAGCACTGACTGCTCTTCCAGAGGTCCTGAATTTAAATCCCAACAACCACATGGTGGCTCAAAGACCATCTGTAATGAGATCTGGTGCCCTCTTGTGGTGTGTCTGAAGACAGCTACTTATAATAATTAATAAATCAATCAATCAATAAGGCCGGTGCTCTAAGCTGATGCTCCATCTCCCCAAACTGGCTCCGCAGCCCTGTTAGCAGCCTTTGCAGTGAGTAGTTGAACTACCAAACTTCAGAACTTACCTCTGTTCAACTCCTCAGGATTTACCGACTTGTGTACAACCCCAGTTTGTATTCAGAATGAGTGAAAGCCTGTTTTAGAAATGAGTGGTAGCTAAGGGGTGGTGATTCACGCCTTTAAATCCCAGCACTTGGGAGGCAAAGACAGGCAGATCTGAGTCGGAGGCTGGCCTGGTCTACAGAGTAAGGTTCAGGACAGCCAGGGTTACACAGAGAAATCCTGTCTTGAAAAACAAAACAAAACAAATGACAAAAGAAATATGAGTGATTGTAGACCTTGTTACTAGAAAATAGGGAAAATAAAAATGAGATCAGGGAGATAGATATTAAGCAGCTCATGGTTAAAATTAGCAGGAATGCAAGAGTGCTCTTTGGATATTTCTGTGGCTTTGATGAGCCAGACATATTGTTTAGTGCTCTGAGCTTTTTAAACCAATGATGTTATAAATATTCTTTTATCAGTTCCTTTTCTGATAATTCATTGGGATTTTGTGTTGCTCCCTTCCATATCTTGAAACAGCCTCTGAAATAAACACCTGGTTCTGGGATATGAAGAAAAAAGAATGGTGGGGTCTTGCCGTACCTGACAATAGCACTTTGGAACCTAATGATCTATAACTACCTGCAGCCTTTGGGAGGGGTGTTTTGGGTCAAGTTATTTATTTCTACAGAAAGAAGTCATCATCACAATCACCATCATCATCACCATCATTTAGGGCGCTCTAAAGCACTCCTTCAGCTTATGGTTTCTAATGGTTCTAAGGTTTGAATTATGAATCATCCTTTCCAGATTCAGTTTTGGTTCAAGAAAATCCCTGCAAACATTTCTAACAGAGTGAAAAATCAGCCACTGCTGACAACTCCTTTAGTATATCTTGGGGAGAAGGAGTGTGTTTCCTGTTGAGAAGGCATTTGACAGCTTCGGGGTGAGGAGAGTCTGGTGCTCCAGGAAGTGCCCCAGTAAAGACACTTCCTGCCCTCTTATCTGTTAACCCCTTCACTCATAACTACACCAGGGAATATAACACTGTCTATTAAAAATCAGTGTAATTGCTATGCAAAATCAGCATTGAGACCTACAACAATGTTCTTTATTTAATACACACACACCCACATACACATATATGTGTGTTAAACAAAGAACACACACACACACACACACACACATGGGCAAGGTCTTACTGTGTTAACATGGCTGGCTTCAAACTCACCAAGATCTCCCTGCCTCTGCATCCTTAGTACTGAGATTAAATGTATGCACTTCAATGCCCAGCCTCCCTAAAATTTTAAAACTCTTAATCCATCTCTTTTAAAAAATTCAATCAACAAATAAAGTTTTATGCCTTCATAGGTAGGTGATAAGTATCAAGTGCATTTGAGATAGGCATACCTGTGGCCATGTAAATTTGTTTTGTAAGCTGTATCATTTCAGCCATTTTTCTCATACGTTTTTGGCATCAAGAACACTTGCCACTTTGTGTAGCCGTCAGCACCGCCATCTGCAGAACTCGATCTCATTAAACAGTAGTCCTCCACCGTTCACTCCTTCCGGTTTAGGTATTTCATTTAAATGGAGTATTTGATTTTATTCCTCCTTAAGGCTGAATGGTGCTCTCCTACCTCTTATACAAGATGTAGCTGTAAAGGTCAAGGAGGTTTTGAATTGGAACAGACTATAGACATCATCCTTTCCAAACAGCTTCTTTGATCTTTTCCTTTCGCTATGTTTACAAAATAAAGTCATATGGTCATGGGCATACAGTCAGTCGGCAAAGGGAGAAGCACAGCAGGATCATGTAGAGGATCCTAGGGAACCATGTTCCTCACCCCAGAGCTGTAAATGCCTTCTAAACAGGATGTACATTCTATCTCCCGAACACACACGCTAGGATTTGTAGGCGTTGACTAGAAACCTCTTTCCTATGGGCTAGACTGGGTCTTTTCCTACAACACGTTTGAGTGGTCTATATTGACAATAAGAACTGTTAATGAGTTGGTACTTAAGTCAGTATTCGGAGAGTTCAGAAGGACATGGGTAGCTTCGACTTGACACCCCTGGGAAGAGGCAAGCTCAACTGTGGAGTTGCCACCATCAGATTGTCTAGTGGGTATGTTTGTGGGGGCATTTTACTAATTGATAACTGATGTAGGAGGACTCCATTACAGTGAGTGGTACTATCCCTGGACAGTGGTTCATGGCAGCAGAAGAAAGGTAGCTGTGTTAATCGGGATTCTCTAGAGTCACAGAACTTATCGTAGTCTCTATATAGTAAGGTATGGTGACTTATAGTCTGTAGTCCAACTCCCCAACAATGGTCAGCAGCAGCTGTGAGTGGAAATCTAAGGATCTATCAGATGCTCAGTCCCACAAGGCAAGCAGGCTAAGAGAGAGCCTTCGTTCTTCCAATGTCCTTATGTAGGTCTCCAACGGAAGGTGTGTGCCAGATTAAAGGTGTGTAGCACCACACCTGGATCTGGGACTTGCTTTGTCCCAGATGACCTTGAGCTCAGAGATCTCCTTGCCTTAGTGTCCTAAGATTCATAGTCTTTGTGCCTCAAGATCAGGATCAAAGGTGGGCCTCCCAATTCTGGATTGTGGTTCATTCCAGATATAGTCAAGTTGACAACCAGGAATAGCCACTACAGTAGCTGAAACAGCAAGTCAGTAAGCAGCATTTCTCCATGGGCCCTGCTTAGAAACTTGCTATTAGTAAGTTAACTTACTATTTTGGTGATTTATTATCTAAATTAAGGATAGGCCACCTATAAATGAGACAGTATAATTTCACATTCTGGTTCAGTGCTCAAAAAATGTAGTCCATTTGTTTGCCAGTGAGAGCTGTGTTTTTTTTTTTTTTTCTTCTTACAATCAATATGGAATGTACGTAAACTTGGCCCATGTGCTGAACAGCTCCTGGGTAATGCTGATAAAACTCAAGTATGCTAAATACCACGGCAAGGGCGGAGCCTGTAGTGATAAAACTAAGAGGGTATTCATCATCAGCATGTATTGAACACCTCTGAGTGTGCCCTGAGAGTTGTAAGAAATCACGCGTTTTCTCAGTATCTTGCCAAACAGAACACAGATAAGTAAACAAATGTTTGGGATCTAGGTAAGAGTTATAGCATACTCCTGTTCTGCTCAGCCCAGGACCAGAGCTGAAGAATTCAGAAATGACTCTGCTGGAGCATTTTCTTTCCACACATGTATTAAACACACACACTGACACACACGCACACTGACACACACACACACACACACACACACACACACACACACAGAGACACACACACACAGAGAGAGAGAGAGAGAGAGAGAGAGAGACACACACACACACACACACGCGCGAAGCTGCCGCCTTTAATGGCAGAATGCTTTGTGAACTGCCTCTATGTTGTTACTTCTTACAGGCATACATCACGGTTGTGTGAATGCTATATACCTGGCTTCATTTTATTATTGGTGGCTATTTGAGTTATTGCCAGTGTTAGCTCATTGGAAGAATGGTGTTCACAAACGCTGTTGAACATATCTTTTAACGTACATGTGCATATACTATTTGGTATGTGTGAACACGGGACATTGCTGGATCGAGGATTATGTTTACATTCAACAAACTGGAGCAGCTTTCCTGGAAGCTGCACCATTTGTGCTGCCACTGTTGAAGAGATCATTGCTCCATGCTTTCATGCAGATGCAGACTTTTCAGACTTTTTAATGCCAGTGCCACTGGGCATGTGTTAATGCTGAGATTCCCCAGAGAAAAACCAGTTGTACCATATTAGACCACATTTAAAGCAAGAGTTATTAAATATTGAATACTAAGACATGGATTTTGGTCAGGACATTCCCTAGAATCTCCCAGCCGAGTAGCTCGATGTGCGTTCTAAGAGTTTATAAAGACCCAACCTATAGGCTACCATACTCTCTCCCTTGAAGCTTGCTATTTTCTGAGAACCTATAACTTCCAGAATTCCAGGAAGTTACCCGGTCCTCTGGCAGGTGGGACTTACAGGTTAATTTTGGGATTCCTCATGTATCCTGATGAGACTTTTAATTGCATTTCTAACTATCTTCCACACAGAGAGCTCATCTGCTTATTGACTACTAGCTGTTTGTTGTCAGAGACTGGGTATCTTTTTATGAGGTGCTTATTTAAGTTTCTTATCTTTGAACAAACTCCCAAGAGTTTTAGACACTTAAAGGGGGTGGAGAAAGTGAGAGGAAAGCCTGGGAACAAGGGAGAATGGCGTATGAAAGTGTTCGGTGTGCCAGAGCACAGAGACAGAGTCATAGAGATACCATCCAGGTCAGAGAACAAACAGTGCCACGCCATAATGCTGGCTTCTGAGAAAGCTCAACCAGAGAGACATTTTAGTTTCTAGAAACTTTAAAGGATCTTCAGTCTCTGGTGAAGTTTGTGTTCAGTCTTTTTTTTTTTTTTTCCTGGCCCAGGTGGCCAGGTGGGTAATTGGGCATTTTCATGGGTATCAACCCAGTTACTATTAACAAGTTCTCCACAAGATTGAACCCTGTTCCAAAATCCCTGGTGGGGGGGCTGGCTTATGTTCCCCTGCCCCCTTCCCCCTTTTAATTTTTTTTTAAATTTACGTTGTGTGTAGCAGTGTTTTGCTTGCATATGTGTGGGTACTGCTTGCATGCTTGGTGCACATGGAAGTCAGAGGAGAGTATCTGATTCCTTGGAGCTGGAGTATGGATGTTTAGTTGTAAGCTACCCATGTGAGTGCTGGGAATTGAACCCAGGTCCTCTTAATTTTTTAAGCCATCACTGGTCAGGTGCCTTTCTTTTATTCCAGGACAGCCTGCAATCACTAAGCCCCAAAGATAGCAAAAGGGCAGAATCTGCGGCATTGTGAGCCGAGCAGAGACTTGTCCACACCTTCTTCATGCTAGAGAGATCCTGGACAGCTGCATTCCTCTATGGACTCCAAGGCTGTCCTCCTTCAGCCATAGCTGCCTGTAGCAGGACGTGTATATAGGCTGGTTCACATCACCACCGCGACTTGGGAGGTGATTAAGGAGAGACTAGGGTGTTTAGTGCTGGGGGCGTGGGGATGGGATGCAGTTGGGGTAGAAGGGCCACAGACATGGCCTCTGCAGACTCAGATTGTGTCAGAAGGAGGGGATGGCAACAGAGACATCGAGAATTATTCAGCTGTTTGAGAGCTGCCCGTTTTGCTGAGGGCCCTCATAGAGATGAAGTCTTGTGCTTCTGTCTCTGTGGACAACCAAGAGGCACGACCAGCTTCCGGTGCAGCTTCCGGTGCAGCAGGGTCTTCTCAGACCTCTGGGCCCTAGAATCCTCCTAGAGTCTCCTAACAAAGCATGCCCTTCATGGAAAAGTGTCTCTCCCAGGCTACCCTCAGATAGTTTGACATGAGGCCAGAGTTTCTACCCATAACTTCCAGAAACTGAAGTAAGCAGATCTGGCCTACATAAAGGGACTTTAATCTGGGTTGATCAAAGCATTAAAAATAGTTGCCAGACTCTCTGGGATTTAATGAACTAGTAAATGGTAAGTGAAGGTTTCAGTGACCCACATAACTTGCCTGCCTGTCTGTGAGTTTGTACTTAACAGAGCTGCCGCTGAGTAGCTGCTGTGTCGGGGTAGCCTGAGCTAGTGCCTTTCCAGATGCCTCATCTCATCTTTAGACATCACTGCGAGGTAAGTTTTATCCTCCTAACTGCAGATGAGGAGAGGCTCAGAGAGGCTGAGTAGATCATCCAGTGCCACACGGCTAGGTTGCAGCTGAACTGGGTTTAGAATCCAGGTCAGTTTGATTGATTATTTGGGTGTTATGTGTGAAGGATGAAGCTTCTGTAAGCCTGTTTTGCTGAGCCATGGCTTGGTAGATCATAACAGAAAAACGCTTGTGATGAAGCTGTTCTCACTGTACCCCTAGTGGGCTGACCGCTGGAGAAAAGCTTATGCCTTTCACACTATATTGCTCAATGCCTCTTAAGTTTGTGTAAAGTATTCTGATAATTTTATTTTTCTTTTCCTACTGGGGACTCGAACTCAGAGCTCATACATGCTAAGCAAGTACTCTAACGCCAGATCTGATTTTAAACTTCCGAATTGGTTTTCTTTTGAGACAGGGTTGTATGTAGCCCAGGTTGGCTTTGAATTTACCTTGACCTCCCCCCTCCCCAGTTGAATGCTAGGATCACAGGCAAGCCTACTGACAGGTCTAACTTGCCTCCAAAGTTTTAATAAGATGAGAGAAGTAGAACACAAGTCTTGTCTTCGTAAATAAGGTTTTTTTTTTTGTTGTTGTTTTGGACTTTTTTTAGGGAGTGGGTTGCATTTCTGTGTGTGTGTATGTGTGTGTGTGTGTGTACACCTGTTAGTGCAGGAGCATGGGGAAATCAAAGGACAACTTTCTGCGTCTTGAGTTACTCTCTCCCTTTGAGACAGGGTCTTTCAATGAATCTTGTGCTCTCTGGTTCCTCTTATCTGCCTGACCAGGGAGTCCTAGGAATTGACCTGTCTCTGATACCCCCCTGCCCCCCCTCTGCTACAAGCTGGGGTTACAGGCCTGAACCATCGTGCTCAGCTTTCTGAACGCTGAGGATGAAAACTCAGTTCTTTACTGTTCTGTGGCAAACACTTTATAGACTGAGCCATTGCCCAGTACCCACTCTGGTTTGTTTGCCTTTTTTTTTTTTTTTTTTTTTTTTTTTTTTTTTTTTGAGTTTTGTTTTTGACTGTCCCATTTTATTTTATTTCAATACTTTTGCAACTAGACTTGAAAATTTCCCTGAAGTCAGAGATTCTACCTCTGACATTGTGACACATTATATTTACCTCTATATATGCTTATATGTATTGGTATTTGGGTGTTATGTGTGAAGGATGAAGCTTCTGTAAGCCTGTTTTGCTGAGCCATGGCTTGGTAGATCATAACAGAAAAACGCTTGTGATGAAGCTGTTCTCACTTTACCCCTAGTGGGCTGACCACTGGAGTAGCAGCTAGCTGGAAAATTTGTCTCACAGGAGTAAACTTGTTGACCATACAAGTGAAGAAAAAAATGTATCCTATTTTTTACTATCTGGCCAGAAAGCAAAGGACAGAGGGGTGGGTTGTATTGGCCTCTCTCAGGAGAGGTGCTAAGAACAGGGCTGGGTGTTTTGGGAAATAACAAATAAGGCACCATCCCACACTAACACTGGCTACGCTCTGGCCCTGGTAGTCTCCCCACCTTCGCCTCCATGGCTAGCCCCATGCAGTGACTGCCCATCTCGAGGTTCTCGTGCTGAGGATTCTGCTCACATTCCCAGGCATCTGCTCCCAATGGTTACCTGTCACAAATCCCCCATCACTAGGTAAATCAAAACAATAGAGGCTTATATTTTATCAGTCAGATTTATATCAGTAAATTCTCACCCAACAAAATGTCCACACAATGAACTCAGAGCCAATTGAAATCGATTAAACTGCTCACCTAGATAAAACAAATGGTCAGGTAATTATCCACCCCTTATAAAGATATTCATAGCTACCTGTGGCTATTTAAAGCCACACAGAATTTGGATCAGTTTCTCTTCCTCCATCTTCCTTCCAAGTCTCTTTCTCCTCCTTCCCTCTTCTTCTCTCAGACCCGGAATTCCTAACAACTCCTCACCCAGTGATTGGTCACCTGAAACCTTTATTCATTAGGGGAATGTTCTGCCATATCTGAGCTCTTCTAAAACTGGAATGTTGAATTCCTGATCCCAGTACTGCAGAATGTGACTGTACTGTCTAGTGCCTTCACCCACCCTCCTTCCTGGATTCGGTCAACCCTGAATGGAAAATATTTGATGACTCTGTGTATGGATTGAACAGCCACAGCCGCTTCCCTGTCATTATTTCCTAAATACAGCTGGACATTATTTATTTACAGTGAGCTAATATTGTTAGTAATCTAGATATGATTTAAAGTGTAAGGGATGTGCCTATGTTCTATGCAAATATTGAGCCATTTTATGTGAGGACCTGAGCACACATGTATTTTGGTGTCTGTGGAAAACCGCATCCCTAAGAATACTGAGAGATGACTGTTTGGAAGAAGGACCTCTAGAGGTGGTATGAGGTCACCTGGGTGGGTCCTAGTACAGCCTGACTAAGTCATTATAAGAGGGAGACATGCGAGAGTCGAATGCCCACAAAGGAGAGGTCAGGTAAGGGCACAGAGGAGGGTGAGGAGCCACCCAGTCTCAATGAGAAAGTAAATACAAGAAGAATTAGGGGTTTGTTGTGATGGAAGCCTCTGTCAGTTTCCATTACCAGGTCCATGCGGCTGGTTTAGAGGGACATTATCGCACCGTGAACAGGTCCCTAACAAGACACTTGACAGTGAGTGTGATCAGCCGAGAAAAGGGCTTTCCTGAGGGTAAAAGGGAAACCAACTGCCAATTAAGGGAGTGACAAATTGAACTCAAGGCTGGCCTGAACTACACAGTGAGACCCTCACAAAAATCCAAGAGCCAGTAATGTAGCTTAGTATAGAGTATTTATCAGGCATGCTTATGCCTTTACTCTAGAAACACAAGGGCAAGCATAAGTAAGTACACACACACACACACACACACACACCCCTACACACCTACCTAAAAATAAAAACAACCACTAACAACAATAGACTTGCCTAAATGATTTTAATCTACCTTTGATGAAATATCTCAACCCTTATTTTCTTACCAAAGTTTAAAGAAAGGCTTGATGCTACTGGCTGAGGAGAGGGGATGCTGGGTGGGGACTTGGTACAGCAATGCAGCAGCTCCCTGGAAACCTGTTTCCAGTGTCAGGGAGGAGTTAGCACCTGTCTACTACTGCCCTCCAGAGACGACCTCGGGCAGTAAAACAACCACAGTAGTAACAAGGAATATTTCCCTGTGTTGGTCACCATTCCTTCATTTTTGTTGAGGAGCACATTTCCTCGGGAAGTTGACCATAAGAAAAAAAAAATTGTTTTTGAGCAAACTTAAGACAAACAGGCTATAACAGCTCACCACCCTAAACACACACACACACACACACACACACAAACACACACATACATCAGCATTTTCACAGTTGAGTGATTCCCAGCTTCAAGCTTCTTTTCATAGAGGAAACTATGAAGAACCCTAATGTGGGGGGTGAGCCCCACATTTTAGTCTTGTGTAACCTTTTTTAGAAGTTACTCAACCCCTAAGCTTCAGTTTTCAAACTGCATGCCACACAGGGTAATCTTCACAACAAAGGAAGCAGGATGATTCACACTTTGAGCAAGAAGAGCACCACTGAAGCATTTTGAGGCAGCTCCAGTAGATAGGAGCCAGGCGTAATGGTGCACACACCTTTAGTCCTAGCATTTGGGGTGCAGAGGCTGATGAATCTCTTGAGTTCCACGCTACCCTGGTCTATAGAGTGAGTTCCAGGACAGCTGGGGCTACAAAGAAAGAAAGGGAAGGAAGTAAGGACACAAAGAGAGAACAGAATATATATATAGGCATACTACATGGTTCTTAGAAGGCAGAACTTCTCAAGTCCAACAAGGTGCAAGTTTCCTCTTTGGGGTGTAGGCTGCTACTTGGTGGCAAATGGTATGTCACTGGAACGTTTTTAGTGGGGTTGGCTGTAAGATGCTTTATGGTGCTTGCCCAAGAGTGGTCTCAGAGTCTGGAAGACACAATACTTGCTGCTCACCCACTTAGCACATAGATATGGCAGCATGAATGTTACCCCTCACCATTCTCACAGAGTGACATTGTGATGCTGTCTTGCTATGGCCCTGTAACATAAACTCTCACTCAAGGGTTTTTCTCTTGCTTTCACTGAAAATTCAGTTCTTTGAGAGTGTCATTGCTTTACAAGACTTTGAGAAATCAGTTTCAGTATTTAGATTGTAACTTCAGTCTTGCGTGCTGTGTGATTCCCTAGCAAGTCTGCCTCACTGACAGGTCGCTGCCAGCTGGGTGTTAGTGGGAGAGGCACCTGAGCTGCTTTCTCTTTCATATTCTCCTGTTCTTGCAGCTGAGATCCAGAGGGTGGGTGAGGCTGAGAAGCAGGCTCTAGAAATGTCAGACATCCTCCTGGAACTGCTCCGCGTCTCTGAGAAGGCTGCTAACATCGCCAGGGCGTGCCGGCAGCAGGAGGCCCTCTTCCAACTGCTCATCGAGGAGAAGAAAGGCACAGAGAAGAATAAGAAGTTTGCTGCAGATTTCAAGACCCTGGCGGATGTGCTGGTACAGGAAGTTATAAAACAGAACATGGAGGACAAGGTAAGAGGTCAGGCCACGGTACCTGCAGGACCGTGCCTCTGTGCCTCTAGTACTCTCAGAACAAACAGCAAGCCTTTTGATTATTCTTACGTTCTCTTAGGTCCAAACAAACATCTTGTGGCCCTGCCTTATTTTTATTACGGTATTAAAATGGCCTTCACGGGAAATCATTGACGATTAGGAAAGCAAACAGGATGAGGGCACTTAGTCTCCTCACGTGAGCTTATAGGATCGATCCTTTCACTTATTGATGGGTTTCTTGTTAATAAATAATGCATGCTCTCAGCACCAGTGCTGCTGAGGATCATGGAAGATTTCCTCTGTGTGTCCATCGCCTGACCTACTTATATTTCAGAGCAGTGCTTGACTTCTCAGCACTGCTTGACTTCTCGGCTAACCCATTTCAATGTTTTTCCTTGGTTATGGGCATGGAACTGGGTGAACTCTCCCTTTATTCTCCTATAAAAAATATGGTCATGACAAAGAGCAATTATGAGATTCTATGTGTGGAAATGGCTAGAGAAAAGCCAGGATTCTGGAGTAGTAACAATATAGCAGGCATAGAAGTTGCTCACTGAGTACTGGGCTTCATGGATTTGAACTTGTTAACCCTCTAAGAATTCTGTAATGTCAGAGTCACTGTTCTCCTGGGAAGAGGCTGTCACAGAAAGCCAGGATACATTGCCTGAATTTACCCAGCACAGCATGACAGTTGAAGTTCTTGAACATTGGAAATGGTTCCTGAGTCTGTGTCATTGGGAATTCTGTTGTCTTTTATATGACTCCTCTCCCCCTCCACCCTCTCTCTTAAAATTTGGGAGGATGGAGCCTTATGATTGAAAACAATATAACACATTTCAATATCTTTAATGAACTTTTAAACCCGAGGAATACTGTAGAATTAAGTAAAATGATCACCAGTGTGAGATGAGAATACATTAATTACATAAAATCTCCACAGACTACCTGGCTTTGGTAACTTTAAATGGGGGAAACTTGTTTTCTGTTGTTACTAACGGAGACACTTGGATACAAAGGCTGGTTGAACAACTGGATTGGATATGTGTCAACATTGCTTTTCTAGGTTAATATGTGCCCCCAAACATTAGAACAAGCCCAGGCAATTGTTCATGAAGTAAGGCCAGAATTTGGGAAACAAACACTTTCCATTTGTACTGCTGTAGATATTTCTATTTCATGCCCCCTCTGTCTGCATTCCTCTGACCAGCTCTGTGAGCAGGTGTGGGGGCTGGCGAACTGGCATATTGCCAGCCCTTGTTCTCTTCTGCAAAAGAGAAAAAAAGAAGAGCAGGTGTTGTGGCCATTATGACTGTCTGACCCTAGGAAGGTGGGCAAGTTTAAGGATGTGAAAGCAGTTCCTTCCGGAAAACAGCAGCAGTATCTGAGTCAGCAGTATTTTGAGTGGGGAGTGAACTGTGCTTCTCTGAGCCTGACACAGAGATGAGAGAAAAGTCTCATTTGGTTCCCTGTTCACTGTGTGCTGTTACTTAAGGCGAAGGTTACTACAATATTTCTCTTTCTTCTTCTTTTTGTTCTCTTTTCTGTCATCTTCTAGCCCGAAAGTTAATGAATAGCATACCTGACCTGTGCAGAGTTGTACCTGAAAATGAAAATAAAACCTGAGACTGCCTTCCAGTCTCTTCTCTCTACCTTTAGATTATTTTAGGGGAGGTGGCTTAGTGGTTAAGAGCACTGGCTGCTTACCCAAAGAACCTCAATTGGATTCTAAGCACCCACATGGCATCTTATAATCGTTTAATGGGATCCAATGTCTTCTTCTGGTGTGGCATGCATGCAGACAAAGTGCTCATAAACATAAAATATATCCATACATAAATAAATCTGATTTTTTAAAAAAGAAACTTATTTTTGGGACTTGAGCAATCACAGGACAATGTTAGGAGCAGAATTTATACATATCCCCTGTGTGTCTCCAGCAGAAAGCTGGAAGCCATTGAGTAGGCTTTCTTAAAATGGCAAGGGAACGGGAAAATACTAAAAAACTAAGCACAGAACGAAACTGACTTAGTCCATGTTCAAGCTGACTTCTACAATGGATGTCTTTGCGTTTCAAATCTAACTATGCCCATGGAACTCTCTTAGGAACTGATTGTGGAGGTGGGATTTGTTGTCATTTTGTTTTTTGTTTTTGTTTTTGCCAAACTCTGACTCATTCAGTTTCCAGGCTTGGGGGAAAAAATTTTTGGAGAAGAATCCAATGAGTTTACAAATGATTTGGGTAAGTATAAGAATCTTACTGTTATGTAATAATTATCATGTTATCCTAATCTCTAGCTCAGACTGTGACATAAATTACTGCTAGGAAGCTTCTGAAATAAGAAACAGCATGCTTAAATATGAAGCTTTATTTAGACTCTACCTCAGAATGTCATGACATTGATGTCAGAGAGAAGTGATGTGTTTCTTGGAATAATTTAGCAACCCATGCATCCTTCTAAATTTAAATCTGTAGCATTTTAATAAGTGTGGCCTGGCCTTTGGGAAAATTCTACAGCCTCTTGACAATCTAATGTGGTCATTGGTGCCCCAGAAAGATGTTCATCTACATGGTTGATCAGATAGTATCTGGGCAGGATTTAAGTCCATCTGGGGACGTCTAGACTCTGCAGCTCTTGGCTGAGTATAGCAGATATCTCAGTCCTAAATAATACATGGTGTTGCTTGACTCACCCCAGTATTTCATCTCAGAACCTCCATAAAGGTACTTGGCTTAACCAGGAGGTTCCTTTTGTATAAGTTTTGTAATTTTATTTTTCTGTTGTTCCACTTGACGTGGTGCTTTGCTGTGTTGTTCAGGCTCGTAGCAGAGACTACAGGCACGAACTGTCCACTTGGCTTCTAGCAAGTTTTTAAATACATTTCTATGACTCTAAGAAGACAGAAATCTTACTTAAACTTCTAAAAGTTAGAAATAACTATCGTGATTAGCTTATAATACATTTAATTTACAATCCTACATTTGACTATAAACAGTTAAATGCTTCATTTTGTCTAGAACTAAAGAGGCAAAAAAAAAAAAAAAACATTCACACTTATTTTCCTGTCTGTAAAAGAACAGAGAAACAAGGAGAAGGGGCTGAGACCGTGGTGTTGGCTGGCACTACAGTGGGGCTTCCCTTTAAGTGTATGGAGACATCTGGACAAGCTTAAGCATACGAGATACTCATTTGAATGGCCCATGATGTCTAGTAAGCTGGAAGAACCACTAAGTGTGTAGCAGTTAGCCCCCAATCTTAACTGTCTATAGCTCAAAGTTATTGCTGTGGGCTGAAGAGGCAGTATTGTTGTTAATACCTGCTCAGCATTCCTGAAGACCCTGAGCTGAATAACCCAGCAACCCCCAAAATAAGCAAAATACCCAGAGTTATTATGGTGATGAGTTGATCCACAGTGGGCCCTAAGCTATGCTGATCCTGTCAGATCTTAGACTTTCCTGAAAATTCAGCACATCCAGATGGTGCCTGAAGTATTTCCAAAGAGTTCACAGGTGCTGCTGGTTAGAATGTGTAGGGTACGTAGGCATGTGGATCTGCAACCCCCCCCCCTTTTCTTTAGTTTAAGCAGAGGTCACCTGGAATGCAAGCAAGCCTTCCCCAGAGGCTTGGGATTAGCAGAGTGTCCTACCAGGCTCAACTTAGCTGTCACCTTTATAATTAACCTGCTATACCTTTGGGGACAGGGTCTTGTGTGGCCCAAACTGACTTTCCACTTGCTGTGTATCTAAGGTTGACCTAAAAAATCCCAATCCTCTAATATCCACCTCCAAAGTGCTGGGATTTTAGGTATTGCTATCACGCCCAGCTAACTTTTCCTATTTTCCCAGCCTCCTCTTTCTCTTCTCCCACGGGCTGGCAGCCAGACTCACCAGGGGCCCAAAGTGCATGTTTCAAGAGATTTCAGTGCAGGGCTTCTTTTCCCTGTTTCCATTGGAGAGGTAGCCAGTAACATTTCCACATGTGGACAAAGTCTACATGTTCTTTTCAGCAACATTTCCGCATGTGGACAAAGTCCACATGTTCTTTTCAGTAACATTTCAGAATGGGCAGAGCAACCTTTGTGCTTGAAAAGTCAAAAGCAAAACTAAGTAACAGACCAACCATCAAAGGCCGAAGAATTCCCTGTGGTCTGTGCAGCCCCTTAAATAGAATGCAGAACCTTTGTCCGTGTAGACATTTTTCTGGGTGGCAGGCTGAGTCCTGGAACCTGGCCTCTCCACTGATCTGAAGGGTGCAGAGCCACCAGCACCCACAGCTCTGTAAAGTGTGGCTGGTGATTCTGGCCATTGGCGAGGTTCCAGAACCACTGCTGTGTCACCTAACCTAAGGGTCCAGTTCAGATGCCCATCCCATTCCCTGCCACATACTGTCCCTTCTCTCAGACTGTCTGAGAAGCAGTGACTCCAGTGGGCTTTGTTCTAGGCGAGAAGATCACAGTGGAACTGCAGCCCACAGAGGAGGAAACAGCAAAGCTGCTCAGCACAGTTCTTAATGGCAACATGCTGGCATCTGAAGCGCTGGCTAAGGTGGCTCACGAGGATGTGGACTTAACTGATCCCACTCTGGAGTCCCTGGAGATCAGCATCCCACAGGAGATTCTTGGGATTTGGGTGGATCCCATAGGTAAGTGTAGGGCCACTCTGTGTATGTTTTCCCATTTGTTCTAACCCATAGTGTTCTTCTCGGGGTGTCAGGGCAGCTCTAAGAAATAAGAGATTGTCGGACTGCCAGGTCTCCTAGAAGATTTATGCTTGTTTGTTTTGTTATTTATTTGAGGATTTCATGCATGTATATGGTGAAATGTGCTCATACTCCCAATTCTTCCCAGATATCCCCACCAGTTTCCCTTCCAATTTCATGTCATTTTATTTTAGAAACTCACTAAGTCAAATTAATTACTGCTGCCCAACTAGGTACATGAGTGTGGGAATATCCACTGGCACATGGGAGCAACCCTTCCCAAAAGAATAATTTTACCTCCCCAGTAGCCAACTGCCTCATGAGCTCCTCTCCATGTGCTGGAAGTTTGGCTAGCTTGATCTCATGAGAACTTACATCAGTGGCCACCACCGCGGTGAGGTTACGGGTGCCTTAGTCATGTCATATCCAGAGAAGTTGTTTTAGTGTTTTTTCCTTTATTTTTATTTTATGTGTATGGAAGTAGGCAAGAATGCTCATATACTATGTGTATGCAGTGGCTGTGGAGGCCAGAAGAGGGCATCAGATAACCTGGGACTGGAGTTACAGATGGTTGTGAGCCATATACACATGCACATGCACACGTGAACACACGCACACACACACACACACACACACACACTGACCAGTCAGCGAGACCATGAACTGGCAGCAGTGTGAACACTTACAGGGGGCTCCAACAGCTTCCTGCCATCTGTGAATCCAGGATAGTTCTTTAGATTTCAGAACACTAAACCCAAATCTAACATTAAATCATCAGCTACTCATTCCATTGGGCAACAGTAAAAACCCAAGGTGAAGCTGAATGTGTCCTGAGCAACCTGTGCTGATATAAAGCTTATTAAATTTTTGTCCTTTTGTGGTAGAATTGTTATTTTTTTTGAACAACTTTATTTTAAAAAACAAAGATAAAAGAACAAATTTTAAGCATTTTTGCATAAAAGTATATGAATACATTTTTGTCAGTGCTTGGCTTTTTTTTCCCCCAAAGGTTTAATAATGTGCATTAAGGTCTTACAGTTACAATGAGCAAAAAGTACATTGTAAAACAGGATGTAACCCAGAATTAGTCAAAGTTTTCTTGGTGTGTAAGGATTGAGCATAATGTTTTGTTTTTTTTTTTTTTTTCTTGAACTTCACGCAGTCTGTGAGTTGTTTTTGGGGTGTTCAGAGCTTTCTGGGGTTAGTATCCCATTATCAGTGACTGCATATTATGTCTGTTCTTTTGTGACTGGGTTATCTCACTAAGGATGATATTCTCTAGATGCAACCATTTTCTTAAGAATTTCATTAGGTCATTGTTTCTGATAGCTGAGTAGTACTCCATTGTGTAAATGTACCACAATTTTTGTATCCATCCATCTACTGAAGGACATCTGGGTTCTTTCCAGCTTCTGGCTATTATAAATAGAGCTGCTATGGACAGGTAGAATTGTTATTTTAACGAGTCGCCTTTTAAATGTAGCCCCTTTCCTCAACAGCACGATCAATACAAAGTCCCAGGACAAAGTGATGCAGCCCAGGTATTCTGTATGAACCCTAGGAATTTCCCCCCAAATCTCTGGTCATATGAGGGTAAGCTGACATCTATGAGAGTTCTGAGGGACAGTGGCCTCATGTGTTCTAGTTCTACCCTGAAGAGACGTTTGTTGGCTCTCTGAGTCATTGGCCAGACACATCTTCCACCGTGTGCTAGTTCGTGTGCTATTCCATGGGATGGGAGAAGTACCAACAGAATGAGCAGATAGTACAACACAGATCTACTAGATTGGTAGGGACCAAGTAGTCCAGCAATGGCTGCTGCACACTGGATTGACTGGTAGCTGCTCATCTACAATGCTGGATACCTCAGTAGTCCAACTCTGACACTAAGAGTCTGAAGAATTCCTGGAAACCACTGCTCTTTAGACCATCTTAGAAGCCCAGAGATGCTAAGGTTCTGACCTCAGTGAAGGGTGCCAGGGGTGGTGGTGGTGGTGGCGGTGGTGGTGGTAGCAGAGGAGGAGGAGATGGAGGAGGAGGCACTTGCAACAGCAAGGAGAAAGGCAGAAAGGCAAAAGCCATGCTACTTTTTCGCAGACCTCTTTACAGCTAGGCTTCTGGAAGGTGCCACCCCCTCTGAGGGAGGATTGTACCCACCCTCAAGTAACGCTTCCAGCTAATACCTTCACAGACTCATGCCTCTTAGTTGATCCCAGAACCGACCAACTTGATAACCAAGATCAACCCTCACAAGCACTGTTAACTTCCCTGTTATTCGGCTTCATTATTCCCTTTATTGCATCTTGGGGAGGCAAATGGTAACAACAGTATTAGGCCCTCTCAGGTCTGACAGATTCCTAGAAGGAGGCGTTCCCATCTCCGACCATTCCTCTGATTAGTGACAGTGTTTAAAAACAAAAAACCCTACCACGTTTGCCAGTTTACAGGGCACATATGGGCCAGACTTGTAGCTCACTGATTCCATCAGACTGTTCAGCAAACCCCAGAGATCCTTTTGCCTCTGCCTCCTCCACACTGGGAGCTTTAAATGTGATATACTTTGCCCTACATGGGTACTGCAAATCCAAACTCAAGTCCTCACGCAGTTAAAGCAAGTACTTAGTTCACTGAGTCCTCTCCTCAGCCCTACACGCTCTTGAGGAATTATGATGTGCAGGTCGCTATGCTAGATCCCACAGGATTGTAACTGTGTCCTCAGTTTCGAGAGGCAGAGCCAAGATCTCCTGTTAGAGACTAGCCTGTGCTACCCAGAAACCCTATTGCAACACAACACTGAAACGATTTTTTAAAGTTCTCACACACTTGGAGAATGGAGCATAATTCGGCACAAGCAGCTTAAACATGAATGGTCAGATGATTCTGCCCAGGCAGCGCCCCAAGATGAAATCTGATTGGTTACTAAATTGCAAAGGAACTTACACAGGGCAAAGCTCCTAGAGAGTCACCACTACTTTTAAACAACCTGTACATTTGCTTAATTTTTCAGATTCAACCTATCAGTATATTAAAGGTTCTGCCAATGCTAAATCTAACCAAGGAGTTTTCCCCAGTGGACTTCAGTGTGTGACCATTTTAATTGGCGTCTATGACCTACAGACAGGCCTGCCTTTGATGGGAGTCATCAATCAGCCTTTTGTGTCCCAAAACCTAACTACTTTAAGGTAAAAGATGGACATTTTTACTTTTAGTTTCAATCATCTAGCCTAAGCTTTGCTCGTTAGGATTGTACATGGTCTTCCCATGCCTGGATTCTGTGGGGGCTTCCCACGGTGAGTGCGAAGGTCTGGATTACAATGCCTTCTATCTTCAGTCCCAGACTTGGCATAGTTTCGTTAGGGTCTAGGTGCACACTGATACTTTAAAAGAAATCAATATGGTCTCGGGGAAATCGTGGCTTTGCACTTGAGAAAAAGCAATCCTATTCCTGTTTTTAGAACTCTCTCAAAACCACACATGCAGATTAATGCTGCACAGTGTCTTCAGAGACGTAGGGACAGGGTAGATACCACCACCATGTTGCCAGACGGATTTCTGTTATGACAGCAGAGTATTCAGAAGAATGATTGACAGATGTGCTCAGGACTGACTCCAACTCTTTCCAAATACTGCCGGGGTCAGCTCTCTCTGCCCTCCATCTTCCTGCCTTTCTACTGACTCCCAGTCACAGCCTGGGGACTGGCCAGGAGCCTCAGTGCTGAAGTGCTGACCCCAGGGCACAGCAGAGCTCAACAGAGGCAGTACCTTTCACTCTGTCACATACAACTGTCTATTCTAATTAATCTTCAGCTTTCTTCAGATAAGCATGGACTTAAAATTTAAGCCTCTGATATTTATTCTGGTTTTCTTCAGACCAAATATGTTCTGGTAATTTTTAAGAAGGTCTGGGCATGGAGATACACACCTGTAAGCTCAGCACTCCAGAGACTGACTGATATTCCAGAGACAGGACTCCAAGGCCAGCTTCAGGAGGCCACGGATTCAGGGGAGAGCCCCTGGGTTTGGATCCAGGTGGCCTAGCCAGTGATTTGCTTTTCCCACCCCTAGCTTCTCATCTGTAAATAGAGTACCTGACTTGGAGGGATAAACAAAATTGTTGTCTATTGTTGCCAAAAATAACAATGTGAGGAGTTCGCTCATGGTGTCAAAAGCCAAAGTGACTCAGAATGAAACGGAGTAAGCCAGTGGCAGGAGGAACTGGAAGGGACTTAACTAGGCTTGGATGCCATCCTCTGCTGGTCCTGTGAAGGCTCAGTGCCCCAGTGTAGGGGAATGCCAGGGCGGTGAGGTGGGTGGGTGGGAGAGCATCCTCATAGAAGCAGGGGAAAGGTGAGGGAATAGGGGGGTCTTTGGAGGGAATAACATTTGAAATGTAAATAAATAAAATATCCAATAATGAAAAAAATAACTAGGATGTTCATCTTTTCTCCCCTGAGACTTTAAATGACAAAAGCAGTTCTGAACTTTGCCATTGTTGTTAGAGGTCAGAAACTGCATCAGTTTACTGAATATGAGAGTGTGCTAAAGTTAGTGGCCCCCTCTCAATAACTCAATAATAACACAGGCAGCTGTGCGCCTGCACGGCACTCTGGGAATTTATTAGTAGCTCAGCATTTGTTCGTTCGTTCGTTCATAGGTGCAGAAGCCTTAAAGCTCATTTTGCTTTGAGGTGTTTGAGTAAAACAAACTTGTTAATCAGCACCTAAAACTGTTTCCTGCAGGTGGAAGGGACAGTGCTACTGGGGCCTTTCTTACAAGGATACCAACATCCATTCCCTGCAGCTCGCCATCTCTAAACAGGACAGCGAAACCCAGACTGAAAACTCTGACAAGGAGTTCTCCGGCCCCTTTTCTGCGGTCATCAGCACCAGCGAAAAAGACACCATCAAAGCCGCTCTGTCACGTGTGTGCGGAGGTAGCGTCTTCCCCGCAGCAGGGGCTGGCTACAAGAGCCTCTGTGTAGTCCAGGGCTTGGCTGACATTTACATCTTCTCAGAGGACACCACATACAAGTGGGACTCCTGTGCCGCTCACGCCATTCTGAGGGCCATGGGTGGGGGCATTGTAGACATGAAAGAATGCTTAGAGAGAAGTCCAGATGCGGGGCTGGATTTGCCACAGCTGCTGTATCACATGGAAAATAAAGGTGCTTCTGGGGTGGATGTCTGGGCCAACAAGGGAGGGCTGATAGCATACAGATCCAGGACTCGGCTGGTCACCTTCCTGAGCCACCTCACTCAAAACCTCGGACCCGTGAAGACACAAACATAGGGCTCTGATCTCAGGGCCCTTAAGCTGAACTGAATCTTTCCTGTCAAGTCTGTCTCTTAAAGATAGTTTTGTCCCATTGGTTTAATATTCACCTTCCTGTTTTGAGGAACATTTTCCCATAATGTGTTCATAACGTGAATTTCAGTAAGTTAATGGCATTTGTGTTACAGTTAAGTTGGTATGTGATATTGTTAAATGAACAACATTGTGCTGTTAATGTTGCTTGGAACCCTTCAATAAAATACCAAGGGAGGACCAAAAATGTAGAGTTCATGTAGAATCACTAAATTCTCAGCAGTTTGGGATCCAGGCAGGCTGGTTTGGGATACCAATCCTCAGGTATCCATGGGTTTCGCCCCAGGCAGAAGATTTAGCACCATTAATTTGAATATTATAGCCAAGTCCGTGTACTTAAAATAGTTTCCTTGTGTTTCTTATTTTAAAAAGAAGAAGAAGAAGAAAGGCTGAGCCCTGAGGATTTCTACCCACGGAAGCAGGGTGGGAATTAGAAATCATGAAACAAAAAGGAAAGAAATACAGAGAAAGAGAAGAAAGAGCATGTGAGGTTGGTAGGTAGAAAAAAGGAAAGAAGAAAGGAAGGTATATATATATATATATGTGTGTGTGTGTGTGTGTGTGTGTGTGTGTATATACATATACATATATACACATACATAGGCAGGCTGGCAGGTGATAGATGGTTGGTAAGATTACACACATATATACATACATCCATACGTACATACATACATATATACATAGGTGACAGATGGTAAAGCAAAGGTAACGCAGAACGGGGTGAAGCAAAGAGCTCCCTATATGTTTTGCATATTTACCACTTCACTACAACACAACCTTCTGTTTGCCATACTAACTTCCCTTAGAGCTGTGCAGAGACCACATGTGCAGTGCTCTGTAGCAGCCCAGGTAACCCAGGGAGTGTCAACTAGAGGGATCAAACAATCCTCCAGGGCCTTCAGTCCCTCCTGTGCTCTGAGTACTAATGGCTGTTTCTGTAGCATCCTCATAGTCACAGATTACTGGGAATCGGTCAAGTGTGTCCTTTCGTCCCTTATTCTTCAACTCAAATGAATTGACAAGTAATTTGTATATTTATAGTGTACATGGATGCTGCTTTGAAGTATGCATGCTACATTGAGCTATAAGTGCGCGCTCACCTTTTGTAGTGAGGACCTTCACAAGCCATTGCTAGCAGTCATGCATTTGCCCCACTGTTAGCTATAGTCACCACGCTGGACAGTAGATTGAACTTCTGAAACCCTGTTTTCTTTTATCAGTATCTTGCTAATTCCCTCCTATATCAGGACTTTCTCAGATGTGCCAGTGATCTAAATAGTGGCACAGAGACTTTTTCATATTCTAAAGCTTAGGCCTTTCAGCCACTCTGATGCTACTAATCCTTACATCATGTCCTGTCACGTGGCCAGCTCTACCTCTCCACTCTGCTCTGGTGCACTGGTCAGCTCCGTGTCATCTGACCTAATCTCCTGCCTCCGAATCTTCTCCCAGCATCCCCACCTCTGCCCAAAAGATCTTCCATTTCCTGCCCACCTATTGGCCATCAGATCTTTATTACAGCCAATCAGATACAATTCACTTTAGACAGGTAAGGAAGGATGAATGTTTACAAAATTGTGAGACAATACCGAGATCCGGCCAGTCTTTAGATCTCTGCCAGCACAGAATTAGCAGTGGACTATGCAGAGACACTCACTCCTCCACAGTGGTATCCCTACTGCCTCCTGACCCAGCCTTTAGTAATCAGCATTCTACCCTTTGCTTCTGAGTTTAGACTGCAGTGACAATTTAGCTCTACGATGGTAAAGCTCTACTCAGTCAATAACATACACCAGTGGGCACTTAGGGCGATTTCATAGTCCTGGCTGCTGTACCCACTGCTGTGATAAACATGGAACAGATGCCCTCCCCCGACCCCTCGAAGTAAACCTCTGCTCTGGGCTCTGAGACTCAAGTCTTGCAAGGTGTGTATTTCTGTTCTGTTCTTTTCTATTTGAAACAGGGTTTCACTGTGTAGCTTTGGCTGTCCTGGAACCTGCTCTGCACACCAGGCTGGCCTTGACCTCAGGGATCCCAAGTGCTGGTAGTAAAGGTTTTTGCCAGCATGGCCCAGTGCTCTGATTTTAAAGGTTGATTTGAAGATAAGTTCATTCTTCACAAAACTCATAAGAAACTAAAACCCAGGAACTTGCTCCCACATGCACTAGCATGAAAAAAATTGCATGTTTTTTTGTAAGATCAAACAGTATTAGTATGAACATATTAAGAGTGTATATATATTTGATAACATACATTAAAAGTGAACACCTTCAGAGAGATTTGAATGGACAGTTTTGCAGTTGCAATGAGAGAAAAAACCCAAAGGGAAAAGAGAGAGAATACTTTTTAGATACAACTGGTCCTTTGCTTGTGCCTTTTACAACCACAAACTTAAGTAATGTTAGATGGAAAATGCTTCTTAAATTGTACTGAATATAAGAAATTCTCGTGTCAGTGTTTTTCGGACACTATGATAGAACATCTATTATACATACATGAACACACACACACAGATACACACACATACATGCATGCATACATACATACATACATACATACATACATACAATTTACATTGAATTTAGGTTTTATAGGTTATGTGAATGCTGGCACACACAAGAGAAAGTTAAATAGGTTATATGCAAATATTCTGTCATTTTACACAAGGAACTCGAGCATGTGAGAACTTGAGTCTCTGGGGCTGTTGCTGTCTTAATTCGTTTGCAGGAACTCTGGGGCAAGATTGATTGGCATTCTTGTCATGTTCTATTTCTACAACTGTTTTTTATTCAATATTTTTATGAGTCCCATTATCATTACCTACAGAAGCCTTCAATATTTGTTTTCAAACTCATGATTTATTATTTTCCATTATGTTTAATCTATGAACTCTGGTGTGTGTGTGTGTGTGCGCGCGCGCGTGTGCGTGCGCGCGCGTGCGAATGCTGTATGCTTTCATATATGGAGAAGGCATATGAGTGTATAGGTATATTTGCTCATGCACACATACAAAGGCCAAGACATTGGATGTCTACCTCTGTCACCCTCCCTCTTGTTGCTTTAAGATTGTTGTCACTGAATCAGAAGGTCAGCATTTTAGATAGGCTGGCTGGCCAGAGAGTTCTGATGATCTGCCTGTCTCATCTCTATAATGACAAAGTTATAAGCATTCACAGCAATGCCTGAGTTCAGGTTTTCAAACTTGGATCCTAATACTGTGTCCTTACCTCCATAACTCTGAGCTGTCACCCTAGCCCTTCATCTTGATTATTAAAAAGAAAGAACACAGGGCTTTAGAAGAAGTCAGTAACTCTTGATATCAGTCAACTCACTTGATGAGGACAAAAGCTGGTGTATCAACAACAAAGGAGCAGTGTAGAGTGGCTTCTGTTGTCCACATAGGCCAAGCAGCTTATGGATGGATTAATGCATCTTACAGGAAAAATGGGTGTATTAACCTTCCAGGTCACTTATGTGGACAGTGCTAAAGAGACTTACACGAAAATCACCTCCAGAGACTCAAGTCAATGCCTCTCATGACCTTTTCTTTATCCAGTCACTCAGCAACCATTTTGCCTGCACTTAGACATTTTATGGAGAAACCCCATTCTTTACCCTCTTCTTTATGTATAATCTGAATCATTGCAATAAACTACACATTTGCTTCCATCCTCTAACTTCTCAGGTCTGTTTGTTCAAAACCCTCCACATGGCTCATCTGTCAGCCAAATACTATAAATGATTTATTAATATAAAGGTAAACAGTGAATTAATCTGGCAACTGTACTTTTTACTTTATGCTAATCCCATTAACCACACTGAGAAACCAATTTTTATTTAAAACTACACCTCAATAGCTGAGCACAGTTAAATGACCTACCATAGCCTTCTATGTTAATCTGGCTACCTCCCAACCCATCCCATGATACTTGCAAATTATTTTTGATATGGCTCTTTAGGTTTAAGATATCCTTCTTTGATCTCTTTCCAGACCCCTTCCTCAGGGCTCCAAATGCTCCATCCTCCTGGCTTATCTGAATCTTCCCCTCTTCCCTCTACTTCCTCTGGTTAGAGGACATCCAACCTTATTATGCCTTATTTTGGTGAGTTTAGAGTTCTGTATTTAAATTGCTTCTTATCTTAAATTCTTTTTATATACAGAATATCATCTTAAATTATAAACAACTTATGTTTATAGTAAAACTATGGCTAGCTCATCTTCAACCCTATCAGAGACCTAAGAAGGAATAAATATTACCTGAGTTTGTAGGAAGTACAGGGATGCAGCTTCCAAAATGTATAGAAATGACAGAGATGGCTGGTTGCCTGGATGGTCCCCAGTATTCTCTCTAATGTTGGAGCATGGATCTTCAGCCTCTGGCCCACGATATTTGACAGACCTTTTATGAAGCAATAATTATTAAAGATTTGCTTACCCTGTCTTGGCAGAGGTGGGCAGTCGACTTCCCTGTCTATTTGTCCTTTCTGGACAGCATTCTGTCAGCAGATAAAGTCAGGGCATTTTCTTTGCCCAGCAGCTAGTTTGCCACAATTGAAACAAATCAATATGGAGGTTTTTAATGCTTATCATCTTCTTCGAAGTGGAGTGGGGGTACTGTCAGGAACAGATCTGTCTCATGATCAAAAATATCATAAATTATATTAAATGTTATATTCTGTAAGTCTCTGAGACTTTTTTGAAGACTAATTATTTATAGTATATCTGAATTGTCAAACATCATTTATTCTTAGCTATTTACTATCTAAATAACCTTGAAAACTTATTATAATTATCTAAACTAGTATCTAATAAGACCATGAGTTTGACTGACTATTTAACTGTTCCTAATAGTTCATAGTTTCTAATATTATCATCTCTAACATTTTAGAATAACAACTTTCAAAAGGACTAGAACTTTATATTGCATTTTAAAAATATTATATAAGTACAATACCTAAAACGCTAAGTGCACATATATATTATTTATCAAAAATAACTTTAAATTTGTACCAAGATACAATAACCTATACCAATATATCAAAATAACATTATTTCTGTATTAATACATGAAAATTCTGCACCAGTGTAACAAAATATGACCTCGACTTTACATGAAAATATAAAGATTTTTACCAATGTAGGATAATGGGTATAAATTTTTTTTGGTTTAAGAGTAGATTCAATAATACACCTCTATTTGTATAATGTCTTATAATATTTCTATATTCTCCTTTTTCTTTTCAAATTCTTACCCTTTGTTTAAGAAAGGATAGAGAAGAGAAAAGAAAATATACATATATGTGTACATATGTATATATGTATAAAATGACCAACACCATCCACCCCAATTTAAGGAATTGGGATGATGATCTCCTTATAATTGTTTTCCAGTGAACTGGGTGAAGAATTTCTGTTTGTGGGCTCAATGGGAAATTGGAAGATTGGTTAACTCAAAAGAAAGCTATTTGTTGTCCAGTCTCTATGTGCTGAGAAATTTCAGGGATTAACTGAAGTCTTAATTGAACAGTCTGAAAGGCTGTATGAACCAAAGTCATCTGGGATCACCAACCCTCCCTGGGGCTACTTTGTAAGCAAGTCTCCTGAGGAAACAACATCAGTGTGAAGCTGGATTATGTATCTCAGCATCCTTGAGGATGACATTTGTCAGGGCTGCATTTTTGGTTGTATTTTTCTGTTAACATAAATTTTTTAGAGATAATATTAGTACAATGTATATGAAATGTGCAACGTAGACAAATTAGTTAAAGATGAATTTTTGCTCCTAGTTTTAGCAGCTGAAAGACAATCAATCGTCTTTCTCTAGATGTTAGTTTGATCATATACCCAAACTATAATATAAATCTTCATTCATGTCATATGAAAGTATGGTATGATGAATCTTGAGGACTCTGTAGCCAACAAGATTTATTGTCGATGAATAGCTGAAGTGCTGGCTAGGGCATCCCCCTGAGCTGGATTCTAATTTGGGCCTGTCACTGGACCTCCTTTTCCTCAGGCTCTTCTATATTTTTGTCCCAGCTGTTCTTTCAGACAGGAAGAATTCTGGGTCAGAGTTTTTGACTGGGATAGCAACCCCTTTATTCCACTTGATACCTGTCTTTTTACTGGAGGTGGACTCTGTAAGTTCCCTCTGCCACTGTAGGGGATTTTGTCTAAGGTCCCTCCTCCCTATGAGACCTAAGAATCTGTTACCTCCTAGATCTCTAGTACATTCTAGATGGTCTCCCCCACCCCCTACCTCCTGAGGTTGCCTGTTTCCATTCTTTTTGCTGGCCCTCAGGGCTTCAGTCCTGTTCCTCTCCCTCCAACTCCCCAATAACTGATCATGTTCTCCTTTCCCCTCCCTGTTCCCTCTCCTACCGTGTTCTCCCTCTCTCCCCCTGTGATTGCTTTCTTCTCCATCCCGAGTGGGATTGAGACATTCTCATTCGGGTCTTTCAGCTTGCTAGCCTTCTTGAGTTCTAGGTATTCTGTACTTTTTTGTCTAATATCCACTTATTAGTGAGTACATACCACGCATGAGATTTTGGGTCTGAGCTTTCTCACTCAGGATGATATTTTTTAATTCCATCCATTTGCCTGCAAAACACATTGTGTCCTCATTCTTAATAGCTGAATAGTATTCTATTGTGTAAATGAACCACATTTTCTGCATCCATTCTTCTGTTGTGGGACATATGGGTTGTTTCCAGCTTCTAGCTATCACAAATAAAGCCATTATAAACAAAGTGGTGAATGTGCCCCTGTGGTATGGTGGGGCATTGTTTGGGTATGTGTCCAAAAGGGGTATATTGATTTTCAGAGTGGTTATAGTAGTTTGTAATTCTACAAGCAATGGAAGAGTGTTCCTCTTTCTCCACATCCTCTCCAAGATGTGCTATCCCCTGAGTGTTTGATCTTAGCCATTCTGATTGGTGTAAGATAGAAGAATCTCATGGGCATTTTGATTTGCATTTTCCTGATGACTAAGGACTTTGAACATCTCTTTAAGTGTTTCTCAACCATTTGAGATTCCTCTGTTGTGAATTCTCTTTAGTTCTATACCACATTGTTTTTATTGGATTGTTTGGTTTCTTGGTGGTTAGCTTCTTGAGTTTTTTATGTATTTTGGATATTAGCCCTCTATTAAGTGCATGGTTAGTGAAGATTTTTTTCCCAATCTGTAGGTTGCTGATTTGTCCTATTGACTATGTCCTTTGCCTAACAGAATCTTTCCAATTTCATGAAGTTCCATTTATCAATTCTTGATCTTAGAGCCTAAGCCATTGGAGTTCTGTTTAGAAAATTTCTCCCTTTGCAAATGACTTTGAGGCTCTTTCCTATTTTCTCTTCTATTAGATTTAGTATAACTGGTTTTATGTTGAAGTCCTTAGTCCAGTTTGACTTAAGGTTTTTGCAACTTGACAAATATGGATCTATTTTCATTTTTCTACATACCTATTGCCAGTTAGACCAGCACCATTTATAGAAGATGCTTTTTTTCTCCCATTGCATGAAAGATCTCTCAATTTTCTGAGATCTTCAATTTATTTTTTGAGAGACTTGAAGTTATTGTCATACAGATCTTTCACTTGTTTGGTTAGGTTTACTACAAGATATTCTATATTATTTGTGACTATTGTGAAGGGTGATGTTTTCATGATTTCTTTCTCAGCCCATTTATCATTTGTACAAAGGAGGGATACTGATTTATTTGATTAAATCTTTTATACAACCACTTTGTGGAAGTTGTTTATCAGCTCTAGAAGTTCTCTAGTAGAATCTTTAAAGTCACTTCTGTATACTGTCATATCACCTGCAAATAGTGATAACTTGACTTCTTCTTTGCCAATTTGTATCCCCTTTGATCTCCTTTTATTGTCTCATTGCTCTAGCTAAACCTTTGAGTACTATATTGAGTAGATATGGGGAAGGTGGGCATCCCTCTCTTGTCCCTGATTTTAGATGAATTGCTTTAGTTTTCTCTCCATTTAATTTGATATTGGCTGTTGGTTCGTTGTACATTGCTTTTATTGTGTTTAGGCATGTGCTTTAAATTTCTGATCTCTCTGATACTTTTAACATGAAGTGGGGTTGAATTTTGTCAAATGCTATTTTAGCATCTACGAAGATGATCATGTGATTTTTTTTCTTTGAATTTGTTTATATAGTGGATTACATTAATGGATTTTCATATATTGAACCAACCTTGCATCCCTGGGATGAAGCCTACTTGATCACAGTGAATGATGGTTTTGATGTGTTCTTGGATTCAGTTTGTGAGAATTTATTGAGTATTTTTGCATCAATATTAATAAGCAAAATTGGTCTGAAGTTCTCTTTTTTTGTTGGGTCCTTGTGTGGTTTAGGTATCAGTGTAATTGTGGCTTTACAGAATGAATTAGGTAGTGTTCCTTCTGTTTCTATTTTATGGTCTGGTTTGAGGAATATTGGTATTAAGTCTTCTTGAAGGTCTGGTAGAGTTCTGCACTAAATCCATCTGGCCCTGGGCTTTTTTTTGGTTGGGAGATTTTTAATAACTTATATTTTCTTAGGAGACATGGACCTGTTTAGGTAGTTTACTTGCTCTTGATTTAACTTTGGTGTGTGGTATCTGTCTAGAAAACCATTCACTTAACCTAATTTTCCATTTTTGTTGAGTATAGGCTTTTGTAGTAAGATCTGATGATTTTTTAAAATTTTCTCAGTCTGTTGTTATGTCTCCCTTTCATTTCTGATTTTGTTAATGTGGATATTTTCTCTGAAACCTTTAGTTAGCTTGGCTAGGAGTTTGTCTATCTTGTTGATTCTCTTAAAGAACCAGCTTTTGGTTTTGTTGATTCTTTGTATAGTTCTTTGTTTTCTTTGGTTGATTTCAGCCCTCAGTTTATTTCCTGCAGTCTACTCCTCTTGGGTATGCTTGCTTATTTTTGTTCTAGAGCTCTCAGGTGTGCTGTTAAGTTGCTAGTGTAGGATCCCTCTATTTTCTTTTCCAGAGGAATTTTTCTCTTTGCATTGCTTCCATTGTGACCCATAAATTTGCTGTGTCCACATTTTCATTGAATTCCAGGAAGTCTTAATTTCTTTTTTTAATTTCTTCCCTAACCAAGTTTAGCATTGAGTAGAGAGTTGTTTAGTTTATATATGGGCATATGAGTTTTCTGTTGTTTCGTTGTTATTGAAATCCAGCCTTAGACTATGGTGATCTGATAGGATGCATGGAATTATTTTAATCTTCTTTTATTGGCTAAGGCTTGTTTTGTGGCCAATTATATGGTCAGTTTTAGAAAAGGTATCATTAGGTGTTGGAGCTGTATTGTTTTGTTTTAGGGTGAAATGTTCTGTAGATATCTGTTAAATCTATTTGGTTCATAACTTCTATTAGTTTCACTGTGTCTCTGTTTAGTTTCTGTTTCAATGGCCTGTCCATTGGTAGGAGTGGGGTGTTGAACTCTCCTGCTATTATTGTGTGGTATTCAATGTGTGTTTTGAGTTTTAGTAAAGTTTTTGTTTGTTTGTTTGTTGTTTTATGAATGTGGGTACCCTTGAATTTGGGGCAAAATGTTCAGAATCAAGACTTTCTTTTGGTGGATTTTTCTTCTGATGAATATGAAGTGTCCTTTCTCATCTTGCTTGATAGCTTTTGGTTGAAAATCTATTTTATTGGATATTAGAGTGGCATCTCCAGCTTGTTTCTTAGGACAATTTACTTGAAAGATTTATTTCAGCCTTTTACTCTGAGGTTGTGTCTTTTTTTGTTATTGAGTTGTGCTTCTTGTCATATGTTTCCAGTCTTGGGGGATTATTTTACTTTTGCTTGCTCAAGAAACTAAGATTTATTTCATGAATAATGGGTGTATTCCATAACTATTGGCACTTTCCTTAAATTTCTCAAATCCAGCATATCCATGGGGTACTATTTGAATTCATTATACATTTGTGGATGATTTTCATATGCTGACCTTTGCTTTATACTAGCTAGATAAGCTAAGGTTTGTCTTCTAACGAATTTTGGTGTAGAAAGCATGTAAATAATAAATAAGACTGAGTTGAGTGTTACAGTGAGGAGCAGCTAGCTCATGTCAGCTGTGTGTAGCAGATAAGAGTTGGATGAACAGCCAGCTCATGTCCGCTCTCTGTAGCAAATAAGAATGAAGTACTATGTAATGATGTAATGCTGCAGTGTGATTGGCTAGAGTGTGACTGCCCCTTGTAGCTAATAAATAGAGGCTCACAGCAGGCAGGCAGAGCCCTTGAGGCTGTGACAGTGAAGTTCGTTATGCTGTCTTGCTTCCCAACCAGAGGACAAGTGGCTGCCACCCTGGCTGCATTGAGATAGAGGATCCAGAGGAAGGAGCCACCACCCGAGACATGCTGAGTGATGAACAGATTGTGAGCTTTGCCTGTGAGCTCAGGTACCCATGAATGTTGTGGACTGATGCTTGTTCTTGTAGTGAATAAACCCTGAGATCAAACAGTATCTGAACTTTGTATCTCCCACCCAGCCTTAAGCTGTCTTTGAATGGTACACCAATGCATCCGATGATAGAGCTATATTCAATTACCACTGGATAAAACCCTTACAGCTAAGATATAACACCTAGAAAACATCAACGCGTTATAAAAACACTTTCTTTTATAGGCAGAGAAACAGAAACAACCTTTGATGGTGACACGGCCATCAGTTCCACACTTTCCTCCTTTTTTTTTTCAAAATATTTTTTTACTGATTTTATTGGATATATTTTATTTACATTTCAAATGTAAATGTTATTCCCTTTACTGAATTCCCCTCCATATCCCTTAACCTATCTCCCCTTCCCCTGATTCTATGAGGGTGTTTACACACCTACCCAACCCTCCCACCTCCCTGCCCTGACATTCTCCTACAATGGGGCATATAGCCTTGGCAGGACCAAGGGTTTCTCCTCCCATTGATGCCCAACAAGGCCGCCATCTGCTATTTATGTGGCTGGAGCCATGGGTCCATCCATGTGTACATTTTGGATAGTGGTTTAATCCCTGGGAGCTCTGGTTAGTTGGTGTTGTTGTTCTTATGGGGTTGCAAACTTCTTCAATTTTTTTCTCTAATTCCTCCATTAAGAACCCCTTCCTCAGTTCTATGGTTGGCTGAGAGCATCCACCTCTGTATTTGTCATGCTCTGGCAGAGCTTCTCAGGAGACAGCTATATCAGGCTCCTATCTACATGCACTTCTTGGTGTCAGCAATATTGTCTGGGTTTGGTAGCTGTATATGGGCTGGATCTCCAGGTGGGGCAGTCTCTGGATGGCCTTCCTTTCAGTCTCTGTTCCAAACTATGTCTCCATGTTTCTTCTTAAGAATATTTTTGTTCCCCCTTCTAAGAATGACTAAAGCATCCACACTTTGATCATCCTTCTTCTTGAGCTTCATGTGGTCTGTGAATTGTATCTTGGGTATTCCAAACTTTTGATGTAATATCCACCTATCAGTGAGTGCATACCATGAGTGTTGTTTGTGTCTGGGTTACCTCACTCAGGATGATATTTTCTAGGTCCATCAATTTGCCTAAGAACTTTATGGACTCATTGTTTTTAATAGCTGAGTAGTACTCTGTTGTGTAAATGTGCCACATAAACCCTTTCCTCCCCACCTTGCTTCTTGGTCACGATGTTTTGTGAAAGAATAGAAACTCCGACTAAGAAAAATTGGTACCAGCATAGGTGGGGTATTTCTGTGGCAACCTGACCATGTTTTGGAGAGGACTGTGGAAGAACTTTGAGCTAGAAGAGCCATTGGAACATTAAGAGCACTGTGGGATGTTCTGTAGGAGCTTGGAAGATAATGTTGAGAACAGTGTAGAAGATGGAGGAAAAATTAAAGACTCTTATCAGGACTGTTGCTGTTTTCACTGTGAAGATTCTGTGGTTTTGGTTAGCTGGGGCTAAAGAATCAGCTGGGATTAACAAGATATCAGAACTGGTAAAGCGAAACCTTTGCATTACTGGGACTATTGATACTGGTCAGCTGAAGTCCTTGGAGGACCCCTGAAGTTCATAAGTTGATCTCAGACATTGGATAGTTAGAGTTTGATTTTGTTTTTGATTGTGACTGTACCTTGACATTTTTCCCTCTTAAAGTAAGAAGTGGAGCCCACAGTTAAGAGACTTTGAATTGTAAAAAAAGGCTTTGATTTTTAAAAGAGACTAGTTATTTTAAAGGGATTGCAATTTTATTATGTAATAATTTGTAAAGACTGTGGGACTCTTAAGGTTATTTAGATCTTGGGGATGAATAAGAAAGTACTGGTAGAGGCTTAATAGTGCTGTGTTTGTGTGTCAAGTTGATAAGGGGTCAATTGTACTGGCTGGTTTTGTGTCAACCTGACACAAGCTGGAGTTATCACAGAGAAAGGAGCCTCAGTTGAGGAAATGCCTCCATGAGATCCAGATGTAAGGCATTTTCTCAACTAGTGATCAAGGGGGGAGGGCCCAGCCCATTGTGGGGAAGTAGACCTGGGTTCTATAAGAAAATTGGCTGAGCAAGCCAGGGGAAGCAAGCCAGTTAGTAACATCCCTCCATGACCTCTGCATCAGCTCCTGCTTCCTGGCCTGCTTGAGTTCCAGTCCTGACTTCCTTTGATGAAGAACAGCTATGTGGAAGTATAAGCTGAATAAACCCTTTCCTCCCCAACTTGCTTCTTGGTCATGATGAAAGAATAGAAACCCCAACTAAGACAACAGGAATGGAACATAAAAAATTGGCTATGCGTAGCAGAATTCCCTAATTTACCATGGCAGAGCAACCATCGTGGGACTGTGGCATTAGAAGTTAAAAATTCCCAGACCTAAAACAACAGTGGAAAGACAATGGCATTTGGCATAAACATGGTAGACAGCTGTTTGTGCTTACTGACTCCAGTCCACAACCATGGACAATAGTGATTCCAGGGAGAAAGCCACAAGTTTGCATATATAGCACTACAACACCCATGTGCTACCTGGTAGAAGAAGAAGGCAGCATTGCAAGGACGTAGATCTCCAAATAGCTTGTAATTGTCTGAGCACAACAGCAATACCAAATGTAGTAAGTTTTGTCAGTCAGAATATTATGGGTCCACTTTACAAATATTTGAGCCATACCCCTTCAACCTTTAAAATCATGAACACAGAAAGGTTTGGATGGAACACTAAGAACAAAATAAGGGTATTGGCAATGTCATATATTAGTAAATTGAATATCCCAGTACTATTATGATAGCCAGTGAGTACCATTCAAACTTGATACTTATAGTGAAACTAAAACCTCAAGAACAGAAAAATATCAGGACTCTGGATAAACGTTGCCTTCTAAAAGAAGACGTAATAAATAGGCAGTTACATAGTCCTCACACTTGCTGATTAGCACCAAGGTCATGAGACCTTTTAGGGAACAGGTAATAGAATAAAGTCCTACAACTGGTTGAGACCAATGTGTGATACAATACTAGACACTCAAAGGTTGGATTTCCCAACACCATGGGGCATTAAAGTAACACTATGAAAACAAGACCAGCCAAAGTGTTACTATATTTAGAGATACAACAAATACCAACCTTGAATTTTTCAGAGTGGACACAGGTGAAATATATTAAACCACATATCACCTTGTATATAAATGGAAGGCACACACAAGAATTGAAAGATCATAGAATAATGTATTTTTATTATTATTATTGCATCCCAGCTATACAGAATCAGCCAGTAAAATGATGAAAAACTTGGGCTTTTAGATATGAAGGTCATTTTAAAATTATACACGATAGCTTAACATTGTATTTGTTTAATACCCAATCCACAATATAAAGAATGGGTGATGTCAGATTGGACAGCCCACAAACCTGAAGCAAATATGCAAAATAGGACTGGGGAATCATGGGATATAATTTATTATTTGCCCATAATCTGGAAATTATGACATGATTCAGAACACTCAAATGTACCATATACTAGACAGAGATAACAAAATATAATGATACTGTGCAGATTAAATTTCAAACAGCCCACTATCTAGAGGATGGATTATATCACCACCAGGTAAACCAAAACTAGTAAGAACTCCATTTATTGAACTAGACACATTATCTTGCCAAGTCATTCTCTTGCCAAGAATTAGACCCATATAGTTAAAAATTCATTTATTATAACCACCTAAAACATATTGCCCAGATGGATTTTCTAGGAGCTACAATATTCCTCACCAAATAAATTTGGAAGAAACCCCTACAGGCATTAGCAGTAGAAGCTTTTGTGCCTAGAGGAATCCTTGGAGTAGCAGCAGCCATTATTCAACATATTGAGGCAGAGCTCTACATATAGAAAAAAAATCAAAATCAATGCAGACACAGCCAAAGCATTATGCGCAGTATCACAATCAACTGATGCATTACATACACTAGTAAATACCATGGAAATAGAAGCAGGTGTTGCAGGAAACATACAGTCAGGAATACAAACGGACATTAAATCTCATTGCCACGAGTTATTACCTGATTGTGTGCCAAATTTATAAATACAGTGTAGGAAGTATAACTAGACAAGTAGACATATTGTTTACAATAAGAATGGGCAGAAGAACCCCAGAATTTTAAACTATTCTGGGTACTGAAACTTAGTACAAATATTTTTAGATAATGCACAGAATGAATACATGGGTAAACATATACCACAACCCTATACATTGTATAAAACACCATAAACCTGGGTAACATTTGATGGCTTCATATGAATAAATGCTAACACACCAGCATACAGCCCCATAAAAAATTTACAGACTAGGACCCAATTCATATTTATATCCATAAAAAAGATGGAAGAAACAGTGTTGGCATATTCCACTATGCCTCAGACTATATAAACCCTGGGTAACTATAAATTCTTGGTATGTATCAATAACAAAAGTATACCTGGATGCAATTATTTAAATGAAACAACCATGTATGATAATCACATAAAATGGAATATAACCAGAGAATGCTATCTAGTGCACAATTGTTCACAGATGGTAGTATACAATCGGATGAGAATAACCATCGTAAACTATCAACAAAAACATTACTTCTCATCTGATGCACAATTTGATTTTGAATTTAAAAGGCCACATGGATGAATTCATTAAAACCATTAGAGAAATTGATATAGCAGAGCACAAGGAGAAACAATTACAGATCACACATCAAACACTATTGAACCAAGAAAAAAAATATCAGGGCATAATGCAGCAGAATTACACAGTATTTTAGGCCTACTCAGAGCAAACCACATTTGTAAAGACTGGAATAAGGAATTGAAAAAAAAAATGTGGCATATGGGACCACTAGAATTGTTCATTTTGGTGTTGTGTGTTACCCCGAATTTAACTGAATTCATTGGCTGAAAAAAGTATTTTGGTTTTCAAGATTTTGCATTCCTTTTGTACTAACCATAAGAATAAGTTTGTTTTTAAACATTTCTTCAATAAGCAAAAATTCCCAATAGGAAGAACTGTGGGATGCAACACAGGACATCAGTGTCACCTAGGAAACTCCTTAGCCAGATACTTCTCTGTTAATTGCTTCTATATAACAGTGGAGCCATTAAAAGTCTTGTTTAGAAGATTGTGTGTGCTCACATTTGGAACTTCCCCAAATTATACTAATTGCATGTCCCCATTAACCATGATGCACCTCCGGAAGCCACCAGAAGAAGACTTAATTTGTATGTTAGTACACTCTGTTTGTTTCTGCTTGAACAATGACCAGATACCACTGTACAAGAAGCCAGTTAGAAAGGCAGTTTTAGTGAATAGGCTTCATGTTTGCAGCCTATATAAACAAAGGCAGCCGTTATTAATATGATCTATGGAAAGCTCTGATGATAAGTCTGAAAAAGCCTTGCTCCTTGGATGTTGAGGTTTTATCTTTTACTGTTTATAGTTATACTAAGTACAGCCCCCAAGACCTGAAATCCGCTTGTAGCCCCTGCTCCCAAGTTAATTTTGATTGGTGACTAAAGATGCCAACAGCCAGTAGCTGGGCAGAGGAGACATAGGTAGCACTGAGGTTTCATGGGCTTGCCTAAGGAGAAGGAGACGCCACCATGGAAGAGAAGAACATACAGGAGGAGAAGAAGAGCGCCATGGATTAGCTGAGTCAGAAAAACGTGGCCATGTGGGATGGCCAGCTGGAGATAAGAGCAGCCCAGTTGAAACATAGTAAGTAGTAACTTGAGTTAGCAATAGGAAGCTTGATGCTCTTGTGCTGCCTAAGGCATATTTATTTATTTATTTTTTTACTACACCTGACACTTTCATTTTGAGCAAAAACTCACTTTTCAAAAATTTGTTTGAGATCCCCGAATGGAAAACGCATGCCGTTCCTTTAAGATTAGGAAGTGGGGAACAGGCACTTTCCCCCTAAACTGTGCGGGTTCAGGACAAAATCCATGCAAAGGAGAACTGGGTCTTACCTCTGTGGGTAAGATTAACTAATATCCGAACCGCAGCCTTGCGGGTTCTGGACTAGAATAGATGTGCTGAATTGTTGCGCATAATTCTGGGGTTCATGGTGTAAGCAGTGTCCCCCATGAGGACCTGGGAAAAACGCTGGGCAGCAGGGGTTATGATGGATGCTGGGAGCCCCTGCTAAGAAATGATAGCTACCCCAGGCTACTCAGAGAGCAAAGTTTAATCATTCAGACATGTCCCATTTTTAAGGGGGAGACAACCCTGAGCAAATTCTAATGAGATTTTACACCTTGTAAACAGTTGGGGCAAAATTCAAACAATTGGGGCAGAACTTGAACAGTGATAACTAGGCAGGTACTACGTACATTTGGTGGAGTCAAACATCTTTCAGACTGACTCAGCTTGCTGTACAGAACTTTCCCAAGGAGTGTTGATTGGGAGTTACAGGTAGCTTTGTCTGACAGTTTGGCATGTAGCTGTTCCAGGAACTAAACTAGCTTTTTTTTTCTTCCTGGAAGGGAGGAGTCTTTGTGCTCAGAGGATTGTGGTGAAATTTTCCCATTGGCCTTAGGCTGACCCCAACTTGGCTCTTTCACAGGCATAATCAAGATAAGAATAGAAAAATTAATGGAAATTTAAGAAGTCAATACTATCATAAGCAACTAGGTTCTTTGAACGTGGGCTCTGCCAGTATTCTGGAATCACTTAGTGTGACATGTGACACGTATTGGCCCGAGAATAGACTTACACAGCAAATAGAAGGGAATTTAATTGAAGTTAAACATAATAGGAAAGGATGTTAATTCAATTTATATAAAATGAAAGGGGATTCTATAGAGATATTATTCTCTATATGAGGTAGGAATAAATGAAAATTTCCTGAATTGTTTTTAGGGATAGAAAGGAGAAAATAACAGTAATTGCTTTAAGAGTTTTTAAGTATGCATGAATGAATAAATGCCTTTGATCTCAGTGTGTAAGAAACAAAGGGACAGACACACAGAGAGAACCCCTATCTCAATGAATAATAATAATTGTTTTAAATTGTTTAATTGCTTCAAAGTGTTTTAATTATCAAAATGAAGGTGGTTAGAAGTTCAGTGGTATTAATGGTATTACAGATCCTCTGTGAGAGGTCGGATTAAGCAGGGCGAGAGAAGAAAGGGGCTGCTAAATTGAACCAATCAATTTAACGTTGCTGGACCAAGGACATGCTATTTTGGGAGAGAGGCTCTGTATTTGTGTTAACAGGAAAGGAGAAAAGGCTTTGGACCCTTTCCAGAGCAATATGGAGACATGCCAAGTGACAGACAGATTGTGAACCTCACCCGTGAGCCTCTTTGCTACTTGCTTCTGAGTCAGGTACCCCTTGCATGGACTGATGCTTGTACTTGTGGTAAATAACCTTAGATCAAACAGTATCTAGACTGTCTCTCTAGCCTTAAGCTGAACACGACTCACAATCTATGGTTGGCTTTCTTTATTTTCATCCTCTGCCTCTATTTGATTTCTTTCTCTTTATTAATATTTGAAACTCCTTTTTTTAATGGTCTGAGTTCATATTTTTCTTGTGTTCATATCTCTCTTGTCCTAGCATATGGTTCAACTGGTCTACAAAAGTTTGTACCTTTTGTTCTATTTTTGGTTTGTCTATATTTTGTTTTTTCTTTCTTTCGTTTTTCTTTTATTAACCTGACCAAAGAAAGGGTTCTGCTCCTCAAAAGTAGAATTCTGGCCTGAGAGAACAGTTCTGTCAGCTTCCCAGGGCTTTTATGCCCTAGGCAGTGGCCAGAAAAACTACAGATTTACTAAGTAATTTTCCTCTGTAAATAGCAGGGCGTTGTTTGCTATCCCCTGTTTAACTCCTCCCTCCTTGGACTCAGACCAGTGCTTTGAAATTTCCCTGGACCTGAGTTGCACTTGGATATGGCCTTAGATCCCCCTCCCGTGGTTTGCTGAGGCCTATGTTCTTTACTGTGTCTCTGACCTCTGCCAAGGTGCAAGCTCAGCCTGTTTATAGGAGAAAATCTCAGAGAGATTACCTTAAATTGTCTTTGGTCCCAGGGAGTGTTGATTTGCACTTTCTCTCCAGAACATTTTATTTTAAGGCCTGAATATGGACTTTAAGAGTATGGATGGGCTGGGGAGATGGTTCAGTGGTTAAGAGCACTGGCTGCTCTTCCAGAGGTCCTGAGTTCAATTCCCAGCAACCACATGGTGGCTCACAACTATCTAAATAACACAGCAACCGTTGTGGGGAGCACATCTGGAGTTAACTTTGGGTGATTTCTAGCTGTGACTAATAATGAATGAGTCAGCCAACACCTGTCTTTGTTTTTACTTGACGAGTTATAGTCTACCAAGTTCCTCAGCTTACACATATGTCCTTGAGAGTCTGTCCAACCCTGAAGGAAATGGCCTTGGTCAAACAGATACTGTATATCATAAACTCACTGTGTAAGCATTTGTGGTTATTGCTTAACTTTCTGGTATTGGTCATGTTTTGTGTTGCTTTAGAAGACACTGAGAGAATATAAGTGGTGCACAGTTTTACTGTTTGCCTTCCCCTCTTCTAATCTCTCGGACTCTTCTTTCCAATCTTCTTTCCCCAACCATGGTTTTCTGTTGACTGACCTGCAGGATCTGGCAGGTGCTGCCTAATGTGGGGCTCAGTGAAAGATACCGCTGGAAGGGGAGCACTTGGGAAAAGAGAAAGTGCTGGCAGCAGTGACTAACTCTCAAGAATAATTAGAGGCGAAAAAAGGGAACTGGAAACGACCTTATGCTTTTTGTGCAAATTCTGAAGAAAATGCTTCACTAAAATAGAGCAACAGCAGTTACATAGATTTCAGATTTTGTAGAAGTTTGTTCTTGATTTTCTGTGGAAGGTACAATAAACTTAGCAACCTGGAAGAAAGTTGGAAAAAGACTTAAAAATTATTATGATGTGCAGGGATAAGTTAAAGTTGCCTGTAGATACTTTTTTAGTTTCTGGACCCTGATTAGGGCTAGGAGAGAGAAAAAGGTTTCCTCAAAGACAAGAGAAAATTAAGCTAAGCCATTCTGGAGTCAGTTGCTGTTCACTGAGTGGTGATCAGTCATTGGCCAGGGGCAGGGGGCGTTCCCCTTCAGCTCTATTTCCTGCTCCCTGCATAGCCCACCCACCCCGGAGGAGCAGAGACAGCTGTGGCAGGATGCAGGGCGGAGAATGATGTGCAGGTGGAAAAGTCAGTGGAGAGCAGGAAGCTAAGACCTGAGCAGCAGGCAGCCAGAGCACATCTCTCCCTGCACAAACAAGACAGTGCCATGATCTCAGAAGCTCTGGCACAGGTGAGCTATGATCCAATCCAATAGGTAAGCGGTTAGAATTCCTGGTTTTCACACAGGTGGCCCCAAATTTAAACTATATAAACCAACATACATCATACAAATAAAAAATTTATACATTGAAGCATGTATATAAAATGTACAGTTTATTCATGTCATCAGAAGATGACCCATCCTTGATAATTACATACATATTCACATAGGCATGCATATATATAAATTCACATTAAATATAAAGTATATAAGTTAAGTATAAATTATATACATGAAATATGATTTTATATGTTAATACATATTGTATATAAGAAATATATATGTTAAAATATAAATTATATGTTAATTATATATGTATATTAAAATATAAATGAAATATGAGTTAAATTTATAAAATATGAGTTAGAATTTATGTAAAATACATAATTTCATATGTCCTCAAGACAGGGAATTATGGAATGAGCCCATGGAGCTCTAAAGAACTCAGTTACAGAAAAAATAAAAAAGAGGAAGTCATACATTTCTTCACCACAAATTTTATTAAAATTTTTGTTTTACCTCGGATGCCAAGGAGCTCTCTGCTGCTGAGCCTATGACAGCCTACAACTCAGCATTCTTATGCAGAGGTGAAATGGAAGGACCCCCTACTGGCATATGGCATGGTCCCAATCTGGTATTAATATGGAGAAGAAGGCATATTTGGGTTTTTTCCACAGGAGGCTGAATGGTCACAGTGGCTGCCAGAGCTATTGAAGCAAGGTGATGCTGGGAGAGAGAAGGATGCTGTGTGAGCTTGCTGTGTGCCCTGACCATGGCAACGGGGAAGCTGTACTTTGCTACATTCGTGTGGTCAAGGCCAGAAGTACTTTGTGACCTCTAGCTGTTAGGATTCCCTTAGCCTGGGAGTAAACAGTATTCCAAGTTGGTGACTTCCACTGCTATGGGTCAGGGCCTACCTCTTTGTTTTACTAGAAATAGTACCAAATGCTGGATGTGTTTCTGTGGACTTGGAAGAAAAATGTCTTTAAGACTCCAGTGCAAAGCATTAGGATGGGAGTGCCTATATCTCAGACTGGGCAAGTTGCCTTGCCTCAGGCTTTCAGACCTTGTGGGAGAGAGAACACAGAAACTGTGGCACAAGAGGGTTTTCTGCTCATGATTCCCCAGGGGGTCTTCAGGGGCAATGCTTGAACTCCATAGTAAAACTCCCTTTTCCCTCCCCAGACCTCAGCAAACACCAGTCCGTTCCCTAGCTCTATGAACTGGGCTAGGTCTGTTAAATGGAATCAAATCTCCTTTGTGTCCATTTTGTGAGTTTCAGCTGTGTTACAATACATGTGTGTATTCCCTCATTTGATAGGGCTGGATGTAATTCCATGTCATGAACTCTACCATTTTTGTTTGTCCTTTCATTGTTTCTTTTATTTCTGTCATTAGTGAGTGTAAGTTACTATCAATGATGAATTCACAAATATTGGTTAATGGTTTTAATATGCAGTAATGTCAAAAGCAGTCATTAATAAGTGTTGAAGATATTTAGAATTATTCAATATTTGAACATGGAAGCAGAAATTAAAATGCTATACTGGGATGGGGTAGCAGAAATAATTTTTTTTCTCTGAGAATGAAGTTCATGGTAACAATATTTTGGAGCATTTCTGATAATTTATATACATATATTCCTAGAATTATATTTTTGTGGCTACCAAATAATCACTAATATCAAAAATTATCCTAAATATGTTCTTAGACTAGTAATTGCTGGGCAGATGGTGGCTTAGTAGGCAAAATATTAAGTATGAAAACCTGAATTTGTTTTATTTTGTTTAGTTTTTATGTTTTTTAGAGGGGAGTTGCAAGGACAGAGGGCAGATATGAAGGGATGGGGAAATGAGTAGAATTAAGATCCATAATGTGAAATCTCAAAGAACATATAGGTAGAAATAAAGATATAACTCCTGTGTGATCCAGTACCAGGTACAATGGCTATGCATGCATACACACACACACACACATGCAAATACATCTGCTCACACATGTACACCACACACATATACACAGACATGCAAATACTCACATCTGCTCACATATGTACACCACACACACACATGCAAATACGTCTGCTCACACACACACACACACACACACATGCAAATACTCAAATCTGCTCACACATGTACACCACACACACATACACACACACATACACACACATGCAAATACATCTGCTCACACATGTACACCACACACATATACACAGACATGCAAATACTCACATCTGCTCACACATGTACACCACACACACACATGCAAATACTCAAATCTGCTCACACATGTGCACCACACACACATACACACACATGCAAATACTCACATCTGCTCACACATGTACACCACACACACATACACACACATACACACACATGCAAATACTCACATCAGCTCACACATGTGCACCACACACACACATACACACACATAAGCTGGAAGGATTAGGGCTGGGCTCTTGAATGGAGAAACCATAGACCATTCTTTTCTCCTCGGTTCAATGTATGCATTATATACAGTTGAACAGTTAAGTGGGACTGTTGCATACAGACACAAGCAGGACTGGTTATTACATGAGAGACCAACCTAACTAATCTCTGCAGGGAACAACAGTCTCAGGCTGTAAACATCCTGGGTGGGGGAAAGAAAGCTATGGTGGCATTTCCCGCACACACTGTCAATGTTCTGAATGTGGATCAAGGAAGGCTATAGCATCACGTTGACCCTGACCTCAAGAAGGCTTTGACACTTGTGGACTGGTATCCTTGACATGGCTGTGCCCTGTCAACAAAACACATTCATTCAGGACTGTACTTGCTCCCCACGAGTAAGAATCCACCACGAAAGAACCAAGAACTTTGAGTGCCCATGTGCCTCTGGAGGAATTCTCACTGGCTTAAAGTCAAGCTAACATGAGTGAGTGCAAAGCTAGAGACTGAGAAGAAAATCCCAGAATGAAGCTTTGTTTCCTAGCATCATGACACAGTGCTCATCCAACTGATTGCTTCCTCTGAGCATGGCTTGCCCGGTATTAAATTCCACTGTCTTTTTCATACCTCAGTTTCTGCAAGGAGATAATAGTTTCCAATTTAAAATTCCAATCTTAAAGTAAGGTTGTCTACTCTGGAAATCAGTCTGGCAGTTCCTCAGAAAATTAGACACAGTACTACTTGAAGACCCAGCTATACCACTTTTGGACATATACCCAAAAGATGCTCCGTTCAACATATAACAAAGACACATGCTCCACCATGTTTATAGCAGCCTTATTTATAATAGCCAGAAGCTGGAAAGAACCCAGACGTCCTTCAACAGAGAATAGATGCAGAAAATGTGGTAATTTACACAATGGAATATTTCTCAGCTATTAAAAACAATGACTTCATGAAAGTCTTAGGCAAATGGATGGAACTAGAAAATATCACCCTGAGTGAGGTAACCCAGTCACAAAAGAACACACATGGTATGCACCCACTGATAAGTGGATATTAGCCCAAAAAGCTCAGAATACCCAAGAAACAATTCACAGACCTTATGAAGCTCAAAAAGAAGGAAGGCCAGAATGTGGATGCCTCAGTCCTTCTTAGAGGGACTGCCTCACTTGGGGATCCACCCCATATGTAGCCACCAAACCCAGTCACTATTGCTGATGCCAATGTGCTTACTGGCAGGAGCCTGATAGAGATGCCTCTTCAGATGCTCTGCTAGAGTCATACTAATACAGATGAGGATGCTTGCAGGTAACCATCAGACTGAGCACGGAGACACCAATGAAGAAGCTAGAGAAAGGACTGAAGGAGCAGAAGGGTCTGCAACCCCATGGGAAGAACAACTATATCAGCCAACCAAAACCCCAGAGCTCCCAGGAACTGAAAAACCAACCATAGAGCACATATGAATAGAGAGAGACCCATGGCTCCAGTTGCATATGCAGCAGAGAATGGCATTGTCTGCCTTCAATGGGAGGAGAAGGCTTTGGTCCAGTAATGGCTCATTTTTCCAGTGTAGGGGAATGCCAAGGTGCTCTGGTGGGAGAGGGTGGTTGGGAGAGGGAGCATCTTCATGAAGGGGAAGGGGATAAGGGGATGAGAGTGGGGGAAAGGGGATAACATATGAAATACAAATACAGAGAATATCCAATAAAAATGATAATTAAAAATAAAAACAAACATATAAAGTAAGGTTGTCTAATCTGTAATTCTAACTACTAAAATGGAAGCACCCAGTATACTAATAAACACAATTAGCACTTAAGAACAATAAAGTATATATATAATTACATATTCACTACGTGATATAAGATCTCATAGAAACATCTACAATACAGCTCTTACACTACTGTGCTTCAGTTGGCCAACATGAACGCTAAATAAGACTTGAAGAACTATACCTTTGTACCCTTGGTACCAGGGAAATGGTAAGCAGCAGAAAAAACTCTCCATTCAACACCACACAAGCTGGTCCCAGTCTCCTCATCCAATAACATGAGCCACGGCATCTGTCAGAACACACACACACACACATATTCACACACATACACATATTCACACACACACACATATTCACACACACATATTCACACACACATATTCACACACACATATTCACACACATATTTACACACATACATATTCACACACACATATTCACACACACATATTCACACACACATATTCACACACACACATATTCACACACACACACATATTCACACACATATTCACACACACATATTCACACACACACACAGTCATAGGAGTTGAAGATCTTGAATGCTGGATCAGCTGAGTGGTTAAGAGCACTGGGTGTTCTTCCAGAGGTCCCAGGTTTAATTCCTAACACCCACATACTGGCTCCCAATTGTTGGTAACTTTAGTTCCAGGGGATCTGTGCCCTCTGGTGTGATACACAGAAACTTATTTAGACAAAATACCACACACATAAACATTTTTAAACATAAAGGCATATTTGTACTTTTCAGTTTATGTTTATGGGATTCAGCTTAAAATTTTACAGGAAATGAGGCATATTTGGGCAATAATTCTAGACATGATATTAAAAGGCACAGTTATTTTATTGTATCATATAATAATAACAGATAGCTATTATTTAGATGTGGCTTCATAGGAAGCAGGCAGCATTGAACCCTGATCCTTCTTCTTCCAAACACCATAATTACAGGTGTGAGTCACAACACTCACCTTCACCAGAATTACAGGTGTGAGGCACAACACCTGTTTACCAGCTATCACATTGCACAGCTATATTCCAAAAGAGTTAGACATCAACATATATTATTTAAAGTCACAGGCAAAATTGCCTCACACTGGCCATTATGGTATATTGCTAATTTTGTTTCAAAAGCCCAGCTAGAGTTTCACTTGTGTGTAACAAATTAAGTTTATTAACTTTTCAATATTCACCTTTTTAAAACATATGCATCCTTAATGAAAGTTGTGTATGAGACACTTCTACTTCTGCATCTTCTAAATTGTTTTTCCCTTGTATTTACCCTTCTCCTTTCCTACTTCTCCCAACTTACTTGGCTTTCCTTCCCAGGACCTTTTTGTCTATCTTTAGCCTGGTAATACCCACATGCTGGGATAGATGCTCCACATGGATGTACCCACTAGCCTTTTCTTGCTTTATTCATTCACTGTCAAGGACATATTTCTTTCTGTATACTTGGACCACTTTGACAATCTGCTGCTCTTTGGAATGTTCTCAGACAACTGGACTTCAGCATCCTTTTGAATAGGCATAGTGTAAACATGCTTCTGTCTCAGCTCCTTGGTAAGGGGAAGATGTGATTTTCCTCTGAACATGAGAAGGCACATTGAAATGTTGGTTGAAATTCTTCCTTCGATCAGAAGTCACAAAGGGATTGAACTTCATTTTGGCAGCTGATATACACGAAGCCAAGGGATAACCACAAGGGGAAGAGGTCTAAATGCAAGTTCTTGTTCTGTAAGTTGATCAGAGATCAATATTCACTTTTTAACACGCCTTTTACCCACTCCCTTCACTTGGTCTCTCTCTGTGCCAGTCTCTTCAGGCAGCTATGCCAGCCAGCCTTCTCAGATGGGGGTCTGAACTCGGGTCTTCACTTTACCACCTGAGCCATTTCCTCAGCCCCCACGTCCAGAGTTCTAATACTCTTTGCATAGTACCAGTCTTTCAGTTGACATTGGCCCCCTTAGTTACAACTCGTGCTTGCACATGGACCACATCCCTTCCATGAGAGATCTGTAGGTGCTAATGGAAAAGAGTTTCACCAAGTGCTTTTAGCACTGTTCTAATGGTGTTAGGACGGTGAGTGTGACCATATCACTGCATCTATGGGCAGACTCCACAGTAGGCCTTCTATCCACAGGAAGCTCAGCTGGAAGTCTCTTCCTCTCAGTATGTGTTAGGGACAGAAATGTCGGAATGATTACATAAGAGGAGAGTGGTTTGGTCCAAAGCAGAAGCTCTGCTCTGATGTCTTCAGGGACTCATGCATCTTCCTATCCAAATCCCTCACTAAGGCCTTTTTGTTCATAGACAATGTAGTAACACTGGTTCTGCATTTCCCACAGCTAGATAAAGGAAAAGGCAAAGCGGGGTGACTTGTGGTCTAGGAGTTGTTCCACAAACCACAGGAACACTGATCTCAGTCAGACAGGGATGGTTTCTTGAACATACACCCTAATATTGACCAATCAGGGCCATAGCTCAGAATTGGGTCTGGGGCTATGGCATCAAACACTTTGAAGAACAGGCCTATAAAGAAAAAAAAAAAAAAAAAAACTACAATGAGTTCATATGTAGGGCAGGAAGTCCTGCCCAGTGGTTGGTTCTGACGAGATATTTTAGACAGAACAGTTCATATTGACCTTTAATTTGATGGAATTAAAACTCTGGAATTTCTTAAGATTAGCAAACCTAAATAAAACATACTGAACATGACAGGGGATGTGGTCGATATGGTCCTATGGTCCTGCTCTGAATCAAGTTCTTTTTCTGTGTCAGTGACTGGCAGGCACATTATAGCAACAATATGAAATAACAAAATGGCTACAGCTATGCTGGAGGGCAGACCTCAACAACCTTTCATTGGCTGTAATCAGTTACATGACCACAGCCAACTATAAGGAAAGTCGGGTTTCTGGGCAGCCCACACCAAGAATCTGGCCATCTGTAAGACTGAAAGCAGGTATACGTGGGTGGCTGCTACTCCGTTGCTCAGGGAACCTTAGTGTCCAAGCTTTGGCCTCATTGCTGTGCACTTACCATGGAGGTCTGGAGGCGTCACAGCCAGAGGCCAATCCCCGGCCACAGTCACGAACATACAGGACATGGGTTCACTTTGTCTCTGAAAGAGTTAACACATGCACCCATCAAGACAAATGGAACTTCCTTCAGCAAGAACTAAAGGAGACAGACAATCGCAAGCTCAGGGACCACTCCTCTGGGATGCTAAGACATCTCGGAGGATCTTGGTGATTCTCTTGGAGGCCTCCTGTCTCCTCCTATTAAGCTACACTTCTGAGGCGTGTTCTTTGCTCAGAAGGCCTACAAACTCCCTCTTTGATTATGGGACTCTGCTGACTCACGCTATTTAAGGAACTCTGCTGAGTCATGCTATTTAAGGATCCTGGCTGCTTGGCTCCATTCACTGCAGTTGGTCTGAGCTCTGCATTCTCTCCCCAGGGGGCCAGAGCAGAGGCCAAATAGCCTTACACAGAGCCCCACCCCCTCAAAGCATCACCTAAATGGCAGGCATGATATAAACTCCACACATACATTGCTGTTACTTCCACAAACACACCCTCCATTGTTTCTTATTCTCAATTTTTGTCTAGATATGTTCTTAGGGAAGAAAGAGAAGAGGACAAAAAGAAAGGAAAGAAAAAAAAGAAAAATAGATAAGTAGATAGATAGATAGATAGAGAGAGAGAGAGAGATGATAGATGATAGATAGATAGGTAGGGAGATAGATAGATAGATAGATAGATAGATAGATAGATAGATAGATGATAGATAGATAGGTAGATAGGTAGATAGGTAGATAGATATAGATAAATGGAAAGAAAAAGAGAAAGAGCAAAGAAGGGGAAAAGGGAGGAAGGAAAGAGAAAGAGAGGAGGAGGAAGGGAAGGAGAGGGGGTAAGTGTAACCTTTGCTATTCATAATTAATAGTGGCTCTTAAGTCTGTGTTGATAGGGTAAAAATCAAGTCCAAAGCAAGCCTAAGTCACAATAGATGCTTTCTTAGGTAGGCTCAAAGCATGCAGCAAACAGCTTAGAAAACAGTCTGGTAAAGTAGCTTTCTCTTCTTTCTTCCTTCCTTCCTTCCTTCCTTCCTTTCTTCCTTCCTTCCTTCCTTCCTTCCTTCTGCCTCCCTCCCTCCCTTCCTTTCCTTTTGTTTATTCTTTTCTTTCCCCTTTTTAAAAACACCATGCCCTTTATTTTAATTTGTGACACTGCCCCTGGCTTTGCACAAGAGAGAGTAAAACAAGGACAGTGCAGGCTTTTATGTCCCTTCCTGGACTCAGCCCCAGCTCCAGAGTTAGGTGAGCAGGGCTGGCTCTTCTGTACAGGATTGTCCAAGGCAGAAAACCCCATGAATGATGATAAAATGGTGATATGGTCTCTTCCCACAGAGAGCCTAAGAACCTTTGGGCTCAGGCATCCTAGATCTCATAGCTTCATTTGAGTTAGTAACTATAAACAAATAATTAAAAATCAAGTGGTAGCTTGGTCCTAAGAAGGCTGAGCCAGGGTGCTCATAGCTTTGCCACAACTCATAAACACACACACACACACACACACACACACACACACACACACACCTGCATTTTTTTCTTCTTGATAATATCCTGTTGTTGGGGCTCTGTGCCACCCGAGCTCTGAATTTTTTTTTTTTTTTTTTTTTTTGCTCATACTCAAAGCCAGAATTCTGGTTCTGCTAAAAACTCTGTAGTTCTAAATGATGTTTTCCTTTTTCTCTAGATTATATTTACTTTTGTGTTTTTGTTTTGTTTATTGTTGTTGGTTTCGTTTTGTTCTGTTTTGGTTTTTTGACAGGGTCTCTCTGTGTCACCCTATCTATCCTGGAGCTCACTCTGTAGACCAGACTGGTCTTGAACTCAGAACTCTGCCTTCTTCTGTCCCCTCTAGTGCTGGCACTAAAGGTGTGCACCACCACTGTCAGGCTGTAGATTGTAAACAATGCCCTGATCTGAAATAAGCTACAAGTTAGATAAGTCGACATCATTAAGAACTTTATCCCTTTCCTCTCTTTTGTTTAATCAAGCCAACCACCCCTGGACTGGCTCTGAGACCCGTGCAGGTTTTACAAGGTCCCACCTAGGTCACCAAGCTTTCTTCACTGATTTGTGGTTGACATGTTGAAATTTTCTGAAAGTTTATGGCAAGGCCACATGCACGACGGAGGGTTAAGTCATTATGGAATGATTCCTAACACTGCACAGTGACAAACTTAGCTGTGACCGAAACACAGGGTATAGTCAGTGTCCTGTGACAATGTGACATTGCGCCTCAGCATAACACAGATGGGAATTAGTGGCCTTGACCACTGGGTTTCAAAACACATTCAAACCCCAGACACATCCAGAGCCACTGATAGAGCTAGAGTTGTGTGCGGTTGCCCTCAGGGCCTGCAAACCTCTCTCTGAAGCCAGTGGACGCTATTATTCCCTACCATCCGACCTTTGCCCCACACCTGCAGAGGTTGCTTGTGTTGTGATGGAGCAAGCAGACTTTGGTCACTGGATACCAGACAGAATAAGAGGCCACTGTGTGGCTCATGTCCTGCTCATCTCAAGGGGGACTTTTACTCATGGTTTTCCTGACCTTTGAACACTGAAAAAAGAAACATTTCTTTGACTTATAAAATTATACTTTGATTATCTTTTTGTAACCATATGAAGTAGAAGAGCTATACAGTATGTGTGTGTGCATGCATGTGCATGTGTGTGTGTGCTTGTATGTGTGTATGCTTGTATGTGTGTATGCCTGTGTGTGTGTTTATGTGTGTGTGCTTGTAGGTGTGCTTGTGTGTGAGCTTGTGTGTGTGCTTGTGCGTGCTTACATGTGTTTACTTGTGTGTGTATATGTGTGCTTGTTTGTGTGTGCTCTTGTGTGTGTGTGCTTTTTTGTGTGTGCTTTGTGTGTATGTGTTTGTATATGTGTTGCTGTTTGTGTGCTTCTGTGTGTGCTTGAGTGTACGCTTGTGTGTGTGCTTGTTTGTGTGTGTCTTGTGTGTGTGTGCTTATATGTGTGTGTTCTTTTGTGTGAGTATGCTTTTGTGTGTGTGCTTGTGTATGTGTCCTCTCCTAGTTGTTCCATTCATACTACCACAGCATCCATGATACAATATTTCAAGGGGAACTAAGATGTCAGGGTTACTGAGATTCAGCACTTGACAAGTATGTATTTATGACTAAGTATCATGGCCAGCTCTCAAGAACTAGAGGATTCACGGTATGCATGAAGAAGGAAGGCAATGGCACTCTAGGAAAGATGGACAAAGAAAAAGGCTTATACCACAGCCAGTCTAATTTGTGTTATTTTCCTGTGTTGAATCATGGACGCTGGAAAGGGTGACATAGAAAGAGAGGAAGACAGGGCCACTCAGCTCCTCCTCGCAGTGGTGCTGGCTCACTAGTGAGCCAAGCACAGAGAAAAGTGATAGAATGTGTGGTTATTAGGCAGTGAAATAAACCTATTGGATTAGTAGCCTGCACTGTTTATGGTGTTCTAGCAGCAATGAAACACATGAGCTATGAAATTTGAATTAAGAAGAACCAGGCATGGTACACACATCTTTAACTCCAGAACTTGGGGTACAGAGGCAGGCACACCTCTGTGAGTTCCAGGCCAGACTGGTTTACATAGAAAGACCTTATCTCCAAAAATAAAAATAAGAATAAAAAATGAGGGATTTTGACAGTTTCGTATATGCGTTAAACACTCACATCTGCGTTGGAAACTGGTGTTAATTCAATATAAAGACAAGTGGCTAATAATTATTTATTATGTACCCAGAATGAGGTTAAATACACTCTATAAGAAAAGGGAATGATTTTACATTTGTACGTTAATGGCACCTGTCCCTGCTTTTGAAGTGACCCTCACCTCCAACCCATTTCTCCCTGTCTGCCCACAGAGGTATTTATTTTCCACCCATGATCTTACTAGGTGTAATTATTTTCTAGTTGATAACCAGGCCCAAACCCAAGCCTCAGGGGAGCTTAGGTTTACTTAAACTGAAAGTTCATAATGGTGCTTCAGCATTTACTGTAAAGCTCACACTGCCCACCAGGGGGCACCAACATTTTTGTGCAGGCAAAGGCAGCTTAAAGACCCATTGTGAAGTTCCTGTCTCTGCTAACCTCTTCCAATTGGTTCTTTTCTCTGTCACTAAGTTTTAAATGGATCACCTTCCTTAAACAACTCTCACTGTGTTTTAAAGAAACAATTTCTTTAACTCAGATATTTTACTGTGTTTTAAAATGTTTATTAGAACTCCTTTAAGATCTGGAAACTATGGAGAAGAGAAAAAAGAAACTCCAACGTCCAGATTTGTCTACTGCATAACATGGAGCTAATTTGTGGGGTTCTTTCTCCAATGCACAAAGGAACAAGAATTTAAGCCACAGAGTAGAGGGGGCATTTGCAGGATGCACAGGCAATAAAGACCTTTCACAATAAAGTCAACAAGAACAACATAGAAGGCCAAGTGAAAAGGGCCTCTAGATCCCTGTAAAAGAAAAATATTTAAATGACCAATAAGTACACGAAAGACAACCAATGTCACTAGTTATCGGGAAAATGTGCCAAACCCACACAGAAATCATACCATTTACTAGAGTGGCTAAAATTCAGCATTATCAAGTACAATCCTCTTACACGTCAGACATGGTAGCCTACACCTCTGGCCCTAGCATAGAAGAGGCAAAGGCAAAAGAGTTCCTGTGAGTTCCAGGCCAGTCATAGAGTGAGCACCAAGCCAGCCTGGCTACATAGTTTTAAGTGGAGTTTGTCTTACAGACTAAGTAAGTTTATTTACACTGATGGTGGGAGTATAGGTTTGTGCAATTGCTTTAAGGAAATGCTTACCAGTATTTTATAAAGTTGACTATATGCATATTCTATAATCTCTTTCTTAATATATAGTATGTAAATGTACACCAAATGATGTATAGCAGAATACCCAGTGTTCCTATTCACACCAGCCAACATCTGCAGCAGTGTGAGTAGATGCATTATGAATGGAATGAAACAACATGGGTAACTGATAATTTCATAACGTTAAATGAAAGCCACACACTCAAGTACACACAGTACAAAACCTTGGGCTGCAGTTAGAGGGTTGTGACCTGTCCTGTGGGTGCTAGGAAATGAGCACCGGTTCTCTGGAAGAGCAGCCAGTGCCCTTAACTTTGGAGCCATCTCTCTGGCTCCAGGAATACAGATATTCTTAGCTAAAGAAAGCGAGCAGGCCTAAGCCTGTGCTAGTAGCCTGGGGCTCAGAACTACCACTCTTACTCCATTTGAGATTCTCAGAGTTTCCTATAAAACCAGTTTAAGATGTGGAATTACATACCCTCCTCTCCTCCCCTCTCCTCCCCTCCCCTCCCCTCCACTGCCTCCCCTCCCCTCTCCTCACAAGCACTGGCATCCCTAAGAGTCCAGGCTGCAAAGTCAGAGTAGAATTAATTAACATCAAGGAGGTTTCTGGGCACCAGCAGCTTTCTCCCTCTACCCCAGTGACAAATGTAAAACCAGGTGCATGTATTCAAATTTCATGGATTTTACCTAAATAGGTCTTACCTCAATTTTAAATGTCATAACAAAGCCAAGCCTGGTGACATGGACCTATCATGTCAGCTTTTTGGGAAGCAGGAGGCAAAAAAATTGCAAGATCAAAGCCAGCCTGGGCAACTTGATGAGATTTTTGTCTCAAAATAAAACATTAAAGGGGTGGAGAGGGACTGAGGATATAGCGTAGAGGTCCAGTGATTGCCTGGCACAGATCCAACCTTCAGCCCTGCAAGAAAAAGGCTGGCTGCAAAGAAAAGCCTTTTAAGAAAAAGGCATATACTAATCAACGTGCACGAGGAATGTATGTGTGAATATAGAGATGCTTCTCTATAACTTTTTTATTACGCTTTAGAAGTGGATGTTTGGGGTATTGATAGCACAGGTGTCCTAAGTGACACCCCCAGAGAAGTCAGGAGCTAAAAGCCCTCTTTCCCTGTGTAGGGCAAGTGAGCTGTGACACCCAACTGGAATAAGAACAGGTGAGGCTGAGGGACTCAGACCCTGGGAATCTCTGAGATCTGAGAGCAACAGGAGTGGAGCTACTCCCTCCTGTCTCTGTGTGAACCTGTAGTCATGGCACCCAACTGTGAGGACCAATTGCAGTCAGTCACAAAATGCAACACCTGGAGTCCTTCCCCATGCAAATAGAGCATCACCAACATCTTAACCATAGTCAACAGAAAACATTTACTCCCCTCCCCATCCCATCCCACTCCCCAAGGTTTATATAGTCCCTGGCTACATGGAGTAATAAAGCACCCAAGCTATTTTACTGAGAATCATCTGAGAAATCGTCTGAGAATTGCCGTCTTTACTGAGCTGTAACACTCCACTCAGGGAAGACCTCTTTCTCCTGAAGTACTCTTCTTGAATCCTGGGCCCACCCGGATGGCGGGGCTCTCCTTGTCCACAGAGGCTCACATCTGGGAAGCGGCAGCTGAACTTGCATCTGTTGTGGAACCTGGGATCCTGGCTACATGCCTTACACAGGCTTCCCAAACCTCTTCATTCCTCTCTTAAGAGCTGTAACTCTCATGGCATTCCCTGCTTGACTAGAATCCTATGTAACCTATCTATCCCAGGTTCCACTTCACAGCTGTCACTCCAGAGGGAAGGGGGGCAGGCTGCTGACTCCCTGACTCTGATGTTGCCCTGCTGGTCTATTGGCAATATCCAGATACTCTGCAGAGAGGCAGTACACAGGACCACACCAACACTTGATCATCACACATGTATGGCAAAGAAAGGCCAGCTCAGGGTTACATTTGATTGTTCTTAGGGATGAATCACACACCACTGATATCCTGTTTTGTAAGGCGGGAGACCTATGTATACCTTCGATTGTACTATCTTGTTGTGCAGAACAGATAAAACTTTAAATGCCTATATGGTAGTATCACTTGCAAAAATTATGGAGAAGCATGTCTGAACTCAATCCAAGAAGCTGCAAAGGGATTTGAGATAGTCAGCTATGGAAAGAATTGCCTTCTAACTACATCAACATAGCAGCCATAGAGAAAGGGGAACCAGATGACCTTTCTCCAGCTCCAGCTGTCTCATATGGTGAATCATATTTTCTCAGTTGGCTTTTTTTTTCAGGATCTAATTCATCTTTAAATAGAACTGTCCACCATTCTAGCCCCTACATTGGAATTATTTTTCTTTCTCTATGGAATTGGCTTGGTGTGGTTTGAGTGTATTCTAGATGGATTTGCATATTAGGTGACTGATCACCAGGGTGTAAATGTTGGGGGACCTTTAATACAACGCAATAATCACCAAGTGGTGTTTGAAAATGCTTGGCCCAGGCATTATTTGGAGGTGTGGCCTTGTTAGAGTTGGTGTGTCACTGTGGGTGTGGGCTTTAAGACCCTTGTCCTAGCTGTGGGAGCCAGCTGTCTTCAGAACAAGTTGAACTCTCAGCTCTTCCAGCTCCATGTCTGCCTGGATGCTGCCTTGCTCCCTCCTTGATGAAAATGGGCCTAACCTCGGAACCTGTAAGCCAGCCCTGATTAACTGTAGTCTAACTAAGACACGAAGGGCATTGAATGATATTCTCATGGAAAATTAGTTAGTTCCCATTAGTGTGGACTGTAATCACTGAGATCAGTCAGTGCCCTTTGTCTAACTTCCTGTCTTTCCATGTAATCTGTCCACACCCACCCAGTCACGGTGAATGGCTTTGTCAGAACCAACACCATACTTTTTACACTTCTACCCATAAAATGGTGAGTTTGTAAATTTCGTTTATGTAAAGTACCCAGCCACAAACTTTTAGATTTAGCAACAGAAAATGGATGATTATGCGGGTATGTGAAGGTACTTTTAAACCCCTGTTGTTTATTGAGCTCCATGGCTGGGTCTCTAGCTATACCACGGTGCATTAACTCAAAGGTTATGGTACATATTGAAATCAAGTAGTGTAAGTCCTCCAGCACCAGTAAGTTGCCTTGGATATCCTAAACTCTCAATTACTTCATAAATTTTAAAATCAGTTTCTCAATTCCTACGGAAACAATTTGCTTAGACTCTGGTTGGTCTTATGTTTAGTCTAAGGAAAGAAATGACATTAAGCACCTTAGACTTTAGTGTACTGACATAATAGGTCACTCTTATTTATTTGGTTTTCATTAAATTCAACTGTTGTAAAGCAGGCTCTCCTCCAGCCAGCCTCAGCAACTCAGGACCAGCAGGCACTGGACACATCCTCATCCGCCGCCCATAGGTTCCGCCCATTTACAATGTTAACACTGCGTATTTTCCTTTCTACACAGTACCCTTTTAAAGGTCCCTCCCAACATTGACATGGGACTCCCCCCACCCCCGAGTGTGTGTGTGTGTGTGTGTGTGTTTGTGTGTGTGTGTGTGTGTTCATGTGTATGTGACACACATGTACAGGCTAGTGGCCAACTTTGGATATAATTTATTCGGGTATCATATACCTTATATTTTTGTGAGAGAGGTCTTTTACCTGGCCTGGGATCTATTGTTAATGATAGGGTGATTGTGATCCTGCTGCAGGAATCCCTGCCTAGACCTCCCTGGCCCTAAGATAACAGGTATGCCAGTACACTGGACTTTTAAAAATATATTTATTTTATTTTTAATGTGTGTGAATGTTTTACCTTCATGTGTGTTTGAGCACTGTGAGTGTGCCCTGTGCCCACAGAGTCGGAAGAGATCTCTAGATCCCCTGGAACTGGAGTTATGAGCAGTTGTGAACTACCATGTGTAGATTGAAAATCAAACCCGGTCATCTGCAAGACAAGTATTCTTAACTGCCAAGCCGTCTCTCCAGCCCCAAACCTTGGTGTGCTGGGGGAATTAAACTTGGGTCCTAATGCTTGAATGGCAATCAGTTTTACTGACTGAACCACCTTCCTTTGATTTGATTTTATATATATATTTGTATTTAAAGGAATCTTTTTGTTTGCTACTTCATAATAGCATTGCCTGAGATCTACACAGACTTGTGATTTATTTTTTTGTCAAATTCTTATTCTGTATTTATTGAGAATATTATGTACTTCCTTTTAATTCTGCTAATATGGCTAATTATATTGACTTTATCTCTGTGTCTTTTCTCTTTTCTCACCAAATAGCTTTGTATGGTTGAGATTTACTATATTGTTTACATACAACATAACATCTGCTTCTGTCTCCTGAGTGCTGGGGTCAAAGGCATGTGCTGTCATACCCCATCCATTACAAGTATGATATATATATACGTATATGCATACATATATATGCATATATATATCACATATCACTATGTCCAGCTAATTTTAAATATTAAATTTGTATTTATTGCACAAACACAGGTCATGAAGTATGCTTTTTTAAATGCATCATTGAATTATATTATTTTACAAATGCTATAACTTATATCTGTGTTGTGAATACTATCTTAGGATAGCTCCATGGATTTGGGATAATGATCCTAGAAGCAAGATCTAAGTTGGGATGTGTTCCTTCGTTTCAAGTTTCAGGAAGTGAGATTTTGTAGTTGAATATCTAGTAAACCTTGCAAATGGAAGCATGTAGGTACCTTTTCATCTAGTTTGATAGATTTAGTTCCAAAACTGATTCATAGATATCTTAATTTCTTTTGAGAGGGTCCTCACAGGTTCTGCCCCCCTTGCATTGATTTTGTGTGCTTCCTATATCCTTTCTGATCTGATTAGAAGTTTGCCAGAGCTATCATTTTTTTCAAGATACAGCCTCTAACTCTATTGACTTGGCAAAGATTATGTGATATCAAAAGCATAATCCATATATTTTTTAAAGGTTTAGATGAACTTTATAAGAATTAAACAACTTGGGCTGGAGAGATGTCTCCATTGTTAAGAGCACTGGCTGCTCTTCCAGAGGACCCGTATTCAATTCTGAACACCCACATGGTACCTCATAATTGTCTATAGCTCGAGTCCCACAGGATCTGACTTCCTCTTTTGTCTCTGTGGCTGCCAGGCTTGTGTATAGTTTACCAGTATACATGTAGGCAAAGCACCTATATTCATAAAATTTTAAAGTAAACAACATTTCTCTGTAAAAGGGCCTCTTTTAAGAGAGCAAAAATGCTGGGTGCACTGTGGGTCTGTACTCCCAGATCCTTGAATGGCAGAGGCAGAAGAATTGTGAATTTGAGGCCAGCCTGAACAGCATAGGCAGTGTTGGAAGGATAGGGGCAAGCCATGAACCTGGAGTGGTAGTGGAAAATTACAAGCCTAGTAGAGGAATCATATTTGGAATGCACAAAGACCTCTCACAGCTCAACAATCAAAACACAAACAACCCCAGTATTAATTTTTAAATAAATCCTGGGGTTTATGTTCCCAAATGAAAGACACGTGCACGGGTATGAACACACACACACACACACACACACACACACACGCACGCACACCGCCTTTATATTTTAATATGCCTTATATAGCACAATAACTGGGCAGCTGCCTAGCCTCCGTGTTGTTAAATCTACCTCTCACCAATAATCCGAGTTACTCCTCATTAATACCTATTCCAACTTGACTGCTCCTGACCCAATTGAGCATCCCCAGGGCCTCTCTTTCTGAGACCCTTTATTTGGCAGCTTTGCCTCTCTGTCCTGCACAGTCCTCAGGCAGGAGCTCTCTCTCCTCTTGCTTCTTCTTGTGGTCCCAAGCCTGGGAAATCTAAAACCCTGCCCACTTCTCTTCTCCCCAGCTGTTGGCTGTTGGCATCTTTATTTACCAATCAGAATTAATTGGTGGCAGGTTCCCAAAAGCTATGGGCAGACCCCCTCCTGCAAATAGTTTTGGGGGACACAATTAACATTCGAATGCAAGCAGCTACACCCCATGAAAATGAACAAAAGATCTTACCACATTCTTTACCAAAGAATAAGAAACATACAGATCCTCAGTACTTTGGGTCCTTAGGGAAAAACTTTAGGACAAGGACAAGGCACTCTGTCCATTTTGAAAGCCAGAGCCTGATCACAGTGCACAGCAAGGGCTGTCGAAGGTGGGAATTGTAACTGCCATAGATTCCTAGAAGGGTAAAGTTACCACAGACATTTTGAAAACATTTCAGTTCTCTCCTCCAACGTTAAGCATAGATTAATACCTACCTCTTGCTTTACCAATCCTCATCTTAGGCATTTACTCAAGTGAACTGAAAACTTTTTTTTTCAACTACAAATGTTTCCAGATGTTTAATTGATAACAAAAATCACTTCTGATGCCCCTTTTCAAACAAATGGATAAAAATCTGGACTCCATTTATACAAAAGAAGACTACGGCCAATCAAAAGGAATGAAGTGTTGATGCGTATAATGTTGTCACATGGTAAACTATGTAGCCATGCCAAAAATCATAAGCTGATATTGCCAAGTGATCCACGCCCATATTGCATGATTGCATTTACCTGTCTCTCTGGAAATGGTGAACTACCAGAACTAAACGCTGCAGCGGATTGCCAGGGATGGGGAATGGTAGGAATGCTTTCCTCTAAGAGAAGACTTCTGTTGTACTCTGAAGGGCTCTGATGTTGCTGACTCACAGCTTAGACATAAAAGCGATGGGTGGGTGGAACCCATGTGGGATGCGGTCTCAAGAGAGGAGTTCCAGGCTTGCTTTAGTCTCTGCCCAGAAGTTCCTCCTTTTAATGTTGTTGCATTTGAGGATTGTTTCAACATGAAATTTGGGAAGGGACCCAAACATGCAAATCACAGTTGTGAGTACAGTGGACAAATGTAGGTCATACAAGCTTAATCTGGAAATCAAGATTAACATTGAAAACATCAGGAAACATGAAGAGTCCCTGATAACAGCACACCTAATTTGTGATCTCCCTACCAAGTATATGGCCTCAATTTACCAATGAGAAAATAGCATTTGTCTTGAATTAAGGATCATACTACAAGCTGCCTGTTCAGTGTGCTTTATAGACATCAAGTTTATAAAAAATAGGAGCTAGGGACTAAAGACTTGGAAGTGCTATGTGAAAACAGAGTGATGGAGAGACCTGTGCCATTCACAGCGTCTGTCTTACGGTTGTGCTAATTAAGATACATTGGAGAGGACTTGGAGTTTACGAATAATGATGAAACATGCCTGTCTGGTAATTTAGTAATTATCCTCACAGGTAAAATTGATATGAATTTACATGTGGGTACAAAAGATTCAATCAGGGCTCACAGCAATATTATTTGTGATTGGCAAAGAATGAAAATAATCCAAGCATCTATCACCAGAAACTGACAGTGTGCAATCTTGTGTATTGGGAACTAAATGAACACACACACACATACACACACACACACACACACACACACAGAGAGAGAGAGAGAGAGAGAGAGAGAGAGACAGAGACAGACAGACAGAATGAATGAACAATGTATTTTTGAATAAATGACTCAAAGCCCCAAAAGATTGCCTATTGTTTGATTCCATTTATATAGTGCTTCGAACAGTCAAGTCACATCTCTGAGTTAGAAATCATAATATAATATATTATTATTATTTTATTATTATTGAACTCTCAAATGTACTTTTCTGAATGTTTGCTAGATTCTAATGAACTTTTAAAAAACAAACATACAATACATATTATTAGGTATCATAAATACACTTTTTTGAATGCTTGCTAGTTTCTAATTAAATTAAAAAATAAACACACAATACATATTATTAGGTAAGACATGAATATATGACTATATATATAATAGAGAAACTAAATGTGTAATATATAAAAAACATATACCTGAAATATTTCTGGTGGTCTTTAGTTCTGTTGTTGTGTGTACACAGTTGTATCTGAGTGAGAGTACATGTGTGTATATAAATGAGAGTCATGTGGGCATCTGAGTGAGAGTACATATGTGTATATAAATGAGAGTACATGTGTGCATCTAGTGAGAGTACATGTGTGTATCTGAGTGAGAGTACATGTGTGTATCTGAGTGAGAGTACATGTGTGCATCTAGTGAGAGTACATGTGTGTATATAAATGAGAGTACATGTGTGCATCTAGTGAGAGTACATGTGTGTATATAAATGAGAGTACATGTGTGCATCTAGTGAGAGTACATGTGTGCATCTAGTGAGAGTACATGTGTGCATCTAGTGAGAGTACATGTGTGCATCTAGTGAAAGTACATGTGTGTATATAAATGAGAGTACATGTGTGCATCTGAGTAAGAGTGCATATGTGCATCTAGTGGCAGTATATGCGTGTATATAAGTGAGAGAACATGTGTGCATCTGGGTGAGAGTACATGTGTGTATCTGAGTGAGAGTACATGTGTGTATCTGAGTGAGAGTACATGTGTGTATATAAATGAGAGTATATGTGTGCATCTAGTGAGAGTACATGTGTGCATCTGAGTGAGAGTACATGTGTGTATATAAGTGAGAGTATATGTGTGCATCTGGGTGAGAGTACACACTTGCACTTAGAAACCCAATGCCAATTTCAATGATCTCTCTTCAATCACTGCACCATAATTTTTATAGCATCTCTCACTGACTTAGCTGACTTACCTGGGCTGGCTGGTTAATGAACTTCAGTGCTTCCCTGTCACTGTCTCCTCTTGCACTGGGTTACAGTTGTATGACATCATCCCCAGCATTTTACATGGGCTCAGTTCAGATTTGCATCCTAGTGACTGGCAACCCACTGGCTAAAGCATCTATTCACCCCTCTTCCTTTAAAAAAAAATCTACTTTATGTGTCTTTATTTGCTTTGAATGAATGTAAGGGTGGGAACAGGGCAGCCATTATGAAAGAAGTCACACTGGGTGTGGAGTCAGATGGATGTGTGTTTTGGTGTGTATGAATAAGCAAGAGCAAACCTAAACCTGGTTAAAGATGTTATACTTTATGCTTTAGGCCACAAGGATAGGCCATGATAGCTTTTCTTAGGATGGAGGGGAGGAACACAGTGGAAGGGCTGTTTTGAGAACTGAATGTGTGGATTGCTCACAATGTACACTCCCTCATGTCATATTCATTAGAACTGACTTAGTGATGCTCATGTCCCAGTAAAAAACAGCAAGCCCGTCAACAGAAGAAACGCGACTTTCCGTTTCCTTCTGTCTCCATAGTTATAGCCTTCTCCTCCATTACAGCAGATTGATGATTTAAGACTGTGGCTAGAAGATAATAAATACCATATGATATGGACCTGGATTGGAAGGAAATGAGAAAAGTATTTATACTAACAACCTGTATTCATTGAAATTTCTCTTATTAAACCCACACATAAAACTTTTTTAGTCTAATGAGAATGATCGATGTCAAAGGAAAGCCTGGCAATCTTAGAGTCAGTGATAAAGACTAGAGCGGTGCTGATAATGAACATGTCAAATGTTGACCGTCACGAATGTTTACTACACTCTTTCTCCATTTAATAGGACTTCCTAAAATACATGCAAGCACTGAGAAGGCCCAGTGAGTTATTACTTGTACTTTGATACAACCATCTTTTCTAGAGACTCCAGACAACGAAGAAGTAATTCATCAGAATGAAGTAGAGGGTTTTTATCTGAAGGCAGACAAACCAGAGGCAGGCAGAGCACCAGCTCTTAGGGCTATCCTTAGGCTCCCGTGACAATATGCTCCTGGTGTCCTCCTACTTCATGGCTGATTATTTCTGGTCTCTCCTCCTGCGCCAACTGGTGAAAGCTGCTCTTCCTCACACTCTCTCTAAATGCACCTCAACACGGATGATTGCCAAGTCCAGCTTTCTCTTTTGAGCTTTGGACTCATAGTGAATTGCCTATTTCCCAGTTTCATCTGCATTTCAAATTGCCTGTGTCCTGTCATGAGTTTTTTTCTTCTCTCCAACCCGCTCCTCCCACAGTAAAGGTTATAATCTACTTACTCAGTTGTCTCAGTCAGAAACTGAGTCGAGTGAAGCATCTCCTTTCCCTTGCCTCCCACACGCAAATTTATCACCAAGTCTGTTCATGGGCTGCTAAGACACTAGGTCTGAGCCAACCTCTTCTCCTGTCCCTCTGCTACCTCTGTGAACCACAAATCCACCAACCCCTCCCTTACCACTGGATACTTTGTAAGTTGCCTCCCTGTCAGCCAAGCCCTCTGCTATTCTTTAAGCAGCAGCCATTTTGATCTCCTTAATAGCCCAAATAGTTGGGTTGCATTGAATTCAAACATTTCTGATGTTCATTGGGAGGCACTAATGTCTGCCCAACCCACTTTTTGCAGTATCTCTTCAATCCCATCTGTATGGTCTGTTAGGTACATGACCCCAGCTTTTTCTCAGTGCTCTGCTGAATGTCACTTCCTCGTGAAGGCTTACTTGTCTCTAATCTAAATTACATCCCTTCATTTTCCCCTGTGTGTCTCCAGTTTGTTTGCTTTTCCTCTATTGGAGACTTCTGGTTGGTTCTCAAAATTCATTCTCCCTCTCTTCAGTCTAAATAAAATTTACCTAGGGACCCAGCCTGTTTCCCTCTTTAGTGCCAAGATGTGTCTGAGCCCTAGCCAGTGGAAAATGAATGAACAGGATGGAGCACATTGGAAGGTTTCCCAAAGGCACAGGGACTACAATCTGATTACAATGTGATGCCAAAGCTGTCATCTTGGGCCAGAGATGGAAACTTCCTGTTTGTCATGGGGATTAGGAGATGGGAGTGGGAGCAACTACACTGTAGGAGAAAACTATGCAAACCCATTTGACTAATAGACTTTTACAGCCATTTGTTACGGCAGAGAAGGTCACTGATGGGTTTAAAGAGGATCAAAATCTCATGGGAGCACATGCCATGTAAGGGTGCCCTGTTGGTGTTATGCAACCTCTAGGGACTGCAACCCCAAAGAGCAAATGTTTTAAAAAATATTATTTTTTTTCAGTTGCAAAATAGAATGGTAACTTACAAGAGAACATACCAAGGGTGGGCAGGCATACAAAATCCAAGTAAAATTAAAACACAAATAAGGTATGCAAAGGTATACGGCCAGAGAGGAAGAGGAAAACGAAGTCACAGGCATTGGAGGAGGAGCACAGTTGCAGTGACTACTTTCACAAGAATAAAATCCTCATCCCTCCGTGTATAAGCATGCATGTTTATGAGTATTTAAATGAGCAAGACGGCATGACTAGAAGTCAGTCTGTGTAGGTTCAGTGCGGAGCCTGTCATTTGCTAGCGGTATACAAGTCTCCTGGTTTGTAAAGTGAAATGACTGTAGCCCTCTCTGCATGTGACTGCTATGGCACTGATGTGGATAAATAAAATTGGACATACATTGAGCCAGGCCCACAGTAAACTGTGGTGAGAGGGATGTTTCAAAAGTATTGCTACCTGTTACAATGCATTTATCTTACTACTTAAGAACAAACAGTTCTTCCAAAAGAAATAACAGAAACAAGGGTGAGGAGGAGGACGAGTGACATTAAAATAGAATAAATTAGTTTGTGAGGTAACGTAAAATGCAACACACACAGGCTGGATGTAAAGGAGAAGATTGAAAGACCAAGTGGGCACGAAATATTTCGATGACTAAACATTCACAAGGCAGCAACATGCATTGGTAAAATGTATAGAGGCTGCATTTTCTGTCTGAGGAATGTGGGTAAGATCCATAGCTACCCATCACACCGTCCTGTGAGCTTCAACAATAACCAGGGGACTTCCCCTCTGTGCTCAGTAGAGCAAGCACATGCTCTATCTGGTTCCCACCTGCCGCCTGCAACCTCACCTCTGGTTTGTGGCAGTTGGGAAGAATGGCACAGCTGAGAATGGTGTTTCCTGAAACACTCCACCTACTTCAACTGTCCTTCAAGAGTTAGCCTGGCCCCTTCCTCTGGCTTCTTGCCAGGTGACTTCAATGGCTACCTTTTCCATTCTTTCTGGGAGTGGTCTCTGGGACAGCCTAACTGGTCACGTATTTTTGGAGGCTAATTTCCCACATCTCACAGAGGTTACCCTAAAAAAAAAAGTGTTGAATGACAGATCGTGTATGATTCATGCATATTCATATTTTTATGTTTTTTAAAAGATTTTTATATTTTTATATTATAAGAAAATTAAATCATTATGGTTTGGAGGGTTGGGGAAGGAATCCCTCCTCTTACAAGACTGGTAAACTAGCACTTTCTCCTTTGTTGTCTCTTCCCATTTGACACAAATGCCAGCTTTCATTCCAGGATGGCTTGGCTTAACGTGGAGCTACTTTTATAGGTCAGACACCACACCCCCTCCTCTCACACCTGATACAGTCAGATCTGCAACCACTTTGTTTGCTTTCCTCTCCCTCTTCTCCTGCTCCCTCTCCTGCCTCCCTCCTCTCCCTCTTCTCCTTCTCCCTCCCCCTCCCCACCCACTTCATTTCCTTAAAGGCTGGACAGATCAAGAGAATGCTTTCTTTCTTTTTCTGCTTCCTCAATGGCTGATCAGGAGAAGGCTAACTCTCATAGCTGCCCGGCTGGGTACTTGAAGATGTCCATTTCCACACAATGCAGAGAAACCCTGCTGTCTCCAGGTCACACCAGCACAGATCCTTGGTACAAATCACCTTTACAATTTTCCTCTGAAACTCTAGCAGACACCATCTGTTTAACTTTTATGTCTCAACATTTCAAGTGGCTTATCATAAGGCTGGTGTATTGACTGTAGGAACTGTCCCTGGACGCAAGGGCTGAGCATCCAGCAACTGCGGGTTTATACTTTTTTGTAAAGAAGGGTTTCACATTTTGAAGTGTCAGGGCCTATAAAATCCTCTCTAGAAATGACGCATGACGTGGAGTCTGGATTTTCTTCTACTTGTAATTTTGAATTTAGTTAAATTTCAGTCTTTTGTAGCTGTAACAACAGATTAATGTTGCTTACATCTATAGGATTTGATGGTATGTGAAAAATGCTTCCCATTTAAGAAGCAAACGTTCCTAAGTATTAGCTGTCATTATTACTGGCTTTGGGAGAACAGGTTCTGGATTCTTTGCTCCCTGTCACAGGCACGCACATACCCTTGCCAAACCGAACCTGTATACAATTCACTCACTTTCCGTACTTAACAAATAATAGTTTAATTCTTAGGTAACACCTGTGCTCAGGTCACCCCTTCGACAAGGATGCTGCCTGGATTTCAGAAGCTCCTGGGGCGAGCATTGTCTGTCTCCCAGCTCTTGTCTGCCGAGGTCATTCTAGGACAGTTTACCAAGGTTGTACCTAGAACCAGGCACCAGCAGTGTTAGCTTTGAGGATGGCACCTATCAAGTGCTGGAGAACTGATGGCTGTCACCGCCTCTAGACCAGGTTGTCATTTACTTTGGGCCCCAGTTCCCTCCGACACCCCAAGTCTTTCTCAGGCCTGCAGTGATTAGGGAGTAAAGCAATGCTCAGCCGGAGCGCAATGGGGTGTGGTGGAACGGGGATGGGACATCGCCCACTTTTCCCACTCTTCAGGATGGGCCACCCCAGCCCGGCTGGATCCCGGGTCCCCAGGGGCGGCCCCAGAGGGCGGGAGGCCGAGAGGAGGCGGCGGACGCATCCGCCGCTGCAGGAGGCGGAGCGCTGCACCTGGCGCCCGGTCCTACAGCTCAGCCCTGAAACGGGTCCAGCCGGTCGCGAGTGAAATCGGCGGCCGCGAGGCCAGGCCTGGGACTAGAGTCGCGGACAGAAGGTCGCACCGCCGTCGCTCGCCCAGCCCGGCCTGCATCCAGCCGCCGCCGCGTCCGCCGCACCCCCAGGAGAGGAGCGAGCCACCCAACCGACATGCCGCGTTCTGGCTCGCCCGCCGCCGCCCCGGCGCCCCGAGCGGCCGCCCGGCACCCCAGGGACAGGGCTCCCCGCTCCCCGTGCAGCTGAGCGCCACCAGGTGAGTGGGCCGGGGTCCCCGATCCTCCGCTGTGCACCTGCCGCGGGGTGGACGCCGCCCGGGCCCAGAGCCTCCGCCGCCTATTATGCCCTCCCGGGCGCCGCCTGTCATCTCGGGGTGCCGGGCGGCGGCGTCCCCCGCGCCCGCAGCACTTCCGCAAACGTAATTGGAGTCGGGAAAACAAAGGCGCTGCCCCGGAGCCCTCGGCCGCCGCCCGCAGCTGCTGCAGAAGGTGGGGGACGCGGGTGGGCCCCGCGGGCCCAGGCCCGACAGAGTAGGTCCCACCGTCGCCTTGGAGGTAAACATCCCCGGGAGAGAGGGGAGGCGAGGGTGTCCCCATGGCCCATGACAGGGATGTGGTCCCTGTGTAGCAGGACGAAACTGACATTGTCTGCCTCCCACGAAAACAAATACGGGGAGTGGTGCATCTCTTTCCCCGGCTGCTACCTCCCTAAGTAGAAATGCCTAGCGGGAGCGTGCGAGCGCTGAGTTTCAACTCAGGGTTGGGTCCCTAGCTTCATGGAAACTACCAGGTACATGAAGAATTCAGACGTATACCCTCCTCCTCCCGGTACCCCTCCCCACGTCGTCTCGCTCGTGGAATATCACCCTTAAGTCTGGCACGCTGCGCGTTCTGCTTTTCCCACACGCCTGCGAAACCACAAACATTTCCTTTCATCAAAAAAGCATTTAATAAGCACCCCTACACGCTCTGGGATGTATAATACCTGCCAATCCATCATAGAAAAGAAATAACCTTGTGGAGTTGAAGTTTCAACTCCCAACCCGTGTCTGAATAGTTTTGTGTCCTTGGGTTGTTACATCATCCCAGGCTGCAGTTTTCTCACACATAGAAAAAAAAAGATGGACAGATAGTATACCAGTCAAATCTCCTTTAACCTTTCTGGAAGTTCACGGTGTTGCATGATATGAGGTGTAAAGGTAGGCAGCATACAGTTTGTTACCAGCAGCACAGTGAAAGAGAAGAACTTTTGGTAGGTCCGTGTTCTGCGCAGAGCATTGCTTCCTTGAGACCAGGCACTAGCCAGTGTGTGCATTATTGATGGGCTTATGAAGAAGAGGAGGATAGAGTCTTTTGCATCGGAAAGCTTGACCCTGGCACCCAGTACTCGTCATTAGCACATGTCGAAGATTTTTTTCATTTAATTGGTGATGAGTAAGGGTGAATGGGCCTTTTCACAGGTGTGATTAAAAATTCACAAAATTTTTTAAAAATTGCTTAGGAAAAGGTTGAAGCATTGTTAGTGAGCTGAGTGCAAGACACACCTGGAAGCGAAAAAAAGGGTCTAATTTCAAGAATGAATCAAAACTTTTAAATACAGTAACTTGCTTCCCAGGCTGTCCCTTTATCAAGGTAAATATAAAACAAGAAGCCAGACTAATATGGCACTTTTGGAACTCTTATGTTTTTAAAGGCACCATTCTGGAGTTAGTTTCCAAATCTCTGTACTAATGTCCAACTTTATGCACCATGAAAAAGTAGCTCAGAGAAGTTATGCAACTTGGATCAGCCACATACTCTATAAGAGTTAGAAGTGACCTAACCTCCGGCCCCAGACAAAACACAGGAAACCTCCAGATGGTGTTCCTCCCAGACAGACCTATTCTGTCTTCCCCACCTACACTGAAGCTTTTCCTTTACTTCTTGCCTTTGAAAATCAACATGTGTGTATTACACATGGTAACATTTACCCATGTAGAAAGATCTACATATTAATAATGTATATAAATTAGTGAATGTGTAATATTCTTACCATTTCGAATTTACAGGAAATGTAAAGCTAAGTGTCAAATATGCATTGAGTATTCTGATCTTGAGTAAACTTTAGAGTTCTCACTGCAGAGAAACAGTGAAGTGTAACACCTGTGTCTGATGTGTTGGCCTAAGAAAACCACGTCCATTAGGAGAGAAAACTGGCTGCAGGTCAGACTTAGATACATTTGCTTAAAAACAAGTTTGGATACATATGTAGTTCCTTGCCTTCTGTTGACTTTAGTTACCCTAAGAAAGTGGGAGAGGTAGAGATACAGTGGTAATTTTTCTTTTCTTTAGAAAGTTAGATTTAGGTTAAAAAATTGGGAAAGTATATGTTCTTATGTAAACTAAAAAGGGGAAAAAGAAAGGAAAAAATTCGCTGAAGAGAAAACTGAATGCACCTAGCCACAACATACAACGTACTTGTCTTGTTTTGTTTTTTTTTTGTTGTTGTTTTTGTTTTTTATTTGGAAAGTAAGAGGGGGTCAGGGGTAAGACAGAGTCAGGAGTCTCAGATGACCGACTGTTTCCTTTTCCAGCCGTAGCTGTGCATAATCTACAGCTTGCTGGGTTTCCTACAAGAATACTTTGGTGCACAGGCTATCCACTGAGTCTAGGCTGGGGTGCCAGAATTCCTTTCTTTCTGTCCGGTCTTGCTAGTGACTGCAAGCAGGGAGACATTTTTATTTCTTGGTAGAGTTTTCTGATAGGAGGAGTCAGTTTACTTACTGTGTCATCAGGGAAATATGGCATTATAGATGACTTCAGGTTTATGTTGTATCATTTCAGGAGTAGCACATTAGCAAGTTTAGTCTGATACATTATGTATTTAGTGGCATTAAACACAGTTCCAAAAGCCTCTCTACTTCTGGTAAACGTAACCAAAATTAATGTGTAGAGTTTTTAAAAAGTCAATACATTTCTTTTTCTGCTCAGAATTAGAAATCCAAAGCAAAACACATTCAGACTTCAGATGCAAGAAAACACACCACTTCATGGGTGAAGAATATCTGAATTGTTTGGGTCCGTTAGAATGCAATGTTATTATAATACAATCTAGCAGAAGAGGTCCTTGTAAAGTCCGTTTGTAGGGGAGGTTTTCCGACAGTTTTAGGTGTCGTGTAACATTTCATTTAAGGTTTTCATTATATTTCAGGTAGATAGAAATCGGCCTGATTTGGGGGAATAGTCAACTGTAAAGAACTACCCCAGTTAAGGCCAGTTTGGGTAGAAGTTTCTTCCTTTAGGTGGAACTTCCACAGCATTCCCTAGGGCACAGTAGTTTTCAGTTTCAATGTGAATTTGGGGCAGTAAACACAGCTTAGTGCCTTTACCTGGGACATTGCCTCTGTTTTTTGTTTTGCAATCCTTCATGTTCTGCCTCCCAGAGTTAGCTGTATCACTGTTGTGGCCTTCAGGTGTGGGAATACAACTTTTGTTAATCTTGCCGGATTTCTTGACTCCTGAATAGCATGATACCCAGTATTTAGACTAAATGGTTCACTACCCTTTCTTTGTAGCTGTTTTGGTCTCTATTTGAAAGATGTTTATTATTTTACAAAAACAGCATAGTCTCAACTAATTAGGCAAGTTTTGGAAACTCCCCATGTCCTTTGACATGACAAATGATCAAATGATGCTTGATTTGTTGGTACAAAGGCAAACAGGAGAAAACCCAAAATAAGTATTTAAAACATGGGACCCAAGCCTTGAGGTTGTTTTTACTATAGATGTTACACTCCTAGTTGCTACTTTGCATCTCTAAACAGTGCGTACTGGTGTGTGTGTGTGTGTGTGTGTGTGTGTGTGTGTGCATCTCTGCCTTAGTCTAACAGGAACTAAGTCTGCAAAGCCTGTGGTAAGCTGTCAACATAGCTGTATGCTCTGGTTCAGTAAAGTGCAGGGGTGGCTGAGCCACAGGTAAACTGATGGTAGAGTTTGTCCAACTTTGGCAGCATAAATGAGATAGAAATGTCGCCTTTGCAGGTGGCTTTGCTGCATTTTAGGATGAGGTGGGATAGAACGAAACAACAGAGCAGAGATGGAAGAAAGTCTTTCTGTTAGAAAAGTCATATTTGAGAGACGTAGGTGGCATGGACATCATTCTTGCCATTTGTTCTCAGTGTGTTTGAGAAGAGAGACTGATCCAGGGAATATCTGTAATTAGAAAACAGGAGACTCTAACTTTGAATGACAGAAGAAACGGGTGAAAGTATTCTGACCTGACATGCAGAGCAAACTGGAGACTGAGAGGGAGGCTGGGAATCCTGTGAGTCAACTGTGGCTAGAGGGAGGCCTACTGTGGCTTTGACGGGGAGACAAACGAGAACTAGAAAGAGGAACTGTTGCTGCCTGGACAAGCCTGATTTGTGGGTTATCTATGCCAAGGAAAAGTGAGTGACAAGTCTGGACTGGTTGGTCGTTCCCTCCACTGTGGGAAGCTTTTCCTCCTCATCTGGGCACTGTCTACTCTCCATGTGTTCAGCTGAGTACCCTTGACAGGGCCCATCACACACAGCCAAACACAAATTTCCTATAATAAGCACAGAAGGCCAGAGTGGATACAGTGTCAACTCCACTCTCTATTGTAGGTTGATGTCAAGGTGATACATGATTGGACAGTAGAGAATGGGGCAGGAACAAAGTTTTTGTGAGGCGAGGGAGAGGAGAAAGGGAGATTGAAGATGGAAGACGAAGATGACCCATCTCCGTCTGCACGGCTCAGAGTTGCAGTGGGTAGTTATGAGTACTTTCTAAGGGATGGATTTCTATAGGGCAGTTTATCTTATCTAGGTGGGTGGATTATATCTTTGTCAACTGGTTGTAAACTTATTGTGTGGAGGGATTATGGATTGAGAATTTAACATATAAATCTGTTTGATAAGTTATTGATTGTTGAGTCATGTTTTTACTGGGCTGTGGGGAAGGTGAGCTAAGTTTTGGGCTGGAAGAGAAGCAACCAGGTCAGAAGCAGCCAGGGCAGGCATAGCAGACCACCTGGGTCAAAGGAAGCCAAGGTCTTGGCGGTATGGAGCTGATGAGATAAGATACCCCATAGTGCCATGTGGCCCTAACTGGTGGTAGCATTAGCGCAGGATAAAAGGTCACCACGTTTTATTTACCACAACACTCTATGACTCTTAAAAAGTCCACTGTTCTTGATGAACACGTTTGATCCTGTAAAGGTCCTTCTTGGTTCTTTTCACAATAATGTCAAACTATTAACTGACAGATGTGTCTGAAAGCCACTGCTGTTAAGGAAATTTAATCACAAGACTTTATTTTCATACTTGGAAAAAAGGGGGGAAAAGGTGTGCATTTTACTATTTTCCTTATAACGAAGCCCCCTTATTCAAGGTGTAAAATCTTGTCCGAGTGCAGAGCGGGTGCTGGGACAGGTGCGTCATGGCTGTTTTCCATGAGTGAGTAGAACCACTTCTGCATGATCAGCATGAGATCATGGTCAGTCCCTGTCCATGAGCTCAAGAATTAGGAGTGCGGCAAACATCACTTAGATGACTTGGATTTAAAGCAAAGTTTTACTATTAGAAGAGAGAGAAATGTTTGTTAAAGAAAAATCTGGCCATCTATAAGGGGGAAATTACCTTTTAGGTCCTAATTTTGTTACCCACAGATACATCCTTGTAACGATTTGGTATTATTTCTTCAAATCCTATTCTAAAATATATTTCATGTGAAGATCACAAATTTATAGATTAAAAACTGACGTATAAAGATGTTTTAATCTGTTTGTCCTGTTTGTTTATGCTGTATTTTATGTTTTCCCACTATATGGGTATATGATGCTAATTTTTTACAGGAATATACCATAATTTACTTAACCGCCCATATCATTCCTGCTTTCCATTGCTAACTATGAAAATGAATGCATTGTTCTACACTTACATCTTTGATTTCCAGAAAGCCTGTAGTTCTGTTTGTTTTCAGTGAATGAGAGTGCTTGTCACCTCCACCAACATTTTACAAGGTACTGCTAGGATTGTACATTCAAATTTCTTTTTTAAACACATTTAGTAATGAACTTTTACTGAAGGTAATTATACCATTATAGTTGATAGCATGTGATAATTCTCAACCATCAGAACCTTAACAGCACAAGAAGCAGCTAAGCAGTTATTAATGACATGTAGAATGTGCTAAAAGTACACAAACTGTCCTTTTTTAAAATAGTGATTATAATGTATTTATTGGAATCAGCTAAAATATTGGCAATAAGTTTATGGCTATAGAAAAATGTAGTTTAAATATTGATATCTATATTCTGGCTAAATTATAAACATAACAAGCAGGGTTAAAGAAAGTGCCTGTGCTTTCTGGGAGAGATGTGCTTTCTTTCACCCCCTCCATTCTTTGTGTCAGTTATCAGCATAGACATATGATAAGAGTCAGTCTTTTATTGAATAATCATTTATTAACGATTCATTCTAAATATTCCATTAATCTACATCTACTGTAGTGCTATGAATGGTTGGTTGTACTACTATACCTGAAGTTATGCTTTTATTTTTCAGTGTTCTGTGTGTGCTTTCCTGTGGGTATGGGTGTGTCCTGACAATATTGGGATGGGAACTCAGTGTAAGTATGGCTGAAAGAATTCATTTTGCTAGTTTTAAAAGCAATTTCTAATTCACTCAAATTGGACAGTACTTTTGTCTTTTTAAAAACCGATTTTCACTTTATATAAATTACCTCAGTGGTATAACAATTTTTTTTATTGAAGAAAAGTCTTCTATAAAACCTTAAACAAATCATTGCTTTCATTGTCAACTTTTCTTTTATTTCTGTAGAAGATTTAAAAAATCATGTTGTTACCATTTTACTGACAGCCAATTTTATGGTCACTGGGGCAGAGGTGTGATTCTACTGGAGATAGCTATCAAATGGCCACTTAGTCACTGACCATGGTGGTTAGACTCCATTTTCCCTGTCTTTCCCTTCCCTTTTACTGTTGACATGAAGAAAGGGGACCCCATTGACTCCATGACCACCAGTGTGGAACACATTTGTTTAAGGCTTTCATAGACCTCTGTTGCCTGCCGGAGGCCTGTGGTGGAGGTGCAGGTTCCTGCTGAGGGATAAGTAGAACCCAGAATCTGTGTGGCTTCCAGAGAGATGTGTTGGAAGGGCTTTCCCTTTAAAATCTTCGGTCTTTAACCTGGGCACTCCTATTTGTAATGCTGTTTCCTCGAGGAAGTGGTTTCTCAGCTTCAGCAATGGACGTACCATGGATATTGCCACCCCTGCCTATTCCTACACAGATGATGTCATTGCCAGCTGGCTAGGGATTGTGGTTGAGATCAGTGACATTTGATTCCATTTCACAGAATCTTCTGGAACCCGCTAAAGCCCCTACATTGCATTTCTTCTTAAGAAAGAAATACAGGCTCAGTGGCACATTTGATCCTCTTGAGCATCTATGATCTTTTTAAATTGGAGAAATGGAAAAGATATAAGTATATTTCTTTAAAAGCCTCTTCAGGTTTCCCACTGTGCCTATTTGAAGATGGGGTGTTTATTTGAGAAAAGATGGTGAGATTCCGGAACCAGCTTCAAATTTATATTCGAAACTATTCTTAAAGCTACCCACAGACCATGTCAGCCATCTAAAGCACATAGTCAGGAATCTGCTGATGATCAATACAATCAATCTAAAAGGCCTGAACTGTATTTTCTTTTTAATTGACATTCGTTTCTCTGCACAAAGCAAAAATACCTGGTGTTGTAAAGGCTAGAGCCATTTCTCTATTTTAAAGAAATGAAATTAACTTGTTCCTGTTACCTTCTTAACAGATTGGAGAGACAATGCTAAAGATTTTAATCTCTTTCAGGTTTGAGATGTTACTTTCCAATATGCCAGGTGCTCTAACATGGCTGTTTGGGGCCTGGAGGTAACCCTTACTGCTCCAGTCTGTAATTCAAGAGCGTTTTCTGAGAGTCATAAGCACATGTCTACCCTCTTCTGACACAGCATAATCTGTGAGCATCCTGGGGAAAATGGCAGCCTAGTCCAGTGGGGGATGACAGGCAGTTCTAGAACACTTACTAGAGAACAATACTTTTAAAATAACTGCAAAAGACAAAAAAAAAAAAAAAAAAAAAAGTAGAGTATTATGGAATAAAATGGCTGCCACCATGCTACTACCACTAAATGCTCATGTATAGCATTTGGATGAACATAATTGGTCTTTTCATGCTTTGTGTCACTGAAGCTTCTGGGAGTAGTGGCTGGGGTTGTTTTGGTTTGTTTGGTTTGGTTTTTGGGGTTTTTTTGCTTGTTTGTTGTTTTGTTTTGTTTTCCAAGACAGGGTTTCTCTGCTTAGCCATGGTCAAATTGTAGATTTTTGTAGATCAGGTTGGCCTTGAACTCACAGAGATCCACCTTCCTCTGCCTCCCGAGTGCTGGGATTAAAGGCCTGTGCCACCACTGCCTAGCCCCCTTGGGGTTGGTATTTTTTCCCTCCTTTTACTGAGAGGACAAGGAGGGATAAAAGACGCATTTTAGGACTTCACTGTGCTCTCTTTTAAAATTAATCTCTGATCATATTAAGTTTTATAAACTTGTCCTATAAATTTAGGTCACATATTGCTAGTGTGAATTGCCAAGTGATGGAGTAAAGAACCATAGGAGAAGTGTGTGATCTTGTGGAGGAGTGAATGAAATTAGGATCACCTGTACGTCCTGCAATAAGTCCTACAAGTCAGGTGTGAGGACAGTGTGAGATGGTAGTTAGTGGGAGGGGGGACGTACAGTGTTACAGTGAACCAAGGTCCTGGTGTGAATGGTGGCTGTTTCAGATAGTTTACAAAGTGCCCTTTGTTCTAAAGCATACTTTCACATCTTTTATATCACACTCTTCGAAAAGCTCCTACCTTAAAATAGAAGGTCAGATGGTAGGATGTTTGTAAAATCCAAACGTGGGCATTCTACCTCCTGCTTCATCCCCACGAAGGCTCACCATTGCTTTCAGCATAAGTAATGTCCACAGGTTCCTGCAGGCACCCAGTGCTCTGCCGGAAGGGGGGGGGGCGCTAAGCACCTTTTCACTTCACACCTACCAAGATGCAAAGCCCCTTGCTCTTTGATAGCCTGGAGACTAAGACTGAGAAGTTAAGACATTCCCAGAGTTTTGACAGCGGTGGTTCCAGTTCCTGCCAGTCTCAGGCCCCCAGATCAGAATCCCTCCTCTCTCCTGAAAGGTGCCTCTGTGTCAGCTCCCTCAAGAAGCTCCCTCCTGTGGACTTCCTCTCCCGTGCCCAGTCTCCTGTTTTAGCATTTGAAAGCGCTGTATTGAGACCCTTGGAGAGCCTCTGCTGTGTGAACCATTGACCACAAAGTGCCTGCCATCTAATGGGTGATGGTCAGGTTATACCTGTTAGATTAAAAAGAAAATGGACATCCGTGTTGTTGTCAGCCTTTAGTGTCGTGTTTTGTATTGTTTCGTCCTACAGCCTGGACGTCAGAGTATCTTGTGATCTGTTCTGACAACTTCACTTGCTCCATAGTCTGGAAATTCTTTAAGGAACGTGGTTCTCCTTTCATTTTCCGTCCTGGAAGACTTTTCTCTCTCACCTTTGCTGAGATAAACCCTGTCACTCAAGGTTCAATCTAAGTCTCATCTTGGCCTGAAATAAACCCTGACTTTCAAGGTTCAATTTAAGTCCCTCATTTTCTTTCTTTTTCTTCATCTGATCTGCTCCTTTGTTATGTGTGTGTGTCTGTGTGTGTGTGTCTGTGTGTGTGTGTGTGTGTAGGAATTGTTCAGGGGACTGGATCACATAGGACATTTTGTGTGACTATTATGTACATTGTACTTTGCCCATACCTCCTCTTAACCTCCATACCTTCCCTTTTCACTTCTTCCCACTCCCAAATAAGTAAAGAGTAAACATGGTATTTCTCTCTCAGTCTGACTTAATTAATTTATTTAATTTATCCCTGCTGAGCCCATTTGACTGACAATGGCATGACTTCATCCTTCCTTATTGCGGGGAACTTTTTCCTTGTGTATTTATCCCACATTCTTCATTCATTCCTCTTTGATGGAATCTCACAGTAAGTGTCTCTGTAATGGTTGCCTTGAGTCCTTTGGAGAGGAAGAGGGGGAGGGGAGAGGGAGAAGCAGTAGCTTATATAGTAAATCTACCTACAGTTTTATGATGAACTCCACACTTATTTCTATTGTAGCTGCATTAGTTTATTTCCCCACCAGCAGTATATAAGGGTTTCCTTTTGCCCATATCCGTCCCTGAATTTGCTGTTTGTTTAGTTGGTTGGTTTTTGTTTGTTTGTTTGAGACAGGTCTCTCTATTAAGTCATGGGTGTCCTGAACTTACTATGCAGAGCAGGCTGGCCTTGAACTCATGGAAGTCCACCAGCATCTGCCTTCTGTTGCTGGGATTAAGTGTTTGAATGCCACCATGCCTCAACTCTTGTTGTTTTTTAAACATTATTTGCATTTTTTAAAAATTTATTTATTTTATATAAGTAAGTGCACTGTTGGTGTCTTCAGATACACCAGAAGAAGGCATCTGATTCCATTACAGATGGTTGTGAGCCACCATGTGGTTGCTGGGATTTGAACTTGAGACCTCTGGAAGAGTAGTCTGTGCTCTTAACCACTGAGCCATCTCTCCAGTTCTTGTTTTCTTAATGACTGCCATACTGGGTATGGTAAAATGGATTATCAGTGTGGTTTTAATTTACATGTTCTGATCACTAAATATATTTCAGCATTTATTGATTATTTGTACTTTATGTTTTAATTGTCTGTCCTTTTCATCAGCCCACTTATTGACTGGGTTGTTTGATGTCTTGTTTAGGATTTTGAATTGTTTGTATGTCCAAATAGCAGCCTGTCAGATTGTGGCTAGAGAGGGCTCCCCCACTCTAGAGGCTGTTTTCACACCCCATTATTTGTTGTTCTTTTTAATTTCACCAGAATTCATATTGGTAGAATTATGAAGTATCCCTGCTACAATTCCGGAAGTTCTTTTCCAGTACTTGTATCTTTAGGTATTCTTCCCATTTTTTCCTCCAGGAGTTCAGAGTTCAAGTCCTACATAATATGTTCTACTCTTAGTTGGTTCTTGTTTAGGGTGAGTTCAAGATCTGGTTCGTCTGGGTGTGGATATTTAGTTTTCTCAGCACTATGTTGGTGTGTTTATCAAAACGAGGGTGGCTGTAGTTGTTTGGGTAATATCTGAATCCTGCACTATATTCCATTGATCTGTGTGTCTGGGTTTTGTTGTTGGTGGTGGTGGTGGTGATGCATGTTTCTGTGTGTCTGTGTGTGTCTGTATACATCTGTTTTTACATGTGCTAGCCCAACACCACACTTTTTTACTTAAAGCTCTGCAACATAACTCAAAATTAGGTACAGTGAATTAATCTGTGCTCTTCTGTGCTTCCAAATTGGTTTTAAGAATTTTTCTTGTTTCTCTGAAGAATGGCCTGGGATTTTTGTGGGAATTTTATTGTGGATGTCTACACTGCTTTGGGTAGCATAATCACCTCTACAATGTTAATTCCTCCAACCCATAATCATGAGAGGTCTTTCTGTCCTCTATGTCTTTAGTTTTTTGGTTTTTTTTCCCAGTGTTTTAAAATTTTTATTGAAGAAGTCTTTGATTTCTCTAGTTAGGTTTATTCTTAGATTTAAACAAAAAACAACTATAAAATGGATTGTTATTCTGGGTTCTTTATTTTAATTCCTAAAACATTTGTTTGTGGGACTAGAGTGATGGCTTAGTGATAGCAGTTACGAGCACTTTCAGGGGACCTGGTTTCAAGTCATATCACCAACATAGCTGCCCACAACCATCTGAACTCCATCCCCTTTGGGAGATCTGATTTTTTTTTTCTGACCTTCATGAGCACTGCATGCATATTCAGGCAAACACTCATAATGTACAAATAAATGAAATCTTTAAAAATTAAAAAAAAATCTGTGTGCTTTTGTGTAAACATATGCCTGATATGGGGCAAGTATACCACTGCATACAAATTGAGCCCGGAGGACTCTTGGGTGTAACCTCTCTTCTTTCTTTACATGGGTCTCAGGGATTAGACTTAAGTCACCAGGTTTGTAGAGCAAGTAATCTTACTCACTGAACCATCTTGCCACACCCTGCTATCTTTCTCTGCATGTGTGTTATTTATTGGTATGTAGGAAATCTGCTGAGTTTGTCTCCTGCTGCTGTTTGTCAGACCTACGAGTTTTCTGATGATGTCTTTAGGGTTGCTGATGTAGAGGATCGTAAGTCTGCAAGCAAAGGTGCCTTGCAAGTCCTCCATCTTCTCACAAGCTTGTGAACTCTTGACTCAGAACTCCTATTGCCTATAATTTGTTATTGTTAATTTATTATGCAGTGTGATGTTTCATTACTGTTCTCTGTTGCCACTTAATACTTTCACATTATTTAATGTTTCTTTGAGTTAAAGGGTTATTTTACCTACTATAAAGCATGACTTTGAGGCAAAAGAGCATGCATTTGGCATCTTATTTAATAGCTATACAGTACATATAAAAAAAAGTGCCTGCTAAGAGCACAGACTATCTGAAAGTTAATCCCATTTCTTCAGTTTATTCTGGGTATGAGCTGGGGCTAGCGTTCTGCTGTGCCTCAGTTTCCCCATATGTACAGCAGGAAAGTGGTCATGTGTATTCTGGGAACTATTGTGAAGATTGGGTTAATCCTTATAAAGCAGTGACAAGTTAGTAATAATAATTGTTGACAAAGCACTGCTTCTAATTAACATCACCACAAGTTAATTAACATAAATATGTAACCACAAATTATGGATCTTTTTGTCATCTCACAGACAAGTTTTGCCAAGGGTCTGGGAAGGTAGCAAGTTCTGAGAGGAGGCTTCAGTTGCTTTGCAGGGCTGTGGGGCAGCTCTGTGGGCCTGGGCATAGTGCTGAGGACCTGGAGAGCCCAGCTAGAAACTGGCTTAACAGGGTGAGGATGGGCGTTGTCTCTCAGCTTGTCTCAGCCCTCCATGTCCCAGAGCCTCAGAAGGAAGAGGAAGATTCCAAAGCCAGTCATTCCCCATGGCAGGCTTCAGTGCTTTTGCCCCATGGGCTGCTGTACAGCCAAGTGTGTGTGTGTGTTTTCATGACATTGGCCGAGTGGGTAGCAGATACTAAAGCAGTTCTGACCTTAAAGGATCTGCTGGATTGAATCTGCATGTATGCTTCTGAACACAGCTCTTCTGGAAAATGCTAGGGTTGAACTCACCGCCGGAGATCGTAGTGTGTGCACGCCATATCTGTAGTTTTCCCCTTGTCTCGCTTGTACTGGTTTCCCCTTGGCTCGCTGGCCATAAATTGCAGTTCTGCTTTAGGATAGTCTGAATAATCAGCGACCGTTCAACAGCACAGAGCCAGCTCCACAGTTCAGGAATTAGATGTCTCTGTTTCACAGCTGCAGCCAGGTTTCTGGGCAACACTGGGTCCTGGTAGCAGCGGCACAGGGAACACTTGGCTCCTGTGCCAATCAGAGATTGTTTGCTCTTCTCTTGAATAGCTGTGCCGCTGGTACACTGAGACACACTTAGTCATCATGTTCATGAGTCTGACCCTGAAGTTAGGCCAAATCCTGTCTCAGATCTGAAGCTGATTTCCTCTCAGAGTTTTCCCACTACTGTCCATCCTCTTAGTGTATATTTGTGGACCATACACATTTAAGCCATGTTAATATGAGTACTGTACTGGCTGGTTTTGTGTATCAACTTGACACAAGCTGGAGTTATCACAGAGAAAGGAGCCTTAGTTGAGGAAATGCTTCCATGAGATCCAGCTGTAAGGCATTTATCAATTAGTGATCAAGGGGAGATGGCCCAGCCCATTGTGGGTGGTGCCATCCCTGGCCCAGCCCATTGTGGGTGGTGCCATCCCTGGGCTGCTGGTCCTGGGTTCTATAAGAAAGCAAGCTAGCTGAGTAAGCCAGGGGAAGCAAGTCAGTAAGTAACATCCCTCCATGGCCTCTGCATCAGCTCCTGCTTCCTGACCTGCTTGAGTTCCAGTCCTGACTTCCTCTGGTGATGAACAGCAATGTGGAAGTGTAAGCTGAATAAACCCTTTCCTCCCCAACTTGCTTCTTGGTCATGATGCTTTGTGCAGGAATAGAAACCCTGACTAAGACAAATACCACATGAAAAAGCTATCTATTTTAGCAAGGATGATTTCACGGTCTCACATCTGTAATTCAGAACCCCTGCTATAGGAATGACTCGGTATAGGCCTTGTTGTTGATTACTGATATTAGAATCTACTGGGTGATGAAATTTTTGGCTTTCTACAAACCAAACCAAAGGCCATTCTTACCCAGTTAGAACTAGCTGTAGACCTGTGCTAGAGAAGCTCAGACATTTCTGTGTACCAAGGTCTAAGGCAGCAGTAAGAACAGAAACTTTGACTCAGATGTGCTCGATGGGTCTACATTGGCTGACTACTGTCCCAGTACTCACAAGCTGCTGTAACAAAGCTTCATGTGTGTGTTGGCACAGAGGTTAATTTCTCATGGTTCTGGAGACTGAGAACTCACAGGCCACAGTGCTTCCTGCCTTTAAGTCAGCTGCCTCTCACTGTACTCTTACAGAGCTTTTTTCTTGGCAGGTGCATTTGGGGAAAGAAACCTGTTTTGTGGTTTGCTAGGGATATAATCCTATCTCAAAGGTCCTTCTCTCGGGACCTTTGTCCAGAGACATCACAGTGGTGCCTATGGCAGGGAGATTTGCAAATGGCTGCAAGTCTCAGTCTCTGAATAACAGAGCTGCCCCTCACTCTGAGCACACTAACCCTCAGGCATTGCTCACACTCTACATTTGTAACAGTCACATATAATCCAATTCAACAAAGACACACTGGCTCAAATAATCTTAATTTGATTAAAATGCAGGTGTCACTTCTGGCTTGTTTCTTTTCCTTGGTCCTGAGGTGATAGAAGGGACTTCATTTCTACCTTGCTTCCTCATTGTTACAGCAGTTGGGTTCCATTTCCTCAGCATCCAAACAGGACATGAAAATGTCTAAAAACGAATGTCCTGGGCCAGCCTCATGCTGTATGTCTTCAACCCCAGTACTTTGAAAACAGAGTCAGGCAGATCTATGAGTTTAAGGCTAGCCTGGTCTACATAGTGAGTTCTATGACTCCCAGCAGTTATACTGTGAGACCATGTCTCAAAAACCAAACCAAACAAACAAAAAGCTAATGTCCTGAATTTAAGCTAAAGGAGTTTATTGCTTATATTTTTAGATTGACATTTCTGAGAGTGTCTTTCATATAGACAAGAGAATGTTCTATAGTTACAGAACATTTCCTCAGTTGCTTGCATTCGTTGATACCTTGTCCATTTGTTAATACTTGGGAACTTGTGGGAGCCTTAGAGAACTATAAGTCATTGGAATCAAGAGGAAAGACTGGCGTGGGAGTCATTCCTCAGGGCTGAAGTCTGCATCCTGACTTAAGAGCTGCACCTCGGGCATCAGATCCTCTGTGTCTCTCTAAAGAGGACTCAGCACCCTCTTTTGACTTATTTGTAAAGTCTCAGCAGTCTTTGTGGAGGACAGTTAACTAAAGGCATCTGACATCTGTTAGAAGTCAAACAGTCAAATATTTTATACAAGTGTAAAGCACCATTTTTGGTCAGTGACAGAGGTGGTTTACTTATCGCTTGAAAAGTCTAAAATCACACGATTCCACTTTAAAAATTAATGTTATTTTCAACTGATCCATAATAATATAAGCATTGTGTCTATGTGTTGGATTACATTTTGGCAGATATATATATGTTAGGGTTTTCTTAAATATAAGAGAAAGCATTTAAGGAGAGTGGAGTGAAGGTGTGGAGGCAGGAACAGCTGAGAGCTCACATCTGGAGCCATAAGCAAGAGGCCAAGAACACAATGGGAATGACACAAAAACCTCAAGCCTGTCTCCAGTGACACATCACCACAACGTGACATCTCCCCATCCTTCCCAAACAGTTCCACCAACTAGGGACCACAAATTCAATTATATGAACCTATGGGACCATTTTCCTTAAAAGCAGCACAGCCTGTTAGATTCTGTTGACTGACAGGGTGAAGAGCCCCCATCTCTTCTTGTTTCCTCTACTTTAGAAATTTATAGCTATAAGCCAACCTGTGCAGATACTCTGAAACACTTCTCTATGTCTTAGATATTTTGTAATGATTTTTATCTTTTCAAATATTTATCATTCCATCATAGTAAAAACATTTGATATACTGTCTTTGGATTTTTCTGGATGGAAGATCCCTGGGTTTTTAATCTTTTAAATAAAAGCCGAGTACATACAGTTTTAAAAGTGAGCACTTACAAGAGGGCTTGTTTTATGTTTTGAAGCAGACAACAACAACAACAACAACCTGCTTGAGCGTTGGTTTCCTTACTCATTTTCCCCTTTCTTTCTGTATGTTAGGTGACTCTTTGGAGACTCTGGCTTATGGACATTTGAGCAGGTTTCTGGCTGCAGGTGTGGAGCTGCGTTGCTATCCATGCCTCTTGCTCCCTAGCAGAGTTATTTCTCTGCAGTCTTTGTCAGTGTGACTGGTCACCGTGGGGACACACAGTGAATTATGATTGCCTTCCCTGCCCTCTGCAGCCTGTTTTCTCTGTACTTCACACCAGTTCATTCCAGGCTCCTCCTCAGCTGTCTACAACATTTCCTCTTAGGACCTGGTGAGATGTATAGGTGTTTGACTAATGTCCTAACGTCCTTTGGCCAACAAGAGTTGCCAGCTGAACTGCTGAGTTGAACAGAGGAAGATTTTAATAACCACAGAAAAATAACAACAGCACATTATAGAAAGTCTGTCACAACCAAGCAGTAAGAACCTCTTGTCTGTGAAAAACCAATGTATTTTCTCTCGCTACTAAGATAAACAAGGTTTGGGGCCAGGAGTGTAACCTCGTGGTAGAGTGCTTACTGAGCATGCTCAAGGGCTCAGATTCTACCCCAGCTTCACAAAAAAGGAAAAAACAAACAAACAAACAAACGAAAAAAAACAAAACGGGAAAATGAGACTGAGAAATGAATTCTTTTGTTCAAGCTTGTGAAGCCGGAAGGATGGGCAAATGTACGCATCATTTTAATGCTAGGAAGCTTCTTGGTCACTGATGGAACCAGGTATGGCTTAATAAACAATCCCAGATGCCTAGATTGACATAGCTCTGAAGGTCAACTATTTTGGAAGTGTTTCTTAAAGCAAAGGGGAACGGTGCTGGAAAAGACAGGGTTCAGAGTTAAATGCAGCTATCAGGAAGTGTGGTAGGGTCCAGCTGATCAGGAACAGCAAGAAAATCAGAGCTTTGGTGCTCAGTGATGGCTGCTTACATGTCACTGAGAAGGCAATGATGTTATGGCTGCTTGTTTTGGTCAATAGGTCAGATAGTTGTCAATATTCCTGGGGTCTGGTTTAAAGTCATTAAGCAGCCTGTTCTCATTGGCTCTGAAGAGAGGTAAGAAGGAAAGATTATGATCAGACATTTTATGAAGGAAATGCTGTGGTAATACATTTTCATATTTTAAAAAATGAAAATAAAGCAAAGTAAAGTGCCAGTGGCTTGTTTCTTTAAAAAATAACTCATGAATTTTACCTCAATTTATAAACCATTTTAGCCTAAATATCCTGAAGATAGAAGATAAATCAGCTTACTACACAGGTCCCATTAAATTGTGTTTTCAGATGTACACGATGCTAAATGTGTTAATCCAGAGGTCAGCCTGGTCTACAGAGCAAGTTCTACATAGTGAGATGCTGGCTCCAAAAAAAGTTTCTATTGTTCGTCTACGGGCCTCATAGAAATGGGCATGCATGAGTCTGCATTTTCTGTGGGTCAGTTCATATGGGGAAAAAGGAGTTAAGATCATGATCTGGAGTGATAAAGAGTTGGCCCTTCTCTTTGCTAGAAGAAGTTGAAGGATTTGAAGTGGATGTAATGACCAAGTCTCTTAGCATCAGGGTGTCTTTACTGCAACTGGAGAGGACACAGTTTGGTGCAAGCACAACCGTTTGACTCTTTAATCATTTCTGTAATAAAATAAGAGAAAGTTATAGAATGTGACATGGTTCCTATAAATTTATCCTATTGATTGATTGCTAATCTTCCATATAGAAAACACCCTTCCTTTCAGTTTATTGTATAATATATAGCATTTGACACTTTGGTGGTAGAAATATTTAATCTTTTGATACTGCAACATGACTTTGTTTTTTACATTTACCACTATCCACGAATACATGTAGCCCATAAGCTGCAGGCTGTATAAACTAAGGATGCATCAGCTTATGTGTACTGAAGGAAGGTTCAAATCCAGGCCTTGCCACCTATTAGTTAAGCTTGCTAGGCCTCATTTTTCTTATCTGTAATGTGGACAGAATAGTAGGTATGTTGTGATTAATGTGAATTAATACATGTAAAAGTCTTTAAGTATTGTTCGGTATAGTAAGAACTCAATAAGTGTTTTATTTTACTTTTGTATACTCTGAACCAGGAGACCGAATCTACATCTATTTCTACATGTGTGTCTTGGTAGAGACCAAACCCAAGGTCTCATAGACGGTAGTCAAATGCTCTACCAAGGAGCTATATGGCAGTCCTCAGAAGGTACCTGCTTTTGGTTCTAATCTTTTAAACTGAATTCCTAAGTGACTATTTAGTGCAATGTCTCTCAACCTGTGGATCTTGACCCTGGCTCCAATCAGTGGTCAGAAGAGTACGTACTTTTCAAAAGAGATTTTATTTTATTTTTATTTGTGTATACATATGTGTCCCTCCAGTGTGTGTATGCATGTGTGTATATGTAAACATGTGTACGTGCCTTTATCTGTTTAGCCCAGAAGAGATCATCAGAGTGCTGGACTTGGATTTAAAATTGGAAAGGTCGAGAGCCACAGGATGTGGACGCTAAGAACTGAGCTTGAGTTGTATAAGAACAGAAAGTGATTTTAACCACTGAGCTATTTCTCCATTCTTGTGTTTCATGTTTTAAGGCCATTTTCCTTGGTCAGGACCATGTGGCTGTGATAAGAACCCTCTCCCCAGATGTGATTTTATCTGCAGCTTGAAACGCCTCATGTCTCTGCAGACTGAGGTTCTGACTGCTGTTGCTAAAATGCCTTTCACATTTCATTTTACAGATCACCACTCAGGATTTTGAGAGTCACTGACCCTGATGGTGGTCGTAAGCCATGGCTGCTGATGATAAAGTTGCTATCCTAACTGATGATGAAGAGGAGCAGAAGAGAAAATACGTGCTTGCTGATCCCTTCAATGGCATCCGCAGAGAACCAGAACCACCGTCTAACGAAACCCCCTCCTCCACAGAGACTTCCGCCATCCCTGAGGAGGAAATAGACTGGATAGAGAAGCACTGTGTGAAAATCAACAATGATCTTCTCATCTCTAAGGTGTTTTATTTTTTCTTTTACTCCGCCTATGGCTCTCTTTACCCTCTCCTACCTGTGTATTATAAACAGCTGGGAATGTCACCCAGCCAGAGTGGACTGTTGGTGGGCATACGGTACTTCATTGAATTCTGCAGCGCTCCCTTCTGGGGCGTAGTTGCAGATCGTTTCAAAAAGGGCAAAATTGTCCTCCTCTTTTCACTTTTGTGTTGGGTTTTGTTCAACCTGGGCATTGGATTTGTCAAACCTGCTACCTTGAGATGTATACCAAAGATTCCTCCAACTGCTCACCCCACCAATGTAACTCACCCAGTAACCATCCTGCCAATGAACTCCTCCACTGTTGCTTTCTTTACCACACCACCAAAATCACGCGAGAAAAGGAACCTGTTGTTGTCTGAAACAGGGCCCAATATCTCAGACATAGATCCCTTGTCAACAGGGTTGACCTTGACCAGTGAACCCACACTACGGCCCCAGACAGAGGGAATTACCCACCATGTTACAGACTTGATTTTGAACACAAGCACAGTGACCCTGCCCCCCACAGGAAATGTCACCAGGGAGACAACCATTGCTGTGGTCACCACCACCAAATCTTTATCATCTGATCAAGTCACCCTTGTGTATGATCAACAGGAAGTTGAGGCGATATTCTTGGTTATCTTGGTGGTTGTCATTATAGGAGAATTTTTTAGTGCCTCTTCTGTCACCATTGTAGACACAGTAACCCTCCAGTACCTGGGAAAACATCGGGATCGCTATGGGCTACAGCGCATGTGGGGCTCCCTGGGCTGGGGCCTGGCCATGCTGTCTGTGGGCATTGGGATTGACTACACTCATATAGATGTGCTCATTGATGGAAAGGGGTGTAAGCCCCCTGAGTACCGGAACTACCAGATTGTCTTCATCGTCTTTGGAGTTCTAATGACCGTGGCTCTGATTGTTGCCACTCAGTTCCGGTTCCGCTACAACCACTTCAACAGTAGTGACGGTAAAGGGAAAGAGGTGGAGATCCCACAGGTGGAAAGGGACAACTCCACAGAGTCCTCTGAAGAGACTCCAACTGCTACGACTCACTCGCAGGCCTTCAGCTTCTGGGACTTGATCAAGCTGCTGTGTAGTGTGCAGTATGGCTCGGTGCTGTTTGTAGCCTGGTTCATGGGTTTTGGATACGGCTTTGTGTTCACCTTTCTCTACTGGCATCTGGAAGATCTAAATGGAACTACAACCCTTTTTGGGGTCTGTTCAGTCCTGAGTCATGTGTCTGAGTTGACTGCTTACTTCTTCAGCCACAAGCTTATTGAGTTGATCGGCCATATCAGGTAAGAGAATGCTTTCTATTGGCTGATCCTCAGTGATTGAACTCTTCCGTTGTATAGCTTTCCAGTGTTTTGCTTTGGGTGGGGCTATGTTGGGGTGGAGCTTGTGTGTTAAGGGACTTTGACAACTAATATTTCCAAGTATCAACACAGCGAATTCTATTATTCCCTGAAGCTCGAAGGCTTACTTGTCTGTGGCACTTATGAAGGATGGTTTTAGTGGATAATGATTGTCTTTCTCCAGGCTTTATTTAGTCTCATATACCTACTAATGATATAGAGCCAGGGACTATGACATATAAAGGATGCCAGAGGCTGGATATGTAGCTAAGTGACAGAGACCTTATGAATGTGAGTTTTGATTCCCAGAACTGCCAGGAAAATAAAAGAAAGGTACAAAATTTTAACTGTTATATTCAATAAAATTGTGATGTAACATAATCTTCTAATTCATTTTATAAGAAAGAGATTTTCATATAACATTCCCCTGGAATTAGCTTAGTTTTTGAAGTTTTATGTGCCTTGATGACCTTTTACTTGAAGTTTCCTTTTTTTTTTTTTTTTTAACTTGAAGTTTCTTATGTTATCCTTTCAGTTCAAATAAAATGGACAAGTGCCCACCTTTTCTGTCTTCTACCATTAGCATCTGTGTGAAGCATATTGAAAAGTTCCTGGCTCTGTAGTCTTTCCCACTCCATAATGAGGAGTGAGCCTCACTTGGACTGACTAAAGTTTCAGTGAGACTCACACTTTATCCAAGTCATTGTGAAGAGTTTTTCCTGTTTTTGTTTGTTTGTTTGTTTTTTGTTTGTTTGTTTGTTTGATTGGTTGGTTGATTGGTTGGTTTGGTTTTGTTTTTTGTTTTGTTTTGTTTTGTTTTTGTGAGGTCCCTTTTCTTTTTGTTCCTTTTCTTACATCTTTGACTGTGGGCTGTCACTAAAAGCCAGCTAGTGTATGGATGGTTCACACATTTTTGAACCCCTGTGGCACAAGTAACTGAACCACTCAGAAATATTTGGGATTTTTGAGAGCGCCTCTCCTTCTTGTGTAGGCCATGCCTAGTGCATTGCCTTTGATGAGTTTGTTCTCTGCACCCTGGATGTGGGTGTAGGCCTCACTGCTCAAAGTGTCTTTTGAATCAGTATTTCATTTCAAAGGACATGTCCAGTTAGGTGTCAACAGTGAGTGAAATTCCCAAACAGAATATTTTAATCAGCCAACAACATAGCTGAAAACAGTATAAAATATATGTACATTTTCAAATAGGCCCTTTTAACAGCTAGAAAAAGACACTTACCTTCTGGCTCTATGAAACATGTATTTTCTTTTTACCTTTTGGTTGTTGTTTATGTTTTAGTACTGGGGATTGAGCCCAGGGTCCCATGCATGCTAGGTAAGCACTCAGCCACTGAGCCATCTCCCCAGGCTTTAGATTCATACCCTCTTTATAGTCAGCTCACTGCTGTGTTTGGCATTCAGTAAGCTTACACTCATACTCTTCCTTTCTAAGCAGCATCAGTAACTACTTAGAAATCTACAGTTCAGATAAACATAATTCTCTGATTTTATGAACCAAAAACATCTCCCTTTTCTGCTTAGTGATATAATCAAGAAGGTGGCTCCGGTGGTTTCTTAGTTGCTCTCAAGAGAGGTTTGGGGAGTCTATCAATATGGGGTTATTCTCCCATTTTGCTTTTAAATTCTGTCCATTAAAATATTAATTAGACTCTTGAGGGATAGCTGAGTTGGTTAAAATGTTTTCCACACAAGCACACACAACCTGAGTCTGAATTCCTAGATTCCACAGGTAATCTGGATGTGGTAGTGTGTCTGAAATTTTAGCACTCTGGTGGAGGTGGGAGGAGGGGTGAGCGCACAGGCCAGCTAGTCTGGAAACAACATAGAGACCTGTCTAAAGCAAGGTAGATGGCAAGAATGGCCACCTAAGGTAGTCCTATGACTTCACACACATGACTAGCATATGTGCAGTATCTGCAGGTGCACACATGACCATTCACATACAGTTACACACAGATACACAACACACATTACTGATTTAAGAATTCTAATAGTTAGAATAAGATTAATCTCACAGAGGGCTGTTTTTCTTGGTATCAACTTTGAGAGTCAAGTCAGGTTTTGGAGCCACGGGAGTTGAAATGTGTAAAGATGACCACTCAACTTTTAGTTAAAAAAAATATCAGTACATAAAAGAGCCTATGGAATTATCTTTCTAAGAATTTTAGACTTTATACAGATTAAATCTAAGCTCCTGGTGTATTTCTGAGCATTTTGTTGTTTGGTTCCTATTGAGAGTTTTTGGATTTAACACTTCTATAAAATTTTGAAAATATTCTAACATAGCAACTATGTTTTCATAAAAAATTATGCACGTGTGTGTGGTATGTGTGTGTGTGTGTGTGTATGCATACATGCAGAGACCATATTAAGTGCCATTCACCTTGTTTTCTTTTCCTTCATTTTTCTCTTTTGGGGTGGGGGTTGAGGCTTGGGGTAAGATCTCACTGTGTAGCTCTGGCTGGATTGGAAGCCTTTATGTAGACCAGGCTAGCCTCAAACTCACATAAATCACCCATTTTCCCCACTTCTGAGTGAATGGATTAAAGGAGCCAGCCTCTATGCCTGCCTGTCCTTGTTTTTCTTAAAACAGGATCTGTCTCTAGTCTGGAATTTGCCAATTACTCCAGCAGGTACCTGTGGTAACTGGTACTCAGAGAAACTGATCATTCCGATGCTGAACTCGGGGCACTAGGGGTCTTGTCAACTCAAGATGTCTCTGTGCTTTATCCAGCACTCTCTGGAGCGTGCCTGTCTAACCTGTGGGTCATTCCCTTCCTTTGCTTCACTTAGCCATGCAGAGGCTGCTTGTAATAACCACAGTTTCAGGCGTCTCCATTTTTTCCCTTAAAGTATTCAGAATAAGACAGATCAGTGCCTGTTTTCTCTGATTAGATGCTGACTCATACAGCACCCTACAGCCTTGGAAGAATTCTGGTGACAGTGGCGGCCACTGTGATGAGATAGAATGAAGTCAACAATGTCCTTTTTTTTCCCCACTCACTGTGTCACCCTAGCTGTCCTAGAACTCTCCGTGTAGACCAGGCTGGCTTCAGACTCATCTGCTGCCTCTGCCTTCTGAATGCTGGGACTAAAGGTGTGTGCTACCACACCTGGATAACTCACTTCATGATTAAAAAGCAAGACAATGGTGGACCTTAAACAACTTTTGCTTCCCTTCTAACTTAAAGGAGGAGCAGTTCTTTTTAAAAAGGCATTTTCTCCTGGGCTGAGAAAAAGGCTCAGCAAGTGTCTGCCACCAAGCATGCTGACCTGACTTTAATCACCAGAACACACTTTAGGAGAAACTAATTTCTTTGAACTGTCCTTTGCCCTCCACACACATAGTAGCCTATGCATGCCACCTCCCCACAAAGCTAATAAATAGGAAACATAAAATAACATAAGTTTGCAATCATGTCTTATGTGCTCTAAATAATCTAGTATTGCTTGTAGTATTTAAAATAATTAGGGTAACTGTGCAGTTTACTTGAATCATAGCAAGGTTCAATGCAAGCAAGGTCTCATTTTTCACATGACATAGCCACTGACTTGTGTGGCTTACAGCCTGGAGGTTACAGGGAATATTCTCAAAGAGTCCCTGTAGGATGCTGTGACTGTTTGAACTTCAGAAGGAGCAGCAGAAATAGACAAACACACTTTTTTGTTGCTTTTTTAAAAATTTTATTTATTCTATATATGTGAGTACACTGTTGATATCTTCAGACACACTAGAAGATGGCATCCTATGCCCATTACAGATGGTTGTGAGCCATCATGTGGTTGCTGGGAATTGAACTCAGGACCTCTGGAAGAGCATTCAGTGATCTAACCACTGAGCCATCTCTCCAGCCCTGACCCACTTTGAAAAGGTGAAACTGATAGACTGGATCAGTGAGCAGGAGGTTACAAACCCTGATGTGTCCGGGTAGGGTGTGGTGGCTCTGTAGTAGGAAATCCAGAAAGGAGAGTTGAAGGAAAAGGGGAAACATGTTGACCTTGCTTTAGTGTTGGGTTTAATTTGAAGTTGGACTATTCTACAGGGAGCTGTCTGGCACACAGTTAACTACTCTAAACTTGGGCGTGAATATTTGGGACAGTTTAAACCACAAGCAAAGATAAGTTTGCTAAGGAAATCTTGTAGGCTATAAAAGGTAGTGGGCTGTGGAAAATCAATTTACAGTTCTCTCCAAGACAGCACTGTAAGTCCCTGATAGTGTTGAAATATTGGTCCATGACTTCTGGGTTTTAGAAAGTACATGAACGCTGAGAGCATGCAGTGTTTTAGGGATGTGCTCTGGACTTTTATGTAACTTATTTTCCACATCTAACTTCAGGAGTTGACTTTCAAGCATCTTCCAGTATCATTGTGAGAGCCAATGCCCTGCTTTATGAAAGGCCGATTCACAGCAGATGCAGGACAAGCTGAGCCAGGTGGTCCAGCTCAACCCAGAGCTACCACTTGAAAGTATTTTGTGTCTCTCATGTCCTCAGTCAGTGGGCACGGAGTTAGCATCTGTCTATTAAGAACGGTTTACAAAGGCTAGATGCACTGTGGAAGTTTCTCACTGCACTGACTGGTACATTGAAGGGGTGTTTAGTTGTTATCTTTCTTGTAAAAGTGCAGGTAACAATATCATATCAATAGTGCGTGGATCTGCATGTTGCCAGGTCAAGGTGCATAGGGTCTTTCAAACAGCTGACATCTTCCTTAAACATCTTGGTCAAGTCAAGATTTTTTTTTCTACCAATTTATGGTGATTGTAGATTGCCAGGTAAAATGGCATTATAAGGAACTAGTAGAACAGTAACTGACAAAGCCTTTATATGAGAGGAGGGAGGGAGGGAGAAAGTGCACTTGCTGGTATGCATAAAGATGCATATGAAGGACAGAAGACAACTACTTCAGGTTTCCTTCCTCAGATGCCATTCACCGTGTGAGGAAGACAGGTTCTCTCTCTGCCCTTGACTTTGCCAGTAGGCTAGACCAGCACCCGGGATTACAAGAACGTGCCCCTACACCTTACATGGGTTTGGGGATCAAACTCAGCAGGGACATTGACAATTAAATTATCTTCCCAGCCCAGAATTTTAAATTCTTATAAATCATGAGATGGACTTAGAAATCAGTCTAGTCTAATTAAAATCACTTAATTCCAAACAATCAAATACCTTTGTCTTCGGTGAGTGATGGAGTCTAGCTGGTTAATCAGATAAAGTATACTAACCTGGCAATGGGAAAGCTCCGTTTCCTCTGCCTGAGCAGTCTGAGTGGTTCATGTTCTTCATCGCCAGACAGAAGGCAAGGATACATTGTAGTCAGAGCTGCAGTCTTGCTACAGTGTCAGTGTGGAGAATGTGGAATAATGACTGGTCTGTTGTGGGAATTAGGTGTTTACCCCCAACATCTGAGGCAGGTGGATTGAAAGTAAGTGTGGTGAGGCACTGTGCGGTCACCACCTAACTCCTGGACTGATTGGTCAGCTAAACACTCCTATTAAATGTCTACTCACTTTGTGCTTTTATCATTAGACGTTTGAAGTATTTGGGTGTGGCAAGCACCCAGTTTTTTCAGAAGCACTTTCATAAAGACCGTGATTTTGTGCGGTTTTAAATTGTCTCTTCAATTATTAAATTCTTCATGACATTATTTTCCCCATTTTACACTGTATTTAGATATATTAATTCTCACATGCTAAGATGAACTAGATTAGAGGTAAAATTGTTCAGGTCCCTCATTTAAAGACTTTGCCCTGAAGCTTTGGCCTTCAAGCCTGCAGTGGCTTCCATCCTGTGTCAGCTTTGTTCCTAACTAGACAGTGTTGTGTGCTGTGCTGTGTGTGCTGTGTGTGCTGTGTGTGCTGTGTGTGCTGTGTGTGCTGTGTGTGTGTGCTGTGTGATCTGTGTGTGCTAAGCTGCAGTTTTCTTTAGCTGTAAGTCTGGATGGCAGTAATTATAGGAATTAGAGGGAATTTCATGCACATTTTGTCCAGCACTTAGTGTGGGTTGGGTGGAGAATGTTGGGGAAATAGAAGGGCCTGCTGTTACTAGCTGTAATGCTTGAGTGTGAGTTATTTCTAAAATTAAAAAAAAAAATTGTGTGTGTGCGCGTGCAGTCAGTTGTCTCTTTTTACTTTTACTTGGGTCCCAGGAATTGAACTCAGGCCATTCAACTTGCACAAGTGCCCACTGGGCCTTCTGTTACCCCAAGTTATTTTTAATTTATCAGAGTGGTAGAGAAAATACATGAATCACAGTTTGCATACTAGAAACTAGACTAAGATACGGTTAGTTCTAGGTCCCTACTTACTTATTGTGGGGCTGTGCATGACTACCACAGCACATGTGTAGAGGGTGAGTGGAGTCAGTTGTGGGAGTCAGTTCTTCTCTTCACCATGTGAGTCCTTGACATGAAACTCATGCTCATCAGGTTGGGTGGCATGAGCATCTTGCTGACCCTAGAAGCCTTTTTCTAAGGACTTGTCTTTCACAGATACATTATGCCCTGTTTAAAGACAGGGCAGCGTTTGGGGAGGGGTGGCTCTGGCAGACTTCGTTAGCTGGTGCTCCTTAGAACCATGGGGACACATCTAGTTGGTTAAAGTGCTTCCTTTAAAAGTATGAGGACTTGAGTTCAAATCCCCGGAAACCACACAAAGCTGGAATGATAGCACATATCTGTATTCCTGGCATTTTTACAACGGATGAAAGATAAAGTTGGAGTCCTTGGAAGCTTCCGAGCCACCCAGCCTGGGTGTGTAGTGGAGACAGGAGATCCTGTCTCAAGGTGAAAGGTAAGACAGGCACCAAGACTGGCCTCTGATTTCCACATACGTGCCAATGCATGCATGCACGTGTGCATGTGCAGTTGCGCACGCACACACATTCATGTGGAAATTCATGTACAATCAAAAACACACACATCAATATTCATTAAAACGGAAATGCACATATAATCGCATACACAGGACAATACTTCATATGGAAATGCATGTACAATCACACACACACACACATAATCTCACACATAATCTCTCATACACGGAGGGGGCAGGCAGGGACTTGGGGAGGATGTTCCATTATCACCATGGAACACAAGAGCAAGTAATTGTTCTTAGTTCTCCCAAGGTTGGTGTCATGACTGGCATGATCCTAGTTGCATAAAAGAGAAAGTAATTTATTTCCTGTGGCGACTTACTGCATAAAATCCTATTTCTATCCCCAGATCTGCACTTGAGAGAACCTTTTGCAGAGTATGTTGAGAAAAGTGATCTGTCCTCATGATCATTACTCTAGGGCTGCTCATCAGGGAAGGAGTTTATAACTTCCGCCACTGACTGACTGTGTGGATCATGGGGAGGTGGTTTTACCAGTTTTCATTTAAGCCCCAGATTACAGAACTGATTTCAAGACAGTCTTCTCTTTTAGAAGGGAGATAATTTTTCACTGGTGGTTTAGAGCATGTGTTTAAGACACTATTGTCAGAAAAAATAAAAAAAGATATGCTATCTCCACCCTTGCTCAAAGGGCAAAAATTTGAATATTTAAAAAAATCTTTGTAAATTCAGCTAACTTTACGCACGCACACACACACACACACTAGCATTCTCTAAAAGAGACTCTATCCCCAAACAATGTTTAAAATTCTCCTGGTCTGTGATAGGGTTGAATGCTTTATCTGACTTTTTATTTTTGTTTTCTTGGTGATGCCCTTCACAGAGCCAGGTTGAGGCAACCTCCCTCGATGCAGGTATCTCCTAACTCCCTGGCAGAGCATTGCATCCAACAGAGATACAGCCAGAGGTACCTTACTGTGCAGAACCTTGCAGCTCCAATTGTCACAGTTCCCTCTAATTCCTGAAAAGCTAACAGAAAGGTAGTTCTAACCAGTAAAAACAATATCCTTCATGGAATCTGACTAGGCAAGAACTGACTTTGAAATCAACTTTGGCAATCTCAGTGATATTTCCAAAGTTTGGAGGGTACTAGGCATGCATTCTACCTGTAAAAAATCCTGTGAATCTCAGACCGGACCAGGAATTCCACAGTGCCCAAGAGAGGCCATCTGCGGCAGTTACTGATGCCGGGACAGTAACGCTCAAATGAGGATATGAAAAAGCCAAGTAATGTTCAATCTGAACAGCTGTGTGATTTCCTGATTCATTCAATGTCAGTCTACTTATTAGACAAACCAAAAGCCTAAGTCGTTTAACTAATTCTATTTCTATACATCCATGGAAATATTTAGAGAGTTGCAATTATATTATTTAGAAGAGAAGAAATCCCTAGAGGCTTCTTTTTGTAATAGCTCTCTCCAAAGCATTTTTTAACCCAAGGAAGAAAAAAACCTCGCAATTCATTATTTCTGAACTATTAAGAGCTATTCTTTGGTGACTTTTTACTGAAAACATGCCTGAAAGACTCTACAACTGGCACCAGTCATTAAATCTTTGCCTTCCTTGGAAAGAACACACAGAATGTGGGTCTGGCATTAACCATGGAGGGTTTCGTGTCTTTGGACCATGCCACTGTGTTTTGTGGTTGCCTGTAGAGGTTGGGCGTACAAGGGATAGACTGAAGGTCCAGTCCTGAGTCACCTCCATGGCCAGGCATTCCATTCCATTTAGGAAACTAAGAAATAGGTAGCTCAGCCTAGGCTTCACTCCAACTGCTAGTCCACGCCCTAGATGGCTGGGTAGTATGGTAGCCGTCATGTTTGCTCTCACTTGTCTTGGTTTTGTGAGTTTCAAGTTCCTTGTTGGTGAAACCAGAGCAACAACTGTATGGAGTTTACTGCACTTGTAAAAGCCGGTAAGATAACGCACAGCATTGACTCAGTGCTCAGCTAGGAACCGGAAGCGATATCATTACTGTTAGAAGCTCACTCCTTGAGCAAATGTTTATTAGCTATACAGTCTCGGCAGGCACTTTTGTAGGCACGAGAGAATAAGGAGTGCTTGGCAGATGAGCGGGCTTCGTGGACTAATGTTCTATTGAGGTGGGCAATAAAAAGTAAACATGATTTTAATTTCATGAAACATCCTAAATCAGCTAAAGCAAGGGAGTGGGTTTAGTGTGGGAAGGCTGGGTGCGTGTGTGGGGTGCTTTCTCTGACAAAGTGTCAGCCATTCAGAGTCCTGCACACTAAGATTTGGGGGACAAAGAAAACACAGGAGTGTGAATGGCCTAAGTGGTAAAGAACAGTAAGTGGGCAAAGTGGGCGGGAGTCCTGCATGACTCAAGGATCTCAGGAATGGTGGCAGTGTTCTTCTAAGGGGGATGGGATTTGAGCAGGAGATGATGTAAACAGTCCTTTTTTTCTTTGAAAAAAACGCTTATGGAAAGCGTATATCTGCGTACATGTTGGTGTGTGTGTGTGTGTGTGTGTGTTTCCATGTGTCTGTGCATGTATGTGCGGATGCATTTGGGGACCAGAGATTGACATCTGGTACTAGGGCCACTCACTGATTGGCTGACTGGTTGGCCAGTGAGCATTAAGGATTCTCTGGTCTCTACTTAGCCCTGCGAGCTGGGGTTACAATTCACAGGACCATTCTTGGACTTTACAGGGGGCTGGGGAATCCAAACTCATGCTTTGTGGCAGGCACTTTACCTGCTGAGCCTTCTCTCCAAACTCTTTTTTTGTTTTGTTTTTTTAATAAAGATTATTTGATTAAGTATGTTGATATACACCTAGAAAGGTCCATTTTACTACATTCTTTGGATTTCAGAGAAAATATGAATTGTTTTTTTATTAACCTATAAGTCAATACTTTGTATGCTCTTAATTCAGTTGTAATAATTTTATTCTATTTAACAGCATCAAGATTTCTGAATTTTCCTATAATTTAGAGTATTAAGTAAAATATCAAAATATAGTAACAATCTCTCATTGCTATAAAATATAATTATGGGATAAGTACATGACAAATAGTGGTGCTATACTAACATCTGCATGCTTATTACATATAAAGTTCATGCTTATTACATATAAAGTGCATGCTTATTACATATAAAGTACATGTTTATTACACATAAAGCACATGCTTATTACATATAAGGTGCTTTGCAGAAATGAGCTACATGTTTTACCAACAGGTGTTAGGTGTTGCTATGTCCATTTTAAGATTAGAGTTGTAATTGTTTAAATGCCCATGCTCATTAATAAGTTGACAATATGTGTGTGTCCAGCCTCTGACATTGTGACATCGCCTTTTCAACTAGTTCCAGGAACTTCACCATTAAATTACAAAAAGAAAGTTGAAAGGAAATCTCAATAAGTCTGTGGTTTTATGACTTCATGTTGGGGGCATTCTGGTGGTCCTGGGTTCCCGGTGGATTGTTGTTTAGGCAAATGAAAAACCATCAGATGTCAAAGCCCCGCTCTCAGCTCTCAGTTTATAAGTTAGCATGGCAAGGATTTTGTCCCTTTATGGAACCCATTCTTACCCTTTAGTCTTCTTTACTTTTTGGACTGAACAATGTCTGTTACAACTTTCAAATCTCAGGCACCTTGAGACACGGAGTTGTGCAGCGGAGGGCTGGGCTATGTCCTCCCATGAACTGACCTGTTGACACTTGATCTGTCATTGGGATGCTGCCTGGAGATGAAGCCTTTGCAGGTGGTTAGGCTTTGATGAGGTCGCGACCCCATGGGATTAGCGCTTATTAGACATGTGCTTCTGTGCTCGTTTCTTTTCATGTTTGTTGATTCCCTTCCTCCCTCCTCTCTCCCTCCCTTCCCTCATCCTCCTACATTTTTCTGTCCATTTCTTCCCTTCCCTTTTCCTCCCTGTTTCTTCCTCCTTCCATCCTTTTTCTCTGTTTCATTTCCAGGAATGTAAGGAGGCTATAAATAGGGAGGCAGCCTTCTACCAGATAGTAAGAGAGTTGTCACTAGGCACAACCATGGGTCTCTAGGCCCCAGAACTAAATGTCTTTTACAACCCAGGCACCTTCTTTTGGCAGCCTGAGCTAGCCTCTCCGCCTCTACAGGCAGGAAGGAAAGCCTGAACTATATGTAAAGAGATTTCCAAATACTCTCACAGCCAGGGGATGCTGAAAAGACACTCATGACTCAGCATGGCAAAATAGCCAAGGAATGAGTCCAGCAGTGGCAAACCTTTCTTCTGCATGTGTGTGCATCCTTTATGACAAGTACATTGATTTGGCAAACCTGTTTGCAAGCCTAAAACAAATAATAAACAAATAAACATCAAACCAGATTTGTCCATAATCTTTCCTTGTTTGGGAGAAGAGTGAGAGAGACTTCAAGGCTATCTGGTCATTTACAGATGGCAGACATTTACAGACATTATTGTAAGTGTAACCATTATGGATAATATCATGATTTCATTGCAATTAATCAGATTATTGATAACAACTATGGCTTTTTTCTTACTAAGTTACCAATAATTGTACTGTTCTGGAGTTGTGTGAGATTTTTTTAAGAAATCAATTTTAAATGTAGGCAGAACATGATAATTCATACTTGTAAAATGAGATTTTAAGACAGAGGGAGAGGTGTGTGTGTGTGTGTGTGTGTGAGAGAGAGAGAGAGAGAGAGAGAGAGAGAGAGAGAGAGAGAGAGGAAGAGGAATTGAGAAATTTCCCTAAAAGGTTAATGATGGGAGAAAGGGATGGAATTAGATTTAAAGAGCAGGTCAAGTACATTGTACTGAGTGTTCTTTGTGTTGAGTCCTCTTTGCTGAGTGCTTTGAGTTGAGTGTCCTGTGTTGAGTGCTCTGTGTTAAGTGTTCTGTGTTGAGTGCTCTGTACTGAGTGCTTTGTGTTGAGTGCTCTTCACTGAGTGCCCTGTGTTGAGTGTTCTGTGTTGAGTGCTCTGAACTGAGTGCTTTGTGCTAAGTCCTTTTGTTGAGTGCTCTTCACTGAGTGTTCTGTGTTGAGTGCTCTGTGCTGAGTGTTCTGTGTTGAGTGCTCTTCACTGAGTGCTTTGTGCTGAGTGCTCTTCACTGAGTGCTTTGTGCTGAGTGCTCTTCACTGAGTGCTTTGTGTCGAGTGATCTGTGCTGAGTGCTCTTCACTGAGTGCTTTGTGTCGAGTGATCTGTGCTGAGTGTTCTGTGCTCTCTGTGGCTTGTTCCTACTTCCCTCTCTCACCATGTAAACCTGTCCTTGGTTTCTGTTACTAACATAGCTAACAGGAGACTTCCATTGCTCAAAGCCAGCTGGCTGAAGGCAGCCTCCTTTTGGCCTTCAGGAAGCAAGGAACCCTTCCTCACCCTCTATCCTGCCTTTGTTGGATGAATACCTGAGGTGCCTCCAGCTTCCTCAGTGGAGATGAGATGGCCTCTGGGCTCCTTTCTTCCCAGAACACCATTTGCTTCTGGGAAAGCTGTTTTTGTGATCCAGAATCTTGGACTGCTGCTGAGTGGTATTTGCTTTTCTACTTTTCTTCTGCCTGCTCTTCTCATTGATTCGTGAAAGTTTAAAATGTCAAATTTTTTTTTTCTAAATCCAACATAAATACACACCAGGCTTCCTTAATCTAAATGCTCAGCCATGTCCTGTAAAAATATTAATATGCCAAGCTGATGTCCAGGAACCCACCCTGCAATAGGAAAACACATGGCTGTGAAGTCCAACAGTTACTTTACATTGGATCCCTGCCCCCACCCACTTTGCTCATCTGTGAAATGGGCTGCTGGAGTGGCCACTGTGCTTCTCTTAGTTAAAACTCTAGGTCTACTTTATGTTGTGGTTTTGGAAGAAGTCACACAGCAGACGTCCCCTCCTGGATGCCCTTATTCTTTATGCTCCATGACGCTCAGACTGTGAGTAGTAGAACTCTGCAGGAGACATTCACACAGTCTTCTCTGTCCATCCAGTCAGTGAAGGGGATGCAGGTGTGTGACTTAGAGTGGTGCCATTGTACCCTGTTGATGTTCCCCTGAGCTGTGTGGCTTCAGTGGAATTTGGAGCCCAGGGTCTTAGGGGTTTGGGCAGAATTTTGTCAGGGCATTGGTGTTCTTGCTTTGCATTTTACTTTGTGTTGGCTTACACACTTTATTTTCTATTCCATGTGTGTTGGGATGGAAGGATGCATGGAGTGCCACAGTGCATGTGTGGTGGTCAGAGAACAACTCACTTCTCTCTTTCCACCATGTAGGTTCTGGGAGGTTGAACACAGGTTGGCAGGCTTGGTGGCAGGCACCTTTACTGACAGCCATTTTCTTTGCCCTACACTTATTTTTTACCGGCTTATTTGATCTGTTCAAAAGTGACCTTATAGAAAAGGCCACTCCAAGTATGACTGCCTTATTTGAGAAGATCGGGCAATATAATCCACATGCCCCATTGTGCTCTGCACTGGCAAAGTGCACTAATTAACTATGTTTGTACAAGCCTTTCATTTTATATCAACCAGTGGAAAAGTAAATGCCAAGCCCCCAGATAAAGTAAATGAGCAAATATGTCTGAATGAGGCTGTACAAAATGCCCATGGCCCTTACCATAGACCCGGCTTCCTTCCATCTCTTCCTTCCACCCAACTGCAGAGTCCCTGGGACACCAGCACTGGTGACCCATTGTTTATGGGGAGGCTTCAGTGACACACTCTTGAGGACAACCAACATCCTGTATGTTCGAGTTGCAAATGTCTGGCATGGGAGAAGGCATTTTTTCTGGGCTGTGTTGTGTCCTCTGAAAATTCCTAGAGGTGCTAACCTCCAGGACCTCAGTATGGAGTGGGCGTTTGTAGAGGTCATTAAATTAGCATTTGTGTGGGCTCTCATCCAACCTGACTGCTGTCTGTGAAGTGATTGGGACACAAGCAAGTACCGAGGGAAGACGTACTTGACAATGACACAGAACAGGATAGCAGCCGATAAACCAGGTGGAAGGCATTTGAAGAAACGGACACTACTAGCAACCTCTTCCTGAATCCTAAGACAGTAACTGTCTATTGCTTAAACCATTCAAGTATTCTGCAGTGTATACTGGGATAGACCTGCAGGACTGGCTCCATCTTGCTGCGGCCTCTAGTCCTTGACAGATCACTACCTGGCCTCGGCTTGGCCATCTGTGGTGATGTAGAACTTGCTAGCTCATAAGGCAGCTGACATTTGTGTCACATGGGACTTGCAGTTGAAGTGGCAGCAAACCTTACTCAGAGAGACATCAGTGAAGAGGGGAATGTGTTGTATAACTGAAAAGCCCAGCCAATGGCCTTAGGTGTAGTTTTAAGTAGGTCTCAAATGATGTCTTCAGTACCTGGGCTCTTCCTTCTACCAATTCTTTGGGGACAATCGGATGCAGACAGATGTGGGGATCCCGGGCAAATCCAGCTGAAAACTGAGGAAGGCCTCAGACAACACTCTGCTGTACAGATTGTGCCCATGTCAGCCTTGCACTTCCTTCTCCAAAGAAGGGGTACCCACCTGTGAGTATCCTTGTAGCCTGCTTTTCCAGTTCCCTTGGTTATTCTTGCATGTCATCTTATCTGGGGTTCTCTGTCCTCTTCATTTTCAGGCTCTTTGTGTGTGTGTGTGTGTGTGTGTGTGTGTGTGTGTCTGTCTGTCTGTCTGTCTGTCTGTCTGTCTGTCTGATTGTAAGTCACACCTTCAAATGTACCTTTGTGAGCACAAAAGCAAGAGGAGCATCTTTGGACTTGGTCACAATTCTCCTTTAACTTGAATTTTAATTAGCTTTTTGAGTTTTCTCAAATGTCACCTAGAGTCAACTAAATGTTGTCTGCCTTTCCCAAAACAACCAACATATCAAATGCCACTGATTGTGCTCTGGAAATTATAGCATTCATACCATGTGGTTACCTCAGTCCTACCAGGAAAATCTAAATAATGTGTGTGTGTGTGTGTATGTGTGTGTGTGTGTGTGAGTGTATGTGTAAGAGTGTGTGTGTGTGTGTGAATGTGTGAGTGAGTGTGTGTGTGTGTGTGTGTGTGTGAGTGTGTGTGGGTGTTCACTTGGCTTTTACCTATTTAGAAAACCTAATGGTTGAGCAGAAGCAGATGGATCCCATTAATGACAGTCCTATTCAGTTTTGAACATTCTAATTTTTCTTCCTGGACATATATAGACAGATATAAAACAATAAAGGAATGTAAATATGACCAGAGACCTTTTCAATGGTGGCCGACATCATCCTATGAGCTTCTTAGCCATCCAAGAGCAGAAAGATCTGACAATAGCGCAGGATGACTTGGTCCAGCAGCAACCTCAGACCTTTATTGTATCTGCACATGACACACGCAGCTAAGATGACCATCACCTCTCTCCTATCTTCTTTTCTGATGCAGAGTGGTTCTTAGGCCATGTCCTCCAAGGATGGGTCAGAAGCCCAGGAGACCTGCCTGGTTGTCTCTTCAGCTGTGCTGTGGGAACACTACTGGTTCTTGGAGCTTTGTGGCTTGCATGTTAACACTTCTGTCTGTTAGCGAGACAGGCCTATGGTGAGCAGAGCCTTGTTGTCTGCTTCTGCACATGAGCTGGGTTCCATTGCGAAGTGCTTCAGGATGTCCCCCAAAGCCATTTCTTGTGCTTTGAACTCTTTACATCTTTACAGAAATCATTTTATCTTCAAGGTTAGCCATGAACATTGTAAAAAAAATGTTGCCAAATATGGACAGAAATTGATTTTTTCATAAACTCTTCACTTATTCCTGTACTCTTACCAGCCATCTAAAAGTATACATGTACAAACATAGTACACGCATAGTAAAAATTTATATCTTATTTTCCACTGTATATAGTGGAAATGTGTTCATTAAATATTTATTAATCAGTGTTTGGTTTTGAGTATTCACAATTCCAACCAATTCATAAATATGTATTGAGTATTCATTATATTAGGCAGTAAGTATAAACCAGAGTGGTCATAAATATTGGGAGACCTCACCTTCCAGTGACAACATGATTATCTTATAATGTATGGTTACTACTAAGCTAAATGCTGTGCAGAGAGTCACATGGTTAAGTGATCATTTGCAAAAGGGAATGACCCTCATATGTGAAACAGCTGAGTAAGCTCTGAAGGAGCACTGTAGGGGTGGGGACATAGGGATGGGGTGATGTTGTTCCTTCGGCATGCATGTGGGCTAGAGGATCTGGGCTCAGTAGGCTGTGTGAGAAATGGTTTTTAAAAGAATATTGGTTTGGTTTGAATGTCCCCACAACATTCCATATGCTTTCTGATATGTAACTCTGAAGAAAGTCTGTTTCTATAGATTACCTTCTTCTCTTCCTCCTCTTCTTCTTCTTCCTCTCTCTTCTTCCTCCTCCTCCTTTTTGGTCCAGAAAGAAAATGATTGTGGAAGTACTATTTCATGTGACTTTTTCAACTCTTTAGGCAACTATATGGGTTAGTTACACTCAGACTGGAAACAGATTAAAGATAGAGGAACAATATTCAGTAGTATCTCAGCTAGGACCCTGTTATTTATTTTATTTTATTTTTGTTAGGTGTGTGTGTGTGTGTGTGTGTGTGTGTGTGTGTGTGCATGCATGCATATACCACAGGTGTGCTGGTATTTGTGGCAGCCAGAAGAGTGTGTAGGCTTGACCAGTGCTGGAGTTTCAAGCAGTTGTATCATCTGACAAAGGTGCTAGGACTTGAACTTGAGTCATCTGGGAAAGCAAGCAGTTGGTGCTCTTACCCACTGAGCTGTCTCTCTAGTCCCTGCTAGTTTAAGCTGAAACAGAAACCTAGCTCACAAAACATAGGACCTGGAGATATAGATGGGATGTGTAGAGAATTGGCTGAGCATCACAGATGAACCTACATAGACTCCCTGTTTACACCAGGGCGCTCTCTGGAATAATCTCTAGAGAAAGTCTGGATGAAGAGGCTTCCTTATTCTGTTCCGCCCTTATACTTTTTACCCTTTTTTTGTATCTTTTCAACACCTTAATTTCTGTTCCCTCTGCTCCTGCTGTGTGAAACTTGTCAGTTTTTAACCCAGGTGTGTGTCCGACCCAATATGGGTAGCAAGTGTCCCATACGTCTTTGTGCATATGTCCCTGTTTTAACTTCCTTACGTTGTTTCCTTCCCGGTGGATTGTCAGGGTTTTTTTGTTTGTTTGTTTGTTTTGTTTTGTTTTTTAAAGACAAGGAACATTTTCTATTTGTTTTTATTCTCCTTGAACCCAGCAGTGTACAGAGTGCATGTGATGTCTTGGTAAATATGCACTATTAAAACACACATTCACTGTGGTTTTGTCTGGCTCTTGGGGATGAGCACTCTGCCATATTACAGTTGTTACCTTGCTCACTGATGCTGTATCAGGAATCCCAAATGACTTCATAATTCTGTGTCTTTCTTCAATACCACCTGTTGAAAATAGTACCAGCTTTATTGTGACTGCCAGTAACCCCAAAACTGCTGCTACCATAAACTGTAGTTATATAAAAAGTTAGAGCCCCATAAGCTCTTTTCTCAGACTTTCATGTTTTGTTCCAATTTAGGCTAATCTGACAAGTTATTTGGCATTTTACTATGTTTACACATCTTAGTGGGTAATGTCAGTTACACCAAACACCTGCTCCAAACCTGCCTCTTTCTTGTCTGCTTTTCCTATTGACTCATGCTACAAAATAGGAAAGTGATGGAAGTCGTTACTTCCTTCACAGCAATGGTTCATAGGTTCTCCGCCACGCTGGCTCCCCAAGAAGTGTTTTAGGTCACTGGTACCAAGGAATAGTGTAAGCCCCTGAATGTAACTTTATGTTCAGTGTAAAGACTTGGTCTGTCCAGAAGAATGCCTAAGAAGTATCCAGTAACTTCCTTTTAGTAACAAACTCAGAGTAAATGCAGCAGAGCTTCAGAGCTGCCCTAACAAAATCCTGGCGACAGGACAGCTTAGAACCCTTTGTTTCTTCAAAGCTCTTGAAGCTAAAAGTCTAACATAAACGTGCCATCAGGGTTAGCTTTTCTGAGGGCCACTGTTTGCCTTCTTCAACTGTCTGTCCCTTCATTCTCTCCTCTCCTCTTCTGAAGACACCAGACCTGTCACATTGGATTAGGACCCACCCATGTGACCTTACTTGATGTCACCAAATACATTCACATTTAGTCTATAAAGGGGGAATATTCTATAGTTTAAATATCCTGTTTGTTCAAACACTCAAGGGATTCTTGGGTTGCTGAAATGCTTTTCAGTCAGTTAGTATGTTTATGTCTTTGCCTTTTCAAAGACCCAAGAACCACTTTTTTTTTTTTTTTTTTTTTTTTTTTTTTTTTTTTAAAGCTCATAACTCAACCTTTGCCAATCGCTTAAAGCAACTATTCTCCAAAGGTGGGTGAGAAATGAAATGCTCAGCTTCAGAATTTGTCAGCTTTCCATGGCCACAACAAATTACTAGAGACAACATTTAAAAGAAGGAAGATATGATTGGGCTAGGATTTCATTCCATGTTTACTAGGCCTTGTTTCTCTGGGATTGTGATTAGGGAGGACTCTGTGGTGTGGAATGCATGGTGAAAGAAAGCCTCTCACCTCATGGTGGCCCAGAGGCAGAGAACAAGGAAAGGGGTGAGTCCCAATATCCCTTTCAAGTCCATGGCCCCTGTAGGAACTGTTTTTCCCACTGCTCCGAACAAAAACCTCATATGGCAACTAAAGGGGAGGAGGGCTCATTTTTACTCTCAACAGTTTTTAGCAGTACAATCTGCCATGGTGGGGGTGATGGGGGTGGGGATGGTGTGGGGGAGTGAGAGGGTGAGGTGTGGGGGTGGGGGGATGGTGTGGGGGGATGGGGAGTGAGAGGGTGGGGTGTGGGGGTGGGGGGATGGTGGCTTGTCCTGTGGCTGGTTCATTTACAGCTTGGGGACTTGGGAATCAGAGAGTGGGTCTGGAAGCAGGGCCAGCTATAATCTTCAAAGACCTACCAGTAACTCACCTCCAGCAGCCAAGCTCACAAGCTTCCAGAACAGTGCTCCCAGTTGTGACCTACACTGATGTCTTGAAGTTTCCACTGCATTCCAATAGCACACCCATCTGTGGATCAGAGCTGCCACATGTAGACTGTGGTGAACATTTGAAATCCAAAACCTAAGAGGTCCTCTCTGGAATCCAGGAATAAAGATTTTGTGAGAGAATAAAAATTTTCTTTTTTACTAAATAAAATAATATTTTAAAACATTTTAAAATTAAAATTTAAGATATAATGGCAATGCCACCACTTACCAAGTGCTTGCGTTGGTTGTGAGGTCACTGCAAACTGCAAACTTGTGGGATATGGTGCTATTATCAAGTATCTGATGTGTGCAAATCCTGTTTTAGAGAGACAGAGAAAGTTGTTCTGACTATTCTCGGTTTTCTTTTTATGGGGCTTTTTGATTTAACACGCTCTTCTGCTGTGGCTTTGGAACCAAGGGGATGAAATAATGGTTAAATTAAATTCATAGCCACTAAGCTTGTTGGCTGTAGGGAGGACCTAAGAGTCCCAGAAGGCTCATACCAGTAACTCTAGTGACTGAGCTTCACATGTGGAGAACCAACTCACCCATTAATCTGGCTGTTAGACGTTGCGTTACTTTAAGCTGGGAGTTTTGAACTGTGTCCTGGATCAAATAAAGTTTCACAGCTCGAAAGCATGGTTAAAAATAGGCAGTATGAATGTTAGGGGGTGGTTAACAGTTTTGCTTAGGACAGGCTTATGGGATATCACTGGAGACAGCTTGAGAGAAGCCTGCCTGTGGCCCTCCATCCTGACTCAGTATCAGAACAGCCTGGGAGGTTTGGAACATACCGCACCTGGGCACTGTGCCCTTTATTGAGATGGGTCTTGACACAGGTGTTTGGAAATTATCATCGTAAATGTGATACATAGTTAAAGCTACGCTGATGAGCTAAGCCTGTGGTCAAGGTTGTGGCTTAAGGGCCAAATCTGGACTACATTCTGGTTTTTTGTTGTTGTTTTGTTTTAATAGCTCAAGAATGAAAGAAAATCTCTACATTTTGAAAGTGTTTGAGAAAAGGCATAAGGAGAGTAACATTTTGTTATTCATGAAAATCATATTAAATTTAAATTCTAGTGCTTCTAACTGTTGGTATGGCCACACGTGATTCATTTGTGCAGCGTGTGTGGCTGCTCTCACATTGCAATAGACTGTAGCTAGAAAGTTTAAACTGTCTACGTCATGGCCCCGATACTGATCCCTAAGTTAGGCTAAGGGGAAGCCATGAACAGGGCTGCTTTCTAACTTGAAAATGAAGCCGAAAGGCCTGTTTCTGTTATAGGGGTTTATGTCTTAATTTTCTGTGTCATTTTTTTTTGTAACAGAAAGAGGCTGATAGATTACTAGCAAGTAAAAGTATTTTTTTTTATCAAATAAGATCAAAATATATGCTTTTACTCACCACGTCCAGGGGATAGGGTATTCTTTTCTCATTGCTATGTGTACCTAGATGCATGTACACACGTTCTGTCTGTCTGTCTGTCTGTCTGTCTCTGTCCAGTCTCTCAAGGAAAGAAAATAAAAGCTCTGAGGTTAAGAAAGTGACCAGAAGATAGAAAATGGGGAGGGGGAGATGTTTGTGTCACCATGTGCTGAGAAGCCACCACCGTTGTATACAGCCTTGCTGCACAGCCTCATTCTAGGCTCATTTTTGTTTACTTATATCTTTGGTGGTAGTAACATAAGAGATTGCTGTCCATTTATCTGTTTTGTAAGAATGTGATATCACAGGTAATTTTTTAAAATGACAAATGTGAATCAGTTGTACTGCTGAGAAAACACATTTTATTTCCAGTTTACTGTTCATCATACTTGGTTGGCTTTCAAGATGTGGATTTCATGAAGCTCTTCAGTGACCTGCATATATAATCAGGGCTTAGGTTCCCATTTTTACACTTCCCCCATCCACTTTAACCTCTCTGCCCATCATTGTGAAGTGGCTATCGTCCCAGCCAAGTTTAGGCTCCAGCCACCTGGAGGGAGGCCAGCAATGTCATTATGTAGCTGGCCGTGATCCCAGACTATCTGAAAAAGCATCAGTTTGCCACTAATGAAGTTTCAGGAAGGGTGACGCTGGCTTTGACATTTGGGGACATTAAGTATAAGGCAGCAGGCAGATAAGGTAGGAACAGTCTTCTTCCTCCACTGGTGTTTAAGTTTCTCCATGAGCTATTCTGTTCCTAAGCTTGGAACATACCTGTCTCATCATGAATGGTTTGGAAAGCAAAATAAATAATAGTCAAAATTTGCTTCACACTTGGTCCTCAACTGTCCCTCATTTTCTTTTCTTTCCCAGGGTTTTGTACATTGGCCTGGCCTGTAACACAGCTCGATATATTTACATCTCCTACCTGGAAAATGCCTGGACTGTCCTCCCTATGGAAGTTCTTCAAGGTGAGGTGACAGCTAACAAGAGAACAGTCCTGCACTGACCACAGTGGCCCTGGGCCCTGGTCTTCTGTATTGGGTTCTGCTCCAGAAGGGAGGGTCCATTGCTTTGATGTGGCTCTTCAGCTGCTTTGAATGATGTTGAGACAGACACAGCTGGGTGTTTTCCACACCCTTGTTTAAAAGAAAGAGGATAGAAATTCTGTTGCACTGTCCTTGGAAGATGGTTTTAAAATATAAAAGGATGCATCTTTCAAAGGCTTGGGTTCTTCTGACTCCTTTTTATATTAACTGTACATATGAGGAAATATGGCTCTAACATTTTATCTCTTTGGTTATAATTATTGCATCTGGTGGTTTATAACAAAACGGTGAGAGTCTTGTTACTGTTTTTCCATGAACCACCTAAGTCTGTACTCAGACATGCTCTCCTGACTTCCTCCTGTTGCTTCAGTGCACTGTTTCCCATTGAGATATAAATCTGAAAGGCTCTTAGCATGTGGATTAAGAGTACAACAGGCATTGATCTGTGTACAAAGCTTCTTGCCATGTATACATGGACCTTTCTGGATTTTAAAAGCTCTGCTAGCCTATACAGTGATTGAGGTTATGCTCTTTACATGAGGATACTGGAGTAGAAGCCCTGTGACAATCTGGGCTCCTAAACCACTGTTCAAAACACTCGTGATTGCTTAATTTCATTAGCTTTATTAGCTGTTGCTGTATCATTTCCTTACTTGAAGGATGTGAGTGTACTTCAGTCAGGAAAATGTCCTGTCCTGACTCAGATTCAGAGTTACTCATCTAAGTAGACTGCTCATTTACCATAGTCCCTACTCACAGTGAAAAAATGAACAGGCTAAACTATAGAAAATGTATCATTTGTAGTCATGTAACTATGTAATTCAAAAGTATGCACACATTAAAGATGCTTTTCTCAGGTCTGATATAATGTGTCATCGGTAGGAGAAAATGTGTTTGCAAGTATATATACAAAGTGGGGTTATATAATAGCAAGTTTTTGTTTGTCAAAAGGAAAGCTGTTGTCTGTAACTATTGGAAGTCTGGAAGGGTTTTACAGTGAAGCATGCATCTCAGCATTGGGTCACTTAAGAACCATAAAGCAGTAAGCATGAGGGGCAAGGGCAGTCACATAGGGAAAGCTGAATGTGGGGTACTTCTCATGTCAAGGGTCTGTTCTCTCATCCTGCTCAATTGCAATATCTGTTGATATATATGGGAATTAAGACTCTGTAAAGAGATCTGTGTGCCTACTAAAATGTATGTTGCTATAAAAATATAAAATGTGTATTGCATATTCACTAATATACCATGTTTTCTTTAAATTAGATATGTTAGATAGAAAATGACAGTTTGCATAAAAGACTCAAGAAAAAAATAGCATTGGTGAAATTGGGCATGCTGGGTCATGCCTGTAATCCCAGCACTTGAGAGGTTGAGGTAAGATGATTGTTTTGAGTTTGAAGCTAGCTTGAATACAGTGTGAGCTCCTGTCTATAAAAACCAACACAAACACACAACAAAAGACATTCATGGCATGACTAAAGGGACAGAACAAGACCTTAAGCAGAGAAAAAAACAAATGTTCTTTGTTGTCAATTTAGAAATCCTTTCCTGTTATTTAGCAAAGATGTACAAGACAAGCTGAGACACTGTTTTAAAATGGACTCAGGAGCTAAGGTATTGCTGTGCATGTGGTCTGGAAGCCAGACACATAGCACCTAACTGCTAAGGTCTTTGGACAGACAGTGTGCACTGGGAGTGAGAAGCTCAGTGGAGGGAGTAACTAGGTTTGTGAAGCACGGAGTAGAGGCCTGAACATTTTATTGAGAAATTCTTTAAGGTCTGGTCTGAGCTGGCATCTGAAGGGCCACATGCGGTCCATTGGGAGCAGACACCTGCTACGTAGCAGCACTGTGGACCAAAGAGTAGATGGCAAAAGCCACCCACACTCAGGAACACAAACACTGTGCTGACCTGGGACATACTTTCCTGTGGAATTCCCTTCAGGGTGTGACATTCAAGAGCTGGGCATGTTCTGAATCTAACAGGAATTCTGAGGCCAACTATGGCTTAAACTTCTCTACTTTGTTTTATTCTTTATTGTGCCATGGAAATCAGACCTGATCTGCCACAAGTAAGAAAGGTCTACAAATGCATGATTCCTGGGACAGCAGAGGGTTCTGCAGCCTGTGTCCCCAAAGCCCCGTTTCTATGCTGGAAGACATGGCTTCAATCCTAGGCAGGTATTCTGGCTACACAGATCCCTTTCCTTTAATATGTGGTATCCCCAGAAGGCTCATGTAGATGAAACTAATCCACACATTACTAAGCAGGTTTGTTTGGGCATCCTTGGTTCTGGTGCCTGTATAGGCTTGTCCAAATGACCTTAGAGTCTCTGACCTTACAGTATTAGGCAATCGTCAAGGCAAGAAATAATTGTAAGGAAATCTTGATTGTGGGACAAGCCCACTCGTCATCATGAATGCCTGTTAAGGACAGTGTTTGCTTAACACATATCAAGTCTCAGAACTTCAAGGAAAAGAAAGATGTCTTCCCCGATGTGTGTGTACATGTATGTATACACATGTGCATGCACTAGCAGAACACATTGAGAAGTTACAGTATAACTTTCAGGAGTTGAGTCTTTCTTTCTATTGTGGGTTGCAGGAATCAGACTCAGGTCCCCAAGCTTCTGTGGCCTGCTGATCCACCCACTGGCCCAAGAGCACCCTCTTTAAAAAAATACAAAGCAAGTCTGTCTATAGCCTCCGGCTTTTCTACCCATGCCCAAGTTCCAGAAATAACGACTCTGAGGCTGAATTATTTATGAATAAATGCCTACACCTAGAGCTTTGGCTCATACCCACTAGCTTGTAACTTAATTAACCCTGTTTATTCTACTCTAAGACCTGCCACATGGCTAGTCACCTCTCCTCGGGTTCATGTGACTCTCCACCAGTGCTTTCCCCATGTGACGGTCAGTGCTCTCTTGGAGCCTTTCCTTTGAGAAGGCCAGCTCCTGAAAGAATCAGGCTTTCTGCTATGGTGAGTCTGCAGTGGTTTCAGAGTGGGTCTGAGTGCCGGCAGCACTGCTGGACTGTGGGAATACTGAAATACCGGCCAAGGTTTTTTTTTTTTTTTTTACCTTTCATCTTTACTTTTACAGGGAGCATTTAGACACTTGGGATTGTGACATTTGATAAAGGTCAAGATCAGATGTGCTGTGTTCCTTTCCTGTGTAGATGTTAGCTGTGGTAAATCACAGACTCAGCAGTGGATGTGATCACAATGATTCTCGCTGTTAGTGTGTATTGATGGCCTGAGTTCAATTCAGGGATCCACTTGGTGGAAGGCAAAAACTCTCGCAAACTGTCAGCTGATTTCCACAGTCACATGAATGCACCCTGTCCAACAAATACATGTTTTGTTTGGTTTCATGGAGGCTACATACATAAACAAACACACAAAAATGTATTTAAAAAGAATGAATCCAGACAGGGCTGCTGTGGTGGAAGAGCTCCATTTGAAAATTTATTTTTATTTATGTGAATGTGTACATGTGAGTTTATGTGCACCATGTGTATGCATGTGCCCACAATGGCTAAAAGAGAGCATCAGATCCCCTGCAACTGATCTTCAGGCGGTTGTCAGCCACCCAGTGGGTGTTGGGAGCCAATCACATGTGCTCTGTAAAAACAGCCCATGTTCATAAGTGCGGAGCCAGCTCCCCAGCCCCTAAGGAGCTCCTTATGAGTGCCTGAGTTAATGTTTCCAGGACTAACAAGTGAGAACTGGCCAGCTCCTCTGTGGGCTCTAAGAAGTGGGGGCAGAGCTGAGACTCCATGAGAGGTGGCTTTTCTGTCAGTAGCACAGGGCTGACCTTTATGGTCTCAGACTATCTCATGCTAGTCAAGGAGGTAAGAACTCTGTTTCCTTCTTGTTATGTTCTGGAAGCTCCCAGAAAAGCTTCTGAAGACAATTAGCATCCAGGCTTTATCTTATAGAAGAAATTCTATTCTAGACATGATTCTAACTGTTAACACCCATATTGGAAATTTTTCTGCCTGACTTAATCATTGAAGCATGTGTAGTTTGCTTTGTGATTAACTATGATAGACAAATCCAGTCAGTAGCTGGCTTACAAAAGTCAAGTATTTTACAGTTACTAATTTTTTACCCATTTTTAATTGAATATTCTTTGCATTTACATTCCAGGTGTTATCCCTTTCCCAAAATCCTACCCCTCTCGCCCTCCTATTGCCTCAAGAAGCTGCTCCCTCTCCCAACCACCCTCTCCACCTCAGCACCTTGGTGTTCCCCTAAACTGGGAAAAGGAGCCTTCACTGGACCAAAGTCCTCTCCTCCCATTGATGCCAGACAATGCTGCATATGCACCTGGGGCCATGGGTCTTTCCATGCGAACTCATTGGTTGGTGTTTTAGTCCTTGAGAGCTGTGGTGGGTCTGATTAGTTGATAATTTTGTTCTTCCCATGGGGTTACAAACCTTTTCAGTTTCTTCAGTCCTTTCTCTAGCTCCTTCATTGGGGTTCTCGTGTTCAGTCTGATGGTCACCTGCAAGCATCCTCCTCTGGACCAGAATGGCTCTAGGAGAGCCTCTGTGGTGGTATCCATATCAGATTCTTGCCATTAAGCACTACTTGGCATCAGCAACAGTGCTTGGGTTTAGTGGCTGCATATGGGGTATATCCCTAGGTGAGGCAGTCTCTGGATGATCTTCTCTCCAATCCCTGCTCCTCTATTTGTCCCTTTATTTCTTCCCATGAACATTTTGTTCTTCTTTCTAAGCAGGACTGAGGCATCCACTTTCTTGTCTTCTCTTTGCGCTTCATAAGTTCTGTGGATGATTTTTTGGGTATTCCGAGCTTTTTGGGCTAGTATCCACTTATAAATGAATACATACCATGAGTGTTCTTTTGTGACCAGGTTACCAGAAATTCCCTTGTCCATTTATGTCCACCTGGAGTACTCTCTGGTCTGGGGATATTCCTCTGGCAGTTGTGTCCCACGTTTAGCTTTTTTCCAAAATATTTTCAGTTACATAAATCTCTGCAATTTCAGTTATACCGTTATATAGGACTTGTTTCCTAATTAGTTTCCAAATACTAGTTTTGTTTCCATAGTGTAATCCCCTTGCTTGAAAAAAGAAATCCAGGCCTGTACCGTTTGCATTCTCCAAAGACACGTGCACATACGATAAGCTGGTTTTGTCACCCTCTGTCCTGTGCTGTAGGTGCTATTTTCTAATTCAACTGCATTAGTGGCTGAAATAATTCTCTTAAATGTGTAAGTATCAAATAAATTCTGAAGCCCTGGACAGTGTTGCTTCTCTCCCCCGGACAGTGCCTGTCAAGACACCGATGTGTGACACTTAAACTCTCATCTTTATGTTAGTTGAGGGAAGTTTTCAAAATCTACAATAATCTGGAAGTCATAGAATATCCTTTGCTTTGCCCCTTCCCCTGCCAATAAGCTCTGCATCCTTGTGCAAGAGCCTCCCAATCCTGAGCTAAAAGAAGAGACCAACAGTGTAAACAAGAATCAACCAGTCCGGGCAAAGTACTAATGCAGAGTTTGACCATAATTACTGTCCAGTTGGTGTTAGGTAACATAGTCATACAAAGATAAAGTTATTAATAGACAAAACCAATGTCAAGGAGAAGATACTTTTAAAGATTCCCTTGCTAGGGGGCTGTAGAAATGGCTTCATGGTTAAGAGTAAGTATTACTTTTCCAGGGGATCCAAATTTGATTCTCTGTCCCCATGTCTGGTGGTTCACAACCACCTGTATCTCTAGCTTCAGGGCATCTGATGTGTCTGGCTTCAGCTGGCCTGGCCTGGCACACTCACATAGAAACCCACATGCACATATAATATTAAAAATAATAAAAATACGTTTTTAAGAAAGACTCTTCCAAGAGAACCGACTGCAGTTACAGCTGCCAATAAACTGGCATTTGGGAATCATAATTGGTCAGTGCACACTGGTCCTCACGTGTCCTCCAGTGAGGCCGTATCTTTACTGACACCGGGAAAAGCCATTTTCATGGTTGCATGGGAAAACACAGTAGACTTTAGTATTGCCAAGTCCTGACATTAAACAGTTTTCATTTACACTACTAAAGCCGCTTTAAGAGACGCAGAAGGCATAATGTAAGATTCATGACATTCTCAAATGTTGGATGAGGTTTTATCACGCTCACTGCTTTCCTTTATGTATATATATGAGATACCTCTGTTGTATTTGTCCCTATCCTCTTTTGTTTATATATGACATTTTCTCCTGCATTATTCAAAGTGTTTTACCCACAAACACTTCCTTCTTCACCTTCCATCATGAGACCCACACTACCTGCCTAGCTTCAGAACACTGACCTTTTACTAAGTATGAAACCCTGTCCTTTAGGGGTGCTATGTTCTTAAAGGCATCAGTGGGCTCTTCTTTCAGTCAGATCCTGTCCCCCTTCATTGCTGTGTGGTACACCACATGTTGTGATGGTTAGAGCCATTTTTGTCTTTTGTCAGGTATAACATGGTATCTGTCATATAGCAGGATAATGATGAATGGATATGCCAAAGATATTCTCACAGTGCTGTATATTAGTAAATGTAGAGACATAGACCCTTAGCAATAAGTGCACCTTATAATTTTCTTCCCCCTTTCTTCCTCTTCCCCTCTCCTCCTCCTTTCTTCTCCTCCTCACCTTTCTCTTCCTCCTTCTTCAGAAAGTCCTTTGTTGTTGCTGGCTCTAACTCTGGCAGGTTTGCTCTTCTCTCTCTCTCTCTTTTTTTTTTTTTTTTTTTTTTTGCTCTTCCTTGTAGATGCACAGCTTTTCATAGCCCTTATAGTTAGTTATGTCTGGCCTGTACAAAGTGAAATACTACCTCTCAACCCAGTCCACAAGGTTTAATGTGTGAAGTCACCCCTCCTTCTTAGCTTGCTGGATGCTGAAAGTTGGGATAACAAGGCACTGAAGGGGGCAGTCTGTGTGGAGCAGAGATGCTGATCCTCTGGTCTCCTGCCCTTTGGACTTCGTGTAAGCACAGATATTACTATGCAAAGCCAGGCGTCTGAGGCCCATTTGTTAGGACAGTTTCATTACCTTCACTATTATGATTACCTTCTATTGTCTGCCTGGTGGAGGCCTTTCTTAGGAAGAGAGAAAGAGCTCTCTTACTGAGGCTCATCAGATTGATCTTTAAGAAGCTCTTCCAGCCCCCACATTTGAAAGGCACTATGGATTGAGCAGGTGATTTTATCTTTTCGGGTAGCAAAGGTCTGCCACAGCTGCTGCTCCGAAGGCTACTGAGGAGGAGCTTGTATCTTGCTCAATGTGTATGCACAGACAGAAGCAAGAGGAACAGAGCAACCCCACCTCCCAGTGCTTGTCAGTTCTCCTCCCAATCATTGTGGTTTGATTTCCCCAAGTCAAGCAGCATTGTACAAATGCCCCTGAAGAAGGGATCCTCCCCCTGTACAAATGCCCCTGAAGAGGGGATCCTCCCCCTGTACAAATGCCCCTGAAGACGGGATCCTCCCCCTGTACAAATGCCCCTGAAGAAGGGATCCTCCCCCTGGCTTGCATATTTTGTTTATTGCAGTAGAATACTACAGTGGGCCAAGAGAGAACAGTTTTGAAATACATGTTTTGCAATATTACAAGGTAAAGAGTTCCTTGGGCACATGAAGACTTTGGAACATGTAGTTCCTTAGGGAGGGAACAAGGTAGTAACATTCATTTCCTAAGAAGATAGATCTTCTGTCATGTGTGATGCTATCGGGAAACTTCACAAAGTAGTTCAGCTCATGCCAATCCTCAAGGGGTTATTGTGAAGTCATACCATGCACTTACACACTTCAGTTCTGAACACAGACACCTGAGATTCAGATCCCTTCTGTCCTTCCATTGTCCCTCTGACCTTGAACAAGGCTAATCTCTCAGTTCCTGAGTTTTGTTTTGGAAAATGTAGAGAAAATAGATCCTATAGTTTAGATGAATAAATGGAAGGATATGTTCCCTGTAGAGAAAGCTGCTGTAAGGATATTACTGATTAATTGTGTCTCCAGGTAGATAAAGTCTGAACAGTATAGAAATGTTTCATTCCATGAATCCTCAAAGTTAATCCTGACTGAGCCCAGTAAAGCTAGGGAGGACTGAGATACTAGACTTTATATCTGTCTGTTCTCCAGGGGTCACTGAGACACTAGATTTCATATTCGTCTGATCTCCGGGGGTCACTGAGACACTAGATTTCATACATGGCTGATCTCTGGGGGGGGGGTCACTGAGACACTAGATTTCATACCCATCTGATCTCTGGGGGTCACTGAGACACTAGATTTCATACCCGTCTGATCTCTGGGGGTCATTCTTTGTCACTCAGCACATTTATCAAACAGCTAATATGTGATTTGGTGGTAATTACTACCAAGGAACCTCAGTACATTTATGACAAGTAGCCAAAGAAGGGTGCATTTGCTTTAGAAGAGTCTGTGTGGGGAATTAGAGGTAGGGACTTTACTGTGTGCATTACTGATTTTCCCTTTCGGTTAATGCCTCCAGTTGATTTAAAAACACATAGTTTGCAAATATCTAGTAATGACACGCCCTCAAACAGAAATCTAACTGCACAGATTCTTTTACAGCTGCCCCCCCAATACCAGCCAACAAATTCTAAACATAATGTAAGTATGTAGTTGAAGTTATACTGCTGGGAAACGCCTTGATTTCCTTGTAAAATAAAATTTTAGCAAACACAGTTCTGAAAGAGGAGGGTGAAAGGAAAAGTCACTGAAAGGAAAAGTCATGGGGTACCAGTATTGTAAAAAGTCCTGGGTTTCAGCACCAATGTTAGGGGAAGGATGAAGAGAGTGGGAGGCATATGGCCCATGGAGGTGTGGCAAGGCCTGGGGGCAAGGGAGATGCCTCTGGGGGGCCCATGTTGGGAATCCCTTCCCCCTGAGGGGCCAGCCACAGGAATAGAGTTTATTCAGGTCATGGGAGAGTTAAGAGGGTGGTAGAGGGAGAGAGAGGAGAGAGAGAGAGAGAGAGAGAGAGAGAGAGAGAGAGAGAGAGAGAGAGAGAAAGGAGTAGAGGCTGGCCATGAGGGAGAGGGGGGAAGGGAAGGGGAAGAGGAGGGGTAGGGGTGGGAGAGCAAGGCTGCAAGAGGCGAAGAGGCAAGAGAGAGAGGAGGGGACAAGCAGCCCCTTTTATAGTGTCAGGTCACTGGGGTGGAGCATACCTGGCTACTGCCAGATAATTGAGGGGTAGGGTTTACAGAATCCCAACGGAGGGGGGATGTAGAAAGAGGGAAGAAAAGAGGGAAAGATGAGGAGCAAGAGGCAGTGGGAGAGATGTGTATACATTACTATTCAAATACTTTTGTATGTAGCCAAACCCTTATACACCGGAAAACTCAGGACTTATATGTGATCTAAAATCACAACCTCAAATATAATGTAATGTGTGGTCACATACATAGCCACGCCTGTCTACTGATTTTTATAAATCCAGCAACTGATGGCTAAGAAAGAGTCATCAGTAAAGTTAGCCTGTGACCATCTGATACGGTTTTCAGTCATTGGAAATTATTTCCTAAAGATGAATCAATTTGAATTGTACTATTGAGTCTATTAATCTTATTTCTCAGCATACTTTTGAATTTTATCCTAGTGTTACTCACAAAAAATAAAACAGGTGTCTGAAAAAAGAAGTCGATATCATCTTTAATAACATAAATGAAAATATTCTCATTGCATACCATGTCAACATTCCTAACTTGGACTCTGTCTTTTTTGATTGTTTGATTCTGCAAAGACAGATAACATCTATAATGCTGTGGTTGTTTAACCAGACAAAGCAAACAGTTCATTTGACATCTGTGGAAATTAATTAAGTGTGCATGCTACTAATAACTATTCAGTCCATATTTCTAGTTAAAAAGTAACTTAGATTGGTTCAGGGGTTTAGCTCCGTGGTAATACTTGCCCTGAGTGTAAGAAGGCTGGATTTAACCTCAGCACTGCCAAGGACAAAGCTAAGCAAACAAACCCTGTAAGTCCTACTGGCTTGAAATGATGAATGAAACATACATGAGAATCGGGAAAGTGGATCTAATATTTCTAAGTTAATGATAAGGCATATAATCTGATGTGCACAGCCAAGATAGGGCTTATTCTTTCATGGGCCTTGTTAACCACTGTCAGTCCAGATGACTTTGAACTAAGGTTCACCTTTCCAGTGCAGGATACATTTGTATTCCTGTATCACTTGGAAAGTGTGGTCCTTCTGGGTCTTACTTTTAAGGTTGCTTATGTGAGGCCACGTCAGGCTCAGTTGAGGGATAAATATTACATAAGACCCCACAAACCCCTCTACTGTGCTTTCCTCTAGTCCCAGAGATGGTATGTTTTTCAGTAGGGCTGAGCAGAGGACTCAACATTTCTCCAAAAATACACAGATAGCCAATAGCACCTGATGGTGCTCAGCACTTTGGTCAGGGTTGTAAGCTAAAAACCACAGACGATGCTGTTTTACACAGCAATTTGGTTGCTACTTAGAAGAAAAGAGTTTTTAAAAGTTCTGGTTAGGAGAACTTATAGATTTCTGGTGTGTGTGTGTGGGGGGGTGGGATCTAGCTGCTGTAAATTGTTGTTCTTCAAAACATTAAATACAATGAATGCCACCAGACTAGAAAGTCCACTTCTAGCTGTATAAACACCAGCATGTAAGTATTTACTTGAAGATACTTAAATATTAATATTTAAACAATAATCAAAAGGTCTAAATGACTCAGATGCAATCAATAGAGGAACAAAATGTGGTATATATGTGCAATGGGCTATTATTCAGCCTTTAAAAGGACAGAAAATTGTTTTTATATTAGTAATTTTTCTTTTTACAATTTCATGCATGTATGCAATGTATTCTGATTACACTGTCTACCCCATGGCTTTCAACTCCCTCCTACCAAACCTCATCTCTGCTATCCCCTTTCCCAAGTTTTTGGTTTGAGTTTTGTGACCTGTTGACATTACTTAGAGCTATCTGTGTGGCCATTGGATTGAAACTGTGTTTGAGGCTGGAAGGTTCATTAGTGGCTGGGAGCTTGGTCAAGGGGCCTCTGCCAGACTCTTGCCAGCAGGAAGCCTTCAGGAGTAAGGGGTGGGCCCTCTGAGGCCTCTCCCTCCATTCCTGACTGCCTGCCCAGAGGTTTCATTCCTGTGCAAAGCATTGCCTTCACTGCAGCTGTGAGTTCACGATCACCATAGCTGTGGCTTGTCCAGAGCATCCTGTGGCCCTGCTCCCTATCACCCACCTCCATGTTCATTCCTTCCCCTCCTCTGTAGTGTTCCCCAAGCCTGGGCACGTGGGGAAGTATCAGTGTCTTATTCAGGGCTCACCCATCACTTATTCTCAGCACTGCACACAGCCATAATCTCCAATCACTGTCCTTCGCTGGTAAGAGATTTCTTTGATCAAAAATGATAGTAGCATTTTTCTATGCCATAAATATAAATATTTAGAGCCATGCTGACACTGTACCAGTTTAGTTAAACAATAGTGTTCAGTTCCCAACTAAGATCTAGGATGTTCCCAACCGTGTTTGTGGGTTTTTTTTTAAACCAGGTCTATAACACTGACTGTGTCTAATGCTACAACACTGTCACTGTCCCTAATGCTACTGAACTATATGTTAAAAAATAGCTACAATGACCGTCAGAAAAGTACATGGTATGACTGTATGAAATCTTCAAAGCAAAAAACATATTGCAGTAGCTTAAATGAAACATTTGTTATGTATGTTTTATTATAAAATATGTACATGTATTTACACATATGCATAGTATATATCTATATATTAGAATAGCTCCCTGGTTTCATAAATAATTCATGTCTCAAAATAAATGTGATCCACGGAGTGCTGAGCAGACACTCACGCCCGCTCTTCTTCCGTAGGCGTCACACACGCAGCCATCTGGGCAGCGTGCATCTCTTACCTCAGTGCCGCTGTTCCCCCTGAGCTGAGGACTTCCGCACAGGGGATCCTGCAAGGCCTCCATCTGGGTCTGGGGAGAGGATGCGGTGCCATGGTCGGAGGCGTGTTAGTCAATTATTTTGGTGAGAATAATTTTTCTTTTGGTCCTAATTTGGGGAAAATAGGGTTTTCCCCCCAACAATACCAGTATTTCTGTCTCTTTTTGCATTACATGGTCATCATAATTGTAAAGCACACGCTCAGGTTGTAAAGATGTTTAAAGCCATTTAGGTAATTCCAGAAAATTAAAGTGTGAAGATGGTCATAGTCCAGTCTTCTGGAAAATGGCTTGGTTAAACGCTACATAAACCTCAGAGGAAACGAGCCAAACGTAAAAACATACTCACATGCTTTTAATTGAGTCCGGTACCCCACACCTGCTGTAATGATAAGAAGGAATCTATCGTCTTTACTCAGAAAGGTCTTGAAACTCACTGTTCCTGTCACTGTGTCTGTGCATCACCGAGTGTCATGGTGGGATGAACGTGACTGAGGGACAGTCCTTCACCGAGCAGGACCAGGCAGTTGAGAAAGGGGCACCGGCTCTGCTCACACACATGCTTCATTTGCCCCAGCGTCAGACTGAGGTGGAAGGTTTCTGTATTTCCTGGGATAACCACTTGCCTGCTCTGCTCATTTCCAAGGGGCTGCTGCGACCTTCCGAGGGATCGGCATGGCTTGCCTGGTGATCCTCCTGCTCTTTGCCCTGATACAGTGGTTGGCAGTGCCAGATGAGGAAGAAGGTAAACATTTCCTTTCCGTTCCTCTTTGAAGCAAGTGTAGGAGGTTAAGGGTTTGAGGCCAGGCTTCTAATGTGTAACCTGGACTAGCTTTTAGTTTGCAATCCTGCCTCTTTCTTGTGATTCTCCAAGAACCCTGCTGTCCTGTGAACAACAGGCCTGCAGGTGACATCTTCTCGGTGGTGTCTTGGTGAACTCATGATAGTGATGGCACACCTCCTGTAGTGAGAAGACTGGCTGCTGAGCTGATTGCTGTTTCTTGGTTTTGTTTTATGTAATAGTGCAAGGCGCTACAGAAGTGGTGGTCTCAAACCTCCCCGGAATCCTTAAGAGGTTGCACATTGAAGGCAAATACATATAAGGCTGTGTGGTAATTTGGTAATTTGGCTGTGTGGTAACCAGGGATAGGAGGTGCTCTTATTAAACTGTATGCCTTTGCCTTCATTAAGATATGTCTATAGATGCTTCTCCCAACAGGCATGGTCTTTGTTAAAACTGTCATGCAAAGGGGAAGGCAGGCCCGTGAAATGGCTCAGCAGGTAGAGCTACCTGCTGCCAGGCCTGACAACCCACACAGAGAGAGAAGCAATGCCTTCAAATTGTCTTCTGTGGGCTTCACATGTCACTGCCACAGACACCAGACACACACTAAATAAATAATAAATAATACAATTCTTTTTGATATCTTAGTTGTGAGCCTAGCCTTTAACTTTGATACATCTCTCCAGCCTCGATTAAAAAAAAAAATAGAGGATATCAAATGGAATCTGTAGATGACACGGGTCAGGTGCTGTAAAACTTTTGGTGAAAAGCGTAAGCCAATAGAAGGTACATGGTCGTGGTCACTGTGTGCCAGCACAGAGCTGGTCTTCTGGCACTCAGTCCTCTAGCCTCCCTGGTCTCGGGCCCCGAGAAGCAGGATGCGTCAGTCTCACCAAGGGGCACAGGACACGCCAGTGGTGGTTCTTCTCAGCCTCTGGCTAGGAGATTGGGGATCTAGGCATGCACTGCCATGTCAGGATTATCTTCTCCTTCACCTTTGTTCTGAACGTAGAGAATTCAAAAGCCATTTTAACATTTTCCTAACATTTTCCGCTCTAGATAAGACAATGTTGGCCGAAAGGATTCCTGTTCCCTCTAGTCCTGTTCCCATAGCAACCATAGACCTGGTACAGCAACAGGCAGAAGATGTCATGCCACGCATTGAGGCCAGACTTCCGCCCAAGAAAACCAAGCACCAGGAAGAGCAGGAAGATGTGAACAAACCAGCCTGGGGGGTCAGCTCTTCTCCCTGGGTGACCTTTGTCTACGCGCTCTACCAAGTTAAAGAGCTGATGAGACTCACAAGAGACAGCCGTGCTTCTGAGATACAACCTTTACAGGTAACCCTCGGCTGGGCGAGCATGGTGCCTGCACTGTTACACCCTTCTTGTTCATCAAAGCACATGGGAAAGAGAAAGCACCGGCATGTGAGCAAAGATATGTGGTCTGGGCTCACCGAGGTGTTTCCCAGGAAGCATGGGAAGAGAGCATGCCTTATGGAGCTCAGGGAGGCTTCACTAAGGCCTTTGTAGTTCTATTTAAAAACAAAAATAGTAGATCTATCCCAGCTTTGCATACTTCTCTCAGTGGTAGAAAAATACTATTTGCAGCCAGAATATACAGCTCTTGCTTTCAGAATCTGTGTTTACTAATCTCTAAAATTTAGAATTCCAGGGAGACCATTCCACATGCCTGGAATGCAGCAAGAAGCTGCTAAATTAAAACCGCCAATCTATGCCTCATATGACGCTGTCTCATACCTTGTGAAATAAAGTGTGGTTCTGAGAAGCCTCACTTGGGAAGAAAAGGCGTGTTCTTTTTTGTTACTGAAGGCGTTTCTGGAAAAAAGTCAAATGGTACTGATAAAATCAGCAATTATACAAATAAAGTTGTACCCTGATTTTGGAAAAGGAATGTGCCTTCTGTGAACAGTTTGGTCCAAGCCATAAATCGACTCCCTTGTTAGATTAAGCTTTCCATTTTCTTGATAAGCAATGTCAGCTCTATCTTTACAATAGCTTGAACCCAGAGGAGGGCAGTTGAGACAGCTCCATTGGTAAACACACCTGTCACCAAGCTCGAGGACCGGAGTTTGTTCCCAAATAGTAAAAAACAAAACCAGCTCTCAGAAGTTGCCCACATACTTCCATGTGGCACACTTACACACACAATAAAACGAACAAACAAACAAATAAATGCTACTTTAAAAAAAAGGGACTCCAAAGGAAAAATAAGAGGGAAAATAAAGAGTAATTTCTTTTTTAAAAATCTGACAAACTACTGTTGCAAAAAACCTGAGTTTGGTTCCCGGCATCCGGGATGGGAGGTGGCTCACAGCTGTAGGGACCTCCACTTCCAGAGGATTTCATGGCACTCACATGCAGGTACCCACCTACCAACACACAGGTACCCACCTACCAACACGCAGGTACCCACCTACCAACACGCAGGTACCCACCTACCAACACGCAGGTACCCACCTACCAACACGCAGGTACCCCCACCTACCAACACGCAGGTACCCACCTACCAACACGCAGGTACCCCCACCTACCAACACGCAGGTACCCACCTACCAACACGCACGCACACACCTAACTCAAAATAAAAACAAAGCTTCATAAAAGAAAAAAGCCAGTTTGTCAAACTACCTTAGTTAACACTTCACCGATAACCATATATATGCATGCCATTCTGTGCACAGTCCAGCTCACCCATTCACCAAGCCAGGACTGCCCATGGGACAGAGGAACACTGAGGGGCGGCTGTAGCTTAAAACAGGAAGGGGATATGGGAAAGGATGTCCTGCTACCCAGGAAAGACAATGCTTCCAGCACTTTGTGAACTCATCCTCATTTTTAGACGCCCAATAACCTGTGCAGGAACAAAGTTTGCTTTTCGTCCCCTCTTGTGTGAGTTAAAATTAGTAATAGCTAGCAGGTATGGTATAGTATTGTTGTGAAGGAATTGCATTTCAGAATCACAGGGATGAAAGAAAAAATATATAATTCAACTATAGGAAATAGAAGTGAGCATGAATTCAGAAGAAAAACAATCCTAAAACCATGTTCCCTGACTTGTACAATCAATGTGGCATTTTACTAACTGTACTGGTGTGTTCCCAGTTCACTCCCAATTGGCCTCACAAACCTGTGTGCATTCCCTGCTCTATCTTGCTTAGCTATCAGTACCCATTCTGAAATCCCTTGTGTGTGTACATGTGTGCCTTAGGACTCCATCACAGGCATTCTCTGCCTAGCTATCTAGAGGCTGAGAGGCCTTGTTTCCCGATTACTGTACAGTGTCTCCTGGCTCTTGAATATCATGGTCGTCCCAAAGGCTGGCATTCAAGTGTCCCTTGGCTATTGCCCAGTGACCTGCCACGGTGCTGGGGTGTGCAGTAAATATTTTCGATGTCTATGTAAATGTAAAGTTGTTTGCCTTGCAGTGTCAAGAACACAGATAAAATGTTCCCTTAGCCATAGGTGCGTGTGCTTATAGTGTCTGTGTTTTTCATGCGGCTCTGGCAGTTGCACATAGGAAAGGAGATGAAAGGTAAGATGTCTATCCTGTCCCTTTATGCCTTGGTCCCTGAAGTGGCCTCTTTGAGAGATCACCACACATTTGCTGTGTGAAAATTTTGTATAATGGTTGGATTTATTTATTTTTCTTGAACACCATGCAACATCTGTTTTTCCTTCTAGGGGACCAGTGAGAATCGGCAAGTCTCTCCATCTGGTGGAGCCCGGCGTGCCCCGTGTGAAAATCACTCTGACTCACCTAGAAACCAGCCATCCCCTGACACGGCAGCATCTCAAACGCAGTCCAGCCCTGCTCATCCCAGTGCTACCCCACATGGACAGGAGAGTGGAGAGCAGCAGGCTCAGGCTACTGTGGGAAAACACTGAGGGCTCCTGCTCATCTCATACCCTGCATGGCACTAGGCACCTGAGCCAGGACAGAGGGCGAGGCCCCAACCCTGACCATGCCTCTGTAAGGGGAACACTGCAATGCATACGCTTCTAAATATCTAAACTCATTACTGTGGAACAACGCACACACATGCACACACATACACACACACACGTGCACACGCATACACACTCATGTGCACACACATGAGTCACAGTACATGTTGGCAGGAAAACAGACCTCCACAGTCCTGTAGAGACACAGAACAATGTTGAGGAGCCCCTGCTCTTGGTTAGTTAGGTCTGACCTAACTTCTCTCCAAGATGAACTCATATCAAGTTGGGTGAATTAAAGGGCCTCAACGTGAACAGGGACTTCATCTTCCTCTTCTGATTATTTATTCTAAAATATTGGGTTCTTAGTGAAAAGCGAGAAGAAAAAAGTCTATAGTTTTATTTGTCTTGAAGAAGAGCATTTTAAAAATGATAAGACATATTGAAAAGGGAACCAGATGAAAGGTAGTAGAACATATGTTTTTTCTGTTGTTTAGAAATGTTCGAAGTTTCATGAACTTTGCACATCTCCTGCAAATATATTTTTATATGCACATAGTATAGTGAGCATAGTTCTTTGGGAAGCAAAGCTGTTACTGACTACTGCGGACTGAGTTTTGAGCTTTAAACTGTCTTTGTTGCAATGGGGCTATGCGAAAGAACAGAAGTGAGACTACTTCAAAGAATCCAACCAACCCAGTATCCTAAGACTTGACAGACATGGCTTTACTAAGCAGATCCTTCTATAGCGGCCTCTGTGGTTATGTTTTACAGTGACATGGATTCTAGTTAGCTAATGGGATAAAAGAAAGAAAGACCAACTCATTGGATTCCTAAGCATTAAGCTAAAGCGTACTATTTACAAAGAGCAGGGTAAGACTTAAGTGCCTGGGGGGGAGGGACATGATCTTTAAAAAATCACATAGTAGGTCTGTTTTGATTGTAAAGGACTAAATAGGAAGCCAGGAATGGGAATTCTGGGAATAAGAATGACCTTCTAAAGAGTTAAGAGACAAATATTAGCATATTCTTCTCCCCAAAACCATAGTCATACACTGAAAACCTCTGGGTTTGGGCTTCAGCTACTCCAGTTACCACCACAGATAGAGGAGGTCTGGGTGACTGCATGTAGAACTTGCTCCTAGAGAGCAAGCAGAGGCTCTAAGAAGCCTGGGGATGCTGCTGCGGGAACTAGGGTCAGTAGCATCGAGGATGAACAGGAGAATGGTTGGAATGGAAGCTTACCCTAGCCCCTACATCTGGAGGAAATATTCTACACCTGGATGTCCAGCTTCACTACAAAACACAGCTTAGGATGATGGGAACAGTTGAGCAAATGGTTTCTTTTGCACTTGAACGGTACTGTCAGTCCCCATGGCTCATTTTAAGTGACCTTTGAAATCAGATGTATTTATTATATTGTGTAATTACAGAAATGAAGTGGGGGAGGCAGGCTGAGCCCCACCTATGAATGTACAGTATGTGAAACTGACTGTCGGGAGTTAGAGCCCTGGGACTTGTGTTTACAATTCTGGTGGGCTTCTTTGAAAAAAAAAAAAGCTGCTGTTTTTGGAGATGCACAGTGAATGTGTTGAAATAAAAAGTAAATAACCATTTTTAAATATTTCTTAAATGAAAGACACGTGACCAAACAAGAGAAAACCCTCTGCTCTGTAATGAATGACACTAAATTCAACATGCCTTTGTTACAAAATGTTTACTGTGAGCGTCGATCCAACAATGCAGTAATTTCTAACCTTTTGAGCTGACACCTTCACGAGTTTGTGGACTTTGTGACTTTTTTTTTCCTGTCCTTACAGTGCCATATGTCACTTAAAAAATATTAAAGTGAATTCCAATTAAACTTGATTTGAGAATTTTATAACCTCTCTTGAGATCCCTGGAAATCCTCAGGGCTGTCAAAGCTGAGGCTGGTAATCACTACCAGAATGATTTGTCCTGTCTCCTCTGTCTGCAGGAACAGTATGCTACCCTAGAGTTCTGTGAGGACCCAGGTGGCTCGCTGTTAATGACTATTCTCTCTAAATAAAAAAGATTTATTTATTTTATGTATGTGAGCACACTGTAGCTGTCTTCAGACACACCAGAAGAGGGCATCAGATTTCACTATAGATAGTTGTGAGCCACCATGTGGTTGCTGGGAATTAAACTCAGGACCCCTGTAAGTACAGTCAGTGTCCTTAACTGCTGAGCCATCCCTCCAGCCCAACTAGACTATTCTTAAAGTCTTAAGCAGAGTGATAGTACATTCCAAAGGCCAGCACACCTAAAGAGCCAGAGTCACAGGACAGTGTTAATCATCCCAGTGATCTGTGGCAGGAGATAGGCAGGCGGCTAGCACTCCTGGGCATATGCCACTTGCTCATGGGACCCCTAAGCAGTATGTCTCTCAGCATATCACTCCAATAGAACAGCTGCAAAAAGCTCATCCATGGTTAGATCATTTGTCTTTAAAAAGCCCTACCTGATATACATAACCTTCCTCATTTAAAATATGACGATTCTGAAGCCAGTAGGGCCGAAGAGATAGGATCATAGTCACAGGACACAGACTCAAATCTTGCTAACACCAGAGCCCTGCCTACTACCTTCCCATTCTAGAGGAAGGGAAGGCTTCATTGTGGTTCAAGACATAGATAGGGCAGCCTTGAGTTGTATGCACCTGAAACCCATGTGTGTCTGTTTTTGTTGATTTCTAAATATTCCCTAAAACCTTAAATCAGCATCCCAAGCAATAGCCTTACCCACAAAGCTTCCTGAAAAGATTGTAGGTTCTCTACCTTTGCTGTCCCAGTATGAATGTTTTTATAAACTGCCTGTGTCTTACAATTGGTATGTACCTACTGTGTCTCTGAGGAATTGGGTTTCTAACTTTAAACCACTTCCTGTGGTGCAGACTGCCACACTAGACATCACCTATGGGAAGTCGGCCTCTACTTCCCTGAGTTCTGCAAGAGCACCTGGACCCAAGTTATGTGAGTCTGAGCTGAGGGTTATGAGAGATGATTATGTGAAAGGGAAAGAGCCATTTCTGATCCAGACACCCCTCAGGGTATTGAGACAAGATGTAGGCTACCCCTGAAACTCTCAACCACTCAACTGTTTACACAAAGCTTTAAAAACTCCTTGATATAGAACTTCTAAGCCAATGGATATCTTGTTAGGAAAACAATGAAGAGAGTATATACCTCAGAGGGGCACCAATGTGTGTATTAAAAGAAAAGGTGATGTCTCGGGTTTCGGCACCAATGTTAGGAAAAAGATGGAGAGATGGGGGTGTGGGGGATATGGCCCATGGAGGTACAGCAAGGTCTGGGGAAAAGGAGGATGCCTCTGAGGGTCCCATGTTGTGAATCCTTTCCCCCTGAGGGATCAGCCACATGACAGTATAGAATAGAATAGAGTTTCATTAGGTCATGGGGGAAGTTAAGAGGGTAGTAGAGGCAGAGAGAGAGAGAGGAGCAGAGAAGTAATAAAGGCTGGCCATGAGCATGTGGGGGGGGGGAGGGAATGGGGAGAGGAGGGGCAAGGGAGGAAGAGCAAGAGACCAAGAGAGCAAGAGAGAGAGGAGGGGTCAAGCAACCCCTTTTATAGTGCCAGGTAACTGGGGCGGAGCATACTTGACTGTTGCCAGGTAACTGAGGGGTGGGGTTTACAGAATCCCAACACATCTAGGAAACTGATGCTTGTATGAGGACAGGATTTGGGGGTGAAAGAGAAAAGTTTCTTCAAGTCAGAAATCACATAGCTAATGTAGGGCCGGCTGTGGCTTACAAAAGGCAACAACTTGCTGCTGTCTGGGAAAATAGGAGCCAGCCCAGGTGAACCTCTCACCTGATTCCCATCTGCTCTGGGCCACTAACACACTTGCCCCACTGTGGTTTGAGAGTAGCCCCAGATTTAACATGGCAGCTTGAAGACCTCATAGTGCTAGGGTCAAGAATGTAGGCCTGAGGCTAGAAGTCTGTCTAGTCACAGTTTATATGGGCCTGGGGCCTCCTGTGTAAAACTGAGGTTTCAGTGAGTCTTGGTAGTACAGACCCAGGCTTATGTGTCTTTTGAGGTAGAATCTGATGGTCATGTGAGTCTCAGTGTCTTTATCTTCTGTCAGCCAGGAAACACTGAGAAGACTGCAGAATGGCTAATGGGAGATCATTCTAGAGAGTGGGATGAGTCAGGGGCTGAACTGGTACCTCATGCATCCATGCATTGCCGCCCAGCAGGGAGTGTGACAGCAGCTTGCTCACAGGGTCATCTGAAGACTCCTGTCTCGAAGCTTCAACAAACATCCCACGTTATCTATGAATCAGATTCCACTTCCAGTTAGACAGAAAAGCCGTGTCTACACAGAGGATAAAGTGAGATCCTATTTGGGCTGTTACTCATCAACATCGCTCTGGATCTGCAACTGTGTACACGTCCAGATATATTGAAGCAATCCATCAGATACTCCAAAAGCTGTAATCTCCTAGATTTCGAGATATTTTAAAAAGACATAAATCCAAATATTTTCCTGTCACATGTTCACTCCTCTATAATTCAGCCTCGAGTATTGTTTGGCAAACCATATAACTAATTCACAAACTGTCTTTATGCTTGTAAACTGTGTTTTAAAACGCTCTTTAAAAAATGACATTCAAATGATGACTTTTAAACCATTGAGGCCACTTGCGCCGTTTCTCACCCACACATCTGAAGTCCATCCTGCTTTTAACAGAATGTCTTTGTAAGGCATCGACTGTAAGCAAGGACACAACACAGGTTCTGGGTGTGTGTGTATGTACACACCTGTGAAGATGTGAAACAAAGTGGCCACTGAAGGGCAGTCATTGGCTGAATGGTCATTAAGTTTAAAGAATTCCAGAAAGAGGAGGAAGGTCAGAAGGGAAGGACTGCACACTACTCGAGGGCCATTAGAACTGTGATTGGCATTTGGCATACACACTAACTCAGAGCCCAAGGATACAAGCACAACCAGAAATGTTTTAATTGTTCAGCTTCTCATAGCTGTCACATAACAATCTGACAGACCCAGGATTCCTTCCAAAAATTAGCATAAAAAATAGCATCCCGAAAGACTGCCACTGTATTGTGGGCATACCAGCTTGATGCTGCTGGGAGCTGCAGCTTCACGGTGCGGTCACTACCGGCTCAGGAAGGCTGGGGCTGTCCTGGTGGTTCAGCTGGTACTAATGTGTCAGTCACACACAAACACATTCTGTACAAAACAAACTGCTTAGTGAGAGGTGAACACAGCTATGCAGAAGCGCTGGAACAACTGACCTGTTACATATACCACCAATAAATAGTTTCTGAAAAAAGAAAACCAGATTAAGCTATGACGAAATGTTGCAACTCCTGTCTATAATAGCTGTCAACATGAACAGAAGCACATTAGTTACCCACAGGTGGTTTTTGCCTGTGTGTATGTATGTGCAACCACGCATCACTGGTGCATGTAAAGCCAGAGGAAGGTGTCAGAGCCCCTGGAACTGGAGTTATGAATGGCTGCAAGCTGCCAAGCCGCTTGGATCCTGAGGCCTGAACTCGGATCCTCTGCAAGGCTTTTCCTAACCACTGAGCCACCTCTCCAGACACCAGCTCTTCTTGGACATTTTAAAGTCAACATGTAAAGGCACAGGTTGAACTGAGTGAAGTTTCTAAGAAGAGGAAAAAGACCCCTGACATTACCTATGTCTGTCAAAAAGCAGAGGCAGAAACACCAACACGGAGCTTCAAAAGACAGATCATTATTTAAGAGTAGATCTAGAAAGTTCCGAAGTCAGCATCACTCTTAGGGGATGATGGTGACAAAGTCTGTGATTTGTCCCCGTCTCCTTTCTTTTTAAAGGAGGATGTCTCCTGCTTTTTGTTTTTGCGGTTGTTTTATAGCTACACTACAAAAGATAAAACAACCTGACTTTGATTCTCAGAGGATCAAGTAGCAACCTGTTCACAGAATGTCTGTCAGAGTCAAATCTCATGGCTTTTGTTTCTGCTCCCTTCCTTGGGCTCAAAGCGGTCAAAGCTCACTTCAAGGATCAAGAAACAAACATTTGCTCTCTCTAGAAAAAAAAAAAGAAGTATCACAAATCTATTTCGGGAGAATTTATTGCAAACATATATAACCATTTTAAAAAAATAAATCTTAAAATGTCACAAATGCTTCCGTGCTTTCAATTTCAATATATAAAAAGTACAAAAATTATAAGTTTTAACCTGTTTATATAAAAAAATCTTATCAAAACATTAAATATAATCCTAAGAAATGTTTCTCTTTAGTCACAGTTATTCAATAGCTAATTCAGCATTGCTTAACAAAGAACAAAACTTGAGACACCAACACCATGAGCTGTAGGGAGACAGCCCTGAGCCTGCATGTGAAGATGTGTCTTATACCTGAGTCCCAGATGCAGCAGGGCTGCACGCAGTGATGCCAAAGTTGCTGACACTCCTGTTCTTGCCCTCAAACCTCGATTCCACCATCAGGGGCATTCCCAAACGTGTGTTTTAATGATTATTAGTCTCATGAAAAATAGTTTGTGGTTAGCAAGTTAGAAGCCCTGTGCATCATGTCTGCCTTTTAGGAGACACTGCCTTTGTAGAACTAAAGACTGAGGAGGGCGCAGCATGTGTGACTCCGAGTTAACCACAGGCAGCATCAGAATCCCTTCAACAGCACTTCCTACTAGCATGTGAACCGCACTGTAGAAAGCACTGATAATGATGAAATGGGGTGTGGGGGGCATGGGGAATTAGGAGGGTGTGGGGGTTGTGGGTGCGTGGGGACAATAATGCAGCCGTTTGAGCCAGCTCCTGGGCATCCAGAAAGAAGTCAGTGCCCAGCGAAGGGAAGGCATCAGGTCCTGTTCACTGGTCCTAAAGAACAGGTTTCCACTGTCCCCACAAAGGTCTTCTTCATTCAGGGAATGTGGTAATGAAGCTTTCGGTCTTCACACCACCACAGTAAAGCTCTCTTGTGCAAATGAGTTTTTCCTTACTTGAACGGCTTATTCTTTGAGGTGCATGGGCCCCGGCCAGCTGGAACAGGATCTTTGCCTCTTACTTGCTTTCCTGTTCCGAATGAAGTCAACTTGCAGGTAGACTGTCAGTCTGCTGGCTAAAGAGCTGCTCTTCCAAGAAGGCACCCCCAAGGCCGTACTGCTTTTCATGTGTGCTGACTTCCTCTTGTGACAGGTGGCTGGCTCCAAGAACGAACTCTGCAAACCTAAGAAAATTTTGTTTTAATTTTGTCACAGAGGGTTATCTGAAAGATGATGTGTGCCTTTCTACTTATCCACTTTAATTAAATTTGAGTTTGTGTCAGCTGAGGATGGTTCGGTGACTAGCTCATGTGATTTTTCTGTAGAGAGCCACAGGAAGATGGAAATGTGGGAAGGTTTATGCGTCAGACAGGTGGGTGTACCAAGTCATCCACGAATCTCTTCCCCGTTCCTTCTGAGTATAGTGAACTTCACTGCCTTGCTCAGATCCACATGGCACCTAAGACCTCAGTAGCTCTCCTGCCAAGCCAGAGCACCCAGGAAGTAGAGCTCCCACAATTCTGGGGTAAAGTATGACCAAGAAGAATGGATGCTTCTGAGCAGTATGATACAGACACTGTGTTTTGTTTTGTTTTGTTTTGTTTTTTATCACTTCAAACATGAGCTGTGGCCAGGGCAGGACTTACTTTTTAGGAGCCTGGAGTCTGGAGACAGCCAGCCAGGAAGGGAAGTCGGGCCTGCAGCAGGCTTGGCGCAGTTCCTCGAGAGCAGTGGCTGTTTCGGCTTCAGCTTGCTCCCTGTACTCATCATCAGTGAGATACCTCGCCACCAGTGGTTCCGTCGTGAACCACAGCCTCACTTTCCTAAAACACATGACATGTGGTTGCCAATCAATTCATATAATATACAAAAATACATGTCTTAGATACCAACAGTAATACCCGGGAACTCCTTGTACCGCAGCCTGGACTTTCCACGGTATTTCCACAGTCCTTCCATGACTGAGGAGTAAGAAATGGGCTGGGTGAGCCTACTGTGCTTCTCTGACCACCAGAGCATTGGCCTAAGGCCTTTGAGAATCAATTTCTAATTGAGAAGTTGATTATATATATATATATATATATATATATATATATATATATATACACATATATATATATATATATATGTGATTTCTAATCAAACAATTAGACAAAAAAGACTGGCTTCCTGCTTTGCCTGCTGATTTTCTTCCGGAAGCTTTCAATGTGTCCTTTTATGAAGAACAATAGGGACATACACCACTTACTACTAAGAAGCTGGAATTGTGGGATATCACTCCCACCTAGTGGTGGTGTCTCTGATAAACCAGACACAGAAACAAGACCCATCAAAGAAGCAATCTGTACTTTAGGATCTCAAGAAGTTAATAAAGACATATTTGCCATAAAGTTTCAAGTGACATCTGTGCTACATTCATCAGTGAGTCTTAAAAAATGTTTGAAGGTGACTTCAAATGTAACTGAAGAGATTTCCAAGTTTATACACACACACACACACACACACACACACACACACACACACACTTTTTAAAGGCAGCTGATATATAATTGCATGCCCACATCTCTACAATAAGCATCATCAAGAGCAGGGTCATCTCCATCTGTGTGCCTGACACGGATGCACAGACTGAAGGAGCACATAACAATATCATGTCAGGAGAGGTTACCTTACCTTCCTTTCTGTATTTTCACAAGGTGAAAGCCTTAACTAAAAACCAAAAACAAAGTGAGCCCTTGATAAAATGAACTGAGTGACTCCTTCCAACCATCCAGGATCCGTTTTCCCCCAATTCTTACCTTGTGAGCAGAATTAATATCACTATAGTGATATTACTATCACTATATTGATATTGGTTCTGATGAGATGTATGATAAAGGTAGAAATGAGCCCAAGCAACTTTATCACTAATTTTAGCGAGCTCTAACCTCAGAGTAATAGGTGTTATAACTCAAAGGAGATGGAGCAAAGGCGTAGAGCTCATTTTCCTCCTGTTCTTGCAAAGTGAAACCTCCAGATTACACATAATTACTTCACTGGGCAGTAGTATCACACACCTTTGATCCCAACACTCGGGAATGGGGGGGGCAGAGGCAGGTAAATCTCTAAGTTTGAGGCTAGCCTGGTCTACAAAATGAGTTCCAGAACAGCCAAGGCTACATAGAGAAATCATGTCTTGAAAAACAAAAAATCCAAAACCAAACAAACAAAAAACAAGGGCAACCTTCCCCAGTGCCCAACCCCCAAAATCCCAGTTATTTATAAAGATGTAACCAAGAGTATCTCTTAAAATAATAAATTAAACCAGAACTCCAAAAGTCAGATTTGCCAGCCACAGAAAAGTTACCCACCGCCTCAGACAGCTGAATGCTCTTTGTAGATAGCGCAGACTCCAGGAGGACAGGAGGAGGGCCATAACAGCATAGGCCAACTGAGGCACAGCCACACCAGTGTAGACCAGAACGAGAGAGAGGAACCTCAGTGTCCACATCAGAAGGTCTCTGCTCCCTTCATCAGCAAGAGGCCCGTGACTGTAACAGGCTGAAAAGCTACCAAGTCCAGCAACCAAGACATAGCCTAAAGACACAGAAGAAAGGCAATCGTTTAAATTGTTTAAAACCTGACAGAGCCCTGGCTGAACAATAACTAACATCTACCAGTTAACTTTGATTTCAAAAATGAAGAAAAAAACAAAACAAAACAAATACTACACCTGGGATGAAAGGTGTAATGATTATCACCATAAGTGCTTAATTTGTTTCTAAGCAAAGCTGAGATCCAATGTTTTATTTACAGTAGATAATGAGGAGGGATATATTAAATTTAAAATGGACCCCACATCAATCTATAAAGTGGAACTTCCACAGGGATGTCTTATTGGCTTCTCCAGCACACCTCTGTGATGAAAGAAGCTACGATGGAGCTATTTCTCTCGTCTGGCTTCAGTAAGAGAGGATGCACTGAATCCTGTAGAAATGTGATGCCCTAGGGAAAGGGGATGCCTGCCTGGGGGTGGGGGGAGGGGGATGGGGAGTAGAGGTGGGGCTCTCAGAGGCAAGGGGGAGGGGAGATGGGGTGAGTACTCTGAGGGGGAACAAGGATGGAGGGGCAACATTTGAAATGTAAATAAATAAAATAATTAATTTTTTAAAAGTTGTATGTAATAAAACTCGACTGTACTGAGGAAAAACAGGGATGATGATGAACTGGGAGGGTTGCCTGGCCTGGCTGAAGGATCAGCACAGCATCCCCGTAATATAGTGAGCCAGCACAGGTAACCTGAAATCTAACTATGACCTGTGCAATCATTAATCTTTAACATCTAAGAGTGAGGTTAAGGATATAACTCAGTGGTTCAACAGATGCTTGAGTATCCATGAGGCCCTGGGTCCAACCCCCAGAATTAACAACAAAAATTAATAGTTTTTCAGTCATATAGAAAAATGCTTTTTTTAGAGACCTCGAATTAGTAAAGAACTTATAGGAATATTCCATGCTATGAGTAAATTATAAATATTTTGTATAAGAAAATAAGGCTAAAAGTAAAGTGTTCAAGAAGGAATTGCTTTTGCTTTAACCACATTACCCCTGCGTGTGGAATCTGATATTAATGAGTCTGAAATTCTCGTTACTTCCTAAGAAATTTGTAACATAAAATTAAAAAAAAAAATGGTACATTTACCCTCTCTGTTTCTGAAAAGGTGGGCTTCATTACTAACAATTTTCCACTTTTTATACAGAATACACAGAAAACTGATGAGGATAGCCAGCTTTTAAAGACGCATTCATGCTGCAGCTGAGATGCAGTTAAGATTCAGCCACAATTCTCAAGTGACTTTTACTCTTTTGATGATTTATACAGAAAACTAAGAACTGTTATAAAGAAAAGTCGTGTGAGATGAGAGCTAAATAAATTCAAACACCAACTACGGTAATGAAATAAAGTGTTAACAGCACCTTTCCTTAAATCAAATGAAAATGTGTTTGGTCAGGAGTCCCTGCTTGCCCTTCTCAGCCCAGCTGACAGACAGGAAGTTCTTGCATATTTACCTACCTAATACATACATTCTTTTTCCATGCCATAGCTGCTTCAGATCTTCCATCAACTGGCACAAAACATACACTGAAGCAAACCAACAACCAATCATTAGCGCCCCAAATGTGCTATACTGTGTGTGGGAGAAAATAAACGACACAACATGTATATATATAAGTATATATGTATATATACATATACACACACACACATATATATACATCTATGTGTGCACACATATACGTGTATATATACATATATACATATATATGTATGTATATTCATTCATTCTCATAAAAAAAAAAACAGAAGCAAGCAAACAAATTCTCTGTGTTTGAAAGGTCTATGTCGAGTCTAAATCAAGTATTTATCTAATATAGAGTCTCACTGCTCAAGAGTGGCCCTTGGAGGAGGAGAGCCGTTTTCACACAAGAGCTTAATGGCAGGCAAGCGGGCTCAGGTCCCACTGGTAGAATCTACATGCAAACAAAATCCCCTGGTGGCTAGCAGGCACACTGAAGTTGGAGAGTGCCATTAAAAAGTGCAGAGACATCTCAAAATAACACTGCTATTTAGAGTTTTAATCAGGTAACCTCCAAGTTACCAGCATGGACTAATATTTACTTATCCTTTGGAACATTATTTTATTGAAGGTGTAGAGGAGGGACAACAAAAAGCCCAGATGTAGTATCACTAGGATATAAAGCCTCAAAGACTCAGGACCATTCTGCCAAGATACATTTTACAAAACAGTACCCAAAATGTCACCAAACCTAATGTGATCCTCTTTATTGCTAATAAATAATAACTGACCTTTCAGAAACAGACACATTTTAAGGTCAATTTATATAGCAGAGGAGCACATTTGAATTAAGTAATTTTTCATAGTCATAAAATGTTGGGTCCCATTTTATACCAAGATTTGCACATAAGAGGCCTACCTTTGGTATGTGTCTCTTAGTCATCAGAAGGACAAAGACTAGGGTCATTAGAATACCTAACATGGTACCCGAAGAGTAATAGAAAACAGGGCTTCTGTCAAGATAGAGAAAAAAGCCACATAAACATCAACCAGCATCTTCAGCAATGAAAACAGAAAAAAAAATATAATGCTCAATGTGGCAATAGTAGCCAGTAAGGAACATTAAGAAAAATAAACTCTAGTCACATCTCAAATGTTACAACTGCAGTTTGCATTTGAAAGCTTCAGTAAATGAGACTGTTGCAGAATGTCTAGTTGTCTTCTACAGTCAGAGTGTCATCCAGTAATACTATGCACTTGTCACAGGTCAGGCACTTGCCTGAGGGCTTTACATGAGCTCCCAGATCCCCACAGCTAAAGGTTTCAGAGGAGAAAACGGAGATATCAACAAGTTAAACGACTTTTCTGTGAGTCCAGCTCATCAGAAAGTAGGGCCTAAATTCGAGGCTTTCCTCTTCCTGATGTACAACCATCATCCAGTCAGAAAAGCTGGCAGATAACACCACACATTCCTGACCATACCATAATGGAAAGTTTAAATGTGAACAATGATAAAAAAAAAGATGCAGAAATACTGGTAACAAGTGGCCTGGACAAATTTAAACAGTAAATATTGAGAAGAGAGTGGTTTTTATAGGATAAGTTACAAGAAACAAAATATCAGGGTAACATGCTTATCCAAGAAGCAAGTACTTGTCGTGGCTGATATCCTACACCAGAGCCACCAATCTAGGAGGCAAATGAATTCAACCAACAGCTAGGACCTGGTATCAGAAAACATGAGCACAAACACAGCACTCTGGAGAACAAGTCAGTAACTATGGCTATGGGTTCTGTAACCAAAAAATAATAGCAACAGGGTAAGTTCACAGATGTGTATATGTACAAGAATGTAAGCAAGCGTACTCTGTCCCTGTACTTCTCTCTGTTACAGTTACCTGTCTTTAAAGTTGATTCAAATGCTACCTTCAGACCTATCATTTGTGAATCCCAGAAGAATCACAAATGCTGAGCAGTGTGCAAATATGTAGCAGAGTCACAAACAACCTTTAGACTTTTAAAATCACAATTTAAATTTAAATCACTACAAATATAAGAAGGGCACTTACCGGCTCAAGGTCTTTGCAAAAAAGAAAAGGGAAATGCCTGTCACAAACACAAGGAAGAGTTTGAAATCCACAACTGGAAAATAGAAAACAAAACAAAACATAACCAATGTTTTGTGTCAGTATATAAAGTTGCAGAAAAAAATAGGAAAATCAATTCATTGAATGTCTAGCCAAGTATAATGAAAACAGACTTACTGTTTCGATTCACGCTTACTACATAAGTAAGTATCCTCTCAACAGGCTTCACAGAGAAACACACAGTTTCTCCATATGGACTGAAGTCTATGGTCATCTCCTTAGCCTCCTCTGGTGCCCAAAAGTTATGAGCCACGCATTTGATAAATGATAGGACGGTCTGTGTGTGCTGGCAATTATGACTTCCAGTGATATATACAATCCTGAACAGGCCTGGGCTGGTAACTGTCACCTACAAGACAGGAAGGGACCAATCCAGAAAGATTCAAAACCTTAAGGTACAAGCAGAAGAATAAGAAACCAGAACTGGCTGAGGAAAATTCCAAGATGCACAGGACTGAGCTCTGGTCCCCAGTGGCTGGAATGTCAATCCCAACTCTTGGGGCTCTGAGGCAATGGATCACAAGTCTGAGGCCACAGAGCTAGCGACCTTGGTTGAGCAACCTTAACTGTGAGCACCTGGAAGGCGTGTTTACAGGGCAGGGAAGACCTTCGGGTGACAGAATCACATGGTGCAGAGGACAGCTGCTCGGTGGACCCGAGCTGGAGGGTGTGCGATCTGGGGCACAGACCCTTCGTCCTAACAGACAGTAGGCAGAGCTTGTGCCCACAGGTTCTGATACATAGGTGGCTGTTAAGAAAAAAGCTAGTCCATAATTATTTCTTTTTTGTTTTGTTTTGTTTTATGACTCCCATCTTTATTTTTTACATTTCTTTAAATTGAAAAGATTTTTTTTTCTGATCCAATATATTCCAATTATGGTTTCTCCTCCCCTAATTTCTCCCAGATCCTCTCCACCCACACCCTAATCCATAACCATTTATTGTCTGGCTAGAAAGCAGACATCTAAAACAAATAATAACAAACTAAAAAAAAAAAAAAAAAAAAAAGGACAGGACACAGAGAGTGCCCCAGGAAAAAGTTTACAAAACACATACAGATGCAGAGACATACATTCACACACAAAAATCCCATAAAAACACAGAGCCAGAAACCATGACACAGAAGCCAAAGACCTGTAAAAAAATTTTAAAACTCCAAAAAATATCACTGACTTTGTTTGGTGTTGACCGCCTGGACATGGGGTCTGACCTTAAGTTATGCTTTGTATGCCCGGTACCCCTTCACTGGAGAAAACTAACTTGTCCTTTACGAAGTTATCAACTAGAGACAGCTTCTTGGGTGGAGATGGGGGCTTGTGTCCACTTCTCAGTGTTGGGACCCATGCTTGGACCTGTGCAGGCCTGTGTGTGCCTCCTTAGTCTGTAAATGCATCAGTCCTGCTGTGGCTAGAGGCCCTGGTCTCCTTGGTGCCCTTTATCCCCTGTGGGCCTTACAATCTATCTGCCTCCTGTTCCTCAGAGAATGTGTTTCCCATTTTTAAAGTAGATTTCTTCTATTTTAAAGAAGCAGAAGAAGCATCAGGCAAGAGTAAAGATGGGAAGCAGATGCTGAGGTAGTAACTCATTTGTTGAATGTGGGATGAATAGGAGGGACATGATGTATGAAGGACTGCAGCTTTCATGTCCCAAGAGCTCCTGAAAAAAAAGGCACAAGATACCAGGCGAACGGCACAAGAAACCACATACGCCTCAACCATCTTATTTTCTAGAAAGGGTATAGGCTGACAGCATACAACCTTTAGGCATTTCTCATTGCTGAAGTCTGAAGTGTCCCATTCTCAGTTAGAGCTGCTCTTTTCACTTTTAATTACTCCCTGAGATCCCCCTGTGCTCAGAGGTTCTCAACCTTCCAGTACTGCCTGGTTTTGTGTGTCAACTTGACACACTAGAGTCATCAGAGAGGGAGGAGCCTCAACGGAGGAAATGCCTCTATGAGATTCAGCTGTAAAGCATTTTTTAAGTCAGTGATTGATGGGGGAGGGTCCAGTGCATTGTGGGTGGTGACATCCCTGGGATGGTATTCTGCGGTTCTAAAAGAAAGCAGGCTGAGCAAGCCATGAGGAGCAACCCAGTAAACATCATTCCTCCATGACCTCTGCATCAGCTCCTGCCTCTAGGTTCCTTCCCAGGTTGAGTTCCTGTCCTGACTTATTAAAATAATGAACAGCAATATGGCAGTATAAACTGAATAAACAAACCCTTTCGTCCCTAACTTGCTTTTTGATCATGGTGTTTTAACACAGTAACAGCAACTCTAAGACCCTTCCTAATGAGGCTACCCCTAAATATAGTTCTCATATTGTGATAACTGCCAGCCATAAAGTTATTTTTGTTGCTACTTCATAACTGTAATTTTGCTGTTATGAATAGTAATGTAAAGATCTGTGTTTTCTGAAGTTCTTAGGTCCCTAAAAGGGTTACAACCCATGGTGGCGACCCAGTGACTCAGATGGCATATTCATTTGGAATGCTCAGGGGAGGCACTGAGTAGATATAAAAAGGAATTAATGTCCCTCTCCCATATAACTCCTCCTTGAGCCACTGTATGCCCATCAAATTAGCTTTCACCTTGATAAATTCACTTGATACATAGAGCCATATAAAATGTATTTAGATTCCCCAGTGATACATTTTAAGTCCACATTTTTAAGTCATGATAAAGAAAAACAGTTCCTAACCTGCACAGTTGACCACATATACATCCACTCTATTTGTGAACGTTGACTGTAGCAATAGCAGTCTGGCACAGAAGTCTTGACCAGGTCCGTTTCCTGCAGAGATTTACATCTCGGAACTGAAAGATAAAAAAAATAAGATGGTTACCTAAGTATTTAATTTTCCAAAATCCTTTTTAACAAAAATGGGCTGGAAGGGAAATTTTCACAGTTTTTAGTACTTTAGGACCAAAGGTTCTTCTACCTGGTGATTTCGGTCCTTTACTCCCTATCTAGCAGGTGTCTGTCTGAAAATATTCCACCCAGAGTCAACACTGTCAGGTCACCTGAGCAGCACATGCACAGATGTCTTTGGTCCTAACGTGATTGCGAGAGTTAAGGGGGAGCATCCTAGAAAAGAAACTCGAGCGGGAGACTCATGAAAAAGTTGTAAGCATAACTATCCGGACTAACAGATGACAAACATGCACAGTATCAAGGTGAGCAAAGTCACGGTGGGACATCTGGACAGGTGCAGCTAGAGGTAAAGCAAAGCCACTTCCACATAAGGAATCTATACTCCAGCATGAGAGCAGAGCACAAAAGGACTTCAGGTAAGTATAAGGGACTCGGTAGGAAACAGATGACATCAAAAAGGGCTCAACTAAATCACCTAGTAAAGTGTGGGCAGAGCAAACGACTGCCAGGTAGAGGCACAACAGGACGAGGCTTCTACCAACTCCAGCCCCACAATAAGGAGAGGACCCGATGACTTAGGAGGAAGGAACAGTTTCAAAGCGCTCAGGAAGCCGAATCAGGAAGACACTCTGGAGCTTCAGTAGGAAAAGGAGAGGAAGACATCTGGTGAATGTGGGGATGGTGAGGCGCTTACCAGATCCAAGTGCAGATGTAGAAGTCAGTTTGTGAGAGTAATGGGAGATGAATTCAATTCTGGACAGACGTCCATCCATCCAGTTTTCACTGGTGGTTCTAAAGATGATGGACAGGTTTGCAGCCAAGGAGACATTTGACTGGAGCTGGATATGGATATGTAAATACTAGTGTGTACACAAATAACATTAATGGAATATTTAGTGATGCAATTGGGGGGCAGGTTGTCTATTACAGATTAATGGGATGTTACCGAACTTAAAATGTAATAAGAGTTAAAAGTAAGATTCATTTTTCTTCTAAGACTGATGTTGAACAAAGTTCTTTGGAATCCAAGACAGTGTGTCAAACAGAAAATACCACTGAGGAATAGGAAACAGGAGCATGGAGTACTCACAGGTACACAGAGAAGTGAACCCTTTGCTCTGTTCAAAGTATGGGAAGGAAATCTGTGCACAGCTCTGAACTGAAGTTAGAGCAAACTGTTATAACAAAGTTGGGTAAGGACAAAGTAACCAGTAGCTAATAGTTGATCATTTTGAGGATAATGCTGAAGAAACTCAATAGGTACCTGCCCTGGCCTGAAATCTCCTCTGTGATAGGCTGAAGTGAGGACAGGTGCAATCCTCCTTCAAACAGCTGCAACAAAGTGACAGCTCAGTTATGTAATGACCCAGGATGTTCTATTGTGACAGAGGAATCCTTTTATTTCTCCTCTCAGCATAGTGATGAGACACAGACTTTTAAATTTATCAACAGTCGGAGCTGAAAATATAAGAATCTAGGTCAAGAGCCAGATTTCAAAGCAGTAAGAGAACACTAGAGACTCTTAGTTAAACACAGCATACCACACATTAAAAATGCATTCCTGCTGATACAGAGGAGGATGCTTGCAGCTAACCATCGGACTGAACACGGGGACCACAATGAAGGAGCTAGAGAAAGGACTGAAGGAACTAAAAGGGTCTGCAGCCCCATGGGAAAAACAAAATGATCAATAAACCAAACCCACCACAGCTCTCAGGGACTAGAACACCAACCAATGAGTTCACACGAAGAGACCCATGGCTCCAGGTGCAAATGCAGCAGAGGATGGCATTGTCTGGTGTCAATGGGAGGAGAGGCCTTTGGTTTTCCCAGTGTAGGGGAACGCCAAGGTGCTAAGGTGGAAGAGGGTGGTTAGGAGAGGGAGCACCTTCATGGAGGCAGTGGGGAGGGGGTGAGATGTGGCTGGGGAGAGGGGATAACATCTGAAATGTAAATAGAGAATATCCAATAAAAATTTAAAAAACGCATTCCTGCATGATATGCCTATACACAAGAACCCAAAGAAGACAACATAATCAGTGTTATGAACACATAAGACAGCCAAGTCGGAGGCATTTTTGGGTACAGCTGAGATGCACACAGCTCAAGGCCAAGGGCAGCATGCTGGAACAGTCTTAGGATGTCTAATACTAGCAGTTAGCTATAGAAAAGGAAGAGGTCAACGAATACACTGTAAAACCCCCCTCCAAACATTCTTCTAAATGGCACAGATTTCTTTGAAAACTTCACTTGGGGCCCATTACATTCCTCTAATCATGTCTGCTAACACCGAGACAAAACCCACCCTCCTTTTGAAAGGCCCAAATTCCTTCATGACTTCTTCCTCCCTGTTACTTAATGGCTCCAGACAGATCAACCCACCGGCCCTCCTCAAAGTACCAGCTTACTCCTGCCTCAGGTCTCCTTGGACTGCAATTTTCTTGCCCCAGATCCTGTGAAGGCTCACAGCTGTCGGCGGCTGGCATGTTTGTCTGCCCTGCTCTGGAAGGCCCTGTCTGAGCATGCACACCCAAGTACACTTCCCTAATTTCTGCTGACTACACAGGGTCCAGCTTACGAATGTTCTTCTTATCTTACTTTCTAAAGGAGTTACTAAATCCTGCAGCATTCAAACACCTGTCACTGGCCTGTGTGTTGCAATCCAAGAGGACTGGAGGATTACCTGAATAAGCACTGCCCAGCCAGTGAAAATACAACCAACTTCCCTGAAGAGCCACCAGCACAAGGAGGCATAACTCTCTGTGTTCAACCTGCCCCATGCCCATTCCAGAGCCGTGAAGCAAGAGAGCCAAGTGTGAGGAGGGCACAGATTACACCCCTCTTCACTCTGTCACCAGGGTACCCTAAACTAGAGGGTAAGGCTGGCTACACTTAACAGCCTCTGGCTAAAAGCTATCTTGTGCCTCCCAGATAAGGAGGCCAAAAAGTGGCATGAATCTTAGTTTTGACGTCAGTGAGTATAAGGTGCTTCCTGGTTAGACCTTGTTCTGGATTCCCCCATCTTCTACAGATTAAGGAACATGCAGATGGAATTAATCATTACATTACTAAAGGCCTCAAGTCAGGTTTATGGGAAGCAATGAGACAGGTCCCTTAGTTCCCTTTAAATACCATGCAGCTTATAAAATTCAGCTAAGGTGGTATGGGGGCCACAGGGAGTCCGCACCCCTGCCTCTGTGGCTTTATTTTCTACTGTCTCAGTTACTTTGGGTCAATCATGATCAAATTGTTAAACAGAAACTTCCAGAAATAATTCATAAGCTTCAAGTAACTGCTGAGTATGTTGTTGGTATTGTTGCATTATCAGTCATTGTGGATTGTTAACTCTCCTGTTTCAGTGAGGGAGAAAGGGCACACACAGGGCTCAGCGGTCTGCACTTGGGGTCTCAGAAGGGACACATTTGCTGCATACATTTTAAAAGAAGCCTCATGCTACCTGCTTTGTCAGTGAGTCAAAAGTAAACAACTCCTTTAACTCTCTCCTTGTCATTAGCTTCTTTAATGCCTCAGTATATTTACCTTAAAAAGTTTAGTCAGACATATGGTAAAAATACTCAGTCAAAACCTGAGGAGCAGGTAGTGCTGAAACCTACTTAACATGTCTTCCAAAAATGAAAACCGCAAGCACTTCTCAAGCCCGAGCAGATATTAAACCACATCCCATATTTAAAAAAATAAACACTTCATTGGCATTCCTCCTGGGAACCTAGCCTTCTACAGTCTGCACACCAGAAAAAAAAAAATCCTCTAATGCAGCCAGAACCGAACACTGCCACTGTCTTCATTAAACTGGCTCCTTCGTTGTGGGAGTTCAAGTATAATGAATGGGTCCAGATAGAACTAGTATCTTCTTGGTATTCTGTTAAATTCACATTTTCCCAAAGGTGTAAACTACATACGTATCACCTCTCTTGTATCAGCATTTAACCTGAATATAAAACTTGTTTTTTTATTTCTCCAGTGTCATGAGAAGGGAACTGAAATTAGCACATCCTAACATGTGTACAGGTCTGATTCTACCTTCAGTAGACATTTTCTTTTGGCACAGAGGAACTTCAAGGTGTGACTCTGAAATGGCCTCTTGGAGTAGAAACATAGGAAGGCCTTCCCGAGCCTCACCTGAAGGGAAGCAGGTTTCATGGATCTGACCTACTGCTTTCAAACCGAGTCATACTTGATCTGACGTTTCTCTTCCTCAGACAGCTACTTGTCTCCTATGACAAGTGTCCGCCTTTTCTACAAATAGGGCAACAGAGGGCTGGCCTTGAAGTGGGTGTTCTTCATGCTATGGCAGCGAGTAGGCACCCAGAGCAGATTCTCTGAGTTGGAAAGGGTCTTACGCATCATCAAAGCCAACCCCCTTTTCCTGCACCATGCTATAGGCAGCTCCTACTTTATAGTAGAAAGGACAACAGTCTTCCATTAAACTCAATTTCACTTGCCAAGGCTTCAAGTTGTTGTGTTCAACTGAGGTCTAAAAATATTAAATGAAAAATCTCTCAAAGGAGTAATATGTATGTTCAAATAATTTTTCCAAAATATTTCATTATAACTGAATATTTAATAATTATCTGGCTCCTGTTCTGACTTATAAATCTCTTGCTCTGATATACAATGTATATACACACACACACACACACACACACACACAGGAAATGTAAGGTTTGGTACAATCTGAGGTTCCAGGCAGCTTACAGGGCTGTTTTAAAAAACACATTTCCTGTGATCAAGAGCATGCTGTCCAGCTGTGTCAGCACAGGCCCCGTATAAAACCTCAGCTTTTACAGCAGCGGCGGTTCTTAGGTCAATCAAGGGTCCCACAGTGTCACTGGACACTGCAGTGATCTCCTCCTACATGCATTTAAGGAATATCTGGACTGGCAAGACAGAAGTTGCCATTTTTCTCAGCTGTGAACTGGAATTTTATCATCTCCTGGGTCTCTTACACTTCTCAGACAGAAAAGTCCTAGTGAACATTCACGTGTGTCTTTAACACAACTGAGGACTATTAAGCCAGGTGCAACAGCACAGCCCTGTAAACCCTTCATCTGGGAGGTGGGGGCAGGATTTCTGTACAGTCAAGACCAGCCTGGTCTATATAAAAAGCTCCAGACCAGCTAGGTGACCCCTGTTTCAATAGTAGCAAAACTTAAAAACAAAACAAAAAGACAAAACCTGAGTTCTTTGAAGCAAATAAAAGAAGAGGAAATACTGAGATCTCATTTTACTGATGAGAAAACCCTGGTCTATAAATGCCTGCCCCTAGAGAATGACACCTATAGGTTAAATCCAACAAGTGCACAGCAGGCTCTAAATGCAACATCTCCTCTACTAGTCCGCTGCCATGCCCAGAAGCCCTGGTTTTATGTTTTCCCGAGTACCTATCATATTTACTACTATGTCTTTGTTCTGTAAGCATGTAAAATGGGCATATATAGATAATCAGTATAAGATAATGCAGTTAGAGCAATTCAGCCCCTGCATAGCACAAAATGGTTACTCAACACATCCGTGTTCAATGAAAAGCTGACAAGACAGTCAGTTCCCTAAGGTGTAAGTCACTGCAAGATACTGGGCACAAGGTGTGTCAGAAGCTAGTAACTGCTTGCTGGACATCCGTTCCTTTGCTTTCAGTCTTAAGGCACCCTACTGATGTTGTTGGTGCGGAAGATTATCCAATTAAAAGTCTGTATCTTGACAGCCTCCCTAGAGTCGGAGTGGCCCATGTAATGAAAACTACAAACAAGTAGTCATTAAAGGGTGACATGAATGGTAGGAATAAAAGTGAAACTCATGGAGACTGCATTTTGCGGCTACAATTTTCTAAGCCAGAATCTTAAGGACCCTCAAACAGTCTGAGCTGCTCCCACAGGCTTCCTGCACCTGGTTCAATGCTGGGGCATCAATAGTATTTTGCATTCAACCCAGGTCACAGCAGCCAATCAGAAACAGAATTTCAGTTTCATTCTGAAGCTTTTATCCTTCTCTAGCCTTGAGTTTCATGAGATTTCTGGAGACGGAGAAAATAAGGTTTCAAACATAAACTGCAGCCAAGCGGCCAGCTGTGCGGGTGTCCAGCGAGGTGATCCTGAACAAATCAAAACGTGAAGCATCCGGATGCCCGCAGACAGGGGCGGGGCCTGGCCGCGCCCACGCGTGACCCTGCGGCCCCTAAGGGAGGTCCCCCGCCCGGAGCCGGGGTTACCTGACATCGCCGACTCTTCCTCAGGCACCGCGCCCGCTGGCAGCGTGGCCAAGGGCGGCAGCCAAAGCACCAGCCACCAAAGCCCGGGCGGCATTGCAGCTAATGCAGCGGAAGTGGCTCAGCCGACCGGGGGCGGGAAAGCGGAGGTAGGGGTAGCGAGGGCGGAGTCAGCCGAGGCCCCGCCCTTCCGCGGTCTGCCGCCTGGCTCGCCCAGTGGCCTCCAGGGGGTGCTCACTTGCCTTCCCGCTCTGGTACCCAGAGTTTGCAGCCTAGGCAGAACAACAAAATCAACCAACCAGACCTCCCCTCAGAGCTCCCAAGGATGGAGGGACTCATGGCTCCAGCCGCTTAGGTAGCCGAGGATAGCATTGTTTGCCCTTGCTCCTGTGAAGGCTTGGTGCCCCAGTGTAGGGGAATACCAGGGTGTTGAGAGGGAAGTGGGGAGTGGATGGGTGGGTAGGGTATGGGAGCATCTTCATAGAAGCAGGGGGAGGGGGGATGCAAGAGGGGAAAAGGGAATAACATTTGAAATGTAAATGCATAAAATATCCAATAAAAAAACAAGCTCCGGGCAGGGTTCTCAGAGTACTGGTGCAGGCCACCCAGGAAGGCAGTCCCTTCACAACCAGCCTCTCAGAAATAAGACCAGCAAACTCCACTTAAATAAAAGCCTGGCTTGTTTGTTTTCCCTTCCCCTCCTCTCTTCCTTTTCTAAAAAGATGGCAACAAAGTGGGAAGTTTGGTGCTTTAAATATGTCGTGTCTAAGCTTATGAACACAGTACCTTTCAAAAAACAAGGGTTATACAGGTTTGTTGTTAATAAAAGTATCGCTCTAATAGCGATCTGGAGGCTGGAGAGATGTTTCAGTTCCCAGTATCCACATGGCAGCAGCCTCAACCATATGCAATTACTATTTTAGAGGATCCACTGCCCTCTTCTGACTTCTTCAGGCGTATGGTAAACAGACATACCCACAAGCTGACACCTACACACTTAAATTTAAAAAAACAAACAAAACAAGACAAAAAACTTCTTTAAAAAACGAGATTGTATTTTTAAAAAATTCAAAGCTATAGTGAGTGTTCTAAACATAACCAAAGAAGATGGTACTCCAAAGGCAGCCTATTGAAACAGAAGAATCCAAGAAACTGGAATGCCCCACAGGAAACCACCCCAGGAAAAGAGAAAGCCACCACCAGCCACAAAAGAATAGCCTGTCCTAGAAAGAGACTCACAGAATATTGATAATCAGGACAGTTCTAGGTTAAGAGCAAGACTTCTTTGTCTCCGGAAACCTTTCAATGTGACTTACTATTCCACACTGCAAACAGAACAGAAGGTGTGGTGGTATTGGGTTGTAATCCCATCATTTGAAAAACAGTTAATCATGGGTCAAGGTGAGCCCCAGCGGCAGAAGGAATCCAAGGCCAGTCTGGTAACATTAGACCTTATTTAACCTTCCTCTGATCCCCATGCCGGCCTCACCACACACACAAAGCTAGAGTAAGAAGTTGTGTTCTTTTTGCTAATTCCTCCAGTCTTCCACTAACAACACTAAGTTCAATGTAATAGAAATCATTAAAAAAAAAAAAAAATCCCAGCTTCAATGTTTCTTAAAGGTGTAAATAGGAAAGAATGTCTCTGAGTTATCTGAAGGAGGTTTTAGCCTAATGTCCTGTGTTTGTTTATACATAGTATGTGTCTGTAAAAGCTCATAATTTTCTTTTTAGGAAATGACTTGGGGGTGATTTTAAAAATAAACTATCATTATGTGAATCTATCCTTTATCACTTTTTTCCCCCTAGATTCCTTTGGAATGCTTTTTGCAAAACAACTTTTTGCCCCAATTTTGTTCAATCTGGTTTGGTTAATTTGGGATAGTGCTAAGGAAAGTAACAGAAAGAAACACATCACTGACTGATTAATAATCATTTCTAGAGCTCTCTCTAGTAGATAAAGAACAAGCAGACATACTATTTACAGGGCTGCTCTAAAAATCTAAACCACCTAATTACTAAATTGGTGGATGGATTTAGAAGGTTGTTTTCAAAGGTTAAAAATATAAATGGTTAATAAATACTTAATATCCCTAGCTATGGTGACAACCTAGTTTTCAGGTGTCAACTTTACTACATTGGGAATTAATTAAAATCCAAATGGCTGTCTACACCTCTGAGGAATTTTTCTTAAATAATTTGAAGTGGGAAGATGTACTTCTACTCCAGATCTTTCAAAGTGAGAAGATCTGCCTTTAATCTGGGCCACACCTTTTGGCTGGCAGCCTATAAGGAGGACACAGGAGAAGGAAGTTTGTTCTTTTTGCCTGATGCCTCCAGTTAAGTCTATCCCTTTCCTGTTATTAGAGCTGACCTGAAGAATGGCTGGATTCCTGGACCTCCCATTAATAAGCGGCCATTGTTGAACTAATGGCACATAGTAAACCATTCATTCTATCAGTTGTGTTCCTCTAGAGAGCCCTGACTAGTGTAGATTTTGGTACCAGAAATGTTTCTAGAGCAATTAAAGTAAGTATAAGGATGAGCATACACGAAAAGAATGCACCTCAAAAGACATAGCCATCTATTCTAAATTTATAGTGTGTGTGTGTTTGTACCAGGGATATACATGTATGAGAGTTACATCATGTTAGATATAAGGATGCACTGGTTAAATATATAATACATTGCAATTGTATGTGTTATCACGTTAGGGGCAATTAATGTTTTTTATTTGGATATTAATTATGACATAGGATATGGCTGTGGGTCAAGTTGACAAGAGGTGGACTTGTGTTGTCAACTTGACTACATCTAGGGTTAAATGAAGCTAAAAGAAGTGGCTGGGTACACCTTGGAAGAATTCTTTTCTTAATTAATGATTTGAAATGAGAAGACCCACTCTAATCCAGGTTGTTTACAGTGAAGATATAAACCATTACTCCAGATCTTTTGTGATGGGAAAATACACCTTTTATGTGGGTCACACCTTCTTTCTGCTAGAAGTCAATAGAAAGGACACAAAAGAAGGAAGGTTTGCTTTCTTTGCCTGCTTGCTCTCCATGGCAAGCCCATCCCTTTCCCAGCATTAAACTGTAACTTCTTCAGGACTCTAGTGAATATTAAAGACCAGCTGAGACATCAAGCTTTATGGACTGGACAATTACTGCATTCTTGGACATCCTGTTGATAGAGAGACATTGTTGGAGTAGCTAGACCACAGTCTGTAGGACATTCTAACAAACCTTTTTCCTTCCCCCCCCTTTCATGTGTGTGTGGTTGCATGTGGTGTGTGTGTGTGTGTGTGTGTACTGGCTGGTTCTGTGTCAACTTGACAAAAGCTGGAATTATCACAGAGAAAGAAACCTCCCTTGAGGAAATGACTCCATGAGATACAGCTGTAAAGCATTTTCTCAACTAGTAGTGATCAAGGGGGAAGGACCCAGGCCATTGTGGGTGGTGCCATCCCTGGGATGCTAGGCCTGGGTTCTATAAGAAAGATTGGGAGAGGGAGCACCTTCATGGAAGCAAGTTAAGGGGGAGGAGGGGAGTGTGGGGGTTAGGGTATAACATTTGAAATGTAAATACAGATAATATCCAATAAGATTGAAAAGAAAGAAAGAAAGAAAGAAAGAAAAAGAAAGAAAGCAAAAGAAAGAAAAGAAAAGAAAGCTGAGCAAACCAGGGGAAAAAAGCCAGTAAGTGACATCCCTCCATGGCCTCTGCATCAGCTCCTGCTTCCTGACCTGCTTGGGTTCCAGTCCTGACTTCCTTTGGTGACAAACAGCAATGTGGAAGTGTGAGCTGAATAAACCCTTTTCTCCCCAACTTGCTTCTTGGTCATGATGTTTGTGCAGGAATAGAAACCCTGATTAAGACAGTCTGTATTCACTTTTCAGTCTGGTTCCTCTAGAGAACACCAACTAATACATTAGCCATTAGAAAATTACAAGCAAAAGCTACTTTGACATTCCATCTCATCCTACCAAGAATGGCTGTCTTCAAAAACTAAATGCTAACAATGCGGGTGAATGCGTAGGGAAAGAAGAGTCTTCATTCGCTGATTATGGGAGTGTAAATTGATGGCTACTGTGGATATCGTCATGGAGCTTCCTCAAAAGAAAATCTAAACTAAAACTACTGTCTGATCCAACGATTCCACTCCTGTGTATATACCTTAATGACTCTGAGCCAGAGAGCCACACCCCTGTTTATTGCCACATTGTTCACAATAACCAGTCTAAATTTCCATCAGTAGATGAATAAAGGAAAAATGTTACATACGCACAATGGAATCCTCATCAGCCATAAGGAAGAATGACATCACCACATTCACTGGAGAAATGGATGAAACTGGAGATTATCATGTTAAGTGAAGGGGTCAGACTCATAAAGACAACCCAGTTTTGTCTTGTAATGAGCAGAATCTTGATGTAAATTTTTATAAACGTATATATGAGCTGGACAATTGGTCTATGAGAAAGGAGAAGGAGGTCTAAAGGCGTGTGTCAAGAACAAGAAGCAGGATATATGTAAGATCAAGCAGAAGGGAAAGAAAGACTTAAAGGGTAGATAGAACAGAAAGAGAGGAACTTGAGGGGAAATAAAAACAAACTATAATTATGTATATAAAATATATATGTATGAAAATGTCACACTGAAACTTATTTTTGTATGCTAACAAGAAAAGTTAATTAAAAATTACAACTAAAAGGACAGGTAAAGATATATGTTGTAAGCATTGAGGAAACTTTTTTTTTTTTTAAATGTAAGTAAGATGACTCAGTGGATTCATCATTTATATAAATTCTACCCACATGTTTACAATAGTGAATTTCATACTGAGTAAGTCCTGTAGTTAATACCTGTGCAACCTCACAATGCTTTTATAACAGTCCGCAGACCTTAGCAAGACTGGCTCCATGATGGAAATGCTATTTAGGCTGTAAGATTCAGCAGCATGTAGACAGTAATAGCTGCCAAAACAAGAACAAAGACCCAATCTATCTAAGTCCATAGTTCTGGGAAAGTTTGTCTGAGGTGAGCTCATCCCTGGCTGAAACCTTGATTTTGGCTTCTGAGAGATCCTAAGCTCGAAACCAGCCAAGCTCCTCTGAGAGACAACAAGCTTCGTTATTTATACATGCCAAGATTTAGAGTTATTTGTTCTATAACAGTAAGTAGCTAATACAAACCCAACTTAATCAGCTCTCCCTGTGTTGGCACCCAAGGCTTGGCTAGTCGTTTATTGCTAATGCCATGTTGTTTCCATAATAATCTTTTGTGGAGCTGATAACAGCAGTGGATCGAACAGAGCAAAAATACAGAAAGATTGAATCATGGGTGTCATTAGATTCAGAGGGACACCAAGGTTCCCTGGCACCATCATGTGGAGTAGAAGCTTAAGGGTTCTTTGGAAAGTCAGTTGGATGGTGTTGTGCTGAGGCAGACTTGTAAAGAAACGACACAGGAGAGAGGATGTTCTGCTAAAGCAAACATGTGAAAAGACACGTGGTAAAGGATGCTTTGGTAACAACACACATGTACTGATCCACCTTACATTGTGTGGCTGAGCTGCATTCATTGCAATGCTGTAGAGAGAAGGGTACCACAAAAAACGTCTAAGGCGCGCTGCAGTTTCCTGCCACTTCTGCGGACTCAGGCTGATTGGATGCTGAGGCAAGGCACGTGGAGGTCATGTGATGTTTAGCGGGCATAAATAGGACTCAACAGTGACAGAGGCAGAGCTTGACTTGCTGGCACAGTTAGCTGTACAACGTTTGAGGGTCTGATTTTCACTTCCCTGAGAGAGGCACAGTCTCCTGGTGTCTCTCTGAGCCCCTCCTGCTGACTCAAGTCCAGGCTGTCTCTGCTAACCCGAGTCTACTGAACTGGACAGCTGGTGTATCTGTGAAGTGTTTGTGAATAGATCGAGCTGCCACTGCCTGTGACCTGTGAACTGAACTGCTGATTTCCAGACAACAACGTTGGAAGTTGTTCCAAAAAAACTTTCTAAACAGGTTTCTTCTCCACTACCTCTAGTGGGTAGTGGGCTACAAGGGAGGTTAAAACGTTAAGAACCGTCATTAAAATAAGGCTTGAAAAATTAAAATCACACAATCATGTGTAATTGCTTTCCTCTCAAAAGAACTAAATGGAATTAACAAACTAATTGTTGCTGTATATTGGTCAAAGTTAAAACTTCTTTCTAGGAGTTGACCCATATTGTTTAAATAAAATAAACAAACTAAAATGAAATGAAATAAAAACCTGGTACCTGCAGCATCCTCTGGTTAGTCTTGTGGCATGTCGAACAGGCTTACTTTTTAGGCTTGTGCTAGAAAACATAAAAGGGTTGCCCCTTGGAGAAGACTAGAAATCTGGAATTAGGTCAACATCAGACTTGTCCAGAACATGATGTATTGTAACTAGAGGTTACCACCAGCCTGTGAATTTCTTATCTTAAAGGACAAAGTGTTTTCCTCTCAGATCAGCTGCTTGTACAAATAGATCCTGCCTGTGATCCTCTGCCCCTCTGTGAACCAGGATGAAAGATGGCAATTGGGAAGATGTCACAGGTGAGGTAGGCATCCTTCTCAGATTGCTACTGAGAATAAGGGTGCTGGTAAGTGTGGGTAATAAGCTCCAGCAGATCCCCATGGACAGTGGCTGTGACTGAGTCCCCCGAATAAAGCAGAAATCACAAACTATCTTTAAGCCAGGCAAGTGTCACGCATGACAATAGGTATCTGCAGTAAACACTTTGTCACCATGACATGTGCCTGACAGGGACAATTGTAAAGGAGGTTGGGTTCGTTTTGGGTCATGGTTTCAAAGGTCTGTAGCTCTGCTGCTTGCACCAGAGATGAAACAGAGCATCATCACAGCGGTGGGACTGTGTCGCTGAGGAAGGCGCCCTGGCGTCCAAAAAGGTTGATTGACAAGAAAGGACAGGAGATAAGGTAGACTCTTGTCTAGTGGGCACTGGTATGCCAGGAGTCAAGGCTTCCGGACTTATCTGGAAACATTTCCTCTCCAGACCACATTAGGAACATTTTCGACAAATAGTAGCCACAAGTAAACCATTACAAGTTATCTGATGGATGTTGCTTTAATAGGGCACATAGTATGGACAAGAGGAACATTTAATAAAGATCAGAAGATATTGTTGGTGACCTAAGACTATTCTCATGGGTATTAAATAACAGATAATTTAATTTTCAACCTCTGCATTTTTATTTCTAGAGTTCTTGTTCTTTATAAGTTAATAATTTTCTATAACTGTCTCAGGGTTTTAATCAGTCACTATGAATCAGAAGAAAATTTCAACTCACATTAGAAATTGTTTAGAAGCTTGCACTTGGCTTCTGTAAAACATTTAGTAGAGCTAGATAGAACTAGAGGGATGCAGGAAAAGCCCCACTGTGTAGTTCCATAAAGAAAGACTTGGGCCTCTGCAGATGGCTGCGACAGGGCTGAGGTCACATGCCATATAGAAGGGTTGGGGGAAGAGGAGAAAAGTCCCTAAAGAAAAAGACAGAATAAAAGGCACTGGCTCATTGAATACACAAAATAGAAAATATTTGGAAGTTGAATAGTAGTTTTCCTAAGAACAGAGTTGTATCAAAGCTAAAAGGGTGAGCATTTTAGTGTGAGTTATAACTTGTGCATTCAAAGTAAATGCTTTATTAGTGCATGTGTGAGTGAGTGAGTGAGTGAGTGTGTGTGTGTATGTGTGTGTGTGTGTGTGTGTGTGTGTGTGTGTGTTCAGGAGAGGTGGGGGCATGTAGCCCCAGGAGAATGGGGTGTTCAAAGCATCTCCTCTATTTGAGGGAGTGCTAAATCATGCTCAGCTGCATTGCTTAGCAATCTACATACATTTAAGACTCTGAGGAAACCAGTCTTCAGAAACAATTGGCAAAGATATTGATGGCCAGAAACTGGTACCGATGGGAAGAGTATAATTTGTTAATTTGCAACAAACAGGAGAAGATTGAGTGGTTACAATTTTGTGAGTCTCATTAAGGAACTGGGAAACAGAAAATTGTCCACCAGTCTTTCTCGGGATAAGATGTGGGTACATGCAGCAACCCAAGGATTGCACTACATGAAACATACTTTCCTTGAATCCGGGATCCTAGATTGTATCTCACCTGGGCACTACACAATCCTCTTTCATGGTGCTTAATTCCTAAGGAGACTCAGACAGTTTTCTTTGCAACCAACATCCCCTTATTTAACATTTTTAAAATTAGTGATTTTCTTCAACCTAGTGCATTCCCACTGGGGAACTTCCATTCAAATGATTTATATACAGAAGGTGAATCATATTTCAAGTGTGTTTTCCTCCAGGAACAGCTAGAAACAGCAAGTTCATTCTTTAATTTCCCTTCTTAACTGCCTTTATTTGACACTCATTGCAATTAAAAATATTTGCCTGTGTGATTCAAAAACCTTTCAAATTATTTGAAACACAGAGACTTTTCTTCCTAGCTGTCACTGAATCTTCACTTTAGAAAATTCCTAGCAGAAATATTGTATATTTGGAAATTAACTATTTTTAAAGAGGGGTGGGTGTAGTCTAGGGAGAGAAACCACTTTGTCAATCTCATATTGCTTTGCTTTGACCCCATACATTTCTCTTTCTCTCCTTTCTCCTTTCTTAACTTCTGACTTCAACAGCCCCCACTTGCAATGCTGCATGCAGTGAATTCCTGGAGCTGTTACAAATGTACTCTCTCCTTTCTTTAGTTAAATCTTTGTTGATCATAGGAGTGGAATGTCAAAGAAAATAATAGTAGCTAATGGAAAAAAAATGTATGACCAGATATTTCTACTCTTCTGTAAGGAAAACTGGATATAGAGTTCATCTATTCTAGCTGTTCTAATAACAAAGTAATAATTTCTAGATTAACCATATTTCAAAGAGCTCATGGGAAATAGAAAGTATAAATTTCCTAATATGCTTCTGATATTATTAATTGCATTTCCCTGTGATGCTTATTTACCTGAAACTAAGCAGATTTTGTTAGCATTAAGCAAGGACTATGAAGTTAGATAAGGAAGAATAGTAGTTATCATTTAATACATTTTAATTGCTTTCAGTCTCCTGGTGTGAATTACAGGCTCTCACCTATCAGCCAAATCTACCTGAATCAGGGATATTTCTACCTACCAGTAACATATTTTGCAACGAAGTATCTAAAACAATGAATTACTCTGCCACTTGAGCTCATCCCCAAGGCAAGACGACTTTTTAAAGGACCATTTAGGATAGGCTGTTTCCAACTTTGTCCAAACCACTGAGTCTGTTGGACTGTGTCCTTAAGACTTTTTTTCTTCATTAATTGCAAAATGTGTTTATAGGGGTGATAATGAGTCATCTATCATCCAGATGTTAAAGAACTAGAATAACTTCTGGCTTATCTTTTGATTAAGAAACTTTCATCTTGATTTAAGCAGGTTCCCTTTAGTACTCCTTTTGGCAAGTTGCCAGCCCTCATCCTTGCAAACAGTTATGGAGATAGTTACTAGGCACACAATGGAAAGTAAACTGGTAGAAAAAAAAAAAAAAAACTGGAACAGCAGGAAACGAGGAAGTCCGATGCTGATTTTTTTGTTTGTTTGTTTGTTTACAGTTTCCCAAAAGCTTGCACAGATGTTCAAAAAAAAAACAGCAATCTGAAATTTTCTGGTGACTTCACAGTTTAATTGTACTCATGGCTACTAAACTTTAACAAATGCATTTTCTATCTTCAAATTTACAAATTGAATCAAGATGGAGCTGCTTCTACATCCATTATTTTCTTCCAGTTGATCTGCTTTAGTATATCAGCATTACACCTTTATTCTGAATCATTCCACTTTGTAAGTAGCAGATCTTATATATTCTCATAGTGAACAGAATGGGGAAAATAGACCAATCGTGGGTATGTTATAAAATGGAGAGCAAGGGGAAAGGTAGAGTTTGTGGGGATAAAAAAAGAAAGAAGAGCCAAGAACATTTGAAAGGAGGGAGAGGCAGGGCAGAGGAAGAGTGTGTGGTGTGGCTCGTTGAATGAGAGCACATTCAGCTAACCAACTCACTCTCTGATTAAAATAATATTGGCAATAAGCCCTCGTGACACCAAAGACAGAAGAAATAACAAGGAAACACACATTCTGCATGTTAGAATCTGTCTGTCCTAACCACAGGCAGGTGTGTCCTGGAAACATGCTCACACAGCTTGACTGGATTCTGGTGGCACTCCACCCCAGACCCCTCCATCGCTACCCCCCCCCCCAGATAATCTGCCTACCAAACTATCTAAATATTAAAACTCTTAATTTTTCTCAGCAATAGTTCCAAAAAGTTTACAAAAAGGTCAAAGAATTGTCTGTTTCTTCGTTTTGTTTTGTTGTTTTGAGATGTTACTCAGGCTGACCAGAAACTCAAGACCCTCCTGTGTGAGACTTCTGAGTACTCACATTTGATTGTCTGATTGGTGGTTGGTGAGATCTTATGTGTTTGTAAGTGGCTCAGGTATGAAACCAAGAGAAGGAAGTCAAGTTCCCAGCAACTGAGCCACAACCTTAGAAAGGAAAAGTTTATGTCCTGAGGAAGTTACAGAATCTTGTAAAGATGTATTCCTTTGTGTAAAAGTTAAGGCCACATGAAAGAAAAGCCATTGCACATCCTAGCATTGTTTTACAATACTTTCTGCCCTCAATTTCATTGCTTCCCATGGTCCCTTTTTGTCTTTTTAAGGTTTTTTCCCTTTCTATCAAATTACCAGAAATAATATAGGTCCTTCATATTTTCTTTTTGTAATTTACAGAACTGGGGATTGAATTTAGAGCGTTGTAAAGAATGTTAGGCAAGATCTTTGCCACAGAGCTACACCCCAGCCCTCACTACTTCCTATCTTGAGTAATACACATGAGAATCCTGTTAAACTTTCTCCTGTTATTGTGACAGCTATAATTTACGATAAAGGGATTTGTATTCCTTTTTTATCTTTATATCTACTGTGAAATAAATAGGTTTAGAAAGCTGTAGAAAACATATATATTCTCCAATGAGCTACTATGTGGCAGCCATTCTTGCAGTGAATAATGGAATCAAGATACAGGGTTTTCCAGCTCCTGCAGAAACCCCATGAATGCCTTGAGCTGTGTGGTAAGCCTTTCCTTATTCCACCAGGCAAATGGCGGGTGCCAGATGAAATTAGGCATCACCTCTATATATTTCTAGAGTTGGTTGATGCCAGTCCATCCTCAAACACCACATTTTAAGCATTAAACATCGTAGGCTTGCAAGCATCTCACATTATACATTCACCCTTTCTCTGTTTCCTTTTCTTTTCTCTTTTGAAGATCTGCAGCCACCATATATGTAGTTTCTAGGCAGTTAAAGTGTCCCGAGGACACTGGAGCTTGGATTCACCAAGCTTTGAAAAACTATAGGGTAACTATTATGTATGTTCCTTGTCTGGTTGATCTGACAGAATGCCCAACAAAGGGAACTTATGGAAATAAAAAGCTTATTTTGGCTCACAGTTTGCAGGATGCAGTCCAACATGGTGGGAAGGTTGTGCTGGCAGGAGGAGTCTGCTGCTCGTGGATCATCCACACCAGGAAGCAGAAGGAGGGAGATGCTAGCCCTCAGCTCACAGTCTCCACTTCATTCAGCCTGAAACCCCAGACCAGGGAATGGAGCCTCCTGATTTGGGGTGCATGTCTTCCCATCTCAGTTAACCAGATCTAGAAGGGAGACATTTCCTCCCTTATAGACATACGCAGATTTTTTTTTTCTTGGTGTTTCTAAATCTGACCAAGTTGAAAATCCGGATAAACCTCAAAGGTGTGTTCTTTGATCAGAAGACAATTGCACTTGGCCAACCTCCTTGCTGTGATACATTAACTTATAGGGTGTTGCAAAATCATGATATTAAAATTCCAGTCTCTTTTTGCCTGTGAGCTGAAATCATTCTGTAAAGAGACACATCCCCTCTTCTGTCACTTGAATTCCTAGTGATACAATTCAAAGGCAGAATATTGCTTTCCTTATATATGCTAATTCTTAGGTAATAAAATTGTTCCACAGAGGTTAAACAACCCTTTGTTTCTTAAAACATATTAAAACATATTTTATAAGGTTTCTCTCAATAACAGCTTTGTCATAAAGCTCTAAATGTCACATTTCAGGGCTATCTTTGAGTTGGTTTCTTGTTTTTTAAGCACAGCTTAGGACTTTTGCTGGCTTTTTTTTTTTTTTCACATCAAGTGTTACCAAGTTTATTGTATGCTTCTAGCCTCAGATGTATGAGTCATTTTCCCAAAAGTCCTGCTTTCTGTAGTGAGAAATATTACTACAACTCTAAGTATACAGTCCAGGTCCTAACTCTTAACTGCTGGGTTGGCTACTGTACCTGGGACTCTGCCTGTCACTAAGTGGGTGTAGATATAATTTTACAGGTAAAAATGATCAGACTGATATTTCTCATTAAAATTTAGGACTGTGTATTTTTTGAATTTTTGCTTTTTATTTTTGTCTTATTGCTTTTTTAAAATAGAATCTCTCTGCCTCCATAAAAAGACTCTTACTTAACCAGTACATCATAGATTAGTATTCTTTTTTTTTATTTTTTTAAACGACTTTATTTTGCAAAACAAAGATAAATGTAAAGATTTTAAACATTTTTTGCTTAAAATTATACATTTTTGTCAGTACTGTTTTTTCAGACATTAAAATAAATTTTACATAAAACCATGTAAATATGTTTTTTAGTCAGTACTTGATTTTTTTCAAGGGCTTAACAGTATGCATTGAAAACGTACTAGTTGCAATAAGCATAAAGTACATGCAAAACAAAACGCAACATGGAAATAGTCAAAGTCTTCTTGTTTTGTGAATATATGTATATTTTTTGTTTTCTTTATTTCTTGGACTTCATACAGTCTGTGAGTTGTTTCTGGGGGAGTGCAAGCCTCTGGGGTTAGCATCCCACTATCAGTGACTGCATATTATGTCTGTTCTTTTGTGACTGGGTTATCTCACTCAGGATGATCTTCTCTAGATGCAGCCATTTTCTTAAGAATTTGGTCAAGTCATTGTTTCTGGTGGCTGAGTAGTATTCCATTGTGTATATGTACCACAATTTTTGTATCCATTCGTCTTCTGAAGGACATCTGGGTTTCTTCCAGCTTCTGGCTATTATAAATAGAGCCGCTATGAACATTGTGGTGCATATATCTTTGTTGTGTATTAAAGTGTCTCTGGGGTATATGCCCAGAAGTGGAATAGCTGGGTCTTCAGGTAGTACTATATCCAATTTTCTGAGGTATCGCCAGACAGATTTCCAGAGTGGTTGTATTAGCTTGCAACCCCACCAACAGTGGAGAAGTGTTCCTATTTCTCCGCAGCCTCGCCAGCATCTGCTGTCATCTGAGTTTTGGATCTTGGCCAATCTGACTGGTGTGAGGTGTAATCTTAGGGTTGTTTTGATTTGCATTTCCCTGATGGGTAAGGATGTCCAGCACTTCCTCAGATGTTTTTCGGCCATTCGGTGTTCCTCAACTGAAAATGATTTGTTTAGCTCTGTACCCCATTTTTTAATAGGGTTATTTGATTCTCTGGTGTCTAGCTTTTTGAGTTCCTTATACACCTTGGATATTAGGCCTCTATCTGATGTGGTGTTGGTAAAGATCTTTTCCCATTCTGTTGGTTGCCGTTTTGTTTTCTTGACGATGTCCTTAGCCTTACAGAAACTTTGCAATCTCATTAAGTCCCATTTGTTAATCTTTGACCTTAGAGCTTGAGCCATTGGTGTTTTGTTCAGGAAATTTTCTCCTGTGCCTATGTGTTCTAAGGTTTTCCCTACTTTCTCATCTAATAGTTCCAGTGTATCTGGTTTAATGTGGAGATCTTTAATCCACTTACACTTGAGCTTTGTACAAGGAGATAAGAACGGGTCTATTTTCATTCTTTTGCATGTTGAGTGCCAGTTGGACCAGCACCATTTGTTGAATAGGCTGTCCTTTTTCCATTGAATGTTTACTGCTCCTTTGTCAAAAATCAGGTGACCATATACATGAGGGCTCATTTCTGGATCTTCTATTCTATTCCATTGATCCACTTGCCTATTTCTGTACCAGTACCATGCAGTTTTCAGCACAATTGCCTTGTAATATAGCTTGAGGTCAGGGATAGTGATTCCCGCAGATGTTTTTTTGTTGTTGAGGATGGATTTCGCTATTCTAGGTCTTTTGTTATTCCATATGAAACTGCACATTGATCTTTCCAATTCCATGAAGAACTGGGTTGGAATTTTGATGGGGATTGCATTGAATCTGTAGATTACTTTTGGTAGGATGGCCATTTTTAAGATGTTGATCTTTCCAATCCATGAGCATGGGAGATCTTTCCATTTTCTGAGATCCTCCTCAATTTCTTTCTTTAGAGGTTTGAAGTTCTTGTCATACAGGTCCTTCACTTCCTTAGTTAGAGTCACACCAAGGTATTTCATAGTTTTTGTAACTATTGTGAAGGGTACCTTTTCCCTAATTTCTTTCTCCACATGTTTGTCCTTTGAGTATAGGAAGGCTACTGATTTGTTTGAGTTAATTTTGTATCCGGACACTTTGCTGAACTTGTTTATCAGCTGTAGGAGTTCTCTGGTGGAATTTTTGGGGCCACTCAAGTACACTATCATGTCATCGGCAAAGAGTGATGTTTTTATCTCTTCCTTTCCGATTTGTATCCCCTTGATCTCCTTTTGCTGTCTAATTGCTCCAGCCAGGACTTCCAGTACTATGTTGAATAGGTAGGGAGAAAGTGGGCAGCCTTGTCGAGTCCCTGATTTTAGTGGGATTGCTTCAATTTTCTCGCCATTAAGTTTGATGTTGGCTGTTGGTTTGCTGTATATTGCTTTTATTATGTTTAAATATGGGCCTTGGATTCCTGTTCTTTCCAGGACTTTTAACATGAAGGGGTGTTGGATTTTGTCGAATGCTTTCTCAGCGTCTAGTGAGATGACCATGTGATTTTGGTCTTTAAGTTTGTTTATATGGTGGATTACATAGATGGATTTCCTTATGTTAAACCATCCCTGCATCCCAGGGATGAAGCCTACTTGGTCATGATGAATGATGGTTTTGATGTGTTCTTGGATTCGGTTTGCAAGGATTTTGTTGAGTATTTTTGCATCAATGTTCATAAGTGAGATTGGTCTGAAGTTCTCTTTCCTTGTAGGGTCTTTGTGTGGCTTAGGTACGAGGGTTATTGTAGCCTCAAAAAATGAGTTGGGTAATATTCCATCTGATTCTATCTTTTGGAATAGTTTGGCGAATATTGGTGTTATATCCCCAATAAATGTCTGATAAAATTCTGCACTGAACCCGTCTGGACCTGGGCTTTTTTTGGTTGGGAGGCTTTTGATGACTTCTTCTATTTCTTTAGGTGTTATAGGGTTATTTAGATGGTTTACTTGGTCCTGGTTACACTTTGGGACCTTGTATCTGTCTAGGAATTTGTCCATTTCCTCCAGATTTTCCAATTTTGTGGAGTATAAGTTTTTGTAGTAGGATCTGATGATTTCTTGAATTTCCTTAGTTTCAGTTGTTATGTAACCACTTTCCTTTCTGATTTTGTTAATTTGGATACTCTCTCTTTGCCCTTTAGTTAGTCTGGCTAGGGGTTTATCAATCTTGTTGATTTTCTCAAAGAACCAACTCTTTGTTTTGTTGATTTTTTTCAATGGTTTTTTTTTTTTTTTTTTTTTTTTTTTTGTTTCTATTTGGTCTATTTCTGCCCTAAGTTTGATTATTTCTTGCCATCTACTCTTTTTGGGTATATCTGCTTTCTTTTGTTCTAGGGCTTTTAGCTGTGCTGTCAGGTTGCTGATGTGAGCTCTCTCCAGTTTCTTCTTGGAAGCACTTAGGGCAATGAGTTTTCCTCTCAATACTGCTTTCATTGCATCCCATAGGTTTGGGTATGTTGTGTTATCATTTTCGTTGAATTCTAGAAAGTCCTTAATTTCTTTATTTCTTCTTTGACCCTGCTATCCTTTAACAGAGCATTGTTTAGTTTCCATGTGTATGTGGGCATTTTGTTGTCTTTGTTGTTGTTAAAGACCAGCCGTAGACCATGGTGATCTGAGAGGATGCATGGGAGTATTTCAATCTTCTTATATCGATGAAGGCTCGTTCTGTGTCCAATTATGTGGTCAATTTTCGAGAAGGTGCCATGGGGTGGTGAGAAGAAGGTGTATTCTTTTACTTTAGGATAGTATGTTCTGTATATATCTATTAATTCTAGTTGGTTCAAAGTCTCTGCTAGTTTTGCAGTGTCCTTGTTCAGTTTCTGTTTCCCTGATCTGTCCATTGGTGAGAGTGGGGTGTTAAAGTCTCCCACTATTATTGTGTGGGGTGAAATGTATTTTTTGAGCTTTAGTAGAGTTTCTTTTATGAATGTGGGTGATTTTTTATTTGGAGCATATATGTTAAGGATTGAGAGTTCCTCCTGACAGATTTCCCCGGTAATGAGTAAAAAGTGTCCTTCTTTATCTTTTTTGATAACTTTTGGTTGGAAGTTTACTTTATTCGATATTAGAATAGCCACTCCAGCTTGCTTCTTGGAGCTGTTTGCTTGGAAGTTTTTTTCCCACCCTTTTACTCTGAGATAGTGTCTGTCTCTGTCTCTGAGATGAGTTTCCTGTATGCAGCAAAAGGCTGGATTTTGTTTATGTATCCAGTCTGATAGTCTATGTCTCTTTATTGGGGAGTTGAGACCATTTATGTTAATAGATATCAAGGAATAATTGTTTCTGTTTCCTGCCATTTTTGCTTTTTTGGGTTGAGTTGTGTCTGTGTTTTTTTCTTCTTTTAGTTTTCTTGTTTAGGAGTTTTCTTGTTTTTATTAGGCTGTATTTTCCCTCCTTGTATTGGGTTTTCCACCTATAATTCGTTGTAGTGCTGGGTTTGTGGTCAGATATTGTGTGAATTTTGATTTGTCTTGAAATATCTTTGTCTCTCCATCGATGGTGATTGATAGTTTTGCTGGGTATAGCAGCTTGGGCTGGCACTTGTGCTCTCTTAAGGAGTGCATGATGTCTGTCCAGGCTCTTCTAGCTTTCATAGTCTCTGTTGAGAAATCGGGTGTGAGTCTGATTGGTCTGCCTTTATATGTTACCTGACCTTTTTCCCTTACTGCTTTTAGTATTCTTTCTTTACTTTGGGCACTTGATGTTTTTACTATTATGTGTCGGGAGGTATTTCTTTTCTGGTCCAACCTATTTGGAGTTCTGAAGGCTTCTTTTTTGCTCGTGGTCATCTCATTCTTGAGGGTAGGGAAGTTTTCTTTTATGATTTTGTTGAAGATATTTACTGTGCCTCTTTGTTGATACTCTTCTCCCTCTTCTATTCCTATTATCCTTAGGTTCGGTCTTCTCATTGTGTCTTGTATTTCCTGGACATTTTGGGTTAGGAGCTTTTTGTTTTTTGCATCTTCTCTGGCTGTTTTGTCTATGTTTGCAATGTTGTCTTCTGCCCCCGAGATTCTCTCCTCGATCTCTTGTAATCTGTTGGAAATGCTTGCTTCTGTGACTCCTGATTTCTTTTTTTGGTGTTCTGACTCTAGGGTTATCTCTTTTAGCGCTTTCTTTATTGTGTCAATTTCTGTTTTAATTTCCCTCTTCCATTCCTTTATTTCTTTGGTTCTGTTTTCGTCTCGTTCTTTGAGTTCTTTGAGTGTTTTTCTTGTTTCTTCTTTAAAAGCTTCTGAATCTTTTTGCTTTTCCTCCCTTTCTTGTTTAAGTAACTCTATCAGCGTCTAGAGGCGTGATTTCAGGTCTGTGTCTTCTTTCTCAGGAGTGTTTGGAATTCCGATGTTTGCTACTATCGGAGAGCTGGGTTCTGGTGTTGCTAGATTGTCTTGGTTTCCTTGGGATATACTCTTTCTCTTTCCTCTTGCCATTTTGTTGTCAGTGATATGTTCTTGCCTTTCCCTTGTATCTGGTCTGTGTCCCTGGTACACTTTCCGTGTGCACTCCGCAGAGATCTCTCTACTCCCCGGCAGCCCAGGTTCCGGGTGGCAGCTGGGCCAGGCTCCGCTCTGCGTACTGAAGTTGCCTCCGGGTGGGAACAGACGTTCCTAAGATCTGTTCCTGGTCACAGATGCTCAGCCTCTCTGAGCCACCTTTCCGGCTGGCAGTTGGGCCAGGCTCCGCTCTGCGTCCTGAAGTCGTCTCCGGGTGGGAACAGAAGTTCCTAAGATCTGTTCCAGGTCACAGTTGCTCAGCCTGTACGAGCCGCCTTTCTGGCTGGCGGTTGGGCCAGGCTCCGCTCTGCGTCCTGAAGTCGTCTCCGGGTGGGAACAGAAGTTCCTAAGATCTGTTCCAGGTCGCAGTTGCTCAGCCTGTACGAGCCACCTTTCCGGCTGGCAGTTGGGCCAGGCTCCACTCTGCGTCCTGAAGTCATAGATTAGTATTCTAATCATGTTGGATTGTGATAACAAAATGCCATAAAATGATTAGATTATAATCAATTAAAATTCACCTTTCAAAGTTCTAGAGATAAGTTCAAGAAGAATGTGCCAACAGAATGTGGTGAGAGCCCTTCTATTTGTGGTTTGTTGTTGTTGTTGTTGTTTTACTGATGCTCAGTCTGTGTTCCATGTGGTAGAAGGGATGAGCAAGCCCCTGTGGGCTCCTGTGGAGGGCAGTAGTACTGGTCTTGATGACTCTATCCTCGAGCTGTTCTCAGCCTCCCAAGAGCACTGTTTGTTGACACTTTGCATAGGCTTCTGTGTCCACATACAAGTTTGGAGGAAAGGAACCCTCAAATCATAGTGGATGGGGTACTCCATAATGATTTATTTACTTTATGCCACATTGTTCATGCAAAAGGGTCAAAACAACAACACACAAATTACGGCCACTAGCACAACAACATTGGGCACTGTCTTAGTCAGGGTTTCTATTCCTGCACAAACATCATGCTCAAGAAGCAAGTTGGAAAGGAAAGGGTTTATTCAGCTTACACTTCCACATTGGCAGGAGATGCAAGGGATGGAGGGATGTTACTTACTGGCTTGCTTCCCCTGGCTTGCTCAGCTTACTTTCTTATAGAACCTAGGTCTACCAGCCTAGGGATGGCACCACCCACAATGGGCTGAGCCCTCCCCCCTAGATCACTAGTTAAGAAAATGCCTTACAGCTGGATCTCATGGAGTCATTTCCTCAGCTGAGGCTCCTTTCTCTGTGATAACTCCAGCTTGTGTCAGGTTGACACAAAACCAGCTAGTACAAAATCCTTAGTTTCTTATACGCTCTTCACTTAGACCCTGCCTTTTACTGAGCAACTAGGTCTGCATTGTATGAAAACATAGCCTTACCACAACCATTTTCCTTTTTTGTTAAATAATTTTGTTTTTTTATAATTTCATATACCAAATTTTATCATATTCTTTCCTATACCCCAACTCTTCCCCACAACCTATTCAACTTCATGTTACTAAGCTAAAACAAAGGACTGAAGAGATGGCTCAGTGGTTAAGAGCAATGGCTGTTCTTCCAGAAGATGTGGGTTCAATTCCCAGCACCCACATGGCAGCTCACACCCACCTATCACCCAGGATATGGGGATGTGACACCCTCACATGGACATGCATGCAGACAAAATTCCAATGCACATAAAATAAAAATAAACAAAACAAATTCAAAAACAGGAAAAAAGGCATAACAAAAACAAAAAGCCAACAACAACAACAAAAAAAAAAAAAACATGGAATCTGATTTACACTGGCCATCTACTTCCGAGCAGATCCAGCCCGTTTCCAGCAAGTATTGATTATAAATAGCTTTCTGGTTAGAGATAGGACGTTGTGTCCTCTTTACTCCTTCACGATGGGATTGTGCCCTCTTTACTTCTTCACACTGGGATTTTTGTCTGGCGTGAGTTTGTGATGATTTTGCACATGCTGTTATGACCCCTTTCTGTTCATATAGTGAACATAGCTTTTACTAATCTGTAGAGAAAAAAAATCAGGTATGATCTGGTAGCCAGCCTACCTGGCATGCTGTGCTTCTAAATAAGAAACATGGCACACCATGGTTCTGAGTATTCTCAGAAGGCAGAAAACTAGATTCTGAAGTGGAGAAGTCACTGGTCACTGGCTTTCGAATGAGGTTCCACTGTCCATGTCTCCTTTAATGCATTTCTACAGAGACCCGTTTCCACCTCCAACACTGGAAAACAACAGACCACCACCATCCCTGCAGCACAAACCTCTGTAAAAGATCTGCTCTCAATTCTTACTTTGTTTCTTGTTTTTATATGAAAATTTTTTTGTTTGTTTGAGATTCTATTGGAAATGTGCTGCTATGGATAACTCTTCTAACTTCACCAACTCTCTCTTCTGTTGGCTGCTTCCTCTCTTGAGATGCCCTGGTTCTGTCCTACCCTGAGCTATATTCCCAGCTGCCTCTCTTATTTTGACCTGCGCTTCATTTAGTGGTGCTTTCTTATCTTCGAATGGTTCACCTACAGTATTGTTGCAACATTGTAGAAGGGAACGTTAACAAAACAGTGTCTAAGGTGGTCTCAATGCTCAGATTGCTTAAATCCCTTCGGTCTTTACAACAGGACTGCCAGCACCATCAAACGGCAGGATGGGCAAACCCCACTTGTTCTGGTTTAAAAACCAAAGTTTAAACATTGCTGTTTGGGGGTTCTTTTGTATTCAGGTCTGTCAGGCTTCCTTATGTTCCAACTTTCTCTGCTCAGGGGCTGATGGGGCTCAAGCCATAACACGTGCTATGGCTGCATAGGGGTTTTTATTCACTGCCATGTACTTTAAAGCCTGTGTGGATGCCTTGTAACCAAGTCACCATAAATGGGCCATTCTGTTATGTGACGAAGTTCCTGAGGAGACACGAACCAACAACAAATCAAATAACAATATTACCGAAGTCCTGTTCCATGGCCCAATGAATTTGCTGGGGGTTCTGGCTAGTATATGGGTGGAAGATTATGTCTAGGAGCAGGGACATCTCAAAGACACCCACATCATCAAAACCCCAACCCAGCATGGGTGACAGCTTACAAAAGCTGAAACCCTGGTGCTCAATGCACAATTTACAGGCAGTTCAAATGCTCAGAGTGTCTCTTCCTGGTAGCTCGGCTGATCTGAGAGTCTCCCAGGCAGTCCCCTGATCTCAGTCCTCTCAGCTGTGCTTACTATACCCTTGATAAGGGAGTGGCCTTGTGCATCTGGTCACTTTCAGGGACTTCCTGACACTCCTCAGTTGTCTATTCACTGAGTCTTAGCGATTCTCCTGCAGGCTTAGATTTTTCAAAAGGTTCATAAAGGTTCCCAAATGCTTTAACCCTCCTTTTAGTTCACTATCCAAAGGTAGGGGAGAAAAAAATGGTAAATGGGATGAGGGGATGTGGATCTGTTTAGAAGTAGTTCTTTGGGGTGCATCCAAACTCTGTTGTCAGGATATGTCACAAAACATAAATCAGCTGTGGCACATCAGTTCGGCATCCAGCAGAAATAGCCAGGCCTCTACTAAATCCATGAGTCAGTGAAAGCTATCAGACCCCATAGAAATACCAGGGGAGAGTCTGCTGTGGACCAAGGGAGCGTTACACTAGCTATGCAAGCGCCTGCCACTCTGTGTTGAGTCCTACTTACACCGTCTTCAAACGCCATGTGTCCTCTCTCAGGTCTGCTTCAGCAAAACATCGCATGAGTCTGAATCACATGACACAGCCAGAAACATATTTTTACTTCAGTCTTCCTTTAGAACATCCTGCACCTTACACCCTTGGAGATTTTGCTATACAGATGTACCTTTACTTTTTATCAGTAATTAATTACTATGTGTGTTTTAGTTTTAAGACTTGGAATTTTAAAATGTCCTGTTCCTCATTACTGTAGGACCATCTAGATAGATTTAAAATCATCTTTCCCAAACAGACTCTATTATAAGAAGTGGAAATTTTGATTTGCTGTTAACTACCTAAACTCTGATGGGCTGATGAAACTCCAACAGGAGTTGGAGAATATGTTCTCAATGTTAGGAAGCCCTCCGAACACATGTAACAAAACCAGTCCTGATAAGCAGGAGGGCTATGACCACAGTCACTAAGAAATAAAGTGAAAGGAGCCTAGTTCAGGGTCTGCCCGAGATACAGATGAATTCAAGCCCAGCCTGGTAAACTTAGTAAAAGCAGATATCAGGATAAAAAGAGCGCTAGGGTTTATGTCGGTGACAGAGCACTTAGAAGCCACAGTGTCAGCAGAAAGAAAGCAAACACACCACGGTTAACTGGAGTGCTGGTAGATTAAGAGACAATTTTGTTTCTTAATCAGTTCAAACAGTAAAACAACAAAGGCTAAGCAGTATATAGCCAACGTTCTCCATAGATATTGATGTGAAACAGTTTATGAGATGAATCTTAAAATCTTGCAGTGTAAGAAGGGGCTTGCTTATACCGTTTGCACACAGAGTAGCATGTTTACCTCTTAAAATAATCCTCTTAGTTGGGGATGGGGGTAGGTACTGCTCTTTAGAAAAAGAAATTGAGCTTAGAGTCTTAAGATTATTCAGGAGAGAGAGGTTTGTGCCCTCTTCCTCTCCCCACCTCTCAGTGAGGCATTGGAGAAGCAGAAAGGTGTCCATCTAGCCTCATTACATTTCCTAGAGCCCTATAGAAGAAGTCTATAGAAGCAGAAAGTTTGATCTCTCCGGCTTGTTGAGAGTTTTCCTAGCACCATTTTAGTTAGAATGTTACTATTGTGAACAGACACCATAACCAAGGCAACTCTTAGACAATATTTAACTGGGGATGGCTTACAGGTTCAGAGGATCAGTCCATTATTATCGAGGTGGAAACATGACTGAGTCCCAGCAGGCATGGTGCAAGCAGTGATGAGAGTTCTACATCTTCATCTGAAGGTTGCTAGGAGAAGACTGGCTTCCAGGCAACTAGGGTGAGGGATGTAAAGTCTACAACCACAATGACACACTTCCTCCAAAAGGCCACACCTACTCCAATAAGGCCACAGCTCCAAATAGTACAACTCTCAGGGCTAGGCATACTCAAAACACCACATTCCACTCCATGGCCCCTATAGGCTTGTTCAAACATATGAGTCTATTGGAGGCCATACCTAAACATAACATAATGCAAAATATATTTAGTCTAACTGCCAAAATCCCCATAGCATTCTCAACAATGTTAAAAGACCAAAGTTCAAAATTCTCTTTTGAGATTCATCCAATCACTTAACTGTAATTCCCAAAGCAAGACAGAAAGCCAGATGGGCAAACTCTAAACTCTGCATCTCCATGTCTGATGTCAAAGCAATCTTCAGATCTCCAACTCCTTTTTCATCTTTGTTGACTTCAACAGACTTCTTTCTCCTGGGCTGGTTCTACTCCCTGTTAGCAGCTTTCCTTGGAATGAAGCCCAGAGCTCTAGCATCTTTAACATCTTAGGGTATCCAAATCAACTTTAACTTCACAGCTTCTTGTTCCAATGTCTGGGTCCACACACGATCTTCTGGCCTCCTCCAAAGGGCTTGAGTCACATCTCCATCTCTGTCCTATGTAGCAATCTAGGCTCTGGTTGACTCTACTTCACTGCTGCTGCTGTTCTTGGTGATCACCCCATGGTACTGGCATCTCCAGTCTTCATTTCAGGGTCTTCACCTGCATCCAGGCTTCACCAATAGCCTCTCATAGGCTCCCATCATGGTGCCAAGCCTCAAATTCTTTGTATGACCCCTTCAGTCCTGGATTGTCAACTACAACTGATGCTACACTTTTACCAATGGTCTTCCCTGTCCTCTCACAGTGCTAAGCCTCAGCTGTTCTTCATTCTTGCCTTCAAAACTAGTACCATCTGGGTGACTCTTACAATTTACCAAGTACAGCTGCATCATGTGGTACAACCTTGTCTATCAATGAAACACAGCTTCTTTGTGCTCTCAGAAAATACTTCCCAGAAGATTTCACTTCAGTCGTGCTGGTCTCTTCTTAATCACTGCTATTTTCTTAGCTCCAGCTAACCAGCATCAATTATCCCAGTAGTTGCCTTCTCCTCTTGACTCTATGGCCGAAGCTGCCAGTTCTTCTGACTGCTGGAGCTGGAGCAAGCTCCTTCCTCTATTACAGCTTTTTTCCCCCAGATCCTTCACCCTGCCTAGTATGGCTGTCCTGGAATTTGCTCTGCAGATTGAACTTGAATTCAGAGCTATGCATAACTGTGTTTCCTGAATGCTGGGATTAAAGGCATGTTATGTCCTGCCTAAATTTAAGCTTTTCTCTACTTGGAACTTGCTCTGAACCAGGCTGGCCTTGACTTCAGAGATCTTTTTGCCTTTGTCTCCTGGGATAAAAGGCATGTGCCACCAAGCCTGCACTTAAACTTAGATGGTGGGAATCTTGCCCCAGAGTCACCACTCCTTCAATTCAATTTGATATCATGGAACATGGGATTCAGCTCCATTTTATTTCTGGTGACCCTTTAATACTCAAATTATATTTTTGCTTTCTAAGCTTGCTGTGCTTGTTCAAAAACAATCTTCATGAGACATAACCAGAGAACAAAGTCTTTGCTGGACTTTTTTGAGGTTCCCTTTGTCAATGCAATTAGTATAAATCTCTTTACCTTGGACTCAGCCTGTTTACTTACAGCATCCAGAATCACCTGCGGGAGGGGGGGGCAGGGTGCACCATCTACAATGAGCTGTGCTCTCTCTCACTCTCATCAATCACCAATCAAGAAGGTGTCTTTCCATGTTTGCCCGCAGCCAATCAAGTGGCAGCATTTTCTCAGCGGTTCCTTCTCTCCAATGACTTTAGCTCTAGCTTTTGACCAGCTGACATTAAACTAGCCGGAATTCCTTATCTTTTCCATCCTAAGTTATTTTGTCTGGAAAAGTTAATTGTCCATTAAACTGCCGTACAACTCTTACTGGGATATTCTTCCGAGTGCTTCGAGGCAATATGGCTGGAAGATAGTAGAAAGGAGGCAGTAAAACAGTTGATGTGCAGATAAGCCATAGCAGCTAGAATTCAGACCAGGCCAATGGGCAGTGGATGTAACTAAAGTCCACTGAATATTGCCTACAAATTTCTCATGAAAAGGATTTGGGTTTTGGACTTGAGTTGGTGGCCATTCTAATTTCTGATAGAAGGCAGAGACAGAACCTTAGTTTAGAAACACACTCCATGTGGAAGTCACTTTGCTGACTATTAAGAAACGAACAGGTAACAGGGTAGGAGAGCTCAACAAGGGGCAAGAGAGGATGTGGGACTGTTAGTGTCCAAGTGCTAACTGAAGCCAAGATAAAGGGATGGAGTGGAGAGAAAGCAAGCAAAGGCTGAGGAAAGGACATGGGACATGTCCGCCTGTGAGAGAAGGCAGAGAAAGAAAAGTCTGCTACAGAAACACAGAAGCAAAGCAGCGGTGTAAGAGAAGCCAGAAGGGGTTCATCCCGAGGGGGAAGATGTCCAACCAATGCTGAAGAAAGGCCTGGAGAACAAAGCTTCAGAGAGCAGGAAGTTCTGACACACTGGAAGTTAGTTACCAAGAAGGGTGGTTTCAAGATCAATTGTGGGGAGCAGGGACATAAAACTTCAGGGTGTTCTGGGCTGTGGGTGAAGAGGAGCCTTTTTCATGGAGTGGCTGACATACGGGAAACCTGCAGAGCTTTGCTCTGATTTCCAGCGCTAGGCTGTGGTGACTCAGACACAAAACAGCAAGTCATTTCACCTTACGGATACACACGTGTCCGGGGGAAATGAAGAAACAGCTCACCTGGTTGCTGATTACCAGAGTCTTTAAGCGTAGTTTCTGCTGCTGGGTCAGAAAACCTTGGAGGCTGGGATGTAGCAGGCAGAGACCTCGTACCAGCTCAATTGTATGCAAGCCTGCAGCGCCCCCAGGTTACTCTGTTCCTTTCCTAAACCGTTTGTGCACCTGGCTTCTCATTCTCCCTGAAGTGCTCTGAATGGTCAGTGTATCTTACCACCCCCTGTTCTTGTGTTGACTGCAACCCTCACACATTCTTTATTGTGGTGTTACGGCAATAAAGCATGACCGAGGAACTTACCAAAGAAGGAATCAAACTGAGCTTAGTTTCAAAGGGTTATTATCGTCTGTGATGGAGGAGTGAGGCATGGCTGTAGACAGTTGGAGCAGCAGCTAAGCGCTCACAGGCTTCAGGCAGGAGGCAGGGAGCACATGGGGCATGGCATTCGACTTTTGAGATTTCAAACCCCATCCATCCCCGGTGATGCAGCTCCTCCAGGGATATTCCAACATACAAACCTGTGTGTGTGTGTGGGGGGGGGGTCATTCAAACCACCACACGTTTTGTTATTTATTCTATTTCTTTGAAAATGTACTCTAATAATATACTGGTTCAAACTTAAAGAAAATCATTTCTCTAATCACGGATACTTCCTTCTCAAAAAACTGAACACTGGATTAAATCTTGTCTTAGTTTTTTTTTTTTTTCCACTGAGCCTGACGCTTATTGCTCAACCAAGATGGTGAAGGAGCTTCCTTGTCTCTTGTCTCCCGCTCTCGTATGCTGTTACAGGCAAGCAGTACAGCCCCTGTATTTTACATGGACCCTAGAAATCTGAACTGGGGATCCTTTGCCAATTGAGCCATCTCCCCAGCACTTTGTTTTCAAGAAGATTATTATTTTGACTTTACAGTGTTCTGCTTTATTGTTTAAGTGGTGTCCTCAATGCATAGAAAACATTTACATTAAGAATTGGATTTTAAAGGTGAAAAAGACCAAAAGGACAAGAAATCTTAGAATGGGCTGAGGCGGCGGGGGGGGGGGTGGACAGAGAGAGAGAGGGAGAGAGACAGAGACAGAGATTAAAAGGGGGAGGTAAGAGAGGGAAAGAGGCAGAGAGAGAGACTGAGAAAGACAGAGACAATCTAAAGTTTCTTTGCTCTCTTCAGACACTTGGCAGGTCAGCAAGCTCAAAGGGACTGTGGTCAGGTCAGCAGAAATGGTAGAGGGTGTCCTCAGCCAGACTCTGCACTGGTGAGGCTCCCTGCCAACCAGGAAACTCACAGTTGTTCCACTGGGCCTCAGTGTCTCCCAAACCTTCCCACCTGTCCACAGATAAGAACAGTGCTGGGCTTTCTGTTCTGTAACCAGGCACACAAGCACCTCACGTCTCCATTCAGTTACTCAACTTCTGCCCCCGAGGTTCCCACACCTCAGTAGGGTGCTGTAGATAAGACCAACACCCTTGCATCTAGCCCAGTTTGAGCTTGGTTGTTGGTTGTGGTAAGATGAGGTCTTTCTTACCCCATGCTAGCCTCAAACTCCCTATAAAGGAAGCCAGGCTTTAGCCTGAGCCTCCTGCCTCCGCTTCCCCAGTGCTGAGATTACTGCTGTGTAGCGCCCTGTCCTGCCCACGTTTGCTTTTGATTAACTGTATAGACACCACTCCATGGCCAAGTCCTTTTAAGTTCTCCGTATCCAAATCAATAGGCAGCACGTCGGAGCTCCTCTACATGACTCATGGCTCCCTGTCTGCCTCGTGTTACCATGCCGCTTCAGACTTGAATGCAGCAGGTTTTAAAATCCCATACATGGTTAGAACGGTGGCATTATTTCCCCAGGGCATTAAGGATTATTTTGGATGGAAACTTTAAGTTCATCTTCCACTCACTCCCGGCTCTACCCCGGTCCTACTTGTGCACAGAGGCAACTCTGAGGTCACTTTTACAAGAGAGGACAGGCAGAAAAAAAGTGCCCTGCCAAAGACATCGGAGTGTTTACCACCAATTATCATGCTGAAAAAAAAAAAAAATCCACAGATTAGAAATAACTTAAGTAATGATTTTAAAACTTTAGATCAACAATCAGTAAATCGGCCTGATCAGCTGGACTCTGCTTCAGTTTTGACTCCCAGTTTTCTAAGGCTTCTTAAAAATGCTTGGACTGTTTCCTTAAGACGTTCCCATGCAAAGCTGCGGCTGCTTGCACCAGCCGCCCACACATACCTGCCCTCCTCCTCCCTCTGACTCAGCGCCCAGCCTCCTCCGCCCACGCCCTGCTGACTTAGTGACCCGCACCCACTTCCCACAAACCCACGTGCTCCTCTCCCTCACACAGGTACAAATATTCACACTCCCACTGCTCAGCAAACAAAGCACACTACTAATGGGGGGAGGGGTGTTTTTCCTAATGACCATTATGTTTCTTTTAATTCACAAGCTTTACACAGCACAACGAGCAGCTGTTGAACTTATTTATTCTTAAATTGGGTTTTTTCAAAACTCCCTCATGTTCAAAATTGGATTTTTCTATTTTTAAAAACTCCACCAAAAAAATAAAATAAAATAACGAATACACCGAGTGTTGCACCCTTTTTCAGGAAGAACAGATGCCCTAGGGTTTGTCCAAATTAAAACTTTTTACTCACATTTTGCAGCAAATGGAATGGCTACGAGACAAAGGCTCACTGCGGTGGGTATTCGCTGTAAGGGTATTTGAGCTACAGCTGACATCAGCAGGCTGCCTGACTTAAATGGCAATGAATTAGAGCAGCTCCGTCCAGAGCCAGCACTAGAAAGGAGGACCAGCCCACTCACCAAGCCCTGCCAACGCCTGGAGATCTGCTGAGCGTGGGCTGGGGAAGGCGGGGAGGCCAGTCTCTGCTGCCTTTGTGTTCTCAAGGCTAGCAGGAGGGCCTGGCACGTTTATGGCAACGGTTTCTTTCATTTGTTGTGCATATGTGTGATTTTTGTGTGTCTTGTGGTGGGTACAGTCATGCCACCGTACATGTGCAGAGGTCAGAGAACAACCTCAGGTGTGTGTCCTTCCCTTCCATCTTGTTTTAGATAGGGTCTCCTGCTCACAGCTGCGTGGGACAGGGCAGGACCTTCTAATGGTTCCCATGACTGCCTCCAGCTTCCCAAAAGCCCCTTTAAGATCAGCTCTGTGTGGGTGAGGAGATCCGAACTTAAGTCCTGGCACTTGTGACCAGAGCTTTGTCCTCCGAGCCATCTCCGCAGCCCCCATAGCAACTTTTTTTAGTGGCTGGTCCTACTACATGCTGCAGATGTGAGCAGAAACAGTTTTACTCTGTAACTTGCTTCCTCTTTAAAAGAGGCACAAGCACAAAAGGGATTTGGAGGGATGGTGGATTGATGTGTTTGCTGTCTTGCTCTTTCATAATTGGTGTGAATTCTTCCGCGAGGAGCAGAGGCCATTTCCCTTCCTCTTTTATCTCTGAGAACTGAGCACAGTTCACCTACAATAGGCTGGATGGGAAACTGAGAAGTGGTTTTCTACACCTCTCAGCCCTCAGCCACAGGGCCAGTTTTAATCCCTCTGCCTGCCTGTCTCATGCTCTTTGTTTTACCAGGTTGCTCTTCTTTCCTGCGTTGTCTTGGCTCCTTGGGACTTTTCAAGCACTTCTCTGTATGTTTAACTTTAACTTCTCTGTCTGTTTAACAACTCTGTATGTTTAACTTTGTATCATTATAAGAAGCAAAGCTCTTCACACACACACACACACACACACACACACACACACACACACACACACACAATGTCCCCATCTAAAAAGATGCAAAAGCAAAAAGCCAGCATCTCCTGTCACACCTCTTAGCCACTGTGCTGATATGAAGACCACCAAATCCCTAAGTGCTAACTTCCAGCAAAATAAGGCAGCACGAACATGAGTGTCTGCTGGCTAGGTCAGTGGAGCCCTGTGAACAAATGAGACATGCTGTGCTCGGTGTGAGTCTCCTGAGGGTTAGTAGACACTCTGTAGTCTGTGTGGCCCTGACAGGAAGCAGCAGAGCCTCTCCGTTGAGATTAGCAGATCATCAAGGCCTTGTTTGATAGGCAAATAAGCCTCTTTTCTTCATGTGTTACTTGGGTGTTTTGTTACAGCAACAACAACAAAAAATGGACTAACATGTTTGTTGGAAGAGAATGGAGGGGTTAACAGTTCTATCGTAAATAAGAGCTGAAGCCAAGGTGTGAATAAGACATTTCACACTCTTCCCCAGGTTAGCTCAGCACAGGTCAGGACTTAGTTATCTCATTTGAAACCAAGGGAAGTGAAGTACAGTCTGAGATAAGTTGAAAGCATATGTAAGGATCAAACAACTATGTTATACCCCAAACACAGAAAACCAGTAGCCACAGTGCATCTGCCTGCCCAGGATGTAGTGGCTTATTCATAAGAAACCATAGGCAAAATGAAGCAAACAAGGCCTCTGCTGCCAGAAGGCTAAGGTGTGGGGATGTAGCAGGGCCCAGGCAGGAAGCTGAGCTGAAGATGGCCCCATGCTCTTTGCTTTCTACCTTGACGCACAATCAGAGCTCTGTTCCTCAGACAGCAGACCCTTAGGCCAGTGATTTCTAGCTGTGGATTATGAAATCAGTCATGATTAATGGATTATGCAATCAGTTTAGTGGATCATAATCAGCATTTTTTTTTTTTTTTTTTTTTTGTAGGTTGAGTTCCCCAGGAAGCAGACATTGATATGGTGTGGGGAACTGAACGTTTGTTTGTTAAGGGAGTACTCTGAGGAGCAACATCTGTGGAAAAATAAAAAGATGGGGCTAATGGAGATACGGATTGTGATACACAACCTGGTGACTGCTCCGAAGGTGTAATAGTTCTTTGGATTTTGTCCAGGTTGAGGCCGAGAGCCAGGATTTATCCTCTGTATGGATTAAATTGTGCCCCCAAATCCCTATGCTGAAGTCCCAGTACCTCAGAACATAGTACAAATCTTTAAGTAGGTGATTAAGTTCTTAGGATGGGGCCCTTCACCTTGTTTTGTACAGACACACACACCACTCTCAAGCACATAGGGAGGATGCAGAGGGAAAGCAGGGGACTGCAAGCCAAGGAGAGATGGAGAAACCCAAACCTTGGACAATTTCATCTTACACTCAGCCACAGAATAATAAAAAAATGTTCTCACTTTTATGAGAAATAAAACTTCCTTCAGGAGTGAAGCTGCAGAGTGAGCAAGAGCTGTGCTGAGCTAACCTGGGGAAAAGTAAATAAGAGAGCTGTGCTGAGCTAACCTGGGGAAAAGTAAATAAGAGAACTGTGCTGAGCTAACCTGGGGAAAAGTAAATAAGAGAACTGTGCTGAGCTAACCTGGGGAAAAGTAAATAAGAGAACTGTGCTGAGCTAACCTGGGGAAAGGTGAGCAAGAGAGATGTGCAGAGCTAACCTGGGGAAAGGTGAGCAAGAGAACTGTGCAGAGCTAACCTGGGGAAAGATGAGCAAGAGAACTGTGCAGAGCTAACCTGGGGAAAGGTGAGCAAGAGAGATGTGCAGAGCTAACCTGGGGAAAGGTGAGCAAGAGAGATGTGCAGAGCTAACCTGGGGAAAGATGAGCAAGAGAACTGTGCAGAGCTAACCTGGGGAAAGGTGAGCAAGAGAACTGTGCAGAGCTAACCTGGGGAAAAGTGAGCAAGAGAACAAGAGAACTGTGCTGAGCTAACCTGGGAAGAGTGGGCAAGAGCTGTGCTGAGCTAAGCTGGGGAAGAGTAAGCAAGAGAGATGTGCAGAGCTAACCTGGGGAAAGGTGAGCAAGAGAACCGTGCTGAGCTAACCTGGGAAGAGTGGGCAAGAGCTGTGCTGAGCTAAGCTGGGAGGCATCAACATTGAATACGGCCCCTTAGCAGAGCAGCTAGTACAGCAGAAACCTCATAAGAGAATAAACTCAGCTCTGTAGACTACTCAGAAAGACCCAAATACACAATGCACAGAAAAAGTGAATACTATTTCATGTGTGTGCATGTGTGTGTGTGTGCATATTTGTGTATCTGTATGCATGTGTTTGTGAACTAATCTTTACAAATATGTTCCACTGTAAAAAATGTTCTAGAGTCATTTCCTTGGGTGAGAAATTGGAAATTTTTTTCTTTCCTGCAAAGTTAAACAAATCCCATGAAGACAGAAAAGTTTTCTGTACCCCAAAGCAATGCCCAGGTCTCTATTAACCCATTCGCCCACACTGGGCCTTCATCAACTATCAACCCCCATTCACAGATATGAGTAGACAAAAGAATATTAACGGGTTTGTAAAGCACAGAGAAGGTTCACATGTCAAACATAATACTAACTTCCAGGGGAAGCTATAGGAAATAGAAAAATGTTGTTTGTTCTCAAAATGATCACATTTCTGGGTCTGAAGAGATGGCACAGTGCTTTTCTAGAGAATCCAGGTTCAGTCCCCAGTTCCCATCCACATGAAAAGTGGCCAAAGGACAAAATCCATTCCCTCAGACAATTCTGTGACTTACACGTGTATTTCATGGCATGTACACACAGCACACATACACAAAATAAACACTGTTTAAAACAGCAAAAAAGGACAAGATTCTTGGAAATTACTTATGTGATCTTTAAATTTATTAAGAGGCTTAGACCAGAAAGGCATGTAAACCTGCTGAAATCAGAAGAATGTGTAGATAGAGTTGGAAGGTCAATCCAGAAGGTGCAGTGTTTGAGCTGTAGAAATCTCTAAGTAAAAAGATCCCAGAAAAGGAAGAAACTAGGAGAAATCAAGAGATGTTTTCAGAACGGAAGCCTACAATCTCAGAATTGAAAGCGCCTAACAGGAATGTTAGATTATAAAACTCAAAAATGCTTACAGCAGAACACATTATTAAGAAGTCTTCAGACCACTAACATAATAAAATAATTTTAAAGCTTCTAGAGAAATAATAAAGAACAAGTTTTAAGCTAAAAATACAAGTCAGAATATATCACAACACATTAGTTTGTTTTCTTTTATCTTTTTCTTTTTTGTTCTTTTAAAAACATATTTTCTTTACTTATATTTCAAATGTTATCCCCTTTCCCTGTTTCCCCTCTGGAATTCCCCTATCCAGTCCCCCTTTCCTCTTCCTCTATGAGAGTGCTCCTTTTACTCCTACTCCCTCCCATCTCCCCACCCTGGCATTCCCCTACCCTGGTGTATTGAGCCTTTACAGGGCTAAGGACTTCTCCTCTCCTTGATGCCTGATAAGGCTATTGGAGCCATGGGTCTCTCTGTGTACTCTTTGGTTGGTGATTTAGTCTCTAAGAGTCTGGTTGGTTGATATTGTTGTTTTTCTTATGAAGTTGAAAACCCCTTCAACTCCTTCAGTCCTTAATCTAACTCCCCCATTTGGGACCCTGTTCTCAGTGCAATGGCTTGTTGAGAGCATCCACCTTTGTATTTGTCAGACTCTGGCAGAGCCTCCAAGAAGACAGATACATCAGGCACCTGTCATCAAGCACTTCTTGGCATCCACAATATTGTCTGGGTTTGGTGGATATATATGGGATGGATCCTCAGGTGGGGCAGTCTCTGCTTCACACTTGCATCAGTATTTCCTTCTGTGAGTATTTTGTTTCCCCATTTAAGAAAGACTGGAGCATTCATTCTTTGGTCTTCCAACTTCTTGAGCTTCATGTGGTCTACAGATTGTATCTTGAGTATTCTGGATTTTGAGCTAATATCCACTTATCAGTGAGTGTATACCATGTGTGGTTGAGTTTTTTTGGGGGGTGGCATAGGGTTACCTCACTCAGGATAATATTTCCATTTGCCTAAGAATTTCATAAAGTCATTGTTTTTAATCCTGTGTAGTATACAACTGTGTAAATGTACCATATTTTCTGTATCCAAGCCTCTGCTGAAGGGCATCTGAGTTCTTTCCAGCTTCTGGCTATTACAAACAAGGCTGCTATAAACATAGTGGAGCATGTGCCCCTGTTATATGTTAGGGCATCTTTTGGGTATATGCCCAGGAGTGGTATAGCTGGGTCCTTAGGTAGTACTATGTCCAATTTTCTGAGGAACCACTAGGCTGTTTTCCAGAGTGGTTGTACCACCTTGTAATCCCACCAACAATGGAGAAGTCTTTCTCTTTCTCCACATCCACAGAATTTTCTGTCACCTAAGTTTTTAATCTTAGCCATTCCGACTGGTGTGAATCTCAGTGTTGTTTTGATTTGAATTTCCCTGACAACTAAGAATGTTGAACATTTCTTTGGGTGCTTCTTGGCCATTTGAGTTTCCTCAACTGAGAATTCTCTGTTTATCTCTGTCCCCCATTTTTAATGGGACATTTTATTTGATTCTCTGGGGTCTAAATAACTTCTTAAATTCTTTGTATATATTGGACATTAGCCCTCTATCAGATGTAGGGATGGTAAAGATCTTTTTACAATCTGTTGTTTGCTGTTTTGTCCTGTTGACAATGTCCCTTTGCAGTTTCATGAGGTTCCATTTGTCAATTCTTGATCTTAGAGCATAAGCCATTGGTGTTCTGTTCGGGAAATTTTCCCTTGTGCCTAGGCACTTCTCCACTTTCTCTTCTAGTTTCAGTGTATCTGGTTTTATGTGGAGGTCCTTGATCCACTTGGACTTGAGCTTTGTATAAGGTGATAACAATGGATTGATTTGCATTCTTCTAGATGCTGACCTCCAGTTAAACCAGCACCATTTGTTGAAAATGCTGTCTTTTTTCCACTGATTGTTTGCTCCTTTGTCAAAGATCAAGTGAGCATAATGTATATGGGTACATTTCTGGGTCTTCAATTCTATGCCATTGATCTACTTGTCTATCTTTGTATCAATACCATGTGGTTTTTATTGCGTTATCTGTAATACAGCTTGAGGCAGGGGGTGGTGATTTTTCCAGCAGTACTTTCATTTTTGAGAATAGTTTTTGTTTTCCTAGTTTTTTTTATCATTCCAAATGAATTTGCAAATTGCTCTTTCTAATTCTGTGTGAAGAATTGAGTTGGAATTTTGATGAGGATTGCATTGAATCTGTAGATTGCTTTTAGCAAGATGGCCATTTTTTCTATATTAATCCTGGCATGAGCATGGGAGAACTTTCAATCTTCTGAGATCATCTTCAATTTCTTTCTTCAGAGACTTGAAGTTCTTGTCATGTAGATCTTTCAGTTGCTTGGTTAGGGTCACACCAAGGTATTTTATATTATTTGTAACTATTGTGAAGGGTATCGATTCTCTAATTTTTTTCTCAGCCTGTTTATCCTTTGAGTAAAGGAAGGCAACTGATTTGTTTGAGTTAATTTTATATCCAGCCACTTTGCTGAAGTTATGAAGTTTGGTTGTTCCCTGGTGGAATTTTTGGGGTCACTTAAGTATACTATCATATCATCTGCAAATAAATCTGATATTTGACTTCTTCCTTTCCAATTTGTTTTCCTTTGACCACTTTTTGTTGTCTAATTGCTTTGGCTAGGACTTCGAGTACTGTATTGAATAGGTAGGAAGAGAGTGGGCAGCATTGTCTAGTTCTTGAGTTTAGTGGGATTGCTTCAAGTTTTTCTCCATTTAGTTTGATGTTGGCTACTGGTTTGCTGTATATTGCTTTTACTATGTTGAGGTATGAGCCTTAAATTTCTGATCTTTCCAAGACTTTTAACATGAAGAGGTGTTGAATTTTTTTTGCATTGATGTTCATACAGGATATTGGTCTGACGTTCTCTTTCTTTATAAGGTCTTTGTGTAGTTTAGGTATAAGCATAATTAAGGCTTAATAAAAGGAATTGGGTAGTGTTCCTTCTGCTTTTATTTTGTAAAATAGTTCAAAGAGTATTGGTATTAGGTCTTTTATGAAGGTCTGATAGAATTCTGCACTAAATCCATCTAGTCCTGGGCTTTTGGGGGGGGGGTGTTGGGAGACTTTTGATGACTGCCTCTATTTCTTTAGGGGTTATGGGACTGTTCAGATATCTTATCTGATCCTGATTTAACTTTGGTACTTGGTATCTGTCTAGATAGTCTTCATTTCCTCCATATTTTCCAGGTTTGTTGCATATAGGCTTTTGTAGTAAGATCTGATAATTTTTAAATTTCCTGTTTCTGTGGTTATGTCTCCCTTTTCATTTATGATTTTGTTAATTTGGATTCTGTTCCAGTGCCCTCTGGTTAGTCTGGCCAAGGGTTTATTTATCCTGTTGTTTTTTGTTTTGTTTTTTTTTCAAAGAACCAGCTCCTGGTTTTGTTGATCTTTTTGTTTCTACTTGGTTGATTTTGGCTGAGTTTTATTTCCTGCCTTCTACTCCTCTTGGATGTATTTGATTCTTTTCTTTCTAGTTTTCAGGTATGTTGTCAAGCTGCTAGTGTGTGCTCTATCCAATTTCTTCCTGGAGGTACTTAGAGCTATGTGTTTTCCTCTTAGCCCTGCTTTCATTGTGTCCAATAAGTTTGACTATATTGTGTCTTCATTTTCGTTAAACTTTAAAAATTTTAGTTTTTTCTTTAGTTTTTTTTCCTTGACCAAGTAATCATTGAGTAGGTCATTGCTCAGCTTCCATGTGTATGCAGCCTTCCTGTTGTTATTGAAGACTAGCATTAGTCCATGGTGATCTGTTAGGATGATGTGATTATTTCAATTTTCTTGTTAAGGCCTGTATTGTGACCAATTATATGGTCAATTTTGGAGAATGTACCATGAGGTACTGAGAAGAAAGTATATTCTTTGGTCTTAGTATTAAATGTTCTATATATGTCTGTTAAATATATTTAGTCTATAACTTCTGTTAGTTTTGCTGTGTCTCTGTTCAGTTTCTGCTTCCGTGATATGTCCATTGATGAGAATATGGGGTTGAAGTCTCCCACTATTATTGTGTTGGGTACAATGTGTTTTTTGAGCTTTAGTAAAGTTTCTTTTTTGAATGTAAGTGCCCTTTATATTTGTCATGGAATATCTTGGGTGTCTTCATCTGTGGTAATTGAGAGTTTTGCTAGGTATAGTAGCCCGGGCTGGCATTTGTGTTCTCTTAGGGACTGAATGGCATCTGTCCATGATCTTCTAGCTTTCATTTTCTCTGTTGAAAAGTCTGGTGTAATTTTGATAGGTCTGCCTTTCTATGTTATTTGACATTTTCCCCTTACTGCTTTTAATATTCTTTCTTTGTTTTGTGCATTTGGTGCTTTAATTATTATGTGACCAGAGAAATTTCTTTTTTGGTCCAGTCTATTTGGAGTTCTGTAGGCTTCTTGTATGTTCATGGTCATCTCTTTTTTAGGTTAGGAAAGCTTTCTTCTATAATTTTGTTGAAGATATTTACTGGGCCTTTATGTTTGGAATCTTTGCTTTCTTCTATACCTATTATTCTTAGGTTTGGTCTTCTCATTGTGTCCAGGATTTCCTGGATGTTTGGGGTTAGGAGCTTTTTGCATTTTCTTTGACTGCTGTGTCATTGTTTTCTATGGTATCTTTTGCTCCTAAGATTCTTTCTTCTATCTTTTGTATTCTGCTGGTGATGCTTATGTCTATGACTCCTGATCTTTTTTCTACGTTTCTATCTTCAGGGCTGTCTCACTTTGTCATTTATTTATTGTTTGTATTTCCATTTTTAGATCCTGGATGGTTTTGTTCAATTCCTTCTCCCATTTGGTAGTGTTCTTCTGTTTTTCTTTAATGGAGTTATTCATGTCCTTTCTCAAGTTCTCTATCCTCATCATGAGATATAATTTTAAATTTGAATCTTGTTTTTCAGGTATGATGAGATATCCAGGACTAGCTGTAATTGGAGAACTTGGTTCTGATGATGCCAAGTAGCTTTGGTTTCTTTTGCTAAGTCTTGTGCTTACCTCTTGACAACTGGTTATCTCTTGTGCTACCTCCCCTTTTGTCTCTGACTGGGGCCTGTCCTTCTTGAGCTTCTGATTGTGTCAGATCTTCTCAGAGTCCAGGTGTTTCTGAGATCCTGTGATTCTGAGATCCTGTGGTCCTGGGATCCTGATTATTTCAGAGCTCCTGGGAGTCAAGCTGGCTCTGAGATACTGAAGTCCTGGTGTGACCAAGCTCCTGATGTCCTTGAGTGTGTCAGAGTTCCAGTGCTCCTAGGTGTATCCAATCTTCTGGGAGTCAAGCTTCGTCTGTAATCCTGTGACCATGGGCCTGTTAGCACACCTGTGTTCCTGTGATCTTGGGTGTGTTTGAGCACCTGGATGACAGTCTTCCTCTGGGTGTTGTGGGATTGGGTGTGGAACCAGCTCTCAAGGTCTGCTCAGGGCTTAAGTTCAGAACAGAAGTGTCCCACCTAGTTTGTTTTCTGTTTCTATGAGAAAACTGTGACCACAGCCAATCTGGGAGAAAGAGTTTATTTCATATTTACTTTATGAAATATGAAATTCATCAGAAAAAACAGCCAGAGCAGGAGCTCATGGCAGAATCTGGAGGCTGAGACCATGGAGGAATATTACTTACTGGCTTTCTTTACATGGCTTTCTCAGCATGTTTTCTTCTACAAGCCAGATCCACTGCCCACAGTAGGTTGAGCTTTCCCACATCAATCATAAATAAAACAAAAACAAAAACAAAAATGCCCAACAGAGTTGCTCACAGGCCAAGATGAAGGAAGCAACTCATCAACAGAGGTACCTTCTTCCCAGCTGACCCTAGTTTGTGCCAACTTTACAAAAAATAACCAACATGGCTGTCCTTTCTGCCAGTCTATCACACAAACACATCACCATAAAACCACAATCTTTCTTATTTATCCCCAAGATTTCATGTTACTATCACATATAAAATATTATGATTTCTGCCTTAGGGTTTTACTGCTGTGAACAGACACCATGACCTAGGCAGTTCTTATAAAGGACAATTGGAACTGGCTTACAGGTTGAGAAGTTCATTCCATTATCATCAAGGCAGAAACGTGGCAGCATATAGAAAGGCATGGTGGAGCTGAGAGTTCAACATCTTTATCTGAAGGTTGCTAGTGGAAGACTGACTTCCAGGCAGTTAGGATGAGGGTCTTAAAGCCCACACCCACAGTGACACACCTACTCCAACAAGGCCACACCTCTAAGTAGTGCCACCCTTTTGGCCAAGCATATTCAAACCATGTCAGCTTTGAAGGCACTATTATATTTAAAATTTAAAAACATTTAAAAACTTCAAAGTCTTTTAAAAACATCCATAGTCTCTTAACAATAGATTCCTGTTAAATCAATAAATTTTAAAAACAAAGCAAAAACAAATTAAATACCTTCTTACTCTAAAAAGGAAGAACTGGGGTAGAAAGAGTAAAATCAAAGTCTAGCAGTACTTAAAATCAAAGTGAGCAGTGAGCTCAAGTCCTGTAGCTCACTGTCTGACATCTAGAATTCACTCACTATCTTCTGGGTACCAGCAGGTGTGGATAGCACCATTTCTCTGGATCTGCTATCCACAACACACAGCTTGTTTTACAGGATCAAACAAGCTGGACTTTATGCTGCTACTGTCCTTGGTGGTCACCCCCCTGTCCTGAAATCTTCATTATGTTGAAATTTTTATTATAAGTGAGATTTACTCATCAATGGACATTTTTGGCTTCTTCAGGGACCCAGTCTCTTCCCTGTACACCAAGCCTTAGCTGCTCTCCATCAGCCTGTCATGAATTCAACACCAATGTCATGCAGGAAACTCTTCCACATTGCCAAGTTCAGCTGCCAGCTTGATATAGCCTTGGTCCCATGGAACCACAGCTACTGTGTGCTGATTCTGAGAAAATACTTTCCAAGAGGCTTTTGTCTCAGTGATGCTGGTCTCTTATTACCATCACTGATAGTCCACACTCCCAGTTTCAAAAATAAAACTATTACACAAATGGCTCTGATAGTCTCTACTTCCTTCTGAGATGTCGCAAGCCAGTCATCCATTATCTGCACTGCTGTAAGTATTATCTCCATCGTTCTTACAGCCCATGAAACCCCAACATTCACTGACATTTTTCAGCCCAAGGTCACAGTGCTTCCATAATCTTCCTTAGGACAATGTAGAGCTATCACAATAGAGCTCCACATTCCTGATACCAATGTCTGTTTTAGGTTACTTTTCTCTTATTATGACAAAACACTGAGCAAAACCAGTTTGGGGAAGAAAGGGCTCACTTTATGTTGTAGGTTATATTCTGTCATTAAAAGAAGCCAGAGCAGAAGACCAGGCAGGGGCCTAGAGGGGGAGAGGAGCAGAGACAATGCAGAAACTCTTAGTTGCATTTTTTTTTTACTATTATTAAGATTATTTTATTGTTTTATGTGCATGGGGTTTTTTGGTTTTCTTTTTTCTTTTTTCTTTTCTTACATGTATGTAGTCCACCACGTGCATCCCTAGTATCCACGAAGGTCAGAAGAGAATGCTATACTCCTTGGGTTGGAGTTACAGATATTTGTGAGAGGACATGTAGGTGTTTCGAATTGGACCCAAGTCTTCTGAAAGACTATTGTGTTCTTTAATCACTGAGCCATTTCTCCGGCCTCCCTCGGCTTACTTTCATGTATCTCCCAGGACCATCTTCCTAGGGATAGTACCACTCACAGTAGGCTGAGCCTTCTCATATCAGTCATTAACCGAGCAATGCCTTACAGATGTGTCCACAGGGCAATTCCTTAGCTGAGGTTCTTCTAACCAAGTACCTATAGTTTGTGTCAACTTGACAAAAAAGAACCAGCACACTGTCTGAACCTGGAGCTCACTGAAGGGGCTCGATGAGCTGGCCAGATCTAGGAATGTGCCTGTGTCTGCCAGACTAGTGCCAGGATTATAAGCACACATCATGACTGGTTTTCTACATGGGTACAGGGACCCTCACTCAGGTCCGAATACTTATGCAGCAATTACTTTACCAACTGAACTATTTCTCTAGGCTCCAACTATGAAATTTTAAAAGAAGTGTAGTTATACCTCTTTGTACACAGATTCAATCAACAATGGAGAGCGTATACCTTGGAATTCTTCCAAATGTAACCAATTATTCTGAGCACTGATCACTAAACAACACAGGGCATTTTCATTTTTTGGGTATTATAGTAATCTAGAGATGGTTTAAAATATATGGAAAGATGTACATAAGTTATATTCATATACTATGCTGTTTTATATAAGAAAACTAGGAAATCTGTGGATGTTGATGTCCATGGGGCAGGGAGGAGTTTAGGAAGCAAATGTGTCTTGAAACAAATCCCTTGAGAAGAGAAAGATGACTATAGCTGAATTTGTACCAGGGCCCTGACTTTCCAAGTCTAAATGGGAATTATGTAACATTAGGTTTATGAATACGTTTGGAGAAATCTAAGCAACAAGTAGCCTTATCTTTGTCAGAGGTTCTGGACTCTGTTTTTCGCCCATTGCTCAGGTATGAGGTATCCTTGGGAAGCACAGGCCAGTATGCTCTTGCCTCAAGCAACAGAATTAAGAAGCAAAGATTGTATTTTCATTTTAGAGAGACTTCCTGTGAGCACCATTTGGTTTTTACTAAGATTCATGAAGTGGACCTTAGTTACCCGACTCAGTAGCTACAGGCATGGCTTTGAGCTGGCTGTGCTCTCTAGCTGGGTGGCAGCAGAGTCAGATTAAAACACCTCTATTAGCCTAAAAGATAATTGAAAATGAATATTTGTTAGTCAACCAGCAGTCTGCATGTGATTTAATAACTGCCATGTAGTTTGCTTCAAACCAAGTTAATCTGTCAGCTCATTTTTCTATATGCAGTGGTGGGCTAATATAAGCCTTGTGGAAGACTAATTAGAAAATTCACTATTTGGAGTCTTAATTACATATTTCTTGTTGGATCTAATAATTTATGCTTTGTTTAGTGCAGGTTGGGAGTTAAAAACTCAAATTTAAAATTGACTGTATGGTTGCAGGCATGAATTTAGGGAAATTACCTAAAAATTAAGACTTATTTTTCTTTCTTTCTTTCTCCCTTTCTTTCTTTCTTTCTTTCTTTTTTTCTTTCTTTCTTTCTTTCTTCCTTCCTTCCTTCTTTCCTTCCTTTCTTCCTTTCTTCTTCTTTATTTCTTTTTGTGTATGATGATAATTATGTCTATGTGATAGAATTTTGGAAGAGTAAATGAGTTGGTAAATGTATGTATTGGCTGGTTTTGTGTTAACTTGACACAAGCTGGAGTTATCATAAGAAAGGAGCCTCCTTTGAGGAAATGCCTCTATGAGATGCAGCTGTACGGCATTTTCTCAACTAGTGATCAAGGGGGAAGAGGGAGCAGCCCATTGTGGGTGGAGCCACCCCTGGCCCAGCCCATTGTGGGTGGAGCCATCCCTGGGATGATTGACCTGGGTTCCATAAGAAAGAAAGCTGAGCAAGCCAGGGGAAGTAAATCAGTAAGTGACATCCCTCCATGGCCTCTGCATCAGCTCCTGTGTCCTGACCTGCTTGGGTTCCAGTCCTGACTTCCTCTGGTGATGAACAGTGATGTGGAAGTGTAAGCTGAATAAACCCTTTCCTCCCCAACTTGCTTTGTGGTCATGATGTTTGTGCAAGAATAGAAACTCTGACTAAGAAAAAGTATTATATAGATAAGATTGAGTACATTCCAAGTGATATGACCACAGGCAATATGTATCACTGTCTGGCCAATAGAAAATAGTCACAAAACAAGTTACAACCTTTCTTTGTGGTGTCTGTGTGTGTGCATGCATGCATATGTATGTAAGTGTGTGTTCCAGTTGGTGTACGTGTGAGGACAGATGAATATGGAAGAGAGTGATTGAAGTGATGCCAGGTATCTTTATTCTTTTTCACCTTGTTGTTTTTTGCGAGTTTCTCACTGTCTGGAGCTCACTGACTGCACATGATCTGTTGGCCAACAAGCCTCAGCAACCTTTCTGTTGTCCACTGTGCAGCACTAGGATTGCAGACACGTGCTGTGAGATGCTCTGAGGTTGAACATCTGCCTCAGATGCATGAAGGCCTGGGTTGGGTCTCAGCACTGAAAATGATGGGGTGCTCATCCCCACAGTTAAATCAGAGGGTTTTTCTTGAGCTGATAAATGCTACAGGCAGCATTTTCAGGGGGTGGGGATTAGGCAATACTTGATTTATGCCTTTTCCTCCTCTCCCACATGGTCTCCCTTTTAACACACTGGCCAGATAATATCACATGTGCGTGCACACACACACACACACACACACACACACACACACACATTCTCTGTAGCAGTCTTCTGTCACCCTCTAGGCTGCACAGGATCTTGTCTATCTTCACCACCATGCAGATGCCTCCCTCACTTCTCAGTCAGGTTCCCTAATGGCTTCTGACTGCTTAAAAGACAAAATTGTCCAAACTGGGACAAAACTGTCATTTCCATATTCTTCTATATTGTTTTCCTCTAACTTTTCCTTAAATAGCTTCACACATATGAGAGGGTATATTTTCTTTTTAGAAAAAGAAAACGTCTTTGGGGGACCATGAGCGTCACATATGAACAAGGGACTGGATCAGTCTCAGCAATGCACCTTCAAAAGGAACAGCAATATTTAACGTATGTGATAGTTGTTGGTATTAAAACTGGAGGTGAAACACTTCGTACCTCATTTACATTAGAGAAATGGGTTGGAGGATGTTCCTGAGAAGAGAGCAAACTTGTATTTTGTAACTTGGGGGCCTTTATCTTCAGACCTATGGTAGTACCATAGTGATTGCTGGGTTTTGTTGTTGTTGTTTTAAGGAAAAGATAAATAGACCATAAGGAACACAGGCCTTGAGTTTCTCTTGGTAAAAACAGGGAAGCACAGGTGCTCCTTCTGTTACATTCTCTTGGCTAGACTGGGATCATATGGCCCACGTGTGTCACATGGATTCAAGAGAAAGCTGTAGATGAGGTTGGGCATCTCTGTGGCCGCCTGAAGATGTGAGCTCTGATGTACAAGAGAGCCAGGGGACGCCTGTGCGGTCTGTGACACAAACATCACGGGGAGGCACACTGTGCTAACCGTCAACATTCTTTAGCTGTTTACTTTTTTAACAAGAGGCTTTAAAACATTATAACATGGTCTTCTTAATTAAAAAGAACTACTTCATACTATATATTATATTATTTAGTACTGAAAGTATAGAGTGTTTCTGGTTCTCTGCCATTGTAAACAATGCCACCACAGAGCTTTTCATGAGTATAACTTATTTTTTATCTTAGGAGATGATCCTCTGAGGGTAAATTCCCAGTAGCAGGATTACTGGGTCAAAGGGTGTGTGAACATAATATGCTCTTAGTTTCTGTTCTAAATTTGTTTCTGAGAAAGCAGTTATGAATTGATCCCCAAAGGAAATGTGCATATTTCTCTATAAATGTGGGTGGAAGAAAATTTCACATATCCTTGTAGGTAGAGCATTTTCAGCTTTCAGCATCAGGCTGGAAGTAACATAGGACAACCTAACTTGGGTCTAATGCCTTCCTCTGCCTCTTCAACCCATATCACTATGCTGTCAACAAATACTTATTTCTCTGTACCTCAGATTCCTTGTTTATTTATTTTACAATTGGGACCACAAGTATTTTCCTCATAAGGTTGTATGGTGATCATCAAAACTGTCAATAACTTCCTTGGTTTTCCATCTTGTCGTGTGAAAATTACTTCTCCCTTTGATAATGGGCATGGCCTTGGAACATGTTTAACCAATAAAGGAAGGCAGGAGTAATGTGTCATTGTCAGGCATTGTCATATGACTGAAAATGTCCCAGACAGTCTCAGCTCTTTAAACCTGAATCCTAGCATGAGCCTGGCACACTAACCTGTGAGAGATCTGAAACTGAGAAAGAAGAAATAAGAACATGCCTTTGATGTTGAACCCATGGTCCACCCTCAGACTAAATCCTAAGTAATGATAATTACCATTCATTAAATCTTTAGATTGGTATAGAACTTTTATTTGTTACAAAATTTTTAAAAGTACAAAGTTTGGACCCAGTGCTTCTAATGATGCCTTTGCAAACTTCTGAGTTGATTAAATATAGAAATTAGGGGCCAAATAACAAATTCATGGCTCCTAGCTTACCCTTAGGATGTTTTAAAAATATTCTTGTCAGAAATAGCTGAGAATAGTTAACGGACAACAGATTACCTTATATAGATAGATGATTTTCAAAAATATCAGAAATCCACAAATTATGACATTTATTGCTATTTATCTTTTGTCAAGACATATTTGCTCCTAACAGTTCCCCTTTGGTAGATTTAATGAAGACATTGATAATCTGTACCTGTAGGTGAGGTAATAATACCTTGTGGCTAGACAGCCACAGGGCAGAAACTTCATCTACAGATTACTACTGTCCAAAAAGAGACACATTGCAGAATATGCGACGATAATCTTTGTGGAGCCAGAATTATCAGCCCTTCAAGATTTCTACATTACAAAGGTCTGTCAGATATATCCTGGGCCAGAAGGCTGAAGACTTGCTCTCACGTGTTGCTAACAGGGGACTGTGCTAGTGAAGATTTGTCTCTACAACCTGTCTCAGTTTGGGAAGCCACACAAGGCTTTCTACATTTATAGATATTTGGCCATTCTCGGATTTCTGATGGTGTTGAAGACTAATTTGGTTTTATAACCTATCCAAGCCAATTAACTTTGAAAAAACATAGTCATTTAGAATATTTTCAAAAGGTAATAGTTGTACACAGCTTACAATTGAGAGAAAACTGGGTTTTTTTTTTGTTGTTGTTTTTTTCAAGTTAACAGGTTGTGTAGGTTGATGTCAAGGAGATACATGATTGGATAGTAGAGAATGGGGCAGGGACAACGTTTTTGTAAGTCAGGAAGAGGAGGAAGTGAGAAGAATCAGGAGAGCCAGTGGAAGAGGTAGGAAGGGGAAGGAGCTGGAGAGCCAACATGGCGGCAGATGTGGATATTCTTCTCCACACATAAATATAGGTTGTTATGTGTATTTGGTGTGTTCTTTGATGTGACGACTTAATTGAGTTCAAAGAGGGTGTAATGGCAGGACACACAAAGCCTGCTATGGTGCTGGGACGTGTGTGTGTGCAAGGCTTGGCAACAACCCACCAAGGGAAAGAGAGTGAAAACAACATGCTGTGGCAGTCATGGACCACCTGGGACAGAAGCAGTCAGGGCGGGCAGAGTGGACCACCTGGAAAGGGAACCTCATGGAGAGGACAGCTTACAGATTGTATGCAGAGTAGCAGCTGGGTCCACACGTGCCATGTGGCCCCAAGGGTGCCAGCACTCCTGCAGGATAAAAGGTTACCTTCTTAATATTTACCACAACATATATTAAAGTGATTCTTATGTTTAATAATAGTTCCGAAATGCAAAAGTAGTAATGCTGATCTTATTACAGCAAACTTTCTCATAGGTATGTGTGTAGGAAAAACATAATGCATGTAGGAACTGCTATCAATTATAGTTTCAGGTATTCTCTATGGACATCTCAGGATATATCCTGTAGGGTATCTGGGAACAATTGTCTTGTGAGATGCTTTGTTTTTACCAAGGTGGACTTGCAGAACAGGCATTGAAATCACATGTTTTTCCATGTTTACTCCTTATTCTTTTTGGTCCTGGAAGTTTATGACTACATTTTGCTTGAGCTTGCTGTCATCTCCATTGTGTGGATTTCTTAGTGTTCAGTGATTCTCACAACAAAACCTTGCAGGATGAACGGAAAGAAATGGAGTCAAAGGTCTCACAGTTTACAGCTCAAGCCCTTGCTTGTTCTTCAGAATACTTATGGACTGAGGTACCCTTTCCATTTTTCTTGGCTCTGTGATGCCAGGGAGCAGTTGAGACTCACATGCCAGGAAAGAAAAGTAAAAGGTTTCAAAATTTAGATGGAGTGAGTCATATTAGATACACAGCTAGATACAGGAAACTGAACATCCTCAAGTTGCTACCGCCTTCTATTCTTCCTCCTCTTCTTCCTGACTTTATACAGTTCATGTACCATTTAAAGTGCTTAATGGCCTTAAGTATGTTTGTGGAGTCATGAATTGATCATAAAATAAACTTTAGAACATTTTCACCTTTCAAAAACAAGCCCTACTCCCCTGAGCTGCCCAGCCCCTCCTCCCAGAAGCCTTCATTCTGTTAGAGAACTTCCTGATCTGCTCCTTAACACCACCAACCACAGCTCCTTCTGGGCAGTCCTACACAATTATCTTTACCAGAATCTAAAATGTGCATTGTAATAGACAATTTAATTTTGTTCAGTTTCCCAGTTTTACATTTTCCTTGTAATATATTACTCCAAGTTTCAAAGTATGATGTTTTAAAACCTGGTTAGTCAATCTGTAGGTTTTTAAAAGTACTCTCTCCTGTTGTTCTTATGAGCTTGTTAGGCCCTCTAAAGATTAGCAACGCTGGTGAAACTACAGTCGCTAACCTAGTGATTATGTTTTTTTTTTCTTTTTAACAAGCATTGTTCTAAAGACAGAGAAAGACAGAAAATTGAAGTTCATTATTAAAGAGATTATTAAATATCACATGCAAATTTCAGTTACATATTCACACCTATCATAAAGAGTTTCCTGTTTATGTTTTTTTTGGCTTACTTTTTCTTCTTTAAATAATGTTTGACTATGCTATCCACACTGGTCTTGAACATTGAGTTATGCAAACCCCCAACACACCCTTCCTCGTCACTAGGATTAGAGGCATGCACCACACCTAGGTTGAGTAAGTTTATGCATTGTTCATTGCCATGGAAAATTGTTGGCAACTTGTTGAATCAGGTTGTATCTCCGATGGAGATTCACAGTATCTGCACCATGGGGCTGCAGACAGAGATGGCTAGGCCCGGCACCAGCTCTTAAGGCTGATAGAAGAGAGACTTTCAGGAAAAACACATTATTCTAGTCAAATTAAAAGAAGGAGGAGGAGAAGGAGGAGGAGGATGGTGAGGAGGAGGAGGATGTCGAGGTGGAGGAGGAATGAGAGTGGGAGAGAGGGAATTAGTGTCTTCTGTGCATCCTGCAGTAGGCGAGTTAACCAGTGATGCTTCCAGTCTCTACTTGTACAGTGCTGACTGGCTCTTTGTATGTCTTGGAGACAGCAGTGTTAGCAACCTGTTAGCCCCTGGTAAAAACCAGTCTGAGGCCATGTGAAGCCCAGACATGTGAGGCTGAATAGCACATCCTAGAGACATGAAACATGTTAACATGGCTGGGCGGTTACAGCAAAAGAAAAAAGTTTGCAAATGAGAGTGCTTAAAGTACATGCGTTATATAGGAGCAAGGCAGGCACTCTGTGTGTTAAATGAGAGTGCTTAAAGTACATGAGTTATATAGGAACAAGGCAGGCACTCTGTGTGCTAAAGGCATATCTTCTATTTATTCACAGTCTCCCTTCAGCAAACATTCGTAGAGCAAGAACAGAACAAAGCAATGGGCCATGAACGGTGAGGGGTACAGTGCAGAAATCACAGGACCCCTGAACTGGAGGAGGCTCACAGAGCTCAAGCTGTGTGGAGCCAGTGGTCCTCGTGAGTGGGTAGAGGGTACTGGTGGTGGGATGAGAAGAATGTAGTTGACAGAAAGCGCCTGACCCAGAACACTCGGCTCTCACGTGTCAGAGTTACATGGTAGGACTTTGTTTTGTGGAAAGCGGGGGACCCACTAAAGTTTTAGCACTCAAAAGAAATGATCAAAATGGCTGCTGCTGGCTGCTCATATATACATATATATCATGTCTTTATCTCTCCATCTACTTTGGTCTCATTGGTGCCTTTTTAGATGGTAAATTCTCTGTAGCAAAACTAGGATCTGTAATGTCCAATGCAAGGAATAGAATAGTCAATATTTACTTCATGTAAGTTGTAGTTGTAATTTAAAGAGTCATGATGCTGGGCCAGCAAAAAGGTTCAGTGAGTAGGGGCACTTGCCACCAGGCATGACTATCTGACTCCTATCTGTGGGTCAGGTAGTAAGAGGAAAAAGCCAACTCCCATAAGTTCTCTGACTTCTACCTGCCTGTGTTGGTACACACACACACACACACACACACACACACACACACACGCACATGCACACAAACACATACATGCACACACACGTGTGCACACACACACACACATTACAAAAAAAGTCATGAAAAAATGCATCACAAATAAAGGGCTTTCATTATTCTTAATATTTATTAGACTAAACTATTATTCACTTCACTGAAAAACAAGAAACCCATGCATCTACAGAAAATCTTGCCTGAGATCAAGTCCTAGGAAAGCTGTCAGGTGCTGTGGAATTTGGGTGTTCTGTCTGCTGAGAGGCTTGTGTTTCACAGAATAGGCATAGGAGAGCGGGTATATTGAAGGTATAACAGATTCTGTTAAATATAAACTGCCTTATCCCCGTCTTTCATCGTCTTCTATATAGTCCACAGAGTCTGTTAGCCATGGTAGACAGGATGTGAGGGATATCACATCAGGAGATGGCATACGGTTTCTAAGGAATAGATGTAGGAACCTGGCCACAGTTACAGAGAAACAGGAAAGCTGGTAACTATTTCAAAGCTGGAATGAATGGTTCCTTCAGTGACTTAAGGAGGGAAAATGAGTTTTTGTGGTTTCCAGAAATAGACTTGCCTGCCAGCAACTTCCCTTCCCCCTCTGGGTCTTGCTGCACAACAGCAGGCAGGCACATGCAGGGCAGACACTTTCCTGCTGGTGACAGATTCTAAATGTGCAGAGCAAGATGGAAAGCCATCGTTCCCAGGCTGAAGGGGCGGAGTGGGGAGAGCTGGGGTGAGGCAAAGGAAAAACGATAAGGAGAGAGGACGTGCCCTGTGTTAGAGACAGGCTCTGAGGGCTGCAGTGAGGAGACACCACAGACCGCCCGCTTGGCCTGGGTGTGCATGGGACAGTTTGCTACGTGGGTGTGTCTGGAGAGGAAGTTGGGGGGCATGTGTGTACTGAATGTGTTAGGGAGTGGTTTATTGCTGAAGGAGTGGGAACATGTGTTCAGTGGGGTGTGGAGTGCCGGGTGGGGAGTGAAGAGAAAAAAGGAGCCCAGACAGGAGGAGGAGGAGGTGGAGGAGGTGGAGGAGGAGATGGAAGAGGAGGAGGAGGACTTTTTATGGAGTACCAGGAACACCCATCCACCCATCGCAACAGGAAAGGTTGCCAGCTGCCTGGGAGTTAGATCTATGTGGAAACAGAGCAGTTCCTCTAAGTGGCTTCTGGCCTTTAATCCAAGCCCAGGATATTTGCCAGATGTTTTATCCATGAAGGGAGGGGCATAGCCTCTGGGTTTTCGCCACACCCTGATCTAGGCCCTTTCCCAGTTCATGATGACTTTGCTTGTGTGTTGTGGCATTGTTTGTCACAGAACAGTATGTATTGGCAGATAGCTTAGGTGGAAAGAGCTGTGAATTAGAAACACTTTCTAGTCTTGGTCTTTAGCTACTTTTGGGGGGAGTGACCTCTGGATCTCTCTTTTGTGTTGGTCTCTCATGTTTTCTAAGTAACAATAAAGAATACACTAAGTAGACAAAAGAAAGTAGATAGAGAATTAATACCTGCAGTGATGAGCTATTACAAAGATGAGTCTATAACAATGTTTAATTAGATTTGAGAAAGGACTATTTAAAACTAAAAGAGAATGGCATAGAAGGTGACATGTGTCACTTCATTACATGCATCTAATAGAACAAAGGTGACCATTTTTAGTGACTTAAAGATGAAATGTCCTCCAAGGCTTCTGTGTTGAAGGGTTGTACATCAATGGATAAAGTGTTGCAGAGCTCACACTAAGTTTATCAACAGGTAAATCCATTGGTAGAGTCATAATCTACTGCCATTGCTGAGAAGTGGTAGAGACTTGGGAGGGGGTGTGGTTAGAGGAGGTGCCTTGCTGGGACTCACCTTTGTGTCTCAGGGCCCTGTGATCCTGCTTCCTGCTAACTACAAGTGGAGCAGCATCAGGTCAGATGACATCGGTTGACTATGAGCCAAGGTAAACCTTTTATTTACTGTCATAGTATTAAAAACTAATAGGTCATTATCCCCAGAACTGGCACCAGCTGTCCATATGCCACTCTGAGGCAGGCCAAGCTGCTCTGGGCTGAACTGTGCAGTTCTCAAAGCCTGCAACATTACCAATCTGAGTCCAATGGGCTAGCACTTGTACAATGTCCAAGACTGTACAGTGTCCACTGCTGAGAAAGTCACTGTGAAAACAGACACAGAGAAAAGATCAGCTCTTCAATCAGGCTCTGCTGTGAAGTACTTCTGAGTGTAGGAGCTGGTCTTGCCTGAAAGTGACAGACCTGGTACCAGTGCTGCATGGTCTAATTTAGGGAGAGAGAGGTTTGAAGTGAAAAAGAATAATTGAAGCCCACAACTCATTTGAGAGTAGATTTTAAGTCTAGAATTCAAGTATTAAAGGGCAGAGAAAGGAATTTAGGCAGATTTATCTCCATCGCAAAGAATTAAAATTTTGTCCAAGACTAGAAAGTGAAAAAAAAAAAAAAAGCATTTTTTCCTGTGGAGACTTTCTTGGAGTACACTTACAAACAGTAGCTTTAAGTTCTGAGAGTAACACCCCACAGGAACTTCCCTGTGCTTTCCTTCTGTAAGACAAAGGAAAGGACACCTCTTAACACCACTGTGTGCTAATGGTGTTTGCATGAACCGTAAATCTGCAGTGACATAAGCTTTAAACACCAAGATTACAGTTATAGATTTTATTTGGATTGTGGTTTTTTTTTTTAATTATGCCTTGCTAGCAACTTACTTTCTTTTAGTTTCCTTATAAGTCATTAGAGTTTTTTATTTCAGCAAACTTGAAGTCTTTCAAAAGAATAGCTAACATACCATGAGCTGGTGGGACTGCTCAGTGGGTAAGGATGTTTGCTCCAAGCCTGACTCTTCTTACTCACTTGGCTTACACTGTTTTCCTAGGAGGAAGCAGTAACATTTTCCCCAGGGTTTTACCTTTACTGCTAGTTTTTAATCTCCTCTAAGGGCTCCAATAGCAGAGAATTCAGGAGATGACCCTCTGAGGGAACGCTTTAAAATTATATTTCTAAGATACTGAGGAAGAAAGAACTTTCTGAGAAATATAAGATTCTGTGCTAGGAAGACAGATCATTGTGCGGGAGGGTTTGCTTAAACGGCTTTAAAATCCTGCTACATCCTGACCATAGTCAAGCTATAACACACATAGGGAAAAGTGTCCCTTGTGAAGAGTTCCAGAAATGGACTAAGTCTCATTCTAACTGACCAGATTTATCAGTTCACAGTGAGAGTCTTGATGGTCCAAAAGAAAGATTGTTCAGGGTGCAGAGGAATGAAGGACACTGGCCACCCTCTGGAGACTCACTTAGTCATTTCTCTTCAATGACTCAGAAGGAATTGGATTCCACCCTGTTTCTCATCTCAGGACAGATAGTAACTAATGTGGTTTCCTGTATTTTAAGTGGGGCTAATCTTTTATCCACAACCAAGTTCTCCAACACTACTGTCCATCTGGGCCACAGCTAAGTACCAACTGTTATTAAAAGTTCCCCAAGTAGGCAAAATAGATGTCACTAAAGCTATGCGTTTCAACTCATGAGGTCAATGTCCTAGCTTTATAATTTATATTCAGCATCAGCAGTGCTGAAAATAAAAGGTTGATATGAAAAAAAAAGCTGGCTACTGAAATTCTTTGTCATTATTCAAGATGGAAAATAGTATAATGTGCTACACATGAGCTGTTAAAGAATAAATCTCTTAAGTGTTCATTAGAAAGTGTATCTAAATAAACTGCCATGTTATGTAAAATATCTAAACAGTGCTTGTTGGTCATCAAAGAATTGATACAGCTGTTAATAGCTATTTCTTGTGGCTCTTTTTATTTTTCTTTTAATGTCAGTGACAAGAGAAACAGTTTTGATTGCTTACACTGATCAAAATGTGTACATACAATTCTGAAATTCTACCATTTCTTTCCTCTTACATTGCTGTTAGAAATAGTCCACTGACTTATAAGTAGGTGCATATTGTTCTTGTAAAACCATGGCCAAAATAATACATTGAGAGATATACCCAATCAGGTTGAACATCGATGAATAAGAGAAACTTAGAGAAACATCTGAGGTGTGTCTCTGGTGTTGTGTTAGGCCAGTTTGTAATTGGTTTTTACAAGACAATTATTAAATTGGTAATAGCACATTAGTGACTTGAAAGTAATTGTGTTGGTGTTGAATGCCATAAAATAATCAAATGGAATAAACCAAGGGCTCCTCCATCTCATGAGAACTGGTGTTCTAGTTAGAGTTTCTATTGTGATAAAATACCATGGCCAAAGCAACTTCAATAGTAAAAAGTTCATTTCATCTTATAATTTATAAGTCTGTAACTACTCCAGAGGCAGTAGGACCTGGGAACCAGGAAATGAGGCAGACCTAAGTCTCATGTAATAACCAACTTTATTCATAGTCTCAGACAATTTCTACTTTGAGGGTAAAGAGGGGTCACGTGAGTAAAATTCTCATGAATTCAAGCTGTATTCAATGAGAAGAGCACACACGGCAAGAGCATGCTTTTTCCATAGAAGCATATGAAGGATAGGTTAAACATTTAAAGAATGACGTCAGCAAGCAATAATGAATAGTCTGAAATAAACTTATTCCTATCTGCTAAACCTGGGAGGAGTTTGAAAATACATTCCAAGAACAATTTCATGTTTTAAATAAACAGAGGTCTCAAGACTCTTGTTTTCTTGGAGTTTTCCTATAAGCACTCAGAATTCTCCTCACACGACTCTATTCTTCAACATGTTCTGATATCAGCCCATCACTGACTGAAGCCACGGCAAGAACTCAGAACAGGAAACTGGAGGCCAGAAAGAAGCAGACTGATAGCTATGGAATAGTGCTGCTTGCTGATTTGCTCAGCTTGCTTTCTTATACAACTCAGGATCACCTGTCCAGAGGCAGCAATGTTCTCAATATTCCCAGTGGGCTGGGCCCTCTCATCAATAACTTATTTAGAAAATGCACTGCAGACTTGGCCTATGAGCAAATCTTATAGAGGCATCCTCTCAATTGAGTCTCTCTTCCCAAATGACTCCAGCCTTTGTCACCTTGGCAAACTATTTTATATTAATAGGTGTGAGATGTCACCATGTGTTTCAGGGATGACTATAATGTGGTCACATCTATCCTCAGGTTCCAGGGAACTGTCTAACAGAAGTTTATTTCATGCAACAGTGTGAGCCAGTTGGAGCCTTAGCTTTGCTCAGTTACATGAGAGCCACGTGCAGAATAAGGCTCCATCTTTTTTGTGGAAGGCTTGAACATTTACTATGGTGTAAAAAAAAATCTGGAAACTAAGAACTGGTTTTCCTGTGCTTTGATCTAGAAATGACACCGTTCATTTTCCACACATGCCTCCAGCCAGAACTGCTCACAAAGAACAATGCACCCACAGGAACTTGGAAATGGACCAGGACAGGTGACTCTTCCGTGAGAACCACTGTTCCTGTCAGGTAGACACCATTATTTTACATCTTTATGGGAGAAACTCTATCAATTAACGTGTGACTTAGAAGAAAATACAGAGCCATTTGGGTACAGATTAAGAAATCACTTGTCACTCTTGCATAACAAAAGAAGGTAAATTGGTTAAAATAAATTGATATGGTATTCTCAAAAACTTCTGGATAGTCTCATCCAGATCCAGTTACTGTACCTGCAGTTTTCTACATGGGATCAGATTCCATTCCACCAAGAACACAGGATAGGCAACATTTCTTCAAATGGAGCTCCTGGACCATAATATAAGCCTTGAAACTTTTTTTTTTTTTTTGATGGCTAAGCTGCTGCTGACACAGAAATAAACTAGGGTTTGGCCTGCTCTAAATACACACACACACACACACACACACACACACACACACACACACACACACACCAGAATAACTAACTAGAAAACACAAACAAAAACAGAGGAGAATGGATAATACAAATAAATAATGGGAAAATAAACTGGAAAAAATAGGTCTTAAAAGAAATGCAAATGTCCAATACATACATTTTTAAATCTCAGCATCTTTAGCCTTCAGGAAAATGCAAATCAAAACTACACTGAGATTCCATCTCATTCAAATCAGACTTACTGTCAGAGTGACAGGATCATTAAACACTGGTGAAGATACAGGTTAAAAACTAAAATAAACCTATCATTTGATCCAGCTTTGCCACTCCTCAGACTGCCCAAAGGATGCTAAGTCAGCGTGTTATAGCATGTCTACAGCTTTCAATGTATGGGAGGTTAAAGAAAATGTGACACACACACAGAGGCTGGGGTGGAGGGAGGGAAAGCCGAGAGAGAGAGAGAGAGAGAGAGAGAGAGAGAGAGAGAGAGAGAGAGAGAGAGGGAGGGAGCATTATTCTATGAGAATGTACAATAAAAATAAAAAATACTACACAATGGAGTATTATTTAGTTGTTAAGAAAGCTAACACATGAGATTTACAAATGTGAATGGATAGAGCTAGAAAAACTCATTCTAAGTGAGGTAACCCAGACCCCAAACGATAAGTGTTACACGTTTTCTCTTATATGTGGATGCTAACATTTAAACATTTGGTATTTGTGCCTGAGTCCAAATAATCACAGAGATTAGGTCGTTAGTAAGGGACCAGGCATGGCAGAGGGGCGAAATAGAACAGTGTTATAGAGAGACAAGGGTAGATCTAAACTAGAATTTAATAGAAAAGAAATGGGAGAGAAGGGTAAGGAGGAAATGTAAGGGCAACTAGTAGCCTTTCCAAAAAAACCACATGGAAACCTACTACTGTAGAAGCTCCCTAAAATTTATACATATATTAAAGGAATCTAAACAGAGTCACCAAATAACAGGGAAGACAATGCCTCAAAGAGACATCTTTACCACCAGGTAAGAGGTCCACTGCCAGGAATGGGTTACATCCTGTTGAGTTGTAGGCCAGAGCTCCCATGAGTCCCACAAGTACCAAAGGTTATTGCTAAGGTTATTGGTTACTCTCCACAATGGGTGGTAAGGTCCTATTGCTGAAGACACCGATTATTTATTTCATTGAACGTAGAGAAATGAATCTGCTGCCTAATTAAGATCTTCACTCATACGGACTAGCATCCTGTTGCTGAAAGGTTCTCTGTGTGCTAGCAAAAAATATCATCCAACTAAAAATACTGTGACCTACAAAAGCAAGCTGTCTGCAAGATACACTGGCACAAATGTTAGAGGAGTAAACAATCACATCTTAAAGTTGGATTTAAGGCCCATGTCATGAGCAGCAACCTGTGTCTGACACCCCTAAGTAGACAAGAACCTGAGGTAATGGACATAAGGGAAAACCGACTACACTATTTTGCTAAAAGAACATAGCAGAAAAGTGACTCCTAAGACATAGTGCTATAATCACAGATCAATTATACCCACAGAAAAATGCCTCGTTCGGCTTTTATCAGAGAAGCCTCTCTTTGTAGCACATGGCAATAGAGACCTACAGCAAGACAGCATGCAGTGGATGAGAGACTTTGAACATCTTCTGACTCGTTTTCTTTTGAATATGTAAACACTGATGGCTCATATTCTATTTCTTGTTTTTAGGAGGAAACGCCAAACTGTTTATCATAACAGCTGTATTAATTTATATTCCTACCAATAATGGCTCCTATATTTTTCCTTCTTTTTAAGTTGGATGTATTTTATTTATATTTCATACATCATCTCTTTCCCATCTCCCCCTCCATAAACCCCAAACCCCCTCACCCTGCTTCTCTGAGGGTCCCCATTCACTTACTCCCACTTCCCCACTGGGACATTCCCCTACACTGGGGCATCAAGCTTTGGCAGGACCAAGGGCTTCTCTTCCAATCGATGCCCAAGAAGGCCATCCTCTGCTACATATGCAGCTGGAGTCTTATTATAAATACGGTTGCTTTGAACATGTGTCCTTGTTATATGATGGAGTATCTTTTGGGTATATGCCCAGGAGTGATATAGCTGTATCCTAAGGTAGGACTATGTCCAATTTTCCAAGGAACCTTCAGACCGATTTCCAGAGTGGTTGTACCAGGTTGCAATTCCACCAACAATGAAGAAATGTTCCTCTTTCTTTATATCCTCAACAGCATCTCCTGTCACCTGAGTTTTTAATCTTAGCCATTCTGACTGCTGTGAGGTGGAATCTCAGGGTTGTTTTGATTTGTATTTCCTGATAACTAAGGATATTGAACATTTCTTTAGGTGCTTCTCAGCCATTCAATATTCCTCAATTGAGAATTCTTTGTTTAGCTTTGTACCCCATCTTTAATAGGGTTATTTGATTCTCTGGAGTCTAACTCCTTGAGTTCTTTGTATATATTGAATATTAGCCCTCTATCAGATGTAGGATTGTCAAAGATCATTTTCGATTCTGTTGGTTGCCATTTTGTCCTAAAGATAATATCCTTTCCCTTACAGAAGCTTTGCAATTTTATGAGGTCATATTTGTCGATTATTGATCTTAGAGCATAAGCCATTGGTGTTCTGTTCAGGAAAATTTCCCCAGTGCCCATGTATTCAAGGCTCTTCCCCACTTTCTCATCTATCAGTTTCAGTGTATCTGGTTTTATGTGGAGGTCCTTGATCCATTCAGACTAGAGTTTTGTATAGGACGATAAGAATGAATCAATCTGCATTCATCTACATGCTGACAGCCAGTTGGACATGCACCATTTTTTGAAAATATACAAATACCATATATTTTTTTATCACTATTGCTCTGTAAAACAGCTTGAGGTTGAGGACGGTGATTCCTCCAGAAGTTATTTTGTTGTTGAGAAGAGTTTTTGGTATCCTGTTTTTTATTTTGTTTTGTTTTGTTATATCCAAATGATTTTGCAAATTGCTCTTTCTAACTCTATGCAAAATTTAGTTGGAATTATGATGGTGTGTGCATTGAATTTTGGAGGGCATTGCATTGAAAGATAGCCATTTTTACTATATTAGTCCTGCCAATCCGTGAACATGTTTCCATCTTCTGAGATCTTCTTCAATTTCTTTCTTCAGAGACTTGAAATTTTTGTCATACAGAACTTTTACTTGCTTGGTTAGAGTCACACCAAGGTGACTATTGGAAAGGGTGTCATTTCCCTAATTTCTTTCTCAGCCTGTTTATTCTTTGAGTAGAGGAATACAACTGATTTGATTGAGGTAATTTTATATCCATCCAGTTTGGTGTAATTGTTTATCTGCTCTACGAGGTCTCTGGTGGAATTTTTGGAGTCATTTAAGTACACTATCATATCATCTGCAAATAGTGACATTTTGACTTCTTCCTGTCCAATTTGTATCCCTTTAACCTCTTTTTGTTTTATAATTGCTCTGGTTACTACTTCAAGTACTATATTGAATAGGTAGCGAGAGAGTGGGCAGCCTTGTCTAGTGCCTGATTTTAGTGGAATTGCTTCAAGTTTCTCTCCATTTACTTTGATGTTGGCTACTGGTTTGCAGTATGTGGCTTTTACTATGTCTAAGTATGAGCCTTGAATTTCTGATTTTTCCAACACTTTTAACATAAAGGGGTGATGAATTTTGTTAAATGCTTTCTCAGCAACAAATAAAATGATCATGTGTTTTCTTTCCTTTGAGTTTGTTTATATAGTGGATTACAGTTTATGTATTTCCATATATTGAACCATCCCTGCATCCCTGGGATGAAGCCTTCTTGCTCTTGATCGATGATCATTTTGATGTGTTCTTGCATTTGGTTTGCAAGAATTTTATTGAGTATTTTTGCATCGATGTTCATAAGGGTTATTGGTCTGAAGTTTTCTATGTGGGATCTTTGTGTGGTTTAGGCATGAACATTATTGTGGCTTCATAGAAGGAACTGGGTAGTGTTTCTTCTGTTTATATTTTTGTGGAATAGTTGGAGAGTATTAGTATTAGGTCTTTTATGGAGGTCTGATAGAATTCTTTACTAAACCCATTTGGTCCTGTGGGTTTTTTTTTTTTTTTTTTTTTTTTTTTTTTTTTTTTTTTTTTTTTTGTTTGGTTGGTTGGTTGGTTGGGAGAATATTAATGACTGCTTCTATTTCTTTGGGGATTTTAGGACTGTTTAGATGGTTTATCTGATCCTGATTTAACTTTTGTACCTGGTATCAGTTGAGTTAGTTATCCATTTCATCCAGATTTTACAGTTTTATTGAGTATCGGCTTTTGTGGTAGAATTTAATGATCTCTTGGATTTTCTCTGTTGTTATGTCACTCTTTTCATTTCTGATTTTGTTAATTTGGATACAGTCTCTGTGCCCTCTGGTTAGTCTGCCTAAGGGTTTATCCATCTTCTTGATTTTCTCAGAGAACCAGCTCCAGTTTTTTGTTTTTTGTTTTTTGTTTTTTGATTTTTTTTCTATAGTTCTTTTGCATTTACTTGGTTGATTTCAGCCCTGACTTTGATCATTTCCTGCCTTCTATTCTTCTCAGGTGTATTTGGTTCTTTTTGTTCTCGAGCTTTTAGATGTGCTGTCAAGCTGCTAGTGTATGCTCTTTCCAGTTTTATTTTGGAGGCTCCAGAGCTATGAGTTTTCCTCTCAGAACTGCTTTCATTGTGTCTTATAAATTGGGGTATGCTATACCTTCATTTTCATTAATTTCTAAAAAGTCTTTAAGTTTTTTTTATTTCTTCCTTGACCAAGTATCGTTGAGTAGGTCATTGTTCAGCTTCCATATGTATATGGCCTTCCTGTTGTTTTTGTTGTTATTGAAGACCAGCATTAGTCCATGCTGATCTGTTAGGATGCATGGGATTATTTCAATATTCTTGTATCTCTTGAGGGCTGTTTTGTGACTGATTATAAGCTCAATTTTGGAGATGAAACTATGAGGTGCTGAGAAAAAGATATATTATTTTGTTTTTAGAATGAAATGTTCTATAGATACCTGTTAGATCTATTTAGTTCATAACATCTGTTAGTCTCACTCTGTCTCTGCTTAGTTTCTGTTTCCATGATCTGCCCATTGGTGAGAGTGGGGTGTTGAAGTCTCCCACTGTTATTGTTTAAAGTGCAATGTGTGCTTTGATCTTTAGTAGAGTTTCTTTTATAATTGTAGGTGCCCTTGCATTTGGAGCATAGATATTCAGAATTGAAATTTCATCTTGGTGTATTTTTTTCATAGAGTATGAAGTGTTGTTTCTTATCTTTTTTTTAAAAAAAAATAACTTTGGTTTAAAGTCAATTTTATTCTATATTAGAATGGCTACTCCAGCTTGTTTCTTGGAACTATTTGCTTGGAAAATTGTTTTCCAGACTTCTAGTTTGAGGTAGTGTCTGTCTTTGACACTGATGTGTTTTTTTGCATGCAGCAAAATGTTGGGTCCTCTTTAAGTATGCATCCAATTTGTTAGTCTAGGTCTTTTATTGGGGATTTGAGTCCATTGATGTTGAGAGATATTAGAAACCACTAATTGTTGTTTCCTGTTATTTTTGTTGTTACAGGTGGTATTATGCTTGCGTGGCTGTCTTCATTTGAGTTAGTTTAAAGAAGATTACTTTCTTGCTTTCTCTAGGCTGTAGATTCCCTCCTTGTGTTAGAATTTTTTCTCTGATATTCTTTGTAGGTGTGGATTTGTGAAAAGATATTGTGTAAATTTGTTATTGTCATGGAATATCTTGGTTTCTCAATCTATGCTTATTCAGAGTTTTGCTGGGTATAGTAGCTTGAGCTGGCATTTATGTTCTCTTAGGATCTGTATGACATCTTCCTAGGATCTTCTAGCTTTTATAGTCTCTGTTGAGAAGCCTTGTGTGAGTCTGATAGGTTTGCCTTTATATGTTACTTGACCTTTTCCCTTATTACTTTTAATATTTTTTCTTTGTTTTGTGCAATTGGTGTTTTGACTATTATGTGACAGGAGGAATTTCTTTTCTTGTCTAATCTACTTCAAGTTTGTAGGATTCTTGTATATTCATGAGCATTTCTTTCTTTAGGTTAGGAAAGTTTTCTTCTATAATTTTGTTGGAGATATTTACTGGGGCTCTAAGTTGGAAATCTTTGCCCTCTTCTCTACATATTCTCCTCAGGTTTTATCTTTTTATTGTGTCCTAGATTTCTTCAATGTTTTGGGTTAGGAGCTTTTTGCATTTTCTTTGACTGTTGTGTCACTGTTTTCTATGGTATCTTCTGACCCTGAGATTTTCCTCTTCTATCTCTTGCATTCTGTTGGTGGTGCTTGTGTCTATGACTCCTGATCTCTTTCCTAGGATTTCTATCTTTCTTTCTTTGTTTCCTTCTTTCTTTCTTTTTAAGGTTTTTTTATTGGATATTCTCTGTAATTACATTTTCAATATTATCCCCTTTCCCCAATACCATCCCCCTTCCCCTCCCATTGCCTCCATGAAGGTACACTCTCTCCCAACCACCCTCTCCACCTCAGCACCTTGGCATTCCCCTACACAGGGAGAATGCGCCTTTGCCTTTGCTGGACAAAGGCCTCTCCTCCCTTTGATGCTGGACAATGCTATCCTCTGCTGCATATGCACCTGGAGCCATGGGTTTCTCCATGCAAACTCACTGGTTAGTGTTTTAGTCCCCAGGTTTAGTTAGTTGATCATTTTGTTCTTCTCATGGGGTTGCAGATTCTTTCAGCTCCTTCAGTGCTTTTTCCAACTCCTTCATTGGGGTGCTCGTGTTCAGTCTGATGGTTAGCTGCAAGCCTCCTCCTCTGTATCAGTAAGGCTCTGGAAGAGCCTCTGAGGAGGCATCCATATCAGGCCCCTGCCAGTAAGCAGTACTTGGCATCAGCAATAGTGCTTGGGTTTAGTGGCTGCTTATGGGGTGGATCTCCAGGTGAGGTGGTCTCTGGATGATCTTTTCTCCAATCCCTGCTCCTCTATTTGTCCCTTTATTTCCTCCCATGAGCGTTTTGTTCTCCCTTATAAGAAGAACTGAGGCATCCACCTTCTGGACTTCTTTCTCTTTGAGCTTCATAAGTTCTGTAAATTGTTTCTTGAGTATCCCAAGCTTCTAGGACTAGTATCCACTTATCAGTGAGTACATACCATGTGTGTTTTTTTGTGACTGGGTTACCTCACTCAGGATGATAGCTTCAAGTTCTATTCATTTTCCTTTTCCTAGGTTTTCTATCTCCAGGGTTATTTTTCTTTGTGATTTCTTTGTTGTTTTTAATTTCCATTTTTAGATCCTGGATGGTTTTGTACAATTCCTTCACATGTTAAGTTGTTTCTTCTTTAAGGAATTCTACCTGTTGACCTGTGTTGTCCTGTATTTCTTTACAGGAATTATTTATTACCTTCTTAAAGTCCTCTATTATCATCAAGAGTTGTGATTTTAAATTAGAATCTTGCTTTTCTGGTGTGTTGTGGTATCTAGGACTTGCTGTTTTGGGATCATGCCCAGTGGCCTTGATTCCTGTTGTTTTGGCTCTTGGACTTGCCTCTTGCCATCTGCCTGTCTCTGATGTTAGCTGGTTTAGCTGAGTCTAACAGTGGCTTGACCCTCCTGTCTGTCTATGTGTCAGCACTACTGGGGGACCAGCTCTCTCCCAGAGGGTCTGGGTACAGAGAGCTGTGGGACAAGGTCAGCCCAGGGCACAGAAACCAGAAGGATCCTTTCCCAAACTGCTTCTTGATTTCTGTGTCCTGAAGGCCCTGGGCTGGTCCCTTTGAGCAGCAATGGTGGTCTTACCTGTGCTCTCAGGTGTTTCAGCCCTTCTGGGAGACCATTTCCCTCCCAGTGTGGTCTGGGTACAGAGAGCTGTGGCTCAGGATCAGCTCCTGGCACAGGCTGGCTCCTATTTCTTAACATCCTTGCTGGCGCTTGTTATTTTTCTTTGATGATTGTCCTGACTGGGATGTGTTGGTATATCATTGTGGTTTCAAGTTTTATTTCCTTGATTATTAGTGTGGTTGCATATGACTAACAGGTTTGTTTTCCTTTTATAGGTTTTTTTTTTTTTTTTGAGAGATGTCTATTCTTCAAGCTTGTTCTTGAATGGATCAAGTTCTCAAACTGATCCAGTTCTTTTGTAATTATGTGACAACTATAGGACAAATCTGCTTGGTAAGAATCTGGCCATTATAACACATGTGCTGAACTTTGAAGTGTTAAAGCTAAAAGAACAAAACCATTAAAATACGTTTTAGAATGTGTTAAGCATCAGACTCTGCTAGACAGCAGCTTGAGCTGTAATTTTACTCTTAGAATGTTGGAAATCTTGAGCAGAAAGAAGAGGAAATCTCTGTGCTTTAAAAATTATAGGCAATGCTTTGGTCTTAAAGATGAAATCAGAAATTTAGCCTGAGAAAAGGTAGTTTGCTGATTATGTGAGAATGGTCAGATGAGTCATGTCACGTAGGAACTCAATCAAAAACAAAGGCATTGTTCTGACTTAGTGCTTGTCAGTCAAGGGCCTTTGAGTGACTATACAACACTGATGTGTTTTATATTCACAGGACCCACATTGTTTCTTGCCAATAAATATTAGTTCTATTTAAAATGTGAATTTAGACTGTATTTCCCCAGAAGTATTACCTACTCATTTGTGTGCATTACTGATTTAAAAAAACCCGGAGTTTGTAAGGAAAATCTGGACATCACACTAGCCAACGAGAATACCAAAGAGAAGAGCTGGACTCTGGAGAGCTTGCATGAGGTTGACTGATCCAGACTGGACTGAGACGGATTATCATGCCCCAGTGCATTGACCTACTGGGCATTATTGAATGACTTCCCTAATTTTCAAATTCATCATTTTGGGAAAACGAATAATATCCTGGTTATCAATCAGTGACAATTGGAGAAGAGGATATTGGGCTGGAGGAAAAAAATAACACGTTCTACATTGAAGATGTTATTTGGATGTGCCTCTGAGGCTGCACTGAGCTTCTCAGTGATGGGAACTAAACAGACATATTTCTGGGATGATCCAGAATGGACCTGAAGCTATCTGACTAGAAGTAGCTGTATCACAACAGTGATGCCAGAATGCCTCTCTCCTGTTAGTCCACAATTTCACACGAGATTGTTAAGTATGCAACCAGTTCTCTGGAAGCTATGGGATGTAGGGAACTGTGTCCCATCTGACATAGAGGAGCCTTTCTTGGGACCACAGTGAAAACAGAAGCCTGAGGAACAGGGGAGAAGACCAAAAATGTTATTCACAAGTCAATGTTTATTGAGTTATAAACAGTTGCACCTTAGTCTAGGAGAGCTCTTCCTTACAGTCTGGTAAAAACTGGCATGAATCACAAGTGCCAACAAAAAGGGAAGAGAAGAAACTTCTTTTGAGATCATATGAAAGACTGCAGTAGGGTGAGAGCTTCGGATATGAAGGCAGTGCTTTATCACACGGCAGAGAAACACCCAGGGGTGTAAATCTTGGTTATGGTTGATTTCCCTAAGGAGCTCTCTTGGTAGCCAGTCACTGTGCTCAGTTTATGGTCCTGGAACCGCAGGACACTTTGAATATAAACATGGTATTTTTCCTGAAAGTATTTGGACATGTTCCCTGTGTGTTTCTAACAATACTCTAGCCGCTCACAAGAATCTAACCAGTGTGGATTTATCTAAATCTTTCTTTATCCTATTTATATTTGTAGACTATGCAACATCTTGAGGATAATGAGTTCCATATGTTTACTACCCACTGTATGAAGTAATGCCATCTTTTATTTATCGTAAAACTACTTTCTTTGAATTTCAATGGGTGTTCTGAGTTTTATCACTCTAGGATTTGAGTGTGGTCACATTTCACAGCGATAGCCCACTCACATAGGCCTCTACATAGGTAAGAAATAGTACCTTTCTCTGTCTAGGTTCTTGTTTTGGTTTCATTTCTGTTGCTTCGACAAAGCACCCTACCCAAAGCAGTTTTAGGGGAGAAGGGTTTGTTTGGCCTATAATTCTGGGTTACTGAACATCATGTAGTGAGGTAATAGCCTTAGGGGCTTGAAGAATTCAGTTGTACCACATCCACAGAGAAGAGGAACAAGTAGACCTATGCTGCCGGCCAGCTCTCAGCCAGCTTTATCTACTCATATAGGTCAGGACCAAGAGTAAGCAACGGTGTGGCCCACATTAGACTGGGCCTTCCAGCATCAATTAACTGTCAAGACTCTTCCCCCTTACACACAGGGTTACAAACCAGCTTGATCTAAGCAGTTCTTCACAGAGATTCCCCTTGAAGTGAATTGTAGGTTGTGTCAAGTTGACAGTTAAAGACAAAGAGCACAATACTCTGTCTAGGAAAATGTGGTCCCTCTTTCAGACAGATGCAGCCCTGTGCCAGATGCACAGCCCTGCCAGGGAAGAGCTGACTAGATGTCCCCCCTCCCTGGCATTCTAAGCCCCCTCTTCATGACCTTGACTGGAGACCAGTCCAGAACTCAATTAGGACAGGGATGGACAGTACTGTGGGCCTAACCATAGAGATCTTTAAAAGATTGTTGATATTGACAAAATCATTTCTGAAACTTCATCCCCTAGGAAAAGGGGTCTTCCTTTTGGTCAATCTCTAAGTCACAGCCTATTTCCCATATCTGGAGGCTTGAGGCTTTGGCTGAACAGTCCAGGTGTTCTACAGTCTCCTCAGATCCCTGAGATTTGATGACAACTAAGAAGATGTTATAATCATAGTTTAGGTTAATCTGCTTTTGGTCGCTGTTAGCTTATATATGCACATTGTTGGAGACTTCTCCATATATTTCAAAGCTCAATGCAGCATTTTCTTCATTTTACCCTCATCAATTTGAAACTAAACCGACTGTATCTGCCAACTTCCAGATTTAATTTTGTATTTTCTTTAAAGTACTCAAACCCAAACAGACCTCAACAATACAACACTTTAGAAAAATGTTATTTTATGTGTCTGGGTATTTTGCTACTTGGATGCATGGTATTGGAGGAGGGCATTGGAACCTCCAAGACTGCTGTTATAGACAGCTGTGACGCACCAAGTGGTTGCTGGGAATCAAACCCAGGTCCTCTGGAAGTGCAACCATTGAAACCCTTCACTCTAGCTTAAAAAATACTTTCAAGCTGCTTGTGGTGATACATAGCACCCAGGAAGCAGAGAAAGATGGGTCACTTTGAGTTCAAGGCCAGCCTGTTCTCCATAGCAAGTTCCATGACAACTAGAGCTACATAATACAGAGACTCTTTCTTAATAAAACTGTCCTGGCTGGTTCTGTGTCAACCTGACACAAGCTGGAGTTATCACAGAGAAAGGAGCCTCAGCTGAGTAAATGCCTCCATGAGATCCAGCTGTAAGGCATTTTCTCAACTAGTGATCAAGGGGGGAGGGTCCAGCCCATTGTGGGTGGTGCCATCCCTGGCCCAGCCCATTGTGGGTGGTGCCATCCCTGGCCCAGCCCATTGTGGGTGGTGCCATCCCTGGGCTGGTGGACCTGGGTTCTATACAAAGCAGGCTGAGCAAGCCAGGGGAAGCAAGCCAGTAAGTGACATCCCTCCATGGCCTCTGCATCAGCTCCTGCTTCCTGACCTGCTTGGGTTCCAGTCCTGACTTCCTTTGGTGATGAACAGCAATGTGGAAGTGTAAGCTGAATAAACCCTTTCCTCCCCAACTTGCTTCTTGATTATGATGTTTTGTGCAGGAATAGAAACCCTGACTAAGACAAAAATAAAAATACTTTAAAAATGCTTAAATAGTTTAAATTTATGTAACACTTTTAAAACAGTGACTTGCAAGGTGGATCAATAAGTAAAGTGCCCACTGCCAAGCCTGACTGACACCCAGGACTTGTCCTCTGACCTCCACAGTCTTGCCATAGGATACATGCCTATGTGTATAAATAACTAAACATGTAAATAAATAAATAGACAAACACCTTTATGAAATAATGAAGGTTATGGGTTTTTTTTTTAATTTCTCAAGTCTAATGTGGTGGCACACACCTGCAATTCTACACTCACAAAGCCAAAATAGAGGCATAAGTTCTAGGTAATCTGGGGTACATCTTAAGTTCCTGTCTCAAAAAAATAAGTGAAATATAATTCTTATCTTTTTGCGTATTGCCTTAGGATTTCATTGCTGTGAAGGGACCCCATGACCAAGGCAACTCTGATAAGGGACATTTAATTAGGGCTGGCTTACAGCTTCAGACAACCTATTATCATCACGGAGGGAAGCAAGGCATTGTGCAGGTAAGTACGCAGTTTTAAACACCATTACTATCCATTTAGCTTCCCCAGCCCCAACTCTGCCTCTTGGTTGTGGATCAATCTCTCAGCCATTCCTCCAATGTCATGACTTCTTGCATGTTTCCATGATTCACGGTGGTAATAGACTCACCTTCTAAAGCCAAGCCCCAGATAAACACTTCCCTGTATAATTTGGTCATGGTCTTATTACAGCAATGGAGAAATAACTAAGACTAATCCTACACCCAGGCTCTACCTCTATAGCCCAGCATACTACGCTATACAAATGAATATCACTTGTATGTTTTTGCATCTCTGTTGCAAGTAAGACTTGAGGAACACTAAAAACACCAACACTCTGGATCTTGATACAGTGTGAATATAAACCAGTCCTTTATTTCATATCTACGAATCTTAGGTTCTTCCCCAGCATCGATTAAACCACTACAAACTGGAAATTCCGATAATGGCAGATCTGTTACTGTCTGGATGATGACTGAAGAATGCTAACAGATTTCCCTTTTATAGAAGAGAAAGATGAGGACCTGTGCGCATGTCAGTAAACAGGATTTAGAGGAAATCTGTGGAAATTGATATTCAGCTAGCAAAGCTTACGGCTTACAGGGTAGTAAACTGCCCTCCACTTTAAGGTCAGCAAGAGTTTCGGAAGGTCACTGCAAGTTGAATTTAAGGGAGCAGGTTTGGAGACAGCTGTAAACTCCTCTCTGAGTTGGGGAGCTTTCTCACCAACTAAGAGGTCAGACACAGATCTCCTGCACTGTAACAGCCAAAGTTTTCTTTGTTCTTTCAGACAAGTTAGAGATATTCATCTCACTAAGAAAGCTGTTCACACTGCCAGTGCAGTCAGGAAGCTATGAGAACTGTGACTGCTCTGCTTAGGAAATGAGGGATGGTCGTGTAGTACTTCCTGAGGAAGAACAGCAACAGCTCAGCTCTTCCTGCACCTGTGCCAGCCTAAAATCCATTTGCAGATGACAGGAAAGATCTCTGATATTTTTCTTTACTCCTCTTCTTCTCTTCTCTCCTCTCCTCTCCTCTCCTCTCCTCTCCTCTCCTCTCCTCTTCTCTCTCTCTCTCTCTCTCTCTCTCTCTCTCTCTCTCTCTCTCTCTTTCTCTTTCTATATGTGTCTGTCTGTCTCTGTCTCTTTCTCTATGTGTGTCTCTCTCCCCTACCTCAGCCATCCATGTAAAGGAGAAAGGATTAAAAATGAAGCACAGATCTTGCTGTCCCTATGAAGGTTAAAGACCCTCACACCACCACCACCACCACCACCACCACCACCACCACACACACACACACACACACACACACACACACACACACACACACCTCAGTATGCTGGAAAATCTTAGAGAAAGAATCATAGTGTTGTAACTAGCTACATGAACCCACATAGACCTGTGGAAGTTAGGCAGATTAAGCTCATGGGATGAGGCAGGGTTTACAGTGGGGAAGAAAGCCAGCTTTGAGACGGGGTCCTTTGAATAAGTTCAGTGCCTGTTGTTTGCTGATTCTACATCTCAGCTTACATAGGAAAAGATGCTACACTTGCCTGTCCTTTAAATGCCTGGCAAGATTTTTCTGAGAAGAGCTAAGGTAGAGACCACTAATGGGACATTTAAAAACCTGAATGGCGTCTGAGAAGCTCAAGTACCCCTGGAGGAATACTAAACCAAATACTAAGGTCTTGATATGTTAGTCTTGACCTTCAAGTCCCACTGTAGTCTGCAAAACGTTCCACAGCAGGTACAGTGTCCCAACATTTGGTGTCATGGGGACAACTGAATCGTGTTGCCCATGTGTGCTTGGGATTTAGATCTCCACTCCTCCTAGCTATCAAATACATTTGTTATATAGATGATATCTTATCTATGGGCAAATTAAAAGCCTCAGCTTAATCTCTGTAACAAAAGTGCTACCACACCTTCATTATCAAGAGTAGCTGACAAGTCCCAACAGAACCAGGGGCTTACAAGCTCACCAATATTTCTCAGTCCTACGTAGTCACAGTCACAATATCCAGTTTTGTCTGCACTCAAGGAAGAAGATGCTGGGTTATTTTTTCTGTTTGTTTTGTTTTTAAAATCCTTTCCCTGTTTGGGGCTGGACATTTCAGACCCAGGGTTTACCTTCTTTGAGAATTCTGAAATTCTGTTTGATTTTTCTTTTTTTAAAAAATTCATTTATTTTATTTATATAAGTACACTGCTGCTGTCTTCGGATACCAGAAGAGGGCATAAAATCCCATTACAGATGGTTGTTGGGAATTGAACTCAGCAACTCTGGAAGAGCATTTAGTGCTCTTGACTGCTGAGCCATCTCTTCAGTACCTGTTTGATTTTTCTATGGGCTGAGTTGCAAACCATCAATTTCAAAGCTGCCTTGGATGTTACACACTCTTTGCTTTGGTATAGGTCTTAGTCAGTGTTCTATTGCTTTAAAGAGACACTGTAACCACAGAAACTTTTATAAAGAAAAACATTTAGCAGAGGCTGGCTTACAGTTTCAGATCTTTAATCCATGGTTGTCATGGTGGAAAACATGGCAGTTCACAGGCAGACATGGTATTGTCTTGTTTCAAGTTGACAAGTAAAATTAACTAGTAAACCTGGTTAAGTTAGAACCTAGTGGCATACACAGGGGTTCTGTGCTTGCTCTTAGCTCCAGTGCCAAGGATGCAAAGTTAAGGATATATGAAGTTTCTGCTTTCTTCGGCTCTTAGGCAGAACTCAAAAGTGTCTCCCATAATTCTGAACAGTGCTGCCCTTGAAGAAAGCTCTAATCTTTTACTGACTTGGTTTGTTCCCAAAGGTCTAGCTCTTCTGTCCCTTAGACATGAAAGATTTATAAATTAAAACATCTCTGCTTAGGTACATACACAAACTGGAAACCTCTGATGGAACTTTTCATGGATGAGTCCATAATCCAGTGAGACCGTCTGGACTCAAGGCATTAATAGAGCTGTTAGGACCAGCCCTGTTCAAGTATCCAACAAGGGGCCAGAACCTCACTATACAGCAGGGGCTCTAAAGAAGCCACACTAGTCCTCTTTCAGGTGTTCCACACCCAATCAGCTAGGAAACTGCCTTCCACCTAGGAGTTTGTCTAATACCTGAATCTTTTGTTTTGAGCTTGAATTTCTATCTATGTTTGAATTACATTCCTACCACATTGGATGCCATTTGTAACTAATGGGCTCTTATGTTCACACCCAAGTTCCTGAAATACCGACTCTGAGACTTACTTATGGATAAATTGCTAGGCCACATGCTTTGGTTCATTCCCAACTAGCCCATAACTTAATGAAAGCTTGCTACCACTCTCAGCCTTTTGTGCATGTGCTTAGAGTTTGGACTCAGGCTTTCATGCTGAAACAAACCATTTCAAGGACTCTTACCCATCAAACCATCTCCCCAGATAACATTCTTTTAATATCTTCACGAAAAGTCTTTAAGGTTGGTACTACTGACCTCACGTCTGAGTTTATACACCACAATACATCTGTGGCTCTATCAGAATCTAGAGGCACCTTTTCTTGGCTCACTGAAACTGAATTTAGGCATACCCACACCTATGAGAATGGCATCTACTGCACAATACAGACAAGGCCATAAAGCCTGGTATGGAAATGTGTTGACTGACTTGCTGTATTTCTCTCTCTCTCTCTCTCTCTCTCTCTCTCTCTCTCTCTCTCTCTCTCTCTATATATATATATATATATATATATATATATATATATATATATATATATGTATATATATAGCAGAGGGCATACTACTTCATTCAGAGCAATTAAAATTTAAAATATTTCTTTGAAGTGATGAAAAATCTGTTCTTTTTTGCTTATTTTTTCATCAGCATGTTACACACTTAGTGTTACACAAAGTTCACGACTCCAATGTTACACTCTTGGAGACTAATCTTGTCTATGGATAAGAATTCTACCATGACTGGACATGGTCTCAAGGCTTCCAGTGAATTAGGAGGCCAGTTTTTCAATCTGAAGGCAAGCTTTCTCCCATCTCAGGCAAGAAAGCACTGAAGAAAGACAGTGTTCATCTTGTTAAACCATTGCTGTAAAGACTTCTTTTCCTCACCCAGGTTTCTTAATTTTTATTGCTTTCTCAGGTGGCTGAAGCTGAGAGACCCCAGAGGCAACCTGACTACAAGACCACAAAGCTCCCTGCTTGCTGCAGATAGAAGGTGATGGGAGATGGACCTCGGAGGACACCAAAACAGTCCTGTCCCCTGAGATCCTTCTGAAAAGCTGTCCCCCTGGATGCTCCACCAGACCCCAGGGATCCTTAGGTCAAAGCTGGGTTAATGCTAGGCTCAGGCAAAGGAAGATGGAAGTCTTCCCTCTGGTGTCTGTATCTCTAAGGGGATCATTGAGAAATTGCCTGGTCTTTCTGTTTACTTCCTTCCTGTGTGTCAGTATGGAGGCCAAAAATCACCAAGACTCCTGGTCACAAGGGAAGCTGGAAAATGCCTCTTTGTGTCTTGTTGAGACTCTGGGACTCTGTTACAGACAGAAAGTATCAGCAGCATTCTTAGCCACACTCTGACTGTGGAAGTCCAAGGAAACTGTAGCTATATGACGAGGACCAGAATACTTCTCACTAATTCTTGCTCCTGTTTAAAAAATATTTCCCAGATTTGGGGTTGTGTTAGTATCTCTCCAACTTCCCTGTAGATACGCTCGACTACAGCCAGACTGTGTTCCTGCCTGCCCTCTTGTCTCCCCAAGTCTACTGTCAGCTCAGAAGCAGGTAGACCCTTTGCCACATGGAAGCTAGGTAGTACGGTGCCACCTTTCAACTCTCAACTTACCAGTGACTTCTAGAATCACCCATTTGCTTCTGTCTCGCTTGTCCCACAACCTTTGGTTGAATTTGTTCCTTAAATATATTCAGCAGGTTCCTCCCAGCCCCCTTCCCTTTGGCAGCTCATTCTGGTCATTCAGTTCATTCCTGACCAGGGTCATCTTGCTTCCTGATCCATAGATTTCAAGCCCCGCCTTCCCAGCCACCACCTGTGGCATTAGCCAGTAGTGTGTCCTTCACAGTACAAGCTCCTGGACATGGCTGTACCTGTTTTCCTCTCTGCCCAGGCTGTTTGCAAGTTCATGAGCCTACGTCTGTGAACGCGCGTTGTCTGAAAAGCCTGAGCTTTGTAAAGCAAGAGAACACTTTGTCTAATAGTCATCACGGCATGTATACATGGGAGGTACGTATTTATTAGATAAATAGAACTGTTTATATCCACATGAATCAGAGAAAGAATATTATTTTAGGCAAGGTCTCTCTACACTCTCATTTCTCCCGCCTCAGTCCCCTGAAAGCTGAAATTACAGGTGCATACTATTATGTCAGGGTAGGGGGTTTGTATATAAGCATTTTGTGATTAATTAGTACAGTTTTTTAAATAGTAAAGAAATAATCTTTGTGAAAACACAGATCTGTACAATAGAAATCCCATCACTAAGAGAAAGTTGCCGTTAACATTTATGTAAGACTTTCTGTCTATACGCACACACAGACTTAAGAGCTGATATAGCTTATATGCATTTCAAGTTGCTAACTGGGCCAAGTGTACTTGCCAAGGAATAATCCTTATTTTAAAGTATAGGGTGAACATTTAGGCGAATTAGGCTGTGTGCTTTCCTCCCATATTGTAGGTGGTGATTATAAAAAGCACAGAATGAGGTCGGCCTCGATGTATCTGTCAGCAGCCATGACTGTGCCCCATGTCAGGGACCCTCACAGAGGCAAGAGGGAGATAATTCTCCAGAAAACATTACCAAGCCTAAGATGAGAAAAGAAAAGAAAAGCTCCTGTTTTCATCCTTTCTAAAAGTGGACGATGGTTGTTACAGGGACAGAGCTGTTAAGAAAAGCTTGTGCACACTTTACACTCCCCTGGGGGCAGCGGAGCTTGGTGGCTCTGCTATCAGGGGAGGTGATGTGCCATGTCCTGGCCTGACCTGGGGACTGCTCTAACTGGGGCAGTGAGGGAGTGAAGGAATAACAGATGTATGGACACGGGGGAGCCGGTATGGGGCTGTCTGGGCTTTCTGGTGGAGAAGCTGCAGCACCCCGGAAGCTCAGTGTGTCCATAAGAGACCGTTGAACAGAGAGGCAGGGGATTGCACACACAAACAAGGAGGCAGATGATGCAGCTGAGCCGGGAGGAAGGCCTTCCTAATCTCAGTCAAAGCAGTTTTTATAGGACAGCAGCCTTCAGGCTGTAGACACCCGAGGAACAAAGCCATGGGGACTATTTTCTGCACAATTTCAGTATTCACCCTCAGGCCTGAGGAAGGATTTGCCAGCCCTCTGAACCCCACCTAGGGAGGGCTCTGCATTCCTGTGGGGCTGAGGCATTTGGGTCCCATGTCAACAACACACATTCATTCAGGACTCCACTGGCTCAGTACACTGAGGGAAACTATCAGACTTGAAAGCCTGGCATATAAATGTATAGGAATGTGCATGTAACATCGGAGAGAACAATATTTCCGCATATATATAGACTTGGCATGGAGTCACTAAAAACAGAAATGCTGTGGGTGCTTATATCCTGTGTGCACTCACACACACGAGTGTTTGCTATTGTGTATAGTATCCTGTACATGTCATACTTGTGAACTTGTGTGCAAATGTGTCTGGAAGCTGAAGGTCAACTTTGGGGGACTCTCCTTGATAGTGTTTCACTTTTTGTTGTTGTTGTTTATTTTATGAGACCCACCCTCCAGTCAGTGGATGTGAAGCTCTCTTGGGCTAGCTCTCCAGGGAGTACCAGGGATCTACTTGTCTGTCTCTGCCCTCCCCACCCTAGGGTGGGGTTTGTGGCAGGTGCTCCCACTGCTGGCTTTCTACAAGGGTTTCAGGGACCAAGCCTAGGTTCTCATGGCTGCCGGGCAGACACTCCATTAGCTGCTTCATTTTCCTTGCCCTGCCACTTTTGTTTTGTTTTGGTTTAAAGCATTATTTGAATTTTAAGTTTTCTAAGTTCTAGGAGAGTTCAAAGAATTAAGAACTGGGGCTAAGAGACAGAAGAGAGAAAAGCTGAGTGAAGTCTTTATGGGGAGGAAGATTCCCTTCTGGTTCTCCGTTCTAGCTTTGATAGATTCCGTGGCCAGTCACTTGCATTGCCAGAGATTTCAACCCTTCTTCCCTAGGACAAGAGGAAAAGCAGGATGGAACCCCAGGGAGAGTGTATTACGAAGCTCTGTTAAAAGAAACGGGATGTCCTTTGCTCTTACTGATAAAAGTGCATTCACCATGTCATTTTGTACAGCTTGTCTATTCAGGTCACTGTGAATTTCCTCCATCTTTTGTAGGTGTGAAGGATGTTGATAAAGTTTAGCTAAGTGTTGTTCTTTCTACCATTATGACCTCATAACACTAGTTAACACCTGTGCTGTGCTGTGAAAACCTCTAAAGGTTCGTTCAGTGGAGTCGAAGCCTCTCAAATAGTTTACTGTAGTGAACACCCATCACGGCAGTAAGTATACCTGAAGAAAGTGTGAGTCACACACACACACACACACTCACACACACACACTCACACACACACTCACACACACTCACACACACACACTCACACACACACACTCACACACACACACACTCACACACACACACACACACACACACACTCACACACACACACATTCTACTATGCCAGTGGGTTTTGGTCTCTGTAATACTGCTGTTTAAACTAGATCATTATTTTTGTGAGGTTGCCTTGTGGACTGTGGGATATTCAGTAGTGTCACTGGGCTGGACACACTAGATGCCAATAACAGCCTTCCTCTCCCTCATCTCCATGTGACAAAATGTATGGAGACATTGTCAAATGTCATCCACAGTTGAGAACCACTGGGTTGGGATGAAATGAAGAACGAAGTAAGAGGTAAGCAAAGGAGAAAAGCAAGCTTTCTGCAGAATTCAGATCTTACTCTCCCAGTTTTCTTTTTATACGAGTTATTCAATGATGAGCTTTTCAAAAAATTCATCTAATTCCAAGGCAATCCAATATACCACAGTTGTCATCGTCATTATTGTTTATAGCAGTATGCTGTTTTATTTTAATATTAAATATTTTAGGAAATGTATCATTTTCCCCTCCCCTAGCTTCTCCTAGATCCTGTCTCTAATCACCCATCTCATATCCCTTCTGTCTTCTACATAAAAAATAAAGCACAAAAAAATTTTTTAAGTGTCAAAATTTTAACCTGACTTCCTTTAGAAAGGCAGCGACTACGTCACTGCTTCACTGATGCCCAGGACACCTTCTCTGAGACTTATGTCAACTAGAACTTGGCTTTTTTTTCTTCCAAACTCAAAAAAAAAAAAAACATTTCAATGAACTGTTGAAAATGCTTTTACTGTGGCTTTCATATTTAATAGCCTAATAGTTAATAGGGCAACTATTTTTAATTGTAAAGAATAATTACCTAAATCTGCTGTATGAAGCTGCAATCCAAGAACATAAAATGCACACAACATTGGCCCCACCAAATCGCACATTTATATACTTTAATCTGAAGGCTAAGAGCACACTCACTAGGATTAACAGTCTTCCCTTGACTTATGCTTGGCTGTCAAGTACTAGAGAAACACCATACATGGAGAGTGTTTGGATTTACTTTTTGAGGAATGTTCTAGGCTCCCTCATTCTGTGATTTATGTCAACCAAGGTTTATTGAACACTGACTGTTTTAAAAAATCACTTTAATTATTCTGGTTTTAGTGTGGAAGACACAAAAGCTGTTGGTTTTCCTCTGGGTGACAATCAAGAGGCAGACGGACACACTACAAAGGCAGGTTGTTGTTCTTGTTGTTGCTGCTGCTGCTGTTTAGTTGAACATTTAACTTCTATGACTCAAGTATGTGATAAGAATTATGCTTTCTGACTCTCTACTATTTCAAAGAAAGCAAGAGGTTTTGTTTTGTTGTTCTTTGTTGTTGTTGTTGGTTTTTTTTTTTTTTTTTTTTTTTTTTTTTGCATTGATCTTTTCATCTCAATGGATGTCAAATCTGGAAGAAAGTTGCAATCTGATCTTTCTGAGTAAGGCTTTCAACTCATTGGATGAGGCCCAGTCACACCTTAAGAATAATGTGATTTACTCAAAGTCTGCTAATTGAAGTGCTAAATAATATCCAGTAAAAAGAACCTATCTGCAAAGAGAGAAACAAGCAAATGAAGCAACAGGAAGGCTTCACAGCAATGCACAGCTTGGGGTTAACCAATGACCAGCGCCACTGCGTGTGGGAGCCACACAGAACGAGCCTGGCGCCACAGCGTGTATGAGCCACACAGAACAAGCCTGGCGTCACTGCATGTGGGAGCCACACAGAGCAAACCGGGTGCCACAGCGTGTATGAGCCACACAGAACAAGCCTGGTGCCACAGCGTGTATGAGCCACACAGAGCAAACCGGGTGCCACAGCGTGTATGAGCCACACAGAACAAGCCTGGCGTCACTGCATGTGGGAGCCACACAGAACCAGTTTGGCGCCACAGCGTGTGTGAGCTGACACAGAAAAAACCAGACAGATCCAGAGGAATTTAGGATGGCCTTGACCTCACCAGAAACCTGCCTCTTCCTTAATGGAAACTTTTACTAGCCTGTGTCTGAACCAATCACTGTGGCCAAGGGAGTGTGGTTCTTTGGTTGGGGACAAAGGCTGTTGTCTACAGAAGAGATCTGAAGATGGAAAATCCAGGGTTCATGGTTAGAGAGTCCTGTGGTTCCAGAGTGTAGTTTTATAGTAAACCAAAGCCTTTAGGTACAAGGGAGGAAGGACATGGAGGAGAAGAGGGGCTGGAAAAGTGAGGCTCGCTCTTCTACCCCAGACAGCACAGTGAACATATTACTCACATGTTAGAGTTTAATCTCTAGTGCAAATATGTTGCCGAGAGAAATCTTTAAGAAGTGTTCAGATCCCCAGGGCTCTGTCCCTATCATGGATTAATAGGAATTATTAATTGTGCTGTGCCGGGATAAGCACCCACTTCCTGTTGCCTCGTTCTCATACTTTCTTATCCTCCACCTTTATCATGGGCTGAGGCAGCTCAAAGGACCTGCCAGTTGTGGCTCTTCAACTCTGAACTTTCCAACGTCCTGAACTAAATCAAATATGTTCTTTACCAATTTCTCAGCTGCCAGTATTCCGTCCTAGTGTTGCTGTGACCCTGATTTCATAACTGACCCCAACTTACCATTCTCTGCTTTTGCAACTCTTAAACTTCCATGCCTCCTCTCCCCTCCCCGCGATGTGGACTTTATTCACATACAAAGGCCAAGTTCAAATGCCAGTTCCACGGTGAAACTCTACGTTTTTTTTTTTTTTTTTCTTTCTGGAAAACAGTGTGCCTTCACAGCTATGAACAAACACCAGGAGTGTACTAGCACATGCCACTGTGTTTGAAGTGTCCCCACTAGATCTGATCTCCTTATGGGTGACATTCATACATTGTCTGTACTTGGGACTCAGGCATCTCATGCTGCTTCTAGCATCCCCAGGACTTGAATAAATACTGTCAGACTGAATTTGGTTGTTATACCTGAGATGGAATTGTTTTTATAGGTCCACCCTGCTCTTTCGCTTGACACCTCAGCATGCGCTCGGACGTTGAGGGCTGAACAAACAGAGACAATTCTGCTAGTCTTTTCTGTGCTTGCTCTTTTCTTCAGCTTTCCTGGAGCTACCTTTCCAGTGCCTGCTTACAGGACCCTAACCCATCTCTGAATCAGGGAAGGCTCTGGATTATTGCCTCCATCCTGGATGCATCTCCCAGCTCTCCCACATGCCTTTGGTGCTCTTCTGCCCACAAGAATCCCACCATATTGAATAAAACATTTTTTTCTCAAGCATTGCTGTGGGATTCAAAAAAGCACCAAAGAAAGTGTCACCATCACCCTCTGCATGGAGTGATGGCACAGTTACCACCTAAATCACAGCTTCATTTCTACTGATGCAAGATGCCTCAAGCCATTGAATTCAACATTTGCAATTTCTTTATCTTCTTTCTTATGTGTTTAAAGATTTTTAATTAATTATTTTATTTATTTACATCCCAAATGTTACCCCTTATAGTCCCCCCAGAGTTCTTCACCCTCCACCCTATTCACCTCTGAGAGGACGATACCTCCTTCCCCCCACCCCGGACATCCCCCTTCCCTGGGGCATCAAGTCTCTACAGGATTAGGTACATCCTCTCTCACTGAGGCCAGATAAGGCAGTCAACTGCTACATATGTGCTGGGTGCCTCAGACAAGCCTTTGTATGCTCTTTGGTTGGTGGTTTAGTCTTAGGTCTGTATCAGTTGACACTGTTGGGCTTCCTATGGGGTTGCTATTTCCTTCAGCTCCTTCCATCCTTCCCTAGCTCTTCTATAGGGGTCCCTGACCTCAGTCTAATGATTAGCTGTGAGTATCTGCCTCTGTCTCAGTCAGCTGTTACTAGAGACACTCAGAGGTCAGCCATACTAGGCTCTTGTCTGCAAGTACAACATAGTACTTATAAGTGGATATCAGCCAAAAGTATGGAATATCCATGATACAACCTACAGACTGCCAGGAGAATGGATGGAAATATGCAGCTGCTGGGGATAATGGTGGTGGTGAACGTCTAGAAAGTATCAGAGGCCTGGGATGTGAGAGGCTACCAGGACTCAATGGAGGTGACCTTAGCTGAAATTCCCAATAGTAGGGAGATGGAATCTGAAGAGATCACCTCTAATAGATAGGGACCCTAGTGGAGGGATGGGGTCACCAACCCACCCTCAAACTTTTGACTCAGAATTGTTCTTGTCTCTTACTCCCTTGTACTGGGATTGAAGACATGGCAGCCACACTTGGCTTGTTATGTGGGAGCTGGGGACATGAACTCAGAGCAAGCACCATTACTGGAAGCCATCTCCCAGGCCCTACTTTTTGAACCTGTTGAGCCCTTTGAGCCCTTTGAGCCTTTCCATTGAACAGAAGGAAACTAGACTGGAAGATGCATTTTATCCATCCCCAGTTCTCAGGGACAAAGCATCCATGTGCTGAGTTCTTGTCCTTAACCCTGAACTTTGTTTCTCGTAATACTTTCTTGCTAATAACCTCAATGATATAATGTAGTTACATGTTATATTTGTTCTTGTTTACAAAAAGGAGAAATGAAATATTTAAATTTTAGTTAAAAACAACAACAACAAACCACAGAATACCTGAATCATTTCACTTACAAACACATGTGTTCCTAGCTGTAGGAAAAACTATTATAGTTTTAATTGAAAAACATTACCCAAGGGGTTTTCTGTGCCATCTGACTCAGGTTCTTTGGAGGCTGAGTGATTGGTTTTTTGTTTGTTTGCTTGTTTGTTTGTGAAAGGTTGTGGGAACCTGTAGTGGTGAATTGTACTCTGCTCTGAGCTCCCAGTTGGTGATCTCACTTCTTGACACTTGCCAGAGTTCCCTGGATTCAAGAATGAAAACACACACACACACACACACACACACACACACACACACACACACACACACCTTTATATTTTGGTATGCCTTGACTTCTCAATGACTGGGCACTTCCAAATCTCCCTGTGACTAGCACACACTCCCCTCCAGTATTCCTGAGTTAACACTTTCTAATTTTATATTTTATCTTTGCTGCCCTGTTTCCTTCTGGGCAGCCCTCCCACTGGGCTGCTTTCTCTTAGTACTTACATTGCTGGATGGTTTTTCTCCTGCAGCTCTTAAATCTCATCTCATCTCTCGGCTTCTAAGTAATGGCAATTCTGTTCTTTCTCTCCTCTGAAGTTCTTGTTCAGGAACCTAAAAGTCCTGCCTCATTCACCCTGCCCAGCCATTGGCCATTGGCTCTTTACTGATTAATCAAAAACAAATTGGGGACAGGCACCCTCAGTGTTTGATCATGAAGATTCCCATGTGATTTTGAGGAGATAAATTAAGACAAAGATTAGAACCAATCCCCAACAGGAACCAGCAACTTCCTCCTTCTCCATTCTTCCAGATCCTTTGCAGAGAGCTGAGGAGCATCCTGGGACTGAGGTGCCTCTGTGCATAGCATTACCAGTCCATATAACCTCATATCTGTCTTCTCTAATTCCTGCTTGAACTTCATTTATAACCTTCTTCATCCCCAGAATTTTGTCTGGGAACATTTACTCAGACTAAAGCCATGCATGCAAACTTCCTCCAAAAGAATTTAATAATTAAAAAAAAAAATCTGATAAAAACGACCACAGGTAGGTTGCTGTAGGGTCTCCCATGTCCTCCTCACCATGGTTACCACTGTGAAAGCACTTTGAAGACATTTTTTATGATCCAGTCTCAGGAATGTTTTGTTGAGCCTTATAATGGTTTCCCTAATTGTTTCCATTTTTTTAAAGCCTGTACTCTATTGGCCTCTGCATGTTTCATGAAAAACTGGAACCTCAAGTAGCTAAATGAAAATAAAAAATCTCTCTCTTGGGATTTGTAGGGGCTACCAGAGAGATAGAATATGAGTGCTGTCTCCTGACAGAGCTAGCTCGGAAAGCCAAGCCTAAGCACAAGCTGCACATGGCTCCCCACAAGTAGCTTTCATCAAGGTTGGCCCCCTCGGTTGGCAGACGGTTGGCAGAAGTCAAGGTGCAGACTCAGTGTTGTTTCCCTTACTACTCCGCTCTTTCACAGGTTCTGAGGAATTTCTTACTTCTCAGTGTCAGTCCATTCCTGGGCTCGCTGGGCAGCATGGGACCTCACTGCATGCTCTAGGGAGACTCACTCTTGGCTGAGTACCACCAGCAATGCACATTGGAAGAACCACACTGGCCTCCAGGACCTGCAGAGAGGAGAGAACTGTAGTGAGATTCTGGGTGTCTCTATACTTCTGGTTCATCAATCCCCGAGTTTCTTCCTTTCATCACTCAGTAGTTATTATCTAGAGATAAGCAGTGCCATCTTCCAACTGGGGATGCATCCCCAAGAATCTGACTTTTAGTTTACTTGGTCACCTTATTACTGGTTCATCTGAAATACAGGAAGACCCTTTGCTCTTTTTCTTTTTCATCCTTACTTTTTTTTTTTTTTTTTTTTTTTTTTTTTTTTTTTGTCTAACATGTGGGAGTTGGTAAAATGAAAAGGAGTAAAAAACACTTCAGCTTTTATCACACATAGCAGTACTAGCTCTTAATTCAAAGGAAAGAACCGTGTTTGCTTGCTATTGGGACCTACAGCAACCCATTTATTACTTGGCTTTTAAATTGTTCGTAATAGACTTTTACAAGATTTTCTTTTAATTGAGGTTGCTTTTTAGATTTTGATTGTCGTACACAAATAACACAAATCAGGATAGTTGAATGTGGGGTGCATGGAGGGTCAGTTCCAGGAACTAGGACTCATGGAGTGTTTCCTTTCTGTCAGCTGAGAGAGAGATTCATGGGCAGCCAAGGGCAGTACTTATTGGACCCTAGGATTTCCATAAAGCTGAAAGCATTGCATTGAAAGTTTAGAGAGGGAAATGAATACAGGCACTAGGGAAAATGGCAAGCCAACAGGCAACAGCAAGTTGGAGCATTGTCAACAGAACTATTCAATTAGTTCTGCTGTGCTGTGACTTTCGTGCCTGTGACTGTTTTCTCTTGGGTGGCAAGTCCTTCTTGGCCCGAGGAGCTCAGATTTTCAAAGATAGCACTTAGGATTTGGCAACCTTTATTCTGTAAGTTGATGAATCATCATCACCACCACCACCAGCACCATCATCATAACCATTATCAACAACAACAGATCAATCTTCTTCCACAATGCAGACCAGCTCTGAGCAGGCCAGCTGTCCTTGGAAGTAAACTCATAGTTGGGTTTGATAAATGTCTTTTCCTCTTAGAAATCTGTTGAAATGGTTTTCTGGAGTTGACACGTTTGCTGACATCCAGAAGCTTATTTTTCTTAACAGCTTCAGCATATGTACTAGTGAAATTCAGGCACACATGCACTTCATCCTATAAGCATAAAGCTACAGGGAAAGACATTATCATTCTTTTATATCATATTATATCATATAATATTATATCTCACTGTGTGCTTTTGTCTAGGTGGAAATAATGGAGAATTATTGGAGATGAGAGATATAGATGGATATATAGATAATAGATAGACAGATAGATAATAGATAGATAACAGATAATAAATAGACAGACAGACAGATACCCTTAACTATATCTAACTTTTTCCAGAAAGGAGATACATAGATAAATAAGTAGATTGATGGATGGAATGATGGATGGATATATAGATAAGAGAACAGGGGAAGAAGAATAGGAAAGGGAAAGAGAGCCAGTTTCTAGTGGGCATTGCTTTCAACTTTATTATAAACATGAAAATCACACAAAGCTCTACAAGCATGGTACCATTTACATTCATGAACACCTCAAACCCTGTATCCCTCAAGAGATCCATGCAGGGAAACTTTCTGAACAAAATCTAATCTACCCAATCCATACTCCTAACATCATACTTCATGACAACCTGGCTGCTTATTCTAAAGAAAACAAGAATGTCCATATAGCCAAGTGTCAAAGGCTCTCAGTGGAACAATTAGGGAACAGAAAGAAATAAAAGGTATTTAGACTGCCTTTACTAACAGATGACATGACTGTGTACATAGAAAATGGTAAGCAGTCCTTAAACAAAGCAAAACATTAGGGCTAATAAATTTTAAAGACTACAGCATATAAGGCTAAGGTAAAACTGTCATGCTGGCACTGTGAAATGAAACATGGAACTATAAGCTTTCATTTATTGTAACATAAAAATGAATAAAATAACACATTTAACAAAATGAGCTGGAAATCAGTAACCATAAAGTATCAATGCAAAGCGCTTTGGGGGTCGAGAGAGATCAGAGGCTAAGAACACGTGATGGCCTTTCAAGCAAGACAAGTGTCCCACAGTGGGACACTCTTAACTACCTATTATCCAGCTCCAGGGCATCCAGTGCCCTCTTTGGACTTCTGTGGAAACCTGCACACAAATGGCACATACACAGATGCACACAGAGTTCCAAATAAATGTAAGTCTTTTAAAAGGGCAAACATGCTGAATAGACATGTCTTTCAATAGGATGTGAAAAGCTAGTAGTCCTACAAAGAGATGGTCATTAGAGGAAAAAATGCAAATCAATACACTTTGTGTGCTCTGAAATAGCTCCACCAAAAGGAAGGGCAATAAAAAGGCATTGACAAAGGTGTAGATAAGTTAAGCTTTCATTTACTGTTGGTGTAAATGTGATATAATGTATCCTCTTGCTCGCTGTTGTTCATAGCAACATAGTTCAAGCAATTAAGATGTGGTATCTTAGTTAGGGTTCTATTGCATAGGCAACAGAGCAAGGCGACTCTTATAAAGACAACATAATTGGTTCAGAAGTTTAGCCTTTTATTTTTGTGATTTTAAATATAATTTTATCATTTCTTCTCTTCCCCCTTTGCCTTCCAAACACTCCTATATGTCTTTCCTCGCTCTCTTTCACATATATGGCCTCTTTTATTATAAACTAATTGTTACTAAATGCACATATATGTATGCATATATTCCTAAATATATACATATATACAGGCTCAGTCTGTATAATGTTACTTGCATGTGTGTTTTCAAGGCTGACCATTTGCTAATGGATAGATAACCAATTGGTATGCTCTTCCCTGGGGAAGACGATTTCTTCTGCTGACGTCATTCCTGAGTTGCCTGTAGTTCTTTGTTTAGGGTTGAGGTCTCAAGGTCTTTCTTTCACCAACTTTGGCATATCTGTTGCTTTCCTCTTTGTTTGGCTTGTATCTTTGTTATGCAGTCATGTTTCTGACTTTATGGATGCAACTTCTGACATTCCTAGGAGACAAAGTCTTAGAGCAAACTCCCCGTTCCTCCAGTCTTTCTGTCCCCTCTTCTGACATGTCTTCTGAACCTTACATGAGAGAGTCGTTTTGTAGATGCATCCACTGGTACTGGGAGCCACAATTCTGCACTTTGCGAAGATCTTTGTTTTCTAGTCCCATTTGCCAATGACTTCAATTCTCAGCCAAACTGATTCCTATTCAGAAAGTCCTTTCCTATACCTACATGGTGTGGGGCACTATGTATGCTGTCTTCCACAGGTTCAGTGCTTTGGGTTTGGTATTTAGGTCTTTGCTACACTTGGAGTTAACTTTTGTGCGAGGTCATGGAAGACCATTTTATTTGATTCTTCTGTATTTGGATATCTTGTTTTCTCAGAACTACTGTTTTCTCCAGCTTACATCATTGGCATCTTTGTCGAATATTAAGTAGCTGAAATTTTAAATGCATGTGTTTGGGTCTTTGGTTTTGTTCTATTGGTCTACATATCTGTTTTTGTGCCAGTGCTCTATTGCTTTTGCTACTATGGCTTGGCAATATAACTTAGGGTCTGGAATTATAATCCCCCTCCGGCATTTTTCTTCTTGTTCAGGATTGTTTTGGTATCCAGTCTTTTGTGGCTTTTATAACTTTTAGGGTAGTTCTTTTTCTATTTCTGAAAAGAAAGAGCCTGAGATTGTATTGAATCTTTAAGTGACTCTTGATAGAATGGTCATTTTCACAATGTTAATTCTACCAATCCACAAGCATGGGCTGTCTTTCCATTTCCTAATGTCTTATCTATTTCTTCAGAGGTTTAAGGTTTTCATTGTGGAGGCCCTGCACTTCCTTAGCTTTATTTCTAGATGTTCTATTTTCTTTGTGAAGGAAGTGCATCCATGATCTCCTTCTGTGTGTTTTTGTTGTTGGTGTTGTTGTTGTTGGTGGTGGTGGTAGTGTTGGTAGTGGTGGTGGTGTTGGTAGTGGTGGTGGTGTTGGTGGTGGTGGTGGTAGTGACTAGAAAAGCTACTGTTTTTTGCAAGTTTTTTGCATCCTGCCAAATTTCTGAATTTGTTTGCAATTTCTAGAATTTTCCTTGTAGGATTTTTGTGTGTGTGTGTGTGTGTGTGTGTGTGTGTCTCAAAACTATTTTGTCATATACAAATAGGGACAACATGGCATCTTCTTTCTTTATTGGTATCTCTTTAATTTTTTTCTTTCATCTCGTTTCTCCATCTAGGACTTTGAGTAGAATATTGAAAAAGGAGTGTGAATAGTGGGCATCCCTTCCTTGTTCTGACTTCAGTGTGACTGCTTCTAGCTTTTCTCTGAGTAGGATGGTGTTGGCTATGGGTTTCTCAGATGTAGCTTTTATTAGATTGAGGTACACTTCTTCTCGATCTACATCCTCTGGGACTTTAATGATGTAGACATGTTGGATTTTGTCAAAGAAAATTTCTGCATCTATTGAGATGATTATGTGACTTTTCTCTTTAAGTGACTTTATTACATTTGTTGGTGTGTGTGTGTGTGTGTGTGTTAAACCTTCCTGAACTTCAGGAATTAAGGCAACTTGGCCATAGAATGTAACCAATTTATTTATATCTATAGAATGTAACCAATTTATTTATATCTATAGAATGTAACCAATTTATTTATATCTATAGAATGTAACCAATTTATTTATATCTATAGAATGTAATCAATTTATTTATATCTATACTCTCATTTCAAATTTCATATTGAGCATTTAATCCAGGGACCTTGGCCTGTGGTTTTCTTTTCTGTTGTGTCTTTACTTCATTTGGATGGTAGAGATGTGGGACCCCCATTTCCTGTTTCTGATTTTTTTTTAATAGCTTAGAAGAACTGGCTGTAGGTCTTCTTTGAAAGTCTGATAAGATTCTGCTGTGTATCCATTTGGAGTTGTTGTTTTTTTGTTTTTGTTTGATTTTTCTTAGCCAAAGGGAATTTTACTACTATTACAATTTCTTTGTTATGGTCTCTATTTAGGTTGTTAACTTCTTGATTCAATTTTGGTTGTTTGGCTGCATCTAAAAATAGGCTTTTTAAAACATTCTCTTATAATTTTCTGAATTTTTTGGTGTTTGTTGTAATATTTCTTATTCATATCTGATTCTGTTGAGTTGGATCCTCCTTTTCTTCTTTTCAATTTTGTCAATCTTGTTGATCTTCTCAATGAAACCAGGTCTTGTATGCTTTGAGTCTTTGTATTAGTTTGTTTGTTTGTTTCTGTTTTACTGATTTCTACTCTGATTTTTATTATTGCTTACCATCTATTCAATATGGATTTGGTTTGTTTTTTTTTTTTCCTTCAACTTTTTGAATTGGATCATGAAGTAATTTATTAGTGCTTTTTGTTTGTTTGTTTTGATATAGGTACTTAGAGCTATAGATTTCCCTTAGAGGACTGCCTTCAATGATTTTTCTTTTTGTTTTGTGTTTTTCTTTTCACTGAGTGCCAGGAATTTTTAAATGTAATTTTTATCCATTTCTTCTTTTCCCTGTTCATCATTCAGCAAAGACTTGTTTAAGTATTTACTAGGGTTTTGTTAGCTGTTAATTTTAATTGCACTTTAGTCATATAGATACAAGGACTTATTTCAATCTTTTAAATTTGTAAAGATTTGTTGTGTATCTCTGGATGTGGTTCATTTTAGAAGAGCTTCTGTGTTGTTTGGGTAGAATATTCTGTAGATATCTGTTAAATCCACTTGATATATGATGTCAGTTAATTCTGATGTTTCTCTGTCTAATATTTGCCCAGATGATACATCCATTAGAAAAAGTAGAATACTGAAATTACTTGTTATTAAAGGATTGGTGTTAATCTGTGTCTTTAAATCTAGTAATTGATTTTTTAAAACTGAAATTGGGTGCTCCAGTGTTTAGTACATATATATTTAAGATAGTGATGACTTCTTGGTTAGCTGTTCTTTTGCTTACAAAGAAAGTGTCTTTTTTGATCTCTTCTGATTAGTTTTAGTAGGAAGTCTGCTTTGTCAGGTATTAGGATAGCGATGCCTGCTTGCTTCCTGATCACATTTGATTAGAGAACTTTGATCCACACTAAGTGCTTATCTTTAAAATTCTGAAATGTTTCTTGTAGCAATAGATAGATGGATTTTGATTCATCTAGTCAGCCTGTCTTTTGGAGAACTGAGCCCTCTGATGCTTAAATGCCTGTGGTAATTATGGACATTCTGGTGTTAATTTTCAGTGCAGTTTGCATTCTCAGTGGTACTTGGTTTTCATAAGTATGGCTCTGAATTCCAGTCCACAGTCTATCTGCTGATCTCACGCCTCTGTCAGCCAGAAATACTGTCTCTGTGTCTTCTTTAGGTCTCTTGTGTTGGGTATGATTTTTTTTTTTTTTTTTTTTGGCTATTTATATTGTGAAATTTTTTTTTCTCCTTCAATTTAAGTGGACAGTTTTGCTGTATATACTAGTGTAGACTGGTTGTCACACATAGTCTTTTGGGACTTGGGGTACATTGCTCCAGTTTCTTCTGGCTCTCAATGTTTCCACTGTGAAATGTGCTGTTAGGGTTTCATTTATATGTGACATGTATTTCTTTCTCTTACAGTTTTTAATATACTTTCTTTGTTATTTACACTTAGTGTTTTAACTATGATATGCCATGGGGACTTTCTCTCCTGGTCTTATTTATTTTGGTGTTCTATGTGATTTTTGAATCAGTATGGATATATCTTTCCTTAGTTGGGGGTTGCCTTCTTCTATAATATTGTTGAAGACCTGGTTTATGCCATTGGCTTGAGGTTCTTCTCCATCTATGCCTGTAATTCAAAGCTCCCCAAACCTCCACCATGGCATTCCACAGATTTTATTTTGTATGTTCCTTTTCTGTAATAATGTTTTAACCTTCTTGCTTATTTGGTCTAGATCTGCTACTTTACATTCAAGCCTATCTTCTGCTTAATTCATTCTACCTGTAAGACTTTCTTTTGAGTATTCTAGTTGGGTTGTTGGGTCTTCAATTTCATCTTCATTTCAGATGGAGTCCTCTTGAATGCTTTTCTCTCCATATTGAATTCTGTTCTCATGTCCTGGCTTGTCTTTGTGATGTCCATCGGCCTTGTGTTTGTCTTTTTGGGGCTTCACAGAGATCTGGGCACATGGACTTCTTCTGTTAGTTCTAATTCAGTCAGAGCCAGTTGGGGAGGAAGAGAGGATGTTTGGGAAGGTTAGACAGAAACATTGAAAATGGCTTACATGGAATGAAGCCAGGTGGGTAGAAGGGGCTGCATTTGTGTACAGTTTGTGCCTCCAGTTCCAAGTCTAGAGTGTGGGGGTGGCTCTGGATGTGAGGAAAGGTTGGATGTGGTGTGGGAGAGACAGATTTGGCAAGTCCTGACAGACATCCAGAGATCAGTTGCAGTATAGGCCACAGTACTGAATGTTGGATGTGGAGAAGATGTGAATGGGAGCTTAGGGAGACTCACCTGACGAGATTCTAGAGAAGGAAGTGGGGGTTCTGGCTGGGTGGAGACCTTGGGCACTATGGGAGGCTTAGACTAGTGACAGAGGCCTGGTGCCCTGGGAAGTGGGACCCAGGGAGTTTGACTGCACTCACCCCACATTATCGGCAGGTAGGTGCTGGGCTGTACAGGACACAAATCTGATCTGATCAGGGGTAGGGGAGCACAGTATGAGGAATGGGACAGCCAATGCTGGCTCAGGAGTCCCCAGCTGCGCCAAGAGGCCAGGATCTTGGTATTCCCAGGCTCTTGTAAACCCAGGTAGCACTGGAAGTCATAGAATAGCTGAGAATGTACTCCGGCCTGAGGGCTGGATCTAATGGGGGTGGGGGAGGCAGGATGGAGGGAAGCTGGTTTCTTGGGGAGAGTCCTTGACTTGACTGCAGGCTTGGACTTCCTGGTGGTCATAGCTGGGAGTGCAGAGAGGCCTTCTACTTGGAATTAGACAGTGACTCTGTAGGCAAATATCTTCTCTATAACTCCCCACGGTGGATCCCAGTGAAAAGAGATAGTCTGTGGTTCCAAATCATTTATTGCCATGGCAAAAGGCAGATGTGTAGAACTACACCCCACTTCTCATGGTGAGTCTGAGATTAAATGCCTTTTGCAGGGAGGAATGTCTGGGAAGAAAAGCTTATTGGCTAAGCCCCTAGGTCTCATTAGAATGGCAATTTCTGTCTTGAGCCTACGTGACCATAGGTCATGTCCTTTTCATTATCTACATGTGGAGGAGCTTGGGAAGTTGCCCTTACATGACTAATGGTCACAAATCTATAGGGGTCTATGGCTGTTGACAGGGTCCTGGTGCCTGCTCCTACCTTCCCTTCAGGGTCTCTGGGGCTTCTAGCCTTAGCTCAACCGAGGACCAGGCTACTTTTCACAGTCCACTTTCCCACAGGATACTGTGCAGAAGGGACCTGTGGGTAGTGGCAGGTAGTGAGTTCTAGACAAAACCTAGAGGTTGGTTTCAGAACAGGTTGGGGCTGGATTGAGTAGGCTGAGGCTCTGGTTGTTGGAGCTGGGGTAGTCTGGTAGGTTTTCATGAATATTTTATCCAGAATTATCTTAGTCTCATTTCCACAAACTCAATGTGTTCGCTTTTATGTCTTCAACAAAAATTAATCTTGTCTAAATATGACTTGATCCCCTATCCTTCAATTGGAAACACATAAAGCAAGTTTTTATAATAATAAACACAGTTTAAATACAAAAGGAAAAATAAAGAATAAAAGGGAAATAAAGAAACAGATAACAGCAATATATCTGAGTTGGGCTGTCTTAGTAAGGGTTTCTATTCCTGCACAAAACATCATGACCAAGAAGCAAGTTGAAGAGAAAAGGGTTTATTCAGCTTACACTTCCATATCGCTGTTCATCACCAAAGGAAGTCAGGACTGAAACTCAAGCAGGTCACGAAGCAGGAGCTGATGCAGAGGCCATGGAGGGATGTCACTTACTAGCTTGCTTCCTTTGGTTGCTCAGCTTGCTTTCTTATAGAACCCAGGTCTACCAGCCCAGGGATAGCACCACCCACAATGGGCTGGACCCTCCCACTTGATCACTAGTTGAGAAAATGCCTTACATCTGGATCTCATGGAGGCATTTCCCCAACTGAGGCTCCTTTCTCTGTGATAACTCCAACTTGTGTCAAGTTGGCACAAAACCAGCCAGTACATGGGCTATGACTTAAAATGCTGTCAGGGACATGTGTTGGTCAATTTTGTTCTCCCACCCTCCCTCCTTCTCTATTCCTACTCTGTTCTTTGTTTTATTTTAAAGAATGTCATCAAGCCAAGTAGATCCAGATAATGCTTCTGACAGGTGTGACTCCCTGACTCAATGATCTAGAATCATACAGGAATCATGAATACAGTCATTCTTGTCATAAATTAGCAGAGGTCTTCTAGAAACCAACTATTTTTCTAGTAGATTATTTCTTAATTAGAGAACTAATTAAAGCTCTAGTTCCTTTAACCATGCAGGTTCGATGGCTGAACTAACCAGCGTTCACCTCTCACAGCTCTGGAGGCAGAGAAGTACAGTTGTTGAAGACCCACTTTTTAGATCACAGACTGCCGTCTTCCCCATGTCCGTGCTGGGAAGGGTGTGAGCTGCCTGCAGACCCCTTAATCAGAACACTGCTTTCATGCCTGAGAGATCTGCTTCACGACCCAGTGACCTCCAGAAGACCCTGCCTATGAATGCCATCCCACCATGATGTGGAGGTATTGAGGTTTAACAGGTGAACTTAGGGAGGATTCAGTCTTTCCATGTAATTACTGACACTGAAAGGCTACTTTCTTTTGGTGCCAGGCTAATATCCCAGAAATGATCATTAATTTAAATGCTAGTGAATATAAAATGCAATGAAACATACTGAAATTTAAGTGAACTCTGGGGATGCCCTTTCTATTACCATGTTAAAAATGTGAAAAGAAAGGAAGGAAGGAAGAAAAAGCCGTGGGTGTATAATGATTTTGGTAGTTAAGCAGCAGCCTCTTTTGAATTGTTCACAATGCTTTATAGCATTTACTTCAGCATTGTCACAACACCCCTGTGGGTGGCAGGCATTGTGCCATAGTGTGGTACAACCACAGGTCCGACAGCCAGGGGATGTTGGTATCTGAGCGTATTTGCAGCGCAGGTGGGCGTGAGGCCCAGATGGTCCCGAGTGGCTGCTTCCACTGGTCACCTTTCTCAGATAATAACTGAGCTCCATTATCTTGGGTTTTCCCAGTGTGTCTGCCATTGCACAAACAGATGGTCTCCATCACACAATACAACCGTTTTTCACTGTAACAGGAATCACATGGCTAACACTTCCTGCAAAAACTGGATTAGAGACTGAAAATTAAACCTTGGATTTTGAAAAAAGAATGTAATTGATTTCCTGCTTCATTTCCAGAGGAGTGCAAGGATACCGAAATGGATTTCTGACTCCATTTTGAGATGGATTCCTGTTTACATGCATTTTGTCATACAATTTGAGAGCCTAAAAAGGACCCCACAGTAAGAGACGATTAGGAAAAAATGCAAACAAACTGGTTTTATTTACACAATAGTGCAGACCTGCCTTTTAAAATTTTAAATAAATGTTCAGTCATCACACGAGCTCGAATCCTGGAATAGACAATCGGAATTCACGGAGAAAGGAATTAGTACAGGCTCATAATCTCAGCAATACAGGAGCTTAGTGGCCAGCCAGCCAGCCTACTTGGCAACGTCCAGGTCAACAAGAGACCCAGTCTCCAAACAAACAATTCCAGAGGATGCTAAAAATTGTTATCTGGCCTCCACATGCAACCCTTCGTGTAGACACATATGCAGGTGCACCTGACAGAAACTAGGTCAAGACAGGAGAGCTGGTTTAGTGGTTAAAGTACTTGCAGTACAAGTGTGAGGACTGGAGGACTGACACCCAGAACCCAAATAAATGCCAAGGAGGCTTGGCAGTCCACCTGTAAGTCTAGCCTTAGAAGGCAGTGACAGGGGATCTCAGAATAAGCTGTCTTGCCATATCAGCAAGTTAGGGTTTGATTGAGAGACCCCGCCTCGGTTGATGAAGAATGATTTCTGACATCACCCTTGGGCCTCTAATGCTCACACATATGTATGGACACCCATGGTCACTTGTACCCATGCACATGCAAACATGCATGTATGCACCCCCCTTCACACACACACATAAAAATGGAGAAGGAAAAATGTTCATACTAACAAATCTGCCTGGTGCACCCACCGTTTATGCTTGATTCTGGTTTCCGTGTTCAGCTCAGAGCTTGGGTAGGGCACTCTGTAGGCACGGACTCCGTGTCCCTCACCTGTGGAGCATTTCTTGTGACTAACACGGTGACTGGTGCATATTGTGCCCTCACAATATTTTTCCAGTAAATGGATGTTATCATATTTTGTTTTGTAAATTCTTTTGGTCTGGTTCTATAGCTGAAGTTAAATTTATCATAAGAACCCCACTCAGGAATACAATTGCTGTGTTGGTACTGTATTTTGTTTTCCCAGATTTCTTCAATATTTAATTTGCTTTCATTGGGTATTCACTGACAGATATTAAACTAAGATTTCCAAATATGTCTGATCAGAGAACTTCTAGAATACGTGTGTCTTTTTGTTTTGTTTTCAGTTCCTCCTTTTTATTAACTCATACAAAACCACCTGTCCTCTGGTTTTTGAAGCAGTAAGTCAGACAATACATGCCTCAGTAATGTCTGTCAATGTGGCCAGCCATGAAAACTCCAGCACCACATTCATCAGAAGGACACTCCTGATGAAGGAGACCAATTCGATTCGGCCCTTTTCATCCACCTTTGAGTATTTCCGCACAGCCAACTTAACCTCCTTCCTCTTACGCTTGTTCTTCCTGGAAGTGGTGTAAGACTTCCTTTTCTTAGCACCACCATGAAGTCTCAACACAAGATGGAGGATGGGATCCTGTTGAATGCTGTAGTCAGACAAATTACAGCCATCCTCCAGCTGCTTGCCAGCAAAAGTCAGCCTCGGCTGGTCAGGAGGAAATTCTCTCCTTATCCCAGATCTTAGCCTTTACATTTTTTATAGTGTCTGAAGCTTCAACCTTGAGCACAAGGGTCTTCACAAAAATCTGCATCAAGGCAGCTGTAGCTCAACTTGCATTGGAAAAGAGACAGACCCAGGTGGCAGGTCCAAAAGGAAGAGCGGCCACTGTTTCTTAACTGGAGTTTAAAGGCTATTTCTATCTATCGTTACTTTGCATTTAACAAATATATCATCCATATTCCACCAAGATGCCATTATTTATTTTTTATTTATTTTTACTTAGATTATATTTTTGGCCATCTTTCCTGATTTTGTTCCCCACATCTTTAGTTACCAGTTGCTGACGATTCCTTTTCTTGCCAATGTTCTTCCAGCAGATTTAGAGGAGACGGCTTATTTGTCCTTGATAATTTTTTTTCCTTCCAAAGATGTGCAGGCAGAGGGAGCTTTTTAGAGTGAGCACGCGCGCGCGCACACACACACACACACACACACACACACACACACACACACACACACACACACACCAGGGCGTCTGCCTCTGTCTTCAACTTTACAAAAATAAAATAATAAAGCAACGTGTTTCCTTCGCACATTTAAATGCCAGAAATAGATGGAGACGTACATTTTTCTATCCCTGTGCCAGGCTAATGAGAGCTCAGCAGACTGTGGGAACCTGGCCAGTCCGCCCTTGCGCGCTGCTGTTTCACTTCCTGGTCCTTCTCTACCTGACCAGCGCAGGCCCTGGCTGCCAGCTGCCCTGCTACTCTGGATATCAACCATAGCACTAAAGCATGTCTGGAGGCCAAAGTGCCTCTGACCTTGCTCCACCCCATTTCAGCTGTTTTCTGGTTTTTGGATTCCTGGGCTATCTCAGAAGAGAGCACCCTGGGAGTCAGAATCCTCTACTGTTTATCTTGAGGGCTTCCTGCAGAGCTCACCCTGACTGCAACCAGCAGGGGCTGCAGCTTCCCAAATCCGGAGGGGGGTCTTCCTGATGCCACACAAAAAATAATGTGCTGTACTCAGCACTCTCAACAGAAACTATGAGCACCCCCGGGGACAGGGGTAGTTAGGACGCTCATCTGAGTATAATGTTCGGGGCTTGCCGCCCAGACAGTGAACGCAGACCATCAGATCTTACCAGCAGTTAAGAGGAAAAAGACAAGTAGTTCTACAGAGAGCAATGCCAGGGAAGAGCCAGGCTCCCCTCAGCTCCTCCTATCCCTTCTCTGGCCTGAGGGAACATTAGCCAGGGACACCATCACCTTCAGCTGTCTGACCACACAGCACAACCACAACCCTGTGTTTGAATTTCTTCTAAATATCAAGAGTCTGAACTACAAGTAAGACCCATCTTACATGCTTCCTAAGCCCGTGAAAATAGGCCCTGCCCACTGGGTGCTTTTGATACGGGGAACCCAGATGAGTAAGGGCCCCTTGGGGTCAAAGGATGGAGCTACTCTTAGTGTCACACTCCATTTAAACTGCAGAATTAAGAAATGAGGGTGTCACTTTGCACATTTTATTTGTTTAGAATTCAAGAGGCCAACTATGACCATCAGTTACAAAATCTCAAGGATTTTTAACACATGATGAGTGTGAATTCTTTTGAAGATGTTGGATGAGAGCCGCCTCTCTAGAGGAAGAAGACAGTGTCTTCCAAGATACAGATCCAACCAGATGACAGATTGGAAAACCGGGCCAGCACACAGCCTAACTCCATTCTACTGTGGGAATGGAGCTCTCGAGATACGTGGGATCGTGTTGAATGTTCGACCACACTGTCTGTGTTGACAGTACAGCAAAGTTCATTTGTTCCGGAAACAAACCTTAATTTAGACAACACCAGACAACAGTTAGAAGTGGTTTTCTAAGATTGATGTACTGAAATCTTCATATATGAGTATTTAATTACTCATGTTGATTATGTAACAAAAAAATCACAAAAATGTGTGCCTTAAAGTTAATTGGTTACTTATAGTCAGGAGCCTATTACATGCCAAGTACTCCATCATCTGAAACTTCACTTGCAATTTGTTAGAAGGAATTAATACACAAAAGTTACAAAAATAATATAATGAATACCCATGTGTTTGCACCATCCACATTAAGCAATGATACATTACCCATATAATTAAATGTCTCTATTTCCCATTGGACCATACCCTTTCCATCTCTACTAGCTAGCCAGGTCTTAAATTCTTTCGAAACATTTATTTTATTATAAATGTATTTCACAGGTATTTATAATATTTGTTGCTGAACTTAAAGTCTTCAATTCTACAAAAATAAGAGAAATACAAATAGATAAAATGGAACTAAGAATTAACATATCTTATATACGCAAAATTCATAAGATACCTCAAGTTAGAGTCAGACACATGTCACACACAGAGTGTCTACACAAGATGCATAGTTAGGGGTGAGAAAAACAAGTGACACCTGCCAGTTGTGACTTGAAATATGCAGGACAGGAAGCAGCCAATGTTCATAAATACTGGAGCACTTTAACCGGCCAGCTGCTGGCTCCTCATTCAGATTAATTGTTTTGACAAAGGAAGTCTCAAAGCATTCTGGTATACATTCTGTTGTGTGGTTACTAAAGTTCACTTTTATGAAGCACATCTTAATAAAAAGGAGCAGACTGAGAAAGAAAAAAAATATAAAATATATGGTTCAAGTATTAAAAAGGCACCAGGAAGTGAAATGGAGATAAATCCTATGCTCAAGAAGAAAAATAGATTAAGGGAGTGGTGACTTTGGGGCAATATTACGCACCTAGATTTAGTACAATGCATGGTGGTACACACTTTTAATCCCAGGAGACAACGCCAAGAAGATCTCTGAGTTCAAGGCCAGCCTGGGACAGAACAAGTTCTAGGTGAAGAAAAGCTTGACTACAAACTTGGTGGTAGACACCTTTAATCCCAGCGTTCAGGAGAGAGGGCCATGCAGAGCTCTGAGTTAGAGGCCAGTGTACAGAGGACGTTCCAGTGCATAGGCACAGCCAAGCTTAGGCAAGAGGAAAGTGGACAGCAAGCTGGTAATAGAATAAAGGAGCCATGTTCCAGCCCCAGCAAACGGCAGAACTCAGCAGCTTTGGCTATGTGGCTCTGGCTTTAGAGTCAAGAATAGAAGGGACTACTGGAACAATTGATGCTGGTTAGCTAGCTAAAAAATTAGTGGTAATTAAGAAAAGACCAGCATGACTGAGGTGAAGTCTTTTGGGAGGTCTTTTCTGAGAGCACCAAAAACAAAACAACAAAAAAGCTGTATTCCAGAGAAAGCCAAGGTTTTTAACCTCATTCTGAGCTAGATTTGGTAATGTCTAAGAATTGCCCAGGTGGTTTTGAAGGGACGAAGGGGTCATGGAGATTAGCTGAGGCTCGGCACTGTGAGAGGTCAGGGAAGGCCATTGGTGAAAGTGCAGCCTCAGTTGCAGTTGATGGCCCAGGACTAAAGGGGTCATGCAAAGAAGTTGAGGCTTGGCACCATGAAGAGAGCCTAGGAGAGGCTACTGGTGAAGCTTAGTTACAATAGAAGACCCCAGTGTGTTGGAGATGCCACAGGATGATCACCAAGAACAGCAGCAGCAGTGGAGTAGAGTCAACTAAAGCCTAGAGTGCTACAGAGGGCAGAGCTGAAGATGTGACCTAAGCCTTTTGGAGGAGCCCAGAAAACTATGTGTGGATCCCAGACATTGAAACAAGGATCTATAACATTGAAGTTGCCTTAGAGACCCCAAGATGTTCAGGATGCCAAAGCCATGCCATGTCTGCTGAGGAAAGCTGCTAACAGGGAGTGGAAGCAGCCCAGAAAAAAAAAAAAAAGTTTGTTGCAGTCAATAAAGATAAAAAAGAAGTTGGAGATCCGAAGACTACTTTGACATCAGACATGGAGATGTAGAATTTGGAGTTTTCCCAGCTGGTTTCCTGTTTCACTTTGGGGATTACAGTTAAGTGATTGGATGAATTTCAGAAGAGACTTTGAACTTTGGACTTTTAACATTATTGAGACTGTTATAGACTATGGAGACTTTGCAAGTTGGACTAAATGTATTTTTAATTATGTTATGGGTAAGCATGGCCCCCATAGACTAATGTGTTTGAACAAGCTTATGGGGGACAGGAAGTGGAATGTGGTGGTTTGAATATGCTTGGCCCAGGGAGTGGCACTATTAGGAGGTGTGCCCTTGTTAGAGTAGGTGTGGTCTTGTTGGAGGAAGTGTGTCATTGTGGGGATGGGTAGTGAGAACCTCCTAATCATGTGGGAGTCAGTAGCCTTCAGATGAAGAGGTAGAACTCTCAGCACCTCCTGCACCATGCCTTTGTGTACACTGTCATGTTCCCACCTTGATAATAATAGACTGAATCTCTGAACCTGTAAGCCATCCCCAGTTAAATATTGTCCATATAAGAGTTGCCTTGGTCATGGTGTCTGTTCACAGCAGTAAAACCCTAACTAAGACACTCTGCATGGACATGTAAATATAGTCATAGTTGCTCATGAGGCTGATTAGGAAGCTCTGTCAGCCAAGTGCACTGATACTAAGACTATGGAGCAAGTGTAGGTTTTGACTGTAGGAACCTCAGTCTGCAGAGATACTTATTCAGCTCTGGTTCTGTGAGTGTACCCTCAGTGAGGAAGACTGATAGAGCCAGAATCAAGGGTTGATGGGTCATTTGTACCCTCTGCCAATAGTATCTTAATTGTGTTAACGTAATCAATATGCTCCTGTGGCAGGCTTTAGTTGACTTAATAGACCATGTGCTTTGAATATCTTGTTTTGGTTCATAAGTGTTTGTGTTCTATGATCTATTATTGAGTAGTGGCTTGCTTGTTTCCGAATTACAGGCTGCCATGGTAATACTCAGTGCTGCTGTCAATATTCTGTAAATGCTCCCTGGACACAAGTTAAAGAAGCCCTATTAAAGAATGTAAATTCATGAGCACAATTTCTGGAACAAAAATATTATTTTAAAAAATTAGTTAACTGGACTAAGTAGTGCCAACTTGTATGTCAAAGCATTGCTGTCAAACTCACCCTTATAGGGGTTTAGAGTGCCTGTTTTTTCTCCTAAGTAATGCTGTGGTGTATATGTCTCTATTTGCTGATATTCTGCATAGATGTATTTTGCTCACACAAAAAGTTGTAATGTGACAACTGAAAAATCTCATGGCATTTCTTTTATACTTCACTTATAAGGAAAAATCTATACAAAATTTCCATTAGAGTTTTAGGCTTTCTTGTTATTTAAGGCCAAGTATAGTTTCCCATTTCTATTTTTAATGCTGTAATTGGAGGAAAAGCAATGTTACCACACAATCTGTCAAATTGTTCACTCACCTCCTTCTTAGATAGCTATACCTGCTGACCTGGTGTGTGATGTTCCTCGGCCTTCTAGCATGCAGACACACAAGAATACAACCACAACACAAAGCCTGCACTGCACCCTGAGTCAAATCAGGCCATGCAGAATCTAGTCTGGCAATCTTATCTTCTACCTTCTTTACATCCCATTCTGATGTCCTTTAGAACAAGGTGTGTTTCATTTTGCAATTATCTCCCTAATTCACTGCTTGGATCAATCCCCTGCCTCTGCTCCTATAGCTTCTGAAGAACATGGGCACTTCTTATATCTATTTAGTCCATCCTCCAAGCCCACCCAACTGCAGCCCTCCTTTAAAACTTGGATGACATGCAGCCCTCTGCCACACCTAGGTCAGATCCATCACTTTTTGATACATACACCTTTTTATTTGCTTATCAATCCCCCTTTCTAGACCAGGAATTATGGAAGTTTGATGTTTATTTATTTGCTGTTCTTTTACACACACAGGTTTAGTACATCCCTTGGGTGCTGAGCAGGTAGAAATATCTTTGGAAGACAGCACACAGCATCGTTAACACCTCCAGGTGTGTTTAATTATGATCATGTTCTTCCTTGTTAGGAAATAAGCTTGAGACATCAGGAGCACACAAGGTGCCTGGGAGAAAGGTAGACTCTAGCAAAGGGCTTAAATAAGGTAAGAGAGTTGTTGTTTCTTGGAGCTGAGGAAGGACCAGTGGGAGTGTCCCGGCAGGTTTATGCTCTGCCTTCTTGCCTAGAGAAGACTCTCACAGACTCTTGTTCTGTGGGGCGCCGCCCACACATTCCCACGCTTCCGTCATTACAAGGTGGCGCGGATATCCGGCTGTGGGGCGCCGCCCACACATTCCCACGCATTCGCCATTACAAGATGGCGCTGATATCTGGCTGGAGTTAGCAGTAAACAAGCCATGTGCGCACAGGCTGGGTAACTTCCGCTTCATGAGTTCCGCCTCTTCCCGTGGCGTCATAGGGCCTGCTGAGTCTCAACCAATCAGGGGGCTCCGCGTCCAAGGCAAGGACTGATCCTTTTATAGGGGACGGGCTGGATAGCTCCTCTCTCTCTTCCTTTCTCTTCTGCCTCTCTCTCCCTCTCTCTCCCCCTTTTCTTCCTCTCTTCCCCTCGTAGTTTTCGGCCGTCTCGTGGAGCTTGTTCGTCTTGTTCGTCTCCTTGGATCTCTTGGTTTTCCCCGTCCTTTTCGTTACATGAAGCAAGTACCGGTTTTTCCAGATTAATAAAGTTTACCGCAGAAGGATTCTATTTTGTGTGCCGCGTCGTTCTTGCAGGCGAGACGGTTGCGCGGGACATCTGGTGCCTCAAACCCGGGAAATTCGACCACTCCATCGTCTGCACCACAGAATTCAGAACTGCGGGGAGATTAGTTCGGCAAGGTATGTCTGATCCTGGATCTTTCTTTAATTTGGTTTAAATCCTCCACGGCCGTGTGAAGGGTCCGTAGAGGCTCCGGTCTTCGTCAGTGCAGTTTTTATTCTCTTCCTCTTAATTTCCTCTGTGTCCAACGGGGCTGGTGTTAATTTTGTGCTTAAGTCGGACGTAGATAAGCAGAGGCACCCCTGCGTTCCATAAGTCTTTGTAGATAAAAAAAAAAAGCGAGAACGCGCTGAGACTTGCCTTTCAGTTTCGCCTTGGGCCGCCACGCGAATAAGCCGCGGGCATTACATCGCTGTGATGGGCTCTTCACACTCGACCATTACAGCCCTGCAGTCAATTCTTAAGCAGAGAGATTTAGAATTGCCCACCCGCATCTTGCAGCGTTTTGTAAGAGAGGTTGAGCGAACGGCCCCTTGGTTTGCGGTTTCGGGGTCTCTCTCGCCAGCCTCATGGAACAGATTGGGTAGAGAATTAAACTGTGCACAGAATGCCGGAAACCTCGGGCCCGGAACCATGGCTATTTGGACGATGGTACAAAATTGTTTAAGAGATGAGAGTTGTAGGCCCGCCGTCGCTGCGGGGCAAGAGGTATTGAGTGAAGCGCAGGATAGGCTATCAGAAGCCGAACAGAGTGAGAGAATGGGCGCGCGCAGGAAAAGGTATTATCCCCCTAAGGAAAAAGGACCTCCAGAAACGCGGTATAGCGGGAGAGTAGCTACCCACGAACCTTCAGATTATTATTCCCTTATGCCCTCTGATGTTAGGAGAAGGGGAGTCAGTTTGTACCCTGTAGAAGACTTTGAGGCTCTTAACATTTATAGCCTCGAGACTTCAGATAATGATGATTATGAGCGAGAAGGCTTAGACCCAGAAGAGGAGGCAGGGGTAGATGAAGGAGCAGCTAGTTATGAGGAAAAAGGATATTATCCTGACGAGCGGTATAGGCCCACGCGCTTGTCCCCAATTGTCCCGACAGCGCCTCCTTTACCAGTAGCTCCTCCTTATGAGACACGCGCACCTTTAAAAGCCTTCTCATTCCTCCCAGAGAGAGTAAAGAAACAGGTGCGTCTTGCATTATGCCACAAAAATTTGATGATTTTAAAAGAGGCATTTCCTATATTGCTACAGGCCCTAAAAAGTAAGGGCCTATATAGTGCCACAGAAAAGCTCCAGATTTTTGATACTGGTCAATTCCTAGGGTCTGTGGTATTCCCTGATAGGATTGTCCCTCAAAAGCTCGAGATAAGAAGGGATCACCTCCACACTCTTAATGATTTTCAAAAATTACTGGGAGACATTAATTGGCTTAGACCTTTTCTTAAGATTCCTTCTGCTGAACTCAAACCCTTGTTCGATGTTTTAGAAGGGGATCCGCATATTTCCTCACCTAGAAGTTTGACCCCGCAAGCAGAAAGAGCGTTACAGTTGGTAGAAGAAGCTATACAGGATGCACAATTGGTTCGCATGGATTATGATAAACCTTTCTCATTATGTGTTTTTAAAACAAACCGGCTCCCTACTGCAGTGCTTTGGCAGCAAGGGCCCTTATTATGGGTGCATCCTAATGCCTCGCCAGCTAAAATAATTGACTGGTATCCAGATGCTGTGGCGCAATTAGCGCTGAGGGGGCTAAAATCTGCCATCACGCATTTTGGCAGTGAGCCACAGCTGTTAATTGTTCCCTATAATGCCATGCAGGTTTCCACTCTTGCTGCCACTTCAAATGATTGGGCTATCTTAGTCACTTCCTTTTCAGGAAAAATAGATAATCATTACCCAAAACACCCAATTTTACAGTTTGCTTTGACTCAACCTGTAGTTTTCCCCAAAGTAACGTCCTGTAGTCCCCTAAAAGAAGGGTTAGTTATTTATACTGACGGTTCCAAAACTGGGCTGGGGGCTTTTGTGGTTAACGGTCAGGTCTACTCGAGGCAATATGCAGAAACTTCCCCACAGGTGGTAGAATGTTTAGTGGTTCTTGAGGTTTTACAACGTTTTTCAGAGCCTATAAATATAGTGTCTGATTCATCTTATGTTGTTAATGCTGTCAATTTGCTTGAGGCGGCTGGCATTATTAAACCGTCTAGCAGAGTTGCCTCAATTTTCGCGCAAATTCAAAATTGCCTTCTAGCCAGAAGATCGCCCTTTTTTATTACTCACGTTAGAGCTCATTCTGGATTGCCAGGACCTATGGCTAAAGGCAATGATTTGGCAGACAGGGCTACAAAAATAATTGCTATAGCCATGTCTTCGCCGCTAGAGGCTGCTAAAAGTTTTCACAAAAACTTTCATGTAACTTCCGAAACTTTGCGGCGCCGCTTTTCCATTTCCAGAAAACAGGCTCGCGATATTGTTGTCAATTGCCAAAATTGCAGTCAGTTTCTGCCTGCGCCCCACTCGGAGGTTAATCCTCGGGGCATCCAGCCTCTTCAAATATGGCAAATGGACGTTACCCATGTCCCCGCCTTTGGTAAGCTGCAATATGTACATGTATCCATTGATACCTGTTCAGGAATAATTGTAGCCACTCCCTTATCTGGAGAAAAGGCCTCACATGCCATCCAACATTGCTTAGAGGCTTGGAGTGCCTGGGGTAAGCCAAAGTTCTTAAAGACAGACAACGGGCCGGCTTTTACCTCACAAAAATTTCAACAATTTTGTAGCCAGATGGCTGTGACTCATCTTACAGGTTTGCCGTATAATCCACAAGGACAAGGTATTGTAAAACGTGCTCACCGCACTCTTAAATCATATCTAATAAAACAGAAAGGGGGGGTTATGCAGGCCTTGCCCCCCGTGCCTAGGACAGCAATATCCATGGCACTGTTCACCTTAAACTTTTTAAATCTTGATGACCATGGCCATACGGCAGCTGAAAGGCATTGCCTACCCATGGATAAACCAAAAGAGATGGTAAAATGGAAAGATGTCATAACTAATGAATGGAAAGGACCGGATCTTGTGTTGATAAGATCCAGGGGAGCTGTTTGTGTTTTTCCTCAGGATGAAAATAATCCTTTCTGGGTTCCCGAGAGGCTCACGCGAAAAACGGCAGAGACTCCTGATGACAGCCCTGCTCCTGACGCGGTGGAACCAGAGAGCCAGAGAAGAGACGAGATGGGCGATTCTGTCGGCAGTCCTGAAACCAATTCCAGCGGAACCTGATGCTACAGTCTCCCCTAACCTTTTCACCCCCGATACTAACTTGGGTGGGGGTGGGACTCTTGGGAGCAATCCTTTGCTGCGGACTTGCGTTGCTTCTCTGGCTGGTTTGTAAGCTCGAGGCCCAAACAAAAAAGAGACAAGGTGGTTACTGCCCAAGCGCCTGTCGCTCTAGAACATGCAGCATCAGCCGATATCTGTTTGTCTTTGCTTAAGCAGTAGGTCGCCGGCCAGACAGCTCTTGCACTCCTAGAACTTCGGTTCATTGCACAGGATTAGAGTGTCTGGTTTGAGCAGCCCTTGAGGGATGCCGAGCTTAGCATCGCACTGAGAAACCCCTGGTCGCGGGGTATTCTCCGGGAGATAAGCCATTTGTATGAGGGTTTCCTGCCCCAGTGTCCCTCCCTCAGAAAAACGGCAGAGGACAGGTCAGGTGTACTGCGGGCTACAAAAGGCCTAGCGGTTACTCCTGTACATGGTCTTTATACACCTTAATGAGGATTTGACCTCTATCTCCGCCCTCCTAATATGGGTGTCCTACTTTGCTTAAAGTATAAAAGATAGGGGGAGATGTGGGGCGCCGCCCACACATTCCCACGCTTCCGTCATTACAAGGTGGCGCGGATATCCGGCTGTGGGGCGCCGCCCACACATTCCCACGCATTCGCCATTACAAGATGGCGCTGATATCTGGCTGGAGTTAGCAGTAAACAAGCCATGTGCGCACAGGCTGGGTAACTTCCGCTTCATGAGTTCCGCCTCTTCCCGTGGCGTCATAGGGCCTGCTGAGTCTCAACCAATCAGGGGGCTCCGCGTCCAAGGCAAGGACTGATCCTTTTATAGGGGACGGGCTGGATAGCTCCTCTCTCTCTTCCTTTCTCTTCTGCCTCTCTCTCCCTCTCTCTCCCCCTTTTCTTCCTCTCTTCCCCTCGTAGTTTTCGGCCGTCTCGTGGAGCTTGTTCGTCTTGTTCGTCTCCTTGGATCTCTTGGTTTTCCCCGTCCTTTTCGTTACATGAAGCAAGTACCGGTTTTTCCAGATTAATAAAGTTTACCGCAGAAGGATTCTATTTTGTGTGCCGCGTCGTTCTTGCAGGCGAGACGGTTGCGCGGGACATTGTTCTGAGGTTTTACATCCTGTCCTGTCTTTGTCCTCATGTGCTTTGGCTTGTCTGAATACACCTTCTTGCCTAAGAAATGCTACCTTGCAAAACAGTGACTTCTTCACCACAAAAGTTTGTCTTGATTTTTTTTAACCTTAGATGCCAAGGGATGTTTTACTCTGAGCATCTATGACACCCTACAACTTGGCATACTTCTGCCCAGGTGAAATGGAAGGATTCACTGACATATGGCATGGTCCTGATCCAGTGTTTATATGGGAAAGAGGACATGTTTGTGGTTTTCCACAAGATGCTGAAAGTTCCAGGTGGTTTCCAGAGAGTTTGTTTTGCCATGCAGAAAAAGCAATTGACCAGACTTGCTGCTGCTGCTGCTGCTGCTGTTAACTCAAGGATAGAGAGGACAGAAGACAGTCTTCAAACAAACTTAGATGACTGACAGAAAAGATTGTCTAAAAGACTTTGGTGGTTTAGCTTGGGATCACCACAGACTTATATCTAGGAGATGTTACAATGACTAACACAATTACTAAACAGAGATGAGACACTGGGCTCAGATTGATGTCCCTGGGAAATATACTTTGCCTACATTTCTCCACCATGTACATTATTTATTAGTGGAGAAAATTAACATCATGATGTAACTTGCTAATCATGTATCTGACTCCATCAACCTTCATTTACTATGCTTCCAGTCAATGTTTCAGAGCCTTGGCGTGCAGATAGAGGCTTGCAAGTGTTAAAGAACATTCAAAAAGGCTGGATTGAACATTGCTGAAATTCTATACCATCCATTACAGCCACTGCCACCGCTGGTGCAGTGGCGTTGTAGTAACCAGTTCAAACTGCTCGTCTTGTTAACGATTTGTCTAGAATGTCACATCACCCTTAGAGACACAAAAAAGATATAAATAGTAAGTTAAAACAAAAGGTAAATGTGTTATAGAAAGAAGTACAATTTTTGAGGGACAAAGTCATAGGCTGGAAAGGTAAGATCACTTTTGAAAAGTCCATAGAACACCAATTGTAGATTGTCCTGAAACTGTTTGTATTTTCATGTTAATTCCACCTCCCCAAGAAGGGCTTCCTAGTCATGTGACTCCAACTGAACCTTCCCATTTTAATTAGTAAAATAAAGGAAAGCCAGTGACTGGGTGGGGTGAGGGAGTTTGAGAGGGCTGAGAAGTCTGAAGAAGGTCAGAGGACGAAGGTCGTGGCAACATGGAGCTTCCCAAGGACCAGCTGCACCCAGGTGATATTAATTGGTGTTAAAAAGCCATGAACATTAAGGACTTTACAGGTCTAATATCTCATATAGAAAGGAAGTTTGTATCTTTGTCTATTTGATGCAATCTTGTTGTGTAGAGGGTTTGTGGATTGAGAGTTGAATCTATAAACCTGTATGAAAAGCTATCGGGCTGTAGAGTTGTGTTTGTGGGATTTTGGGGTACAGAAACACTCAGGGATGGAGGCTGAGAACAGGCGGTAGTAAACCGTCGAGGGAAGGGAGTTGTGAGGGTAAGTTGGGCCGTAAGCTGCTCAGACCGGGCGCCAGAGGTGCATGCAGCTTGGTATCAGGGTCGAGCCTGAGGAGTGAGACCTCAGGGCTGAAAAAGAGAAAAACTATTTTTATTTTTTAATATTTACTGCAACAACCCATCGATTTGTTTCACTCCTAAAGTATATAATAAAAGCTACCTAGCTTGAGGCCAAGTATCTTTACATCTTAAAGGTGTATACACACATACACACACACACACACATACATACACATATACACACATATCTATACACACATACACATACATACACACATACACATGCATGCACACATACATACACACATACACACATATACACACATATACATACATACACACATACACACACATGCATGCACACATACATACACACACATACACACATATACACACATACATATACACACATACACACATACAAACACACATACACACACATACATACACACACATACACATACATACACACACATACACACATACACATATACACACACATACACACATATACGCACATACATACTCACACACATACATGCACACATACATACACACATATCTATACACACATACACATACATACACACATACACATGCATGCACACATACATACACATACACACACATACACACATATACACACATACATACACACATACATACATACACACACACACATATACACACATACATACACACATACATACATACATACACACACACACACACACACTTAATATAATTCTCACATACCATTGGTGTATATCATTACTAGGTAAGCCTGGGTAAGTACCTACTCTAAAAACGTAACTGCAATGGTATGTGATGAGACCCACCTCACTGCTTCTCTTTTTTCAGAAGTTTCAGATCTATGTAGAATGTGCGCATGGTGCACACTCCCTTTAAAGTGTCATCTGCTAATTTGTTGTGACAGTTAACCTGACTCATCAGCATTAACACTTGATTTTTTTCGGTATCTGGTTGGATACTCATACAACACAGATGCAAACTAACTTATCTTAGTCAAAGCTGTCAGTTCGTCTACCTAGGGCTCGAATGCTTTTGTGTATGTGTGTATGTGTGCACACATGTGGGTGTGGGGCTCTGTAAGGGCTGAGATCAACAGTCTGCATCACTCTTCATCTTACTGTTTTGAGATGAGGTCTCTCCTTGAACTGGGAGCTTGTCAGTTTGACTAGGCTGGCTGGCCAGTGCAGGTATCCATCCTGTCTCTGATTCCCTGGGGTTACACATGTGTGGAATGGCCGTGAACCCAGGCCTTGTTCCTTCACAGCAGGACCTTACTGACTGAGCTTCCTCCCAAGCCTCTTCCTTTGCTTGTTACATACTTGCATTTGTTCATTGTAGCACTGAGACCCTCTCTGTGTCTCCCATTCATCTAGTCATCCTACATGAGATCCTTTGTGTCTCCCATTACTGTAGTCATCCTACACTGAGATCCCTCTCCGTGTCTCCCATTACTGTAGTCATCATCCTACACTGAGATCCTCTCTCTGTGTCTCCCATTACTGTAGTCATCATCCTACACTGAGATCCTCTCTCTGTGTCTCCCATTACTGTAGTCATCATCCTACACTGAGATCCTCTCTCTGTGTCTCCCATTACTGTAGTCATCATCCTACACTGAGATCCTCTCTCTGTGTCTCCCATTACTGTAGTCATCCTACACTGAGATCCCTCTCCAGGTCTCCCATTCGTCTAATCATTCTGTTTTAGTCATTGTCCAGGTTCTCCTTCATCCCTGCCCAGGTTCAGAAACACCATTCTGAGGCTTTCTCAGAGGATCTATGTTAGCAGGATTTAGTCTCAGTCTTTTCTGAAATCGTTGTCAAGGGGATACTGTACTCAGAACTTTTGTGTGATTTTTTTCACCTCTCCCAGTCTGTTTCAAGCACCTTTGTCTATTCCCTGCCTCTCCCCATCTTGCTCCAACTCTTGCCCGTTTGTTTACTTCACAAAAGCCTCTCTTCAACGCCATCCTCTCCCATGATTCTCTGTTCCATTTTATGAGGCAGGAAAAGAAAAGGGCTTTATTTTGACTGCTGAGTCACACACTGCTTTTGTCAAGAGACCCTTACATGGAGTGCTTCCTGGGGTACTCCACCTGTGTCCTTTCCTCTTGAGTGCCAAGCCCCTAATGATGCCACTTCCCCATCTGGAAAAGTAGGCAGAGGAGGCTAATCTCAGCTAATCAGGCAAAGAAAGCCACCTGGACAGTGAGGAGAAGAAGCCAGAGACCAAAGGGAAGTGAAAGATGTCTCAAGAAACCTCAGGGGCTAGGTTTGTTCAGTTAAACATTTGGTTGTAATTACAGCTAATGTCACATCACCTCTTCAGATTAGCAGTATACAGTAAACATTTTCTTAGCTATAGAGATTAGATGTTGTCTAAGATCCTGTCTAGTTCCCCAAACCGCTACAACAGAATGACTTCCCATGTATGCCGTAAGCATTTGTACTCTGTCCTGGAAACCATTTCACTTGGTGTTTGTATTGCACTGGGAATTGCATTAGAAGTTCAGTACTACCAATTTCCAAAGAAATTACAGGGAGCCAAAATTACTTAAATACTTACTTTCTGCAAGGTATTTAAATATCCATTGAATATTCAAAGAAGGGAAGTAGAGGACCATTAACATCCTTTACCCCTTAAAATTCTATAGCACTTTTAATAAAATGCAGTGCATGCTAATTTGTTTGGTTTTGTTTAGCAAAGAAGCTACTTATGAATTCATGACTCTTAAATTCATCATTTACTATATTTATCTTTAAATTATTAAAGAAAACAAACCTTCTGATTTATCTTTAAGAAACTTTTTATTTCCTCCATATACTTGAAAGGGTCTTAACTTTTAAAATCTATTTTAATCTTCAATATACTTCCAAGGTTTTAAGTTTCATGTCACAAACTAGGGAAAATTAGAATTACATTTCTAGACATATGAATGCTGAGTATGACTCAGAAAATTTCAGGATCAGTGGCACACAGAGTGGAAAATATGTTAAGTATGAAGCTGTTTTGAGACAGTAATGGCTAACATTAGACTTATACTGACCTTGGAGTCATCAGCCTAATGCTACTTTCTCTCCTTCAGGAATGTTCAACATCTGTTATGCTTTCTTTTTCTTTTGTTTTGAGTCACTGGAGCATTTTAAAGAGACCATCCCAAAACTAACAAATTAGTGCCCTTTCACAAAAACATCAGGGGTACCATCTCCCAGATATTTTTATTAAAAACAGTTTTAACTTTCAAGTATAGATTGTAAAATTTAATTTTATGCACATTTGTTGAATTTCTTCCCAGAAAATCCAACAACAGACAGTTGTGAACTACTGTGTGCTTGCTCAGAATCAAACCTGGGTTCTCTGGAAAAGGAGTGTCTCACTGTGGGTTTTATTGCTGTGAAGAGACACCACAACCATGGAAACTTTTATAAATGAAAACATTTAATTGAAGCTTTACAGTTTCAGAGGTTTAATGTAGAGAGAATTTCTTGTGCCCCTGTCGACAATAAGCTGATGGTCTATTAGCTTAGACAGGAAGTAGAATGAGGGAGTTCCAATAGGGAGGGGAATTCTGACGTAGAGTCCGACATGAAAAGAGATTCACCTGTAAGTCTGAGCAGACAGGTTCATGAAACTGAGAAGTAACCAGCCGTGTGACACTCATAGAACAGAATAAACAGCTTAATTGTTACAAACTAGTCAGAGAACAAGACCTAGCATATGGCCTAGACATTTACTCATAGGTAATAAATCCAGAGCTGTTATTTAGGGAACTGGGTCATGAGTGGAAAAGATAATAATGGTGTCCAAAGTGGGGCTAGAATCTATGCTTAGAGTCAGAGAAGCCGCTGGGAAGGAGGGTTTAGCGTTCTGCTCTGAGGCTGTGGCCAGGATGCTCTGTGAGCTGAGCAGCTGAACTCTGGCTGGTTGCACAAGTGGTGGCAGGAAACCATGGAGAGGCCCCTTCTATCTCACAGTGCCTGCTGCAGCAAGCAGGGGCCCAGGGGTAACTCAGTGGCTGCAGCTGCATTGTCCTTTCTCTCGAGCTTTAGTGAACTAGCAAGGGCAGCTTGAGCTGAGAGGCCAGAGTTAGCCATCATAGACATGTGCTGGTCTGAGAAGCCTGCAAACACACAGAGGAATAAAAGGAACCTTTTCCTGGAGGTGTAATGGGAAAGAAAAGTGCCAAACTTCTAAACTGTTAAGGCATTAAGTTTAAAAACAAAAATAGAGAAGAGAAACTGGGTATAAAAATCAAAGGAAGAAATACTTAGTTTTAAAATAAGAAAGTGATGCTCTTAAAGAGAGGTAGAGATTAACAATAAAAATATTTTCTGTTTTAAAAATGGAGAAAAATGCCATGACAGAGGGCATCTGGGTCATAATTTTGTTTCACTTTTCAGCATACAAGTAAATATTTTTTCAGTAATGACTACAGTTTTATATATCCTTTCTAGGAGCAATCAAAAGGGAACCAACTTAGATAAGAAAGGGACTGAAAAATCCTTGCTAAGTTACAAACAATAGAACAAAATGCAGACAATCCTTTGAATTATGAAGAAATATCAGTTGAATTCAATTGAAATGGTACAGCACTATCCACCAACAAGACTTCAAAAAGGCAATCTATATCTGTTTTTTTAAATAGAAACAAACAAACAAACAAACAAAAGATGCAAATGATTTTTCCAGCCTTAGTCAGATAATTACAACCAGATGAACAGGGTCTACTAGGTTATCAAGAATTTGAATGGCATACCTCAGAGATACAAGATTTTAAAAGATTTAAGGAAGCAATAACTACCCATTGCTTACATTCAATACATGTAAAACATAGTTAATAATTAGGCAGTACAAAATTGTATAATTCCAAAAGATTGGAGACATTTGATTACAGCTATCTTAGAGCCTGACTCTCAATTTCAATGCTAATGTGGTAGAAAGATGAGGCTTCAGCTTTGGAGCAACAAAATTGTGGGGCACTGGACCATGAAAGGTAGCAAAGTTGAGCTAAGGCTAGAAGCCCCAAATACCCTGAAGAGACCAGAGAAGTTTTGCCTGCTCCTGGGCACCAGGCTCCTGTCATTAGGTTTAGCCCCACATAGATTTGTGGCCATCAGTCATATAAGGCCAATGCCCCAAGCGCCTCCTTATATAGATGAGGAAAAGAATGTGACCTGTGGTCACATAGGCTCAAGACAGAGATCACCATTCTACTGAGGTACCTAGAAGCCTGGAGGGCTTAGCCAATAAGCTTTCCTTCCCAGACTTTCCCCTCTGCAAAAGGTATTTTATCTCAGGCCCACCTTGAGAATCAGGGTATTGTTTTACACATTCACTTTCCACCATGGCAATAAATGGATCAGAACCATGAACTGCCTCTTTTATTCAGGATCCACCGTGTGTAGACATGGGCCTATAGAGCCATATAGTCTCCTGTAGAAGGCTTCTCTGCACTCCCAGTCATAAGCACCACCAAGCCCAAGCCTGCAGTCAACCCAAGGACTCTCCCCCAAGGGACTAACCGGAGCTCTGTCTTCCCCCCCACCTCCTGGCCCCAGGCTATATTTAGCCCTCAGGCCTAGATTCGACTCCCACTCCACCTTCCTACCCCAGCAGCTACAGGGAAGAGGTCTATTGCAACAGCGGAAAGCACAGATTAGCATTCCTCCAACTTTAGAGACAGGCTGAAAGAGAAGAAGTGTTCCTAATAAAGACATTTTAAAATGTTATCAAAGACAGTTACAGACTGTCCAAACTATCCATAAGCAGGATACAGCACAGGCTGACTCTTCAATTTTATATGGGGAGCCACTACTGGCCTATCTCCAGCTACCCTACTTGGAAAACTTACAGACCTGTTTGGATAGAACAATGGCCTATGAAGAAAGAAAAGTTTCGGGCACTAGAACAGCTTATTCTAAGAGCAGCTGGAGACTCGACATGTAGAAGAGTGGAATTCTCCTGTTTTGGTCATTAAAAAGAAACCTGGCAAATGGAGGGTGTTGGCAGATCTACATTTGAGGGTAAAGTTTTTTTTTTTTTTTTTTTAAGTAAACAGAAAGGGTGATGTGTGGTTTGATGTTAGGGCAATATATGATTGGACAGTTGGACAGTAGAGAGGTAGGTGGGGAAAGAGTGGAAGAGGAGGTGGTAGGTGGAGATTGACAGAGGAAAGGATGGAAGCTAACATGTATGTTCCCCTCAGCACAACTCTAGCTTGATGCAATTGTTGTGATTATTTCTAAGTGTCTCTATGGGTCTAATTTAACTTTTCCAGATGGGCAGTTTCTATCTTCGTCCACTGGTTGTAAGCTTGTTGTGTAGAGGGTTTGTGGATTGAGAATTTGATATGTTTGATAAGTTAATGGATGTGGAATCATGTTTGTGCCAGGCAGTGAAGGAAAGGAACATGTCAGGTGGTCACATCCACCTGGGACAGAAGCAACAGGAGCACCACACCTGAGTTCTTAGAGATGGCCTGGAGCCGCCAAGTTAGAGATACCCTGAAATTCCATATGGTCCCATGGGAGCCAGCCCTAGCACCAGATAAAAGGTTTCCACTTTTTAATATTTACCACAACAGATGGTGAACCAACGTGTTAGACAAGAATCCACTAAAAAGTGAAGGCTTCAGCCTAAGACTTAGAGAAAAGGTTTTATTATCTAAGTAAGAGGGGGCCAGCACCATGTTGAGTCACCATGATGTCTCAAGCGTGGAAATCTTAAACAAAAGAAACACAGAGGCAGCCTCTGCTGGCAGGCAGCAGGTGTCCTGATGTAAGAAGGCAGATGACCCTGAACACAGATTGAGAGAACAGAAGCTCCTTGATTTTTTAGCAGAATTGTTTAGAAAATGTATTAAAAAGATGGTTTGTTTGTTTTAAAGATGGTATAAAGAATTAATGTTCAAATCAAGTCTGTTTTTCTAGTTAGAAGAAGAAAGTACAAAGTTCACCCAAATCACGTGGGGATTTTCACTCCTGGTTAGAAATTAGATTAAAAAAAAAAAAAAAAAAAAAGTTAGTCACTGACTCTGAGAGAGGGTGGTGATTTTTGTAAGTTAAAAGGTTACTGTAAATAGAATCTATACACCATAATTGGATTTACTACTCAAGAACTAAATAATTTATTTTAAAACCTATTCAGTGATAAAAAACTAAATACTCTAAGAAAATATGAGGCTGAAAAAGAATTGGCTGTCGTAGAAAAGAAATTACACAAAACATGCATAGATCATGTGGAACCAAAAATTGTTTTCTACTCATTCTTCCATGGGGAATTCTGATGGAGGAAGATTATATCTTAGAACGGATAGCACACAGACTGGGTAAAAAACTTAAAAACCTATATAGAAAAGGTTCCTGTATTGATTCTGAAAGGAAAAAAAATGAGATTTCATCAATTAGCAGAAATAGATACAACAGAAATTGTGGTACATCTTGCAAAGGCATAAATTGCCTTATTATGAACAGAAAAATAACATTGGCAAAGGGTTTTCAGTAATTATTGGGAGATATTAACAACAAATATCTCAAAACGAGCAACTTCAGTTTATAAAAAGAATTCATTGGGTTCTCCCTCATATAGTAAGAGGGACACCAATTTCTGAAGCTCCTACATTCTATGCTGATGCAAATAAATCAGGAAAGGCAGATTATAAGTCAGAAAGTATAAATAAAATAATTCAGAACCTTTATAATTCTATTTAAAAAATCAGAGCTGTATTTCATTCTTATGGTATTATTAGATTTTCCAAAACCTTTAATATAGCTATTGACTCCATATGCAGAAAAAAGTTTTATATATATATTTTATATCATTGTTATAGTTGAAAAACTAGTGCTAGACAACATAATGCTAGGAAAGTGGTTTTGTATTTGTTTCCAGGGGAAAAGAAAAGCCTTCCAAATTTGTAAAAATCAGAAATAGAAATCATTCACTGTATATAACACATATCAGATCCCATACAAGTCTACCAGGCTCTCTAGCACAAGGTAATGATAAAATTGATTAGCTATTAATAGTAACTGTACTAGAAGCTTCAGACATTCATTTAAAAAAATCATGTTGACAGCAAAAAGTTGAAGAAATATTTTCCTACACTTGACAGCAGACCAAAGAAATTACAAGGCTATATCCTACCTGTTCTTGGTACAGCCAAACTCCATTACCTGCAGGGAATAACCCAAAAGGTACCCAAAGAGATGAAATCTGGCAAATGAATGTGTTTCATTTTTGTAGAGTTTGAAAAATTAAAATATGTACATCATAACATAGACACATATTCAGGATTTCAATGGGCAACTGCTTTAGGTTCTGAAAGGACTGGTATATAATTACATATTTATCAGAAGTTATGGCAATTATAAGAATATCTGTACAACTTAAGAATGGCAATGCCTCAGGGTACATCTGTAGCAAAATGAAACAGTTTTGCATATTATAATACAAAACATATAACAGGTATACCATGCAATCCTACAGGATAGGCAGTTGTAGAGAGAGCTAATCATACTTTAGAGGAGATGCTTAACAGACCAAAAGGGGTAACAGAGACCCCCAAAGATACATTGCTTTATTAACTTGAATTTTTAAAATGCTAATGAACATAAAACAACGGCTGCTCACAGACACTGGATTGTGAAACAAAATGCTAAGCTGGTCCATTTATATGAAGGATTTCTTAACTTTAGCATGGAGTGCTAGACAACATAATGCTAGGAAAGTGGTTTTGTATTTGTTTCCAGGGGAAAAGAAAAGCCTTCCAAATTGGTAAAAATCAGATTCACCCACGGAGGAAGGCCCCTGAAGATCTAGGCTACATTCATGAAGGAAGAAACTAAAACCAACAAGAGAGCTAAGATAAGCTGCTGGTCCCTCTTCATGGAGACATCTCTGAGACTGTCTAAAACATGAAAAGGTCTCCCTTTCAGCTAAGCATAGCCAATAAATCTTGTTGGCTACAGAATCCATTATTTTTACGGTGAGAGGCATGGCAGTGTGCGATATATATACATGAGACCTCAAGGCCCTGCCTTCACAGTGACACACTTCTTCTAACAAGGCCACACCTCTTCCAATAAGAACATGCCTCCTAAGAGTGCCACTTTACATGGGCCAAGCATATTCAAACCACCACAAGCAGCCAGTGTTCTTAATTGCCGAACCATCCCCTCCAACCCTGATTTTGTTGTTGTTGTTTGGTCAGTACTTTCTTGTTTTTGAAAAATGCCCTAATCATCAAAGCATTTTAATAATTTAAAAGCAAATTGTTACTTGTGTGTTTACTGAGTCCCACAATAGAAAGAACTGTTGCAGTAAATATTTAAAAATGAATGGCTTATCTTTTTATCGGCCCTTCCCAGGTGGTTCACTCCACCTGCCCTGGTGTGTCTGCCCTGGCGTGTTTCTTTACACCACCTGGCACAAACATGAATCTAAGGTCTGATAGCTTTTCATGCATGTTTCATGAGAATATTACATTCTTTAATCCACAAACCCTCTATACCATAAGATTACATCAAATAGACAAAGATACAAAATGCCCTTCTATAAGAGATAAAAAAACCTATAAAATCTCTTAAAATATCCCTATCTACCTTTGCCGATTATGGCCACCAGTATCCAAGTCTGCTTTCTCCAGCTCCATCTTGATCCCCCCCCCCCCCCAATCTCTGTTCCTCTTCCATTTTCCTACCTTTTCGATACCTACCTCTTTACGGTCCAATCATGTATCGACAACATAAATCTACATATCACTCTTTTTTATTTATTAAAATACAAAACAAAAAACAAAAACCCATTGCCTTTAAATGTAAGCTGTATACAACTATTATCACTTGAAAATATTTTAAATGACTATTTTTTCTCAAAGTTAATTATATTGAGTAGGCTATGAAACTGAATTAGACTTCAACTCCATCAGAAATCGGAGAATGGCCTAATAACTAAAAACATAGGAAACCTAACACTGTTTCCAGAGCTGAGACAGGATGTGGAGACAAATCTCCACTAGCAGTCCCCTGTTAGCAACATGTGAGAGCAAGTCTTCGGAACTTCTGGCCCAGGATCAATGACAGACTTTGAAATGTAGAAATCTCGAAGGTCTGATAATTTTGGCTCCACAAAGATTATCAGTCAACTATTCTGCACCAAGTGTCTCTTTCTGGACAGTATTGGTCTGTAGATGAAATCTGCAGTTTCTGCCCAGTGACTGCTTAGCCACAAAGTATACCTCACTTCGAGGAAGAGATGCTCAATTTCTTGGTTAATTCCACCAAAGGGGAACTGCAGGGAACAGATATGTCTCTACAAAAGATAAATAACATTGAATATCATAATTTATTGATGACTTTTTTTTGAGAAACATCTAACTACAAGAAACATTTTTGAACTGTTAAGCCTTGAATACTCTTGGCTATTTTTAATTAAAATATCTCAAAAATACCTTTTTTTTTTTTTTTTGGTTCAGAACCATGAGTTTGTTATCCAGCCCTTAACTAGTATTGTTTAATCAACTAAAAACAGTGCATAAACCTTAAATCTGTATCAAATAAACTCTATGGCGCTGTAAAAATTATAACTTTAACTTTGTATCAAAGTTTCCTACCAGTGAAGATATGACTTTAGCTTAGTTACCAAAAGAAGATAATGGCTGTATAATTTAATCTGGCTAATTCCTCCCTGTAAGATTATGACCATTTCTACATTTTTCATAAAAACAACCTTACAATAAGCACTTTCACCCCCCAGAGTCCAGGGAATTGGGTTCTGACTGTTTTATAGTTTTTAAAGCTAAATATATGAGTGTTGAGAATTTAGAAGAGGGAGGGGAATTAAGAAGCCAGACAGGCTCAAGAGGGAAAGCCACACTGACAATTTTTGTAGCCTCTGATGTCTGGAATCTAACATTCTGATGACAAGCCTCACCATAGCTATACATTCTGTAATATATATATAAAACTCATCAGAAAGACATTTTAGTATCAAGATATATTTTGTTTGATCCCTTTTGAATTTAGGTTTTCAGGTGGTTTACCTCTATCAAATCTAATTCATATAACTCTGGAAGGCACACAGAGCTGAATCACACCTTTTAAAAACACAAAGACAGAACCTATCTCCCAAAATAGTGTGTCCCTTAGTTGGCAACTAGAATATCTTGTATCTTGTATTCTTTTCTAGAGAATTAATATAAACACAAAACTCAACATCACACCCATTTTGAAACAATATAAATATTTAAGATAATTATAAACCCTCATTAGTGGCATCTAATGAGCCACATGGTCTTAGCGGGGAGGGGGGGTAATTCACAAAACAAACTTACTATTACTTACAAATCAATAAGAAAGCAATTTGTAAAACCAGGACCTTAGTCTAAAAGAACAGCACAGGTCTGCTCCCCAGGGGCTATCTTTTAGGAGGCTGAGCACCAATGCAGGAACTTAAGATGCATAAATAACCGTGAGTCTTCCCTGAGACCCTTAAGGAAGCACAACAGAAAACGCAAGGATGCAGCTGGCGCTATGACCTGTGCTGGCTATGACTGGTACATCTTGACCTTCGAGGAGGGCCGAATCATGTCAGCTTGGCATTGCTGAACTCTCTGACTGTGACTTGACATTTCAGGGCCCCAAGGAGTAACAGTGGAGACATGAGCTCTGGGAAGTCCTGTGGGATTTAGTACTTCAGAACTCAGCATTTTAATTTCTGCACGCTCACACACATGGATATATTTAGAGGTCAGAATTCATACTTGGATTTTTTTTCCTTAAACATCTCCACCTTATTTTTGAGATAGAATTTCTTTCGATACAGTCTGAGCTCCTAGATTTGGCTCATCTGGCTGGCCAGTATATGCCAGAAATTTCCCTCCATCTACTGCCCAGCAATGGGATCATGGGTGTGTACTCTGCACCTTGCGTTTTAAGATGAGGGGTTTGGGGCATCAAACTTGGGTCCTTGTGTAAGCACATTACCAACCAAGCCACCTCTGCAGCCTCAATTTCCTCTATAACAATAATGGTGAGAATGGCAGTATGTGGTTCCTAGTGGAAGCAAAGATAAAAGAAACTTATGCTGATAAAGTAACAGTGGGTGACTGTGGTGGTTTGAATAGGAACGCCCCATAGACTTTGTTACTGAAGGCTTAGCTCATAAAGAGCAGCACTACTAGGAGGCATGGCCTTGATGGAGGAAGTGTGTCACTGTGGAAGTGGGCTTTGAGGTCTCCTGTGCTCAAGCCAGGCTCAGTGTGGCACATAATCCTGCTTGTGGATCAGGATGTTGAATGATCTGCACCTTCTTCCGTCACTGTCTGCCTAGAAGGGCTGCCCTGCTTCCCACCATGATGATAATGCACTAAACCTCTGCGACTATAAATTATGGTGTCTTTTCACAGCAACAAAACCCTAAGACAGCGGTCAATATTTATTTATTTTTTTGCATCACTAAAATCATACTAACTTTCCTTTTTAATTCATACATAGTCTTAAGCATATACATCATATTTAACACACACACACACACACACACACACACTCTCTACAGTGTGCTAGTGAATGTCTAAGAACAACCTGAGGTATTAGTTGTTGCAGTAAATCTCCAACCCTAATAAGCCCGTGCAAAGAACACACAACTCAGTTATAAATGGCACACCCAGACTCTGTGGGTAAACCACTACACTACCCTATTCTCCAGCTATGAGCTCCCTGATACTTATAGTCCATCCAGGCCACATGCTACTACTGCTCCATCTTCCTTCCACATCTTCCTTTTCTGTCTTTTCTCTCATCTCTGCATCTCTTTGTCTCCTTCCTCTCTCCCTCTCTAAAACCTCCAGCCCCACCTTTCCCTTCCACTACCCAATCACAGGCTCTATCCTTTATTTGATCAGTTAAAATGGGAAGAAGGTTCACCTGATCACCAGTTTATGTGATCTACAGTCACTCCTCATTGGGGCACTCTCTCGAGGAAGCAGGGCTGTCATGGGAATATAATCAGCAATCCACAATTAGTTATCCCCTTCCATCTTGTTTGAGGAGGGATCTCTTGTCTGTGTGTTTGCATAAGCAGCTTAGGAATGTCCATCAGATTATTTAACCCCTGCGTCCCATCTTGCTGGAGGGACACCGGGTCTCCCAGTGCATGCTATAGTTCCTAGCTTGTGTGTGGAATCTTGGTATTGAAATCTAGGTCCTCAAAATGGCCCAGTGTGGTGGCTGGTATTAATCAAGCTGACAGGATCTAGAATCACCCTGGACAAGTCTTTAGACTCACCTGGGAGGAATACCTAGGTCACCCTCCTGAATGGATTCTCTTGATTAGGTTAACTGATGTACGAAGGGTCATCCTAAAAGCAGATGACACCATTTCCTTGTCTTGGACCCTGAACTATACAAAATGGAGGAAGTGAGCTGGCCACACTCTTTATTGTTTTCTGCTTCCTGGTTGTGGATATGATGTAACCAGCTATTGCAGGAGCTTTGGCAACAACAGAGACTATATTACCCTTGAACTGTGAGTTAGAAAACAAAAAAACAAAACAAAGCAACAAAAAAACCCTTTTTCCATTAAGCTGGCTTTGCCAGGGTATTTTGTCACAGGAAAGGAAAAGTGTAAACACAGCAAATAATTTACAAATTAAACCACTTTTTCAGCCCCTACAATTTTTTTTTAAATCCCCCACATACACACTATAGGATAGCCACACCTATTATTTAGCAGCTAACACTTTTGTAATATTTTCAAGACTGTATTACATTACTAATTCTGTCTCCAAGTTCTACAGTAAATCTCCCAGACTTACTCCTTGTTCCCAGCTAAAGCCTGCTGTCTTTCAGCTGATCACTTCCCACTCACCATCTCTGACTGCTCTTCCTGGTTGGCAACTTGATTACATCTGGAATGAACTACAATCCAGAAATGGAGGGCACACCTGTAACTTGAGGCTAGAAAGCAGGTTTCCAACCTGGATAGGAATAGTGACCTTAAAATTCTTAGGCCAAGGCAGTACATGCCTCTAATTCCAAGAGACTGAGGCAAACAGACCTCTGAGTTCAAGTTCAGCCTGGGACAAAGCAAGTTTCAGTTCCAGGCATGGTGGTACACAGCTTTAATCTGAGCCATACTGTCTGCTGAGGCCTACATAAGGACATCAGAAGAAGGAAGACTCATTTTTCTTCGACTGCTTGCACTTACTCGCCAGCACATCTTTTGGAACCTACTTCTACAGAAAACCAGCTTTAACAACTAGCCTCGTGGGACTGAGCAACTACTAGATCCTTAGACTTCCCATTTGTAGCCGTCCATCATTTGGTTAGTTGAGCTACAGACTGTAAGTCATTACAATAAGTTCCCTGAATATACAGAGGCCTTCCATGAGTTCCACGAGTCTAGGGAACCCTGACTGAGACACTATACCAGCTCTGATTCACTATCATTGTCTTTTTCCTCCTCTGGGTTCAGCTTCCCTAGACTCCACATGAATGACGTATTTGCCTTTCTGTGCCTGCCTTATCTTGTTCAAGGTTCGAAGTTCCTACACGTTGCTGCAAAGGACAGGATCTTGTGTCCTTTGAAGACTAAACAGCATTATGCACATACCACATTTTCTTTGCTCATTCTAATAACTCTTGCTGATAGAATAGCTTGGCTTTTGAAGATGGTGTCGCAATACACATCTCTCTGACATTGATTTCATGCCTTTCAATCAATATCCGGTAACATTTATCGATTATTGCCATATTATTTGTCAATTCTATTTTGAATTTTAAGATAATTTTATATTACATTTCATGATTTGCATTTTGTAATTAGAAATTTCATAATTTAGATTCATACCTTAGAGGTTTTCTTTTATACATTTGGGTTCATTTTACTTAAATACATCTATTTTAAAGATATTTTGATATTCTTGTTTCAGCAAATTTTACTTGCCTCAGTAGAGGACAAACTTAAAAGGGAAATAATGTTTTCAAATTCTAGCTACAGACTAAGGCCTGCCAGAGACTCTGAAGTAAACCTGGTATCTCTCGCTTTCTTTTAAGGCAGAATTTAGTAAGCATAAGAGGATTAGTGGCAGATTGGCACCAGCTTGGATTTATCCCTTCGGAGGACAGAAGGAGAAGTGCAAAGGGAATAATTTCCTCAGCATGGAATTTGCTGCTATCAGATGCAACCATCCACTGCAATCTTGGTTCTTCTGGACCAGATTCCCATCCTCTGGAGACCATTAGAAGATAGGGAAGGGGCAACACTCCTTGCTATAGGCTGGTCTGTTTTTATAGGTGTGCCATATGCACTGATTGTGCCTTTTTGATGGAATACATTATATATATGTATAGATACACATATGTATGTATGTATATATATATATATATAATTTTGTATATATATAATTTTGAACTTGCATCCAAAAACTCAACACAAATTATAATTTCTAAGCTCAAAAGTGAAGCTTTGGTGTTCTTGCAGGATAAATATTAGATTTCACTATATCATATGACATATTTCACATTGGTTAAAATTAGCAGTGGAGACAAAAAGCTTCTCCTGAATCCAGCTTTATCAGGGAATGAGGAGAGCAAAGACAATAGACTAGAAGAGGCCTTTGCAATTTCTTCTAAAAAGTCTTTGCAGAACTTGGAACGTTCTAGATGTAATTTGTGAGAAATCGGCCTGTAGAAACCTTCCCTTTGAAGATAAGGAACTCAGTCTGGGATATCTGCAGATGGTGTTCCCAAAGATAAACACAAGTTAATAAGGGATAAGGGACAATACTTCCTAGGCTACTTTCCAAGTGAACTCAGCTCAGAACTTGGTGTATTTAACAACCTTTGCAATTTGTTAAAAAAGAAAGAAAGAAAGAATTTGTGCCTGACAATGTAATATGAATTAGTTCAATAATCAGGCCTTATTTTGTAACTTATTATATTGCAATTTACATAGCATTTACAAACATATTCTTACCCTTAATATTTTATTGAAGGTATTACACATTTGCTCAGAAGTAGATATACATTTTTAGATTCTCCTATTAGGAATACCATTCATACTAAAAACATCTACAAAGCACACAAGAAGTCATTTATTAATAAGTTTCTATTTTCTATTTCAACAAATATTTACTGACTAGTATGTGTCAGCCATTGTTCAGCATCACATACAACTCAACAGAGACTCTAAACACCAGAAGGGCATGGACAAATGTTTACAGACCCTAAAAGACCACAGATGCCAACCCAGAACTACTGTACCCAGCAAAACTTTCAATCACCATCGATAGAAAAAAGAAGGTAATCTGTCTTAGTTATGCTTTTACTGCTGTGAACAGACACCTTGACCAAGGCAACTCTCTAAGGAGAGCATTTAAATGGGACTACCTACATGATCAAGGTGAGAGCACAGCTTCCTGCTATGTCCAGGCAGGCATGGTGCAGGGGGAGCTGAGAGTTCTACTTCTTCATCTGAAGGCTGCTAGGAGAAGACTGGCTTCTAGAAAGCAAGGGTGAGGGTCTTGAAGCCCACTCCCACTGTGCCACACTTCCTCTAACAAGGCTACACCTCCTAATAGTGATACTTTCTGAGCCAAGCATATTTAAACCACCACATTATCCTATGACAAAATTAATTTTAAACATCTATATACAAATCTAGACCTACAGAAGATACTACACAGAAAACTGTGTCCCAAAGAGGATAACTACACTGATGAAAACACGAAATAAATAATCTCACACAGCAAAGGCAAAAGAAGGGAAGTGCATGTGCAAAACATACACACACACACTGCCACACACACACTGACACACACTGATACACACTGACACACACACACATACATACACACACACACACTCACACACTGCCACACACTGCCACACACACACACACACACACATACACTGACACACACACTGACACACACACACACACACACACACACACACACACACACTAAGAGAGAGACAGAAAGATTGATTAGAAACAACATTCCAGTATCCTTAAGGCTCTTTCTTGAGTGTTGCCACACACACATACACACACACACACACACACACACACAAACACACACACACACACACACACTAAGAGAGAGACAGAAAGATTGATTAGAAACAACATTCCAGTATCCTTAAGGCTCTTTCTTGAGTGTTGCCACACACACATACACACACACACACACACACACACACTAAGAGAGAGACAGAAAGATTGATTAGAAACAACATTCCAGTATCCTTAAGGCTCTTTCTTGAGTGTGGGATGACACAGGGTCTTCCCATTTTAAAAAACTTTAGTTCTAGCGTATGGAGGGTGACATGAATTCAAGGGATGCTGAGTTGATGGTTATGTTGTTAGTCCATGAATCTGTTAATAGAGGAAAGAAAGGCATTGGAGACAGATCCTGTTCCTTAGCTTTTGGGCTTTTTTTTTTTTTTTTTTTTTTGTTCTCCTTGTTTTTGCTGTTTTATAGAAAAGTTCTGGGAACAGAACCGTGGTTTAAACTGTGGTTTAACCATGGTTATTTGTATCCTCTGAACTTAACTTTGGTATCTAATTAACACATAACAAGACGTACTGGAGAAAATGAGTAACTTAAGCATACAGGTATTTATGGTAAAATCAAGCCAGAAGCAACAAAGCTACTGCAGGGTTCTTTTTAAACAAAAGATATCCGAATGGTCTCAAGAAGAACCATTTGTGTTGCCATGTTCTCTTAGAACTGCCTGGGACTGCCTCCAAGAAATTCTAAAACTGTCTAATCTCTCCCAGAGGGCCTGCAGAGAACAACCCCACTCCATAATTGTCACCTTACAGAATGTATCCCTTCTCCTCCCACTAGGGCCCCAGGGAGGTAGAAGACCCTGCACTGAGACCAGGGAGGTGGCATTTAGAGATGGGAGAGAACTTGTCTTGCACACACGTCAATACCTCAGGCCTATCCTGCAGTCATGTTGACTACAGTGAGCCCATAAGGAACCTGACGCCTAAAGGCTTAAATCTTTTCCTTTCATTTTCTTTCCTCCCACGGCCTCCCCAGCAACCACAGGGCATTTAAGCAAAGCAAAGTGGGCCCAGAATGCCATTCTTAATGTGGGAAGAACACACTATCTAATGTGCCAGAAAATAAACAAGGAAGGACTTGAGTGGTTAGTCGTAGAAATGACCAACTCCAGACACGTGTCCTTGTCCTTATAGACTTCAGCACGGCAGATGTACACCCTAACCAGAGCACAGCTTGCTGGTTATTCCGACTGGACTCAGTCCCACAGAAGGCTGTGCAGGTAAGATCACTGAGTTTAGTGCTTTGCATAAAGCTACATGAACACTTCCCCACCCCCAAGCTTTTCAGAACCAACAATGTTTGCAAAACATCAGAGTTCCCAGTGAGGAATTAGAAGAATTTTATGGATTTCATTGCTTGACTACCCATTAACCTCTATCTTTCCACACCAGCCAAGAAACTGTCTCAATAGCTCTGACTGTATGTACTATACAACCACCCAAATTAAACTTCTCTTCACTGATCAGGGGCCACAGCTGCATGAACTGACAATTGGAGTGGCGGGCGGGGTTGGGGTGGGGAGGAGAAGCTTTTAGCAGTGATTTCTTTTGAAGAATTTGAGGAACTAAGCATATTTATTTAAAATACCAACTATTCTAGTCAGGCTTGTCACTGTCAGGGAAGATATTTCAGCTTAAATATATATCTAAGCATGTGAATATTCATATATTTATGTATTTAAGTACATATTTATTCCATTGACATCACTCATTGGCAAAACATGTTTTTTACAAAAAGAAAAAAAGGGGGTTTATTTAATAAGGTCTTTCTCTTTCAATATTATCATCCCATCCATTGTTGCAACATAAAGATGTGGTTTGAAGAATTTCTTTTCTCAAAGAACGCCTTGTATCCCCTTCAACCAAGTAGGCACACTCTGGGAGGCCAGCCAGGCAGTGGGAACGGCCTCCTATATAAAACTGGATTTTTATATGTACATTAAAACAGGATTCTACCTGTGTTGCAGTAAGAGCACACCATTAAAACTTGAATTCTTTTTTTTTTTTTTTTTTTTTTTTGACACCCTCCCCTCCCCAAAGGAAGGCAAAAACAGATTTAATCTTTTTTTTTTTTTTTTTTTTTTTTTTTCTAAAACTTTGGCAATAGCTTCAGTTTTGGAGGTGCTTCAACACTTTCTTTGGCTAGAAAAGTTTATGCAAACCAAGCTCAAAATGTCTACACCTTGCCTTAAGAACTCTATTTTGACACACTGGAGACAGCACCAGTGGTGTCATTTGCCTACAGGAAGACAACAGAGAGTAGCCAGTAAAGCCACGCAAGATTCCAGACGTGAACAGTGTGGTATTAAGTTACCAGGCCAGAGGTTTCCCTCCTCCAACCTGGCCCGGGCGAGGGTGGGGACAGGGTGGGGTGGGCGAGGCGAGACAGCGCTGCACCTGCGGGTCTGTGTCCCACCCCCTGCCCTGGGCGAGCCGGGTGCCGGGCTTGGCAGGCAGCGCGCTGTCCCTGCTCCTCCGCCCTGTGCGCGCGCGCCCCCACCCGCGCGCTCCCAGCTGCCGTGGGAATGGGCCACCCCCGGGACCGCGCCGAGCCTCAGCCCCGCCGGCCCCCACCCCCGCCCCGCGGCCGCCCACGCCGGGATCTGCGTCACTCGGCCGCGCGTGGGCGGGAGCAGGAGCGGCGAATGGAGCAAGAGCGGAATCTCCCGATGTGACAGCGCGCGGGGAGGGGGCGGGGGCGGCGGAGGTGGCGGGGGAGGGAGAGGGAGAGGCCGAGGGAAGGTGCCCCGGGGCCGCCGCCGCCCGCCTCCACCCGAGAGCTTCCGCCCGCGCGGCCGAGCGAGCGCCGTCGGGGCGGGCGGGGGACGGAGCGCGCGCCCACCGCGTCCCTGCCCCCCTCGATGGGCGCGGGGGCGTTCCGGCCGCCGCAGCCGCCGCAGGAGCCCGGCAGAGCCGTTGTCGCGGAGCGCGCCGCAGCCGCGGGCCGCGTAGGTACCGGGAGGGCCGCGGGCCGGAGCGGGGGGATGGGGGGAGTTCGTGGACGCGTGGTTCGCCCGGGCCAGGGGACGCGGGCTGGGCGGGGAGGACGCGCTCGTGGGCCCGCGTGGGGTGCCAGCCCCGCGGCCATCGGCGACTTCCGAAAAGTGCCGCCGAGTCTCTGCTTTCTTCCTGTTATCCGCCCCTTCCAACTGGAGTTGTGTTTTCGGAGCGGAAGGAGAGTTTTTTGCTTGGAAGTGGCTCTCGGAAACTTGGCACTCAGGTGCAGGGGAGCGGGAGTCGCCGAGCCTCCGAGGCTGAGTGGGGAGTGTGCAGACACGTGTAGGACAGAGAAGCTTTGGGATGCAGGTGTGTGACCTTCTGGGGACAGACACCGGAGTGCAGTCAACCCCGGGAGCTCTGCAAGGAGTCTCCCGGGTAGAGCTGGAATTTGCGTTCTTAGGTTGTGGCTGACCAAGTTTTGGCCAACAGGAACCGTGCCCTGGCTCCGGGAGGCTTGGGAAATTTTTGGAGTGCCTGCTAATTTACAGTTTGATCCTAAAGAGCTGGTTTGGAGTAAGTTGTCACTACCGATTGGTTTGCCAGTGACGAGCCTGCCAACTTTACGGGGAGTGCAAAGATCAGAATCTCTAAGGGGATCCTAGGATCTCATTAAAAAAAATATTTTGGCAGTTTTAATAGTTAATATTAGATTGCATAGGAGCAGAGGAACCGAATTTAAAACAGATTAGTCACATCCGAAATGGTTGGCTGTTTTGTACACGCAGCGAATTACCCTTTTTAAATATTCACTTTTTGAAAATTCCTTCTTTGTAAGATATATGTTATGACATTTATAATTCATCTGCCGGTTTTAAGAAGAAACATTGGAGAGAGGTTGTATAGGATCCAATGTATAGGATAGCCCACGGGGTGGAAGCTATCTTCACACCCAGCTTCAGAGCCAGCACAGTGACTTGGACAGAAGGGGGAAGGGTTCTTCCTCCAGTGTGCAGTGTTTGAGACTTAATTCTGTTCCTTCATTAACCTCAAGCAGATTAGTATGTATGCTGTTGAGAGTTTGTAGATGGGCAGCACAGTCAGCCTCCTTCATCTCGGTTTCCAGTTTGGATACTGGAACATTATTACATCTTGAAAGAAAATAATTCCAAGGAGCTCTAGGGAGATGATTTGTTTTTATTGTTTACTTATTTATTTTTGACTTGACCATCTTTTGTTGCTTAACCTGCCATTCCACTACTGGGCATACTGTTTCTCCTCTGAGGCTGAGTCTCCTTTTATGTGGGGCTGTATTAGTGACAACAGTAAGAAAAACACACAAGGCACTTGATGTTTTACTTCATCCTGTCCCATAGATGTGAATGTATTTCAGATGACAAATTCTTAGGATTGATAGACATGATACAGAAAATTTTAGTGAGCTGTTATTTCTTAAACTACATCAAATAAGTAAATGATTATAGTTGCATAATCTTACCTAAACGAAAAGTTTTTCTTTTGTTGCTGGTTAATAACAACCTTGCCCTATAGAAAACCTAGCCTTATATCCTCTTCATTAGTTAAACAATCAGCAGAGATACCTCCTATCTCTTTTATTTCAACTTTAAGAACATAAGGTTTATTGAAATTTGTATTGTAGCTTTGAAAGAAGAAATGTTGAAGTGGGGCAGACCTATGAAGAATCTGTTTCATGAACTCTAAATTTTAAGAGTAAAACATGGCTGGATTAAAAATAAGTGTGGTAGGGCCCTAGAGTTAGGCCTTGGCTATTTCAGGATAGTAAACCTGCTTTTGTTGCATTTTTTTTAACAAAGGAAGTTTCTCTACTTGATACAATGTGAATGTGTCCTTTATACTGCAGCCCCATCATGTGCTGGTCACTTTCACGAAAGTGACCGTCTTAGAAACAGTTTCAAGCGGTGCTAAGGGCTCTCTCACACGTCCATATTTCACTGTGGATCTTACCAAACATACCCCAAGATTGCCAGCTCCTTTGCTAGGGTCTCGCCCTTCTGTCGCCTGCCTCTTTTAGTCCTTGAGTGGTTATTAGAGCAAGTGCAACTTTCCTTCCTGATCTGACATGTTCAATAGCTCATACTGTAGTAGAATATACTCTCATCTTAGTAATGGAACAAGAGGGAAATTTCAGAAGTTGGTGCTAGGAAAAATGCATTACTCTTCATCTTGAGAATTCTCAAAGCCAAAACGTATCATTAAGCTTCTGAATAAGGTGTCATTTTCAGCACATTATATTTAGGGTCTCTGTGTATGTCAGTACTTTTTACAGATGAGGTTTTGAAGACCATGAGATTTACGTATGTATACATGTTTCCTGCAGTCTGCCTAGATGCTCTTACTGCCTGCCAGAATCCTTTTCCGTTGGCTGAACTATTCCCAGCTGTCATGAGTTGTGTTTGTCTGTTGATATTAATATGTAGTTGTTTAGTAGACAAGTAAGTCCAATTTACCTTTTCCTAATTTTAATAAACATGCTTTAAACCTACCCTTCATTTGGACTGAATTTTAAAGGAGTCTCTTTAAAAAATTCTCAGTTTTATTCAGAATTGCAAGAAGAATCTATAGGGAGAATACTTTAATTATCCCAAATTAGCATAAATTCATGGGAAGCTAAGGGTGTAATTCATAGCTATGTGAGCAGTAAGACCTGAAATTGCCTTAAGATTGACTGCTGTGTGCTTGAGAGTGTGTGTAGCTCATGGAAGAATGTGTACATAGCATGCTTCTGGTTGGCTGTTCAGTCCTCCAGCACCAGCAAAAGCCCATGCATCCGGGTGAGTGTGTCTAAGGGTGTCCTTTTCGAACTTGATGAGTATCCAGGGAACAACGCAATCTCCCCTAACCCATGGAATGCAACTGAACCACATGGAGACATTTTCTAGCTTTGAGTTTTGGATTCTAGTATTGGAAGTGAGACACCCGCATGTCCTACAGGGTCCTTCTTTTCTAGGCACATTTTTGGAGCCTTGCCCCTTGCTGTGGTTACTGCTCCCTTCTCCCAAACCTCTCTGCTTCTGAGATACACTCTGAAACTTGGCTGGTACATGTGTGGCTTTAAGGCCAGTGTCTTCTTCATATATAGAAGTTCACTTGTGGGGGCAGCAGACCTCACTTAGAGGTTAAGAAAGAAGCCGTCTAGTCTAGTGGAATTAATGCCCCTTCATCTGTAAATGATGCATGAGACTTTCTTCGGTAAGCTTTGCACAGTGCCTTATAAGAGGTCGCTATTAACTCAAAAGCTCCCAAGGTGAAAGCTGAGGCTCCGTTGTATAGATGAGTCAGGCCTCTTGGGAGATGATGCTCTTGGTTCCTTGCTAGTCCCGAAGAGTCTTCTGGACTGTCCTGGTCCTCCTTGGAGTATATTAAATATATATTCAGAATTTCTAAGTGTGTATGTGGCAGTCCTTCTTCCAGTATTGCAGGAAAATGTTTAAGAATAGACACGAATCTGTTAAAGGGTAATGTGATTCATAAGATGCTTGCTATTTATTTGAAACACATTACATTGAACTTTTAGGAACACAGACAAAAATCTCTCATGGTTGAACCTCTAATTTCTTTCTTTCTTTTCTTTTTTTAAAATGCTGACTTGGGGAGTTGGGTTCATGTACGATGAACATCACAGTTCTGACCAAGTATAGCTCCTGCACTTGGCTTTAATTCTTTGTGCTCTCAGGTAAATAGCCCTGCTGTGAAAGTCTGTCCCATGAGAGGGTAGGGGAGGGGAAAGGCTAGGGTAGCAGGATGCAGAGGAATGTGCTGCTGCCTGATTGGCAGTTTTAGGGACACCACATTACTGAGAGGGTACCCCTGAAACACGAAAGGAGGCTGCTGATGAGGTTCTGACTCAAATACTGGGTTTCATGAAGATAGCCATCCTTGTAAAATACAGAACACTTTGCTAAGAGTGAAGGTGAATAAAAGATTAATAGAACCTAATTCCTAACCTCAGGGTGCCTATAACCAAACAGTGCCTTGTCTTCAGAGCTGGGTTAAGCCCTTTGTTCTGAAGTTCCTTTTGTGAAGCACATTGTATCCTATTTTTCACAGCACTTAAACATGTGCTTAACTGATCTTCACGAAGAGAAAACAGTCTTTCCTCTGGCTCTTCAGTACTGGCTGAGGACTTTGCATACTGGAGTAAGTAAAACAAAACAAAAACAAAAACAAACAAAAACAAAAAAACTGGGGAGGGTGTTGGACAGAAAGAAAGAAAGGAAAACATTACTGTGGGCAGTCTGAAAACCAAGAGAAAATCCATAGCCTGGTTGCATGTGAAAAGGTTTTATGGGAAAGGCTATGGAGCAATACCCAGGACAGGGCCCTGAGAGAAGGGCTGAAAGGTAGCTTATGGGTGGGTGGTACCTATATGCATAGCTTGTTTGTGTTAAGCTGTGGTAAAAGTACAGAAAAGAGGGAACAGCCATACCTCATTGAAGTGGGAGCAAAAAGCAATGGAAGCCAGGATTAAGTGCTTCAGGAACAGAGAGAACCAGGTGGGTGCTGATGGTGTGGAGGACACGCAGAAGTAGAGAAAACTAAAGTGATACATTTTCATTAATCTGGGAAACAAAGTACTGAGGGGCTGCAGAGAAGAAGATGAGGCCAAGCCCTGGGTTCTGGGCACCTGAGCATGGATTTGGCCGTCTTCAGGTGGGATGCCAAATTACAGGCCAAAAGAACAGTTCGGGCTCATCACTCTCAAGTGTTTCAGGGATGAGAATCACTTTTAAAGTAAAACTTTGCAAATACTCAGGATTATTTACTTTTACCATTGTTCATTTGAGAAAACACTGGCATTCTCAGAGTAGCAACTTCAGTTACACTTTAAATTAGTTGGTACCTTGTAAAATAAGGAAAGTGTTCATTTGCTTCCCTTTGTAATGAAAAGCTTCCATTTTACCTTGAGGTCTCTTGGTAGAGACTCCATAATTGAATTATCTCACTAAGCTACAAGGTTTTTCTTTCTTTGTTTGTTTTGGTTTTGCTTTTTTTTTGAGATTTATTTATTTTTATGTGCATTGGTGTTGTGTCTGCATGTCTGTGGAGGGTCCCACGTGGGGTCATGAAATTCAGTGTGTGAGATGGTGGAGATTTTAGCAACAGTAAAAGGTTTCTAAGTCACAAGAACCAAGTAAGTAAAGATTTAGAACTAAATGTGGAAAGAGGCTGAGGTGTTTCTGGCAGGACGGCACATGCCTGCTGCATCTTCACTGAGACCTAGCTCAGAACACACAACATGTACCCCTGGCACCGCGCAGTCTTCACTGCAGAGTAACCCCAAATGCAACTAGAAACCTGTTCACTCACGTTTCAGACTGAGGGTAGGTTATGAATTGCATTGTTTTTACTGTACAATTAATGTTTTCTGCTTTTTATAGAAACTAATAGTTTAATTGCAGGAAACAAAGGCAGTATTTTTCTGCCATCATTTTGTATCAGACTAGTATCTAATTAACATGTCCGTGGATTGTAACAAGGTTAAGGTGTTTGAAATTAAATTTTTCTGTTTGAGTTGCTGACAAGTCTCAAACACACAAATTTATTAAATTAAATTTTGGCCTAAGATTGAGATAGAATCTCTGAAAGGGCCCTAAATGCACTGCTTTCATTTTGTTGTACATATTTGTGTGAAGCATCATACTCAGTAGTGAGCTTTTTGCACAGTTTCACTTAGCACAGGCTGAGGTGACCAGTGCTGTGTGGGCCAGTGGAAGAAGTGTGTGAAGTGTCAGAACTCAAGTGTTACCTACCTCTGAATGAATTTTTAATGCTGTGATCCTTCTCACTGACCAAGTTGATTGGGATTACATGCTTTGCAGGGGTAGCAGAGCTGGGCCATCTTTAGGAAACAGCAAAAATGAGTCAAAGCAGTCTTTAAATCATGGGTTTTTTGGAAAGGTCAGAGTGGAGGTGATGCTTCACGGTGTCTTGGAACAGCCAGGTGCAGTAGCTTCCGGCTGAGTGGATTCGTTGTATGGCCAGTTACTAGAATGTGGTGCTGTTACTCAGGCCCATTGATTCCCAGTTCAGAGAGATACAAGCAGAGGTTGTTTCCAGCTAATTTGACCCTCATATTGAAGCATGAATAGTTACAGACTTTGTGGAAACAGAAATCTTGTAGATTTTAAGTCAAATCAAGTTAACGAATGAAGCAGTGGGTGTTAAAATTATCGCAGCAGGATTTGAAGGAAGCTGACACAGTCTTCTAGGGGGGAAGCTTTGGGAGAAACCACCTTGCCCAGCTGCAAGGGTGGGTCTTGAGAAAGGCTCTTGGGATTCCAAAGAGTGTGTCTGTCTTTCCTCTGCTGCACTGACTTTGGAAAGGTTCCCTTGTTCCTTCATTCTTTACGTTGTTAGCTGTTTCACCAGCCTCTCTCAGGAACTAGGAGTTTTGGTAAAGTGTAAGAGAAAGGAGAAGACCTGGAAACCGCTGTTTTCTAAGCCCATTGCCTTACCTCAGAAGACTATAGTCTAAGTTTGAGTCTTTGGGGTCCTAAGATCCTTTTATATTTTTTTATTTGTCTAATAAATACTCCTTTTTTTCTCCTGTTGTTATAAAATGACAGAAAGATTCTGTTACTCTAAGTCATGCACTGTTTCCTATAGTCCATGATTTTGGGAAACAAATGAGGTGAATTAGTTTATAATTTAGTAAAAAATTTAAAACCACTGTCCTTAATGGAAAGGACTGTGCATATACATATTTTATGTGTGTGAGTTTTTTTCTGTTGCAGTGTGAAAGTATGTAGAACAGCCACACAGGCAAATGACGAGAAAGTAAAGTTCTTTGCTTCTGTTCAGACACTCCAGAAGCCCTTCTGATGGATAGAGTAATTTATCACACACTTAAACTTAGTCTTCCTCTCAAGGCTCTGGTTTTGGACCCAGTGTCCAATTAGGTGGTAGACATTGCGTATATGGGTCTTCACTGAGGTGATTTAGAAGACAGAACATTCTACACAGAGGTCTGAGATGGGGTGACTGTGTCCGGAGACCTGAAGTCCTGAGGTACTCACAGAGCATGCAGGTTTTGTTGCATGGATGTATAAAGTGGGAATCTTCCTGTACAGTTTGCCTCATTTGCCAACTCACACAGTGGAACTGAGAGTTTAAGGAAAGTGACTTTTAAAAGCACACTAGGCAGTTTTTCTCTAGGTGTTAGCAGAAGCCATTGGACATTATATATTTTTAATCTGTAGGAAATTTATTGAGGCCATGTACTAATCCATGTAAATAAAAATCCAGAGCCATTGCTGCCACTGGAAGTTGGAGAAGGTTAGTAGTTGGTGAAATCATGGATAATTCAAAGGTCCCAAGAGAGAAGACTACAAAGTGGTAGATTCTTTCTGTATTGGGGTGGCTGAGATTGTAAGTTTTGTAGCGTTCTAGATGGAGGCTTTTGAAAACAGGCCAGGCATGGCGACCTTCTGCTTTCCAGTGTTCTAGTGTGCTCTTGGTATCTGCTCCCCTTAGCTTCCTCCACATCAGCAGGGTCGGTCTTTCTTTTGCCTTCAAGGTGTTCATGTATTGGGCTTCTGTGGTTGTCTCATTTTAATCCATGGGTGTATTGCTTACAAGGTTGCTTTGCTTAATGGAAGTACTTGGCCAGCCCTCATTCCTGAGCTCACAGGAAGTGTTGATATGTGATAACTGTCTCTTCCATATCTCACGTGCCTAAGTGATCAGTTTCCTCATTTCTTCACACACCCATCCTTAAGTATAACAACTGTTTTCTTCAGTTCACATTGAAATCTCTAGATTTAGAAATAACTCTTTCTTGGAGGGTCATGAAGATTAGATGTACTAATAGTATTCATCATGTTGACTGGCACAAGATAACAGTTCAGTGGATGGTGGGTGATGTGATGGTGTCTTAGTTCCTGCTGGTTTTTATTCTTTACCATCATGTTTACACCATGAAGGGAAGAGAATGCAAAGCTGAAAATATGGGATAAACCCTTTCTGAGCTTTGGTCTGAGTTCCTAGTTTGTGTTTCATGGCTGTTTTCCTTTGAGCAAGTAGGTCCGTTTAGCCACTGACTTTCTGAGTTGAAGAGTAGAGCTGGATAAAGTGTGCCTGTCAGGGTGCATCTTTAACTACCTGTTACTCTGCAGATACTTTGTGTATTGTTTTGCCTATGTTGCTTTCTGAGTAATGCAGTGTTGCTATCTAAATAATACAATGTTGCAAGCCATTGAAATTGCTCCAAGCAAGTGTGATGATGAGTCTTCCTTTTCCTTTCTTCTTTTTGTAGGTTAAGCCCATCCACAGTAATGGCCACAACCTTACCTAGGACCCTGGGAGAGCTGCAGCTGTACAGAATATTGCAGAAAGCTAATCTGCTTTCTTACTTTGATGCCTTTATCCAGCAAGGTGGTGATGATGTCCAGCAACTGTGTGAAGCTGGAGAAGAAGAGTTTTTGGAAATCATGGCACTTGTGGGCATGGCAAGCAAACCCCTTCACGTCCGAAGGCTTCAGAAGGCTTTGAGAGACTGGGTTACAAACCCTGGACTTTTCAACCAGCCATTGACTTCCCTTCCAGTCAGTAGCATACCCATCTATAAATTACCAGAGGGGTCACCAACGTGGCTGGGGATATCCTGCAATAGTTACGAAAGGAGCAGCGGTGCGCGAGAGCCGCATTTGAAAATCCCCAAGTGTGCTGCCACCACCTGTGTGCAGAGCCTCGGTCAGGGCAAGTCGGAAGTGGGGAGTTTAGCATTGCATACTGTCAGTGAATCCAGACTCTGGCAAGGACACCACACCACTGAAAGTGAGCACAGCCTCTCGCCAGCAGACCTGGGCTCCCCAGCCTCCCCAAAGGAAACCAGCGAAGCCCTGGATGCTGCTGCTGCGCTCTCTGTCGCCGAGTGTGTGGAGCGGATGGCCCCCACACTGCCCAAAAGTGACTTGAATGAAGTGAAAGAGCTGCTGAAGAACAATAAGAAGTTGGCCAAAATGATTGGCCACATCTTTGAGATGAGTGACGAAGACCCGCACAAAGAGGAGGAGATTAGAAAGTACAGTGCCATCTATGGACGATTTGACTCCAAAAGAAAGGATGGCAAACACCTCACACTGCACGAGGTAAGGAGCCTGGTGTGTGTGTGTGTGTGTGTGTGTGTGTGTGTGTGTGTGTGTGTGTGTGTTCACTGCAGGGCACCAGGGAGGAACACTACTGAAAAAGCCCTTAGAATGCTGAAGTGTGACATCTCTGTTCTGAGCAGAGGCTGTTTAAAGCCCCAGGGCTGCCTTCTGTTGAACTCAAACACATCTGAGTTTTAAAACTACAGTGTAAGGTAGGTTTTTAGGAAAAAAAAAAGTCAGAATTCAAGCAGTGAAGCATTCATTTTGTGTTTGCAGTGTGATTTGTTTATTATTTAAGAAATAAAAGGATTTTTAAAGCTGTATTTTCATTTTAAAACCTTTTAAAATTAAACTTTATTTTTAAGGAAAGCAAAACACAAAATGACCAGAACATAAAGCAATTTCCAGCTAGTGTGGAAAACAAAGTTGTGTTAGATGAAGGGTGGAATCTAGAGTAAAGCTTTGGCTCTTGTTTTAGTTAAGATGCTTAGCATACACAAGTTTCATTGTTTTGTCTCCACAGCACTTTATCCAGAGTGCTCTGCTTGAGCATGCGTGCACACACTCACACATACAAATAGGCACGCACACACAAGCACACCTCGTTTGAGTATGTGCATACATCTTTGCACTTTCTTGTTTTTTCTTGCTTATCTGGCTAACACCTGTCTTGATTATTCAGTGCAGAGCAGATGTAAGTTTGTCTTTGGTGTGATCTTTTCCTCCAAGTAGAATGTCACATCTCTTTCCTCTTTGCCTTTCATCCTGTCTCCTCCTGTCTCAGAAGCTCTAGAACACTGTTGTAATGTAATGTACCCTGGTCTGTCCCCATACCCTTTAGAAAAAAGGAATAAGCCTCCAGAGAGAAAAATTCAGCTGAGTGTAGTATTTCATCCCACACCATGTTTCTCTCCCCAGCCTGTGCTTTAATATGGAAAGGAACACATTTACTGTGAGGGTGTTTTGACATAAAAAGATGTAAACCACGGACTCGCAAACTTTCAAAGACTTTCTTTAAGCGAACAAACGTGAGTTCATGTTTCACGAACGGTTCCCCAGATTCCTTTTTGGTGGTGAGACCCCATGCTGCCACAGGACACTGCATGGGTCATCTGTGTGCGGCCGTAATTCTCTACTTCCCAGTGCCATTTAGATTGTTTCTGGTTTTAAAAGCTTATATACTGGCGTGTGAACATTATGATGCACCTGTGTTGCAGTAAATATTATATGGATGGCTCATCCCTGTATCGGCCCCCACGGTCTCACACTGAGGACGCTGCTCTTAGGGAGCTGAGCACTGACTCCATCACTCGGTCCACAAGCCGCCCTCTCCAGGGGATTCCTTTCCTAGGCGGTTCACTCCACCAGCCCTGTTACTTCTGTCCATTGCCCGGCACAAACATGACTCTAAAGCTCAGTAGCTTCTCATGGTCGTTTTATATATTAAATTCTCAATCCACAAACTCTCTACACAGTAAGATTATTTCCAATAAACAAAGATACAAACTGCCCTTCTGTATGTGATACAAGACCTATAGAATCCCTTAAAATATTCATACAAGACCTATAGAATACCTTAAAATATTCATATCTACTTATTGCCAATTAAGTCCACCTGGATCCAGATCACCCTTCTCAAGCTCCACATCGATTTCTCCCCCTAATCTCTGCTCGTCTTCCATTTTCTTACCTTTTCTCTGCCTACCTCTCCACTGTCCAATCATGTATCACCTTAGCATTAATCCACACACCTGTAAGAATATTGGTGGTTTTTAATTATGTCTGTGGCTCTGCTGTGTAGGTTATGTTGGCGCCTGCAGAGGGCACAGGGGTCAGACCTTACAGAGCTGGGGTTCTAGGCAGCTGGGAGATTGAACAAGGGTCCTCTGCAGGAACACTGTGCTCTCCTAACCACTGAGCCAGCCCCAACCACACACACCCTTTTATAGTCTTGTGCATATTCTTCTGCAGAATGGGTGCCAGCATGTAAATTGCAGGATCAAGGAGTATGCAGATGTACCATTTCAGCCCACAGCTAATTGCTGCTGACTGGAATCCTAAAAAGCTGGAGACATGTGCTGTGTCTGTTTATCTGCACTTGCAAGTGATGCCCCTTACATTTTAATCTCCATTAGTCTCTGTAGATGGAAACTTACACTCAGATTTGCTTCTCCTAGTGAGGATGATGAGATTCTTTTCATATAACACATGATCAGCTTTTTGTCCATAACAACTATTTTAGGAGTTAAGTTGTCTTAAAAAAAAAAAAAAAAAAAGACTTCTCAGGTGGCTGAGGCAGACAGCTCTGCGAGTTTGGTCTATCTCAGTGACTTCAAGGGCTGCAGAGCGATCCTGTCTGTCTCAAGCAAACGGAAACAAAAAAAACAACAAACAAAAATCATAAATGAACAAAACAAGACCTTCTGTGTTATGAGCATGAGCCCTTTGTCTTATAGAATGCTCTTTCCCATTGGTCATCCTTCCTCTGACGGTTGGCTGGTTTATCACATTTGGGTTTGGGTTTATTCAGTCTTATGTGTTGATCTGATCTTGCATGGCGCAGCTGACCTTTGTATCCCTCAGCAGCCTAGATCCTCCAGCCAAGCGCCTGTACAGCGCAGTCTGTCATGTGGAAAGACACACTTCTTTATTACTCCCGCTTTTCTGCTTTTCTTTTCTAAGATTTTGTTAATCTTATACATCTTCCTTCCAAATAAAATTCTAGATACATTTATCAAGTTTCTAAAAAAGAAAGTACTGTTTTGAATAGAAATGTTTCATGTGTAAGTTTACTTGGTAATAGATGACATATTTATAGTACGGCACCTATGGGTAAGTACAGTATATGTTTTTTCCTATTTAGATTTCTTACTAATTTCATTAGTAGTTAATTTTATATTTCTTTTAGTTTTATGTATTTTGCACATTTCTTATTTGGCCAAATTCTTGTATGTTGAATGTCTATATTGTATAGATTTAATTTTCCTTTTTCTAGGATGTACAGGTTGATATAAATGAGATTTCTTTTCCTCACCACATTTTTAATGTATCACTGGGTGAATTTTGTATGTTAATCTTGTTTTCAGCAATTTTCACCATCTGGTCTTTTAAAATGAATGGTTTTGGATATGAAGGCTGAAGTTCATGATTACAGAATTAGTTAGCAAGAATGCCTGAAATCACATCAGGTCTGTGATTTGGTCTCTTTTGGAGTTAGCTTGCGCAGTGATTGGGTCTCCTCAAGCTTCCTGCTTCACAGGGGCCAGTGAGCGTTAAGATTCTGATGCTCTTTTGTGCTTTTTTGTTACCTGTAAACAATAAAGGTACCCAGCTGAAAAGCTGTAATTAGTAGGAAAAGGTTAACATGTATTGGTGATTTTAGTTCATGCCTTATCCTATCTTTATGTAATTTTAAAGTTTTACAGATGAAACACAAAGTTGAGCAGAAAACCCATACTTTTATCAAAGTAAAAGTAATTTTTTACAAAGATTACTTTAATAACCCTAATCATTTTCACTATAAAAAATGTTCCTTATACTAAACAACCGAAAAGAATTATTATTCTCTTCAAACATTAATTTATTTCCTTATGTGTACAGTGTTTTGCCTTTATGTATGCCTGCATGCCAGAAGAGAGCACCAGGACTCATTACAGATGGTTGTCAGCCACCATGTGGGTGCTGGGAACGGAACTCAGGACTGCTGGAAGTAACCAGTGCTCTTAACCTTGAGCCATCTCTGCAGCCCCCAAAGTGATTCTTTTTGTCCTAACGTTTCACCACAGGGCCCATTGCTTCATTAGCTAAGTAGGTGCAGGTAAATAAGAGTGTGCTCAGAATGGTTGTCGCTGTGTGCCCAGAGGTGGAGGCGGAGCTTTGGGAAAGTCGCTTCTCAGCTTCACCTTGGACAGCTCTTGTTCACTGTGGTTCCAGCGTGTGACTGGAATCCAGTAATGTGGATGAAGGTAGAATCTGTTTCTCCTCAGCTCTCAGCCTCCCCCAGACCTTGGAGGACACTGGGAGTCTGAAATTATGTGAGAATAAAAAGTAGTGTTATCATGACCTTTCAGGAATTGTGAAAATATTAACTGCTTAAATTAGAGAAAGACATTTTAGTATTTCTAAATATGTAAAATTAAAAAAATGTTACCAGTTCATTTTCAGTTGCCAAATAAGGGAACATGTAACTTCCTTGGCTCCATCTAACTGTTCTGAGAATTTTCTTTATAAAAACCCGGATGCTGTTATTTAAATCTTTCAAAGCTAAGTGTTGTCTCTAGTTCCTAGTGATTACCAGCACCTCTGACACCTAGGGGAAAAAAAAAAAACTAGCCAAGTCTATAGGATTTTTTTCTTGTAAACACTTTTGTATTTGTCCCCAAAAGCATTGTATACTGTATGGTAAAGACATATACAATAGAACATTGTCCTACACTTTTGCCTTTAAAGTTAAGAATAGGTAATCACTGTACACATACATACATACCCCTGTGCAATGACAAAACTTAGAACTGTACATACTCTTGGTATGGGGCCAGCGCTAAGGGACAAGGAACAGCTGCAGATGTGGTGCTAAGAACTTCAGCAGGTAGAATACTTTATGTATCCAGAGGTACAGTTGGAGACAAGAGGTGGTAAAGTAGGCAGGCAGTGGGATTGGATCTTGAGCTGATGGATGATAAGGAAACTGAAAATCGGAAGCAGAAAGCTGGCAGAGAATGTGGAGGTGAGCGGGGAGTGCAGACACATAAGTACATCAGCTCAGGCTCATGAAACAGTGATGCCAAGGGTGAGGGGTCAGCTGGGTGGGAGGTCCGGTGCAGAGGTGAGAGGTCAAAGGTGAGACATTTGGGCTTTGAAAGAAGGAACCGCATCTGGGACACTCACAGGGACACGTTCTGTTCTGCATAGGTGACAGTGCTTTCAGTCTGTGCTGTTAGCCTGACGGGTCTCAGCACCTAAAAGAGGTGTTAGGTTTTCCTAGGCTGACTTTAAGAAATAATCGTAGCATTTTTAAGGTGGTCTGTGTCTTCTTGAGTCACTTAGTAAGTTTACACTTTTCTAAACACATTAATTTCATTTATCTTCGAATACTAGCACAAGTTATTTATAGATTTTGTGAGTTAACCTAGTCTATTTGGCCTTTTACCCACCTATTACATTTGCCCAGAAACTTGACAACATTTTTTCTCTGAGAACCACAAACAAGGGTCAGTGGGCTGTGTCTGTCTTACAGTTTCTATTGCTGTGAAGAGACTATTACCACAGCATTTAATTGGGGCTGGCTTTTAGTTCAGAGGTTTAGCCCATTATCATGGGGAGAAGTATGGCAGCCTGCAGGCAGACATGGCACTGGACAAGGAGCCGAGAGTTCTACATTTTGATCTGCAGGCAAGTGTGTGCCACACTAGGCCTAAGTTGAGCACATGGAACCTCAAAGCCCAACCCAGCAGTGACACACTTCCTCCATTTAGGTCTTAGCTACTCCAGCAAGGCCACACCTCCAAATAGTGTCACTCCCTATGGGCCAAGCAGTCAAACGAGTCTGTGGGGACTGTTCTTATTCAAACCGCCAGAACTGCCTCCTGTTGTGTGTGTGTGTGTGTGTGTGTGTGTGTGTGTGTGTGTGTGTGTGTGTGTGAATAAACTATTGAAACAGTCATGCTTTTGTATGTAGTGTCTGCGGTTGTCTTTAGCTACAATGTTGTGTCTGTGGTCTCGTCTACATTAAATTGGGTCCCATTATTCTTATATTTTTGATTCAAGCAGTTGTAGCTTTTGCCTTTTCACTGTGCGTGGATTCATTATTATTAAAGTTTTGATATTTTATTTTTTTATTTTATGATTACTGTCTCATGGGTTATTTAGAATTTCATTTGCTTCTAAACATGAGTGAATCTCCCCTACCTCAGTTGTTTCTTTCTAATGATTCCTTACTGAGTTCCATGGTGACTGGTTCTCTCCCAGGCTGGTCCCGGAGAAAGGACTTAGTTAAGAAGGCCTGGTGTCACGCTCCTTTGCCTACTGGACCATCTCTTTGGCCTGGTTTCTCATGTCTGATTTCCTTGACTGATCTCACATGTCTTAAAAGGTTGAGACGCCCTTGGAAGGACGTGGCTTCCAAAGGCAGATATCTGGATTTAATTCTACAATTTAACAGGATGCACAAACAAGGGCAAGTGTGAGTGAAGTAGGGCTGGAAGAATGAGTGAGGATGGAGAGACCTGTCTTCTCTCTTCCACATGGCTCTGAGGTTCAGGAAAGGTAATGTTCTGTGATGCCCCTGGTAATGCACGAGTTTCTAAAGCTCGTGCTTGGAGTTTTGTGGATGGTAGAGACGTAGGGCTCCTCCATGCCTCTTGGTCCTTTCACACACTTTTAGCCTTGTGATTCTGTGACCAATTTGGACACGCCATCTTTAACTGACTTGCTCTTTGGGCATAGCCATCTTTTCCTCTTTTTCTGACTCATTAAGCATTTCTGGTAATGTCCCTGCCATCATCTCTCTGTTTGTTTTAGTCAACTTTTGTTTGTTTGTTTTGGTTTTGGTTGGTTTGGTTTGGCTTGAGTCTTGATTTTTCTGTTCTTAAAATATCCTGACAAAAGCAGCTTAAGGAAGGAAGAGTGTATCTGGGCTCATAGTTCATCATGGTGAGGAGCCAGGCTCATAGCATCAGGTCACATTGTATTCACAGTTCTGTAGAACAAAGCAAGGAATGCTTAGGGCCAGTTCACTTTCTTCTTTTTGGGCATCCTCTATCTCAGCCCAGGGAATGGTGCCGCCCACAGTTGAATGCTCCTTTTAACCCCAACTAGCTTAGCAAAGATAATCCTTTACAGGCATGCCCCAAGGCCTATTTCCCAGATCTCATCTCATTGACAGTTGAGATTAGCCATCACCAGTTCATTTATTCTCTGATCAAATAAATGAAAACCAAGCCTTCTATGTATATGAAGTAGGTAAAGCATTTTAAAAGATAGAAAGCAATACTGGAAATGATTCTAAGAATCACCAGGTTTTTTCCTGGTGTTTGTGGTATTGGAATAGCTTATCTAAAGGAAAATGGTGGTGGGTCCTAAAAAGTTAGTAAGTGCTGGCAATATGGCTCAGTAGTTGAAACTGTCTTGCTACTCTTGTGGAGCACTTGAGTTTAGTTCCCAGCACCCACGTCAGGCAGCGTTCAACTGCCTGTGGAGACTTTAGGAGACTTTATACCCTCTTCTGACCTCTTGGATGTCTGCAAACATGTAACATCCATCAAGACAGACATATATAAATAAAAATTAATCCTTAAAAATCTTATTAAAATTGAGTGTGTTCTATGATCTAACAATCCATTTGTTGGAGCACATGCCACATAATTAGATTTGCAGGCAAGCGAGTACATTTATGAATGTCCTTTTCTGCTTGTAGTACTTGAACTGGGGTTATCTAGGTGAGGTTGGCTTGAATTATGTATTGCTCTTAACTGAAATAACACTTTACATGTATGACAAAAACAGTATTACAGAGGACTTTAAAATCAGTCAACAGTATTTATTATGTATGGACCCTATATCAGGTACTGATGTGAATAAGCCAAGTTTCTGTCATTAAATTTGGCAAAAATAAAAGATACAGAATTATGTAGATGAACAAGGGTTGAGAGCTCTTAGTGTAAAGAAATAAGTCCTTAGCAATGAAGGTGAGGTGCCTGGGAAGAGAGAAAAGGCGAATGACTACATGTTTTGATAAGATGAAACAGGAGCTGAACACCAACAGCAGCTCTATACCAGGTGTAGTGGAACTCAGCGAGGCCTAGAGACATCTCTGTGTGTCCAGAGTCACAGCCAGGAGTGAACAGAGTTAGTCCCAGGTCTGCTAACACCAAGCCCTTCTTCCTTCCATGACCCACACTGACGGAGGACATTTCTTACTTTCTAGAAGAAGTGTAGCTTATCTGCCATCTGACCCCTGCATCTGCAGGATGCAGCTGTGGGGGACACACGGGCATGTTAGCAGGTTAGAATTTTCATGTTTACCATAGTACTTGCTAATTTAAGCTTTAGTATAGGTGTTTGGTCAGCCAGCAGCAATATCGGCAATATTTTAACAAATCTGAGAAGTTGCTTTTCCAGTGATCCGATGAGCTTGTGTCAGTACGTGTGAGAAACACTGCCAGGCTGTGTATGTTCAGGGTTAGCTAAAAAAAGATGGTTACCATTTCAAAAGTCAATTTTGGGTTTTTTTTTCTTTTCATAAGAGAAATGAGATGAAGAATATTTATCATTCATAAAGTCTCCTACCTAGTCAGAAATACAGAATAAGTATTTATTGGCTGTAGAAGACTGAAAGCCAGACATCCCTTCTGAAAGCTGAAACAGCACAAGGGGGGTTTACACATTGTTTCTTCCTGTAAAGATGTGAACTTTCCTATTAGCTAATGAAAGAGATCCTTATACTTCTGAAAACTTTTCTTCCGTGTGTTTAGCTTACTGTTAATGAGGCAGCGGCTCAGTTGTGTGTGAAGGACAACGCTCTGCTGACGAGAAGAGATGAGCTTTTTGCCCTGGCCAGGCAGGTCTCCCGGGAAGTTACCTACAAGTACACTTACAGGACCACCAGGTAAGGCAGGAGCTGAGCACGGTGGTAGAGGCAGTTTGAAGCATTGCTCAGAGATAGACTGTAGATGTTCCTGTGAAAGTAAGACTATGACTCCTGTAGACCCTTCTGAACATTGTTTCAAAGACATCTTTTTAATTAAATGATTTTAAACTGGAATTTAAAAACAAAAGTTTTGTACCAACGGTACCATTTGCTATTTAAATAGATGTTGAAATCAGTTGCTAAATCTGCCTGCTCAGACATTTATTATGTGTTCTTGAAGAAGACATCCCAGAATCTGGGCTCTGAAATAAGTAAACTGTATGTAGTTTGTCCACGGCAGCCCACTACTCAGTGGCCACTGGAGCACTGGAGCGTCTGACCTTAACAGCGATTTCTTTGTTTCTGCTTAATCTTCCTGTACCTCCTCCTTTGAAAGTCACAGTCTGCAGACCTGTAGACTTCCTGCCGCAGTGTAGATTTTCATGTCTTTACACTGATACATAAGTTAGACTGACTTCTCACAGTTCAGTTGGAAAGAATATTTACATACATACGTACATATATATGTTTGCATACACATATACAACTATTTATATATATCAGGGTAGTGCCTCAGAGAATGGTGCCATGCTATAAGTAGGTTAATAACTCTGTGGTAGTTCCCAGAAGGAAGACTTCCATCCAAGTCAGGTAAGAGCGTCTGTGGTGTTGGGAGGCAGGCGCAGCCTTCTCATTCCATACAGTCTTATGCATTAATTTCAAATGACTGTTCTTATTGTTTTAAATGGCTCCCACTGAACTCTAGGCAGACGTCTCTCGATGCTTTGTGGCCATTAGATTGTTGGGAAATAGCACTTGCTCTGGCCAAATTCTCGGTCAAAGGCTTTCTACAACATGCAATGTCGTGCACATATTCCTTAGTATTAGCTTAAAAGTGAGGTCAGTCTCTTCCATTTTGCAAATGGTTACTTAAAGCACTTTTCTATGGTGTCATAATTACATATTCGTAGGGAATGTTGCAGAATGAAATCATTGAGTAATAAAGTTGCTATCTTCTCAAGCTTTTCCTTTCTCCCTCCCCTTTAGGTTAAAATGTGGTGAGAGAGACGAATTATCCCCGAAGAGAATTAAAATAGAGGTATGGATACATATAAGATATTGCTGTGCTAATAAGTTATGCTTTATTTATCATAAGATCACCAAAATAATGTTAAAATTTCCTAGTTCAGGCACAAAAGAATGGCCCTATAATTCAGCAAAAAATTTTTCTTACATCTTAAAAGCAATATAGAATTTGTTATTCTGAAGTACTTGTAGTAATCTCAGTGAGCAAACCAAGGAGATTTTTTAAAAATGTTTTGGAGATTTTATTAATGTTATTTTACGTGTGTGGGTGTTTTGCCTGCATCTATGTCTGGTACCATATGTGTGCAGTGCCCTTGTGGACCAGAAGAGGGTGATGGACCCCCTAGAGCTGGAGATGGACCCGGTTGTGAGCTACTTTGTCAATACTAGGAATTGAACCCATGTCCTCTAGAAGAGGAGCCAGTGCACTTAATCACTGAGCCATCCCTTGGGTGTCTTCCCCAGGAGATTCTTAAAAGGAAACTGTATTGACTACACTGATACCTAGTTTATCAATTTACAAAGTAATTTATTAATTTGCAAATCACAAATATTACAAGTTAATTTACAGATTAATTTATTAATTTACAAATGAGCATCTTATAGACGGGAAAATCCTCATTGGTCAAACAGCTCTTTCCTCTCCTGTCATTGGCTATCAGATCCCTCAGGGGCTGACTTTTTGGGCTCTGTATTATGCTTGGGAACCAACAGCTCAGTAGCTACAATTGTGGAAACATTACTGTACCTGAAACCTTTCCCAAGGGACTCTGGTTGAGACCATTCTTGCAATTTTAACTTGGGAGTGGTAAGATAGAAACTGGACAAGAAAACATGCATCTCTTAGGGTTCTTGAGGTACAGATGGTTTCAGAACTACCCTTTCTCAGTTTGGGTTGCGTATCTTTCCTAAGTTAGTATACAGCAGAATGGAAGCTATAATCACAGGCCCCCCCTCTTCCTCCCCCAAGTGTGGCATGAACTCGGACACTCTGGCCTACCCCGTCATTTAATGTCAGGTTCTAGCAGGTCAGCCATGCTGACCACACTGGCTAGCCACCGTCACATTATCATTCTTTAATGTCTGCGTGGCTGTCCTTCCTTGGTACTAAGCCAGAATTATCTTGTAAAACTCGCGTGTTTCTTGCTCTAATCCCAGTGGCTTTCCATCTCCCTTGCGTGGGAGGTACCCGAGACCCTCACAGTCGCCCTGGCTGTCTTCAGGTCTTCGCTATATAACTTTTCTGTCCCTCCTGTTTTGGCTGGTATTGATGAGCTCAGTGTTCCCAGCATACACCACCATACGCAAGCCAAAGCAAGGTGGCCAGAGCTTATGGGGTAGGGCGGGGCTTGCGTACCCCAAATCACACTCTGGCTTTTGTCCAGCTTGTTCTTTAATGTTTGGGTTTAATTTATAAACAGTCTACCCTGCTAGAGAAGAACAGGGCCCTTACCCTTACCTCCTGCCACACAATGAGTCATGGCTTGCTCTGTTCTACATGTAAGACCTACAGTTCCACACTAAAACATGTGGCCATGGCTGGTTGGAGCTGCCTTTATTGCTTTTTGGGAGATGAATCTCTTTTTGAAACTTTCAGTGGCCCTGAGCTGAAACTTGGGCAACTTCTTTCTGCAGCAATTTGAGTTTATCATTAGGAACTCGAGTTATTACATTAGCTGTGAAATTTCAATTCCCTGAGCTATATCCCTGAAGAGAAGCAGTTCAATATGGTTGGCTCATCATTTTATTAGGGTCACAAGGCCACTTGAGTAGTTGGATAGTTTCAATTTAGAATTAAAGCAAACACAGTTGTCTTTCCCTGTAAAAGTCCCAGCCCTTCCTAATAAAGCCAGCGACTGACTGTCTCAAGTGTCCTTAGACCTATGTACATAGTAGATTCCTAGCTTGTTCCTAGAAGTAAATGCAATCCTTACCTTGAATTTAGGACACTAATTCACACTCTATTGTTGTCTTTACAGTTTTGGTTTTGCTTAGATTTGTAAAAGTACTTGGGCATCACCAGCAATCTCTTCAAAGTGTTCCCTTGTGGATAGTGGCTGTCACTCAGTGTGCTAGTCTGTAAGTCTGGAGTCGTCCTAGCTGGGTCTGTTCTGTGTTCTGAGTATGTTTAGGTGTTGGGCTGTCCACGTGCTTCCAGAAGCCGATGCTGGGATGGGTGGTGCTGGCTGTCATGGGGTCTGCCCCCTGAAGCACTTGCCGTCAAGATTAGTGACTTCCATGAGGCAACTGTGGCTTGAGAGCATGCGAAGGTTCAGTACGGTCACCCTGGGAGGTTTCAGTTGAGCTGGGTTTTAAAGGTAGGAATGCCAGGAGTCTTCAGGGTGACATCGTAGAGGTAAACTGACATTCAGGCAAGACAGATGTAACAAAATACTAATCATGTTTAGAAAAAAAAGTATTTGTCTAGCTTTAATAAACGTTTTTGTGCTGCTCAGTATATTCCTTATTTGAAGATAGTAACATAAAATAGTTGTAGGACAGATTCCCAGTTGCTTAGGCCGAAATTAATCCAAGGACTACTTCTCGCCCTTGCTTCAGAATCTGTCCCAGCTGTCAGCAAGCACACAGACCAAGCTGCTCACTTGTCCCCATGTTTGACTGGGTATCTTTGCCGTGAACAACAACAAAATATGATGTCCAGTCCAATGAGGAAACGGTTTTGTGTGCTCTTGTCAGTGTGTGAGGGTGTACTAGTAAAACAGTGCCATGTCCAAGGGCGGTCTGATCTTTTCCCGTGGCTGAAGGCCTATCTCCCAGATCCACATTGTAAGGGTTGGGTGCCATGAATCTCAAGTACTGACTTTTTCTTCCCTGAGACAATGTTGTTTTCCTTTAACGGCTGTAACAAGATTTTTTAAAAAGCATCCACACAGACTATATAAAAATATGTATCTTTTGTTCTTCAATGATATACCACCTTACAAGGTATGTTAGATATTAAATTATGTAGAGGTTTTGAATATCATTTCTTCAATTTCTGAAGAAAATAAGACCCTCACAGAGACCCTGCTTGGGTGAGCACGTGGAAGTGGATAGGTCTGGGGAAAGCCCCACTCCAACCCCTGTGGGACAGTGAGTCAGGCTTGGTAACACTTCTGCAGAGTTAACAGCTGCAGAAAACCCACCTCTAGCTAAACCAAGAACGTACTGTGTATTTTAATTCTTATCTTTTACTAGGAGCCTAGTAAAAATTGTAGCTGTGGGACAGTCGTGACAATAATGATTTTGTAAATCATGCTATTATGCGATACCCTCACTAGACACTTGTCACAAGCCTTCTTGTGTATGCCTTACGATGTCCCTTCCACAGGCAGGAAGACCCAGTGTTGCCATGTTGCTATCCAATGGCAAAACCAGAGTTTCCAGCCCATGTCTTACATCTGAGCTCCAAATGGTATCATTCTGGGTGCTAATGAGCGTTCACAAAACACCTCACCTGCACAGAGCAGTTCTGTCGGACTCAGAACCTTCTTTCCGCCCTGTGGCTATGAAGGAGAAGGGGTGTGCAGGACCGACGGTCTCTTGTGGAGGCAGTGTGGTTACTATTTTCCAATCTAAGGATAACTGCCTTTGAGTGGTAAAGTGGTAACTATAAAATATATAGTATGAAAGCGAGCTTCCTGTTTAGGGTGAGTATAAAGAAAACATTGGATAGATATCCACAGAAGTTAGTGTGATCATTTGTACGCTCCTGTGACAGGGTCAGACTGCTTGACTCCCCATCATGAGCATCAAAAGTTGAGAGCTGGAATTCCCGGCTCTCTTGTTCTTGCTTAAAGGTTTAAAATACTGGTTAAACGGAGAGTCCACTGGTAACCTTTGGTTTAAGAACAAACTCATTTTCTCCAGTAACGGCAGCATTGTAAGGAGCTTCCCAGAGAAGAGACTGCTGAAGGCCACTGACTGTGGATAGACAGTGTGCTGTGTCTTTTTCTTCTTAGTTTCTTCATCTGCCAGAACTGCTAGGAAAGGGACAGACATGAGGTGACAGCTCTGTCCCTGTGGAGTAGAGTTTGGACATGGCTGGATGGAACAAATGAATTCGTTAAGAGACCAGAAAGTCCAAGAACTGGGTTTGAACAAGAAAGAGGAAACATCTGCCAACCGGCTGCTCTGGGGCAGTGGGGAGCGGGAGGCAGGTCAGAATATCCACCTACACGGTGACTAAGCTCGTGAAAGAAAAGCTGGTGGAGTCCGAAGTAGGCTCTTCTCTCTGGATGAGAAAAGCAGAAACAGTACAATCTTCTATTCATACAGAAAGCGTGAATAGAGAAAGGGGAAAAGCACACGTGGGGTTAAGAACATCTGCCTCCACGCATCACTCCAAGACAACTGGGCAGCAACTTTAGAACAGCTTTCTGGTGCTTGGTGGGAAAGAGAGGAGACCAAGGGGTGAGAGTAATTAGGTCACAAACAGCCTCCAGACGTGTATCTTATTTCCTCATTGTTGAGAGCCAGAGTTTCACCACCAAGGGAATGCGGTGATTAATGGTAGCATCCATCAGTGTGACAAGGAGATAAATTGTTCATAGCATGGTACAGCTGGTGCCTAGAAAAAAGCCTACAGAGACGCAAAGTAAGCCTCGTGCCAAGCACAGTAACGACCAAGCCATTCCTCTGCCAATGTACAGTATCTTGGAGGCGTCCTCCCTGTTATTGCTCTGTTGGATAAGCCAGACACCCTGTTTCTTGTTATAAACAGTGAAGCAGTAACGTCCCATTTTCCAGCAAGCTTTCATGTCCAGTTTGAAGTCCCTCCCCAGCTCCACAGCATTCTCGTGGCTGAACAGAGCTGACCACGGAGGCACTCATGACAAGATTTGCCATCTGCATAGTTCATTTAATACCCACAAGTCTCCCCTGGGCCGGCAAAGCCCGTGATGCAGTCTCCACGGACAAACTGGGAATGCTGTAAACAATTCGGTTCACTTGCTGAGACCACAACACATCTGGTTCAACACAGGAAGACTTGCTATCCCTGGACTCCTTCATAAGCCTCTTCAAATAGTATTTAAGATATTAGAGCACCTGGGGCTCCCCCGTCAGCAGCTCCACCCACAACATACTGTTGAATCGATGGCCACTGTAAGTCTCCAGCCTGACTTCACTCTTTCGTCTAAAGTCTCTACACTGTTTTTATGGTTTAGGTACAGGGAAGTCATGGCAGACCTGTCTTAGTCAGAGTTTCTATTCCTGCACAAACATTGTGACCAAGAAGCAAGTTGGGGAGGAAAGAGTTTATTCAGTTTACACTTCCACATTGCTGTTCATCACCAGAGGAAGTCAGGACTGGAACCCAAGCAGGTCAGGAAGCAGGAGCTGATGCAGAGGCCATGGAGGGATGTTTCTTATTGGCTTGCTTCCCCTGGCTTGCTCAGCCTGCTTTCTTATAGAACCCAGGTCTACCAGCCCTGGGATGGCACCACCCACAGTGGGCTGTGCCCTCCCCCCTTGATCACTAGTTGAGAAAATGCCTTACAGCTGGATCTCATGGAAGCATTTCTTCAACTGAGGCTCCTTTCTCTGTGATAACTCCAGCTTGTGTCAAGTTGACACAAAACCAGCCAGTACAAGCCCTTAGAAAAAGATGTCTTCCTGCATCAATCCATTTTCTATTTCCCCTTGTAAAGTGTCCCTGTAACCTTTATTGTAGTGAGTATCCCCAACAAAGCTCTAGGCTGCTGTTCTCCATCTTCCCCAGATTAGGTGTCCTGTGTAGCCTTTCTAAAATCTGGCCTGGCAGTCCTCTCTGAGAGCATTAATGGCTTCTCTTTACCATTTAAATAAAGGGAATATTTACTTTGTTTAAGATTTAGATTTAGCATTTCGGACAAGGCCCCACAGAATCTGGCCCTGCCAGTCTAGCTTCTCTGGACTCCTCCTTAAGGTACCCCTTACTGTAACTCTGATAAACCTTGTGTACAGCCCATTAGTTTTGTCCTCAGGCCTTTATCTAAACTGCTCTCTTTGTCTGAAGAATTTCTTTCCTTTCAGCTTCATAGTCTCTCCCTTCCCCTCCCTGTCCCTATCTCCCCCCCCCTTTTCCCCTCCCACTCTCCTTCCCAGTGTTCCGGGGGTCTCTGTGGATTACTTTTCAGGGCGCAGCACCATGCCTTTCCTAGCTGCTGCTGTATCCCCAAGAGCATCCAGATTCTCACTGTGCTTTTCAGCAGAACATCCCCTACCAGTATACCCAGCATTTTCTGGTTGGCTGGTTAGAGTTTTAAGTACATAGCCCCTCACTCATCCTTGGAGAGCTGTATTATCTCTAAAACATGTTTTTCCCTCTGTATAACAAAGGAATGGGTAAATCACCTATGCTGGGATGTTTTATGTTAATTAAACCTGGTGGCTTTGGGGCTGAACATTCTACATGGGAGACGTATTTTTTGTGGGTGATTCATATGCACCAAGCACTGAAGTTAAGTATTTTCTTTGGATGCTTTTGTTTCCCTAAAAATGATTGTATAAATTAGCCTCGTGACTGCTATAGTGGCCTCTTACAGATGTGACAGTACTTACCCAGGGACAGAAATGGTATGTTCCACATCCCAGCATAAGCAACAGGACTACACTTCAAACCCAGCACAAATTACAAAGTTGTAGTCAGTTTTGGTGAAAAATAGCTAATTATTCATAGTCAAGTCTCAGAAGTATCACATTAGGGCTGTATGCATTGAGCTTAGGCTTGGAGCTGATATTTGTAGCTGTTGGACAGAGAAATGAGCATCGTTTGTGAGGTTAAGTAGAAGATGCCTTTGAAATAGGAACCAGTACAGTCTGGGCTTCTGAAAGCCAGCAGGCTGCTGCTGGGGTGTCTTCTATGCTGATCCAAGTCTGCTCGTCTGCGAGTGAAGGAAGGTTGGCTCTAGTGGAGGCTGGAGTTTAGGAGTCAGGAAGCTCTCAGAAGAAAACTGGAATAACCAAGAGGATGGTATCCTTGCATGCTCCTACATAAAGTTGACTCTAGGTCACCTACTGTCTATACTTCACAGTCTATGCATTCCTATGCAGTGGTGTAGGAGCTAGAAAGGCAAGCATCTTCAGGACCCAGAGTGCAGTTGGACATCTTCGTACCCAACACAAAGCTGCCTCACAGTGTCAGAGTCATTTTACTGCCAACCATGTTGTTTCAAACAGCAGATACTCAGCTCATTGTGGTTGTGGTGCCTTTAATCCCAGCCCTCAGGATCCAAGGCAGAAGGGTTGGGAGTTCAGGACCAACCTGAGCTACAACCTGGACCAGCCTGGGCTATAAGATGAGAGCATCTCAAAACTGTAAAATTTATCATTAAAAGGGGATAATTAGATGTTATTTAGGAAATTGATTCAGTAGATTGAATATTTGAAAGCTTGGCATGTAAAGACCAAAATGGGAGACTGTTTCAAGCAAGTATTTTATATCTCTAATGAAATAAAGCACTTTATTATATCACCACATTTTTTCTACTAGGTTACTGTAATAGTCTTTTTGTTTTGTTTTTTAATTGACAACCTTGTGTTGAAAGCATGTCGAGTACCCTACAAAGGGAAAGCCGCACTGGTAATGAGGTTTCTGTACAGAGACCCTTGTGACCTTCTTCCAGGCTTCCTTACCGAAGCCATCATGGTTGCCTGTAGCTGTATATGTAGCAGCCTTTTATCTGACAGCAAACCGGCAGTTAAGAAGGAACTGAAAATTAATGGTGGGTAGGCTCCCCTAGATGCACATGAAGTGAGCTGATATGTCTGACCGGTTGCTCAGGCATAGAATGGCCCCCACACATCTTGTGTTCCATGGGTATCGCATGTTACTGTTCTCACTACGCAGCTGTCACATGCTAAAGCCACGGTCTCGTCATCTCTTCCCAGTCGGTCCTCTCAGCAGCTCAGAAAGACTCGTCTTTCCCCTCCCCCTGAGGCTAGCTTGGGAGGACAGGTATTGTGGGTCATTGTAGGCCCATCCTGACAGTGGGGACTCATGGGCAGGCAGTCCTGGAAATTCAAGTTGGGTGACAGTATGGCTATTCACTGAATTTCTAAATCAAACTCCCTTCTGGACTTTAGAGCAGTACAAACTGTGGCATTAGATAAGCGTATACAACTGTCATATATAAACCAGAGGGGTAATACACAAGCTTATGTATTGATTTGGTAAACTATTTGGAAGTGTGGCATGTAAAGACCATAATGGGAGACTGTAATATATTAATATTTGTATGTCAAAACAAAGATAATTAAAAAAATATTTAAAAAAACCCAGCAGTTCCCAGTCCCCCAGGGAAAGTCACACTGGATGACGCACATAAATCATCCACGTGAGGCCTTTAGCCACTGGTTCTTAGCCTGTGGGTCAGGAGCCCTTTGGGAGTCACACATCAGATATCCTGCATGTCACATACTTTCTAGGATTTGTAACTGTAGCAGAATTACAGTTGTGAAGTATCAACAATATAACTGTGTGGTTGGGGGTCACCACATCATGAGGAGCTGCCCTAAAGGGTGGCAGCGTCAGGAAGGTTGAGGACCACTGCAACAACGTTAGAAGACAGCAAAGGTGGATTCCCGGTGGAAGGTTCATTCTGCCTCTTGATGGGTTTTGTACTGGATAGTCAAAACTATAGAAAAATGTGCTTTTCACGAAAATGCTTCTCATAAAACCGGAAGCATGAGATGGCTCTGGTGTGCGAGCAGGTCAGCATGGGAGGGGCTGAGCTTGAGAGCAGGTTGCACTGGTGAACAGGTGAGATCTGGGAGCGGGTGAGTGTGGAGCAGGTGAACTGGTGAGCAGGTGGGGGTGGAGCAGGTGAACTGGGAGCGGGTGAGTGTGGAGCAGGTGAACTGGTGAGCAGGTGGGGGTGGAGCTGGTGAACTGGTGAGCAGGTGAGTGTGGAGCAGGTGAACTGGTGAGCAGGTGGGGGTAGAGCAGGTGAACTGGTGAGCAGGTGAACTGGTGAGCAGGTGAACTGGTGAGCAGGTGGGGGTGGAGCAGGTGAACTGGTGAACAGGTGAGATCTGGGAGTGGGTGAGTGTGGAGCAGGTGAGTGTGGAGCGGGTGAACTGGTGAGCAGGTGGGGGTGGAGTAGGTGAACTGGTGAGCAGGTGGGGGTGGAGCAGGTGAACTGGAGAGCAGGTGGGGTGGGGTGAGTGTGTGGTGGGTTCCAATTGCCACTCTTGGTGGCTTAACAGATTGAAATGCAGTATTCGACATTAAGGTCCCAGCTTATTTACCACTCAGGGCAGAGTGTTGTTTTTGCTTTGTGTGGGAACAAAGTCTGAATATCCAGGCCTTATGATCTGCCTCACAGGATGGATTTCCGGACTTCCAGGAATCTGTACCCACACTGTTTCAGCAGGCCCGAGCCAAGAGCGAAGAGCTTGCAGGTCTCGGCTCCCAGGTAACGCACCCACCCACGGTGACCGTCCCTGGACTCGCTGCAGGTTGGGGTAGATGGGTGCTTCAGCTAGCTTCCTCCTGAGGCTTGTGAGGACTGAGTTTGTTTCTGGTGTTGTCCTCGGCTGTATCCGTGAGACTGCAGGAACATCTTGGTTTCATTTGGTTCATGAACAAAATCTGTTAAGATGTTACTTATTCTCTGTAGTTCTGTAGAAGTGACAGGTTCTTTGAGAATCACGGGAAACAGCCATTTTGGTACAACTCTTAGGTAAAATAGCACAAGATCTCAATAACATTGTCAACATTGCAACTCTTACCCTACTTAAAGCATTACTAAAGAATTGTTAAATTAGTGTGGGGCTTTGGGTGCACACGGGTGCAGGTATGAGCACACACATGTGTACCTGTTTATAGAGGCCAGACAAAAGCCTGGGTGTCAGTCCTCAGCATCCACCCACCTTGATTTTTTTAAGACAGGGCTCTCATTGACCTTGTTCTTGTTTGTTCTGCTAGCTGGGTGCAGAGCCCCAGGGACCCACCTGCATCTGCCTCCCCACTGCTGGAGGAGCGCCTCCCCTCTTGGCTCAGCTCTCCCTGTGGGTGCTGGGGTTTGGACTTGGTTTCCCAGGCTCATGCAGTCAGTACTGTGTGCTGCAGTAGCCTTCCTCCTATCACCAAATCTTAGTAAAATTTTAACTATTGTATGTGCTCAGAAGTGTCCATTTCCAAAGTCCGTGTGTGAATGTCCCTTTGAGACAGAACTATAGACCTGTTTGCAAGCCCGTTCAGTATTGCCTAACCCTGCTACTGGAGAAAAGATAAGGAAGGCTGTGTTTCCCTCCTGGGATGGCTGAGATATCCTCAGTTAACTGGTTGAAATGAAGCTGTTGTTGTTACCTTTGATCTGGTTTGTGTTTAGAAAAGTTAAGGCCATTTCTCCTATTTTTAAATCCATTGTGTGTTCCATCTATTGGTTTTTTAACTTGTGAATCATGGCCTTTGTAACCAATTTTATAGTTGGTTACATTCTTATAGTACTTTTATATAACATGGTAATGAATCATATCTGCATCTTGACTATTATTTCACTGGCAAATGTCATAGGTACAGTGCTTTGAATATCACATGTAAGTAATTTAGAGCAGAACATAGAGAAGGAACTTCTGAAACACACACAGAGGTGACTTCATATGTCACACACAGCAAGCAGCCTTGTGCTTTAAACATGTCTGTCTATGCTTGCTTGGGAAATGCTCCTTCACTCTAGGACAGAGGCAGAGTCCCTGCTGGCAGGGATGCCTCTCTGCATAATTTGCATTGTTTAATTTTGGTGGGAGGTGTGTTTGTCTTGTTCTTCTAGACAAGCATTTTACACCTTTTCTCCTCCAAGCAGGCTGTCATCATAGCAGAATCTGGGTAGCGCCAAATCCTAAAATAAAATGGCAGGATTTCACCCTGTGCTCAAAGCAGTTGACAGCAGATGTTGCGGGTGCTCTGGGCTCTTTTTCCTTCTTCTTCTTCTTCTTTATTTTTTATTATTTTTTTTTTTTTAGAAAGAAGGGAAATCCTTTAAAGGACTCAGTACCTTGGGAAACAAAGTGAAGGTTATATTGGCTTTGAGTTTACATAGAACCCTCTCTATAGGACTGAAAAAAAAAATCCCTTTGAACAAACCAGGTACCTTACACGACACAAACATTTATTCTTAGATATGGGACAATCATACCACAGGAAGTCTTAGCTTGTTTTAATAAATACTAAATGCATTTGCTGGTGTTTCAGATTGGCAGCTCTAGGCCATTAGGAAATGTAGAATGCTGTAGTTACGGCTTTTGTTTTTGCTTTACTTACCAGCAGGCTGAAAAGGGGATGGCGAAACAGATGGAGCTCCTGTGTGCCCAGGCCGGCTACGAGAGGCTGCAGCAGGAGCGGAGACTCACAGCTGGGCTCTACAGGCAGAGCTCTGGAGAGCAGAGCCCTGACGGTGGCCTGCCTTCGGACGGTTCCGATGGACAAGGTGTGTCTGTAGCACTGGCCTTCAGAGCCTCGTGCCTTTCAAAGAGAAATGGGGAAAAGGGACGAGGCTTGAAGCTTGATGCTTTGAAGGGATTCCATCTGTGAAAATCCATTTTCACTAGTCTCCTTTCAAAGGAAAGTATTCATGGTGCATCCTGTGTATTCTAATTTTTAAAAACTCTTAAATTTTATTATTCCTCTGTTGTAGCCCGCACATGTGTCTTATAGAGGCTTGGTCAGGACAGGGATGTGCGTGTCAGCCCATTTTCCCAGACACAGACAAAGAAACAGATTCCATTAAAGGTGCCTCTTTGCTGAGAACACCATTTCCTTGTGGCCCTGGGATTGAACCTAGAACCTTCCACTGAGGCACACATTCACCTTTTCAAAAACGATCTGACCATCTTCCTTTAAATTTCAAAAATGAATTTGTCTAAAACGTATATTTGTTTCCCAACACAAGACTGTGTGAAAGCTGAGTCATGAGTTTTTACTACTCAGAAGATTCTTTGGCTTTTCTCATGTCTTCAGCATGAAGACATCCCAAGTCATTGTCATCCACCCATCGAAACGACTGTCTGCAGTGTTTTCCATGTGCCCGGCTTGCCTTCATGCTGAACACATCCTTGCTTATGTACAGCTTAGGTTCAAGTACAGAGAAATGGCATGCAAACCTGTGAATCAGCCCCACAGATTCAGTATCAGGAAATACCGAAGGGAAATAGCTCCATAACGTCTTACGTACTATTTACTTTCAAGCAAGTGCTTAGTATTGTTAATAACTTCTTCTAAGTAAGAGTCCATCTTTTAAAAAAATTATTTAAGTTCATACAGAGTGAACGTTTTGATGTGTCATTTTATGCAGTACCACCCTCCCTCCAACAGCCCCTTTCTTGTAACACGTACTATCTCACCCTTTCTCCCTTCACCCGCCCCTAAGATCCCTATCATCCCTTCTCTGGTTTCATGCATGCACGCATATAGGTTCAACATACAGAAGTAACTGTGGAGTGTGTCTCTCAGTTTGGCTTACTTCACTTACTGTAAAATCTGATTCCATTCCATCTGCTCCTGCGTGGCCATTCCACTTTTCTCTGGCTGAAGAAAACTCCCCTGCGCACCAGTACCTCATGTCCCTTTCCTGTTCTTCCCCTAGTGGACTTCTGGGCTGATGATACTTTAGCTGTTGAAGAGTGCAGCGGTCAGCAGACGTTTGCATAGGGTTTCCAGAACAGGGCAGGCATGTATGCAGGCGTGGTAGAGCTGGGCTGCATGGGGGTGGTTTTTAGGTTTTCTGTGACCCCTCCCCCCATATTGGTTTTCAGCATTTACTGTCACCAGCAGTTAGCAGGAATCACTTGCCCAGTGTTAGACACTCCAGCTGGATCGAGGCAGAACTTTTAATTCGAATTTACATGACAGCTGACGATATTGAGCCATTTTCCAGATAGTCAGGGAGCATGTATGTTTTTTCCTCACAGAATTTCCTTTCATTTCCTTAGTTCAGTTATTAATTGGGAGGTTAGAGGGTTTTGTGACTGATTTCTGTACTCCTTTATATGCTATGAATGTTAATACCATCTGACATGTACTGGCATAGTTGATTTTTTTCCCCATCAAAATGAGAAAACCTCCTTAGTAAGCATTCTCTAGCAATGAAATGAAATGTCACCTTTGATCACAACACCAGAGTAAAACAAAGATTTCCTTTCTAACACTCGACAGAAATGTTTTAGTTGCGGTCTTCTTTAGCTTCTCTGACCCTTCTTAGTGGCTAAGAATTAACTTATAAGCAAAGACAATTATGAACGATTTGATGATGATCAAGTCATGACACCAGGGTAACTTGCTGTGGGGTAGTAAACTTGCTGTGGCAGATAAAATAATGTACAAAGCATTTTACAGTATTTGTACTAATTATTTTTTCATGGATTATGTTTAAGAAAAACTGTAATTGGCCCAAAGTATGTCTGCCTCTCTATTGTTAAATGTGTGGTTAGTTAATGGCATGCCTTAGTATATGGTTATTAGGGAAAATCTCTTACAGAGAGCTGTATTAACTCAGTATTAGAGAGCTTCTAGAAATGTCCATCTCTTGTTTGGTTCATCTTACCTCTTTAGTATATGCCCCAAGAGTTTGTATATACCATTAATGACGTGCCATTTTCCTCCTGAGTTTTTATCTTAAATGTTGTCTCCTGCCTATTATAAATGTTGCAGAGCCTCTTTACTCTTCTAAATTCTCAGTAAGTTGTGTTCTGGCAACATTTATCTACAAAATTAAACAGAAACTAAACAACAAAAGCCACAGGAACTGTTTAAACTGTTACTTTGCTTTCTTTCTTTCCTTTCATTAGGAGAAAGACCTTTGAATCTCCGCATCCCCAGTGTGCAGAACAGACAGCCCCATCATTTTGTGGTGGATGGGGAGCTGAGTAGGCTTTACTCCAGTGAGGCGAAGTCCCACCCATCAGGTGAGAATGCAGTCTTCGGCCAGAGAAAACCCGAACAGCATTCCCTCAGCTCTGTTCACCCACTGCTGGCCCTATTGAACCCTGCTGCTGGTCAGTTTCCCTTGGGAATTACAGACTGCCACAATGTTACATAGCCTCTTTGAGAATTGTAATGTAAGGGATGACAGGAAGAGTTGTAAAGGTTAAGACAGTTTGGCTAGCCATGGATTTCTACCTGTAGTTTAAGCTGAATGGTAATGCTAAATTGGACGGGCTTTCCTTTCCTGACAGTGCATCTGTCCTCGTGCTGAGAGAGCCTTGAGTACCAGGACCTGACTTTTTGTGCAGATAGATGCATTTTAGGGTAAGGTTGATGGGTGGGTGAAGTGCTAAACACATTTGTGTACTCAAGTAAAACGAATCAGACAGCGTTAGATAGTGGACACCAGCGCCAGTGAGGAGAGGCTGGTATCATTCAGTCTTTGAAGAAAAGAGAAACTTCAGGGATTGCTTGGTCAGTCACTGGTTTTATAGATGGGGAAGCTGAGATCGGACAGTTCACTGGGTTTGTGTGTTAAGTCGGGAGGAACCTGTCTTTACAGCTGATGGTCAATTGAGGATCTACTGGGAAGTTTATCCAGAGAGTCTGTGTCTTTCTGTTCATGCTTCTAGGAGCAGATGCTGAAAAGACTGAATAATGTTCTCTACCTTGACCACTTGGCCACTGTTTCACACTGTCTGCCAAAGAAGTTGAGGATGGATTTACCCTAAAATGATAGCAAATTGGTGTCATAACTTAAGCAACATGAAAAGGCAGCCTCTTCTTTAGAGTTCTTACAAACAAACTCACGTGGTCTGTACAAACCCAGATTGCCTTGAAGACCTTATATAAAAGAAGTCGTGCAATCACATTGGTCATAATTACCTCACTCTGGAGACATACTTGGTATTACTGCTACACAGATGTTTAGTTAATCTGTGATTTCACATAGAACAGAACAAAGTAATTCCTACAGAAGAGTTTTGGCTTTTTTTATGATTTCATTTTAGTTAGTTAGTTTTTTTTTTTTTGGAGAGAGTTTTACACAATATATTTTGATCATATTTCTCTCCTCCCACAGTCTTCCCCACATGCCCCCCACCTCTTTACTCACCCAACTTCTTTTTTAAAGAAGGATAGGGCTGTAGAGGTGGCTCAGCTGTTAAGAGCACTGACTGCTCTTCCAGAGGTTAGCCTCCAGGACACGGGCCTGCCCTGGACACTGGTGGATAAGTTCACCTGGTGGATAAGTTCACAGTGCCAGTCCCTTGAGAAATACTTTCTTTAAATATATGAGTAGAAATAACATAGTTTCCATGCAGCCAGAGCCTGGTTACTTGATCAAGAAATCCCTGCTTCTCACAGATGTACAGTGGATACCTCACAAGGTTTTTGTAATCAAGAGTATGAGTTGTATGACTGGTGAGAATTAAAGTATTGTGGCTCTGTTCTTACTCCTAAGTGCAATTTAAATTCCCTTTTTGTATAAAGAGAACACCTCCATATATTGTACCACCTACATTCAAGCTAGGAGCATTGGTTCGTTCCCTTTCTACAGCCCTTTCAAGGTGTGTGTGTGTGTGTGTGTGTGTGTGTGTATTTTTGCACGTGTGTATAGTGTTTGTTGTGTGTTGTAATGTCCATGTTTTCATGTATGTAAAATACATGTAAAATGCATATATTGTTGAAATAACAATTCATAAAACTCCATGGAACCATTATTTATGAATGTAACCTTTATTCCCACTTATCCCAATTCTGAATGCCATGCTAAAGGAACTTTTGGAAATTGTTTTATATTTAAAATTGAAAATGTATTTCTGCCCCACTTTAGTGATAAATATTTTAGCTATTAACATTTGTGTGACCAGTTTGATTCTAAATACTTAATGCAGTAAACTAAGCATTTTTGGAGAGGTCTGTCAGGAGGCTGGAGAGATGACTCTGTAGTTAAGAGCACTGACTCCTTTCCCAGAAGACCTGGGTTCAGTTCCCAGCACCCACATGGCAGCTCACCACTGCAGGGCTCCAATGCCTTCATTCAGGAAAAGAACAATGCACGTAACATAAACACAGAAAGGTCTGTCGGTTCAGGTTGTGTACATCTTGTGCCCTTGTGGCTCATCCTGTTCTGAGTCAACATTCTCCCCACTTTCTAGGTAGGGACACAAAGCTCAGACATGTGACCTACCCCAATTAGTTTATACTGAGCAGATGGTGTGGCCTAAGTAAAACTGTGGGTCTTGTTCTGTTTTCATTTGTCTGTCGGTCTGGTTTTTGTTTGTTTTCCATGAAATGGGCTCTTGCTGTGTGGCCCTGACTGGCTGGATACTCTGCACAGAGCCCAGGTTGACCCGTCCCTGAGTCCATGTTCAACCAGAACCCATGTTTTCAACAATAAATTAAATTCTATCTGTAATGTCATAGTTATGAATAGTTAATGTTTGCTAGGAAGTTTGGGATTTAATAACTTGAGTTTTGTAGTCCACTGATTTCAAATTCCAAACTCTTTCTGGTTTTGTTTTGTGCAGAGAACCTTGGGATTTTAAAAGACTATCCTCATTCTGCATTCACCTTGGAAAAGAAAGTTATTAAAACAGAGCCTGAAGACTCAAGATAGCTGAGAATCTCCTACTGTTCTCTGGAAGTGGCACCAGATTCGAGGATAATGGTCCATCATAGATGAAGCCTTAATAACCAGTGTTGCCTCATTCAGCTCACAGACCATAGCCAAAGCATAAGAACTCACACAGTAGTCTGTGGACACCAGGACGAAGCAGCAACCACAGAAGAGGGCGTCAAGGTAGCATTGCAGCGTAACAGACACTGAGCAGTTCCCTTCCTGTGTACGTTGCTTGTGTGGAAAGGCTCAATATCTTAGGCATTCTCTATTTAAGAATGTACAATGTGTCTGTAATTTATAGAAGCAAATGTAGGTGTTGATACCTTGTAGTCTAATAGATGTGGATGCGATTCATTTTACTTGAAATTGTGTTGTCTACTTTAAGTGTATTTACCATAAATGTTACTCGTCAGCATTTAGAACTTTTGCAGTCATAGAAAGAAAGCCTGGGCAATGTAGTTATTGACAAGGTGACTGGAGAAAGATGAAAGATAAATATTAAGTTTACACCAAGGAGAAGACTGTGTGCTTAATACTTGATAACATTGATTTTGATCAATAGGAAATACGTAGTTGTCACTAAATAATGTCACTTTCATTGGTTTAATCAATGCACAAATTAAAAATTGGAGTAACATTCCCAAGATGAGGTAGGCTGTACTTATGACAGCTGCTCAAGATGTAACAAAGGTTGGACAGAGGACTTGAAATAAATGGGTTAATGTGTCAAAACCTTGACTTAAACATTGATATTTCAGAATATGTTAAACAAATTAAGGCATAGTAAGTTAACCCTGAATGTGAGAAAGACGATGATGTGGGTAAATAGGCATGGAGTGTGTGTCTTGTTTTTAGTTCTTTTTTAGATCAGGCTGTCATGGATGTGACTTCCCAATTTGTTATCCTGAAACCTGTTGGTCAGATGTTAGGTGGGGTGTCTGCTCCTTAAGCTCTAAACACTTTCACATAGGTAATCACTTCTCAATTCGATCTGTAGAAGAGTTTGCAGTAGAAACACCAGTAAACATCTCTTCTACCATTACAAGGCTTTTTCTTCTCTGTTTTTATCCGCCCATAGCAATCTTTCCCACTGAAGAAGTCTCTTAGGGACCCAGTGCCTCTGTTGCTACTGTGAGGTTGAATATTGTGGTCTCACTGTCCACTGTGTGTAGAGCTAGTGCAATGCCGTTTAAATAGAATGTTCAGTTTGAATATTAGCCACAGCACTGGATAGCACCCCTGTACTTTCATGAACTGTTTCCTATGTTCCATAATCTATTTTGAAAAATTTTGTCCTTTTTTTTTAAAAAAAGCAAAAACTATGTCTTACAGTTCAAGTTTGTAGATTTTAACATGTGAGTTTTAAAAGATGCAGTAGTCTTCCAGCCGATATTTGTCTCTTCTGGACCCAGAACCTGCATTTTTAAATCTAGAAATAAGTCTCCTTAAGGAGCATACTTTCCTGACTTCCAAGCTTAGAGATAAAGAAGAAGAGCGAGTGTACATACGTGCACACACACACATACACACACACACACAAATTTTCAGTAGAATACAGTTTTTATCTTGTGAACACTAATGTATTAAACTTGCTATACATTAAAGCAAATATATATTTTTATTTGAATGGTATATATAAATCAGATGTTATAACTAGTGTTTTTTTTTTCATTTTGTTTAAGATATTTCTACTGAACAAGGTCAATTGTTTACCTCAGTATTACAGCCAATATAACCCAAGGGACCATTTCTCCCTAAGCCTGTGTTATTCTTTGTTGTGTGAATTCTGCATTTTTGTGATTCTTAAAACTGTTGAAGAGATGAGTTCACTTGCTTCCTGTGGCAATAAAGGATCTCTGCCTCACAAACCCTTGCTTAGAGTGCCTTACACAGCACACAACGTTCATCACACTGCACCCCTTACATCAGGGGACAGGCTGAGCTCTGTCTTTTTCCTTTCTGTGATACTGAGAGTTGAACCCAAAGGTCCCAGCACTGATCGATAGTCCCAGCACTCAGGTTACTTTTTTATTCTGAGACAACTTGCCCCAGTTGTCCTTGACCTCACTCTGTAGGTCACACAGGTGGTGGTCACCTGGGGAGGCCTTTCCTAGCATGTGGTCCATACATTTGACTTTTGAAATGGCAGAGTATCTCTGGCACAGCTCGAATTTGTTGCTTTGATGCTGCTCCAAGTCTTCAAAAGGAAGCCAACCAGACTGTGGACCCAGTGAGAGCAGGAGCCCGTGTCTGTCTCTTGTAGATGAAAGAAAATACCACAGCAAATACTCAGTGAAAGCCCTTTTCTGACCCAGCTGTGCAGAGGTTGGTTCTGGGAATCTAAGCCCATGTACTTGTGTTATCTCTGGGCATTCTCATGAGTGCCATTCACCAGTGGGCTTCAAGTTAACAAAGGATGACTCAGTGTCCTGACACCATTATTGAAAACATACATCAGTCTCAAAAACCTTGATAACTGTTTCCATAGTGACCGTGCAAGACAAACGATCCTGACACCTAAGTGATCAGAAGATGACATTGTGTTAATGTTTTCATTTCTGAATGTGTGATGGCTGTCTTAGTCAGGGTTTCTATTCCTGCACAAAGCTTCATGACCAAGAAGCTGTTTATCACCAAAGGAAGTCAGGACTGGAACTCAAGCAGGTCAGGAAGCAGGAGCTGATGCAGAGGCCATGGAGGGACGTTACTTACTGACTTTCTTCCCCTGGCTTGCTCAGCCTGCTTTCTTATAGAACCCAGGTCTACCAGCCCAGGGATGGCACCACCCACAATGGGCTGGACCAGGGATGGCTCCACCCCTAATGGGCTGGGCCCTTCCTCCTTGATCACTAGTTGAGAAAATGCCTTACAGCTGAATCTCATGGAGGCATTTCCTCACCTGAAGCTCCTTTCTCTGTGATAACTCCAGCTTGTGTCAAGTTGACACAAAACCAGCCAGTATAATGGCTAAATCTTCAGATCATCCCTGGATTCTGCTTTGACTGACTTATGAAAATGAAGAAAACAATCACTTATTTCTTGTGCATAAAATATGACTCAGAATTTAAGTTTTTAATCATTTTAAGTTTGTTTTATGTTCTACTTACATATATTTTCTATTTTTACCATAGCTTTAGAAAGAATCATAATTAATAGCTGGTTTTGTTATAAATTTGATAAAATTTCTGCCCTTTTTCATATTGTCACATCTGGTAGGCCACACAGTTCTTGAGCGTTACAATAATATTCTTTTGAATTCTGGTCTTCCAGCAGTGCCCAAGTCTTTGGTCATAATTCTAAGTCTGTTCTTCTGACAGCTCCACTATGTCCAGGTCTCACTTGTAAGACAAAAGGGATCATTTCTGCCAGTTCATCCTGAATCAAAAGTTTAATATTTTTATAGTGATTCGATGTGACCTTTAGAACAGAAACATTTAAAATAACTCACCAAACACTAGTCTTTTTTTTTTAGCATTCACCATTAGCTTTCTCTTTTTACTCCTATTTTTAAAATATTTAATTAATTAAAAAATTTTTGAAGTAGTTAATTGGGCCCGTGTAACAATGCCCACTTTTAATCAGTCCTTGAAGGTTGAGGTGGGGCTACTGTGAGTTTGAGTTTGGCCCACACAGGAAGACTCAGTTGCAAAAGGAAAAACACTAATTGGTAAATAAAAATTGTTCACATTCAAGTGTATATCATGGATTATCTACCTGTTTGAAATGTTTATTGTGTGTGTATGATGTGTGTAGCACATATGCTGTGGCACATGTGGGACAGAGGACAGCTTGGTGAAGCTGGCTTAGCATTGAAACGAGCTGCTAGGCTCATGAGCCAATTCGACAGCTCTGATTGTTTAATTTCTGCACACAGCTCAGCCTAGGACAACCTCAGTGGGAAAGTGGATCCTGGCTGTGCTTGACTGGTCTTCTACCATGCTTCAGTTTGCTTACCTTTGCTAAACTCCCAGTAGAGTGTATTAAATTCTACTCCACATCACAAGACGTTATATGTTGTTAGAAACTGACCAAGACCTGAATCCTACTTTACACTCCAGAATTTGAATTCATTGTTTATGGTCCTAGAGTTGAACCCAGAGCCTCATGCATGCAAGATGAACACTGCCCCTAAGCTATATTCTCAGTCCCTACTTCTCAAATATTTATAATTGCTCTCTATTTAAGTTTCTTATTCTGCCTTCTCCAAAGAATCAATTTTTTTCCCCACAACTTCCAAGAAATGGCATGGTGTATGCTGCCATCAAAATCCAATGCCTTCAACATTGATTGACAATGGAAATGCACCAACAAAGGCTAAAAAGTAGCCAGGAGTCTCTTCTCTGTTAGCCAAGGAGGGTCAAATTTCAAGTTTCCTAGCAGTCCAAACAATTTGTTAATCAACTCCATAAGTATTGCTGTGGTGAGAACCCATGACATAAATTAGACTGTGCTTCATATTTACACATTCTGAAACCTTGTGAGTCATCTTTGTATTAAAAGTTTACACCTCATCAATGTAGGTTTCAAGTGCCATGTTTAGCACCCACACATAGCCCTAGGCAAGGAAAGCCCTTCTCTTAGAACTGCTGCAGACACCTATCTTGGCAGGTCACTTGGGCTTAAGCACATAGGAAGCTGCAGAAGCAGGGTGTGTGTAGGTGGAGTCCTGCCAGTAACTGGCTCGGCATAAGCATTTGGTAGTTTTCTGAGGGTGAGTGCTATCGTCATCCGTCACCTGTGGTCTAGCACTGAACCCCTGCTGGTCCTTCTCACACACAGGCTCTGCTGAATTTCACCACTTGAGTTTTATCTCCCTCTGACATGCCTGCTTCCTACTCTCAGGTCCTGACTCAGACTGAGTGATTTCCCATCCACAACTAATGCTGACAAGGCTATCCCTGCCCTTTCAGACATCTTCTGAAATGTGTCTGTGTTCACTGTATGAATTCACCTTACATATACCAGCCAACACAGGTTCTTTGGTTTTTCTGACAAGGCACAGTGTGTTTGATGAGATTGGGTCACCGAAGCTACTGCTGATACTTAAAGTTCTTTGGGTGGTCAGTAGCCAGTGGCAGTTTCCAGTTAAAATTAATACTGAGGGTGAGCACCGAATTTTCAAAGAACACCTTCGATATTGCAAGGTTTAAAATGGGAAGAAGGGTCTCCTTTGCCAAGACTAAGCTTGTGCATGGAAGTTGGTTTACATGGGAAAATGTCACTTTTTTCTTTGGGCCCTTATTAAAAGACAAGACTGGTTCTGTTTCATGAGGCATGTGACCTAGAACAGATATTAGTCTTCTTAAACTGATAGGAACGTCAACAGTGGGATATCACAAATCCACTGTTTCCTGGCACAGAGACAATAGCCTTTAATTAGACTTTTAATCGCTATAATCAGCAGGTATTTATCATCTCGGCTATGCGGATGAGAAGACACATCCTTAAGGTGTTAGTAATGGTTTCTATACACCTGGGCCAATCCGTGTGTCTGATATCTCTTAAACCCAAGGACACATGACACAAACATGGAACAGTAAACACAACTTATAGATTAGGCTTAAATATTCACATATGGCGAAACCACCAGACATGCACAGGAACGATCACATTGATAGCAGTGTGAGCCAGTGCCAAGGCTCCAGCAGAGAGAGGCTCTCCGAAAGAAACCAACACATCAAAGGCCAGGATTGAAGCCCGAAGCAAAATGAAACAACTGCTTGCGACTAGCATGTTGGAACCACCATGCTAGGGTGTGGAACAGGCACAGGCAGGTGCTGTTCCAACTGAGGTAGAAAGTCTCTAAAGATTAGAGGCCAGCAGCAAGGAGGATGCTGACTGAATCCAATCTCTAGAAACTCTACAGAGACTTATTTTAGAAACAATTAGAAGCATCTTGAGGAAGGAAGTGAAGCTTCAAGAAGATGAGAAATATCCTAAAATAAACTGGATCCTTGATCGTTCCGAAGAGGTCCACAGGGCTTTAGTGGGCCTGTGGCTGTGGTAAGAAGTGTGAGGCCTGCTGTTGGAGCTGTCCAACCTCAGCTCAAACTGAACGCATGGAGAAGATGAGGCTATGCAAGTGTGGACAGCTCCCTCAGACATTTGTTATGTCATCTGCCCAGAAACATCCAGGCACAGGGTTAGGAAGTGAAGGCATCAAAGGTTTTCAACTGTTCCCACCTCCACAGATACCTCTCTTTAGAAGCCACTTTATAGGTTAAATGCCCAGTTTGTGGTAGTAATTACCCATGGTTATGAACCAAGGAAATATAGAGGCTTTCCAAAGGAAATTTAAGAAAGGAAACTTTGATACTCAGTATTTTGTTTGGGACAGTTCTGGGGTTGTTAGTGTATGTGCGGAGAGCTAACATGCAGCTGTCAAACAACGGAGTAGGCTGGGAACAGTGGAAAGGGTTAGACAGACAGTATACGATCCGTGGGGATATATAGTCTTGATCTGAGTATGACTCCAGAACCCACATTAAAAGTCTGGTGTGGTGCCCCATGGATGTAGTCTACTTCGTGGTCAAGGAGAGGTCTTCCCCCTACACTCTCCCCCAAAAGAATGGAACACTACAGGATGTTGTCTTTTGGCCTTCATACATATGCATAATACACACACACACACACACACACACACACACACACACACACACACACACACCCTCAGAGGTGTGTTTTGTATGTATTATATATGGAGTGCAAAGAAAGATAGTATTCAAAAAGAAAAAAGACAGATACATACCTGTATTTCAGACTGGATCATTTAAATCTCATTTGCATATGTAAATTTTAATGGTGGAATTGCTAATTTTATTGTCTGGAACTCTGTTTCTCTTTCTCCACAGTGAGGAATTTCTATAAACTCATTTATTTATTTAGAGTTTGCAAGGTTAACTTTATCATTACAGTTGTGACTTAAATAACCCAATTTATAAGCCAGTCAATCTGGTACTGTTATCCTCATTTTATAAAAGCAAGGACTACCAAGATATTCCACAACCCTTTAATACTGAGAGGAGGAATTAATTTTCATGCTGTGTGTTGGTTCTTTTCTGATTATTTTTTGTAATAAGGAAGAAAACTACAGACTGTTTAAAAGTGTACATCCCCAACCCCTCCAGCCCCTCAATGCCAGCCTGTGCATAGTGAGTTGTCTCTGCGGCAGAGAGGAAACAGTGAACATATCGATGGATAAAGACAACTCCAAGCCCAAATAGAAATGTCTTACTGGTTGCTTACATTGAGGCCGTTTTTTTTTTTTTTTTTTTTAAGACAAAAATATAATATTTTGGGGGAGGTGGTTTTGGTTTTTATTTTGTTTTGTTTAAAAAAAAAAGAAAAGAAACTGAAAGCTATGCTAGGTGTGGTGGTGCACCATTAGTCCCAGACCTTGGGAAACAGAGGTAGGTGGATCTCTGCAGGATCAAGGCCAGACTGTTCTAGGACAGCCAGAGAGGTAGATAGTAGGATCCTCTCTCAAAAACAAAAACCAAAAAATCCAAAAAAAAAAAAAAAAAAACCCAAAACAAAAACAAAACAAAACAAAAAAAAACAAAAATAACCCCCCCCCCCAAAATAAAGCAGAAACCTCAAAGATTCATTCCTTAAGTAGAAAAAAGAAACCATCCATGCTTTTTCAGACACATCCAATGAGGAGAGAAGGCGTGATTCTTGGACCAGAAACATTTACGATGGGATACAGTGAGCATCAGGAAAAGTGCTGGGGTTAGACAAGAATTACAAACAATAACCCGTGCACAGGCCCATTCTTTGCATTGATTCAAGGACCTAATCCTGGAAAATGGGCAACACTGGAGGCCATCTCAGCCATCTTCCTCAGCAGTGGAAGTAATGAGCTCGGGACACGCTGACTCACTGGTTATAGCATAGAGCTCTTTGGGGTTGTTAGAGACAAACGCCCAGATCTTACCCATGTGAGCATCAGCAGGTGAAGCCTGGACATCTAAGGAGAAGCTGAGCACTGAGAAGCTGGCTGTGGATAAACTAGCTCACAATGGGGTAGAAAGACAACACCAAAGGCACTAAGTAGCCAGAGAGATGAGTGGACAGTTAAGGAGAGAGCAGGAAGAAGCCACAGGACTCAGGTCGCCAGTAATGTCAGTAAGGATCAAGGAGGATGAAATGACTTAAGGACATCAACATAAAAATTTGCAAAGTAGTGTGAAACAGAATAGCAACTAAGGCAGGAAAGGGTGTGTTTGACTTACGGTTCCAGGTTACACTTTATGTTTGAGGGAAAGTCATGGTGAGAACTCAGGCAGTTAAGTCACACCACATCTATAGTCAGGAGCAGAGAAAAACCAAAAGCACCCATGCTGCCTGTTTGCTACATCCTGCTCTCCCACTCTCTTGCTCTCTCTCTTGCTCTCTCTCATTCTCTCTCGCTCTCTCTCGCTCTCTCTCTCCCTCCCGCACCACCTCCCTTTCCCCCTTTCCCCCTATCTCTCTCATCTACATTCTCCTCATATCCCTCCTGCCAAGGGAATGGAGCTACCCACAGTGGGCTGGGTGTTCATATATTAATTGACAACTGAGACAGTTCCCCCACAAACATGCTTAGCATCCAGTCTAATAGACAATTAATCAACTGACTCCATAGGTGATTCTAAGCTGTGCAAATGGATATAATTTAACTAACCACTGGACATGGATAGTTCATCTGACCTTGCAGAGGACCCAGGTTCATTTTCCAGAATCCACAAGGTGACTCACAATCTTCTGTAGCTCCAATCCCACCCAGGGGACCTGTCAGCCCTCTTCCAGATTCCATGGACACCAAAGTTGCATGTGGCACACATATATGCATGAAGGCAGAACACTCACAACATTAAAAAAGCCCCCCAAAAACAAAACATAAAACCAATAACATAAACCATTCTACATCTCCTCCTGATTCCACTCTCAGGCTTGTCATTTAGAACTACCCAACACATACATATACACTATGACTACCCAACACATACATATACACTATGACTACCCAACACATACATATACACTATGACTACCCAACACATACATATACACTATGACTACCCAACACATACATATACACTATGACTACCCAACACATACATATACACTATGACTACCCAACACATACATATGCACTATGACTACCCAACACATACATATGCACTATGACTACCCAACACATACATATACACTATGACTACCCAACACATACATATACACTATGACTACCCAACACATACATATACACTGACTACCCAACACATACATATACACTATGACTACCCAACACATACATATACACTATGACTACCCAACACATACATATGCACTATGCATGCCAGATTTCAGGGCACCTAGGAACCTTCTATCCTCCATCACAGCCAGCATCTCAAAAAGTAGAAGGAAAATCCACAGAACAGCAGAATGGAGATTGGGCAACCCCTAAACTTCATAGCTGAACAGATTCATGTAAAAGAAAACATGCATTGTTTTCAGTAAAATGACTTTTAAACTGCAAAATACTAGTGATTCTTGACCCAAGTCCCAGGCCACCCTCATAGACATCTGGATGTTTGTAAGAACCTTGTTTCTTTTATTTGAACCTTCTACCGTTGATTATCTACAGTTGTCATGGTTTCAAAATCAAGCAATGGCTGAGTAAACTAGTACAATGTCTGTAATTCCAGAACTTGGAAGGTGGAAACGGGGATCAGGAGTTCAAGGCCAGCCTCTACTATACAACAAATTTAAAGCCAGCCAAAATATTCATCTTTATCTGGAAGAATGATGAATTTTTATGAGTTTAATTCCATGAAAGCAAACTTGCCACCTCTGACTATAGCTTCTGTTACCACAGAGCAACTCTGTACATGAACAGCCGGAGATGTGTATGCATCCAACCACAAGTCAGGAAGAAAAGACCTGTGGGATCCTAAAAACCTCTAACATTTTCAGATTGTACAAACATACAAGTCAGTATTCATGATCCAAAGTGCTCCTAGCTGGAGAACTATTGATGTTTGATTGGTGCTGAGTGAAAATTAGGTGCATTTTTTCAATGGCATGAAACCTGGTACATTGGCCACACTCCAGGGCGAGTTCTCACACTCAAGAATAGCTAACACAAACTAGACTTGGTGGACTTAAAAGGGAGGGTGGCAAGTAACAATGGCAGCATTTTCAGTGAATGGTCAGGAGCATGAATCTGATTTTGCCAGCCTTGTTTGATGGTCACCAAGGCCATTTATATCTTCATAATCACAGCTGTGCTTGAACCCAAGGCTTCCCTTGTAGTTTCATAGTTCAAATCCATGCAATGTGGATCAAAAGACTGGGAAGAAAAAATGCCTTCACCTTCTGACTGGTTTCATCTTCAGGTGATAAACATTCTTCGGGTTATTAATGCCTTTAGCTTTGGTTTTCTCAGTTATAATGTGTGAATCTTAATCAGTACTCTTCAAATTGAAGGACTGCCTTGAAGCATAAAGACAAGAGCTGGCTCACCTTGGCAACATATATACATATACATATATATATATGTATGTATGTATGTATGTATCATATACCATATATATGTGTGTGTGTATGTATGTATCATATACCATATATATATGTATATATATATATATATATATGCTAAAATTGGAATGATACAGAGATACAGAGAAGATTAGCATAGCCCCTGTGTGTAGGTTTATGTTAAGGTGACACATGATTGGACAAGTGAGAGATAGGCAGGGTCAAAGAGCAGAAGTGGAGGCAGGAGGCAGAAGGGAGATTGGAAGAGGAATCAAGATGGAGCTAGAATCAAGATGGAGTTTACAGAGTATAGAGTAAGATTAGGGCAGTGAGGCAGGAGTGGGTGGGGAGCATCCTCATAGAAACTGGGTAACGGGGTATAGGAGAGGGAGTTTGCAGAGGGGAAACCAGAAAAGAGGATAACATTAGCAATGTAAATAAATAAAATTAAATAAATAATAAAAAAAGAATGATCTCAAATTCCCCACAGGGAGAATGTGGTTGCTCCAGTAATGGCCACGAAGGTGACCCAGCCTGCTGCAAGAAGCTGTCCCATAAAACTGCCCGATTAGTTGAAGACAGGAAGCAAGATTTCTGAGATAGGGCCCTTTCCAGTTTTCTAGGAATCAATTTTAGGACAGAGTAAAGATTAAGGAAAGAACTGTTCTCCACATGTGGGACCGAGGCAAGCACATCCCTGTGTTGGGAACGTTATGAAGGGTACAGCTAGCATGGGACATGAGACTCATTCCCTGTTGAGCACTGATCATGGGAAACAGCAGTGGGCTGCCTTGGTCCAGCCCTGGAGACCGTCAGTGGCCATAGCAATCTGAATGTTCCACCCTGAGCACACAAAAGCAGTAAAAGTGAGTAATTCAGACTTCAGAGTGAGATCTTGAGATCATTACGCCTCTTTTCAAGCTCATCTCTACAGCGATTTTCCCCAAGGTCATGTGCTGTAGCTTTGAAACTGCCAAACTGTCAATTAGCAGTGCCGTGGTTGCTGAAAATAGAAGCTGACCTGAGCTGGGTTAAGGGCATCTTCCAGGGCAGTTTGTGAGGATACAGGACAGTGGGCTGGAAAGTTGGCTCAAAGGTTGAGAGGACTTGCTGCTCTCCCAGAGCACCAATATCAGACAGTTCACAACCCTCAGTAACTCCAGCTCCAGGAGATCCGAAGCCATCTCCTGGATTCCCTGGGTACATGTACAGGCATGACATACCTACATACAGACAAATACACATAGAGACAGACAGACACAAAAGGGGAATAGAGGGGCATACAAGGATATGAGGATGAAAGGGCACCTCTCTGTTTGGAAGGGGGGCAGTGAGACCTCAATCAAAACAGGAACTCAGGCATCCCTGTTGCTACCAGCTTCCCTGACTGTCATTGTGAGTTCCACACATTCATTTCCATGAGCACTGCTACAATCAGCTCATAGGGAGAGTGTGGTTTGAACAACAGTGTGTGTGTGTGTTTGCATGCTGTTTGTGTATTATGTCAGTGTGATTTGTGTGCATGTGAAGATATGCTTGTATAGCTTTGTGTGTGTGTTTGTATATTAGCATGCATTTGTATATATTTGTATGTGTGTTGTACATGTGATGGCTAATCTTGGTTATTAAGTTGAAACACATAGGAAGGGGAAACCTCAATAGAAGAACTGTCTCCAGAAGATTGGCCTGGGGGAAGTCTGCAGGGCATTTTTTTTATATTGCAGTTAATGTAGGAAGACCCAGCCCACTGTGGACAGTGACAACCCTGGGCATGTGAGCCTGTGATGTATAGGGAGAAGACAGTAACAGCATTCCTCCATGGTCCCTGTTTCAGTTCCTGCCTTTTGGTTCCAGCCTTGCCTTCCCTTAATGATGGATTGTAATCAGTAAACCAAAAACAACCAAACAACAGCAGCAAAGCCCTTTCTCTAGGTGGCTTTTAATTCTAGTGTTTGTCACAGTGACAGAAAACAAATGAGAACAGTGCATGTATTTTGTATCCTTTGTGTGTTTGTGTAGTTGTGTAATTGTGTCTGTGCTTGCATGTGTATTTGTGCATTTGTATACTTGTGTTTGTGTAAATTTTCACAATTGTGTTTTATGTTTGTGTATGTTTATAGTGTTTGTGTGTGTATTAGTGTATGTGGTTGAGTGTATGTTTTGTGCCTGAGTATATGTGTGTGTTGTATATTTTTTATGCATGTTTGTATGTGTTTGTATTTCAGCTTGTGTGTATAAATGTGTGATTGTGCTTGTGTGTAGTTGTATCTTGGTGTTTGCACCTGCTGGTATGTGTATGTGTGTATTGGTCTGGGTATAGATGTTATTGTTGTTGATGTTTATATTTACATGTTTCTAGTGTTTGTATATTTATGTGTATGTTTATGTGTTTGTGTTAGTACATTTATGTGTGTTTGTATGTGTAGGTGTGTAGTTTTCTATATGTTTAGGCCTTTGTTTTGTCTGTTTATGTGTGTTTTGTATATTTGTTAATGAGTTTATGTTTGTATCATGTTTGTATGTTTATTTCTCTGTATCTATGTATGTTGATGCTTGTTTATGTGTGTGGTAGTGTTTGTATGTTTGTGTGTGTGCTTATATGTATGTTTTGATGCATTTGTGTGTGCTTAGATTTGTATTCATTTGTATGTTTTTGTGCTTCTATTTCTGTGTATCTGCATTCATATGAATTTATGTGTGTTTTTGTGTTTGTAACTGAATTCATGCTTATGTGTGTCTTGTGTGATTTATAAGGCTTTATGTACTTATGTGATTGTATTTGTATGTTAATGTGCATGTTTCTCTGTGTGTGGTTTTATGTGTGACTATATGTGCAATTGTGTATGTTTCTTTATGTTTTGTGTGTAGTATTGATTTTTATGTGTGATTGTATTTGTATGTTAATGTGCATGTTTCTCTGTGTGTGGTTTTATGTGTGACTATATGTGCAATTGTGTATGTTTCTTTATGTTTTGTGTGTAGTATTGATTTTTATGTGTGATTGTATTTGTGTTTGTATGCGCTTTTGTTTGTGTATTTGTGTGTTTGTGTGTGCATGTATGTATTTTTGTGTTTGTTTGTGTATGTTTCTTTGTGTTTACATACATTCTGTATGTATGTCATGCAATTTTCTGTGTCTATATATCTGTGCTAAGCATTGTGTCTTTATATGTTTGTGGTTAGGTACTGTGTGTTTCTATGTTTTCACGTTTGTGTTTGTAGTGTTTATGTTTTTGTGTGTATGTGAATTCATGATTGTAATGAGCTAGTTTTTGCCTGGGTTTTTGTGTGCCTATTTGTATTTGTGTATGTGTGGGTTTGCATGTGTGATTTATGGTTGTGTTTATATATTTTCTGTGTTTGTACATGTATTATATTTCCACATATCTCTGCTTATCCATGTATGTGTTTATTGTTTTACACATGTTTGTATTTGTGTGTTTCTGTGTGTCTCTTTTTATATCATATTGGTGTTTGCATGTGTTTTATGTGTGTTTGTGAGTTTATGTTCTGTTGAATTTATTTGTGTTTACATGTGTGAGTTTGTATATATAAGTGTGTATATGTGTGTATTTCTTTGAATTTTTCTGTGTGTTCATGCAATTTGATGCACATGAGTTCTTAGATATGTGTTGGTGATTTTGTTTGTGCTTATGTCTTTGCATTTTTGGTTCTATATGTCCGTATATGTGTGCTTGTGTATTTGTGTATATGTTTGTCTGTGTGTGTTGTGTATGTGTTGTTTCTGTGTTTATGTGTTTTTGCTGTGTTTTTGTGTTTTGTGTATTTGTACATTGATGTGTGCTTTTGTGTGTTGGGATGTATGTGCTAGTGTTTATGTGTATATCTGTTTGGTTTTGTGTGTTTCTATGTATGTTTTCATGTTTAGATTTGTTTTATATGTTAGTGTAAATATTGTTAGTGTGTGCGTGTGCAAGTGTTTGTCTTCATATGTTTCTGTGTATATGCTCATGTGTTTTATAAGTTTATTTTATATATTTATGTGTTTCTATGTCTGTGTGGGTATTTCTGTAATCCTATATCTGTTGTTTTGTGTGTGCATGTTTCTTCATGTTTATATTTTTCAAGTTCTGCTGCTCATGGAGAGCAATCACATTGACTAAAGGAAACTCATTAAAAATCCATTAGAAATTCAATAAGTTTGGTGGGAGTTTTGTCCACTTGTTTTTGTTTATTTGTTTGTTTTTGTTTGGTGTTTGAGAACTAAAGGATTCTGAGAGCTGAAAGGAAACTAGCATAGAGTTTGCATCCCATGGGCCGCTGGAAACAGGACTTGACTGTAACTACCCATCAGCAGAAAGAGAGGCAGCAAAGCAAATGGATCCTACCCCAGTGCATTCAGCAGGGTGAGAAGACAGGAAAATAGCAAATAGCCTGGTGATAGGGACGCAAGGGAGCTTTTTATCTGAGCTGGGGACACCAGGAGCCTGTCCTGCAGCTATAGACACTGAGCTCACTCTGTGCCAGGAGCCACTGCTAGCTGGATTTTGTTGCTTTGCAACCTTGGAGCTCTTCCATCAACAATACAATACGCATACATGCTTATAATACACATACATGTTTTCCCATACTCAGGGATCTATGGATCCCTGCCTAAACCCTGTGGACAATCAGTATTTCCAACAGGGTTAAATATTGCTAGTGTTGACCCAAAAACACAGCTCTCACAACAAAATGGAGAAAAATAATAGCTTATTATAAGCCAAATATGAGTGAGCATGGGTTCAGCCCACAGATTCAGGCTTTCCTAAATACTGTTTTCCATGACAGACATTTTATGAGGTGTTAAATATTATAACAACAACAACAACAACAACAAAAAGTCATAAATCAACACACTTTTCAAGGACATAGGTAAAGTAGGAATTGTAAGCCAAATAAGTCCTTTTTCTAAACATTTCTTTTCTGATAGATTATTTGTCACATCAGTTAGATGTCCACTGCACCAAATGGAAACAGTGAATAGAGAAGTTGATCTTCTTTAGGGGCTGGGATTTTTAAAAGCTGATTTACATCATGCTGGCACACTATTAAATCAGTGCACACGAAACTTTTCACACTCTTTAAAAAATCTGTTTTTACCTTATGTGTGGGTATGTATGTCTTTGTGTGGGTGTGTGCACGTGAGTGCAGATTTCTGTAAAGGCCAGAGGTGTTATAACTTGGTGTAACTAGAGTTACAGAAGGGTTTTTTTTTCTGGACAGTTAGAAAAATAAGTTAAAAACAAATTTATTGTTCAGATTCCGAGGGATGGAAAATTTGAGGTTGCAAATCTTTTTCCATCTATTGGGCATTGTTTGTAAAAACAACAATAACTAATAGCAGGTAAGTATCACAATTTCAGAATCAAACTAGCTTAGCAATGTCTAATGCATATAAATAAGCCAATTAGGCAAATGTCACGGGTTTCAGGAATCATTTGTAATTTACTTGAATGAGATGACATCCTGCTGTCCACTGCTTAATTCCCCTCAGCATGGAAGCCGAGGCAAAATCAAGGTAATGAGTTAAAGGAAGATGGTCTGTGGCACCACATGTGACTTTGTTTCTCTGGCAAACATCCTCACCCTGCTGCACTTTATCTGAATTCAGGATTTCAGAACGTAATCAGATCATCATTTAGCAAGCCAGAGAACATGCTTGGGATTTCTCTTGCCCTCACCACTGAGACTCCCTTCCTCCCATCATCAGTACCAAGCTACAGGAGTTGTAAGCTACCCAACATGGGTCTTAGGAACTAGATTCCGGTCCTCTGCAAGTGTAGCCTGTACTCTTCTTACCCACTGGACCACATGTTCAGCCCTTTACATAGTTTGAATTCATAACAACAAATCAATATACATCTTAGCTTTAAGACCTATAGAATTTAATTCTTATTAAATGCTCTCTAATCTTGGGTGCCCACAGTATTCCTGTGCTAAGTTTCTTTATTTAAATGTTAAAGATACTTCTAAAAGTAGCTATAATATTTCTCTTCACTCTTAAGATTCATAGCTCTCTTTATCACACCATATCTGTACACAGTGGAGGTGTTAACAATATTCCACTTTGGCATATTGAATATTTTGAATTAAAAGCACTTGAAAAGCAGCATGTGTGAAAAGATCATTCTGACCTATTTTATGTTTCTTAAATGAAAGAGAAATTCCCATATGAAAAACACTCTTCTATGCCCCAAACAAAACCAACAGTCTCATCATTAAAGATTAGACGCCACAGCAGACAGGATTTTGTGCAAAACTCAAAGAAGTCTTGAAGAATTTGTTACTTCTTCAAGACATACTCTTTGTGAAATTCTGTCATAAGTAGCTGACTTTAATGGCTACTTTGGCTCTTCATTTCTTTATGCCCTAAGAAGCATCCATTAGACAACTCTATATGCTATTCTCTAGTTGACTTGTGTTATGTCAGTTTATTTCAGGCACTGATGCTAAGAAACCTTTCAAACAAGTGATATTGAAAAGATTAAATACATATGGAAGCTGAACAACTCTTTACTCAATGATAACTTGGTAGGGAAAGAAATAAAGAAATTAAAGCCTTTTTAGAATTTAATGAAAATAAAGGCACAACATACCAAAACTTATGGGATACAATAAAAGCAGTGCTAACAGGAAAACTCATAGCTCTGAGTGCCTCAAAAGAAAAACAAACAAACAAAACAAAACATACATTAGCCGCTTAACAGCACATCTGCTCTAGAACAAAAAGAATCAAATACACCCAGGAGTAGTAGATGGCAGGAAATAGTCAAACTCAGGGTTGAAATCAATCAAGTAGAAACAAACAGAACTATATAAAGAATTCACAAAAGCAGGAGCTGGTTCTTTGAAAAAATTAACAAGATATATAAATCCTTAGCCAGAGTAACCAGAGGGCACAGAAACAGTATCCAAATTAACAAAATCGGAAATGAAAGGGGAGATATAATAACAGAAACCTAAGAAATTTTAAAAAATCATCAGATTCTACTAATAAAACCTATACTAGAAAAAATCTGGATAAAATGGATAATTTTCTAGACAGATATTGGGTACCAAAGATAAATCAGGATCAGATAAACCACCTAAACAGTCCCATAACCCCTAAAGCAATAGGAGCAGTTATTAAAAGTCTCCCAACTCCCCACTCCAAAAAGAACCCAGGACCAGCTGGATTTAGTGCAGAATTCTATCAGACCTTCAAAGAAGACCTAATACTAGTCAATAATTTTCAAACTATTCCACAAAATAGAAACAGAAGGAACACTACTCAATTTGTTCTATGAAGCCACAATTGCACTTACACCTAAACCACACAAAGACTCTACAAAGAAAGAAAACTTCAGACCAATTGTCCTTATGAATATCGATGCAAAAATACCCAATAAAATTCTCACAAACCAAATCCAAGAACACATCAAAATGATCATTTACTATGATCAAGTAGGCTTCATTACAGAGATGCAAGGTTGGTTCAATATGTGGAAATCCATCAACATAATCCACCACATAAACAAACTCAAAGAAAAAACACATGATCATCTCATTAGACACTGAAAAAGCATTTGACAAAATTCAACACCCCTTCATGTTAAAAGTCTTGGAAAGGTCAGGAGTTCAAGGCCAATACTTAAACATAATAAAAGCAATATACAACAAACCAGTAGCCAACATCAAACTAAATGGAGAGAAACTTGAAGCAATCCCACTAAAATCAGGGACTTAACAAGGCTGCCCACTCTCTCCCTACCTATTCAAAGTTCTAGGCAGAGCAATCAGACAACAAAGAGAGGTAAAAGGGATACAAACTGGAAAGGAAAAAGTCAAAATATCACTATTTGCATATAATATGATAGTATACTTAAGTGACCCCAAGAATTCTACCAGAGAACTCTTTCATTTGATAAACAACTTAAGCAAAGTGGCTGGATATAAAATTAAACAAATCAGTTGACTTCCTTTGCTCAAAGAGTAAACAGGCTGAAAAGAAAACATGGAAATGACACCCTTCACAATAGTCACAAATAATATAAAATACCTTGGTGTGACTCTAACCAAGCAAGTGAAGGATCTGTATGACAAGAATTTCAAGTTTCTGAAGAAAGAAATTAAAGAAGATCTCAGAAGATGGAAAGATCTCCCATGCTCATGGATCGGCAGAATTAATGTAGTAAAAATGGCTATTTTGCCAAAAGTAATCAACAGGTTAAAAGTCTGTCATGGTGGAGACCTGAGCCCTGTGTGAAGGTGCCATGATTGTTCAGGGTGAGTCTTCTCTCCTCTGTGAATCCTGTTTTACTTCATGGACTCACTCAGATGTTTGTCTTCTGTAGTAATGAGCTGAATTTTCTGTGGCTAATGTCAATATTCCCTCTGTTCCCAGCAAACTACAATATTTACTCAATAAACTTTTTAGTCCTTCCTGTCAGGAAACAGCATTCTGGTAGAATAATTTGCTCTGGTACCCGAAACTAGCAACCATGGATTGGGTGGCTTAAACAACAGAAATGTGTTTTCTCACAGTTTTGGGGTCAGTGCTGGGAAAATGAAGTGATGGCTGTCAGCTGTCTCTCTGAGAACTCGGAGAAGGCCTCTCTCCTCAGCCTGTAGACCAGCTCCTCCTCCTCCCTCCTCCCACCAACTTCTCTGCGTACATGTACTAGCATATCAGGAATAATCATTCTGGATCAACGCTCCAGTCTTCATTCGCTGTGAGGAGATACCAGATGATTATCTGTTCATGTGTTCCATTCATCATCCTCTTATCAAGTTCTGGTTGACATGTAAAGATACTTCAAAATAGAGGAGAAGATTTCAAACGTGCTCACTCTGAGGAAATCATAAGAGGTTAAGGTGGTGGTGTTGCTGAGCTGATCTCGACCCAATGTATGTGAGTATGGCCATCTAAGGCAAACAAAACTCCCACAGAGATGCAAACAAAAACCAAAGACACACAGAAGAAAGTTCTACAGAAAAGAGAGATTTTGCCCATTTTTTTTTCAACTCTTGGCTTTGCAATACAGTAGTGAATTCTTTAATAAATGCTTTTCATTCTTGTTTCTTCGTAGGTGTCCTGCACCAGATAGGTTGAAAATTTTGACTTTGAAAGCAGACTGAGTGGGAACAGCGTTCTCCTCTAATGAAGCAGTTATTGCTGGAGTCCTTACCAGCAATGTGACTGTTACAATTGGCAGAAGTGATGACCAAGCTGAGCTATGAAAATGTGATGCTGCTTCGGGGATCATAATAAATCTACTCTTTTGAAAGAGAGAATGTTTATACTTTGGCAAACAGTGAGAGTATATTTTTAGGTAGATACATACCTTTTGCTGATAAAGACCAGTTTATTCCCTCTAACCACATATGGGGCAATAATGAATGAAAACGGGCTGAAAGAATCATGTATCTTCACTTGGCTCTGCCTAACACTGTCTTTTCTATCTGCTTTGATGAGTTTCATGATTAGGAAACATTTTATTATTTCTCTTTCATGGCTTAAGTTACCTCAGCCCAACAGTTTTATCATGTCAGTGAATATATGTGAGATCCTCCCACCAAAATATGCTCAGCAGAGATTCGAAAGGGAGATGCTGGAAAAGCCATCTTATTGTTATGACCAAATGTCTGACAAGAAACGAGGTAAGGAAGAAATGGTTCGCCTGGCTTAGACTCTGAGGGGTTGATTTTATTTATTATGGCAGAGAAGCACAGCAGCAGGAGGGAGGCCTCTGGCAGAAGCATCAGACACAAAGAGAGAGAGAGAGAGAGAGAGAGAGAGAGAGAGAGAGAGAGAGAGAGAGAGAGAGAGAGAGAGAGAGAGAGAGGTGCATAGCATAAGAACTAATCTCAATGAATCTTTATTGTTAACAGAATAATATCAAAACAAGCATTTTTTCCCAGTACTGTAAGATCTTTCTCTGTCCTGACAGAGCCTCTGCCCCCTGGAGAGATGAAAACGTGTGCTGTGGCTCAGAGGTCCCATCTGATTTGCACACTGTCTGGCCTCTTCGGGTTAATGGTTTTGGCATCTGCTTGTCTCAGGGTTGAGCTTCTTCGATATGTTTCGGGATCCAACTTTACATACCACAGTAAGTGATGTTGTCTTACAAGCTTGTCCCTCACCACTGGAGAAAGACCGAGATAACCTTATAAGCTGCACTTTAATGTGTCTTCACTATAGTTTTCCTCCATGTTTTTAAGCCTCTCCTTATGCGAATTCTTTACGTCAGCATAGTCTACTACCTATGGTAGGTAACCCATGTCTACCTTCCTAGGCTATCCCCCATGTAGGATAGCTTATGATGTCTTAGATAGCTAGAGGGCAGTTTACCTCACCATAACCTTATCACTCAGCAACGGAGAACAATAGGGCTACTCTTGTTTGATTTCCAGGTTGCTTTGTTAACGTATGGGCACAGCCAGGCAATCCAGTGTGGCCGTCTACAGGCTGCATCATGCTCTCGGCATCAGTGGATGCCAAGGCTCTTCATCACTGCCTTTACCAGGCACCCCTCTGAGACCCATTTGAGACCTATGTCCCATCTAACATCGTACCTGCTTCAGCCACTAGCCTGTCAATCTCAACTTGGATAAACAAATATTGAAACTATGACAAGTGTTATGCTTGATTCCCATGAAGGAGTTGGAGCTCAGGGTAGTGGGCGCCATGAGGAAAACACTGATTGTTTCAAACTTAGAAGAAAAGGCCAATAGGGATAGTATAGGTCTCAGCATTGAGCTCATGCAGCAGCTGAAGAGTTTCCCTTTGGCAATCTGTAAAAGGGAGATATAAGTAGATTTTATAATTCAGATGCAGACAAAACGCATAATCCAAATTTTAAAGTGCAAAAGAAGACAAAGAATGCAAATGTTATCAACTAGTCATGATGCATGCAACGAAGTCATCATTTCTAATAGGTTTTAAATGCTGGGAGGTTTTGCTGCTCATCAGGAAGCAGTGATATTGATCAGAAAAAATGACTTGGGCTATCATCTAAGATTCATTAGTAAGATTTCCATATGAGATCAATAAAAATGGCTGGAATGTTGGTAAATTGAATTGTGAGGAAATCATTATGGGGGAAATCAATCCAGACAGGGGTTTCTTTTGGTTTGTTTGTTTGCTTTGTTTAGTTGGTTTTGTTTTCTTTCACTTTTTTATTGGTTATTTTATTTACTTTCATTTCAAATGTTATCTCCTTTTCCTGTTTCCCCTCTGAAAGTCCCCATCTCATACCCCTACTTCTATGAGGGTGTTCCCCCACCTACCCACTCCTGCCTTCCTGCCCTAACAGTCTGCTATGCTAGGCCATTGAGCTTCCACAGGACCAAGGGACTCCCCTCCTATTGACTCCAGATAAGACAATCCTCTGTTGCATATGTGGCTGGAGCCATGGTTGCTCCAGTTGCTCCATGTGTACTCTTTGGTTGGTGGTTTGTTCCTTAGGAGTTCTGGGGGTGGGGGTGTCTGGTTGGTTAAAATTGTTGTTCTTCCTATGATGTTGCAAACACCCTGAACTCATTTAGTCCTTCCCCTAACTCTTCCATTGGGATCCCCATACTCAGTTCGATGGTTGGCTGCAAGCATCCTCATCTGTATTGGTACCCCTCATCTGTGCAAAGCCTCTCAGGGGACAGCTATACTTGGCTCCTGTCAGCAAGTGCTTCTTGGTATCAGCAGTAGTGTCTGGGGTTGGAGTCTGCAGATGGGATGGATTTCTAGGTGGGGCAGTCTTTGGATGGCCTTTCCTTCAGTCTCTGCTTCTTTTCTTTTTCTTTCTTCTTTTTTTCTCTTTTTGGTCCCTGCATTTTCTTTAGACAAGAGCAATTCTGGGCTAATATTTTTGATATGGGTAGATGACCTCCTCCCTTAACTGGGTGCTGTGCGTTATCACTGGGTATCATTTCTGTAGGTTTTATTTCCCCTGGTTGGGTATTTTAGCTAATGTCATCCCCACTGGGTCCCGCAACCTCTTGCTTCCCTGGCATCTGGAACTTTCTAGTGGCTACCACCAGCTCCCCATCCTCCACTGCTACACAGACAGGTGTTTCTAACAATAATCTGAAACTAGCAAAAAACAAAACAAAACAAAAACTTCATGGGATTTCAGTTTTTAAGAATTACCTCCATTTAATAAGGTTTGGTGAAGAAAAAGAACTCTAGTGTGAGGACTGGATTGAAGGTGTGAGTGTACCAAATGCTTTGGAATAGTTCATAAGCTTTTCTTGGGCACATAATGTTTCTATAAGGCCACTGGCAGCTAATGCAAATAGTCCCACCATTCCTCATGCCTAAGGATCTTTGTTGCTTGAGACCTGTGTCTCTGCTATCAATGTACAACCAATCTCAATGACTCTAGTAACCCATACAGTGTGCTGAAATTCCCCCTCTGTATGGCTTTATGCAAGAAACACTTTTAGAAGTACTTAATATATTATAGTGCTTCTAGACTAAGAGAGAAACCTATAAAGCAAATGTAAAATGTACTAATAACACTTTGATATTTAGCTTCATTACATGGTGGATCTTATTTATGTTTGAAGATCCATAAAATTGATTCTTCTACCCACTGGGGAATAAATGGGCTATTTAAAACTATAGGCCCAAAAACAATCCCTGGAGGCACACAAGAATATAGTTCCCTCCTGATAATCACCCACAATTAGAGCAGACTTAGATACATAAATTAAAGCAACAAAACGAGGCAGCTATAAATAACCCTGCTTGCTCACACTGAAGGAATCACGCTGTACACTACAAATCCTCCCCAAAATAACTTTGTTCTATAGTTGCAAGCACTGATAAGAATAAGATGTAGAACCACCAGATGGGAAGAAATCCTATTTCCTGCAAATCCTTTCTTCTAAACCAGATTGGATCAAAGCTCCTGGGGGGAGAAGGATCTAACTTTATCTGCTCACCCATGGATTAGATTTAAGAGGCCTGTGGGTGTCTCAGATCTCACCTAAGTGGTGCCTGAGGTAATCACTCTCCATCACAGTCACAGAACACCTGAAGAAAGCCTTTATGGAAGAGGCACCATGGGGGCTCTCAGTTTTAGAAGTTTTAGTTCAGTCTCTGTGGCTCTGCAGCTTCTGGGCTAAGCATTTTGAGAGAGAAAACCTGCCAGGAAGTATTTGGTGGAGCCAAGTTGCTCACCTTCTGGTGGACAAGGGAAGGAGAGAAACTGGAGGTGACGGTAACAAAATAGACCCTTCTAGAGCATTCCCCCCCACCCCCAGGAACTTGTATCCTTTGACTAGTCCTGTCTCCTAAGGTTTCACCACCTGCTCAAAATGCCCTCAAACTGTCACCCATTGGTGGAGTACTGCACTGATGAGGTTGCTTCCTTGTGGTCCATTTATTTCTGAATAGCTACTAGCTGGGGAGGAAGCCCTTACCACATGGAAGATATCTTACATCCAAATCATAACAGTGTCCACCCATCCTCTAAGAAGCCAGAGCTGGGCAAATTGCTGACTCTCATACAGTGCTCTTCTGTGCATCTCTTCTCATCCGTGGTTGATGCTCCAGGCCCAGCGTGAGAACTCTGCCCTGAAGACTCTCAGATGCTAAGTTCAGTATCCAGGTGAGTGTAGGGGTTCAGGGGCAGACTGGGGGCCAAAATGGGGAGCAACCATGGTGCTAAACAGTGACAATCAGAGGCTCTGAAGGGTTTAGGGTGGCCTATGAAGAACCTCTAATGTGAGATGGGCTACGTCACCACCCATAAACGTTAAGTACAGACAGTTCCTCCTCAGAACAATCTTAACATAAATCTCTCAGAAGACATTTGGCTAACTAGGAGACATGTTTATGCAGCACTTATTTCTTTTGATGATAATTATTATAATCAAGAAGCAACATCAAAATAAAAAAGATGAAAAATCTAGAGCTCATTTAGACAGCAGTTCATTATTGGCTTTGGAAGGCTTATCTTGGTTCATAGACATCACAGCTGAGTAGGGCTATTGATTATTCCCTTCATTTGGAAGCTTTCATAATGCCTTCTGATACTATAAAAGCTAGTCCTCAAGGAGGGAAGGAGGCATTCAGATCATTTACAGCTCAGGACTCTGGTATCTTCAGCCATAAGGACTTATCTTTCACCACTGGGGGACAGCCAAGGGCAATGGCAATAGCAAGTCTTGGACAACCCTACCAACAACTTAAGAGAGGGCTTTTTATATGCTGTGTTGATCAAGGGTATTCTTATATTATATAAATATTATACTCTATGTTAACACAAAACCCCTTGGGAAAAAACTACAGTGGCTGAGGAAGCCCTGCTTACAAACATAAACTGCCTGAGATCTTACTGTTAATAGTAATGACCCAGAAAGTGACCTCTGCTGGTCAGAGTTCCCATGTTCTGACTCTATGATTGTGTTTCAGTGACTGTAGCTATACCACTGATCTACTTCCACTCTAGTACAGGGCTCAGCAAAGCACGTGACATGCTCAGTTCTCCACCATGAAACAGGCTTTAATAGATAATTTTCCCCAGCTGCCTGCTAACGTTAAGCGTTCTGAACATGGTGGGAGTTCTAAATGCATGTTTGACTTGTGATAGAAACCCATCATGGTGGAATAAATCTGGTGGGACAGGATGACACAAAATGATTCAGTGGATGTAGGTAAGCATGACATGGGAGGGGCACGTGACTTGGTTGTACAATGGGAGTAGAATGAGGGGAGTGGTCAAGAAAAGCTGTCTAGAGGATGTGCAAAAGTAAAAATGATGTGCAAAGGAATGGAGGGAAACATTCAAGTTGAGTATCCGGAGACTGAAATTCAAGACAAAAAAGCCCTGCATGATTCTCACAGAGGTAGCTTTGTAAGTTTTCACAGTACAGTTGAGTCACAGCATGGCCAACTCATTCAGTCAAGAACCTACATAGGCATCAATGGTGGGGGAGACTCTAAGCCTGACAACATGAGGTACAAAGATACAAGGCAAGGCGGAGCTGAAGACATCAGGGGAGCTAGAGCCAGGGGCAGCAGAAATGTTCATAGGGTGGTTTATTGAGAGAAGATCTCAGAATCCATGGTTACTGGAGTGTAGCATCCAGATGATGAGTAGCCACATTGACAGTTGGGAGATTTGGTGTTAGAATAGGTGGGGAGGTTCATAGGCATCAGTGGCAAATGACAGTACTTAAAGGCAAAGAGCCAGTAAATCTCCAAAACTCTTTCACTTGGCCAATGACCAGGCTCTCTTGCCTGGTGAAATGAATGCATTGTAAAACGTTCTGATATCATTACACAGAAACTCATTTTCTCATTAAACATTGCCATCTTACTTGGCTCTTTATAAACACATTTCCACAGTGTAACAATTGAAGCCCGTGATTTATTTTCTAATGGTACAGATTCAGCATCTCATATTCATCATGTCTGAACAGAATGTTTAGTTGTCACTCCATCACCCCATAGCCTGGTGCAATGAAAACATGTGAGACCAGTTCATTGCTTTGCCTGTAAAAGTTTGCTTTAGTTATTCAGACTCAGATCTGTATGACCATAAGTAAAAAAGATCCACTCAGGTTTAAGAACACAGCTGAGCTGCCAAGCTAGAGGCTTGGAACTCTGAGATCAACCACCAGAGACGTCATCTCAGGCATGATCCAAGTCTCGAGACAATTCCCCCAGTTTCTTGCATGCTCTCTTTAGACACCTTTCTAGTGTATAAGGCACAGATGACATAAATCAGAACAAAGTGACATTAGCAGAGCCTGTGTGAGCATGTTAGCATTTTTCCCTTGAATAACTTCCACCACCGAAGTCAGGATTGCTAAACCCCACGACCTGACCTATTATTATTTTGTGCAAAGATCCCATCGATAGCAATATCACTTTTGTGTAACCTCAGATTTTAAGCATTATAGTTTTATCTTCTTTACAATAAGACAGCATTGAGTTGAACTGAAAGACAGGTCTTGATCACTAGCAAAGACACATGTCAGCAATTGTAGCTTAACTTTGACCACTGCACCATAGATGTCTTCATTTAGTTTTAGGTACAGTGCAACTTTGTGACCTCTGGGAAAGAGATTGTCTGAGGCTCTACAGAGTTTCTATAATTAGTTATTTATTTATCTTTTTTATTAGATACTCTGTATTTACATTTGAGATGTTATCTCTTTACCCCCACCCGGCTCCCATTCCCCCTCCCCCTCCAGTTGCCTTCACAAAGGTGCACTCCCTTCTGATCCCCCTCTCCACCCCATTGCCTTGGCATTCCCCTACATTGGGACTGCATGCCCTCTCTGGAAAAAAAGCCTCTTCTCACATTGATGCCAGACACTGCTATCTTCAGCTATATATGCAACTGGATCAATAGGTCTCTCAATGTGTGCACAGAGGTTGATGTTTTACTCCATGGGAGTTTTGGAGGGTTTGGTTGGTTGATAATGTTGCTATCTTCCTATGAGGTTGCAACCCCTTTCAGCTCCTTAGGTCCTTTCTTTAGCACCGTCATTGGGGTCCCCAAGTTCAGGGGGTTAGCTGCAAACATGTTCAGCTGTATCTATATGACTTTTGAAATATATATCTTTGGGTAAAACTTAAAAACCTGGCTCAGGAGACTGGCTCCCAGCCTGTTTTCAGGTCTGAATACACAGCTTTTATTGAGTCCAATGGCTCAGGGCTATACTGCTGTCCTCCCACTTGCCTTGGAAAGCTCAGTCAATCTCATCTCCATCATTGGAGGAACTGATTTGTTCATAGCCTTAAAAAGAGAAAAAAAAAATGCTTCAAGTTACAGCTTGAGAATTTTTATGGTTGAAAAGCACAAAGGGACCGTGGGAGGGCCAGGGCGTGGTACCAACCACCCCTTGCGTCAAGCTGACAAGCATCTCCTCTAGAAACATGAATCTTGTGCTGGCTTCACTGGACACCAACTTCCTGATAAAAGGCCTTTGCTTTAGAAGTCAGATCTTCCAGTTGTGGTTCCCACCACCAACCATCAGAAGAATGTGTTTCTGACTAACAGCCTGTTAGAATCAACAGGAAGAGATACACCTTTTCTTAAGTGCACAGACACTCAGGAAGAACACAACATCTGCCAGAACTCAGAATTTCTCAAGTGGTGAGGGAGTGTTTCCCAGCGAAGGCCTCTAAGCATGTTCTGATATTCTCAAAGGCTCTCTGTCCTTAGACAACACTTCTTGGAAACTTGGAATGAAAGCTCCCATTATCTTTTTTCTTTCAGGAAGTGATTAATGATATTTCCAAAATCAACAGTATCTCTCAACAGCAGAATAGTGAAATTCCCAAAGCAGTAGTTGTAGACCTCCACAATCTTCATTAAGTTTATGTGTTAGTGTCTCCTTTGCTATATTCTGGAACACTGGCCCCAAAGGAAACAATGCCATGCTTTCAAACTTTCAAGTATTTTGTTTATAAGATGTTTTCTGGTCTCCTTGAAGCATACTCAAGGCCCTGGCTCTCTGTCTTCTGAGAGAAGAACTTGATGTTGCAGAGATGTGTGAGCAGTCAGAAGAAGAGAACAGGAGAACAGAGCTCAGCCCACTCCTAGTGCCCAGCTGCAGCAGGAACCTGGGTCCCACCTAGATGGACGCTCCATTTCTCAATAATCGTAATATTTCTTCTGGAATTTTCATGACATGAAAAGACATGAGGCTTTTTAAAAGTTTATTTTAGTTTTACTTTATATGTGTAGGTTTTTGCTGGCATGTGTATCTATACACCATGTATGTACAGTGCCCATGGAGACAAGAAGAGGGAGTTGGATCCCCTGAAACTAGAAACATAGACAATTGGGAGCTGCCATGTGGGTGCCGGGAATCAAATCCAAGTCCTCCGGAAGAACAGCCGGTGCTCTTACCTGCCAAGCCGTCTCTCCAGCCTAGACACATGGAAGATGCTGTCCAACAAAATGGTGTTTGAGGGTCATTGCACTTAACTACTTAGAAACTGCCATTCTCATCCAAAAGTGAGGATGCTGCCCCTGGCAAACAGATTCCCTCGCATGGAATGAAGCAATCCCATAAAGGGTTTCCCCAATTGGCTGTGAGAGAATTCAGGATGTAGGCAAATGTGGTTAGCAAAGCTTCTCATATGATCTCCTGAGAAAGAGCCATGGCTGTTCTCATGACTCCTAGATGCCAAGATGCATTAAAAACACTATGTCCTGTGTGCTTCTTGTTTATATTGACAGCTTACTTCAGAGTCTCTTAAGGAATGGGCTCCTGTTAGAAAAAAAAGTAATGTAGCAACCTGCGTAGCTAATGTTCTTCAGTCCTCTCTGTTGGATGCTGGGTCATGCTTACCACACAGGACCCATCTTCGGGAAGTCCACTGCCTTCCTTTTGTCTTCCCTGAGAGTGGTCTTGGAAACTGCTTCTGACAAGTCTAAGGGAGCTGCTAGCCTCTGGTCAGCATTTAAGATAGGAAAGCCTAACCTCTGACCTTAAGTTAGACATTTTTTGACAGTCATACAGCACTCGCTGGGATTGTCTTGGTTCTTTGTTATAACTGTCTCAATTACATCATTTTCTTTTTGCCCAGTCCTGTACCTTTCTTCCATATAAGGGAATGTTTAGAGGAACATGTCCATTCGAGGACAGCACCTCAGCCCAAGGTTGCTATCCCATGAAATGTTTGCTCACAAGTACAGCCTTGGCTAGTGTCTGGAACTTGGATTTTAATGGGGTTTGTACCATTCCCAGAACTGATAAGCACAGTGCTCTAGGTCTAAACTCTTTTCCAAAGCAATGTGTTTTATGTCAAACACCCATTTTCCCTCTGGGAGCCTGAAATTGTCAAGGATTCCTGTATAGCCCATCGCCACTGAAAACCCTGCACACTGTGATGCTAATGACGTTTCCTGGCAGGCAGACAGCATTTCCTGTGTGTCCTCACAAGTCTCCTGTGACACATGAGTCAGAGACTCTTGGATACCCATGCCTGATTTTTTTCAGACTTTGTTAAAGGCCTCTTCCTCTGCTGACTTTGCTTGACAGACCTCTATTGTAATGAATAGTCTGAGCGTTCCTAGCGAACTCTCAAGCTCAGTGAGCTCCTGGGATGCCAATCTCCATCATCTCAGAACACCATCACTCTTCATACAAGCTTGTGTTCCCTGCTCTTCCTCCAACACTCTAACCCTAGACCCTCAAGTTCAAAGGCCTGCCCACCCGACTCAGTCTTTCCAAGTCCGTGTCTGCAATGGCCCTTATGTGACCTTGAGATTCTCACCATGGGAGCTGTCATCTTAGTCATCATAGTTTCCATCCGACTGACATAATCAGTCCCCTACTTGCTCTCTTCTCAGTCACACTGACAACACTGCCAAGTTAATCTTCCTACTGTAAACTATGGAAAAAGTGAGTTTCTAGCTGAGAAAAACAAAACAACTTCGATATTTTTCTCACGCTCTCTGAAGAGTGGTATACTTCCTTAGCAGGGCGCCCAAGGCCTCTGCTCACTGCTTCAGCCACTCTGGCTGTCTTACCTGCCTAAGCACCATCCCTTTAGCCATATGGATTCTCAAGCTGCTTAGCAAAGAAGCCTTGCATTTCTCTTTTCCATGTGCTATTTCTTCCTCATCAAAAGATCTGTCTGTGTTAAGATTCTATCTCCATTTCCAATGACAGTCTTCTTCAGACAAGCATTGTCTATAAGACCTTCCCAGCCTGCCTCCCTAAGGTAGAATTAAAGGTTGAACTGTTCTTCCACAGTAAAAATGGACTTGGTGACTCTTACTTTCTTTTATGTGTGCCCATGAGCATAATGTCAAGGCCCTTTTTTCTGTTTCTTCCAGGGATGGGAGACTCAGCCAAACAGGAGTTAGAGTAAATCCTTGGCTAGAGCTTTGATTCCTGTGACACATCTATCTGTCATCTATAGTTTATAAGCTGCTTGTCCCAGAGTAGAGGCCTTCAAATGTCCTGGATCTTGTTCCCCCAAGTTAATGGAGGTTTGCTTGTTTTATTGACATGTGTGCATATCATAGAATGTACCTGTGAATAACATGTTTAAAGGCCCAGGAAAGACAAGATATGGACACTTGTAACAACTCCATCTGATGCCCCAGTGAGTTGTGCTGCACTTTTGTGTGTGCAGCCTTTCTGCAAACATCTCTGCCCACTCCCATCTCTCCAAGTGTTTGTTTTTTTCCTGTGTGACCTCTTGGCCTCAAATCAGAAAACTTTTTTTATTGTACTAGAAGAAAAGGCAGGAAATATCAATTTGTTTGTGCCCAGAGTACAGAAGGTCATGTTTCTCAGAGGAAAGGTGAATTCCACAGCACAGCAAATCCTCTGGCCCAGTTACACCTCTGTAGCCAGATGGTAAGTAAATGAAATAAAAACCTGAAGCTTGTTTTTCAATGTGTGTGTGTGCACGTGTGTGTGTGTTTGCTTGTTGTATGTGCATATGTGTGTGCATATATATATATACACACAGAGGCCAGAGAAAGATACCAAAGTGTTCCAGTCCATCAATATTTGCTTTATTCCCTATGACATGGCCTTGTTTGGACCTGGAGCTAGGCTGGTGGTTATTTAAGGTCTAGTGACCATCCCATCTTTGCCTCTGCACACAGCCAGTCCCAGCTGTTTCAAAGCTAAGAAGTCAGATGTAGATTCTTATCCTTGCACAACAAGCATTCTTACCCATAGAACCCCTGAGCTTTGTTTCTTTTTATGAAAGAATGAATATTATCTAGGCAGATTCTCAAGACTTTGGTAGATTGTTTTGTGTTTAAAGTGTATTCTCTAAAATGTTCCTACATTGGGAAAATTTGCAAGTCTGCCTGGACTGTGAGCAGATTGAACATTGTCCTCTAGAGATTACATTCTTCCTGATAGGGCAGAACCAGAGTAGCAATGTATGTACCAAATACGGAGTTCTCTGTGCACCTCCATTGTCACTACAGACTACTGATCAACCTGAACAGAGGAATGTGAGCACACTGATCTGTAAAGGAGATGCTGTGAGAACACAGATGACTTCAGGGGAATGTGACCATATTGGCATCAAGGGTATACCCAGAACTCTGGGAGAAGCATATAGCAAATTAACATATAAAGTTTTGGGTAAGAGTTTCTATTTAAGCTAATGAGAAAAGGGGGTTCATATTAAAAATGCTACCGTGTAGTAATCATTGGGCTAGAATCTGGAACACTTAACTGTAGTGTGATTACATTAACTGTAAAACCTGTGTATTTACAAATGCATTCTGTCTACTTCTAGTTTATCAGACAGGTATTAGTGGAACCCCACTACACTCAAAGCCACTAAAAAGGTGTAGCTTCCACATGACTGTGGGCACAAACTGAGCATCACTAGTCACCATGGCATAGCCTGCCATGCAACCACAGGAGAGATGGGCTTCAGTTCACACTCTGGCTCCTGTCACCTGCCCACTGTAAGGAGAGGAAAATCTGAGGTTTAAAATTAACTGCACCTGCTTGTCTGAGGAAACTTCATTTCAGCGATGATGTAAACAAATGGGGCAGAAGAATCTGCAGTTGCTTTAGCCTTCCCTAGGGATGCTGGCAAAGCCTATGCCTACCCAAGTGCTCTACACACGAACCTTTGCCTCATCTGTTCCATTTGCACATGGCTCTAGGAAAGGGGAAAAGTGGAGAGACAGAGAAAGGCCAGTCATACTTTCTAAGGATCATTCTTGAGCACTGTGGAGTGCACAGAGTCCTCAGAGGACAACCTGGAGCGTCTGGGGTTGTGACCTTGTACTGAAAAACAGTGCTCAGAAATCAGTGCTCACCACGGCTTGAACATAGTTAGTAGAGTTGTATTTGTTTTTCCCACAATGAATTTAAATGTGTCAGAGTCGCAGGTCATTGTATCAGGTCATCAACATTTCTAGAAACACCATGGGTATCTTGCAATGCAAATAGGAAAAAGGTATTTTTCTGACTTTTGAGGATAGATGTTTGTGCTCTAGTTTTGTATCATTTTTGTTTTGTTGATCTTAGATTAAATAGAGGATAAAGAAAACATCTTACAGGAGTTCTGACACACCCGAGATGACCCAGCCCTTGTCCTAATACCTGACTTAACTGACTCCCACCCTGAGTCCTGGAGGAAACAGGAGCTGCCCCCCGAGCAGGAGACACACATTCCTTTTGGTTTGCAACTGTGTCTGGGAGCATGTCCTGTGTTCCAGCTCTCCCCACACAACCCATACCCACAGACAGCTTCACAGCCAGGAATTCTGATACACACAGGATAACAGGAGAGGCCTCAGCCCCAACCCCAATACCTAGCCTAACTGGGACTTCCCCCTGTGTCCCATTCATTCTTGCTTGACTCTTAACCTGGTAATGGATCCTGTGCTCCACCACCCCCTTACCCTACCCACAGCCAGAGACAGCTGGACACAAAGAAACCCAACATAACCAGGCTCACAGGAGGGACAGGCTCCAGTCAGAGACAGCAAGGCCAGTTAACACCAGAGATAGCCAGATGGCAGGAGGCAAGAGCAAAGAACAAAGCAACACAGACCAATGCTATTTGACAACATCAGAAGCCAGTTCTCCCAACACAGCAAGCCCTGGATACCCCAACACACCTGAAAAGAAAGACTCAGATCTAAAATAATTTCTCATGAAGATGATAGAAAACTTTGAGGATGACAGAAATAACTTCCTTAATGAATAATGGGTGAACACAGGTAAACAAGTAGAAGCGCTGAAAGGAGAAACACATAAATCTCTTAAAGAAATGCAGGGAAAGAAAATTAAACAGGTGAAGGAATTGAACAAAAACCATCTAGGATCTGAAACTGGAAATAGGAACAATAAAGAAATCACAAAGGGAGACAACCCTGGAGATGGAGAGCCTAGGAAAGAGATCAGGAGTCACAGGTGCAAAGCATCACAAACAGACTACAAGAGATGGAAGAGAAAAACTCAGGTAAAGAAGATACCATAGAAGACATGACACAATGGCCAAAGAAAAATACAAAATAAATAAATAAATAAATAAATAAATAAATAAATAAATAAAAAATAAAAAAACCAAAAAACAAAAAAACAAAAAGGCTCCTGACTCAAAACAATCAAGAAATCCAGGTCACTATGAAAAAAAAAAAAAAAAAAAGAAAAACAGAACTTAAGAATAACAGATATAAAATAGAACAAAGATTTGTAACTTAAAGATCCAGCAAACATCTTCAACAAAATTACAAAATTATAGAAAAAAAACTTCCCTAACCTAAAGAAAGAGATGCCCATAAACATACAAGAAGCCTACAGAACTCCAAATAGATTGGGCCAGAAGAGAAATTCCTTGCATCATATAATAACAAAAACACCAAATAACCAGAACAACAACAACAAGAACAAAGAATATGACCTGGACCAGCAGTTCCCAAGGTAAAGACCTGGTGAGAAGGAGATCCCAGTAGCCACGGAGCAGAGAAATCTCTGCCAAGTGTGCACGGAAAGTGCACCCCTACCCTGCCTGATCCAGAGACCAGGAACCCAGCATTGGGACCTCTGTTCCCACCCAGCGGCTTTGGGGTGCAGAACAGGGCTTGGACCATCCACTACCTGGACCAGCAGAGATCCAGGGACACAGACCAGGTACAAGGGAAAGGCAAGAACATATCACTGACAACAAGATGGCAAGAGGAAAGTGAAAGAGCATATCCCAAGGAAAACAAGACAACCTGGCAACATCAGTACCCAGCTCTACCATCACAGCAAGCAGCGGAATGCCAAACACTACAGAAAAAGAAGACTCAGACATGAAATCCTACCTCAAGATGATGATAGAGATCCTTAAACAAGAACTGGAGGAAAAGCAAAAAGATTCAGAAGCTTTTAAAGAGGAAACAAGAAAAACACTCAAAGAACTCAAAGAACTAGAGGAAAACAGAACCAAAGAGATGAAGGAATGGAAGAGGGAATTTAAAATGGAAATTGACACAATAAAGAAATCACTAAAAGAGATAACCCTAGAGGTAGAACACCTAAAAAAAAAAAAACCAGGAGTCACAGAAGCAAGCATTTCCAATAGACTACAAGAGATGGAAGAGAGAATCTCGGGGGCAGAAGACAACATTGTAAACATAGACAAAACAGCCAGAGAAGATGCAAAGAACAAAAAGCTCCTAACCCAAAATGTCCAGGAGATCCAGGACACAATGAGAAGACCGAACCTAAGGATAATAGGAATAGAAGAAGGAGAAGAGTATCAACTAAGAGCCACACTAAATATCTTCAACAAAATCACAGAAGAAAACTTCCCTACCCTTAAGAATGAGATGACCATGAGCATAAAAGAAGCCTTCAGAACTCCAAATAGGTTGGACCAGAAAAGAAATACCACCCAACACATAATAGTCACAACACCAAGTGCCCAAAGCAAAGAAAGAATACTAAAAGCAGTAAGGGAAAAAGGTCAGGTAACATATAAAGGCAGACCAATCAGAATCACACCCGATTTCTCAACAGAGACTATGAAAGCTAGAAGAGCCTGGACAGACATCATGCAGACCCTAAGAGAGCACAAGTGCCAGCCCAAGCTGCTATACCCAGCAAAACTATCAATCACCATAGATGGAGAGATGAAGATATTTCAAGACAAATCAAAATTTACACAATTTCTGACCACAAACCCAGCACTACAATGAATTATAGGTGGAAAACGCAATACAATGAGGGAAAATACAGCCTAGTAAAAACAAGAAAACTCCTAAGCAAGAAAACTAAAAGAAGAAAGAGACACAGACACAACTCAACCTACAAAAGCAATAATAGCAGGAAACAGAAACCACTATTCCTTGATATCTATTAACATAAATGGACTCAACTCCCCAATAAAGAGACACAGGCTATCAGACTGGATACATAAACAAAATCCAGCATTTTGCTGCATACAGGAAACTCATCTCAGAGACAAAGACCGACACTATCTCAGAGTAAAAGGGTGGGAAAAAACTTCCAAGCAAACAGCCCCAAGAAGCAAGCTGGAGTGGCTATTCTAATATAAAATAAAGTAAATTTCCAACCAAAAGTTATCAAAAAAGATAAGGAAGGATACTTTTTACTCATTACAGAGGAAATCTGTCAGGAGGAACTCTCAATCCTTAACATATATGCTCCAAATACAAAAGCACCCACATTCATAAAAGAAACTCTACTAAAGCTCAAAAAATACATTTCACCCCACACAATAATAGTGGGAGACTTTAATACCCCACTCTCACCAATGGACAGATCATAGAAAAAGAAACTGAACAAGGACACTGTAAAACTAGCAGAGACTATGAATCAACTGGAATTAATAGATATTTACAGAACATATCATCCTAAAGTAAAAGAATACACCTTCTCAGCACCCCATGGCACCTTCTCGAAAATTGGCCACATAATTGGACACAGAACGAGCCTCAATCGATATAAGAAGATTGAAATACTCCTATGCATCCTCTCAGATCACCATGGTCTACGGCTGGTCTTTAACAACAACAAACACAACAAAAAGCCGACATACACATGGAAACTAAACAATGCTCTGTTAAATGATAGCTGGGTCAAAGAAGAAATAAAGAAAGAAATTAAGAATTTTCTAGAATTCAATGAAAACAAAAACACAACATACCCAAACCTATGGGATGCAATGAAAGCAGTACTGAGAGGAAAGCACATAGCTCTGAGTGCTTTCAAAACAAAACTGGAGAGAGCATACATCAGCAACTAGACAGCACAGGTAAAAGCTCTAGAACAACAAAAAGCAGATACACCCAAGAGGAGTAGACGGCAAGAAATAATCAAAATTAGGGCAGAAATAGACCAAATAGAAACAAAAAGAACCATCAAAAGAATCAACAAAACAAAGAGCTGGTTCTTGGAGAAAATCAACAGGATTGATAAACACCTAGCCAAACTAACTAGAGGGCAAAGAGAGAGTATACAAATTAACAAAATCAGAAAGGAGAGACATAACAACTGAAACTGAGGAAATTCAAGAAATCATCAGATCCTACTACAAAAGCCTATACTCCACAAAGTTGGAAAATCTGGAGGAAATGGATGAATACCTAGACAGATACAAGATCCTAAAGTTAAACCTGGACCAGGTAAACCATCTAAATAATCCCATAACACCTAAAGAAATAGAAGAAGTCATCAAAAGCCTCCCAACCAAAAGTGCAGAATTTTATCAGACATTTATTGCGGACATAACACCAATACTCTCCAAACTATTCCACAAGATAGAATCAGATGGAATACTACCTAACTCATTTCTTGAGGCAATAACCCTCGTTCCTAAACCACACAAAGACCCTACAAGGAAAGAGAACTTCAGAACAATCTCACTTATGAACATTGATGCAAAAATACTCAACAAAATCCTTGCAAACCAAATCCAAGAACACATCAAAACGATCATTCATCATGACCAAGTAGGCTTCATCCCTGGGATGCAGAGATGGTTTAATATAAGGAAATCCATCAATGTAATCCACCATATAAACAAACTCCTACCCCTTCATGTTAAAAGTCCTGGAAAAAAACAGGAATCCAAGGTCCATACTTAAACATAATAAAAGTCATATACAGCAAACCAACAGCTAACATCAAACTTAATGGCGAGAAACTTGAAGCAATCCCACTAAAATCAGGGACTCGACAAGGCTGCCCACTTTCTCCCTACCTATTCAACATAGTACTGGAAGTCCTGGCTGGAGCAATTAGACAGCAAAAGGAAATCAAAGGGATAAAAATTGAAAAGGAAGAAGTAAAAACATCACTCTTTGCAGACGACATGATAGTGTACTTAAGTGACCCCACAAATTCCACCAGAGAACTCCTACAGCTGATAAACAAGTTCAGCAAAGTGGCTGGATATAAAATTAACTCAAACAAATCAGTAGCCTTCCTATATTCAAAGGACAAACATGTGGAGAAAGAAATTAGGGAAAAGATACCCTTCACAATAGTCACAAAAACTATGAAATACCTTGGTGTGACTCTAACTAAGCAAGTGAAAGACCTGTATGACAAGAACTTCAAACCTCTAAAGAAGGAAATGGGGGAAGATCTCAGAAAATGGAAAGATCTCCCATGCTCATGGATTGAAAAGATCAACATTTTAAAAATGGCCATCTTACCAAAAGCAATCCACAGATTCAATGCAATCCCCATCAAAATTCTAACCCAGTTCTTCATTGAGTTGGAAAGTTCAATGTGCAATTTCTTCTGGAATAACAAAAGACCTAGAATAGCGAAGTCCATCCTCAACAACAAGAAAACATCTGTGGGAATCACTATCCCTGACCTCAAGCTATATTACAAGGCAATTGTGCTGAAAACTGCATGGTACTGGTACAGAAATAGGCATGTGGATCAATGGAATAGAATAGAAGATCCAGAAATGAGCCCTCATGTATATGGTCACCTGATTTTTGACAAAGCAGCTGTAAACATTCAATGGAAAAAGGACAGCCTATTCAACAAATGGTGCTGGTCCAACTGGCACTCAACATGCAGACCAATGAAAATAGACCCTTTCTTATCTCCTTGTACAAAGCTCAAGTGTAAGTGGATCAAAGATCTCCACATTAAACCAGGTACACTGAAACTATTAGATGAGAAAGTAGGAAAAACCTTAGAACACATAGGCACAGGAGAAAATTTTCTGAACAAAACACCAATGGTTCAAGCTCTAAGGTCAAAGAACAAATGGGACTTAATGAGACTGCAAAGTTTCTGTAAGGCTAAGGACATTGTCAAGAAAACAAAATGGCACCCATCAGAATGGGAAAAGATCTTTACCAACACCACATCAGATAGAGGCCTAATATCCAAGGTATACAAAGAACTCAAAAAGCTAGACACCAGAGAATCAAACAACCCTATTAAAAATGGGGTACAGAGCTAAACAAAATTTCTCAGTTGAGGAATATCGAATGGATGAGAAATATCTAAGGAAGTGCTCGACATCCTAAGCCATCAGGGAAATGCAAATCAAAACAACCCTGAGATTCCACCTCACACCAGTCAGATTGGCTAAGATCCAAAACTCAGATGACAGCAGATGCTGACGAGGTTGTGGAGAAAGTGAACACTTCTCCACTGTTGGTGGGGTTGTAAACTGATACAACCACTCTGGCAATCAGTCTGGCAATTCCTCAGAAAATTGGACATAGTACTACCTGAAGACCCAGCTATTCCACTTCTGGGCATATACCCCGGAGACACTTTAGTACACAACAAAGATACATGCACCACAATGTTCATAGCAGCTCTATTTATAATAGCCAGAAGCTGGAAAGAACCCAGATGTCCTTCAGTAGATGAATGGATACAAAAGTTGTGGTATATTTACACAATGGAGTACTACTCAGCTATCAGAAACAATGACTTAACCAAATTCTTAAGAAAATGGTTGCATCTAGTGAATATCATCCTGAGTGAGATAACCCAGTCACAAAAGAACATACATAATATGCAGTCACTGATAGTGGGATGCTAACCCCGGAGGCTCGGACTGCCCCAGAAACAACTCACAGACTGTGTGAAGTTCAAGAAAAAAAGAAAATAAAACAAAACAAACAACAACAAAAAAAAGCATTATGCTCAATCCTTACACACCAAGAAAACGTTGACTAATTCCCGGTTACATCCTGTTTTACATGTACTTTTTGCTCATTGTAACTAGTAAGACCTTAATGCAGAGTATCAAACCTTAAAAAAGAAAAAAAAAAAAAAAAAGCCAAGCACTGACAAAAATATATTTGTATACATTTATGCAAAAATGTTTAAATTTTTTTCTTTTATCTTTGTTTTTTAAAATAAAGTTAAAAAAAATAAAGAAAGAAAAAACATTGGAGAAGGAAGCTTGCTCATGTTGCCTGCTTGCTCTCAGTCTCAACGGCAAGTTTGTTCCTTCACTGGCTTTAAAGCCAATTTCTTCAGGATTCTGGCAGATACTAAAGACCAGCTGAGACACCCAGACACCAAACAACTGCTAGATTCTTGAATTTCTGTAGACAGCCATGGTTGGACTGGCCAGACCACAGCCTGTGAGCCACTCTAATAAAGCCCATATATATTTAAAAAAAAAAAAACAAAGAATATTAAAAGCGGCAAGGGAAAAATGGTCAAGTAACATATAAAAGCAGATATATCAGAATTACACCAGACTTCTCAAAAGAGACTCTAAGAGCCAGAAGATCTTGGACAGATGCCATATAAACGCTAAGAGAATAAAAAGCCACGTAGGTTACAATTCCCAGCAAAAGTCTCAATTAACATGGATGGAGAAATCAAGATATCCCATGAAAAAACCAAATTTAGCCAATATTTTACCACTAATTCAGGCCTACAAAGGATAGATAATAGAAGGAAAACACCAGCACAAGGAGGGAAACTACACCCAAGAAAAAGCAAGGAAGTAATCTTTTCACAAAAAGCAAAACAAAAGAAAAGAAGATACACACACAAACATAATTCCACCTCTAACAACAAAAACAACTGTAAACAACCATCACTTTTCCTTAATATCTCTTAACATCAAAGGACTCAATTCCCCAATTTAAAAAAAATAGACTAACAGACTGGATGTGTAAACAGGACCCAGCATTTTGCTGCATATAGGAAATGTGACAAAGACAGACACTACCTCAGAGTAAAAGGCTGAAAAAATTTTTCCATGCAAATGGTCCTAAGAAACAAGCAGGAGTAGCCATTCTAATATCCAATAAAATCAACTTTCAACCAAAAGTTACCAAAGAGGACAAGGAAGGACACTTCATCCTCATTAAAGGACAAATCTACCAAGATGAGCTCGCAATTTTGAACATCTATGCTTCAAATGCAAGAGCATCCACATTCAGAAAAGAAATTTTACAAAAGCTCAACACACACATTGAACCTCACACAATAATAATAGGAAACTTCAACACTCTACTCTCACCAATGGACTGGTCACTGAAGCAGAAATTAGACAGAGACACAGTGAAACTAACAGAAATTATGAGCTAAATGAATTAAACAGGTATCTACAGAACATTTTATCCTAAAACAAAAGAATATATCTTCTTCTCAGCACCTCATGGTATCTTTTCCAAAACTGACCATATAATCATACACAAAACAAGCCTCAACAAATACAAGAATATTGAATAATTCCCAGGCATTCTATTGGATCACTACTGACTAAGACTGGTCTTCAATAACAATAAAAACAGCGGAAAGCCACATACACACAGAAACTGAACTACAATCTATTCAATGATAACTTGGTCAGGGAAGGAATAAAGAAAGAATTTAAAGACTTTAGAATTAAATGAAAATGAAGGCATAATCAAATTTTTGGGACATAGTTAAAGCAGTGCTAAGAGGAAAACTCATAGCTCTGAGTGCCTTCATGAAGAAATGGGAGAGATAATACACCAGCAGCTTAGCAACACATCTGAAATCTCTAGAACAAAAAGAAGCAAATACACCCAAGGGGAGTAGATGGCAGGAAATAAAGTCGGAACTGAAATCAACCAAGTTGGAACAAAGAATCAACAAAACTAGGATCTGGTTTTTGAGAAAATAAAGAAAGATAGATTAAACCCTTAGCCAAACTAACCAGAGGGTACAGAGACAGTATTTGAATTAACAATAGCAGAAATGAAAAGGGAGACCTAACAACAGAAACAGAGGAAATTTAAAAACAATCATCAGACCCTACAACAAAAGCTTAAACTCAACAAAACTAGAAAATCTTGATGAAATGGATTTTTTGTAGACAGATACCAGGTACCAAAGTTAAATCAGGATCATATAAGCAATCTAAACCCTAAGGAAATAAAAGCAGCCATTACAAGACTCCCAGTCAAAAATTGCCAAGGGCCACATAGGTATAGTGCAGAATTCTGTCAGACCACCAAAGAAGACCTAATACCAATACTTCTCAAACTATGTACACTACCAGTACATTCTATGAAGCCACAGTAACACTGATAGCTTAACCCCACCAAAGATCTAGCAAAGACAGAGAACTTCAGACCAATTTTCCTCATGAATATTGATGCAAAATTCTCATAATTTTATTTAAAAAATCATGTAACCTGAATTGAAGAACACATCAGAATGATCATTCACCATGATCAAGTAGACTTTATCCCAGGGTTGCAAGATTAGTTCAACATATAAAAATCCATCATCATAATATGCTCAAAAAGTCACATGATGACCTCATTAGATGCTGAAAAGGCCTTTTCAAAAATTCAACACCACTTCATGTTAAAAGTCTTGGAAAGATCAGGAATACAAGGCACATACCTAAACATAATAAAAGCAATATACAGCAAACCAGTTGCCAACATCAAACTAAATGAAAAGAAACTTGAAGCAATCCCACTGAAATAAGGGACTAGATAAGGCTGCCCACTCTCTTCTTATCTATTTAATATAGTACAAAAATCCCTAGCCAGAGCAATTAGACAACAAAAAGTGACCAAAGAGATACAAATTGGATAGGAGGAATTCAAGATATCTCTATTTGCAGATGATCTCAAAGTATACATAAGCAACCCCAAAACTTTAATGAGAGAACCCCAACAGCTCATAAACAACTTCAGCAAAGTGGCTGGATATAAAATTAACTCAAACAAATTAGTAGCCTTCCTCTTCTCAAAGGATAAACAGGCTGAGAAAGAAACTAAGGAAAAGACACCCTTCATAATAGTCACAAGTAATATAAAATACCTTGGTATGACTCTAACCAAGCAAGTGCAAGATCTGTATTACAAGAACTTCAAGTCTCTAAAAAAAGAAATTGAAGATCTCAGAAGATGGGAGATATTTCTCATGCTCATGAATTGGCAGGATGAACAAGTAAAAATGACCATCTTACCAAAAGCTATGCACAGATTCAATACGATTCCTATCAAAATTCCAACTAAATTCTTCTCAGAGAAAGAGCAATTCTCAAATTAACCTGGATTAACCAAACATCCAGAATAGCAAAAACTATTCTTAACAATAAAATAATTTCTGGGGAAATCACCATTCCTGACCTCAAGCTAAACTACAGAGCAATAGTGATAAAAGCCACATAGTATTGGTACACAGACATGTAGGTAGATTGATGGAATTGAATTAAAGACCCAGAAATAAAACCTCAAACCTATGGTCACTATTATTTTACAAGAAAGCCAAAACCATTCAGGGGGAAAGGGGCAGCATTTTTCATCAAGTGGTGCTGGTTCAACTGGCAGTCAGCATGTAGACGAATGCAAATTGATCCATTCTTATTTCCTGTACAAAGTTTAAGGCCAGTGAATCAAGGATCTCCACATAAAACCAAATACCCTGAAACAAACAGAAGAAAAAGTGGGGGAGAGCCTCGAATATATTGGCATGGGGAAAAAATTCCTGAACAGAACACCAATTGCTCAGGCTATAAGATAAACAATTGACAAAAAAGACCTCATAAAACTGAAAAACTTTTATAAGGCAAAGGACACTGTCAATAGGACAAGATAGCAATCTACAGATTCAGGGAAGATCTTTATTAACCCTACATCCAATAAAGAGATTATATTCAAAATAAACAAAGAACTCAAGAAGTTATACTTCAGAGAACCAAATATCTATTTAAAATGGGGTAGAGATCTACAAAAGGAATTCTCAACTGAGGAATACTGAATGGCTGAGAAGCACCTAAAGAAATGTTCAACACCCTTAGTCATCAGAATGGCTAAAATAAAAACACAAGTCACAGCATATGCTAGGGAGGATGGGGAGAAAGAGGAGCACTCCTCCATTGCTGGTAGTACTGCAAGGTGATAAAAAAGAAAAAAAAAACTCTGGAAATCAATCTGGAAGTTCCTGAGAAAAATGGACATGGTTCTACCTGAAGACCCAGCTATACCACTCCTGGGCATATACCCAATAGATGCTAAAACATATAACAAAGACACATGCTCCACTATGTTCATAGAAGCCTTATTTATAATAGCCAGATTCAACAACAGAAAAATGGATATGGAAATGTGGTACATTTACCCAGTGGAGGACTACTCAGCTATTAAAAACAATGACTTCATGAAATTTGCAGACAAAGGAATACCTCAAAAATATCATCCTGAGTGAGGTAACCCAGACACAAAAGAATACACAGGTTATCTACTCACTGATAAGTGCATATTATCACAAAATCTCACAATGCCCACAACACAACACACAGACCATAAAGATCTAAGAAGAAAGTAAAACCAGGGTGTGGATGCTTCAGTCCTGCATAGCAGGGGGAACGAAATAACCACAGGAGGTATTGTGAGGGAGGGACATGTGAGGGAGAGAGGAGGGGGAAGGAAAAAGAGAAGGGTGGGATCAGGCATGAGAAGGGACAGGAGAGAAGCACAGAGGGTCAGGAAATTGATAAGAAATATGTAGCAGTGGGGGATGGGGAACTGAGGATAGCCACTAGAAAAGCCCAGACGCCAGGAAAGCAAGAGGCTTCCAGGAACCAATGGGGATGACATTAGCCAAAATATCTAACAATGGGGAGACAGATCTTGTAGAGGCCACCTCTAGTAGATAGTCACCCTCTCATCTCAAAATTTCTAACCCTGATTTGTTCCTGTCCAAAGGAAATACAGAGACAAAATACAGAGGCTAAAGGGAAGGCCATTCAGAGACTGCCTCAACCTAAGGATCCATCCTACATGCTGACAGCAAACAAAGACACTATTGCTGATGCCAAGAAGTGCTTGCTGATAGGAGCCTGATATGGCTGTCACCTGGGAGGTTCTGCTAGCACCTGACTAATACAAATGCAGATACTCACAGCCAACCATCGGACTGAGCAAGGAACCCTAATGGAGGAGTTAGGGGAAGGACTGAAGGAGCTGAAGGGATCTGCAACCCCACAGGAAGAACAACAATATTGACCAACCAGACTCCCTCAGGCCCTTGGTCTTATGGAGGTTTGATGCCCCATTGTAAGGGTTGCTAAAGCCATGGTGAGGCAGGAATGGGAGGGTGGGTGGAAGAATGAGCATCCTCATAGAGGCAAAGGAGAAGGAAGATGAGATGGGGGGGTTGGATGGGAAACCCGGAAAGGGGATACCATTAAAATCTGAACAAATAAAATGATTAATAAAATAAATAAATAAAACATCTTACCAACTCAATCACTGGTAGGTCGGTGTCATTATTTGTTTTTCTTCTCTAGTTCTAGAGATCTCAGTACTGTAATTCAGATTAAGTGTCTAGATAAATATCAAACCCCCTGTCTGGAAATGCTAGGATGGAAAGTTACTAATGTCAATACTAGGAAGTAAAGGAGCTCTGAAGAGAACTATACATTGAAGCTAAACGAGAATGCTGCCACTGAGCAGGAAAGGTCAGTGGTACAGGAGTTCGATGTTTTTGTTTGTTTATTTGTTTGGTTGTTGGTTTTAGTTTTGTTCTTATATTGAGGTAGATTTTTGAAGAAGGCGTCCTTGTGATGTTTAATCTTATTAACTGTGATGTAATCTATTTTACATCAACCGAGAGACCTATCCCTTGGCATCTTTCCTAAAAGGATTGACTGAAGGGAAGAAATCTCCCTCAGAGAGGGCAACCCAGATGTAAGATGTCACCCTGAGGGAAAGCAGAGAGGTTGCTGCTTTATGCCTGCCTACCACTGTCTGCTGCTGGCACATGCATCTATCCTGATCTTGCCCTTTGCTGACAATACTTAGTGATATTAGAACTGAGCTGTTTTGGCTTCCCATTGAGGATCATGGCTATCTGGTAATCCTCCTAGTCTTTAGCATAGGAATGGGGCTGCTAAAGCATCCGGCCTTGTAGACTAAGGAGCTACTGGGTTTCCAGCTTTACCAGAGGGTGTCCACAAACACGTATTGCTGAGCCACAAGCATATGGTTTATAAACCAATCCAACAAGTTGGTTAATATGGATTCATTCTAGTGGGTCTATTCCTCTAGATAACAGAGTAATATAATATAATCCTCTTGTCTCAATCAGGGTTTCTACTCCTGCACAAACCAAGAAGCAAGTTGGGGAGAAAAGGGTTTATTCAGCTTACACTTCACATTGCTGTTCATCACCAAAGGAAATCAGGACTGGAACTCAAGCAGGTCAGGAAGCAGGAGCTGATGCAGAGGCCATGAAGACATGTTGCTTACTGGCTTGCTTCCCCTGGCTTGCTCACTCTTTTTTCTTATAGAACCTACATCTACCAGTCCAGGGATGGCACTATCCACTTGATCACTAGTTGAGAAAATGCTTTACAGCTGGATCTCATGGAGGCACTTCCTTAAGGGAGGTTCCTTTCTCTGTGATAACTCCAGCTTCTGTCAAATTGACACAAATCTAGCCAGTACAATGGCAAGGCTGATGCTCACAGGCTACCTCCCATCAGCCTGTTCTTATCATTGAAAAGCTCTAGGTGCTTCCGCTTTGGGGACTGGGATTGTAAAAATTGTCCCATCTGAGTTTGTCTCTAATTGGTTAGTAGATCCCAAGGCTGTCTAGGCTGCTGGAGTAGGCACGACACAATGTGCCTCAATGGCTACAACCGAATTGGGAAGTAGAATGTGTCTGTTTCCTTTTAACCTTCCAACAGCAGACACTAGCAGAAGCCACTGGCAATCCTGAAGTACGTGATTTATAGAATTATAGTCCTCAGCAGATCATGAGCTTATGTGTTAAGCTGAGAAATAACAGATTGACAATTTGGTATGACAGCTGGCCCTAGAAAAGCTCCCCAAACTGCTTTCTAGGTCATAGCTTGGATTGAAGTTGGGATAACTGGCAGGGGACTAGGGACTCCTGCATTGAGGATTGATAGAAAAAAGCATTATGTCTAATTTATAGTACAAGAACGATGATCCTGCACAATCTCCTTGTACAAAGCTCAAGGGCAAGTGGATCAAAGATCTCTACATTAAACCAGGTACACTGAAACTATTAGATGAGAAAGTAGGGAAAACCTTAGAACTCATAGGCACAGGAGAAAATTTCCTGAACAAAACACCAATGTTTCATGCTCTAAGGTCAAATCTCGTCAAATGGGACTTAATGAGATTACAAAGTTTCTGTAAGGCTAAAGACACTATCATGAAAACAAAACAGCAGCCAACAGATTGTAAAAAGATCTTTACCAACCCCACATCAGATAGAGGCCTAATATCCAAGGTATACAAAGAACTCAAAAAGCTAGACACCAGAGAATCAAACAACCCTGTTAAAAAATGGGGTACAGCGCTAAACAAAACGTTCTCAGTTGAGGAATATAAATTGGCTGAGAAGCATCTAAGGAAGTGCTCGACATTCTTAGCCATCAGGGAAATGCAAATCAAAACAACCCTGAGATTCCACCTCACACCAGTCAGATTGGCCAAGATCAAAACTTCAGATGACAGCAGATGCTGGCGTGGATGCAGAGAAAGAGGAACACTTCTCCACTCTTGGTGGGGTTGTAAACTGGTACAACCACTCTGGCAATCAGTCTGGTGATTCCTCAGAAAATTGGACATAGTACTTACTACCTGAAGACCCAGCTATTCCACTTCTGGGCATATACCCCAGAGAAGCTCCAACATACAACAAAGATACATGCACAATGTTCATAGCAGCCCTATTTATAATAGCCAGAAGCTGGAAATAACTCAGATGTCCTTCAGTAGATGAATGGATACAAAAATTGTGGTACATTTACACAATGGAGTACTACTTAGCTATCAGAAACAATGACTTTATGAAATTCTTAAGAAAATGGATGCATCTAGAGAATATCATCCTGAGTGAGACAACCCAGTCACAAAAGAACAGACAAAATATGCAGTCACTGATAATTGGATACTAACCCCAGAATGCTCTGAGCACCCCAGAAACAGCTCACAGACTGTGTGAAGTTCAAGAAAAGAAAAAACCATTATGTTTACTCCTTACACACCAAGAAAACTTTGACTAATTCCAGGTTACATGCTGTTTTACATGTACTTTATGCTCATTGTAACTAGTAAGATCTTAATGCACACTATAAAACCTTTAAAAAAAAAAAAACCCAAGCAATGACAAAAATGTATTTGTATACCTTTATGCAAAAATCCTTAAAATTTTTACATTTATCTTTTATCTTTGTTTTTTAAAATAAAGTTTTTTAATAAAAAAAGGAATAAGGGAGAGATTGATTATTAACTTTACCTGACCTTTCCAAATTAAATGCTTTGAAATTTGGTTGATAAACCAGCCGGCTCTGTATGCTTGCCATACAGTCCCAATTGATTAAAAATCTGTTTACACATGGGCAGTAGAAAATTTGCAAACTTTAGAAAATAAATAAAATTAAAACTTAACAGACATTGGAACCCAGTCACATTAGAAAAGCCTTTCCTTTCTCATATGTAAGCACAATGTGGAACTTCCTGAGCCAGTGGGAAAGGTTTCCTCTGTACAGAATTGTCTGTCACGTTTTTGTCATGCACTCTTGGCCAGATGTGCTGGCGCATGCCTGTGATACAACTCTGTAGCCCTATGTCCTTTCTTACTTCAGATCTAAAGTGCATTAGCAGAGATATTCCAGTTTTTACAAACAAAGGCTTTATCTCCCCACTTCACCTCTTGGCTTCCAGGTGGGCGTGAGGCTGTGATACAGTCCCTGTCAGTGTGTGCTTGTGATGGTGCATCTTCTTGGATACAAGCAAAGCCAGCAGCTTGGTGCCCCTCTCTGTCTGCTTGTCCCCTGCTTGTGGCTGAAGATGAATGCACTGGATGGATAAAGCTGAAGCAGCTGCCTCAAGAGCACGAGACGAGGCTCTCACTACAAGAATGGTGGGAAACCTGGAGGACAGGCCAATGCCTGGGGCTCAGACCATGACTTACATTTTGAACCATATTTTATGTGTTTGAACAATAAAATCGTAATTTGTTTAATACTGTTTGTGCTTTTATTGTGTATAGCCAAGTATTAATTCTTTTTTTTTATTTTTGAGATATTTTTATTTTCTACATCTCTCAATTTACTTTCCTTTCTCTAAACCCACTCATGTGACCCTCCCATTCTCCTTCAAATTCATGGCCTTTGTTTTATCAATTGTCACTGCATGAATATTTGTATTTGCATGTACATACACATTCCTAAACATAACCCGTTGAAACCATATACTTGTATGTGTATTTTCTGAGCTGACCTTTCAGTGCACTGTTCCCTGGGGAAGGTTACCTCCCTTTTCCCAGCTTTGCCCAGTTGCCTGTGATCCTTGGCATAGGGTTGGGACCCAGTGCACTTTCCCTTTCCAGTTTTGCAAGTTTACTGGTATCATCTTTGTTCAGATCCATTAGGGCAGTCATGTTGGTGAGACTTTGCAGGGATAGCTTCTGATGTCAGTTGAGACACAATCTCACAGCAAAGCTCCTTGATCCTCTGGCTCTTACTATCTTTCCATTCCTCTTCAGGAAAGCTCCATGAGTCTTAGGCACAAGAGTGTTTTATAGCCGTATCTATTGAGACGTGGCTCCTTAACTCAATTGCTTGTGGGGTTTTGTAGTAGTCTTTTCCAAACATTAGTTCTTGACAAACTATCTAAGATAATGATTTAATTGTGTATGCAGAAGGTTTGATATATTTCAGTCATGTTCCTTCTGCTAGTCACTCTTGTGTGTGTGTGTGTGTGTGTGTGTGTGTGTGTGTGCTCATTTATTTGCACTCTACTCTGGCCCCCTCACTATTCTTAGATCAGTAATATGCCTTTGTTGTGTGACTACTTCTTGACCAGGTTTCCACTGGGAACACAGTGAAGTGGATCCAGATGCACACAACCCTATGAACTTCAGAGGGCTAATGATTTGGACCGACTGGAGAGACCAGAAATTACAGGACACATTAAAGAAAACAAATGGATTTCTCTTTACCAAGCAAATCAGACTGAACTCAAACAACATAGAGCTGACATGAAAAGAGAAAACCTTGAGAAAGAATCCAGCAAATTTAGAAAAAAATGAACAATATTATTCTGCCTACGTTATTTTTATTTTCAGTTGCATTTTTGTGTTCTAAATGTTGCTGGTTAGTGTTTCTAATATTAATAGATGAAAGCAAATTGTGTTTAATTATTACCTTTGAATTCTCTAAAATAATATAGTGCAGCATTTTTATCATGGTATGGAAAAAGCCATAGTTGTGTGCAACCAGTTTTAGTAGCCAGCAACTACATAAAGCAGGTTGATGTATCCTGAAGCCTTCATTTTGGTCAGTGTACTGACTGGTTTTGTGTCAACTTGACACAAGCTGGAGTTATCAGAGAGAAAGGAGCCTCAGTTGAGGAAATGCCTCCATGAGATCCAGCTGTAAGGCATTTTCTCAATTAGTGATTAAGGGGGGAGGGCCCAGCCCATTGTGGATGGTGCCATCCCTGGACTAGTAGTCCTGGGTTCTATAAGAAAGCAGGCTGAGCAAGCCAGAAGAAGCAAGGCAGTAAGTAACATCCCTTCATGGCCTCTGCATCAGCTCCTGCTTCCTGACCTGCTTGAGTTCCAGTCCTGACTTCCTTTGGTGATGAACAGCAATATGGAAGTGTAAGCTGAATAAACCCTTTCCTCCCCAACTTGCTTCTTGGTCATGATGTTTGTGCAGGAATAGAAACCCCGACTGAGACAGTCAGGTTGGCTTGTCCTTATACTTTGCCCACTCTATCTGGGAACCAAACTAGTCTGACACACCTCTCAGTGCTGGTCAGGATGAAGACAAAAATGAAGCCCCTGTGTAGAGTGAAGACCAGATACTTAACAATTCTGCAACCACATGCTTCTTAAACTGTGACTGCCAATAATCCTTTCCATAAGTTGCTTCTCTTACAAATCTTTGATCCACAATCTGTCCTGCCTTCAAGATAGGCTAGGGCAGTAGTGAAACTTGTGGGAGTAACCAATCAATAACTGATTTGACTTTAGGGCCACTCCATGAAATGAAATTCATACCCAACACTGTTTTGTTGGCCAAGAGCTAGAAAGGAGAAAAGCCAGGGAGGGACCAGATGGAAAATGTAGTAGTAGTCTGCTGCTGCCAGAATGTAGACATACAGTGACACCCACTGTGCTCCCACAGCAGGGCCTGGTTCAGCTACCATCCATCAGAGGAGTGTCCTCTGCAGCAGATGGGAACAAATACAGAGTCCCACATCCAGACAGAGAGTGAGAGGCCTTGGAATGAAATGTCTCCATTGATTCAGTTAGGCTCAGGAAATCCTTGGAAGAGGAGGGAAGAATGTAGAAGCCAAAGGAGACAGAGGATACCAGAAATCAAGGCTTCTACATACAGAAGGACTGGAGCACACAGGAACTTCATCTGATTTTTTGTTTTTTTTTACAATCCAGATTTCATTCCCCTCCCAATCCACCCTCAGACTGTTCCACATCCCATACCTCCTCCCCATTCCCCTGTCTCCATGAGGCTATCCCACCCCACCCACCCTGCCAGACCTCTAAATTCCCCGGGGCCTCCTGTCTCTTGAAGGTTTAGGTGCATCTGCAAATAGTGATACCTTTATTTCTTCTTTGCCAATTTGTTTCCCTAGACCTTTTTGTTGTCTTATTGTTCTAGCTAGCACTTTGAGAATTGTATTGAGTCGATATGGGGAAAGTGGGCATCCTGGTCTTGTCCCCAATTTTAATGGGATTGCTGCATCAAGTATCTCTCCATTTAATTTGATATTGGCTATTGCTTTGCAGTAAGTTACTTTTATTGTGTTTAGGTGTGGGCCTTGGATTCCTGATCTCTCCAATACTTTTAACATGAAGGGGTGTTGTATCTTGTCAAATGCTTTTTCGGCACCTAAGGAGATGATCATGTGATTTTTTTTCATTGAGTTTGCTTATATTGGATTATGTTGATGGATTTTCATATATTGAACCAACCTTGCATTCCTGGGATGGAGCCTATTTGATCATGGTGAATGATGGTTTTGATGTGTTTTTTGATTCAGCTAGGAAAAATTTTATTGAGTATTTTTGCATCGATATTCATAAGCAAGATTGGTCTGAAGTTTCCATTTTTTGGTTGGGTCCTTGTGTGGTTTAGGTATCAGAGTAATTGTGACTTTACAGAATTTATTAGGTAATGTTCTTTCTGTTTCTACTTTATGCAATATTTTGAGTAATATTGGTATCAGGTCTTCTTTGAATTCTGAACTAAATCCATCTGACCCTTTGCTTTTCTTGGGGGGGAGGGTTTAATGACTTCTATGATTTCTTCTATTTCCTTACAGGATATAGGCCTATTTAGATAGTTTACCTGCTCTTGAGTTAACATTGACATATGGTATCTGTCTAGAAAAACCATCCATTTTGTCTACATTTTCCAGTTTTTTGGGGGGCTTTTTTTGTTTTGTTTTGTTTTGTTTTGTTTTTAGTATAGGCTTTTGTAGTAAGATCTGATGTTTTTTTAAATTTCATCAGTTTCTGTTGTTATGTCTTCTGTTTCATTTCTGATTTTGTGAATTTAGTTATTGCCTCTGGGCCCTTAAGTTAGTTTGGCTAAGGGTTTATCTATCTTGTTGATTCTCTCAAAGAACCAGCTTTAAATTTTGTTGATTTTTTTTGTATTGTTCTCTTTGTTTCTATTTAGTTGATTTCAGCCCTTAGTTTGACTATTTCCTTCCTTCTACTCCTCTTGAGTGTGTTAACTTCTTTTTGTTCTAGAGCTCTCAGGTGTGCTGTTAAATTGCTAGTGTAAGATTTCTTCAGTTTCTTTACCAGGGCACTTAGTACTATGATTTTTTTTCTTAGCACTGATTTCATTGTGTCCCATAAATTTGAGTATGACATATCAACATTTTCATTAAATTCCAGGAAGTCTTTAATTTATTTCTTTATTTCTTTCCTGACCAAATTATCATTAAGTAGAGAGTTGTTCAGTTTTTATGTACACATGGGTTTTTTGTTGTTTTTGCTGTTATTGAAGACCAATGTTAAGTCTTCCACTATTATTGTGTGGGGTTCAATGTGTGATTTGAGCTTTAGTAAATTTTCTTTTATGAATGTGGGTGCCTTTGCACTTGGGGCATGGATGTTCAGAATTGAGACTTTCTTTTGGTATATCTTCCCTTTGATTAATATTAAGTGTCCTTCCTCATCATGTTTGATAACTTTTGGTTGAAAGTCTATTTTATTGGATATTAGGAATGGCAACTCCAACTTGTTTCTTGGAAGACCCTTTCCCATCCTTTTACTCTGAGATAATGTCTGTCTTTGTTATTGAGTTATCTTTTTTGTATGCAACAAAATGTTGGATCTTGTTTACATATTTAGTCTGTTAACTTATGTCCTTTTATAGGTGAGTTTGGTCCATTAATATTGAGAGATATTAAAGGCAGATGACTGTTGGTTCCTGTTATATTTGTTTTTGTACGTGGCTTTACGTGCTTATGATTCTCTCCTTTTGGCTTTGTTATGAGATTTCTTTTTATCATTTTATTGGACATATAAATCTAATTGCTAAATTACAAGTTTCTGGAACCTTGATTTTACCAGGCTGTGAAGGACAGTGTGCGAAAGCAATGGCTGAGATTTGTGGGAATTAGGGGAAGATACAGTAGGAAATAGGACAGCAGGAATCTGTGAGAGCAGCTTCCGTGAACCCATCAGTTGTACACACTGTGGTGTTCAGAGTCTTTCCCCTTCCCACAGGCTAGAAGAAAATATTCTGCCCCTGGGGCCAACCTCAAATCACGACAGAAGTGAGACCTTTCATGAAGAATTCCTCAAGGAAGAACAATTACAAATCTGTTCCTTCCCAACCTTTCTTGTTCATCTTAGTAGTTTTCAGATACTGCAGGGAAGGGACTACTCCCCCAACACCTTTTTTATGTTCCTTTATCCCACAGACAAAAACCTTGATACTCCTCAAGACCACCATCAAGGGCACTGATACAAGCAATGCAACAGCTTGTCAGAGGTGCTGGAGGTGGAAACAGCCTCCTAAAGAAGAAGCCATGTCTGTGAAGTACACTCAGTTCACATTTTCCTGAAATTCAGGCTTAGGCTTCCTCCCGACACTATGTCATGGAAGAAGTGTCTCACTGACCTGGAGGGTGACAGATACCAGGGGTGTCTAACAGGCAGGAAGGAAGTAGCTTAAGTAGACTTTAAGTCTCAACAAGGACAAGAACAGACCCTGCAAGCATTCTGTCTCTGTATTCTATGACCATGCATAGGTAACCCACTAGTGTTTGTTTTATTTATTTTAATATAGAAAACTGAAAGCCACAGCTTTGAGTACATAGAAATTTGTAGTTATATGTTCTTGATAGACTTTTGTCTTTATGAACACACAGCAGCCTTATCTTTTCTTACTAAGTTACTGTAAGTCTACTTTATCCAGTGTCAGATATGGCATCCTATGTTGAGGCTGCTTTTGTTCTTTTGGTACATTATTCCACACTCTGTCTTTCAATCTTCAGGTTCTTCACTAGTGAGGTATGTTTCTTGGAGACAGCTGGAAGCTTTTATTGGTTGGTTGACTGATTGGTTGATTTTTTTATTGGATATTCTCTGTATTTACATTTCAGATGTTATTCCCTGTTCCCCAATCCCGTCCCCCTCCCCCTCATTGCCTCCATGAAAGTTCTCCTTCTCCCAACAACCATCTCCCACCTCAGCACCTTGGCATTTCCCTACACTGGGAAAATAAGCCTTTGCTGGACCAAAGGCTTCTCCTTCTATAGATGCCAAAGAATGTTATCCTCTGCTGCATATGCACCTGGAGCCATGGATCTCTCCATAAGAACTCATTGGTTGGTGTTTTAGACTTTGGGAGCTGTGGTGGGTTTGGATAGTTGATAATTTTGTTCTTCTCATGGGGTTGCAGACCCTTTCAGCTCCCTCAGTCCTTTTTCTAGCCCCTCCATTGGGGTCCCTGTGTTCAGTATGATGGTTAGCTGCAGGCATCCTCTTCTGTATCAGTATGGCTCTGTCAGAGCCTCTGAGGAGGCATCCATATCAGGTTCCTGCCAGTAAGCACTACTTGGCATCAGCAATAGTCTCTGGGTTTCGTGGCTGCAGATGGGATGGATCCCCAGGTGAGGCAGCTGAGAGTTTTTAACTTGTTCAGCCAGTAGGGACTTCTTTACTGATGCATTGAAGCCATAGATGTCTGAGTTTGTAGAGTAGAAATATGTTTATGTTACTGATTGCATTGCTCAACTTGTTTTTTACTTTCTCCCTATAAGCATCATGTCTTCTACTTTCTATGCTAAGCATGATGATTCCCTCCTAGCTCTCCTGTATTTACCTAGTCCTCTCTTGAAATTAACATTTTTGTGCCCTTGTGGTTAATGCAGTCCTCCTACTCTTTGTATATTTCTTCAAGTGTCTTTTGTAGTCCTGGCTTAATGATCAAAAACTGCTCAAGTTCATGCTTTTCTTGAAATAACCTTATTTCCCTGTTAATGAAACAAACAGATTTTCTGGCTATAACAGTCTAACAGGACTGAAAATGCATCATCCCGGGCTTCCCTGGCTTTGGGGACTGTTGCTGACAGATCTGATGCTGTTCTGATTTTCTGCATTTTATGAGTAGCGGTGTTTTTCTTGTGCCTTCAGTGTTGTTTGTTTACTTTGTATCAGTAAATATCTTGACTATAATATGCCACAGAGAGGTTCTTCTCTGGTGCCTCTTGTTTAGAGATGATCCAGAGGCCTGGAAAGTTTCCTTTGTCATTTTCCTGATTGTGCTCTCTCTGTGTTTAGTGCTTGTCAGCTGCTTCTACCCTGTGCGTGCTTAGGTCGGGTGTCTTGGTCTCTGCCAACGGTCTGCCCAGTCACTATGCTGATTTACCCTTCTTATTGGGGTGTGGACACTATGCTGATTTACCCTCTTACTGGGGTGTGGACACTATGCTGATTTACCCTCTTATTGGGTGTGGACACAGGGTCTTGAATCTTGCACTCCACCCAGTGTTCCACCATCTGCTTGGTGGAGTCTGTGGCTGATGCTTTCTACTGAGTTTTCCTTTTTCTCTTTCTTGTTTATTTTATTTAATTAATTAATTTATTTATTTATTATTTTGAAACAGGGTCTCACATAACCCAAGGCAGCTTCAAACATAGCTGAAACTAACTTTGAACTGACCCTCCTCCCTCCACTTCCCAAGAACTTGAGGTGACAGGCATTACACCAGCTTGCCTGACTGGTCCACTTCTGGTCTCATGGACAGCCTTGCTTGGGATTTTGTTGTTGTTGTTGTTGCCACTTTTTTCAGGTTGCTGATTTTTTTTTTGTCCACATCTTTGATTTTCTCATTCATTTGACTGACTCTTACTCTTTTCTTCAGGTCCTGCAAAGAATTTCCTGCTTGTTTCTGAGTCTCTTTTCTGCTCATTGATTATTCTTACTGAGAGGCTTTTGAGATCTTTCCCTGGAATCATCACCCAGCCCTCATCTTGGGGTTTAGTGGTTAAGAAGTGCTGTCTTTTGGAGAAATCGAGTTAGCTTACTTTCCCAAGTTACTCAAGTGTGAGTTGCAGTTTTCACATTTCTCTTCCGGCTTGGAGTTCTCTTCTTTACATCAGTTTATTCTAGAAGGCTCGGTCCCCAGTGCCACTCAGCAAGGAGTAAACAAATCTGAGAGCAGCTGCTGTTCCTGTCCCTGCAGAGAATTGTATGCATCACATGGGGTGTCTGGAAGATCTCTCTGCATCACTAGCTTTTTTCTCCTGCTCCTTTAAGGCACCCTGCTGCCTCTTTGTAGATTTCCAAAGGTCTTCCTTTTTATCCTTGGAAGAGTCCACTTTTTGTTCTTATCCTTGTCCCTCGTGTGTGTGTGTGTGTGTGTGTGTGTGTGTGTGTGTGTGTGTGTGTGTGTGTGTGTTGTGTGTGATGTGTGTTTGTGTATGTGTGTGTGGTGTGTGTGATATGTGTGTGTGTGCGAGAATGTTGTGTGTGGTGTGTGGGATGTGTGTCTGTGTATGTGTGTGGTATAGGTAAGTTTGGTATGAATGTGTGTATGTATGTGTGTAGTATGTATTATTTGTATTTTTGTGTGATGTGGTATATGTTGTGTGTGGTATGCATGTGTATTCACAATGTGTGTGGGATATGTATGTGTGGTGTGTGCATGTGTGTGTGAATGTGCATGTATGCTTAGGATAGGCACATGTCTGCAGATGCACTTGCCTGTTTGTGTGAATGTGGAAACCAGAAGTCCATATCAGGCTTCTTCCTCAATTACTCCTCCATCTTATTCTTGATATTTATTTATTTATATGAGTAAACCATTCTTCTTCTGAACTCTAAGTTTTCCTTTTCAGTTTCTTTTGAAATAGGGTCTCACATAACTCAGGACAGCTTCAAACTTGTTATATAGCCGAAGCTGTTCTGGTTGGCCTGGCTGCTCAGTGCTGATAGATTCTCCCTTATTCTGACTTTCCCCCAGCAGTTCTCAGAGAGGTGGCCTTTTTTCTGCCATCTTCCCCTTTTGCTTCCTCATTAACTCCTATTTTATGACAATGATTTTGGTTTGATCTTTCTGGAACTATACTTTTATTATATAATCTTTTGCTCTTTAGGAAGGCTGAGAAGTTTCAAAATCATCTGCTTAGCATTGCTCCTCCCTGCTCTCCTGCCTTTCACACGGCACTATAACCAGTGTGAAAGAACCTGGTTCCATCTTCAACACAGTTTGTTTGGAAGATGAAAACAACAACAACTTCTTCTTCTCCTTCTTCTTCTTCTTCTTCTTCTTCTTCTTCTTCTTCTTCTTCTTCTTCTTCTTCTTCTTCTTCTTCTTATACAGGGTTTAGCATTCATTTATTTTTCAAAATGAAGAAGATGACACCTATTTACAGGGTAGCCCCACTTTAGAAAACAACTTGCCAACTGGCTTCCAGCTGGAATTACATCAATTTTTATTGGATATTTTATGTATTTACATTTTAAATGTTATCCCCTTTTCCCATCCTCTCTCCCCCTACTTCTATAAGGCTGCTCCCCCCTTCCACCTCAACACCCTGGCATTCCCCTACACTGGGGCACCAAACCTTCACAGGACCAAGAGATTCTTCTCCAACTGATGTCAGACAATACTACATATGCGGCTAGAGCAATGGGTCCCTCCATGTGTACTCTTTGGTTGGTAGGTTTAGTTCCTGGGAGCTTTGAGGGGTCTGATTGGTTGATATTCTTGTTCTTCCTATGGGGTTGCAAACCCCTTCAGCTCCTTTAGTCCTTTCTCTAACTCCTCCATTGGGGTCCCATGTTCAGTCCGATGGTTAGCTGTGAGCATCCTCCTCTGTATCAGTGTCATGCTGGCAAAGCCTCTCAGGAGACATCCATATCAGGCTCCTGTCAGCAAGCACTTCTTCCCATCAACAATATTGTCTGGGTTTGGTGGCTGTATATGGGGTGGATCCTCAGCTGGGGGAGTCTCTGGATGACCTTTCCTTCAGTCCTAAAACCGCTTCTTTAGTTCAGTCTTGAGAAAGAGAAAGAGCTCACCCTCTTTTTCTGAAGATATTGAAGGTACTTCAAACTCATGGGCTAAGGTCCACAATTAACTACAGTTATCCATCCAGGAAACCAACCATGATCTGGCCAGTCTTGGGCCCAGTATATTATTTCTAGAAAAGGAAGAAGGGTGGATTTCAGGTCATGACTTGCCGTCTGCTACTGTACCTTTGCCTCTGCCTGATATATTCTCCTCCTACAGTGACACACAGTCATTCACCATGCAGACCTATCTCAATTACCATCTACTCAGTAAAGCCCTTCCTGCTTTCCAGGAGGCTTATACATCCCTCTATCTGGGCACTTCCTTATTTATCAAAGTCTTAACTCCCTGTGTCTGAGCAACACTGTTTTGGAATTGAAGGGGGGTTATCATGGTATAAACAAAAGCTCTCCTTTGCAGAGCTAGCTGCATCATGTCATTTTGTAGCCTTTGCATTTCAAAGCCCATCCAAATCGAGAAGACTAATGACAGCTTTCCTGGATGATTTCAGGCAAAGTCTGTTCTACAGGATTAAGAATAATAACAAGTCAAGAGTCTCTTTCCCATGTTGAGCTGGGCTTTCCCCCCGCCCCAGGTACTCCCAAGGCTTTAGGTGACAGGGCAGACAGAGACAAGTCCAAGGTCCACATCACCACAACTGGAAAAGAAACCTGTCACACCATGCAGGTCACTGGGAGCTACATATCCCCATGTCTGATGATCAAACACACAGCAGAAAGGGTCTGAAAATGTTGGTGAACAATGAAGGTGTCAAGGCTTTTATCAACTCAAAGTTAAGCCCAAGGTCCCAAAGAATCAGTTGTAAGTTTCTTTGGTGGACCTGTCTGCCTGCAGGCCCTCCCAAGCTGAGAAAGCATCACATCCGTACTGTGGAGGGCTTGCTCAAGCCAAGGCCCAGACCCAGGTGCCAGGAGTCCAGGACTCCAGGAGCACTCAACCCCGCCCCCCTCCAAAAGTCCCATATGGAAGGCTTCTGTCTGCCAGGGTGGGAGGCATTTGCAAGGAACTAGTGTTGTGCATTTTTCTACAAATAAACCCAAGAAAGGAAACAAAAAATTGGGTAAGACCATGAAGGCTCATCTCACCCTCCCTGTTGTATTTGTGACTTAGAGATGACATCATCAAATGACCTGAGTTTACACAAGAAGTCAGTCTTGGGTGACTAGCCGTTTGCTTGGTGTCGGGCCTGGAAGAAGTACTTGATGGCAGTACTTCCTACACATGAGCTTTGCAAATGAAGAACAGCGGCAAAAAAATGTTCTATTGTTTTAATTAACTTCATCATTTCAAAATGGATAGCCTTAAAATTGAAGTTCATGACAATGAACTGCTTGAACAATAGGAATGCGTGAGGGTCCCTGTGTGTGTTTGCACGTGTATATGCATAAGGGGTGTTGAGGGCAGATCCCAGTTTCAATGTGTGAAAAAAGATGTCAATGTTTTTAGTACAAACAAAATAAGGAATGGTAACAGAATTATAAAATGACAAGTTACATCTTTAAGGATGACAGATGACATTTCCCAGTAAGGTCTGTGTAACCCAACTTAAAAATTTATGGTTCCTTCTCCTTGAGTTCTGCTCTCTGTTAATTTAAGATTTATAATAGTGTATATGCAGAGAGAGAGAGAGAGACTGAAAACCACAGCTTTAATTGAAAACTGGTTTATAAAAAGAAAGGCATTATGCACAGCTCGGAGCAGCCTCTGAGTTCTGACACACATCCCTGCTCTTTGGACCTCTCCTCCCACGCAGTGCCAGATGCTGTCTAAAACACATGCCCCCGCACTCACACCTCCACATTCAACTCACAGAGTCCTGACACATTTCTTCTCTCTCCTTCATCCAAGGAAGGCAGCATGAAACAGAAAGGCATACAGAAAAATGTGTGTGTGCCAGTGCGTGTGTGCACACGTGTTTGTGTGTGTTATCCAAGTTTTCGGTAAGATAAGATAATGTGCTTAATAAGAAAGGCTTCCAGCAGAATTGATGAAAATGTGCAGCCAGCTCTCCTAGGCCAAATTCACAAGCTTAGAAGTTATTGTTATAACTTAGAGTTTAATCCAATCCAACTTTAATCACAACATAACTGTGCAAATACAATACATGAATGTTTCCTGAGAAAGAGATATAAGACAATATTATTGAGTCATCTTTCCAATGATATAAGAATATTAAATTCTCCAGGTCAGGTGTTTTGCTCTGGAGATTGAAATCTCTCAGATTGTGTCCTATATTTAGACTTAGAAGTACACAATTAGGTTAGAAATTAGCATTTAAAAGAACACAAGAGAACCATCTATGCTGCTGCTCAAAACACACACGTTAAGACCTGAGACAGGCCCCAGCTGCCAAGTGAAATGTGACAGTCTCTCTGGAAGCGGGGGGGGGGGGGGGGGAAGGGGGTGTTGATGAGGCTGAGAAGCAACGTGTGTTTTCCATGATAATTTTTTACCAGGAACATTGGAGATTCTGTCAAACCTGGATAGGAAGAGTTAGACCTCCTCTAGTGAGTAGAAAGAGCTCACCTTTAGTGCAGACCCTGACTCCCAGGAATCAATGGGATTTGGGTCACAAGTGCCAGAAAGCCTGACCAAAACTGTCACACGGGGAAACTCATCGGCTCTTGTAACAGAAAAACCTAGTTGCAGAGATCCTGAGTGGCAGTGGGGTCATGTTCACCTTCTGATTGTCTCTGCATGGTTTCAGGTACCCTGGGCACTCCACCCTCGGGTTAAGACTAGCAAGCAAGAATAAATGGCCTTCCAGAACAGACTTTAAGCTTTGGTGCAACCCTTTGGTAACCATCGCTGGGGAAATGTGCACAAACTGGTTGAGGCTTAGTCTTCCTGAATCAAAGGAACATGGGTGGTCGGGAACAGGACAAGGGAATTAACTCCATATGAATGAAGAGCATTGCAGGAAATGAATGAATGTTGTTTGCTCCTGTAGTGGTTTATAAGCCACCTAGACGAGGATGTTTTGTTATAGTAGCCACAACAATGATGGCTGCTAAGGCTCTCCCCATTTCCTTCCATTCAACATTGCTTTCTGAGGCTGGGAGTTCTCCAGAGGAAAATGTGTACCGAATTCAGTTTTTAATGTCAAGGTAGAATCTAGAAGAGTCCGCAATAGTTACATAAAATGAGTTTACTGTGTGGTGACTAGGTGTTAGACCTATTAGGTTGTAGGATACACTTTTCTAACAGACCCCAGAATATCAACCAAGGGCAGTGTTTACTTATGTCTCTGCCAGCAAGCTGGAACTTCCGGACAGTCTTTGTTAAGAAGGTGGGTCTGTCCCTGGGATCACAGGCTTCCTTCTGCCAACTGCTTCATTTCCCATTTTCCTTGTTGAAGCTTTCTGACTACCTCCAGAGCTGCACTGTAGCCTGAAGGAAGAGGAAAGGAGATGTGATCGGCAAGCAGCTTCCTTTGAGGACTATGATGCATTTGTCCACAGTGTGTGTGTTGAGGAATGATGGAGACCATACCCTCTAGAAAGCCTTCATCTGACACTGGAGACTCAAGAAGGTCCAGGGAAGAGAGGAATATTATAAAAGGAGAGAAGGGTCAACTATTGGCTTCTTCATGCATCATCGTGTGAAGGGAGGAGACAAGAGCAATGGAGACAGTACCTCACTTTCTCACAACATTGGCAGTAAAATAAAAGCACAGATAGGGTTACTTGGAAGGGGGGGAGATCCAGCTGCAAATGCTTTCTTTACATGGGGTGCTCCACATTGAAGATGATGATATAGGTTAGACTAATATGCACTGATGATGGGCAGGCATGATCTGTTCTTTTGTGTGTGTGAAAATAGATTCTTTTCTCATTTACTACATCCTAATTACGGTGTCTCCTACCTCTACTCTGAGTTCCTCCCCACCTCTTCTCCTACCCAGTTCTACTCCCTTTCTGTCTGTCATTGAAAAAAAAAAAAAACAGTATTCTGAGACAGTAAGTAATAAGATATAGGTATAACATAAAATCTAATAAGATTTTATGGAGTTCAAGACTATCGGTAAAAGACCACCAGACTCAATTCAAATTATAATTAGCCAAATTTAAACTTCTAGCAGGGATTCAGTCTATAACTTAATTTAGAGATGTGTCACCCAGAATTGGGTAGAGAAAAGGCTTTTAAAGGTGAAAACCACAATCACTCCACTTCTGCAAAGTTTATAGCTACATCAGGATCTGCCTTACTCCTCCTGCTCACAGCAATAAGCAAGTTTACAGAGCAAGCGGAGCAAGCAGTTGATCATTTAACCTGAGCAGTGTGGTATGGTTCCATCTCATGGACTGGACCCTACATCAAATCAGATGTGGGTTGGTTACTTCCACAAGCTTTGTGCCAGTATTGTCCTAATACAATGACGCCATTATAGATCAAAGAATTTGTCACTGGCTTGGAGTGGATGTTTCTCTTCTGGTGACATACAGAGTACCTTCCTGTACTAAAGACCCTGTGATATAGGAGTGAAGGCTCTGTGTAGGCACTGGCTCAGCTTCTCCATGTTCAATGAGTTCTATAGGTGTTGTCTTCAGCAGCAGAGCTTTGCTGTCACTTGTGGAGAACAACACAGTGTCCTGCCAGCAAACTGGTTTGTTTGAAGATTTCCATCAGACTCCTTTGTCAAACAACTCACTTAGGTGTAACACAATCCCAGTACTAGAAGCTTCATTTAATAACAAGAAATGGCCAGTTGGGACTCTGTCTCCCTCATTATTTGGCAACTTCATTTAGATCATGTGCTGAGACAAGAAACATCACAATATGATCTATGTCAAAAAAACAGTTATCCCAAACCAAATATGATTGAACTTCCCAACAAACCCAAGGAAGTGAATTCAAATATCCAGTTGCACATTCATTACTATGACAAAACTCATGGCATAAGTGACTTAAGGTGAAAAAACTTATCATGACTCATGATTTCAGAATCATGGCTGTCTCCAGTCACTCCTGGAGTACTTGGAGGCAGAACACCATGATGGCAAGAGCCTGTGGAGGAAGAGAACATGTATACACATACTCATGCATGCACGTGCACTCACACACACATACACACGCACACATACACACACACATGCACACATGCAGAGAATGTGTGTATTTTTCAAAATTATAGAAGGTAGAAAGTCCAGGCTCAAGGTTATCTCCAGGATATTTGCTACAGTTTCAACTTATTTCTTTTTTAAATGTAATTGCTAATATAGTGAGACCGAGGAGCTAGGGAGCTGGCTTAGTAGGTAATGTGATTGTCCTGCAAGAACAAGAACCTGAGTTCCTGTAATACTATAGAAATACAATCCCTATAATACTCAATTTAAAAAGCCAAGCAGGAAGCTCCAGGCCAGTAAGCGAGCTAGCTTTATAAATAAATAAGTAAATAAATAAACAAACAAATAAATGTATGCCTCATCCTAAGTCCTTTGGCCTCCACCTGTATGCACACACACACACACACAGAGGCATGTACACCAGGATACACATGAACACTCACAGACACACATACTCACAAGCAACTCAAAGGCATACACATATGTAGGAGGGAAACAGAGGAAGCTTTTAAGACAAAGTTTAACCATAAAGACTCATCATTATGAGTTTTATTTTGAAGTACTTTATTGAATCAGACCCAGTAGCCCATGCCTGTAAGCCCAGCACACTGGAAGTTGAGGCCAGCCTAGAGTATTTAGCAATGCCCTGTCCAAAAATTATATATATATATGGAATTGGGAGCTTGGGAAGTTGTCTATCTTTTTTCTTCTACATTAGGCCAAATGATGTCTTATGAAGGCCAGAACCCTAATCTTGGACTTCCCAACTTCCAGAGCAGTTGATATGTTTCTGTTTACTGTACAGTGCCCAGATTTGGTATTCTACTGTAGCAGCAATAAATGGGTAGAGACAATTGTTTCCTCTGGATGAAGAGTCTCATAAAGCCTTGCAGTCTCTCTTACCTTGTAAGGAAACTCCTAGTTTCCCAGGGTATGGATGTGTGCAATGCTAAGGGGTATTGTATTCTGTGTAGTGTAGTCCATTAAAGAACAAACTGAATCAACCTGTGAAACACATTCCACAGTGTGGTTAGGTCATGCACCTGGGAGAGAAGGGGGTTGATTTCCTTCCAAAAGAGGTGATCCAAAGACAAACCAGGTTGTTTTGGTTTGGGTTCAGGTGGTGGTGGAATGTGTGTGTGTATGTGTGTGTGTGTGTGTGTTTAGGCTAAGAATTGAATAATTGAGGTCCTGTGTACGCTAGCAAGTACTCTACTACTGAGCTATCTCCTCAACCCAAGAAAGTCTTATGATGTAAAATCCAGATGTGTAAGATGCAAGCTAGGAAATAAATGTCAGCGCCGAAAGGGTACCAATTAGATATTTTATCTTTTACAGTTAAAGTATTTTACTCATGGTAACAGCTCCGGGTGATGCTATCTGAGTATATTTAAAGTTGTAGCTCAATTTTTGGATATCCTTATGTTTGGCAAAAGTAGTTACCATAGTCAAGCTAACATAGTGCTCCTCTCCCACAGTTGCTCTCAGACAGGGATCTCACAGTACTTATCACAGAAATGCCAGCAGAGCATAAACATTCTTGAACATGATGAAAAAATAGAAAACATAAGCCAAAAAAAGAGAAGATATGAAAGAGGAACTAAATGGACAATTTAGAATCAAAACTACATCTATGTGTGGAAGCTGTCAGTGAGAACACCGTCTAATGATTTTTCTCTTTTTACTTTAGTATTTATTTATTTTATGTTACATTTAGGCTTTTCTTTCCAGAGAACAAATGGGGGCTTTCAGAGAGAAGGAAGGATTCTTATCAGGGCCACTCACATGCTATTTTGTGTTAAGACCTGGAATCGAGAATAATAAAGGAACAGAGGAGTGCGTACGCTGAACACAGTCCATCAAGTCAAGGCAGGCAGCACAGTAATGACATATGTGCCTTAGTTTAGACAGCAGATAACAGCACCTTCCCTCCTTACGTCCTTTACTGGTTAACAGACAAACATGAAACATCTGAAGAAGCATGGTCTAAGTTCATTTCAGGGTCTGAGAACGTGAACTCAGTCTTTGCTCTTCCAGCAAGGGGTTACTGTTCCTGAGATGGGCAGCTGTCTCCTGATAAAGGCAGTTCAGCTTCCTGTTCTCCACAATACTACTTCTGTTCAAGAATACCACAATACCAAATTGAGGTAGCTTTCTTATAGACAACCTGTAGCAGGTTCTGCCCAACATACCTATGCCTGGATCCTCACACAGCAAGCAAAATTAAGGCAAATCCCCAAAGACATGTCCACAGGCCAATGTGATTTGATCAATTCCTCAATTGTGGCTCTAGGCGTTGTCAAGTTAACAGTTAAAACTAACCAGGACAAATGGGCTCAATAGCAAGGATAAGGTAAAAAGAGAACAAAAACAGGGAAACAGAGAAACAACCAATATAAATATCAGGAACAAAAAAGGACTTGTAAAAAATAAGCCAGGCATGGTGGCTTACACCCACTGAGGCTAGGGTAGGAAGAAGGCCATAGTGAGTTCCAGAACACTTGCTTCACAGTGTACCTCAACTGAGAAGATTCTTCGCCCTCAGATTTCCTGTAAGCAAGCCTCTGGGGTATTTTCTTGATAAGTGATTGATGTGGGTGTCTTAGGGTTTTTCTTGCTGTGAACAGACATCATAACAGCAACAACTCTTATAAAAGAAGATATTTAATTATGACTGCCTTACAGTTCAGAGTCTGTTATCCTCATGATGGGAAGCACGGAGGCATACCAGCAGATATGGTGGTGAAGAAGGAACTGAGATTTCTGCATCTGGATCAGAAGGCAGCAGGAAGAGACGTTATGTTGGTCCTGGCTCGAGATTCTGAGACCTCAAAGTCTGTCCCCTGTTCCCCACTATGACACACTTTTTCCAACAAGGCCACACTTACTCCAACAAAGAACATCTCTCCTAATAGTGCCATTTCCTACGAGCCTACAAGGGCCATTTTCTTTGAAACCACTATAGCAGGAGAGCGCATCCCAATGTGTGGTGCCACCTCTGGACAGAAGTTCCTTGGGTATATGAGATAGCCAGCTGGGTAAATCTGAGGGAGGTGCTGTGGATAGCTCCTTGTTGTTTGTATTTTGAATCTAATTCTGTTTCCACAAGAGGGGCTGCCTGGGATGAGAAGTGAATCAGGTGACTTCCTGAGAATGTTCCTCTAATGAATAAAGATTTCAGAAGACCAATCACTGGGCGAGGAGTAGGAGGGACTTCCAGGTCAGAGAAGGAAAAAGAGGAGGCAGGAAAAAGTGAAGGCCCTTTGGATGGGGGGAAAGCTTGGAGGGAGCAACATGTAGCAAAATAGACCCCCTCCCCCTCTGTTTTAAATGGCAGATATACCAGGATTCGCCACCGGAGGATAAGACTTAGAATGGCTTACAACTAAGATGTTAGTTGTCACACCCAGCGATTGTGTTATCTGTTGATTCTAAACTAAGATTGTGTGGTGTCTTCCTTCACTCATCTGAGTTCTAGAGAAAGGTTCAGTGGTGGAGCATCCCAGCCAGCCAGGGAATTGAGTGTGTGGTTGGCATGGCAGCAAACAGCCGCAGATCCTTAACGAGTCGGTCTTAAGATTTCAGAACACCAGGCCAGAGAGTATCCGGAGTTAGCGTGGGATGGTTCGTATTTATTAGTATTCACACAACGGAGAGGAAGCAAGGAAATGGCATCCCTCCAGCATCTCTGCCTCAGTTCCTGCCACCAGGTTTCTCCCCCAACTTCCCTTCATGATGGACCATAAATTTTTAAACTGAAATAATCTTCTCCTTCCCAACTCACTTTTGGCCATGGTGTTGTTTTATTGTATGAATTAAAAAAAAACAAAAAAAAAAAAAAACCTAAAACAGAAATTGGTACCAGGTTCATGGGATATTTCTGACAATGCTGTTTAGGGAGTATTAGGGAGGTGCTTTTTGGAACTTGAGCTAGGAAAGCCATTGAGTGTTCAGATCTTGATGAGTGGTTGTGGCCCGGAGAAGCATTATCGTTTAAGTTCCCACTGACTCTTATCAGGGCCACTCACGTGCTATTTTCTGTTAATACTCTGTGGTTCTGGTCAGCAGAGACTGAAGGATCAACCATGATTAAGAAGAGACCAGAATCCCTAACGTGGAACTTTATTTTTCTGGGACAATTGATTCTGGTTAACTGTAGCAATGTTGAAGAAGTGACTAGTGTCACTGAGGTGAAGTATTCTGAGAGAACTTCTGCAGGGTCAGCTCATAGAAGCTGTGGTCCAGAGTAGGGAAGGGTGCATCTTGTGCTGGCAGCCAAACTAAGTGATTCATGAGTAATATATTGGTATGTTGAGTTGACAAGAAGTCAATTGTCCTTGTTTTGTGTCAACTTGACGCAAACGAGAGCATTTTGAGATGAAGAAACCTCAATTGAGATACAGCCTCCATGAGATACAGTTGTATGCAAGCAAGCCTGTGGGGCATTTTCTTAATTAGTAATTGATGGTGGAGGGTTTAGACCATTGTGGGCGGTACCATCCCTAGACTGGTGGTCATCTCTCCATAGCATCTTCATCAGCTCCTGCCTCTAGGTTTGTGCCTTTTGAGTTTTTGTTCTGGCTTCCATTGATGATGACTAGTGGAAAAGTGGGAATGTAACCCAAATAGATCCTTCTATACTCAAGTTAATTTTGGTCATGGGCTTTTATTACTGCAGTAAAAATCCTGACTCCAGTACACTGGCCTATATGCAAACCTATGGATATTTTCTTGATTTATGATTGGTGTTGAACGGCACATCCCACTAGGTGGTACCATTCCCTAGAAGATGGTTCTAGGGTTTTAAAAAAGCAGTGACAGAGCAAGTGAAGGGAAGCAATCCTGTAAACAGTATCATCATGATTTCTGCTTCTGTTCCTGTCTCCAAGTTTGTGCCTTGAGTTCTTGTCCTGATTCCCTTCCAAAAAGAATATATGCTGCAACCTCCCCAAGATGCTTTTAATAACTGTATTTTATACCTACAACAACAAGCAAACTAAGACACAAATATTGTCTCAAAAACCTGAAATCATAGTAATAACAAATCAACACATTCTAAAAAGTCTATGGAGCAATAGCAGAAGATTAACCTTTATACTATCAAACGTATAAAAGGAAAGGAAAGAAAATAAAATAATATACTATTGTAAATTATGTATTTATTTTTATTTTAAGTGCATTGGTATTTTTGCCTGCATGAATATCTGTGTGAAGGTGTTGGATACCCTGTAACTAGAGTTACAGAGAGTTGTAGCTGCCACATGGGTCCTGGGAATTGAACTAGGGTCCTCTGGAAGAGCAGTCAGTACACTTAACCACTGAATTATCTTTTCATCATGGAGGCACCTCCACCCCGACCCTGCCATTTGAAATAGAATCTTTCTACATAATCCTGGCAGTCCTGGAATTTAGACTATATAGACCAGGCTGGCCTTGAACTCAGAGATATGCTTGTCTCTCTTTCCTGAGTGCTGGAACTAAAGAGATGCACCACTATACTCAGCTAAAATGATACATAAAAATGTTTGTAAAGAAATATTGGCCCAGAATTTGTTGAAAGATGCAATCTCCAAGAAACAGTGTGTCTCAAGTAGAATATGCCTTAAGTAATTCACACCAGTCCCAGAATAATCAAATTTCTGAAAACTAAAGACTAGGGGATATTTGAAATCAACCAGAGAGATTGTAAATCAATAGTTGTCAATGACTCTAAAAACAGATTTGTCAGTACAAATTTGAAGGATGAAGAAAGAGACAAGCTGTGAAAGAAAGGAGTGTAAAGTGTGGCCTCTGCCCAGTGACAGCTCCCCAACTGGAATGAGGACAGAAAACTGAGAGAATCTGTCACCAGCAAATTGGTGATTGATGTGAGGAGGGCCCTGCCCATTGTCTGTGGTCCCATCCCTGGGCTGGTGGTCCTGGGTCCTATAAGAAAGTACAAGACAAAACAGTTCAGTTAGGGGAAAGGGATCCAAAGGCAGGCTAGTCAGAGATAGCCCCAGCTCCCATTTTAGGAGTCCCACATGACACCCAAGTGCACAACTGTCACATATGTGCAGAGGGCCTACATCTATCCCATTATCTCTGGTTGGCAGTTCAGTCTCTATGACTCTACTGGCCCAGGTTAGTTGATTCTGTAGGTTTTCTTGTGATGTCCTTGATCCCTTTTATTCCTTCAATTCTTCCTTCCTGCCTTGCACATGGTTCCCCAAGCTCCACTTAATGTTTGGCTGTGGGTGTCTGCATTTGTTTCCATCAGTTACTTGGTGAAACTTCTCAGAGAATTGCTATGCCAGACTACTGTCTGAAAGCAGAGTATTAATAGTGTCTAAATTGGGTTCCTTCTCATGGTATGAGTCTCAAGCTGTACCAATCATTGGTTGACCCTTTCCTGAAATTCTGCTCCATCTTTTACCTCTGAATATCTTATAGACAGGACACATTGTGAACCAGTGCTTCCATTGGAAGATTTGCCTGGTTATAGGAGATGGTTAGTTCAGACTCCATATCCCATTGCTAGTCTTAGCTAGTATCACCCTCATAGATTTCTGAGAGTTTCTATTATCCCAGAGATGCACCCCTATCCAGTTGTCATTTTCAGTTCTCTTCCTATGTCCTTCCCCCAACTCATCCCTTCTCCTTCTATCCCCACTCCTCACCCACCTATTTCCCTCCATAGCAACTTTATTCATAATAGCCAGAAACTGGAAACAACCTAGGTGTTCCTCAACAGAATAATGGATAAAGAAAATGCAGTACATTTACACAACGAAGTACTACTCAGTAATTAAAAACAACGATATCATGAAAACTTCAGGCAAATGAATAGAACGAGAAAATATTATCCTAAGTGAGATAACCCAGACCCAGAAAGACAAACATGGTATGTATTCACTTATCAGTGGATATTAGTCATAAAGTACAGGTTAACTATGTATCCACAAACACAAAGAAATTAAGTAACAAGGAGGGCCCAAGGGTCCTAGAATCTCACTGAGAAGGTGAAATAGACATATCTTTTGGCTAATTTTAAGTTGTTCATCAATTTATAACTTGTATCATGTCTTATAAATGAGACATGATACATTGTAGGGGTGGTTCTGATGCTAAAGTCCTATTCTTCAATTAATTCTTAATCTATCAGTTTATTATCCTCAAGGACAAGGTTGTTTCTTGGAAGAGCCAGACTAGTAAATTAAGTGAGATGAGTGAAGGCTGTTATGTAGAAAGAATCTGTTTGCTGTATGGAAGCAATGAGGTGAGGCAGAAAGCAGGAGGTAGGAATTCGATGGGGAGAGAGGAACTCAGGGATAAAGTCAGGTTCAGGAAGAGGTTTGCCTGGAACTCTATGAGGAGACAGACACATGAAATGGAGGCCACCAGACATGTGGTACTCATAGAATAGAATAAGTAGTTAAGCTATGAGCTAGTCAGGGAACAAGCCCAAGCTTATGGCCTTGGTGTTTATTCATATATAATTAGTCTCGGGGTCATTGTTCTGGAAACAGCCTGTGGGTGGAAAAGCCTGAGGTTACACTGTATCTTATAGGTCTTACAGGGTGCCCTTGGTACCCGTTCCCTCAGGGATTCAATGTTGTTCTTTTATGTACTGTGTTATTGGCTGAGCAGTGATGAGGTAATAAGGGATGCTTTCTGGCTGTCATGCTCATCATATCTTAAGTCACTCTCCCTTCCAATGTAGACTGGTGTATTCAATTATTCTCCCACTTTCCCCAGTAATTTTCTGGTGCTTACATATAATGTAGGCATGCACTCACAGAGTGGTGGAGGGAGGGAGAGGGAGGGATGAAGGTGGGGGGAGACTACAATTTAAACAACAGGGTTACAACTTCCAGGCTCCTGCTATGTGCATACATGTACATGCATGTATTCTCATGTTTGCTCTTATGTCAGCATGTACCACTGTATGCATGTGTATGTTAGAGGTCAACTTGCAAATTTTAATTCTCTATTTCCATCATCCTGGCCTCAGGGATCAAACTCAGTTTGTTGGGCTAGGGCAACAGTTGCCTTTACCAGATGAGTCATTCTACTAGCTCTTGAATTGCTTATTATTGAAACACTTGAATTGGTTGTGAAATGAATAAATACTTTCAATCTTCTCTTAAAACAAGTAAAGATCTAGCTATACCATTTTGATAGATAATACTATCAAATAAATACCATTTAGATCAGTAATACTATCTCAGTGGATGCTCATTTAGAGAGGCCAAATGCTTTATGTTTTTCAGCTTCCTCCATTCTTAATTGTCTCCTTCCCATGTCTAAATGATATCAACCACTCATTATAGCGAAACTTTCTACAGACCCTCCAGAGGTATTAATGACATGGAGGTTTCTAATACAGTTTAAAACTTAGGCCTTTCCCTGGGACAGTCTCCAGCTACCTTTCCACTTAACTCCACTGTGTTGCCTCTGACTGGCCATGTACCTTTCTCTGCTATACTGTGTCTGTCCCTCTGTGTCCTCTCTCAACCCTCCTGCTACTGTTCTCTTCCCATATGTCTCTCTCTGTGTCTGGAAGTTCTTCCCTTCTTCTTCCTGTCTAGCAATTAGCCACCAGATCTTTATTATAACCAATCAGTGGCCAGTGGTGAGACAACCTCTGATAAAATTCTATAGGAACTTAGGCAGGTGAGGAAGGATGAATATTTGTAAAACAGAAATCCAGTGATGAGCTATAAAAAAAATGAACAATACCAGAATCCCACCAGCATTTAGCTCTCTGACAATACAGAATTAACAACTGAAAATACAGAGACACACCTTCATACAATGTGCATGCATGCGCTCTCATGTGAGCATGTAAAAAAATGTTACCCCAACAATGTATCTATGTACAAATGGACCTGGTCTTCTTAGAGTTAATAAGTGATATTAAAAATTGGGGAAGAACTAAATATATACAGAAGGGTATATACCAAGAAAAATTATATGAAAGTAAGGAAAACAAACATAATATTCTAATGTTCAATATGCAATATCAAAGATTAATATTAATGCAATTAAGAAAAAATGAATGGGGCCATAAAGTTTATTTTAACATATGGACTTTGTAATAGTAATCCTTACTCAAATCTACAGAAAATAAATACTCCATTCCACCTGCCTCATGCTTTGTGCTAATTTCCTTAGGAAGAAAACGACAGTTCTCACTTCCCTGCAAAGTCTTTCCTTTTGTTATATCAACTTCATCTCAACACACATAGGAACCCACTCACTTCCCAAATCTTGCCTTTGAGGAATGGAAAGACAGAGACTTGTCTCTTGTTCTCATGTTTCATTACCGTTCATATCTATTCACAGGAAGGAAAGCTCTGGCTTAGAAGTCACTTAATCATAACCATAGTGGAAAACTCTCATTTTCTTCAGTTTCAATATAGAAGAAAGAAAAGCTAATTTATGCTACAAGTGTCTTTCAATCGATGCTTTTTTTTGGATCCAGTAACTTAAATATAACAATAAAAGTAAAATTTCATATTAGTGTTTTGAATTCTGGGGTGCCTTTAGCTAGAAAATGCACAAAATGATTACTTTAAAAATATAACATCAGGTACAATTATCAAGTTACCAAAGCAATCTGAAACAGTATCCTAAATAGCAGTTAGGGTACAGTTGCACCATCTATGTCAAACTCTCAAAGAAAGGAAGATGGGCTGATGGTAACAGCTCCCCTTCTCCAGCTCCTTCTCTGTCTTCATTTGAGTCCATCATAAATGCGGACATCTCATGGAGTTATTGGGTCCAGTGTTCACTGACAGCCAAGCAGGAGTTCTGGGATGAGTACCAGATCAGGGATGACTCATTGGACCCCAGATGTTTGTATGGGAAACTCCCCTAAAATGCCTCAGAGGCAAAAATTTATAAACATGCTTTAAAAGCATTGTGGCACTCTGGGAGGAGAACTAAGTACCCCTCTCATTTCTGATGATGCCATTTTGGTAGAACTGCTTTGCTATCCCTGGAGCTGACCTTGCTCTGAGCCTGTCAGAAGTGGGGCTGCTATATTTGGTAATGTGATCCTGACTCACTGCTCTTGTTCTGAACTATTGCTGTTTTAATAACCTCAGCCTATCTCTACTTTGAATGCATGGAAATTTTATATACTTCTGGGAAAATCTTGTTTCCTATAATGTTTTTTCAGTTGCAGTATGTACAGAGAACTTAAGAGTGATTAAAAGTAGAAATGTGTTTCTTGCTGAGAAAATGTCTACCCCAAGAACATAAGCATATACTTGGATTCCACAGCACCATGTTGCCTATTGTTTAAAACAGCTTTCTTTATTCCCCGGTGAATAAAAAACAACTGTTTCCATTTGGATAGATATTTCTGGTACACAGAAGTTCCAGTTTAGATCGATCAGACTTTTGTTTAGTGCCATAGACTGACTGGACTGATTTGCAGCTCCTGATAAAGGAGGTAGCTGTGCTGGCATTGGAAAACTCATATGCTTCCACCTGATTCCATCTCTAAGAGTCACCAAGGGTTCAGGGTAGTGGACAAGGGGGCCACTCATCCCGCTACATCAGGCACTCCCCCTTTTCTGGGACTCTTTCTAGAGAACTTGAATTTGTTGGTATCTTTTTAAAAGGCATTGAGGCACACAGACTTCTATGAGTAAGAAATAGACTCTTTCAGAGATTTGTCTCCTACTCAAAAGACCAACTGAGTCTAAGGCCATGTTGAAAAAGGATAGTGAATGCTTTGGGGCTCTTGCTTTGAATCTGCCAGTGCCCAATCTGCAGCATCTTGGACTATATATCCCAAAGAACCCTGGCTACAGACATACACCTCCCTCCTTTTGTAAGGAGTTTGAAAACATGGCTTCCTTGGATAATGTAATCTTCCAAATCTCTGGAGTTTCCTTTATTAAGTATAAAAAATATTCACAACAGAAAAGGGGAAACTGTGGACTATGGCTGAGGGAAAGAAGTAGGTCAACAGAAACTTTTACTTCTACCCTTTCTGCATTCTGTAAATGATGGACATTATTTGGGGGATATTTTCTTTACTTACATTTTAAATGTTATCCACTTTCCAGTTTCCACTCTGGAATCCCCCTATCCCATAACCCTACCCCTGCCTCTATGAGGGTGCTTCCCCAACCACTACCTCCCGCCTCCCAGCCCAGGCATTCCCCTACACTGAGGCACCAAGTCTTTACAGGACCAAAGGTCTCTCCTCCCATTGATGCTTGACAAGTCCATTCTCTGCTACATATGTGGCTGGAGCCATGGGTATCCCATGTGTACTCTTTGGTTTAGTCCCTGGGAGCTCTGCGGGGTCTAATTGGTTGATATTGTTGTTCTTCCTATGGGGTTACAAACCCCTTCAGCAATGATGGGCATTTAAATAACTGATGTGTGTTACTTCCGTAGCTTTTAAAACCTTACCTGAATCCAGAAATTGTAAACAGCCTACCTGTTCATCATCTGATGGATGGAAAATGAAAATGTGGCAGACTTTCACTGCAGAATATTATTCAGGTGTTGATAAAACCAGAAGCAGTCATCCTGAGCAAGGTGACCCAGATCCAGAGCGAGGAATGCTGCACACTTTCTCTTATATGTGGATGATAGCATTTAGCTGTAATTATGTATATTTTATTCAGAATATTGACAAAGGTTAGGTAGCTAGCAAGGGGCATGGGGAGAATGACAGGCCCTTTCAAGGAAAGCAAAATACAATGTAGCTATAAAGCAACAGGGGGAAACTAGAATGTGGGGATTAAATGGGGAAGGGTCAGGATGGAGAGAGAGAGAAGAGGGACTGGGAGGGGTTGGGAGGGAGGAAGAGGAGAGACCACTGGAGTGCCCTTACCTCCTCAATCAGAAAAGTAAGCCTACTATATAATGCTTCATCCTCGTCATTTCAAGGGTTGGCTCCTCCCGGAAACACAAGGCGAAGACACCTTCATGTAGACCTTGAAATGCTTTCTTGAGAGTCTTAAAAGCTCCCAAATGCTTTCTTTCTACATTATGTCCCCCAACATTTAATCTGCTGCTAATAAAGTTCTGGAAAACTGCTTGGCCAAGATTGTCAGCTGCCTTATTTGCTGACAGAGTTGACCTACTTTCAGCGGCCTCCCTTCAGAATTTTCTGGCTAACATGATGCCCCTAATTAGCTTACTGGTTAGTAAGACTCATGAACCACTCATCATGAACCACATCTGCATAAAATAAAATAAGATTAAATGGGCATATAGAGGTGTGTCTTGTCAGTGTTTACCAGTTTTGCTCTTGTTCTTCCACAGGGATCAATCTTGTGTTTCAGATACTTGGTGGCACTGGGTGAAAAGAACACAGGAAAAGAAATTGTACCCCACCATCAGTTAATGAGTCACATCATTTCTTCTCTCCCATGAAAAAAATTCAGCTCTGGATCAAGCAGGTGTGTGACCTTGAACTAGATGAGTCACTCATCTCCAGATTAGCTCTGGACTTACTGAGAGTTTTCAGATAATAGTTTAAATTAGAAGCCATGACCAGAATTTAGATAACGAGGGGTTTATTTATAATAAATATCTCTTCATTTTTTGCCACCTCCATCAGCTTCAACATGTATCAGTTTTTACTGAATTCATGTGAAAACAAGCATACATACCTGTTCTGGTCTACCAGGGACACCAGACAAAATTCACTGATTCACAGATGCAGGGAGAAAAATCAAAGACTTTAGTAAGTAAGCAGACAGAGAATGGTGTTGTTTATTAATTTTGTGACAGTGGATCTGAGAGTGTAAGTCTGCGTGGGAGGATGTGTGGGTGGATGCATCTGTGGGTGTCAGAAAGAGACAGCTAGAGATAGATGGTGTGTATCTACAGATAGTCAATTACTGTAATAGTAAAGTCAACTTAAAGGCACAGTGTATTACAGAGCCCTTTAAAATAATTTGGTACAAACAATAGCCACATATAGGCATATTTAAAATGCCATTTTCTTTCAAAAAATAAGTTAGATTATCCTCCCTTTCATAAAACTAGTCAATTTTCATTAACCATGTACTTGAAATTTGGTAATTACTGCAGATGAAACTTTATCTTTTATTTCCAGTAGTCATAACCTTTTAAATGTGGGGAAAATCAGATGAGGCTGCTAGATTTCTTTCCCTCAAAATGCCGCTCAACTATTCATAGACCAGAAAGATGATGGCAGATACTGTATGAAGGCAAAAGCAGCCAGGATGGACGAGAGGAGGAAGAAGATTTTTATCCACAGCTGTGGTCTGATGATTTCCAAAATGCTTACCTGCAGGCAGCAATGAAACAATTAAACACCATGAAAGGAACTGGTCTAATGTGGAGCAGTAGAGTCTGCATAGAAAATCTACTTAAAAGTTCCCAGCTTCTCACTGTTTTTAGCACTCCACAGTCGTATGCCCAATCTTGGAAGGTTTAAATTTATAGGCAACTTGAGAGCCCACAGGGCTGGAGAGATGGCTCAGAGGGTCTCCAGTGCTCATGCAAAAGCTAGATGCATCAATGTTGCGGGTTAAGGTGGACACAGTCAAATCCCAGGGTTTCCAGACCAGCTAATCTAGTATAGATGGAAATCTCAGAGTTCAGGGAAAGACCCTTTCTCAAAAGTAAACAAAAGTAAATTTAAAATATGGAGAGCATTAGAAAAGAACACTGGCTATCACTCTCTGGCAAATGAATGTTCCCATACTACTGAAAAAATAGAGAAGACAAAGCTACCTAGAATATCAGTCAAATCTTTGACACTCTAATAATCCTAAGTGACAAGCATGACAGATGAATATACTCAGGTGTGTGTTTCAAGATTAAAATGTTTTCATTACATTTATTTAATGGGTGCATGGCAGCCAGCACAGCACTGGTGTGTATGTCAAATAACAACCTGTAGGAGTCAGGTCTCTCCTTCTGCAAGGTGATTCTAGGGTCTAACTCAGCTGATCAGGCTGAGCAGAAAGCACCTTTACCTCTAGAGCCTCATGGACAGCCCAGAGCATTCATTTATGAACCAGTATACTGTGTCCCTCAGCTATGCTTGCTTCTGGGTCTACAAACTTGGATCCAGTCTTGAGGAGCTCAACCTTTAGAATTAAGTTAAGGGTGCTGACAGACAATAAGTGTTATTACATGGGCACCAAATGAAGAAGCAGCCATTAACTTTCCACCTGTCAATAGCTATCTGTTCAAATAGAATTTTCAAACTACAGAAGTAGCACATGCCGATTCTCAAAATTCTAAACAATATAGGAAAGCATGTTTCACTGTTTTAAGAAAAAAATCATTTTAAAACATTGAATTGTTAACATAGGCTACTTCCATAGTAAAGTGACATTTGTTTTGCTCAGTTTTGGAGGTTCATAGTTCAAAAGGGGAGAAGCATTGTTTGCTCACTGGTGATGACTGTGGATGAAGCCACGTGGTCATGGGGTGTGAGAAGAAGCACGTGGTAACATTTAAAAGGCAAGACAGAGTGGGAGGCTGACTAGGGCTCTGCAAACAGGCAAAGAGGGCACACCTCCAAAGGCCTTCCACTGAACTGTACTTCTTAGAGATCCAAAGCACCTCTCCATACAGTTACCTGCTACCCTAAGCACACAGTTGCTACCTATGAACCTCTGAAAGACACTCAATAACCAAGTCGCACCATGTGCTAAAAAAGCAGCTCTCAGGCATTTGAGTTTCACAAAATCCAACTAAGTTCACTCATTGGCACACAGGACAGTCCTAGGGAAATAAGTAGCACAGAGCCCTGGACCAGCATGCCAGGAGATTACCCACTGGTCTTTCTTCCAACCATTTATGTATGAGGGCCCTGCTGATAGTTCTCACATCGTGTAAGGGCAGTAAGGGTTATTTCCTTCAGTCTCTGCTCCACACTGTCTCTGTATTTCCTCCTGTGAGCATTTTGTTCCCCCTTCTAAAAGGACTGAGGCATCCACATTCTGCCCTTCCTTCTTCTTGAGCTTCAAATGGTTTGTGAATTGTATCTTGGGTATTCTGAGCTCTTGGACTAACATCCACTGATCAGTGAGTGCACATCATGTGTGTTCTTTTGTGACTGAGTTACCTCACTCAGGATGATAGTTTCTACTTTCATCCATCTGCCTAAGAATTTCATGAAGTCATTGTTTTTAATAGCTGAGTAGTACTCCATTGTGTAAAGGTACCAAATTTTCTGTGTACATTCCTCTGTTGAAGGACATCTGGCTTCTTTTCAACTTCTGGCTATTATAAGTGAGGCTGCTATGAACATAGTAGAGCATGTGTTCTTGTTATATGTTGGAGCATCATTTGGGTATATGCCCAGATGTGGTATAGCTAGGTCCTCGGGTAGTACTATGCCCAATTTTCTGAGTAACATCCAGATTGATTTCCAGAGTGGTTGGACAAGCTTGCAATTTCACCAGCAATGGAGGAGTGTTCCTCTTTCTCTATATTTTCTCCAGCAACTGCTGTCATCTGAGATTTTGATTTTAGCAATTCTGATAAGGTAAGATAGAATCTCAGGGTTGTTTTGATTTTCATTTCCCTGATGACTAAGGATGGTGAACATTTCCTGATGACTAAGGATTTTGTACTGGCTGGTTTTGTGTCAACTTGACACAAGCTGGAGTTATCACAGAGAAAGGAACCTCAGTTGAGGAAATGCCTCCATGAGATCCAGCTGTAAGGCATTTTCTCAATTAGTGATTAAGGGGGAGGGCCCAGACCATCATGGGTGGTACCATCCCTGGGCTGGTAGACCTGGGTTCTATAAGAAAGCAGGCTGAGCAAGCCAGGGGAAACAAGCCAGTAAAAAACATCCCTCCATGGCCTCTGCACCAGCTCCTGCCTCTTGACCTGCTTGAGTTCCTGTCCTGACTTCCTTTTGGTGATAAACAGCAATGTGGAAGTGTAAGCTGAATAAAACCCTTTCCTCCTCAACTTGCTTCTCAGTCATGATGTTTTGTGCAGGAATAGAAACCCTGACTAAAACAGATGTTGAACATTTTTTAGGTGCTTCTCGGTCATTCTATATTCCTCAGTTGAGAATTCTTTGTTTAACTCTGTATCCCATTTTTATAGGGTTATTTGAGGGATCCATCCCATATACAGCCACCAAACACAGACAATATTGCGAATGCCAAAAAGTACATGCTGACAGGAGCCTGATATAGCTGTCTCCTGAGAGGCTCTGCCAGAGCCTGACAAATGCAGACACAGATGCTCACAGCTAACTATTGGACTAAGAACGGGGTTCCCAATGGAGGAGCTAGAGAAAGGATTGGAGGAGCTGGAAGGGTTTGCCACCCATAAAAAGAACAATACCAACTAACCAAACTCCCCACCAGTGTTCCCAGGGTCTAAACCACTATCCAAAGAGTACATATGGAGGGACCCTTTGTATATGGGAATGCCAGGTCAGGGAGATAAGAGGGAATGGGTGGGTGGATGGGTGGGGGATCACCCTCATAGAAGCAGGGGAAGGGGGAAGGGATGGGAGTTTCTGGAGGGAAATTGGGAAAGGAAAAAAAATTGAAATGTAAAACAAATTAGTAACAGGAAGAAAAAGTTATTTCATAAGCTACTTGAGCTCAGAAAACATCAAACAACTTGGACCTAAGACTGTTCCTGTACTCATAACGACACTCTGTTTTAACGCCTTGATTTTCTTTAGCCTCACACTTGCCAACATGGCTAAGAAGTCAAATAGGCATCAGCAAGGTTGCAGAGGATTAATGGTGTCTGGGAGCCTTAGCTCTTGGACAGAGCTTAGGTACAGAGCACTTGGTGTTGAAGATTCAAGATACCGATGACCTGTGAGCCTTATGCTCACAACAGCTGTACCTGTGCTGCAGCTGTCTAGTTATTCTGAAATCCCAGTATCTTTACAAGAAAGGTCTATCCCTTGCCTAGAGAAGGAGGCCTCACTCTGAACCAGGGCAGAGGCTCTCTCTGGTAGTGGTTGCACCAACTCTCTTGAAGAGCAAGAAAGAAAGAGAGAGAGAGAGAGAGAGAGAGAGAGAGAGAGAGAGAGAGAGAGAGAGAGAGACAGAGACAGAGAGACAGAGACAGAGACAGAGAGACAGAGAGACAGAGAGACAGAGAGACAGAGAGACAGAGAGACAGAGAGACAGAGACAGAGACAGAGACAGACAGAGAGAGAGAGAGAGAGAGAGAGGAAGGAAGGAAGGAAGGAAGGAAGGAAGGAAGGAAGGAAGGAAGGAAGGAAGAATTACCACCTCTGCCCAATACTGGGCTGCTTCTGCTCAGTTTTCATTGGCCAGAGATATCCATATGGTCTTCCTAATTTACATGTGCTGATGAAAATGGGAAACTAAAGGAATGGTTAGCAACACCAGAGCCCCTTAATAAACAACATATTGCTAACACTAAACTGTAAACATCTTAGTTATGTATTTATTTATTTATTTATTTATTTATTTATTTATTTATTTATTATGTCTGTGTGAGGTGTGTGTGTGTGTGTGTGTGTGTGTGTGTGTGTGTGTGTGTGTAGGTGAGAGAGAGAGAGAGCGTGCATGCAAGCACATGAACCACATGCATATAGATCTGGATCTGTGACCTATATGTGGAGGTGAGAGAACAGTTTCCAAACCTCTAGAAGCCTGTTTCCTCCTTCCACCATATAGTTCTCTGGGATCAAACTCAGATCATTAGGGTTGGCAACAAGTGCCTTTACCTGCTGAGAAATCTTTTAGGCTCTTGACATAAAGTTTACTAACATCCAAAATAAAATTGAAATGATCTAAATTCCCCAAATATACTGATTTTCTACTTCTTTAATACAAGTATTTGTACATGCAACTGTAAGTTGGGAAACTATGCCTTACATATAAATGTAGGTTATAGCTTTTTATTTTCCACATGTATTTGAGAGAGGAAAGTTACTACAAAAGCAAACATATAATAACAAGACCTCATTTCTTTTCACTACTAGTTTCAATACGGATTGCTCTGGATAGACAGTGTGCCTGAGATTTGACAGTGTATGCTAATTTCTGTGGAACCATTTGCCTCTGGATTTTAGACTCCTACAGGTTTGTTTTCTTTTGCTTGTGTGACTTGCCTAGCTTGTTTGCAATTTCAGTGGTTTAGATATCAGAATTCACTATTTGCACACGTAACACTGTGTATTTGTTCCTGGTTTGTGTGAAGGGATTCAGAGACCTACCAGTCACCTTCCCAACACAGCTTTTCCCCAGGTCACATCATTGGGCAAGCACATACAGTGAAAGAGGGGTCAGGCGCGAAAGTCCATGTTCACCCTAACCAAGAAGGAGGATGGGAAATGTAGTCTGTGTGCTGTGGGAAAGGAGAGAGGTCTGGCAGCACTCTGAAAATATATGTATATACACATGTGTATACACATTATATGTATATTCATGTACACACACACACTCAGAGAGAGAGGGGGGGAGAGAGAGAGAGAGAGAGAGAGAGAGAGAGAGAGAGAGAGAGAGAGAGAGAGAGAGAGAGAGAGAGAGAGAGAGAGACGGGAGGGAAGGAGAGGAAGCAAACCTGACTTGAGTTCTTTGGGAGCAGAAATGCAGAACCCACTGTGCTGTTCCATTTTATCATTTGTATCTATATGTTGTTTCTTCAAAAGTATGTTATAATTTTGAAGTCAGATTCCTAAAATGTTAATACAGAAATACATATAATGTTACCAGCGTTGGGGTCTTGACTATGCATTTTGGATTCTCAGTCTTATTGAAGGAATGAAAGTCAAGGCCCATAGAAATTTGCAATGTAGCAAGGAAACTTTACCCAAAAGTGTTTCAGCATCACAGATCAGAAGGAAAATGAACGGTCAAGAATTACCATGGGCCACTTGGGTGAGGGTGCTCAAGGGTCCTGATCATTGTTCATCCTTCTTTCAAGGATCTTGCTGTTTTGCCTTACTTATTTGTGTACTCAGAGGGGCACAGGATGGGTAGTTCTCTACTGTGGTTGACAGATTTAAATTAGATAAGCCTTGGCTCACATGTCCTTTCCCATAATGCATCTCATAACAATAAGATGTGTGCCCATAGACATAAGACAGCACGGATATCTTCCATACAAACTCGCTTGGATGACATGCCTCATTGTGCATTTATTCCAAACCAGTCTAGGAGCACTGACTCATCTCCCTTGCCTTCAAGGTGTGCTCCAATACATGTTTGGATAGAAATGGAGCATTATGGGAAGGTTGCTAGGGAAACTAACCTATTTACGTTGCTTAAAGCAGGCACATGGTCAACCAGAGGCAAGTGGGAGTTCTAGATTACCAAAATGTTGCTAGGTTTATTGTTCAGGGCAGAGTGTGTACGTAGGCCAAGCCTCGTGGAAATCCTAGGTTTCCATTCCATTCTCTGTGCTTGCCTGTATCTACAACACTCAGCTGCTCAGAACCGAAACTGCTAAAGCATCACTAAACTTATTTATATAAAACAAAACTTTAAAAGAACCAGGCATGATAGATTATGACGTCACCCTATCACTTGAAAAGTGGGACTTGGAGAAAGAAAAGTTAAGGTTCTCCCCAGCTGCACAGGGAATTCAAGGCCAACGTGGGCTACATGAGATCCTATTTGAGGGAACAAATGAGGCAAAACAGCAAACCCTCGAAAGAAGTATAGTCAATCCTATATTGGTGTAGGATTTTATCTCAGGGAAGTAGAAAAGCTAGAATTTTATCTCAGGGAAGTAAGAAAGCTGGCATAAGCAGCCGTGTGCCCAGGCATATTTACAGTACCATTGTGTATAATGGTGTGCACTTTCATGACACACTAATGACGTTACATCTAGCAACATATCACACAGCCATGAGTAGAGGGACTGTTCTGTAAGACTGGATGGCATCCCTTATACACTGAGTAGAAATAGTTTATACGCTCTATGTCACCAACATGTTTTCAGATTTTCTGGAGACTGGATCTCTTATAGCTGAGCTGGCCTCGAAGTCACTACATAATCAAGGATAACCTTGAACTCCTGATCCTCTTGCCTTTGTTTCCGAAGTGTTGGGATTATACCACACCAGGTACTCCTTTGGACTTCTCAAAAACTAACTATACATGAATGTATATACTATATAATTATAAAAATATATTTCCATTAATTCATGTCCAAATTTTTCTGGGTATTCTAAATCTGGATGAATATTTCTGTTGCATGTCTTCTATATAAACATGTCTTATCTATCTAAAAATTGTGTTTTTTTCAAATACGAGATTGTTTTATAATCTTAAAAATTTTGAGTTTTAACCCATACATCAAAGCAAAACAAAAACCAAGAAATCCTGCCTGGTTACTCACACTGGCTTAGATACTGTCTTAGTCAGGGTTTCTATTCCTATACAAAACATCATGACCAAGAAGCAAGTTGGGGAGGAAAGGGTTTATTCAGCTTACACTTCCACATGCTGTTCATCACCAGAGGAAGTCAGGACTGGAACCAAAGCAGGTCAGGAAGCAGGAACTAATGCAGAGGCCTTGGGGGGATGTTACTTACTGGCTTGTTTCCCCTGGCTTGCTCAGCTTTCTTTCTTAGAACCTAGGTCTACCAGCCCAGGGATGGTACCACCCACAATGGGCTGGACCCTCCCCCCCTTAATCACTAGTTGAGAAAATGCCTTACAGCTGGATCTCATGGAGGCATTTCTTCATCTGAGGCTCCTTTCTTGTGATAACTCCAGCTTGTATCAAGTTGACACAAAACCAGACAATACAGATACCAAGTAATAAACTGGCTTCCATGGTCATCGCCTAAACCTCTGAAGGAGTCCTGGGTGTGTTGTTAGGAGAAAGGACCCTGCCTCTGCTCCAAGTTTCCACCATTTGGAACAGCCATGCCTCACTCTTCACTGCCCGTCCAAGCCAATGGTTGGCTCTCTTTCCTTTGAGTAGGACACCTGCAGAGACCAAAGACGTGCTTTTCCTCTGTGGGCATACAAGTTATGTGCAGAGCTCACGTAAGATCCTTTCTTAGATGCCCCATATCAAGATTATCCCCTTAAGTCTGTGTTATATCTGAAAGCAGGTATGAGCTTCTTCCTTTTCTTTAACTTAATTTCATCCAGGAAAAGTCAGCGTGCTGTCAAGAGAGCTGTCAGCTTTTAAGTTCACGATTCATCTTGGAGTCATCCATGCATTATGCTTACAGAAGTTACATTATCTTCAAAGACATAATGCTGTTGCTACCATGGTTGAGCTCAAAGTGCAGTGAAGAGCCAGATGTGGCAATTTCCTCTAAGACCATGCTGTAGTTTGAATAACCTGTAATGTGCATTTATAGCCGTTGAAAGATGGAAAAGCTCTTACTTTCAATAGTCATAGTGTCCCCGGGAACTACAAAGGTCGCTTGGCAAAGCTACACACCCTCGTTGTTGAGCTGTTTCTCTCATCTATAAGCTAATTAAAATCATATAGTCTTCCAAAGTTGTTGCTTACGGTCAAAATCCAAAAGCCAATCTTGGTTTTCTAGGGTTAAAAAGAAGCCAAATTGCTTACTTTTCAGAAAAGTATGAAATTCAGAGAAACGCGGAATATAAAGGGAGATCATGTATTCACTCAATTATAGCACCCAGGGCTGAATTTGCAAAGACAGCAAGAGAACAAGAAAGGCCGACAGCCATCTATAGTTTATTCCAATATTGTTGACTAAGAGAAATTTGAGAGTTTTTTTTTTCCTAACAGAAGATATAAGAGCAACCCTCATAATCAGCTTGGATTTTAATCCAGGGTTGGGGAAATTAGTCCCCAGGGAAATAAAGTAGGAAGAGGTTACAGATGGAGGAGGGAGAGTCGTTCCAAGGCCACGTGCCTCCCTCGTGATTTCCTGGCAACCTATAGCTGCACATTCTGGTAAGCAACCACATTGCTCAGGTATAGCCTCTGTCATCAGAAAGGCCACCAGGGTCATTGCTGATGTAAGAATCTTCTGAGGAGGTCCTATGTTCATACCTCAACACTGCTGCTTTTTCCTTCCTCGGAGTGGCCATTTGCTCCTGACTCACCATTCCCAGCCAGTCACATCGGGACTCTAACCTTGGGAAAAGACCTTGGGCTATTCTGAGATTTCCATCCCAGTCACAGCCCTGGGCTGGCTGCCAAGCAGCGAGGTGCTTTTCCACAGCCTGTACGGATATGAGATAGGGTCACAGCATCCAACAGAAAGTATCTAAAAAGAGCTCACTCTTATATGAGAAACCTACAGAGAGCAGTCTTGAGATCAGTGGGAGGGGCTACCATAGTGGGTGTGGCTATCGTAGTTATAAAGGACCAGTGCATTCAAGTTCATGTCTGACTACCAGTCTGACTACCACAGTCTGGCACAGGTGAGAGAGTAGGAGGGTCTGGATCTGATAAAGATGCTGTAATGAAATGTGTCCTTAAGCATCTGCTCATCTCATCCATCCTTCCAGCTGCCTTCTCATTCCTCCCTTCTACATAACTCTCAGCCTCCAACATGCCCACCTTTCTGATCTCCATGGGAATCTCCCACCAGTGGATTGCATCCGTGGATCCTAAGTGAACCTATTTACATGTCCTGACCCCTTTCACTCTTAAGTTACACATATCAGTTACCTGTGAGACGTCCTGCAGGTTTTTCTGCTGCTCTTCGTTTCTTTTAATTTTTAGAACACACCTTTCAGTGGATTGACACGCTCTTTTTGGCTAACCTCTGTGGCTACTGTTACATGTTATAATCTGTGAGTGGTTGACCCTGATCATAGCTTAACTCAGACACACACACACACATACACACACATAAATGATAAGACTGAATCTATCAAGAGGTATGTAACTCCTGGAATTTTTCTGGGTGTTTTTGTTTAGGTGCCTGAATTATACTTGAATGAATGTGTACTTGTATGTGTGGGTGTCAGGGGGTCAACTTTGTGAAGGAAAAAGAGGGATGCAAAGCAAGGTACCACAGGTGACTCCATGAAGAGTCCTGATCCCATGCACTTGGCGTTAGATCTAAGATGGCTCCCAGCATACCAGTAAGATAGCAAAAAGAAATGGAGACCAGAGCAGTGGCTGCTTCCCAGGTCTTCACAGAAGTCCTCATGGGTAACAATACTCCCTTGACTCCTTTTCAGTTACCTCATCAGGAAGGGCTTTCATTGGGGCATGGTGACAGTATGTCAAGATATGGTTGGCCAAGAATTTCTAAACTTGGGATTGGCTCAAACACTGTATAAGCTTATGGGCTGGGGAATAAACTCAGATCTGCACATGATGCTGGTTTCTGGAGTCAGATTTCCTGGGATTTTTCGTGTGACTTTATTGCCTCTCATCTTCCCCATACTTGGTCCTGTTCCCAGGTGTGTGTGTGTGTGTGTGTGTGTGTGTGTGTGTGTATGTGTGTTGTCTCAGCCAATAGCTTCTTACAGATTATGACCATCTACTTCCAAAGTTCCCACTTACCAGCGTTAGCACTTTTGTTTGTGATTTTGCTTGTTGTTTTAGATGGAACCATATTCTATCACCCAAGCAGTTGTGACCCTTCTGCCTCAACCTCCTAAGTGACAGGTGTTGTGTTTTACAAGCAGAAGTACTGTAGGACAGTGGGAGGGAGCACCTCAGTGGACCTGCCAAGGTGTCCCCCTGAGGAATCAGCTATGCAACAGACCTGATATAAAGAAGTTTTGTTGGTGGGATGGGAAGGGGAGCTGGAAGAAACAGGGAAAGGAGGGGAACAGAGAAGAATAGAAAGAGAAAGGAGATGGGGAAGAAGTCAGCTGGGGACATGTAGAGACGAAAGAGAGGGGGGGCAGGATGCTGAATAGTCCTCATATAAGCTCAAACCTGGTAGGTGGCTACAAAAGCTGTTTCTAGTCAACTGTTGTGTGAAGCCTAGAGGAATTGCTAACAACAGGATTATATGCTTAGTGTTTTTATTTCTTTTTTTTTTTTTTTACTGTATAAAGTACATACAGCCTACAACCATTTATAACCATTTTTCAGTCTACAATTCAGTGACACCAATTACGTGCAATTACAGTGTTGTTGGGCAAACAACAATCAAGATCTGGTATTTAAATTTTTCCATCTAACAGAAACTCTAAAGCCACAAAGCAATAACTCCCCAATTGCCTTCGGCTGTACAGAATGGGTGAAGTCCTGAGAGAATGTGCTCTGTTGACGTGATTCAGCCATATCAAGAACACCAATGCCTTAGACTCATGGGAATGACAAGGTCTTCATCTATTCCAAGTATGGATACTGCAAACAGTCAACATTTAGCTAAAAACAGTGCATGCAAAAAGATACCAGCCCTTCGTGCTGGATGATTGCTTGATTGTGTGCCCCTGAGACTGCTCTCCACGGAGACTGGCAAACCTGTCTCTTCATCCATGCCATATATAATAGACTCTCTAAGCATCCAGCTGCTGGCGAGTCTCCATCCAAGTGCACAGCCCACTTGTGTCTGATGTTCTCAATTTCCCCTTACCCTAGTCAGATTCCAGGGACCAGCTTGTGGGACATGGCACCTGATAACCCATAGCTTACTGTATACCATTATGAATTTACCTATTCTAGACGCTCCGTATAAGTGGACTCATGCAGTATTTGTCTTTTTGTATCTAGCTTATTTCATCCATGTTGTAGCACATACCAAAACTTCCCCTTATGACTAAATAACTGTCTGTGGCATATATGCAGATGCTTCTCAATTTACAGTGGAGAAAGATCCCAGTAAGGGTAGGGTGTGTTGAAAATACTGTAAGTCAAGCCAGACATAGTGACACACATATCCACAATTCTAGCATTTTTCAGGAGGATTAAGACTCCAAGGATAGCTTGATTCTATTACATAGCATGTTTAAGAAGACCCTGGGTATTGTAAGATCCCCTTCTCCTCGGTTAAAAAGAAAATAATATAAGTCAAGATAGGATTAAATACATCTAACTTTCTATTGCTGTAATTAAACGCCACGCCCAAAGCAACTTGAGAACGAAAGGGTTTCTTTGGTTTATATTTATATATCACTGTTCATTAATGAACAGTCAAGATAGAAGCTCAAATAGGGCAGGGACCTTAAAGCAGGAGCTGAGACAGAGGCCATGGAAGAGTACTGCTTACAGGCTTGCTCTCCATGGGTTTATCATCCTGTTTTCTTATAGAACCCAGGACCACCAGCCCAGGGATGGCAACCACCCACAGTGGGCTGGGCCCTCTCACTTCAATATCTAAGAAAATGCCCTACAGGTTTGTATACAACCAGATCTTATGAAAGTATTCATTTAGTTGAGGTTCTTTCATCTTAGATGATTTTACCTTGTGTCAAGATGACATAAAACTATCCAGTACAATTGACCCCATGTCAACTTGACACACAAACACATCACTGTTGAGCCACAAGCTTTCCTCTTTTTATCCTCGAGATCACACATTAATAGCAACAGGACAATATAAACATTTTACCAACTTAAAAAGCCCCACCGTCTTTACAAATTTAATCTCCTTAAAAATCCAAAATCTCCTTAAAACCTAAAATCTCCTTAAAAATTCATTCTCACTCTCTTCCTCTTTTTTCCTCTTGCCATTCCCTTGCCCCTCTCCCCATTCCCTTCTTCCTCTCTGTCCACATGCTCATGGCCCACCTCTACTTCTCTACTCCTCTATTCTCTCTCCCTCCCTCCCTCCTTCCTTCCCTCCCTCCCTCCCTCCTTCCTTCCCTCCCTCCCTCCCTCCCTCCCTCCCTCTTTCTCTCTCTCTCTCTCTCTCTCTCTCTCTCTCTCTCTCTCTCTCTCTCTCTCTCTCTCTCCCCTTCTACTATCCTCTTAACTCCCCCATGACCTGAATAAACTCTATTCTGTACTATACCATTGTGTGGCTGGTCTCTCAGGGGGAAGGGATTCCCAACATGGGACCCCCTTTCCCGCAGACCTTGCTGCACCTTCATGGGCCATATCCCACCCCCCTTCGTCTTTTAACTAACATTGGTGCTGAAACCCGAGACGTCATCTTTTTCTTTTTTACATACACATCATTGGTGTCCCGTAAAGAGATTAGATTTTTTCACGACCGGATATCTCTTTTTTCCTTTCATTGGTGCTGTGACTCTGATTGAGAAACTCTGTAGGTTTGCATCCCAACTCTCACTCTGCCTAAACTTTGGAGAACTGCTTCCATGCTCTAGTATTCATTGCTGCTGCTGCTGCTGCTCTCCAAAGGAAGCAAGAACAGAGTACCAGACTGATGACATTTATGCCTGGGAAAAGGAAAGGCAAAGTCAAAACTTGAAAGCCCAAGCATGCTGCAAAAGGCCACAACCAATGATGATAAAGGAACAAAACGGACCACCAAAGGTCAACTAGGACAATGGGGACAATGGGACTCCTGTAAAGGGGTCCTACAACTCTGGCCACCAAGCACTGGAGAGTTCTACAGATAAGAGTGCTCAGTGTGCAGTCGTGAGGCCATAGTTTGTAACCCAGCACCCCTTTAACAAGATGGGCATCCCTACAAATGCCTGTAACCTCAGTACTAATGGGAGGGGGTTGAGGCAGGAGGATTGCTGTGGCTTTCTAACTTCCAACCTACCTGAGACATAAGCTCTACAATCAAGAGAGACATTTCTTCAGAGGATCAGACAGAATGATGGAGGAGGCCCACTGTTGTCTTCTGTGCATGCATCCATCAACACATGCTTGCATGCATCCATCAACACATGTGTGCATGCATCCATCCACACATGTGTGCATGCATCCATCCACACATGTGTGCATGCATCCATCAACACATGTGTGCATGCATCCATCCACACATGTGTGCATGCATCCATCAACACATGTATACATACATTCATCAACACATGTGTGCATGCATCCATCAACACATGTGTGCATGCATCCATCAACACATGTGTACATGCATTCATCAACACATGTATACATACATCCATCAACACATGCTTGCATGCATCCATCAACACATGTGTGCATGCATCCATCAACACATGTATACATACATTCATCAACACATGTGTGCATGCATCCATCAACACATGTGTGCATGCATCCATCAACACATGTGTGCATGCATTCATCAACACATGTATACATACATTCATCAACACATGTGTGCATGCATCCATCCATCAACACATGTGTGCATGCATCCATCAACACATGTATACATACATTCATCAACACATGTGTGCATGCATCCATCAACACATGTATACATACATTCATCAACACATGTGTGCATGCATCCATCAACACATGTATACATACATTCATCAACACATGTATACATACATCCATCAACACATGTGTGCATGCATCCATCAACACATGTATACATACATTCATCAACACATGTGTGCATGCATCCATCAACACATGTATACATACATTCATCAACACATGTGTGCATGCATCTATCAACACATGTGTGCATGCATCCATCAACACATATGTGCATACTCACACAGATATAGACAAATAAATGAATAGAATGGAAGCAAGTCTTTAAAAAAAGGACAAGAGCCAACTTCAATGAAATTAGTAAGTAAATGAATCTCAAGACTTCAGACACTCTTACTTGTGCTTTTCCAGGTACATTTGAGTGTCATGACATAACATCCTTGTAAGATGCTGCATTCCAGGGCTCAGGAGATGGCTCAGTGGGGAGGGACACTTGCTGCACAATCATAAAGAAATGAGTTCAGAACCCCAACTGGGAGGGACCAGGGAGTTAGCTTAGAAGGTAAAAATCAAGCGCCAGGTAAGCTGAGTTCAGCTTCCCAGAACTCATGTATACTAATGAGTGACACAATATAGATTCATAAGGAATGAGAGTTATTTTATCTTTAGATTATTTAATTTTATATGTCTGAGTGTCTACCTGCATGAAGGTGTTGATACCTATACCTGTTACTCACAGAGGCCAGAAGAAAGTAATGAATCCCTTTGAACTGGAGTTACAGATGGTTGTGAGCCACCATGTGGAATCTGGGAATGGAGCCCTAATCCTCTGAAAAAGCAGCAAGTGCTCTTAACCACTGAGTCATCTCTCCAGATCCTAGAGAAAAAGAAAGAGTTTTAATGGGGCATTATCTAAATTAAGTTGGTCTATGTAGGATTGTATTGACTGTTAGTTGATGTAGAAGAACCAAGTGCACTGTGTGCGATGCTCCATTCTGGGTTGGATAAGAGCAAAGAGAGCTAGCAAGCATCCAAGGACACAGCCTGGTACTCTTGTTTCTCTTTGTTCTTGACTGTGGGTGTGGTATGGTTATTTGTTTGAGTTCTTCCCCTGCCTTCCGCTCAATGATGGATTATAATCTGAAATTTAAGCCAAATAAACCCTTGCTACCCTAAAAAAAAAAATTCAGTCTCTCTCAACCCTGGAAATGGAAAACCTAGAAAAGAGGTCCAGAGTTACAGATGCAAGCATCAGCAACAGAACACGAGAGAGAAGACAGAATCTCAGGCATAGAGGATGCCTTAGAAGACACTGGCACAACAGTCGAAGAAAATGCAAAACATAAAAAAAAAGTAACCAAAACATCCAGGAAATCCAGGATATAATGATGAAGTATCTGCTCAAAGGGCCAGAAAACTTCAACAAAATCGAAGAAAAAACTTTCCCAACCTAAAGAAAGAGATCATCATAAATGTACAAGAAGCCTATAGAACACCAAACAGATTGGATTAGAAAAAAATATCCTCTCATCACATAATAATCAGAACACTAAATGCACAGAACAAAGAAAGAATATTAAAAGGTGTAAGGGGGAAAGGCCAACTAACATATAAAGGCAGGCCCATTAAGATTACACCGGACTTCTCAGAAGAGACCCAAAAAGCCAGAATAGTCTGGATAGAGGTCATCCAGACCCTAAGAGAACACTAATGCCAGCCAAGGCTACTCTACCCTGCAAAAGTCTCAATCATCATAGATGGAAAAACCAAAACATTCCATGACAAAACCAAATTTAAACAATATCTATCTATCAAACCAGCCCTACAGAAGATTCTAGAAGGAAAACTCCAACCCAAAGCGGGTATTTACACCCAAGAGAAAACAAGATATTAATCGTCTCACAACAAATCCAAAAGGAGAAAATCACATGCACATAATGCCACCTATGACTACAAACATAACAGAAACTAACAGTCAACTGTCTTTAATATCTCTCATTATCAGCAGACTCGATTCCCCAATAAAAAGACATAACTAACAGACTGAATACAGAAGCAAGATCCAGAATTTTGCTACATACAGGAAACAAACCTCAAGGACAAAGACAGGAACTACCTCAGAGTAAAGGGCTGTTTAAAAGAAAGTCTTTCAAGTAAATGGTCTCAAGAAACAAGCAGGAGACCCCATTCTAATATCCAATAAAATAGACTTTCAACCATAAGTTATCAAAAAAGATAGGGAAAAATACTTCATAGTCATCAAAGGAAAAATCCACCAAGAGAAAGTCTCAATTTAGAACATCCATACCCCAAATGCAAGGACACCCACATTCATAAAAGAAACTTTAGTAAAGCTCAAAACACACATTGAACCCCACATAATAATAGTGGGTATAATGGCTATTCCTGGTTCTCTAATTGACTATATTTGGAATGATACTACAATCCAGAACTGAAAGGCTCACCTGTGATCCAGATCTTGAGGCTGGGAGATACAAGTTTCTGACCTGGATCTTGGCATGGAGATCTTGAGGCATAGTGGCTATGAGTCTCAGGAGATTAAGGGAAGGAGATCTCTGAGATCAAGGTCAGCCTGGGACAAAACAAGTCCTAGATCCAGGTGTGGTGGTACCTTTAGTCTGGGCCACACCTTCTGCTGGAGACCTACATAAGGACATTGGAAGAAGGAAGATTCGCTCTTTGCCTGCATGCATTTACTTGCCAGCACATCTCCTGGAATCTACTAGCCCTGTGGGACTGAGCAATTACTAGATATGCGGACTTCCCACTCACAGCTGACCATTGTTGGGGAGTTGGACTACAAACTATAAGTCATCATAAAAAATTCCCTTACTATACAGAGACTGCCCATACGTTCTGAGACTTTAGAGAGCCCTGACCGATACAGAAATCAGTACTGGGAGTGGCTCTAGAGGAGAATAAGTATAAGGATAAATTTTTGAAGAATCTGTAGTTGGTTTAATAATTCACCAAAAACTTCAACTACTGAAACCTTTCCAAATACTCTCTCAAATGACCAGGAAGCACTTAAAGAAATGCTCGAAGTTCTTAGTCAACAAAAAAAAAAAAAAATGTCCCTGAGATTCCACCTTACAACAACGAGAGAATGACTAAGATCAAAACCTCAGGTAGCAACACATGCTGGCAAGGATGTGGGGAAAGAGGAACACTCCTCCATTGCTGATGGGATTGCAAGCTGGTACAACCACTCTGGAATCAATCTGGAGGTTCTTCAGAAAACTGGACATAAATTGCCAATAGATTGCCGAGGTTGCCATCCCACAGTCAAAAACTTCGACCCAGAATTCTTCCTGTCTGAAAGAACTGCAGGAACAAAAATGGAGAAGAGCCTGAGGAAAAGGAGGTCCAGTGACAGGCCCAAATTGGGATCCAGCTCAAGGGGAGGCTCCAAGGCCTGACACTATTACTGATGCTATGGTGGTGTGCTCACAGACAGGAGCCTAGCATGGCTGTCCTCCGAGAGGTCCAACAAGCAGCTGATTGAGACAGAGACAGGTACTCACACCCAACCATTGGATTGAAAGTAGAGACCTCTGTGGTTGAATTAAGGAAAGGCTAGAAGAAGCTGAGAAGGAGGACAATCCCACAGGAAGACCAGCAGTCTCAACTAACCCAGATCCCTGAGATCTCTCAGACTGAGCCACCAACCAGATAGCACACATGAGCTGGTTCGAGGCCCCCCAACACATACATATACATCAGTGGACTGCCTCATCTGGCCTCAGTGGAAGAAGACACACCAAACCCTCGAAAACCCTCAAGAGACTTGAGGCCCCAGGGAGTGGGAAGGCCAAGGGGGTACGGGGGGAGGAAGAATGAGATGAAGAACTATGGGAGAGCAGACCAGAATAGGAGACAACAACTGATTATAAAAGAAACTAAAAGTAATTTTTTAAATTCAGCCTCAATTGTGGGGACCTTGTAAAATCAAAAATAAGTTAAATATTTTCTTCAAAAGGGAAGAACCAGGGCATAATCTGAACAAAGCAAAACCACACTCCAACAGTAAATAGCAGTGTCCAGCATCTGGTATTCACTTATGATCTAGGCTCCTGCAAGGGGTTTGGGTCACTTCTCCCTCTCTGCCCTCTGCAGCTTGTCCTCTAGGTTCCTGCTAGTTCCACCCACTGCTGCTGCTGTTCTTGGTGGCCATCCCGTGGTACTGCCATCTCCAAAGTTCAATCCTATCCTAACTGTCTTAGGACTAACTACTGCTGTGAATAGACAACCATGACCAAGGCAACTAGTATTTAACATTTAATTGGATTATAAGTTCAGAGGCTCAACCCAGGAGACAGGACAGTGTCCAGGCAGGCATGGCGCTGAAAGAGGTTAGAATTCTACGTCATTATCCAGAGGAAGATAGGTGCAGACTTGCTCCCATGTGGCTAGGAGGAGGGTCTCAAGCCCATCCCCACAGTGACACACTTCTTCTAACAAGCCCACACCTACTCCAACAAGGCCACACCTCCTAATAGTGCCACTCCCTGGACCAAGCATATACAAACCACCACAGCTGCATTTTCACCAATAGCCACACCTATGCTCTCTTGCACCCTGCCACACGGTGCCAAGCCTCAGCTGATCTCCATGACTCCAAGCCTTCATAACCAGACCTGGCTAAATTAGACTACCAAGTTTGGCTGCCAGCAGGAAGTATAAACCTGGCCACATCTGGAACACATCACCTCAGTGATTCTGGTCTTGGTTTAATCGCACCTGGATCTTTAGTGCCAACTGACCGGCATCCATTATCCCAACAGAGCAAAGGTTTGGTGTTAGTGCTTCTGGCATTTTGTTAATGGTAACCAATTCTTTAGCCTCAGCTAACCAGAACCATGGATCCATATGTTCAAATGGCCTGGCAGAATCTTTGCTTCTCTCTGAAACGCCACAAGCCAGGCTTCCAGTCTGTAATGCTCTCAACATTCTTAGCTCCCTCCCTCCAGGCTTCTACAGAACAGGAGCTGACTGAGCTCTCAACATTCAATGGCTTTTCTAACCTAAAGTTCCAAAGTCCTTCCATGATCTGCCTCCAAACAGCATGATCAGGTCTGTCACAGCAAAAGCCCCACAATCCCGGTACCAAATTGTCTTAGTCAGGGCTACTACTGCTGTGATGAAGCACCGTGACCATAGCAACTTGGGCAGAAAGCGGTTTGCTTAGCTTCCACTTCCATATCATTGATTAGTCACTGCACAGCTGACCTAGTGGACATTGTAGCTTAGCCTGTCCCATCTTTAATGTGCTCAGGATATTCATCTTAGCCTGTAGGTAGGCACAGAGAAAACTACATTGCTAAACTGGAAAAGATTAAGATCTATAGTGTGTTTGTTACTGAGTGTGTATCATTCACGGACTAGTGTAAAGACAAAAGTAATGTCAAATCATCATCAGTTGGGGACTGTGTAATTACCGAATTTATCATTTCTTCATCCCTATGTTTGTAGATATGGGCTGTTTCTATCTTGAGACTGTTATAAATGGTGCTCTGTTAACACCCACCTTCAAGTATCTAAGTCCTTAATGTAAACTCTTTTGCCTGAGAATAGAATATGAAAGTAGTTTGCATTTAAGACAAAAACAGTGTTTATGTTTCAGCAAATGACATGATCTCAGTGGACACGTAGCCAAGCTAATGCTTCTCTAGCCACAAGTATTCTGAGTATCAGATACAGAAGCCTCTAAACTCATACACATAACTCTGGTATGCAGAAGTGGCTGTGGATAAATGCTGAGTATCATTTTGTAAAAGACTTTAACTCCTTAGAGGGTTCTGCACCAACAATTGACCCTCCACTAGACTTTGCATACAGGCAACTTATCTCGTTATGAAATGAAAAGCATTTATAAAGACATGACAGAGAAATTCTGGTCAGTGGTGTTGAATTAAATAAATAAATTCCACAGGCAGGTTTGCTACCCACCAATGAAAGACGCACACACGGCCTTTATATTTTGATATGCCTTAAGCAGCGAAATAACTGGGCCACTGCCTAACTAACCTCCATGTGGTTAATCCGCCTCTGGCCAACAATCCTGAGTTATCACTTACTAAGTTCTGTATTTTACTTCGATGCCCTGGACCCAGTTGGAGAATCCTCTGGGCCACACTCTCCTAGCTCCTACATGTCCACCTCCGTGTTCTCTGCTCTTCTCAGGCATGGCGTCTCTTCCTCTGCACTCTCCCAACACAGTGGGTCTCCTTCTACCTTCCTACACCTCTCTCAGTCCCAAGCCCCGGAATCCTAAAGTCCTACCCAGCCATTAGCTGCTGGCTCTTTATTTACCAACCTGAGATAAGGCCCTCGGTGCCTGAAGTTTGGGCGTGCAGACTATTTCATGCAAACCATTTTGGGGACCCAAATCAACATCAGAATACAAGCAGCATTAGGCCAAAACCACTATACTAAATCTGATCCTCCAAACATATATCTATTCAAACAATAAAGAACAAGAAAATCAAATGAAATTATGTGAAGCCCACAGTGTCCCAGAAGACAGTTTCCAAACATCAAAGTAATTGTAAATATGAAACTAAACAAGAGACCCCAGCAAGTTTCTCTCTTACACTCCCACTGGGAATCCCTAGAGGGAAAAGAAATGGGCTGGGCTGAAATCATGCCATCAGCATAGAAAAGCAGAACCATGGGACAGATCTAGAACCACAGCAGGGAGAGGACGTTTGCTAATACTGAGGATCACTTACTGTCAGTCTTCTGAGAAGAGCCACATGAAAGGACACGGCATTACTGTGAAAAGGGTCAAGGGGAAAGCAGACAGCCTCTGGGAATAACTCAGTGATTCCAGAAATGTCTTTCAAAATCAGAATAAGGTGAAAGAAATCGCCCTTTGATACGCTGACAAAAGAGGGCGCTCTTGGACTGGGAACCCCAGCAGCACCCCGAACCCACACCCTGCTCAGAGAAGCAGAGATCAGTCCTCATCTGAACAAAAACCTCAAAATAAAAATAGAACAAATCCAAACCACTCAATGAGGAGGATTCCCTCCCCTGAACAATGGCAGGATAAAAGAGAATAGCGACAGTCCAAAGTGAGTTACTGATTCTCGTAGACTGGCTTAGGGACGCCCAAACCCTCAGTCCCAAATTCTGAAGCTTTCTGTCGAAGTGAGGGGAGATGATATGAGGACTGATTGGACTCAGAAGTTAGGTAGAAGCAGGGAAAGGGGAAAAAAACATCTTTATAAGGTTTTGGAGAAAATATTTTTGAAGGGTTTGTTTGTGTTTGTGCAGAGATGGAAAGGAGCAGATGGGAGAGGGAGAGAGACAGATCCCAAGATCCGGCCAAGTGAGTCCTTCCCGGTGCAGCTTATGGACTAAGATTTCATCCGTAAATGGCCTTTGGGCCACTCTGTAAGCTGTTCCTGGTATTGCTGCTTTTGGCACCATTATTGGCAGCCACTGGTTGAGAAAAAGCGGGCACAGAAGGGGAGACGCCGCAAGTAAACTCTCTAGAACAACAAACATCCTATGATATACCGGAGCAAATGACTTTACCCTGTGGAGACGGGACTTACCAGAAGGCTCAGGGTCCTCCTAAGCCCAGTGAGGAGGACAAGACAGGACAAAAACACCTTAAGTACTCCTATTCCTTTCTCCTCCTTTCTTTCAGAGTGTCTCCTATAAATCCACCTTCTAGAATGTTCTGGATCTTAGCATTTGCTCCTTATCCCTCCTTTCTCTTCACCTATTCTCCCAGGTGGAAACTGTCAACCTGAATTCAAAACTCAATCACAGCAAGCCACCTGCCCTTATTCTGTAAGATCAGTTGTTTTTCTAATCCAATTCCCAAGGGAGCTTTCCTCCATCCCTCTTCTGCAATCCTGAAAACCTTGCAACAGTTCACACGTTCCCCTGAGCTGTGTGCTCAGGAGCTCCTGGCTCCTGTTAGAACAGGCACTTCCAATCTGCTTTCCCTGAGAAGTATCAACTCCTCGTTTGCATCTCCAATGTAACTGAATGCAGGGTAAAGCCCGACACCTCTGCCTTGGTTTGATGTTTCCTGTGCTTTGGGCATGTGAGAATGGGTGGATGGGTAGCTGAAACCCTACCATCCTTTACCCGTCTCATTTCCATTTGAAGTTAAGGCTCAAAGGTGATAGAGACTAAGACATCTTACTTACCAAAGGCACCCAAAGGTAGTCTGTTGGACTCTAGGACCAGCAGAGGCTTGCAAGACCACTTCTTAGATAGGTCCTCCTCCTCATGGATGTGTTGGTTATATTTCTTTTTCCTACCTTCCACCGTTACTCCTTGAATCTTTTTTCTAGTCTACATCTCCAGTTTAGCCTCAGATGGCCTTGGTACAGTCTTTTCCTTTGACTCCTGTATAGGGTCACTCATGAATTCAACCCTAAACTTGTCCTGGATGCATAATATGTGCAGGCATTGGTCATAAGACTGCTCATCACGGCTAAACTTACGGACTCTGACATTTCTCACACACCTTCAATCCCAGCATCCAGGAGGAAAAGGCAGGGAGAGCTCTGGGACTTCTGGACCAGCTTAGTCTATACTGTGAATTCTATAGGACTAGGCAGTGAGACCCTGAGGAAGTGAGAGGGTCTAGATCCAAAACAAGTAAACCAAATGGAGCCTCTCTGTTTGCCTTCACTCCTCCCTACCTTCTGGTCATCTGAAATTCTCTCCTCTTATCTCCCCAGGTTGTTTCTTGTTTGTCCCTTGAGACCCACCTCAACCCACAAAACCTCTTTAATGTTTCTCTTCCTTCTTATGTTTTGAACTCACAGTGTTTTACTCTGCATTCCTTTTGAAAATTATGATTAGACTCTAGAGACCAGTTTTATGTGCTAGAAAAGTGATCAACTGATCAATTGTCAACTAAATAGCCTACATGCATCACTACCTTTAAACCTGGACATTTAATTCACTTCTAAGGAAACGGAACATGTTAGTGTGTGTGTGTGTGTGTGTGTGTGTGTGTGTGTGTGTGTGTGTGTGTGAATACACTCATAAAAATGCACATGTGTGCAGTACTTGTCTCTATGAACAACCCCATGGGTGTCATTCAAAGTACCAGCCATCTTTCCCTTTTATTTTTAGTTGTGTGTATTCTGGAGGAGGTATATGTATATATGAATGCAGTGCCCTCATAGGCCAGAAGACACTGGATTCCTGATGCTGGAGCTACAGGTGGGTTTTGAGCTGCTCATCATGGGTGCTGGGCAGTGAGCTCAGCCCCTCTGGAATAGCAAGGGCTGTTAACTATTGAGCTATCTCTCTAGCCCACCTTTCTTTTTTGAGACAGGGTCTCTCACCGGCCTGGGATTCACCAAGCAGGCCAGTCTGGCTAGCCTGTGAGCCCCCAGGAACCACTTCTCTCCCCGCTCTAGCCCTGGGATTGCAAGTACATCCTACCATGCCACCAGATTGGATCTCTAATTTCTGTTTGATGTTGTAAACACAAATAGTATATGACTTTGAGACCTTGTAAGCTCTCTGGACTTCAGCTCATTATCTAGAAAATAAAAGTATTGTATCGAATAATATGTGCACATTCCTTCTCATTGAACATTCTGGTGTAAGGATCTGTTGTTCGCCGAAGAATGACACCCCAGACTCAAATAGTATATAAAAGCAAGGAGAGTTTTATTCTGTAGAAAACCAGCATGTGGAGGGTCCCTCATTCCAAAATGGAAACAACCAAATAAGCTTGCAGACTAGATTTAGGAGGTTCAAGATGACCTCTATCTTATTCTGTCTCTAAGGGCATTCCAATACTGGGTTGTGGGGCTGGAAATTGTTACTGAGGAAGTGTGGGGTAGGTGGCCTTTATCCTACTCTATCTCTAGGATCATTCCATCACTGGGGAGTATGTTGGGGCTGGAATCCGTTACGGGGAAGGTCTGAAAACTTGTTGACCCTTTGTCCTAGATGGCTGGGCACCTTCTAGTTTCTGACTAGCTGCCTGAAGCCTAGAGGTTTTTAACTGAGTTGTCTAGACTTGCCCAGTTCCTAAGCTTAGTCTCTTAGATGGCCAATTTGAAACCTGTCATGGAGTCAGCCTAGCCTTCTCACTAGAATTAAAGAATCTAGATTTGAATTTTTGGCATCTGTCATACACTAATCCAACCTCATTCCCAGCTCCTCTCTTCACCTTCTCCACAAAAGTCAGGGATTATAAATATCTTATTTTCCAACCTTCCTTGCACTAGGTGGTCATGTGACATAGCTCAGTCAATGAGATCGAGAAAGATTCTTCGGAGGCTACTCTTTGATGGCAGAGACAGGCACATCTAGTATTGCTTTTGTGGCCAGCAGAGGTCTAAGAGAGCTGCCCCAAGTGTGTACCCTGGGTAAGACCCTTCTCTTCAGTCCCATAAACAAGATTATCACACATGACTTGTCAGTTAGAAGGGAGTCTATCCCAGGAGGGCCTGACACAGACAGGCAAGCTTCCTGCAATAAAGCCAGTTTCCTGTTGATATCTGAGAAAAATCAAGAAACCATGTTGCACTGAAGCATCCCAATAATCAGTAAGTATGAAAAGGGGCCCTGAGCCTCAAATGACATGAAGCTGGTGCAGCCTGGTGATTTCCTAAGCAGAGAGCTCCAGTAACCAGTTATCAGACTCCTGATCTTAGGAACCATAATTGCCATTTTTCATGTACTGTGCTTGTGAGACTTAGTAACATGCAATAACACTAGTATAGTTCCTTCCTGCCCAACCTCCACTGTCGTGTGCTTCATAAGTATCTTCAGCTCCTGAAGGCAAGGCCAGGTGACTTTCAAGACTCCTAGCCCCGACTTCTTCCTCCTCCCAACCAAGCTCAACAACCACTATTCTCCAGACACATTTAAACCAGAAGACAAAAATGCCTACACACATATAAGCCAATCCATGCTAGCAGGGTTTTTTTGTACTTACAGCTGAAATTATTTCCAACTGACTAATCAAACCTCTGAAAACAGTATATGCAAGTTCTTCAAGCATCAGCAAATATCTCTAAGAAATATGTGATGTTTCAGATAGGGGAGAAATATCTACAAGTAAAAAAGATCTAGTGACGTGAGGGAGGGGCGTGGGGTAGAGATTCAAATATAGTTCAAATATAGACTGGTTAGGCCACGATGGTTATGTGGGACTGAGGGAAGGAACATCTAGCAAAGCCTTTGACAGTGGGAGTAGAAAAGGGATGCATTGGAGGTTTAGGTTGTGCAACAGGATTACAGGGAAGGAGTATAAATTACGTGGAATCTAGGTGCAGAACGAAGTATTGGCCAATCGAATCACGAACAGCCACAGAGCACTTGGTATGCGGTGTGGGAATTTTCTGGGTGCTTTGGCAGGGGTGACATGAGCATCTGTAGAACTTGCTGTCTACCCCAGGTTTTTATGAGCATCTGCTATGGATACTGCCTGTACTCCTTCCTACTCAAGGGGCATAGTGGTGTAAGTACTGACTCTTGTCAACTAGGGAAAAGCCAAAGGCACACCCCAGCCACTCAGTCCTGCTTCAGTCCCAGACACTTAGTGCCTTTGGCAGCAGCCTCAGATAAAATACATCCAGAGAGCTGCTTTTCAGAGGAAGAATCTAGGTCAAGGTCCTTCAAGAATGCACTATTCACAGCAAATCCAAGGGAAGAGAAAGACAGCCCTTCACCCTTTGATGCAGAATCCTGGAAGCCTTCAGGCCAAATCCACCTATGCCATCTCTCCCAACAAATTCTGGTCCTTAGAGCCCAGAATTCACTTGGGAATTAGAGAATGGCATTGGCATTTAAAAGAATAATGTTGAGGTAATAAAACATGAGTTCAGAACTAGGACCCAGAGGAAATCAGTTCTGCATAAAGATGAGAGTAATGATGTGATCTGATTCCCCTGCTGACCCAGTCCGTCCTGTTAGAGCTGCACAGAAGCTCAGAGGCTGGGCAAAATTCCTTAGAGGCGAGGAGTCCTTTGCTCTCTTCAGAGGGAAATGTCTCAAAGGTCCCCAGGGTGCTAGAAAAACCACTGTAGTGGCAGGAATTACTGAGTTAGCCTAAGGCCCGGGACTTGGACATTTTTGTTTTTCAATTTTTGAAAAAGTCAAGTTGACAAAGATTTCGTACACATACAGTGAATTTCACTTTCTCCACGAAGGGTTTGGTAAAGATTGGCAGAAGAGTTTCCTAACCATCCCTGGTAGGAAGACCCAGCACTGCCATCTCCTCCAGACTCCTCTCCCTCCCCTTTTTACCTTGTCCGCTAATGGCTGTACCGTTAATGTCTCCCCCTCAGTTCGAGAACAGCTCATCTACAGAATGTAAGAGAGCAAAGCCCTTCGTGTCTGACTTCTCAGCTTCAGGATGATGTAGAAGCAGGCCCTCAAAGCTTTTCTTTCAGTGTCGTCTTTCCTTCTAATCTAAGGCTAAGAGGACAAACATCAGTGCTCTTGTCCTAACAATGAAGTATGTAGTCCTCAAAGTGAACCTAAAGAGTTATGAGCAATTTCTTCAAGAATCTCTTTGGTGGGTTTGCTCAGGTTGCTTGCACAGCATTAATAATAATAGTATTATTGATATGCACATAACAGTGTACACAAATACTGTCCTATTGATTAGCACTTAGAAATATGTAATTTGTCCTGATAAATAAAGATGATTTATGGACCTATATTGTTGCTTTGGGGAACAGGAAAGCCTAATTTCAGAGGTGGCGCATAGCAGGGCACACGTACAGTTTTAGGCAAGTTGGGGCAAGTATTCAAGAGTTTAAGGCAGGGCCAGGCCCATATAACAAGACCTTGCCTCAAAAAACAAGGGTTTCAGATGTTTCTTAGTAGTATAGAACTTAAATAGCATGAGCAAGGTTCTGGTTCTGATGAGATCACCATAAAAAATGAACAACATAGAATTAAATTTCAGAATGTGGGTGCTGAAAGAAACCCTGACATCTAGTCTAACACCACAGAATTTCACCCTTGGGGAAGGGTCTTAAGACTATGCAACCTTCCTGTGTGTTGTCTTTAAAAGAAAATCTCAATTGTTCAATTTTACCAAGGAAGACTTGGTAGCCAGACACTGAGGGTGAAAGCCTGCTAGCTCAGAGAGGCAGATAAAGCACCCAGCTGACCTTCCTCCTCACCCAGCATTCCAAAAGCCTGCTAGCTCAGAGAGGCAGATAAAGCACCCAGCTGACCTTCCTCCTCACCCAGCATTCCAAAAGGAAAGTTTCTCTCCAATGCCATTTCAAAAAAATATTCTTTTAAATGAATTTCCCCCTTCTGCTTCCTGTGTGTCTATTCACTCTCCTGACCTCCTCTCACTCTCTATGGATTTCCCTATGTTCACTCCCTGACAACTGGTTGCTTGTTCTGCCTCTTGACCAATGGTTGACTTCATTTAATACTGTTTACAATATTCAAGCAGAAAACTCTTGGATTAAAGGTATGCATTAAGGCTGAGCCACACCACAACTAAAACCAGTTTTTCTGAGTGGATAACACAATCTCTGGGCTCACAGTGAGAGCAAATATCCTCCAACACCTTGATTTAAATACTTATTTCCCCTTGGGTGGCATGCTGTAAACAAAACACACAGGTTGCAAACTGGTACAACCACTCTGGAAATCAATCTGGAGATTCCTCAGAAAACTGAAAATAGATCTACATAAAGATCCACCTATACTATGCTTGGGCATATTCCCAAAAGATGCCCCACCATGCCACAGGGGCATGTGTTCTACTATGTTCATAGCAGCTTTTTTTTTTTTTTTTTTTTTTTTTTTTTGTAATAGCCAGAAGCTAGAAACAACACAGATGTCCCACAAACCAAGAATAGATACAGAAAATGTGGTTCATTTACATAGTGGAATACTACTCAGCTATTAAGAATGAGGACATTCTGAGTTTTGCAAGCAAATGGATGGAACTAGAAAATAACATCCTCTTTTATGCAAAAATGCTTAAAATTTGTTCATTTATCTTTGTTTTTTAAAATAAAGTTGTTCAAAAAAAAGAAAGAGAGAGAGAGAGAGAGAAAGAAAGAAAGAAAGAAAGAAAGAAAGAAAGAAAGAAAGGAAGGAAGGAAGGAAGGAAGGAAGAAAGAAAGAAAGAAAGAAAGAAAGAAAGAAAGAAAGAAAGAAAATAACATCCTGAGTGAGGTAACTCAACCCAAAAGGACATGCATGGTATGTACTCACTAGTAAGTGCGTATTAGCCAAAAAGTACAAAATGCCCAGGATACAGTCCATAGAACTCAAAAAGGTTAATAAGCCAAAGAGCCCAAGTGAGAGCACCTCAATCTCACTTAGGGTGCAGAATGAAGCAAATCGCAGGACGGGGGAGGGAGGGTTCTGGGTGGAAAAGGGGACAGAGAGGGGAAGAGGGGAACATGATCTGGTATTGAATGGGGGGAAAAGACTGAAGCCCTAAGAGCCAGAAGAAAGAATGGAAACTGGTGACCTCGGGAGGTAAGAGGAGGGAGGACCCTCCAGAATGTACCAGGTTAGAGACGCTCAGGACTCAAAGGGAGGGACCTTAGATAAAATGCCCTACATTGGGGAGAGGAAACTTGGGGAGCCCACCTCCAGCAGAAAGGGATGGAGTTGCCATTCTACAGTAAAAAACAAAAAACAAACAAACAAACAAACCTCTGACCCATAATTGTTTCTGTCTGAAAGAACTGCAGGGTCAAACATGGAGAAGAGCCTGAGGAAAAGGAGGTCCAGTGACAGGCCCAAATTGGGATCCAGCTCAAGGGGAGGCTCCAAGGCCTGACACTGTTACTGAGGCTATGGTGTGCTCACTAAAAGGGCCCATCCTGACTGTCCTCCGAAAGATCCAACAAGCAGCTGAAAGAGTCAGATGCAGATATTTACACCCAGCCAATGGACAGAAGCTCCTGAACCCCTGTTGTTGAATTAGGGGAAAGCTGGAAGAAGCTGAGGAGGAGACCCTGTAGGAGGACCAGCAGTCTCAATTAACTAGACCCCAGAAATCTCTTAGACATTGAACCACCAACCAGGAGGTTTACACCAGCTGATATGAGTCCCCCGACACATATACAGCAGAGGACTGCCTGCTCTGGTTTCAGTCAGGGAAGATGCACCTCACCCTCAAGAGACTGGAGATCCCAGGGAGTTGGTAGGCCTGGTGGGGTGGGGGTGGGAAGGGTAGGGACTTGGGAAGGGTGGTGATATCCTCATGGAGAAGGGTGGCAGGAGAGGTATAGGATGGGGAACAGTCAAAGGGGTCGACCAGGAGGGGGATAAAATCTGGAGTGCAAAAAAAAAAATTAAATTAAATAAAAAAAAAAGCTCAAGCCAGACCCATTGTTCCTCTCTTCCTCCTGCCTTCAGATCCAAATGTCAAACTCTCAGTTACTCTCCAGCACCACGTCTGCCTGCATGCCACCATGATGACAAAGGACTAATCCTCTGAAACTGTAGGCCAGCCTTTCCTCATAAGAGTTGCTGTAAGAAACACACACACACACACACACACACACACACACAATTTTAGGTAAATATATGATTCTGTGAGGCTTTTCTCCTCCGTGTCATTTTCCCCTCCTTTCTCCTCTTCCTGTAGTGAGTTCTCCTTGCCCGTTTTTTCCATTTCTCCCTCACCCACTTGCTATTCTCCTCTCTAACCTCACCAGATTCATTGCTCCCCCTTTTAATTTCCCTGGTTTCCCTGGTCATCGTGTGCTGTGTATTTACATCTGAAGACTGGGAGCTGGGAAGCACGGCTGAGTGAGAACATGCTGTGTTTGTTTGTCTGGATCCAGACCGGTCTCTAGTTACACATCCAAAGAGCCCACAGTCTAGAAGGTTGTATCATATGAGATATTCTTTTCTTTGCATATATAGTTCATGCATGTTTGTACTAGGTCTTAGCGTCTCATAAAACAAAGGCTCTTGAAAGATAGGTTGCATTCTTTTCTAGCCTGTCCATGTTTTAATTTCCATGCTTCTCAATGAAGCCCTACAGTTAGCTGTGTGTGTGTGTGTGTGTGTGTGTGTGTGTGTGTGTGTGTGTGTGTGTGTATGTGTGTGTGTGTGTATCAAAGCCCTTGGCACTGGGAAGCAGGGTGAGCAGGTACAGTGTCTTAGGCAGGGGAAAAGCCAGTGATTTCCCAGCTTCCCCCCCCCCAACCCCACACCCACAAGAGGCATTCTCCGAGCCTCTTTAAGAGGCAAGAAAGGTTCTGGATACTGAACAATATTATGACAACATTTCTTCCATATTCTTCTGCCTTAAGAGCAAAAGGGGCTTTATTAAGCCAATGGAGAGCTGAGCAGAAAGGGGATGAAAATATGGGAACAGATGAGGGAAGACAGTTTCTGACACTAGGTTAAATGAAGCAGCTGAGGGCAGATGAGGGCACCAGTTCCGGCAGCTGGAGTGCCTTCTTAGTGTGTCCTGGGCCATTTTTTTCACAACCTTTCTGAGGTACACTGAAAGGACCGGTCGCCTTCTTATGTCTTTCCTTACACAAAGCCACTCTGTAAATATGGATGCCTGAGTGTGACTGGTTTGAAAATGGTTCTTTTGAAAGAGCAGCAAACAAGCGATCACCGAATCAGGCGCCCGCTGCCCCCGCCACTTCTGCTTCTGATGTAATTACAGTGAGTCTGGGTTACGCTCATGTGAACATCTTCTGCTGATGATTGTCAGGCAATCAAAGAGCGTTTCTCACCCCTGCTCAGACCCATAATTTAGAAGCTTCTCTGCAGAGAGACTTGATGCAGCTTAATTATAATGTTCTTCACTCCGAAAGCTATTTAAAGGATCGCGAAGCCCCGAGTTTCCATCCTCTCTCCTCATGAACGACTATGAAATTCATGTGTGGTGGATACCCCCTTGAAATCTGATAACTTACACGTGACTTTTAACAGCGGTGCTTTGTACTGTATAGAATGAGTTCTATTTTTAAATCAATGTTTCTTTCAGTGAAAGTGTGGTCCAGCATAGCTTTATTGCTTCAAAACTGTCCTCTCCCATGTCATCAGAAAGAAAGCCAGGCAGATTCCACAGCCCTATATGATCTGATGTTTGCAGTTTTTTTTTTTTTTTTTTTAATGGAATTCTCAAACCCAAATGGGTAGGTGTTTGAATTCAGTGCTGAAATAAAGAAATGCTTTTTCTGGATACATTCTCTTCTTTGCTGGCAGTGACTGGTACCAACTTGCTCTTAATTATCTCCATTCAGTGCTAGTCATAACTAACTGCCTGCCTACTCCACGCTCAGACTGCCCTGCCCACAAGCTCTTCCCAGCCCCCTCAAGCTGAGTCGTTGGCCTCTGCTCTCTCTCCCCCTTTTCCCCTCCCCCATCCTGCTTTTCCCCTTTTTCCTCTCCCCATTCCCACTGTGTTCCCCTTCTTTGCCCTTTTTAGAGGGACACTCTTAAACTGCCAAAGCTTCCTTTTCTGTTCTCAGTATTATGTTTACTTGAAAATCTAGAAACAAACACACATACACACACACACACACACACACACACACACACACACACACACACACACTTGAGCACACAATTCTCAGGAAATTTTATTCCAACTTGTGCTTCAAACTCACTGGCATCCATGTTAAGTAAGCTTGTGTTTTAAGAAGAGTACACTTTGAGAAACTGAAAATTCTTCATTTTTACTCAAACATGCGAATTTGTAGAGGAGTTATTAGGGAGCTCCCACGAAGGTGGTGAAGAGCAGGCCCAGGTCGTACCTTGCAGCAGCCAGCTTAGAGCAAACCCCAGCTTTCATCAATGGCTTTGAAATGTTGGAGCTAAATCTAGATTAACCTTCAGACTGTGCCTCCTTAGGCCTAAATGCTGGTCAAAGCCTCCTGACAGTGTAGAAGGCTGGAAGCCCCAAACACTGGAAACTGTGCCTCTTCTCATTCAGCTCAACCTAGCACAGGCATGAGAACTCTCCCACACTCTCCTCTGTGCTTCCTCACTTTAGCATCTTTAGGAAGCGTCTCTGAAGGTAAATTTCATCCCGTGTTTGGGGCAGATCAGTACTCACTGGGTTCAGTAGAGATGAGATGTCACAGTGACACTCAGTGAACCATGGAAGGACTCAGCTCTACTTACCCGTGAGCCTGTACAGGCCAACGAGTTGCTCCCCGGTAATCCCATCAGAGGTAAGAGGGGCCCCTTGGGGAAGTGAAACCTCTCCCTTCCCTTTCATCATTTGGCTAAGCCTTGTAACAGTGCCTACAGAAAAACATCATTTTCTACATTTGAGAAATAGAGAAACTGGGGTTCACAAAGGGCGCCATAATCCTAAAGTCAAATCATAGAAACTGAGGTTCCCACACGCCTAGCACCAAGCACTGGACCAGGCCTTTAGCTGCCTCCAGTCAGTCTCAGTATCTTACCCCCCACTCCCATCTCCACCAGTGCTGCTGCTCTGTGAGGATTGAGACATAGGGTTTTCAGGGTTGTTTGGGGTTTTTTGGGGTTTTTTTGTGTGCTTCTTTCCCTGGTGTTTGAACCTGCTGTTGTATTCATTTGGTGGCAGGGCCACCCCTTCCCCCAAAAAGGAGAAGTCCATTTACATTATTCCCCAAAGTCCAAATTGTTGCAATGTGTTAGGAGGAAAAGGGGTAGTCTCCATCTTCGCAACCTTTGGTGTTTCTTCTCTGGAACAAACAGCAAGTGCTCCTGCAGGAAGATGGGTGATCAAAGACCGCCAGTAGCCTGACTGCTTTTAAATGAAGACCAACTAACATTGCTCACTTATGCATCAGAAATGAGATGAAAACTGGGAGATTGTCACCACTTCAGATGCAGTGGGACCTAGGAGAACAAAACCGATAAGTAAGGCAGAGTGAAGTCTCACACAAGAGCTCATTCAGTCTCGGAAAATGAATATACACTCTGAAGGTTAAGAAAGTTCGCTTTAGTAGAGCTCCCATGAGTTTGAGCTGTTTATAATCACAAGGACAAGCCGCATGGGAAATATAAATGCATTCAATTTGATAACGTCTGCAGCAATCGTGAGTTATCTGAAGCAAACTCACTTCTGTCCACGGCACCTGGGAGGAGCACAAACCACATTCCAAGAACAACTTCATGTGTTTGAAGAAATTGAGGCATTCTTGTTTACTTGGAGTGTTCTCCCAAGAATTCAGAATTCTCCTCACAGAACTCCATTCTTGGACCATATCCAGACTGCACTCTTTTCCCTGGGAAATGAATGTCACAATGAGAGAGAGCCCCAACTTGGAACTTCTTACCATGCCTGGAAGGAAGGTCCCTGAGTCCCCCTCCCTGCCCAGCCAACTAATGTAGAGGTCACCAGGACCACCAATCATTTCGTGCCTAGCTGCTGTGGCTATAATATGCACTCAAAAATTACATAAATATCTTATGAAAGAAAGAGAAAGGGTTGTTTCTCCTCTGGGTGCAGGACAACCCCAGCGCGTTGGAACAATAAACCTCCTGCTTTTGCATGGGACTCTGTCCCTTTGGAGTCTCGTTTGGGTGTCTCCCAGTAGCTAAGGCTCACTTTGAGTTTTAACAACTGGTGCCTTTATGGCTTGAATATTTCTTCCAAAACCCACACTGCAACCTAATGCTCACTGCAAGATTCTCGAGGGGTAGGAACCTATTTGGATATAAGATCCATGATTAAATGAAGTTTTATGGGTTGGGGCCCTAATATAATGGGATTGTGATCTGAGAAGAGGGAACGTCTGAGCTAGAACACATAGCACCTGTGTAAAGGGATCACTGTGGGCTCAGAACCCTCAAGACCAAGTTCTCAGCACAAAGAATATGTATTTGCCCCAGAGGAATAAAGGGCAGGGGACAAGAGACAAAAACAGGAGATGGATGGTGAGAGGCAAGGGGAAGGGAACAAGAGACAGGGGCATAGATGGAGACAAAGAACTGCCTCGGGATAGAGAGGAGACAGACTTGACCCATAGGAAAATGGCAGTTTACAATGGTAAAAGGAGAACCCTGTGTTAGGATGAGGTGTTTAGTTTTAATTGGGCATGTTAATTAGTCCAACCAAAGGGAATTTTGATTGCTGGACTTCAATATTTTGATAGCTGGACCTTGGTAGTCAGTCTCAGAAGGAGAAAGTAGCTAAATAAGGGAACATACCTTGGTGGCTAACTTCAGAAATGCAATCTAATGGTTTTTAGCAAGGAAGAGGAAATGTCCCTTGGGAAGACAAGTTCCTGACATCCTACCCTGTAAAGAGTCCCAATCAATCAGATTTTACACTTCTCATTCATGAGAACTCATAAGACAAACAAACTCATTTTCATTAAAAACTCCCCAGAGAACAGATAGGTGCAGCATAGAGGTTCAAAACACATTGTATACATCTATAAAATTCTCAAAGAAAGAATAAAAGTGCCGTTTCAAAAGGTTACTCTACAGTATTCAATTATAGGAATAGACAAGCTTCTTTCAATTCTTCAATTTTATGGATTTCTAGCTATATTAAGCCAACAAAAGACATAGTGAGCACATATCACATATCAAGTATTGGACATGAAATGGGGACACGGATGTGAGTCAGTTCATCTCTCAAGCAACTAATTCTATAGCAAGAGAGAAGGGGGCCAGGAGATGGTGAGATGTCATTAGAAATTACAATTAGAAATTTTAAAAAATGTAAATCAAAACATGGCACACGGATAGTAATTAGTAATGGCCGGTTGGCTGATTTAGTGAAACACCAACTGAGCTTTAGCTGAACTTGAGAGATGAACTAAAATGCCCAGCCAAGAAGCAAAGGGCTTTCTGGGTAGAAGAACCGTGATCTCTGGATGATCAGAGAGAACATGATGGGAGTCGTAATGGTAGGGAAGGCTCGCAGGCCCACCGGCAGCCATTTATTGACTCTTAGCCAGCAAACACCAACACAACAATGGATGCAAACACTTTCCCACAGTTCAAGAAACTAGAGCTCAGGTTTAAGAATGACCATGGCTACTTCCTAAAACCTCTCTTTAACTGGAACATGGCCTCTGCTTGTCCTCACAGGCCTCTCTCTGCTCAGTGCCTGGGTCCCTAGTCTGTTCTCCTGACATGCATCACTCTTTTGGGCTTTGTTCTATCCTCATGGCCCCATTATTTAATCTTCATTACCTGCATAAAGACTCCATGTCTGCATTAAGTCACATGGTTGGGGGGAGTGTTCCACTTATGGATCTAAAGAAGTACAGCTCCTGCACTGTTGGAAAGCAGCAAGCCAGAATAGCTATCACGACTCTTGGATGGCCTTGGATCAGCTGCCTCACCCACGAGATAGTCATCAGGCTTCACTCCAGTGACTAAGTAGTCAGATGTGGGTTTGTTCTTGACTCATTCTGTGGGGCAGAGTTTGGTGCCTTGACCACGTCATATCTCTGAGAGATCTGTCACTGCTGTAGATTTGGGTTTTGCATTCAGCCCTTGCCAGTCAGCTAGTTTGCTCGGGTTATTATGTTGTGGTATATTTGGGTTGTTGTTTCTGTTTTCTTATGTTTGCTTGTTTGTTTTTTGAGGTCGTCTTGTGTAGTAGCCAGGCTGGCCTTGAACTTGGTGTACAGCTGATGTTGACCTTGAACTTCTGATCATCCTGCCTCTACTTCCCCAGTGTTGGGATTACAGTTGTGTACCACAATTGCTGGTTTGTGTGCTGTGGGGGAAGAACACACCACTAAACACATCCTGAGCTCTGCAGCATGGCTTGTGATCATGCCAAAGTGGCTCAAACTCTGAGAGAGGTCTTACATTTGACTCACAGAACACAACATGAGAAGTCAGTGGAAACTGTTTGTCTGTTTTAGAAAACACAGCAAACACTGGCTACGTTTTGATATGTTAAAGGAATACATGTTTTTTCATCATCGGAAGATCTGAACACAAATATTCTCATTCTTCTTAATGCTAGATATACTAGGCTGCACTCTAATTTAAACTTAATTGTCATATTTATTGAGTTTTGTATTGCTTGCTAATAAGAACTCACAGGAAAGGGAACCTATGCCTTCAACTTGTCCTCTGACCCCCTCAGTGAGCCATCGAAAATACCCACATGCACACACATATGTGCGTAGTAAGCCATTGCACACACATATGTGCACAGTAAATAGCTAAAGTGGAACTTTTTAAAATTAAAAGTGTCTTTTCAAAAGAGAAATTGAAGAGGTTTACTGTTAGATCAAGCAGCTTTCTAACCCATGAACATCCAGCCTGTGGCAGATCATTGAAGAAATTCTCAGACAATAGAGATGCTAACTTAGTCTCTCTAGAGACCAGGCCCCCTGCCTACTTGTTCATTTGCATGTTCTTAATATTGTCCAGTTAGGCTAGGTAAGTTGTCTGAACTGCAACCATGCTTTCAAATGACTTATCTTTAGCCTTAAAAATTCTCTCTGGAATACTATAGAAACTCAACAAAAATCTAAAGTAATCATTATCCTCAAGTAAAAGGAAAATGCCATGTAAAATACCACCCACTTCTAAATGAATGCACTTATGCATTATAATAAACATACCACGTGACACATTTTCTAATTTTGTTTCTATGCAATTTCACACTATTAGAGTCATTTATAAAGAAGCCCAATTATAGTTTAGGTCAGGACTAACACTGAAGGAGAAAGGAGAGAGGGAGGGAGAGGGAAAGGGGGAGAGGAAGGGGGAGAGGGAGGGGAGTGGGAGAGGAAAGGGGAGAGGAGGGGGAGGGAGAATATGTAATAAGTATTGGGTTTAAAAGATAAGATTTGCTAAAGAATTGAATTCATAGCCAAAGTTCCAGCTCCTTATGGTCTTATCACAACTGTTCTTTGGACAAAGCAGAAGGGACAAGGAGGATGGAGTCCCTGTTTTGTTCTGAGACGACCTAGGGCCTCAGCACCACAGTTAAGGTCAGGACTCCCAGCTGTCATTTTCTTCCTGCTCCAGCCCTGGAGAGCTTTTCTCTTCAGGCCCTTTTGGCTTATGTTGGACTCACACCCCTCACCACTAACATACACCTAGAGTAAGATGAACTATTGACTGAATTAAAACAAATCATGTGTATATGCGTTTTGTCTATATGTGTCTGTGTACCTTGTGCCCGTGTGTGGCCCTCGTGCCCACAGAAGCTACAAGATGGATCCCCAGGAACTAGAGTTACAGACTGTGAATCAAACTTGGGTCCTTGTTAAAAACAGTCTGTGCTCTTAACCAATAAGCTGTGTACCCAGCCCCCTTTGACTGGAATCTTATCTTTGCTGACAGCACAATCCAGCAAGCAAGACTGGCTAAAACATTCCATCCTCAGCACCTCTGACTGGAAAAGTCAGATGACAGCGGCAAGAAAGGAGGCTTCGTAGAATCTGAGAGGCTCAGCCATGCCCTATCTTCGGATATAGATCTCACCTGAGTATTACCATGTTAATGGTTTTGATGTCTGAATCTGTAAAGCAATGTTATCTCTGCAATAAATGAATTTCAATAAAAGTACCAGCACTCGCTTGAGATCTCATCCTATTCTTGAGTTCTAAGAATGAGTCCTTTGTCACCCTTGTTTGTACCTAACAACAAGGAGTTTGGAGACATGGCTTACTCCAGGCCAGGCAGCCAGAATACAGCAAGTCAGCATAGCGGGTCCACGTCTGTCCAGTTACAGTGCTTCCCACAATAAAAGGAGGAAATCTGTGCTGTTCACAGATGCTACTTTACAGATGAAGACATGGAGGAAACATCAAGTGGCTTCCCTGCTTCCCTATCACTGAATTCTTAACAAGTAAGAAAGGTTAAAGGGTGAGAGAAGGAGGGATGAAGGGAGGAAGGGAGGGAGGAAGGAAGGGAGGGAGGAAGGAAGGAAAAGAAAGAGCAGAGATATGATTCATCAGTTAACAACAGTACTAGCTGTTCTTCCGGAGGATACAGGTTCAAGTCTTAACACCCTCATGAGACCTAATGCCCCTTTCTGGTCTCTGTGGATACTGCACAAACATGCACACAGACAAAACACCTATACACATAAATTTTTTAAAAAAACAGAAAATCATCTTTAGATACTGTATCTACAGAATTAGAAGTATTTCAAACCAAATTTTTCCCAGTGTCAAAAAGATGTATGTATTTCTTGCCTGTGTTCTGGTTCCCGTGTATCCCCAAGACAGAACTTTATCAGAAGACTTAATTAGTAACTCAGAATGTGTCTGCCTTCCTCTATACAACAGAGTTGTGGTTGTCTAGCAGCCTTTATTCTTAATTGCTAATTAATTGTATATTTCACTTGGTTTGTAATATGTTTCATTTGAAAAGTATAGAGCTTTATTGGTAGGTGACAATTATAAGATCATACAGCTCCTACCACTGAGTTAAGAATAACTAGAGAAAGATCCAGTCCCAAAATCACAATAAGCTTATTCCAAAAACATTGATTTGTAGCTCATCTAGAGTATCAAGAATTCTATCAAATGTTTACAAATTATCTTACAGAAAAATATAGGAAACACAAATGTCGAACAAGATTCCAAAGACACATTAGGAGTACAATGAGTTATATTCTTCCCACCCACCTGGTCGGGACAGGAGCCTTTCTGTAGCTTGTGTATAAACTATGAAAATATAATCTTTATCCATCTGAGACTAGAATTATAGCTTTTATCCATAAACACATCCCTGATTCCAAATTAATGGTCAAATATCCAAGCAGGCTCACTGCCCAAGGAGACGGACCTAAGATTGGATTAGCAGAAAGTAAACTAACCTTGTGCTGAGGCATCACATAGCTCCCACACAACTTGAGAAATTGCTGGGAGGAAAAGCAGAATTTAATAAACATTACACCTGTTTTATAATTCTGATTTTAAAGATCTTTGCATGCACACACATGTGCATGAACACACACACACACACACACACACACACACACATGCATACACTATCATAATCATCTTTGCAGTGGTTCAAACTCCTGCAGGCTGTCCTATAATAGAACAAGCTAGCACCCTGTCAGGGACCAGCTATTCCTAACAAACTGTTTTTAATTCAGTTCATATAATGGCTCCATTTTCTGAGTAATTGTCCTTACATAAGTTAGTGCTCAGCACGAAGTTACAGAGACTGAGGTCCCACTCATTTTCCGTATGAATTCTGAATGAAAAAAAAATATACATTCATTTTCCAATGGATACCCAAAAAATTAACAAACTGGGAGCAACAGTCCTGGATCCCAGACTTACCAGTTTTCATTTCTAAACTTGACTTTGAATCATTTACCTTGAATTTAGGTTTCAAAATATGTAAAATCAAATTAAGTCATGTGCTTCAGAAGGTATTATGATAACTGAAAGAAATAATACAGACAGATTACATCTTACAGCAGTTGGAATAATTATTTGGATATTTGGGTGGTAAGAAATGAGATACTTTACTTGATGAACTTTATTAAAATTCTTCACAGATTCCAAATAATTCATAACCCATTCATTTATTCATTTGTCCCCCAATATTTAGATTGTGTACTGTAAAATCAACAGTATTAGATGTAGAGAAAAAGGCCTTTGTAGCAAAGCTTTAGGACATGAGGTACTTTAAGTCCACTTAAACTGTAATCTATAAGTACTTTTAATGTAGCAACGTACAATTTGCCAACCTAAATTAATTGTGCCTCCCTGGTGTCATCTTCAATTTTGACTGATAATGAGATAGAAACTGAGAGTGTCTATTTTACAAAATACTTAGTAATTTTCAGAACTGAACTTTAACCATTTGGGGATTCGGGGACCATGAAATTAGTGTGAGTGTCAAAACCACTGTACAAGAATATGGCCTCCTCTTGAGTTGTAGTCTTCTGGCCCTTCTGAGTGTGTGGCATCTGTGTGCCACCTTCATCCTTCCCAGTCTTCAGGGATTCCTACCCTAGGCTTCCTTAACTTCACTCTCACCTACCCAGTCTGGACAGATGGCTTTCTGTCCATCCATACTTACTGCCCTGTTCTCATGCTGTCTGAGTTGGGTTTTGTCAACTTGACACAAATCAAGATATGTCTGGCAGAAGTAAATCTCAGTTGAGAAATTGCCTCTATCAAATTGGCCTGTGGACATATTCCTGATTGCTGATTGATATTCGAGAGCCTAGCCTACTGTGGGTGAAAGGATTCAGTCTACTGTGGGGAAGGGCCTAGCCCACTGTGGGTAGGATGGCCTAGCCCACTTTGGATGGGAGAGTTCAGCCCTCTGTAGACACCTAGGGAGGTGGACCTGAACTATTTAAGAAAAATAGCTGAGCCAGTCTGGGGAAGCAATCCAGTAATCAGTGCCTTGCACAACCTCTGCTTGAATTCTTGGTCCAGGTTCCTGCCTTGAATTGATGCCGTGGCTCCTCTTGCCTACAGGCTCACCTGTAAGACAAATAAAGCATCTCTCCATGGCATTTAGTCATGCTTTTATCACATAGACAGAGAAGCAAACTAACACACAAGCGTCAAATGAGGCCAAGTCTGCTTCTTTCTCCATGTTATTTGAAATGTGTTAATAAGGAAACCGATTCTCAGAGTGGTGTAATGGTTATTCTTGACTGTCTACAGACTTGCCTAAGAGATAGTCTGGCACCTTCTAACAGTGACAACCCAGATACAAAGAGGTCTCAGGAAAATTCAGTGCTGATTTTATGTCTGCCTTAATTGCTTGATAATGAGTGCCCTTAGCCTATGCTGGTGAGTGCCCTAGCCTACTGCTGCCCTTGCTGATACTGTCATCTCCCACCAACATGATAGTCCAGCATCTTGGTCTTGCAATCTGGAGTGAAGAAGTATGGTTTACAAGAATCTTCTAAGCCACAGCACCGCACTGGTACTGTTGGGTATCCAGCTTTGGGACGAGCAGCTACCAGGTTCTTAGTCTCTCTGGTGTTAAACAGTCAGTGTGGAATTATGCAGCCTTATCATGTAAGCTGACTTTAAAGATCTCTTTATAATATATGTTCATTCAATTGGTTCTGTTTCTCTAGAGATTCCTAATACAACTGTATTCTTCCAATTTAGGAAAACAATATACTTATAAGCATAAGAATGACCTAGATGCATCATAACAAAGCATCGGCTGATATAAATTCTGCAATCATTTTGTAGAAATGTGCCCTTGCAGAGATTTAGTTTTGCCCCTAAGAACTGTCTTCCCCTTTCCCTGAAACATATGCAATTTCGTCTTTTGGGCTGTGAGCCTAGACAGATGAACCATCTCTCAACCCTTAATTTTGTATGCAAGATTTTCCTCTTGTCCTGGTTTAGAACAGCTTCTATTTGGAAAAAGGTAAGTCTGGGTTTTTTTGGTGTGTGGTTTTGTTATATTTCTTGTTTTACTATCTGTGGTAATTTGTTTAAGTCAGGTCCACGGAGTAGCATTATTAGAAGGTATGGCCCTGTTGAAGTAGCCATTTGGCTGTACAAATCTGGACCAAGAGGTTTTAGTGGAGAATTTCAACATGTGGCCTGGAGACCATTTTGTGGTATTTTGGTGAAGAATGTAGCTACTTTTTGTCCTTGCCTGAAGAGTTTGCCAGAAGCTAAAATGAAGATAACTCAGATAATTTGTGCTGACAAAGGAAGTCTCAGAAATGCCCATCCTAGACTTTGTTCTCTGGTTAAGTCTCATGAAGGACTTTTTAAATAAGCATAGCAAACTGAAAGAGGAAAATGTAAATATATGGTTGGAGTATTAAAGGGGCACCAGGAAGTGAAATGGAGCTGAATCATGTAATTAGGATATTAAATTTAATTCAGGCAGTGGGACTTTGGGGCAAGATCTTACCCAGATAAATTTAGATCCAGGCACAGTGATATACACCTTTAATCCCAGGAGATAAAGTCAAGCAGATCTCTGAGTTCAAAGCTAGCCTGAGACAGAGCAAGTTCTAGGTAAAGAAAAGCTTAAATTCAGGCATGGCGGTACAAACCTGTACCAAGAGACAGCCATGCAGGTATCTGAGTTTAAGATCAATCTATGGAGCTAGATCCAGGACAGCCAAGCTAAAGTAGTGAAGGAGTTGGAAAAGAGGAAGCTGGTGCTAATGTAATAGAACAAGGAGGCCATGTTCCAGCTCCTGCAAGCAGCAGACTTTGGCAACTTGGGACATGTGTCTCTGACTTTATAGTCAAGAGGAGGAGACTATTGGGACAATTGATGCAGGTTTGCTGGAGCTAAGGAATTAGTGGTGACCAGCATCACTGAGGTGAAATCTTCTGGGAAGTGTCTTCTGAGAACACGAAGAAACTGTGTTCCAGTGATAGCCAAGGTTGCACCTTGTGCTGCAGCTCTTGGTAAGAGTCACCCAGATGGTACTGGTTTTGAAGAAATAAAGGGGTCATGAAGAGCAGCTGAGACTTGGCACTGTGAGAGGCCATAGAAGGCCATTGGTGAAGGTGCAGCCTGGATGCTGCCATGTTCCTGCCTTGATGATAACAGACTGCACCTCTGAACCTGTAAGGCAGCCCCAATTAACTGTTGTTTTTATTGACTTTGCCTTGGTCATGGTGTCTGTTCACAGCAGTAAAACCCTGACTGAAACACCATCTTACTATAGAGCTGGAATAATCTCAGGACAACTTCATGCTGGCTTCACTTTTAGCAACCCAGATTCTCATTCTCTCTCTGTCTCTCCCTCCCTCCCTCCCTCCTCCCCCTCTCTCTGTGCACACACGTGTGCATTCATGCATACATACCTGTGTGTATGCATGTGCATATTTGTGTGTGCATGTATGTGTATGTCCAAGCATGCATGCCTATGTATGCACATGTGTATATGTGTGCATGTATCTATGTATGTATGTGGGTGTGTTAACTGAATTACTCAAACTTTGAAATATGTTCTTTGAACTGTAACTATGGCCTTGTTTGTGCTCTGAGACTGAATATCGCCTGCTGGTTGAAAGTGGTGTATTGAGTGTGGGAGATGAATTGAATCTGGAAATGAACAGAGGGACAAGTCTTCTTCTTGCTATAGCTGAATGCCACCATGTTGTCAGGACAAGCCTGCCACATGCAACAGCCTCCAACACAGTCAGTGATCAATAGGCATTAACTAGATGTGTGTTATAGTAAATATTAAATACTGATTTAACCTTTAATCCTGATCTTTCCGGTTCCTGCGGGGCATCTAGCACTGTTGGGACCTCTAACTTGGCGTTCTATGTCACTTCTATAAACTCTGTCACCCTTCTGCCTCTGATGTTTCTGTCCCAGGTGGATACAACTGCCCCTGTGTTGTTTATACTCACTTTCCTTTGGTGTGTTGTTGCCAAGCCTTAAACAACACATCCCAACTCTGTGGCAAGCTTTATGCGTTCTGCCACTACACCCTTAGAACTCAATTAAGTAGTCACTTCAAAGAACACACCAAACTACTCTGATCCAATAGGGATAATATAATTTGCCAACCTAGATAAGTCAAATGATCTTTACAATTACAGCCCTTATAAAATATCCCCAACAACCTTATTTATGAAAAGATGCATCTCCTCCTCCTTCATTTTCCTCGCCTTTTCCCAGACTACTTCTCCACTGTCCAATCATGTATCACCTTAACATCAATCCACACATGTGTATATACATATCTACTTACACTTAATACCAAAAAGAAAGCAAAAGCATCCAAGGCATTCCTGGCAGCTATGCAATGAGCAAGTGGATGACCTGGCCTTTCTCACCTTGGATGTGCAGTTTGAGCCTCACTGTTGGGATTCTGTAAACCCCACCCCAGGTATGCTCCACCCCAATGACCTGACACTATAAAGGGGCTGCTTTTTGTCTCTCTCTCTCTCTCTCTTTCTGCCTCTACCACCCTCTTATCTTTCCCATGACCTGAATAAACTCTATTCTGTACTATACTGTCATGTGACTGGTCCCTCAGGGGAAAGGGATTCCCAACATGGTCCCCCCAGAGGCATCTCCCTTGCCCCCAGACCTTGCCGCACCTCCATGAGCCATATGTCCCCCACTCTCTTCATCCTTCCCTAACATTGGTGCCAAAACCTGGGTCGTCATCATTTCCATAACATTGGTGCCCCTGTGACTTTTCCTTTCACTCACAAGTTATTTCTTGACACCTAGTAAATGCCTTTCCTATGTTGCTACATTGCTGCTGCTCTTTTCACACTAGGTGTGTGCACAGACATGTCCCTTAATGCCCTAGAGCATGGTCAAGACCACATTGTGCACTAAACACTTAGCTATAAATTTAGGGGTAGCTCAAGCACAATGCAGGTGACAGCAGGGTTGGGAGGGATACATAAATTATTTGTGAACAAGATACAGTAACAGAATAGATTTTTCATGGTGTTTCCCTGATGCTATTGTTAGGGAGTGTTGGTGCAAAGGCTGGTGTCATTTAGAGATTCAAGAGCTTGGGCTCTAGCTTTCAGACCCACTCTGCCTTCTCTACCAGGCCACAGGCATCCTGGACATAAGAGTGTGTCTTCTTTGCACCATCAGTGTCTCTGACGGTGACAGAGCACAGATTCTTTTTGTGGTTAGTTACCCAAGAACAAAGTCTTCTACAGCACTGTCTATAACCCAGAGAGCTAGCTTAAACAAGCAAGTGGCCATGTTTTCTAAACAATCAAGCAGGAAAACATTAGAACTCGTGAGGTCCATTTGCTTCCTTTATTGTAAGGCAGGTTCTATAAATTTCAAATGGGAAACCACATTTTAGCACATACTACTATAACACTACTACTCCAAAAAAAAAAAAAATACTACATTAAAAACCTTGTGTATTTCTAGAGAATTGAGAACCAGAGCATCCTCAGCCCAAGCAGCTACTTCACTTTGCACACAAGGAAGCCAGAGCCCAGGGCACTGAATAAACTGTTCGGTGCCTCGAACACTGATGGGGAGCCAGGACTCTGCTTTATCTCATGAGTGTTGCGATCTTCAAAAGCCTGAAATGTTTTCAGTTCTCAAGTCAAGCTGATGGGATTTACCCAAGGCTGTGGAGTACCTGCTTTCTTAAAGGGAGGAAACCACAAACGCACAAACTGAATCTGATTCCAACTACAGCGAAAAGTGAAAAATGCTGCTTTGATCTTTTTAGGTCACTTTTATTTCATCAGTGTTTATCCATCTCCCAGTTCTCTCCACACACCAGCATCTCTCCTCCCACCTTTTACAGTTCACTAGAAGTCACAAAGGATATCCGACTCCTCGTTTAGTTTCCTCCAGTGACCAAAAGGAGCTCCTTGAAATGGTGATATTCAGCACCGAAGCCATTTACCTTCCATTAAGCAGAAAAGGCAGCCCCTGCCTGTCAGGGACAAAGCAGAGTTGTGTTATTTTAGTGTCTGTAGACTCTCACCAATGACCAGAAACACACAATGCATATCTCTGCTGCCAGGGGCCTCTCTGCCTATAGAACCATGTTCTCTCTACCTATAGATCCATGTTCTCTCTACCTATAGATCCATGCTCTCTCTCTACCTGTAGATCCATGTTCTCTCTACCTACAGATCCATGCTCTCTCTCTACCTGTAGATTCATGTTCTCTCTACCTATAGATCCATGTTCTCTCTCTACCTGTAGATCCATGTTCTCTCTACCTACAGATCCATGCTCTCTCTCTCTACCTGTAGATCCATGTTCTCTTTCTCTGCAAAGTTAACAAGGAGCTTTCCTCTTTCCCTTCATTACGTGTAGCCACACTGCATACGATGTCCCTTCACTTGTCCAGTGGGATCAGGGACCCACAAGTACATTCCCACTTAGTTACCTCTTGTTTCATTGTACAGAACCACAAATTCACAATCTGGCCTTATTCCCTTTGAGCTGATAATACATAATTAACCTGTCATTGTGACCTATATTTTATAATCATTTGTACCTTCCATTCTCCTCTCTGAACACTAGGCCCCCTAAACAGTTGAAGAGGTATTTGCCGCTGCTTTAACAAGCTATCTGAAGACAAAGGATGTGAGGTTATGAGCAAGGCCCTCTGTTTTTGTTTTTGTTTTTCTTTAAGGCTTATTGCATTCATGTGCAAGTATCTTCCTCTTTCCCCTTATTTTATGTTTGAAGTATAAATATAGCCACTGGGTCATAAATTATAACTGCCTTGCCTTGAATCCAAAAGTGGAACGCAAGCACAAAGCTTTCCTGCTCAGGTAATTTTTATAATTTTATGCATAGAATTAATGAGGCCCTTGGTATAATTCATATGTACAGTTTGAATCAACAATAGCATCACCATAAGTGTCTCTCAGAATGTGTCGTCACTGAAGCACCGACCCAGTTAACACAGTTAGCTCGTAAGTCCTCAGGCCGCCTTTACATTCCCTTTATGAGGTGTTTTGCACACGAACAGTAATATTGTGCCATTTTTACCAGCTAGTTAAGATTTCTTTGTACACACAGTAACTGAATATATTCATGTCAAAGATAATCATTCCTTTAAGTGGTTTTGTGTGTGTGTGTGTGTGTGAGGTATTCATTAAAGTAGGTTTCACATCAAAATGATCGTCACTAATATAGGGCAAATATCTTCCCCATTTGGCAGGTTTAACTTTTGTATTAATTTCATTAGCATAATATCAAGTCTTCAGTGGTATCTTGTCCCCAAAGCAGCACAAAGGAGGTCTTCTCTGTGGATCACACAACACACAGCCACACAACAAAGGTCTGCTCTGTGGATCACACAACACACAGCCACACAACAAAGGTCTGCTCTGTGGATCACACAACACACAGCCACACACATGAAATAACCACCATAGAAACTGTTCGTGGGTGCTTCTGAAAATAATGTTTGGAAACACCTATTTCCACCTCTATATGAATGGAAAGGAATTCTATTTCCTTAATTCTGATCTTCATAAATTCCTTAATTGTCTAAATTAAGGCTTCTCCCAGCTGACTTTCCCCCTCCAGGCTGCAGGAAGCACTGGCATTTTTCTTCAAGACAGGAGGTAAGGGAATAAATACAGTGCCAGCTCCCCTCCCCCCCGTCAGATATGTGGATGCTGGGAACATTGAAATGGATACTGTGGGTGACAGAATTTCACAAAAGCGCCTACACAAAGCGCTGCCTTTCAGAGGGCAGGAAACACAGTGTCTTGACTCATTTCAAAGCAGCTCAGCACCTTCTTTGGTTTTTCAGGGCAGGCTTCCGCACATTCCAGTTTCTCACTGCAATCTAATGGAGATGATAAATCTTTTAGAGAGGCAGTCTGATTTCTAGGCAGCAGGAAATGAGGCCACAGCTGTAAATACCTCTTCGTTTTCTGAAGGAATAAAGTGAGGATAAAGAGCCTGCATATGTACTCATAGAGACACTGAAGATCATTAAATTAACAGAGTTCGAAAACAGTTGTATTTGCTGTGGGGCTTGATGGTGAGAGGCTGGGGCAGAGAGAAGTCAGCCCCTCCCTACGAGTTGCACGCTGCTGTATCCAGCCAGAGCCAACCTGCTGAGACTGACGGGTGAACGTGTGGTCTGTGGTATTTGTGCACACTGGGATTGCATGCTTGTAAGGGATGGTGGGATTTGTTTCTTTTTGTTTAATTTTCTTCTGTTTTATTTTGTGGGCAAGCCAAAGCACGTAGCTAAAGTGAGACTTAACTTATAAGTTATAAACTTATAACTTGACATTTAGCAAACTTCGAGTCACTTCTGACAATAGTATGGGGGTCGAACCAAGGTACTTCATATTCTTTGTGACGATTGTGAAAGGTGTCAAGTCCCTAATTTTTTTCTCAGCCTGTTTATCTCTTGAGTAGAGGAAGGCTACTGGTTTGTTTGAGTTAGTGTTATATCCAGCCACTTTGCTGAAGTTGTTTATCAGGTTTAAAAGTTCTCTGGTAAAATTTTTGGGGTCACTTGAGTATCATCTCCAAATAGTGATATTTTGACTTCTTTCTTTCCATTTTGTATCCCATTGATTTCCTTCTGCTGTCTCATTGCTCCGACCAGGACTTCCAGTACTATGTTGACTAGGTAGGGGGAGAGTGGGCAGCCTTGTCTAGTCCCTGATTTTAGTTGGATTGCTTCAAGTTTCTCTCCATTTACTTTGATGTTGGCTACTTGTTTGCTGTATATTGATTTTACTGTGTTTAAGTATGGGCCTTGAATTTCTGATGTTTCCAAGACTTTTAACATGAAGTGATATTGAGTTTTGTCAAATGCTTTGTAAATATCTAATGAAATGATCTTGTGGTTTGTTTCTTTGAGTTTGTTTATATAGTGGGTTACATTGATGGATTTCTGTATATTAAGCCATCCCTACCATACTTTGGTGTGGCCCTAACCAAGCAGGTGAAAGCTCTGTATGACAATAACTTCAAGTCTCTGAAGAAGGAAATTGAAGACCATCTCACAAGGTGGAAAGATCTCCCATGCTCATAGATTGGAAGGATCAACATAGTAAAAATTGCCATCTTACCAAAAGCAATCTACAGATTTAATGCAATCCCCATCAAAGTTCCAGTTCAATTCTTTATAGAATTAGAAAGAGCAATTTGCAAATTCATTTGGAATAACAAAAAACCCAAGATAGCGAAAACTATTCTCAACAATAAAAAAACTTCCGGGGAAATCACCATCTCTCACCTCAAGCTGTACTTCAGATCAATAGTGCGGGGGGGAAAGCACGGTATTGGTACAGAGACAGGCAGGGAGATCAATGGAACAAAATTGAAGACCCAGAAATGAACCCACACACCTATGGTCACTTGATCTTTGACAAAGGAGCTCAAAACATTCAATGGGAAAAGGACAGCCTCTTCAACAAATGATGTTGGTTGAACTGGCAGTCAGCGCAGAAGAATGCAAATTGACCCTTTCTTATCTCCTTGTACAAAGCTCAAGTGTAAGTGGATTAAAGACCTCCACATAAAACCAGATACACTGGAACTAATAGAAGAGAGAGTGAGAAAGAGCTTAGAACACATAGGCACAGGGGTAATTTTCCTGAACAGAACTCCAATGGCTTATACTCTAAGATCGAGAATTGACAAATGGGACCTCATTAACTTTCTAAGCTTCTGTTAGGCAAAGGACACTGTCAAGAGGACAAAATGACAACCAACAGGTTGGGAAAGAATCTTTACCAATTCCACATCTGATAGAGGGCTAGTATCCAATATATACAAAAAACTGAAAAAGTTAGACTCAAGAGAACCAAATAATCTTATTTAAAAAATAGGGTACAGAGCCAAACAAATAGTTCTCAACTGAGGAATACTGAATGGCCAAGAAGCACCTAAAGAAATGCTCAACATTCCTAGTCATCAGGGAAATGCAAATCAAAACAACCCTCAGATTACACCTCACACCAGTTAGAATGGCTAAGATCAAAAACTCAGGTTACAGCAGATGCTGGCAAGGATATGGGGAAAGAGGAACACTCCTCCACTGTTGGTGGGATTACAATCTGGTATAACCATGGTTGAAATCAATTTGGTGGTTTCTCAGAAAATTGGACATAGTACTACCTAAGGACCCAGATCTACCACTCATGGGCATACGCCCCAAAGACACTCCAACATATAACAAGGACACATGCACCACAATGTTCATAACAGCTCTATTTATAATAGCCAGGAGCTGGAAAGATCCCAGATGTCTTTCAGCAGAGGAAGGGATACAGAAAATGTGGTACATTTACACAATGGAGTACTACTCAGCTATCAGAAACAATGACTTTGGTGGGCTCACTTCACCTCTGCTGGTTGCGTTTTGGTTCTCAGTCTTTTCAAATGCTAAGTTTTGTTCGGAGCTAGTTTTTGAGGCTTCTGACCACGGCTATAGAGGAGCCGTCAGAGAGAGTCCACCCAGTCGTAGATCCAGAAACTCCTCAGCCGAAAGACAAAGAAGATTCATCCGATGACTCAGAAATCCTTCACCAGAAGCACTAGTAAAGGTTACGGAAAAGCTACCCCCGAACCCCAGCGCCAAGCGGTCAGCACGTCACCGCAGCCTCCATTGCATTGCCCGACTGAGAGCAGACCTGTGGAGAACAGAAGTGAAAGACTTGAGGAAAGAGAAAGGTCCGCACATTGCTGTCGGTGCTGAAGGATCGCAGAGCCAGGATGAGATTTGTGTGGATTGAGCAGAGACCAAAAAGGCTTGAAGAAAATGAGTTGGAAGGGAACAGTGAACCTTTCAGATGTCTCCTACATTATCAAAGATGGGATCCTTCTGAGAATGCTAAACTCGGCAAGAATTAGGATCGTCATTCCTGTTAGTGATGCCACACAGCAGATGTGAAACTGCTTTTTGTTTAAGATTGAACTTTTCCTGGTGTTGGGGAATCTTCTAGGTTGTTAATTACCTTTTAAATTATATAGGACGTGTGATGTTTGGATTCGTGTAAATGACGTAAATTTACCCCCAAAGTGGAGACTGAGTCAAAGCGTCCTGTGGACTTTAGAAGCCTCAGTCCCGGGGCTGAGAAAAATGGAAACCGAATTTGAGTACTTTGGTGTAATAGGTAATTGGAATAGAACTTTGGATTTTCTTGTTTTGCAGAAATTTGTAATAAAAGCAATTTTGTTATGGGGGGGGGATAATGACTTTATGAAATTCCTAGGCAAATGGATGGAGCTAGAAGCTATCATCCTGAGGGACGTAACCCAGTCACAAAAGAACACACATTGAGCGCACTCACTGTTAAGTAGATACTAGTCCCAAAAAGCTCTGGATACCAAGAAACAATTCACAGGCCTTTTGAAACTCCAAAAGAAGGAAGGCCAGAATGTGGATGCCTCAGTCCTTCTTAGAGGGGAAAACAGAACACCCAGGGGACGAAATACAGGGACAAATATAGGAGCAGGAATTGAAGAAAAACTCCCGAGACTGATTCACCTGGAGATCCACCTCATACGCAGCCACCAAACCCAAGCACTATTGCTGATGCCAAGTAGTGCTTACTGGCAGGAACCTGATATGGATGCCTCCTCAGAGGCTCTGCCAGAGTCATACAGGTACAGTTGAGGATGCTTGCAGCTAACCATTGGACTGAACATAGGGACCCCAATGAAAGAGCTAGAGAAAGGACTGAAGGAACTAAAAGGGTCTGCAACCCCATGGGAAAAACAACATTATCAACTAACCAAACCCACCACAGCTCTCAGGGACTAAAACACCAACCACTGAGCACACATGGAGAGACCATGGCTCCAGGTGCATATGTAGCAGAGGATGGCATTGTCTGGCATCAATGGGAGAAGAGGCCTTTGGTCCAGTGAAGGAGAATTTTCCCAGTGTTGGGGAATGCCAAAGCACTGAGGTGGAGAGGGTGACTGGGAGAGGGAGCACCTTCATGGAAGCAATTGGAGGGGGGGGGGATAGGAGGGGGAGAACATTTGAAATGTAAATACAGAGAATATTCAATAGAATAATTTTTAAAATTAAAAAAGAAGCAATATTACTTTTGTTGAATTTGGCTTTTGACAGTTTCATACATGTTGAAAGTACCCCTCACCTCTTTCTCCCTAAAATTCTTTTCTCACCTTCATTTGGGGGTGTGGTTTGGTTTTGTTTTGTTGTTTGTTTTGGGAGTATAACCGGGGTCTCTGTGTGCCCTTGGCTTCGGAACAATTCCCTAGAACCTGGAGAGCCTCTCCAATGGAAACACACAGCTGAAGACAATAGCTGAGCGTCCTCCAAAATCCATCAGTACCACACAGCTCACAGAAGCAGAACCCTCGGGCAGCTTTCCCAGTCTAAACCTGGAGGAGGATGCAGGGAGGGGCCTGATGTAGGCCCACCTCCGGCAGCATGACGTCATTGGCTGTCCATTTCCAGAAGGGAGCAGCTCACACCCGACCTTTCGGCTTGGACGTTCTTTCTCATTGTGGCACTGCCTTCTCTCAAGGCTGGGGATCATTAAGAAAGACAGGGCAAAGATATTCTAAGAGCCAGAATCAGTGATAACTATGGTGAAATAGTGTTGTTAGAACACAACAGGGAGGGCAGTTGCATATATAAACTGACAGCTGGTAATGAGACTATGCACCTGGATCAAGCCAGACAAAACCTCAAAAAATTTTTTCTTTAAAGTGCGTCCTGATCTAATCTTTCTCGTAGCCCTGTCATCGTCTTTCTCCCTACACATCCCTTCTCCACCTTCATTTGGGAGTGTTTTGTTTTTGTTGTGGCTGCGGAGTTGTGGGCAGTTGATGGAGGCTGGGAGAGAGGTACTTGATTTTGTTTAGGGACGCTGTCCCTGCGAGGCTGCCATGGTCCAGTAGATGGCGCTCCGTCTATTCAAACACTGACAATACTAAGGGGATGCCACGGGGAGTCAGCAGGGAAGGTGAGAGAAAAGTGGGAGGAGAAAAAAGAAAGGGAGGGAAAGGGAGGGAGGGAGGGAGGGAGGGAGAGAGAGAGAGAGGGAGGGAGGGAGAGAGAGAGAGAGAGAGAGAGAGAGAGAGAGAGAGAGAGAGAGAGAGAGAGAGAGAGAGAGAGAGAGAGAGAGAGAGATTAAAGGGAATACTAGTGATGGAGACAAAGGAAGAACTGTAGGAGGAAAATGGTGGAGAAACTTCATAAAAGGACATTGTAAGTATATGATTCTCAGTTGCTAAAATGAAAATGAGAGAGAAGAGAGGAGAGTGTTCAGTCCGAAATAGAACATTTCTGTTAATAAGTTTTCTCAGTGGCCTCAAACTCTAAGTGCACCCAAATCATCTTGAGAATTTGCTAAATCTTGGCTGCCATTCTCAATTCTCAAGAGTTCCTACTTTGGTTGGCCTAGCCTAGAAGGAGATGCAAATTTTACCTAACGAGATTCCTGGTGATCTGAATGATGCTGGGGACAGAACTTTGTTTATTCTAATATAACTGTACCTGGGTCGTATTGTAAAGCATTCTAATGAACCAGATCACATTTCCCCATCCGTCCTTCCCTGTGTAGTCTTCAATAACTTCCACGATTTTAATGGAATAATATTTTAATCTGAAAGTCAGTAAAGAACTGAGTATTGCGGCCCCAGCCGGAAGTCCCAGCTATTGGGAGGCAGACAGAAGAAAATAACCATATATTTGAGCCTAGCTTGAGCATAGCAAGTTCAAGGCAGCTACACAGTGAGACTGCGCCTCAAAAAGCCAAAAAGTAAAACAAACAAACAAACAAACAAACAAATAAATAAATAAATAAATAAGGGACTGGAGAGATGGCTCAGGGGTTAAGAACACTGGCTGCTCTTCCAGAGGACCCAGGTTTCACTCCCACTATCTACAAACCTACTCACACGTTGTAACCGCAGTTCTGTGACGTAACGCCCTCTTCTGCCCACTGCAGGAACTGCACATACATGGTACAGACATTATGCGCAGGCAAAACACCTAAAACGTGTTTAAAAAGAAAGAAAAGTAAATGTTAAGGTCTTAAAATTGATGTATTAAAAAGATTGTTCTTGAAATACTATTATCATTTCTTATTATATTTATTTCTATAAAATCTCATCAAAATCTATACTTAGAATATTAGAAAAAAATATCATTCGATCTTGTCTACATTATTAAAATTATAGGTTATAAAAACATAACATTATGCATACTTACACACTTTTTTGCTTCTCTGTTGTACATGTTTGGAAGATTATTGTTTAAACAATGTGAAAAAGCAACAAATGAAAGATTTGAAAAATTTAGTGGCTTAAAAAGTTTAACAGCTTAGAGTGTCAATTAAGCACAGATGAAGAGCGCAGCCTGCTGGATGCTCCTGGTATTACAAGGAAAAAATTCCAGCAGTCGTCATTTGGCTTCATGAAAATTTCTTAACTGCGTCTAAAAGCATCCTGACACTGCTCGTAACATTCTAAACTTTAAAGAGTTCAAAATCTTCTAGCTTTGTTGCCTTCTTTGTTATGGAGAATTTTGGACAAGTGTTCAACCTTTGAGTAGAAAATGTTTTTAATTTTCTTAAGTATTTTCTTGGATATTCTCTGTATTTACATTACAAATGTTATCTCCTTCCCCTCTGCCCGATATCATTCCCCCTCCCTCTCCACTTGCTTCCATGAAGGTGCTCCCTCTTCCAATCACCCTCTCCATCTCAGTGCCTTGGCATTCCCTACACTAGGAAACCTTGCTTTCACTGGACCAAAGGCCTCTCCTCCCACTGATGCCAGACAATGCCATTTTCTGCTACATATGCACCTGGAGCCATGGGTCTCTCCATGTGTGCTCAATGGTTGGTGCTTTAGTCCTTGGGAGCTGTGTAGGGTTTGTTTGGCTGATGGAGTTGTGCTTCCCATGGGGTTGCAACCCTTTCAGCTCCTTCAGTCCTTTCTCTAGCTCTTTCATCAGGGTCCCTATGTTCAGTCCGATGGTTAGCTGCAAGCATCCTCAACTGTATTTGTATGGCTCTGGCAGAGCCTCTGAGGAGGCATCCATACCAAGCTCCTGTCAGCAAGCACTTCTTGTCATCAGCAATAGAGCCTGGGTTTGGTGGCTGCATATGGGGTGGATCCCCAGGTGAATCAGTCTCTGGAATTATTCTTTCAATCCCTGCTCCTCTTTTTGTCCCTTTATTTCCTCCCCTGGGTGTTTTGTTCTCCCTTCTAAGAAGGACTGAGGCATCCACATTCTGGCCTTCCTGCTTTTGGAGTTTCAAAAGGTCTGTGAATTGTTTCTTGGTATCCAGAGTTTTTTGAGACTAGTATCTACTTATAAGTGAGTACATACTGTGTGTGCTCTTTTGTGATTGGGTTACCTCACTCAGGATAATAGTTTCTAGTTCCATCCAACATCCATAGCCATCAGAGAAGTGTAAATCAAAACAACCCTGAGATTCCACCTCACACCAGTCAGAATGGCTAAGATCAAAAACTCAGGTGACAGCAGATGCTGGCAAGGATGTGGGGAAAGAGGAACACTTCTCCACTGTTGGTGGGAATTCAAGCTTTTACAACCACTTTAGAAATCAGTCTGGCAGTTCCTCAGAAAACTGGACATAGTACTACATGAAGACCCAGCTGTTCCACTCCTGAGCATAGGCCCCAAAGGCACTTCAACATATAACAAGGACACATGCTCCACTATGTTCATAGCAGCCTCATTCGTAATACCCAGAAGCTGTAAAGAACCCAGATGTCCTTCAAAGAGGAATGGATACAGAGAATGTGGTACATTTACACCATGGAGGTATTAGAAGCAACGACTTTGCGTTTTTGATTTTTATTTTGTTGTTGGTGATTTTGTGTATGTGTATGCCCACCATGGCACATGGGTAAAGATCAGAAGACAAGTACACTTGTGGAGCCAGCCTTTCACACGGGCTTCAGTCCAGTCTTAGGTCTCTTTGACTCCTGAGCAGAACATTTTTGAGAGAACTGTTAAGGAAAGAATAGTTTTCTGTCCCTCAAATCATGACTGTTGCAGACTACAGTGACTTAAAGATGCTCTTTATCCAGTAGACCACCATTACTTGAAAGTTAAACTAGTCCATTTTTCTCACTTGCTGCCTCAGCATTAATCGGGTTTGACTGTTGAGTCCAGCATCTGCTGAAACCTGGTGACTCAACAGTAAGAATGTGTGGGAGTTTCAGTACAGATGTGTGCAGGAGAGATGAGCCACGCTTTTGGATGCTATTAGGCTCCCTGTCAGTCTTGTATGATGGGTTATCAAAATCACACTCTGTCAACATTCTTGAAATAGAGCTTTTCTATGGCTTGGATGATGCTTAAAGATGAAAACAATTAGGACTCAATGTATTTAGTAATTAATAAAAGAATTAGATGGGTCCCATTAATGCTCAACTCTCTCTCTCTCTCTCTCTCTCTCTCTCTCTCTCTCTCTCTCTCTCTCTCTCTCTCTCCCTCCCTCCCTCTCTCTCTCTCTCTCTCTCCCTGTCTCTCTGTCTCTCTCTCCCCCCCCCTCTCTCTCCCTGTCTCTCTCTCCCTGTCTCTCTCTGTGTCTCTCTCTCTCTGTCTCTCTCTCTCTCCCTGTCTCTCTCTCTCCCTGTCTCTCTCTCTCTGTCTCTCTCTCTCTGTCTCTCTCTCTCTCTCTCTCTCCCTGTCTCTCTCTCTCTGTCTCTCTCTCTCTCTCTCTCTCTATCTCTATCTCTTTCTCTCTCCCCCTTCCTTTGAACAACACTTCATATTTATCCAGTAGTGTGGACACAGGTCAGATAACAGATTCTTCTTGCATTTAATTAGTCCGTGGTGGGTTATCCTCTGGCTAGTGAAGTCCAAGAATGGATGGCATCACCTTCTATTCCAAGACCAGTAGCAGAGCATTATTGACTTACGTTCTTTTTCAGGTCCATGATCTATGAAGGAACTATCGTCAGGGCTAGTGCTGAGGAGCATCCTGGGAACTCATATGGAGTCCTACTCTAGAATAATTAGTGTGTGGGAAAGGGTCTGATGTGTTTTAAATGTTTTAGGAAATGTCCGTCGTTTTCTCTTGCCATGAGTTGTAAGTGCATTACTTCTGTTGAGGAACAGGTGTTATGCAGAGACAGGATGTGTAGACAGTAGTGCAGTCTCCACAGTGCAAACATCTTACTCAGCCTCAGGGAGAACCAGAGAGTGTGCCACGTTCTTCCAATGCCATCTAGTGGAGGACACAGTGATTTTTATCTGAGCTTGTGTGGATAACCGTCCATCCCTCCTTCCAACCTTTAGTTAATAAAATATCCCTAATAAATGGTGCATATCGAGCCACCAATTAAAAATACACTAAAACCAAGAAGGCCAAGTATAAACCATGTCGAGTGCCAAAGACAACATTATGACAGGTTCTGCTCACTTGCAGCATGATGTGACAAAAGAGGTCATCACCAACGATCAGTAGGCCATTCTATTACAGTATGATGGCATGTCTGAGTTATTCAAGAACGACCATTCTAAGAATCATGGAATTTAATGTGATATCTTCTTCTGTGCTGATTTCTGTCTTTCCTATCCTCACTCATCCCCTTCTTTACCTGAGGGAATGCCCTTCTTTCACGTGTTGTCTGATCTCCTCTGTAGGGCCACCTTGTCAGAGTGGCTGCATACACCATACACTCCAGCAGGACTAACTGGTCCTCCCATGCATCCAGAGCACTTTGTTCTTATAGCTCGCTACCACTCCATTAAATCCTACCGTAGCATCCAGAGATTATTTGACCAGGTTAAGGACTGTTTTAAGCTCTTGGACCTGCTTCATGTCCAAACTCCCCCAGAATCCTATCAGATAGCATCCTGCTTCGATGTTCTGTTTGCACTAGACTGAAAGCCCCTGAGAATAAAGGCCATATTTAATGATACTCCTAAGAACTCCTAAAACAATAGCATGTATGTCTGAGAGAAAAAGAGAGACAGAACAGATACAGAGAGACAAAGACAGGCAGAGAGAACTCATGTGTGTCTACATACCTGTTCATGGCTGCATGTGTACCTTTGTGGAAGTCAGGGGTCACCTATGCTATTGTTTCTCAGGATCTGTGCTTTTTGTTGTTTGGTTGGCTGGCTAGTTGGTTGGTTAGTTTGGTTTGGTTTGGTTTGGTTTGGTTTGGTTTGGTTTGGTTTGGTTTGGTTGAAACAGGGTGTCTCACTGCCTTGGGACTCTCCAAATAGGTCCATTTGGCTAGCCAGTGAACTCAGGGATCTGCCTGGCTCTGCCTCCCCAGCCCCGGGACTATAGACACATGCCACCACACTCAGCTTCTTACATGAGTGGTAGTGCTTATATATCAGGCACTTAGCTATTTTCCTAGCCTATGTGTAGGACTTCAAATAGAGCCCTAGTCTATGGAGGTTAGAGAAGCAAAAGTGATCACACGTCTGCTGCTGGTGATCATCGGAAAAGCTAAGTTTGCTATACAGTAAGGATTAGGAGATCTGACTGATTGGAGGACCATTCCTGGTTGCAGAATACAGGGCTGTATGCCCACTTCATCTTTCCAGAGATCTGTAAGATTCCATCTGGGAGATTACTAGGCATCCTTGGAAGGGAAAGAAGGAACATGGTTGGTTGGAATAAAAACAGGGTTGAATGAGTTCCAGAAAACAGCCTTCTCAAACTCGTGGATAACAGTTGTCTGCTGAAGAAGACAACTTTGAGAAACCAACTCGAAGCAATATGCAGAGAAGTAAGATGAGAGGAGCTGCCTCAGGAAAGAAGTCAGCTGGTTTACAACGGGAAAATCTTGATCCAGCCCTTCCAGGAAGATGGGGGGTCGCTTTGCTAAGAACCCCACTTCTGGTTCTGTGCAGAAGACAAGGAAGAACAATCAGACGACTTCTGGCAATGGAGACCGTGGCAGTGCCAGGGAAGTCCCCCAGCTCCCTCAGAAGAAAAGGGCATGGGCAGACCTCACTGTAGAGGGTAAGGAGGCATTCAAGAGTGGGATGGAGGTGAAGGTGAAGATCCCTGAAGAATTAAAACCATGGCTGGTGGATGACTGGGACTTGGTTACTAGGCAGAAACAGTTGTTCCAGCTCCCTGCTAAAAAGAGGGTAGATGCCACTCTTGAGGAGTATGCCAAGTACAAGAAATCACAGGGAACTGTTGATAATAAGGAGTTAATGAAGTTGCAGGAGGGTTAAAAGAGTATTTTAATGTGATGTTGGGAACTTGGCTGCTCTACAAGTTTGAAAGGCCTCAGCATGCTGAGATTCTGCTGGCTCACTCTGACACACGGATGTCGCACAGGGGTACCATACCTCCTCTTTCCTGCATGCCATACCTATTTACCAGGGCATTGCTTTTTTAAGTCTTCATTACACCATTTTGCCTGAGTCACCATGGGAAGTAAAGTTCAGAGCAGATGAGGTTATTAGACAGACTCTTGCTGGACTGAGTGTCTCCACGTTGGGAGGAGCAGGCAAGGGGGAGAGGAAGGAGATGACAGGCCATGTCTGAGGAGTCATGAGGCATGCCCACGGTCATATTCTAAATCAAGGTGATATCACAATCGAAGTGTCTCCAGTATTAGCACCACCTTCTTTATTTCTCAGTTGCAGACAGACAAGGCAGAGGCCCCTCCCTGGAGGTTAAATTTGCTGCTTTTTCATATTTGCAAGTTTCCTGTCTTGCTGGCTTGGGGGTAAATTCTTTCCAAATGTGGCTAATGGCCTCCTTCCCACCATTCTATAGCCATCAACCTAACCAAAGCCATTACTGCACAGCCTCCAACCCCATATCCCTGGTCCGCCCTTTGCTGTCCTGACCCTCAACTGCAGGCTGTTCTCCAGTGGTCAAATGACCTAGGCAAAGCAAAATCACATGCCATTTAAGATCACAGCAGCTACCATTAAAAGGGACTCCTAAATTTAAATCATACAAATTGGATTTCTTGCTCACCTAATGGTCCCATGCAGGGGTTCCTGGCCAGTGCCTGCTTAGGATAGGGGAAGACCAATCATCTCAACTAAGGCTGTTAAGCGAAGCAGGTCCAGCTTCACTTTTGGTACTTATGCTAAAACTCCTTCCTGCTCACATTCTAATGGCAGAAATTCCTCCATAGCCTCTCTGGAGGCAAGGGGAGTGCCTGGGTGGGTGGCTATGGTGCTACAAGTACACCACAGCTTACAGCTTTTCAGCGGAAGCTGCAATCTAGTAAAGGGTACAGAAGGCCTGAACACTGTCTGTATATGATATCCACAAGCTTCCAACCCGGCAGAGAAACTCGGTGCCTCTGGGTCACTTTTCTCTGTTCTTACTATTCTCCAACATCCCTAGCCTTCTGTTTTATTCTTGCCTATGTTCCTTAGTAGTTATTAGTCTCTCTGCCTAGTATTTCTGTTGCAGTAAATATTAAAAAGTCCTGCTTGGTCTTTCACTTTGGGAGCTGCTCCAGTGTTAAGCCTTGTGCCTCTGCTCTTTCTCTACTACATGGTCCTCACACTGCCCTCTCTCAGCTGTCTCTCTTTTAGTCTGGAATTTTGGCTACTGGTCCCCGAGGAGAGTTGCAGGTCACCATGCTGAAACCACTCCCCCACTGTTCCTCTACCAACCAAGATTTTAACTCACATTCTCCACAACCCAGTAAAAACATGACTCCACATCCATTAACTTATCAAACAGGTTTATATGTTAAATTCTCAATCCACAAACCCTCTACACAATAAGCTTACAACCAGTGGGCAAAGATAAAAACTTCCCAGCCAGAAAAGATAAATTAGACCCATAGAAACCCTTTGTGTAGGTTGAGATAACAAGCGTGGGACCTAGGAAGCTGTATCTAAACAGACAGCCAATGACATTTGCCAATGACCAATGGCTCATGCTTGAAGTTGCAAGTGTTGCAAATTGAAGTTCACAGGGGTTCAAATGCTGTAGAGACACCAAGTGTTCTCTTGGACAATGTTCTGTCTCTAAGGGTCAAATTTCCTCATGAAATAGAGCTAAATCTAACCACTTCACATGGTTACCATAACTGAATAAGGTGAAGTCCTGAGGGACTGGCATAGAGTAAGCTGAACAGATAACCACTGTAGCTGCATCCTGCAACTTTAGATAAAATAGGATGGCAATGCCCAAGAGTAGACAGGAGCAAGTGAGTCTTGAACAAGGCAGTGATGTATCTTCAACGCATGGCTTGGATATACTTAATAGGGTTGTGAGACTGTCATAATGTGGTACAAGGGGAGTAGTGTGTCATGTGCATGACTTGAGGTCCATACTGCAACTACTCTAAGATGTAAAAGAAGGTAAGGTTAAAGCAGGGAGGCCCTCTAGGAACCTGCCCCAGAACTCCCAAGGAAAGAGGCTCCTGCTACACAGACAGATGAACAGAGGGAACAATCGGCAGAGAAAGGCTACACAGAAAGGTTGCCAACATGGAATGATAAAGAGAAAAGAAATCTGAGAAAAGAGATGTATTGTCTCAATAGTAACTACTGCAGTGGACCCCGTTTCTTAGATGAATGCAGAAGAAATCTACTACTCAGAAGACAGTCATCAAGTACAATGATTCAAACAGATGCTCCTAATGGAGCCAGAGTTCATTGGCAACATTTCAAAGATGCCCTTATAGTCACAGTTGAACAGAGAATTGGCAGCATCGAGTGGAAGGTTACCAAGACAATGTCCAAACTTGTCCTTTGAATTTTCCATGAAGTTTTCAGTAATATGGTACAGGGTGGCTATTTCTAGGAATGCAAGGGTTCAAGGTAAAAACCAGCTACGCACTGACATCGGTGGTCTCACCCACCTCCAGTGACCAGCCCCAAGCAGTGGTCTTGCCCTGGTTCCTGCAGGTAGCTGCTGCCAAGCCTATGGCACTTCCCCAGGCCATCTGCCCCTGTGGCTAGCCTGAAGAAAGCTAGCTACACTCCCAGTTTCCCTTAGCCCTGAAAAACGATAACACCAAAGACTTGTAACATACCACACGAATTTATAACAGTAAATCTCCAACCCCCAAATACCCATGCAAAGAACACGAAACTCAGTTGATATGAATTCAAGCTGCACACCTAGATCGGGCAAATGTACCCTGCGTTACTCTAGTTTCCATCTATGAGATCCCCAGTTACTTATGGCTTCTAGGACCACATGATTCTGATTCATCATCTTGTCTCTCCCATCTCATCCTCCCTCCCCCCCCCCCCACACACACTTCTGTTTATCCCTCACATCTCTTGTACTTTACACTGACTCCTGACTGAATTTGAATATAAGTAATATCCCATGTAGACATAACAAAGTCAGGGTTTTTCAGGGTTTTGTTGAGTTGATCATTTTGTAAAAGATGATGAAATTATAAGCAAAAAATCATGTTCAAAAAGAACATTTATTAAGGCTAAGGGATAGATTCAAAGTGTTAGCAGGACTTTGGGAATCAGCGGCTTTCCTCCAATGTGCCTTTGGGCAGCTTACCAGAAATGCTTTCCTAGAATGCAGCTTTCTTACTCTACCCATTTAAAACATTCTCCAGCTCCACAGATGCTCTGCTTCACCACTGTGACTGATTTATAGAGTGTTCTAAGCTGCCTTCAGTCAGCCTCACTGCTTCCCAGGTAAGAGAACTAGAAGAAAGTGCTTCCATATGTCCTTCTTCTACTGGTTCAGTATAAAGTCTCTGTGTCTGCTCCCTGAACAGGTCATTGGCCGGGGAATAGAACAGCTAGGTACAACGCTACAAGGAAAGCCTCAGAGAAGGTAGTGACCTCAGGATGGCTAGCAGAGGGTCCAGTCACAGAGCTTTTGTAAATCATGTTTCTTGTCCTGGTATCGCCCAAGGGCAAATGGTGCCTCAGGGAAGACTCTGCTCAGGGGATTTCTTCTATGGCTTCCTATAGACATTTTCCTCAACTCTGCCTTGTGCCCCAGGAAAATGAATGCAATAGATGGATACGGGCCAAAACCAGCAGGAGAGCATTTTCCGCTGCTTCACTGCTGCTGTGAGCTTTCTTCTCAGTCTTCTCCATGCACCACTATAACCAGCATCTGGTACAAAGTTCCTTGATCTTCAGGCCTCCCCAAAGGTCCTCCTGTTCTAAGTGGTCAGGGAAGTCAGGGTAAACACGAGTGAAATATTTCTATAAGTTGCCTAAGAACATGTTAGTATGGATTTTAAGGCTCTGTGACTCATTATGAATCCATTACTTAATCCTTAGTGGATACCCTTCCTCACTTTTTTGTGCGTCCATGTGAGTGTTGGGTTGTACACGTCCCAATCTGTCTATGGAGGTGGGAGAGCAACTTGCAGGCCTTGGTTCTCTCCTTCTGCTTTGCAGATCCTGAAGATGGGTCATGGGGTCTCAAGCCCAACAGGCACCTTTATACACTGAACCACTTCACAGGCATTTCTACCTAATTTTATATTATAATTTTATAATCTTCGTCTGAGAGATGGGACTATGTGATCGCTATTGTAAACTATTTGTCTTATAGATCTGCTGTCAAACTCTTCTCATGCTCCTTGTTTTGAATCCTCATTAATTTCCACTTAGACAATAATTTACTTTTAATTAGGATTATGTAAGTGTGCGTATATCAGGGTTGGGGTCTGCAGCGTCTAGCAAATGGTGTCAGATTCCATGGAGTGAGTTACAGGCAATTGTGAACAGAGAATTGGCAGCATCGAGTGGAAGGTTACCAAGACAATGTTCAAACTTGTCCTTTGAATTTTCCATGAAGTTTTCAGTAATATGGTACAGGGTGGCTGTTTCTAGGAATGCAAGGGTTCAAGGTAAAAACCAGCTACACGCTGACAATGTGGGTACTAAGAACAAAACTCGGGTCCTCTGCAAAAGCAGTAAGTGCTCTTAACCATCTCTCTGGTCCTTTAGACCTTAACTTATGTCATAGAATAATTAACAAGAAGAAACGTCTTCAGAGACTCTTGCTAAAAGTCCCACAATAAATAACAAGTTAAGAAAAATCAAAACTCTTAGATGATGTTGAACATACCAGTCAATTTCTGTGTGTGTATGTGTGTGTGTGAGACAAATGGGTGGTCACAACAAGTATATCTGGTAATTTTTCCCCTTGGAAGGTGGTGTTAACTGATAAGTAGCCTTAAAATAAGAGATAGAGAATGTGTAAAGACTGAGGTTCATCAACAAGTCACACGCCCCTCTAATCGGGGAGGGATTTGTACAAGAGTGTCAAAAACCCAGTATTGAACATTGTCCACTCAAAGGTATGTGCAGGATATGGTTTTACCATAACAGGCATGCATAACTGCCGAGCAACATTTACTCTAATTTGTCTTGTCTGTTACTTTGTTCTGAACATGAATAAACAGATATTTTCATTTTCTTCCTTATGGTAGACATATAGATATCTGAGCAGAGCTTCCAAGCCATCCTACTCTATCTATAGCACATTAGTCCTTGCCCTGGTGTCTTGAATGACCTAGTTCATTGAAGCTTCCATGAGACCCGTGTTCAGAAATAGACACAACACCCCTGTTGGACTTCTGCTTGGTACAGCCCTCAACTGGGTTCCCCTCATCATTGTTCCTACACTAAAAAAAACTCCCTTACTTCTGGGACACATTTAAAATTAATCTGTTCTCTTCACACCCACAGCTGCTACCTCCTGTAAGCAGGCTAAAATTATCTTCCCTTCCCACATCACTTCCTGTTTCAAATGCCTCTTTTATAGCTTCCTATGGGTTTTTTCATCGGATTCCAGTTTCTCGATCTGTTATTGTCTGACTCTGAGCATTATTTTTACGGCTTTCTGATATTTGGTTCTTTTCTTTTCCACATCTTTGTTCCCTGTCACCTCTACTGAAAGTACTACTGAGTCCACACTGAATTTTGCAGTATCCAATTATTCTTATCCTTTCCTTAATTAGAAATCCCTTTTACATAACTACCTCATATTTGAAACTTATAAGAAACGAAGTGATAATCTTTCCTCCTTCAGTGTCCATGCACACCTCGTTGTGGAGACTTGACCACATTTTCAGCATCCATGAACATCCCATTATAGCACTTTAACCATTTTTTAAAATTGGTTTTCTGAGAAATTTAGGTGTGATTATCATAATTATATCATTTTGATAACATTGTCTTAGTTAAATACTAGTGTCAAGAACAAGCTGTTAGAACCCAAATTATATCTTAGAATACATTATGAAATGTGGAGCCCTTTACATAAATGGCATAGTACTTTGGGGTGGCATAGAAATATCCCTTAAACTCACATTGGCTGACCGTCATTCCTCTGAAAAATGAGTCATGTGAGTCATTCAAATTATCCATGCACCCTTTTCTGACCTTGGAGGGCTCTTGCACACATGGTTCACATAACCTCAAACACAGCTCAAGGTCTTTTGCTATGGTTGAAACTCTCCCATGTTTCCAGAGGTGTTGAAAAGAGGGGACTGAGTTAAATATTTTATCTCTGGACATCTGAATTCATGCCTGTGTGGACACAAGCCACAATTTTAAAAACACCCAAATAGAGATCAAGATTGATACATGATACACAAAGTCACAGTGTCTGTCTACTAGAGCTCCTCGGGCCATTTTTATTGAATGAGCCCAAAGTCCTCTGTAGATTTTATCTTTATAATTCTCCTAACAGTTCCTTTTGGCTTGAAGAGACCAGAAGAGATTGATTAGCACTGCATGTTTTTGAAGAGCCGGCCTTTAATGGCCCATATTCCTAGGGTCATTTATCCTGACAGATAGATGGCCTGCTTGAAATCAAGGTCACACGTTAAGGTACTAGCATACTTAGAAAAAAATTCTAGTTTAATGATCCACCCACGAGATCTGGCTGCTTTCCATGTGTACAAAGTCAGCCCCAAGATACTGAGGAGTTCAACTAAGAATGTCTACATAAACTCCAGTGTTCCATGAAAACTCTCTGGAGGAAGAATCAAGCACAAGACAGGAATATGAATGCTAGACACACTGTAATGACCCCTCGGGCTCCTCTGTTCCTTGTCACAACAGCAGACTAAATTGGCCAGTGAACTTTAAAGGATTTATTCCATGTCTCAACCTGTCTCTCAGTTCCTGCTTGACACACTGGCCCCTTTCAAATATTCTAATAGGTAGTTACTCACATTGCTACACACCCTCTCCTGGAATCTAAAAAAAAAAAAAAAAAAAAAAGGAAAGAAAGCAGACGAGTTCATGAGTTTGCATTAATAATCTTCCTTCGTTCCACAAATCATTGGGGTGTGGAATGAGGTCCGTTAGGCTGTAACCAGTGGAAACTGCCTTCTCGTTCTACACAAACACACCATGGGAAGCACCTTCCCACAGACAACCCTGAGGAGGTTTTTATTGACACTTTTCCAGGTCTCGCTGTCTACCAATGACCTTCCCTCCTTCCTCCATCCTTTCTTACTCCTTACATCTGTCTGTTTTCTCATATGCCTCTCAGAAATATCCCAAATTGCTTGACTCTTTGCTCCCTCTGCTCTAGAACAAGACTTCTTATGAAAATAAAGTAAAAAGTAGAGGGAGCTGGGGGCCAGAAACACTACTCAGTCGTCTTAGAGCACTTGCTCCAGAAAACCCACTTCCACTTCCCACCACACATTTGGCAGCACAAAATGATCTGTCATATACTGGGGATATGATGTCCTCTTCCAGTCTCCAAGAGACCTACACACATGCAGCATACAGGCAAAACTGACACATAAAATAAAAATAAATAAATGGGAGGTTGGAGAGGGCCCGGTAGTTAAGAGTAGTAGCTGCTCTTCCAGAGGACTTAGATTTGGTTTCTAGCACCCGCATGGTCACAGTCACCCGTAACTCCAGTTCCAGGGCATCTGATGTCCTCTTCTGACCTCCTCTGCCATCAGACACTCACATCAACAATATATCCATGCACACAAAACAAAACAAAAATTTTAAAATAAGTCTTTTTAAAAGTAAAAAAAAATAACTTATATACTGCTGACATATAGGTACAGGGTAAACAGTCCCACTCCAAAAAGAAAAGAGGCTATAGAATGACAAGGAAAATGGATCAAAGCAAGATCAAAACCAAACACTGCAAACTTTAGGTCCCACAGCTCCATATCTGGCATCTTTTGAGCCCCAGAGGTCTCAGGTAGCCTGGCTCTCTTGGCTCTGTGTATTTCTGCTCACAAGGCCTCTCTCTAGGCTAGCTGTGCTTCCTGCTTTCAGATGTCCCAACAGATGCTCTGCGTGCCCGGCATACCTGACTCTGCGGAGACTCCATTGCATTGTCGCCTGTCTGCGGGGTTTCCCTTTGAAACCTGGGTGGAAGCCTGTGGGACCCGTAACTCTTACATTCTACATGCCTGCAAAATCAATACTCTGTGAATGACACAAGATCCCACAGCAGTAGGAGACACAGACAGACATTTGAGTATCTGACAAATTGGAAATGGTCCAGTGCTTACAGGATAGTTTCTTTCTACTGGTTCCTAAGAGGTTCTTAGCCATGTTTCCTATTCTGGGGCTAAGTGCTTGGATTCTTTTTAACTGTGTTTTATCTCCACATACCATACCTCCCTTGGCTCCCAAAATCACATAGATTCGTCTGAATAAACCACAAAATTCAGTCTTTTGTGTATTTTTTTCTCCTATCTCTCACTATAAAGCTGAGTGAGATCATGCCAATGCCTTGTGATACCCTGAATGTTGAGTTGCTCTGAAATGCCTTGTCCTATTAACTTGCACATCACTTTTAAGCTCACTCACACAGAGTCTTGAGTCATGTTTTCAGCCAAAAGATAACCAACACAAAGAGTCCAATTTCCAACAGCTTCCTCATTCTCGCACAAGCCTGATAAACACAACTTGCCCTGACAAATTTGCCCTTTGCTGTTCTGAGCTCCACCAAAATTGCCCATCAAGCCTGCATACAGCACACTAGGCTTTCTCTGCCAGCTTATTCAAACTTTCTGAAACTACCCCCATCATCCAGTTTTGATCTATGCCACTAGGTGAAGCTACAGCAATGTCCAATCTCCAGACAGCCTTCTGGGCTTGACCACTCATGGCTGTAACAACTGACTGGGCAAACAACTGTAAGAGGCAGAAGTATCCACTTCGGCACATGGTTTACAGCTTCCAGTCCTGACTATTTGGCTGTGTTGGTTCTGTGTCCATGCATGTTTAAGGCACTCCATCAGGGTGGAAAGCATGTGGAGAAACAATGAATTGCCTAGTGGTCACATGAATAGAAAGATAAGAGGTGGATAGGGCAGAGACCAACTTCCTCTAACCAAACACCACCTACTAATACCTTATACACGATGAACTGCTCTGTAGATTAGCCCACTGATGAAGTAAGCATGCTCATGAACCAGTTACCTCTTCATAGTAACACCAGCTGAAGACCAAGCCTTCGACCTGTGGACATTGTAGGGACATTTCATAGTCAAACCATAAGACAAGGCAAGCAAGTTTATTGATAACTTGGTGATTTCAATGGGCCCTGGAATACTGTGCCATCTAGTTCAGGGTTTAGACTGGATGTTTTCATATGAAAACAATTCCTTGTATTATCTTTAAATCAGCTAGTCCTGAGAAAGTTAGACCCAGCAGGCATTCAGTATCAGAAATACAGAAGATAAAAAAGGGATGACTAACACAGATAAAGAAATGTGCAGATTGGTAGCTTTGTAACAAAACAAATATAGCAAATGTTCACTTTAGAATCCAGATACTAGAAAACTGAGTCTGTTACCCAAGTCTCTGATTTTCTGTACGCCCAGATACCTTTGTAGTAAAGTTTGGTAGAGGAGCTGAAGAAATAAATAGTGGTTAAGAGACATGGCTTGTCTTCCAAAGGACCCAGGTTCAATTCCCAGCTCCCAAGTGACTGCTTAAAACCACCAGTATCTCTAGTTCCAGAGAATCCAGTGCCCTCTTGTGGCCCCTGTCATGGCACCAGTGACATGTGTGGTGTACAGACATACATGCAGGCAAAATACCTGTCCTAGTTAGGGTTGTCATTGCTATGATAAGACACTATGACCAAAGCAACTTGGGGAAGAGAGAGAGTGTGTGGCCTGTGCTTCCAAATCATTGTTCAGCACTGAAGGAAGTCAGGACAGGAACTTAAACAGGAAAGGAACCTGGAGGCAGGAGCTGATGCAGCGACCAGGAGGGGTGCTGCTTACCGGCTTTCTCCCTTGGCTTACTCATCCTGCTTCTTACAGAACCCAGGACCACCAGCCCAGGGATGGCACCACCTACAATGGGCTGGGCCCTCCCCCCTTGATCACTAATTAAGCAAATGCCTAACAGACTTGTGTACAGCCAGGTCTTATGGAGGCCTTTTATTAATTGTGGTTCTTCTCTGAGATAACTCCAGCTTCTGTCAAGCCGACATAAAACTATCCACTCTGCTTAGCTCTTCAGATCCCTGACCTGCTTGCTCTGATCATCACTGCTGCCTACACTTTAGTTCTAAGGTTCAAACAGTCATCCTTATCAGTCAGTGCCCTGATTATACAAGGCGTGTGAATCTATAGCTTATCATTTCAACAGACCACCAAAAACACAGGGCTGGCCTAAGGCCAAATAAGTGAGTTCTGTCTTCAGATACTATGATTTCTTTATGTACCTTCTCCTTAGGCTGTTGCATGATACACACATGTACACCTATGCTACAAACTGAATTGTGTACCCCACCCCACTCATGTCTCAAAGGCTTCACCTGCTCACACTTCAGAATGAAAGATTATTTGGAGATAGAAACTTGACAGAAATTACCAAGTTAACGTGTGAACAATAGAAAGGGCATGAGTCCAATATGACTGGTATCTTTATAAAAGGAATTTGAGCAGAAGCCCAGGAAATTGTGAGGCAGCAGAAGGTCATAGAGAGTATTAGAGCAGGCTCTTACCGGCTTCCTCAGAGGCTGTGCGATCCTACCACCTTGATCACCCAGTTGGAGGTATTTTACTACGACTGTCCTAGAAAACCTGTGCAAGCACACTTGGCTCTTTTCTTAGTCACCTCTGTCCTTGGCGGTTCCCCTCATGGGCTCACACCTATGGACAGTACCTGAGACTATCGTCCACCCAGACAGCAATCTCCAAGTGCCTGTATCTGAAGGTTTATCAGGGAAGAGGCAGGGTTTTAAGAAGCTGATAGTAAGCCAAAGGGCAATGACTGACACAGTCTGAATGTGTCAACATTTCTGGTTCCTGGCCTAGATGCATGTTTGCTCACAGGCATAACTCTCTGAGGGGGACTACCAGGAAGCCAAGAGATAGAAGAGAAAGGAGCACCTCCCAGTTCCTCAGGTCATATCAGCTGGGTGAGTTTGTCTCACTCAGCAGGCTTGAAGCTGACTTGTCTCCCAGAAAAATGTACAGGTCAATGCATACGGTTCAACAGGTTCAGAGGCCTGGCTTTAGTTGATGTGTAATGGTATTTAAACCATCCAAAATGATTTGAGTGGTTTCTATTAGACCAATAGGACTATTAAACTGCCAAAAACTTTATGTTGATCTAGCCAACCTCTTACTCCCTCTGTTTCTGTCAAATAATGCCATTTCCAGGGTCAGAACAGCACACATAGAGATGATTTTCCAGTTCTGTTTGCTAATGGAGGGGAAAAGTTAAAGATTTGTCTCAGCTTGTAGACAGGTGAAAATTGTCTGCCTAGAGAACCAGTCACATGTCACACTCAACCAATGGTAAGCATTTGTTAAAATCCCAAAAGAATAGAAGAGACAATTTTCCATAGCTAAGATAATAATCATTATTTATGATGACTCACATCCAAATTTAGAGAAAAAGCCACCACCCCTCTTGGTTTTCTGTTTGATTGCTTGTTTTTGGTTTTGATAGTGTAATGTGTCACCTACAGTGGCCTCACTCCTTTGGTTATGTAGTCGTGACTGGCTGAACTCCTCATTCTCCTTCTCTTCCCTAGTGTTGGAATAACAGGAATATACCACTATACCCACCTGCTGTTTTTACTCTTGTAAAAATTGAAGGCAGTTTTCTACAGAGAAAGGAAGGGAAGAGCATCTAACTCCCACCACTGTTTTCAGTGAAGGGCACTTGCCTTTCTGCTGAACCAGTGAAGAGGAGGTGAGGCTGGTCCATCTGGGAAACCATGTTGGGTTGGAATCCTGGATTTCATGGCTGATCAGGATGACTATGTGAACACAGTATGTTAGTACTGTGTGCATATATGCTCTTGTTGCTCAGCCTGGGCAGAATAAATACCACTTAGGATCCTGTTCAGAATCATGGAACTCGAATCCTCTCTTTGAATGGGAGGATGAGATGAGGTTACTTTAGTATGAGCTGGGCCTTGTACCCTGAGAGCCCAAAACCAAAAAGCTGTTTTTATGGAACTGTCTCTAGTATCTCTCCTTCTTTCCTGTTGACTCTTTTTCTGGCATCCTGTTCAAAGTGCTGTGAACCTTCAGGATCCACTTTCTGTCCAGAGGGAACAGCAGCAGTGTCAACAGATCAGATCTGTAACCTATAAACCCTGTTGCATACCTGATCTCAGGCAACTCCTATTCAAAGGTGAAAAGTGAAATCGGTTAACACTCATGTGACGTATGCAGAATGGGCAGGCTTTTCCCAGAGAGTATTCCATGAGCTGGTCATGGTAAACTGATTAACAGAGACCAGACTAAGGCAAAATCTATCCATCTAGCATGAATCCCAAATACAGAACTGTTGTATTGTCCACAGTTTACATGCTGTGCATAGGTTCTATATTTGCCCCTCCTCTTCATGTGCTACTTTATGTCTTCTGACCTAAAGCCCTCCATTCCCTCACCCACTACACCTCTTTCCGCCTAGTAACCTCAGTCCAGCTTCATACCAGCAGGCTCATAAACCTTCTTGTTCAGAAAGAGACAAAAAGGATCAACTCACTTGAGTTGCCTTAATCTTTTGCCCATAGATGGTTCTGTTACAAAAATGTTCTTTTACAAAAACTAGATAGAGCCCAGGGTTGATTCACTATTTCTTACACTCTGTGATCTTAAAAATGTTGATGTCCTCAAGATTTGGAAGGTAAATCCCACTTCTACTTCCTGTTCTTGGAAAGAAGTACCCTTCTGGGAATAGTACCAAAGACAATTGGCCCCAATAGCATCTGCATTCTCCCCGAGTGAAGAAGAACTTTCGGGGGAGTTGAGACCCAGACCTGGTGATAGTTTGACTAAGAATGTCCCTCATAGGCCCATATAATTGAAGAATGCTTGGTCATCAGGGAGTGACACCACCTGAGGAGGGTTAGGTGGTGTGGCCTTGTTTGAGGAAGTTTGTTACTGACTTTGAGGTTTCAAAAAGCCAAAACTAAGCCCAGTGTTTCCTTCTTTCTGCTGCCTCTAGATTCATATGTAGAAATCTCAGCAACCTCTCCAGAACCATGTCTGCCTGGTACTGCATGGATCCTGCCATGACAATAATGGACCACACCTCTAAAACTGTGTACAGCCCCAATTAAATGCATTCTTTTATAAGAGTTGCTGTAATCATAGTGTATCATCACAGAAATAAAACACTGACTAAGAACCCAAGAGGCTAAACACAAACACCTAAAAGACCAAAATATGGGTGGGCATATTAAGATAGTAAAGGGATAGAAAAAGCTGGGGAAGAAGGAAATGAAAGAAATGGCATCTTACTTTAGGGGAAATGCTGAACTGGTTTTCACTGCATTACATCCCCAATACCAGTGTGTAGTGTTCCAGATTTTTTGCATCCTCATCAAAACAATTTCTTATTAAAAAATTAAATTCATTCATGGAGTATAAAATCCATCTTATTGTTATTTTGATTCACATTTACCTAATAACTAATAAACATGAACATCTTTCTGTATTCCTATTGGTCATTTCTCCACTGGAGAAGTATCTATTCAAACTCTTCTGCCTACACTGAGTTGACTTTCTTAATGGTGACCTTTCATTTTAAGAAGGTTTTAATTTTGTTCGTCTCTAATTTATATTTTTATTTATATCTTGGGTATAATATTTAAGAAACAACTGCCTGAATCAACGTCACAAAGAGTTAATGCTAGTACTTCCTTCTAATAATCCAAGGGTTTAAATTTGACTTTGAAATTTTGTTTTTCTTGTTTATTGTTTTATAAACAGTGAAGAAAGGTCTCGGTTCACTCACTTACATAAGGATATCCAGTGTCCCAGCATTATTTGCTGAAGGTTGTGTTGTAATTAAACATTTTTTTCCCAGATTCTATCTGATAGGATTCATTTTTGGACCCATTAGAAGGTACTGTCATGGTGAACCACTTTTAGAAATACTAAACCTTTCATGACCACTGGTTTTTCTCAGTGCATTTTTTTTTTAATTCTTCTTTGGAGCCAAAGAGTGACCTGTGCTGTTAATACGGCATTATGGGAAAGTCTAGTTTGCCCCAGCTCAACATTTTCTCCTTGTCATTTTCAAAGTAACATAAAGAGTCATTTGTTGCCTGCTATTGGGGTTTGGTTTGTGCTTACTTGGGAATTCATCCATCGCTGCAGTTCCCTGCCAACAGTCGGAGTTTTGACTGATCAATAAAGAGCCAATGGCCAATGGCTGGGCAGGGGAACAGAGGTGGGCAGGACTTTGAGGGTTCCTGAGAGGAAATGCAGGACAGAAAGTCAGAATTGCCATGACAGGGAAATGGAGGAGTCAGACTTAAAGGCCCGAGGACATATAACAGTCTGGGAAAATGGCCCAGGGACCACTTCCCCGACTGGGTCTCGGGCAGCAGAGATGAAGTATAGAATTAGCAAATATAACTCAGGAATATCGGAGGGAAAAGTGAACCTACATGGAGTTAGGGAGAAGCCCAGCAATTGAGCCAGTAAGGCATATTAAAAAGAATGCTGTGTGTGTGTGCACGTGTGTGTGTGTGTGTGTGTGTGTGTGTGTGTGTGTGTGCTTTCATTTGTGAATCCAGAGCTCTTGGGTGGGTGCAGAGCCATGCACACATCCACTGGGAGCATACCACAAACTTTAACTTTTCACTTCTACAGCCTACTCTATAAATGTTGACCATGGTTGAGTCTTATTTTACTTTGCAATACTGAGACAAGACTCAGGGAACATCTGAGTAACTTGAGAATGAGAGCAGCGATCCGTTGGTGAATAGTATCTGAGGGAGTTACTGGTCTTTCTCCTGCATGTGTTTGTCTTTCTGCTACTTTATTGTGATTTCTTAAGATGCTGATGAGATAGCAGCCTTAGCCACAGAGTGTTAAAGTCATGGAACTGAACATGTAACAAAACCTCCCTGTGGAGATAATGAAACGTGGGCTGGAAATTTATGACCAAATTTTCCTGAAGCCTTGGGAATGTATTAAGGGAGAAGGAGAGACAAAATAAGCTGCTTCCAAGAGTCTAAACAACTTAGTCCTCTGTGTAAGAAACAGTCTGGTTTTTTCCCCGAGTAAGCAAATTAAGATTAATAGTGGGCCAGCCGTTAGTTAAAAAAGGAATAGTTTATTGAGAGATGGCTACAAGATAGAATAAAGCACTGTTGCTGTCTGACTGAAAACAAGAAAAAGGTTAATGAGTAGAATGTTAAAGGTAGGTAAGGAGGCAAGTTCCAAGTCAAGATAAAACAGTTCTTTCTAAAACTCCTTGTGCTTCAGATCAGAACCAACTGCGGCTCCATTCATAGAGAGTGCCTACTTCTAGATGCTTCTAGTGCCTGCTTCTAGATGCTTCTAGAACCTACTTCCTGATGCTTCTAGTTCTTTCTTCTAGATACTTCTAGTGCTTACTTCTAGATGTTTCTAGTGATGACTTCTAGATGCTTTTAGTGCTTCCTTCTAGAAGGTCCCTACAGGATCTGGTGGGCCACTGTTGAGGATGCAACTTCAACACTGAAGCAGAAGGAACCTAAGGCTACTTCCCACCTAGACATGTATCATGTAGCATCCTGTCCGCCATGTTCTATGATATGGAGCTTTGCCTTTTATTTCTCTTGGCGTTTCTTGTCATACTTAACCATTCCAGTTTTAGCTTTCCTGCTAGTGAAACTAAAATCTGAAAATTCTCTACATGAGTTTCATGCTCAAGGTAAACTTTATTAAGGTTTCTTTTGTTTTATAATTTGTTAACTCTCAATCAAAAATCTCTTTCTATGGGAAGCCAGAATGGCACATATATATAGTCTCATTCTCACTGTGGCTACATTACAACTTATCTTTATCTAGCTTGCTCTTCTATTCAATGTTGATCACCTATGTTGGTCTCTGTCTCTGTGACATGATGTCCAAGACGATCTACTTTAAACCAAAAACAGTTCCTTTAGGTTCACCATTCCAGAGGTATTGTACCATGGCTACTTGGCCCTGTTGCTCTGAGCTAGAGATAGTATTGTATACCATAGTTGGAGATTGCAGCCAAAAGGGCCTGTTTAGTTCATGACAACTGAGGAACAAAGAGAAATACAGAATGGAATCTGGTCTCAATATCCCCTCCAAGTACACACTCAGTTGACCTTACTTCATTCCAACATGTCCTACCTCTTATAGGTTCCACTACCTTTGATCTACACACTGGCTGTGGACTAAGCCTTTTTCACACATGCACCTTTAGAAGACATTTCCAATCTGAATGGTAGCACATCTTCCAGGGCAATGTTGATACCATGTATATGTAAGTTTTATCTGCTTGATGTAATTGTTGGCTCCAAAGCTTGCTGCTGAATAAGCTCACCCTTTCAGATTTTTTTTTGAACTCTGACTAGCTAGCTCAAATGTCTCTCCCAGCTGACATCTTTCAGCTTCCCACTGAATTGCTCTGCTTGGCCTCAGACTAGCTCTGCAATCTGCTCTAATCTCTGGCTCCTTTGGTTAGTTCTGTCTTATCTGTGTCTAGCTTGTTGTCTCTACGACCTGTCCCTGTAAAACTCTCACTTTTGCAAACAGCCTCTGAATCCCATGAACAGAACTTCAGTGGTCTCCACTTCACTGCACAGCCTCTGGATTCACTAACTGATGAGAGTTCGGAGATCTGCTTGCCTCTGTCTCCTGAGATTAAAGGTGTGTACCAGCTGGATCATAAAGTCCTAGAAGGTTTTAGACTATAATCCCTTACCAGAGCAGCCATGTTGCTGGATTAAAATTTCTCTACAGGGCCATATTTTTGTACTACCACCAACTGAAAGATTGTCTCCTACGACAGTTGTTTAACAAACATTTGTGAGTAAATGAATTAATGCATAAGTCATTGGGACTATAAATTTCTATTGAGCACTTATAGTCACAGGACACCATGAAGGAGAAGATGGAATAGTAATCAAAACTTCTCTATTTGCACTTCTATATACGAAATAGTATGCCTAAGCATCCTATTTCCCACCTTTCTGCCTAATGGAAGAATTTCATATGGATGGCTAAAAGGGCATGTTTACTAACAGTAAAGGGGATGTTATTGCAATGAGTTCTGGGCTCTGACATAAATTGAGGATTAAATACTAATGAGGAAGGAGAGACATCAGGAGGGATGAAAGATGTCATTTGAGAAGAACAGAAAAACATGGTGGGCTGCACACACATTTGAGGACAAAGAAGGCTAGCTGTAATATGAATTCATGAATTCAATATGAAGTCATAAATGTATATATACATCTTGTATATACCAATACTGTTTTGGGGGGACTTAAAGTCACTCTCACAAGATGCTAAAAGTTCTCAATTTGGGCAAGGAGAGGGGACAAGGGTGTGGTACTGCTCATAGGAGGCTGTGAAAAGTAGGCAGACAAAGAATAACCTGGAGATTTGTTCTAAGAGCTATTCTCAGCCCTTGGGGCACCTCCTCTGCCTCCTGGCAGAAGCAGAAGCCTGCTGTCCCTGTGCCAGCAGAGACAATGTGGAGCTGTGTTAGCCGAGATCACCCTCAGGAAAACTTGGAAAGCAGACAGAACCTACCACCAGTTCTGTTATAGCTCCTTCTCTTTCTACAGACCAGGGCTTACTCCTCTCATCTATCCAATTTCCAGTTTCCTTCATCCACCTGTTTATACCTCTCTCCCTGTCTGCAGCTTTCCACGGGGCTAGGAGGGGGGATCCTGACATGCCATTTTCTGGGGCTCAGTCCCTCCTAGTTTTCCCTAGTGACCATGGCATCATATTTTGTCTCTAGAAAATTTGTTTGACCAGTTCGAGCTGGATGGTCAGCAGCTGACAACTGTTTTGACTCCTTGTGTGTTATTCTCCCACATGGGAATTCTGACAGCCATTTCAATGGTCTGATCAAAAGGTGAGGTAAAGATTAAGAAGAAGAAACCACTTGGAAAAGCTTAGTCATACTAAGATTTCCACTTAAAGTGTATGTTAATACTTTCAAACGGATTCCACAGTGTGTATGTGTGTGTGTGTGTGTGTGTGTGTGTGTGTGTGTGTCAGTGAAATAAGCAGATCACACAGTACTTGAAATTTTGTTTTTACTTTTATGATTTTAAAATACCACTATTTAAAATTTGAGGAGGAGTGCATTTGTCAAAGAAACTAATCGTGTTAAGTTTTTTAAGACCAGGATAAAAATAATATAATGAGGATTTGTAAGACTACCCAGTTAGCTTTTTAAGACCTGAGTGATGTTGGCTGCTGTGTCTTTTATGTGCCCTTTCTTGACACTTCCTGACCAGGGCACACCCTGCCCAACCCAGGGTGGATATAAGACAGGCCATTGTTTCACATTCTAACGACACAGGAGTGTCTTGTGTTCACAGCATGTGGAGAGGGAACCAAGGGAGGCTGCCGTAAATTATTAACGGCTGCTCTTCTGCTATTTGAGAATGTGGTGGATCCTCATTCTTCTGTGATATGAGAAAGAAAACAAGGGGCAGAGGGGACAAAAGGGAAAGGGAGGAAAGAAATATGGAAGAGGAACAGAGGCAAGAACCACCTCAGGCTTCTCACCCACCGCCAAGCTGTGTCTCAAGGTCTGGCCGAGGGTTTGATTGGCGGTGCCTACTCACTATATCTTCCTTACTTAAAAACAGCTGCCTTCATAGTTGCATGTGTCACCCAGTCCCTGTTAGAACACCGTAGGTTTCAAGCATTTGATTTCTCCTTCTAAGATAGGGTGCCTTTAGTTCTCTTCTTGTTCTTGCATATTATCGTGGCATTGAAACCACACATACAGAGAGGAGAAAGAGAGAGACAGAGACAGAGAGAGCTAATCATGATCTCTCTGTCGGGGATGAACTGTATTGACGTGGTCTGTGTACCATAGCTCACGATCTGAATACAGCTTGTTGTGTATGTAATAGTTTTGTTGTCTTTAAAGTAGTTTGAATGGAACCTGGCAGTGATCATTCACTGACATTTCATCCACGGGTATGGATGCTTCCATATGATGACAAAATTAACATAACCTATATGGTCCTCAAGGCATAAAAGTTTTACTGTTGGGCCCTTCACAGAAAATGAATTTTCGGCTCTTATATCTTGGGTTATTATCCATAAACTGCAGCTGGCCTGTGAACTACTTATTGTCGCTTTGCATCGACATTAGGACCCTGCACTAGGATAGAAGCAAACTGTGTCGCTGTATGCTCTGTCTGTTCCAGATGATGTTCTTTTCTGCAGGAAGACCCTCCTGAGGAAGGAACAGTGTGTGGATTTGCACTCTGGGGTCAGCCCTTGGCCTCTTGTGTGATCAGCACTTTTAACAGCACTGACTTCAGTGTGTCTATAAAACTTTAACTGAGGAAAGTACTTGCTTTCTGACATTTCTGGGCTGTGTATCTCACCAAGATTTGTGGGACTATGACTTAGCTTTTGCTGTTTAATAAACGACTCCAAAACTTTGTGACCTAAAACAAACTACAGTTCAGCGATTCAGACTGGGCTCAGCTCAGCGGTTCTGGCCATGACTGGGCTCTGCAAGCTTTCGGTGGTGCTTGTCCATTCATCTGTGCACCGTCGGCAGACTGGCTGGGGCTGGCTGAGTACCGTGGCCTAACTAATACAGCGTTCTGCTCCATGGGGCCTCCCTCAGTGATCAGGACATGCTGGACAGGAGCCTCGGGGAAAAGCATCTGTGTGGTCCTGAGAGGCTACCTTAGAAACTCATGGAATGTCACCTCCTTCACATTCTTGGACAAAGCAAATTACAAAGGCAGCCCACTTATCTTTGGGATGGAAAAACAAACTCCACTTCTTCATGGGGTCACAGTCACTCTATGCAAGCCAGGAAGGGAAGGAGGCAGATTCTTGCCCCTCTTTTGTCCTTCCTTCTTTTCAAACTTTGGCCAACAGTGGGGAGTTGGCTCGTGTGGTAGAGCCTAACTTTACAGACTTTGGTGGGGTTTCCTGTGCATTCTGGTGTGCATCTTGGTATTACTCAGTTAGCTTGACCTAAGTTTGGAATTACATGAGACCTTGATGAGAGACTGACATCCAAAGCCAAGCATTTAGTTTATGGCTACAAGGTGCAAACTGAGCTGCTGGAGTCTAGTGGTCCAGTTCTGCCCCCACAGAATTCAGTCTTCATTATACTTGAAACAATAACAATCACAGGTCACATGCTAAGCATCTCTACAGCTGTGTGCTCAAGAGAAGACTGACAGGCTGACTGGTCCATAGTCTCTGTACGGGGGGGGGGGGGGGGACAAAATATTTCAAAGACATAAACAGAGAATTCTAAATAATAAATAATATCTCTATGGTCCTAGACCATGTCCTCTCTCACTACCTGTAGGTATGTGTTTAGTATTTGTCTCTGAAAAACCACTATGGTTTTCTTTAAAATATTCACGTGGAAAGGAGGAAGAGATGTATGAGTGGTAACCAATGATGGGTATAGATTGTGTAACTCACTTCGTCATACCTGGATTTATTTTGAGCTCAGTGCATTTGCTCAGGGAAATCAAGTTCACAAACTATTTCTTTATGATAGATCCCATTCCCGTCTTACACTTGAAGTGATCTGAAACTTTTAGAGTTTTCACTAAGAGATTTCAGAATACAGACAATAGAAATAATAGACAATGTAGGCCAACTACTAATATGAATGTATAGATGCAATTAGACACAGGATGTCTGTGTATGTTTGTGGTGTGCCTATACTCATGTTTGTGCTCATGTGTATTCATACTGGACCAGAGGTCAACACTAGTGTCTTTCTCATCCTTTTTTCTACCACAATTGTTTGATACTGGATCTCTCATTAAACCTAGAGTACAGAGATTCTGACTCTTATAGCAAACAAGCTCAACAGACCCCCTTCTTTTGGCCTCCTGTGATGGCTTGTATAAACTAGGTGGCGCTAATAGAAGGTGTGGCCCTGTTGGAGTAGGTGTGTGTGTTGGGGGGAGGCGTTCTTTAAAACCCTCATCTTAGCTGCCTGGAATTAAGACTTCAGATGAAGATGTAGAACTCTTAGCAACTTCTGCACTATGCCTGCCTGGATGTTGCCATATTCCTGTCTTGATACTGGGCTGAACCTCTGAACCTTTAAGTCAGCCCCAATTAAATGTTGTCCTTATAAGAATTGCCTTGGTCATGGGGTCTGCTCACAGCAGTAAAACCCTAACTAAGACACCTCCCAAGTGCTTGCAGAATAGGTACAAACTACTGTTCTTTTTCTCCAAGGGTCCTGGGGATCAAAGTCAGACCTTGAGCTTGTTTCATAAACTCTTTATGTACTTCCCCAGAATCTGAGGCCAAGATGGAAACTTAGTCTCTATTGTAATGAGTCACGTCTGTCCTTCCTAAGAATTGACACACAAACATCTCTGGTGCTCCTTGAAGCACTCATAGGCAAAATAACTCAGAAGTCTCAACCCTTTCTGGTCTGGAACTCATTCTTTGTTGTTGTTTTCTAGTGGTCCTCTCAAGTCTCCATTCTGCCCACTGCAGCCTCAATTTTACCAATGTCTGTTTCTTTCTTAAGAATCCTTGATAATTCTCTTCTTTATTCTGGTGACACATCCTAGCCTGACACCCTGTCCCCATGTGATGGCTCCAAACTACTGTGGGATGCTATGCACTTTTTAAGGCAGCATTTTACCACCAACAACCACTAACACTTACCTTTATGACACTCTCACAGTCTCAGACCCTTCATTAAAATTCCATCCGTGTCTCCTGAGACCATGCTCTAATTTTTAACAGACTTTTCTGGTTGTTTAGCAAGTAACATGGAGATCTTGTTTGAGAGTTCATGAACTTGTACCAAACATAGCAGCTCTTAGAGGTCATAAGCTAAGGCCTCCACAGGAGTCCCCAGGAGACAACCCTCACTTTGGCCTCTAACCTGCTAATAAGCTGTTTTACATACTCATGGAGTGTTCTTTCAAACACTTTGTTCTTTCTCAGAGTTGAGGCCATATTGTAGTCAAGAGAGAGGAAACTCTCTCCAGGTCCTATTTCCTACTCGAGGATGAACTTTTCAGGAACACAACATCATAGAATAAAAATAAGCAAGCACCAAAGAGCAAGGACTTCTCTTGTCACTGAATATTCTGAATAAGAAAACAGTGCTTGGCACTTTGATAACCACTGAGGCACTGAATAAAATTGTTTGTTTATTTTTTTAAAAAACATTAGCCCGGTGGCTGGGCAGACGGCTCAGTAAGGAAAATGCTTGCTGGACAATCATGAAGACCTGACTTTGAATTACCAATGCCCACATAAAAGCTGAGCATGGCAGTGAAGGTCCAGAAACCCCAGTGTGATAGGGCAGGAAGACAGGTAGATCCCTGGCTAGCCATATATACTGGCTGGTTTTGTGTCAACTTGACACAAGCTGGAGTTATCACAGAGAAAGGAGCCTCAGTTAAGAAAATGCCTCTATGAGATCCAGCTATAAGGCATTTTCTCAACTAGTGATCAAGGGGGGGAGGGCCCAGTCCATTGTGGGTGGAGCCATCCCTGGCCCAGCCCCATTGTGGGTGGAGCCATCCCTGGGCTGGTAGACCTGGGTTCTATAAGAAAGCAGGCTGAGCAAGCCAGGGAAAGCAAGCCAATAAGTAACATCCCTCCATGGTCTCTGCATCAGCTCCTGCCTCTTGACCTGCTTGAGTTCCAGTCCTGACTTCCTTTTGGTGATAAACAGCAATGTGGAAGTGTAAGCTGAATAAACCCTTTCCTCCCCAACTTGCTTCTTGGTCATGATGCTTTGTGAAGGAATAAGACACCATTGTAACCAAAATTGGTGCTCAACATTCCTCAAGAATTAAGGCAGAGAGAAATGGAAGATACCCAATCTTAACCTCTGGCCTCTACACACATACACAGATGGGTGAACAGACAGAGAGACACACATGGGGGGGGATGAGATGAGGTGAGATGAGGGTTGATAATAATTATATTTTTAATTATTTATTTCGGAACAATAGCAGAAATATCTAGTCCAAGCACAAAGCCAGTCTACTGTGCTCTAAAGCAGTAGTTCTCAGCTGACCTAATGTTACATCATTACATCCCTCTACCACAGTTCCCCATGTTATGATGTCCTTCAACCACAAATTTTTTTCATTTCTGCTTCATAGCTATAATTTTGCTACTGTTACAAATCATAATGCGAATATTTCTGTAGGTAGAGGTTTGCCAAGTATGTTGTAACCCACAGGTTGAGAACCAATGCTTTAGAGTCTCTTCTCACTCCAAATATTTTCTGCAAAAGTTGCCTGCCATGTCCCCTTTAAGAGTGCTCACATGAGATGGCATAAATTCACCACATAATGATAATTTTCAGACAGGCTGAAATTTAACTTCATGTTTGCAGAAGAAATATTCCCCAGAAGATACAATGTACAGAAGTGCATTTTCATCACAGGTGGAAATTATTGGCTCAGATTAGTTATCCATAAAATAATAATGTAGTGATAACTTCTGAACAATAGATGTGACTTCCTCCAAACTAATCCATAAAGGCCATGTTTGGAAATACAAAAGCAGTCTTCTCACTTCAGATGGGCAGTTTCCTTCTCCACGGGCATCAATGTGTCCAAAAAATTCTTGATGGCCAAATCCTGCAGAGCACCGACAGTCTGGGACACTAGAAGTCAAGGCAGACCTTGGTGAATGGAAAAATCTCTACTCTGACTCAGCAGAGCTGTTCTTTTCCTCTTGTCGCTCAGAGACTTTGCAGCAATGAGTACCATATGCAGCCTTGTGGACGTCCCCATCATGTGGTGGACTCACGCTGCTTCGCCAGCTTTCAACCAGCAGTGCCATGTCCACCAACTTCGGCAAGGTCGACCAAGGGTAAAGAGAATGCTATTTGTTTCACTACAGGTTGCTGTCTTTCTTTTCTTCTGTATGCATCATCTGTTTCTTTCCCTCCATGCAGAATTATCATTCTCCCTCACTGTTCCTGCTATTCTTCTTGCGGTGCACCTCTGAGATCTCTGACTCTGGGCATCACTGTGAAGTCCGTCAGTGCGTTGGATCCAAACACACACTGTCTTTGAGCTGCTTCTAGGCATCTACTGTTATATCAGGGTGATTGTCCTGAAAAGAACTGGACTCCTGTGAGAGGGAACTTTGACTTCAGAACTTTCCATGACTTTGCTAAACTTTCTTGGGACTAGCCAAAGTGTACGTTAGTTTTAACTGTCACAACCTAGAACTGTCTTGGGGGAAAAAAACCTCTCAGCTGAAGAATCGACTAAATCACACTGACCCGTGGTGACATCTACGGAGGATTGCAGTGGTTTGAGTATGCTTGGCGCTATTAGGAGGCGTGGCCTTGTTGGAAAGGTTGTAGTCTTGTTGGAAGAAGTGTGTCACTGTAGGGTGGACTTGGAGACCCTCCTTCTAGTTGCCTGAGGACAGTCTGGTCCTGGCTTTCTTTGTATGAAGATGTTGAACTCTCAGCTCCTCCAATGCCATACCTGCCTGGATACTGCTGAGCTTCCTGCCATTATGATAACTGACTGAACCTCTGAACCTGTAGGCCAGTCTCAGTTAAATGTTGTCTTTATAAGACTTGCCTTGGTCATGGTGTCTGTTCACAGCAGTAAAACCCTAAGACAGAAATTGCCTTGATTTTTTTATTGATTCAAGATGTTTCCCCTGCTGCACGTGATAAGATTCCCTAGGCAGGTGATCCTGAACTATGCAGGTGAGTATGAGCCTGCCCATAAGCAAGCAGCAGCCCACATAGTTCCTCCTTTTTTGGCTATGAATTGAGTTATCTGATTGGAGATTAAACTCTGTGGAATAGCAAGCAGACCTGCCTTCACGTCCCTGCCTTGACTCCTCTCAATGACAAACTAACTGTAGGGGGAATCTTTCTGGAGTAAGCACAGTGACACTAATGAGAGTGGGAGAGAGGTAACATATTTGCTAAGAGGGCTAACGAGAGGACAGCTCCTGAGGGGTCCTTGTCCAGGTCTGGTTTATATTTTTCTTTATACTATACAACCACAAAGTGTGGGGTGGGGAAGCAAGCAAGGTGTCATAGAAGCCTTCCTGGCAGTCAGCAGGTTCTCAAGGACAATGGGCCATTTCCACAGGTCTGTTCCAGTGAAGTCAGGACTTGCAAATAGGCTTTAAGAAAATCACTAAATAAATTAATAATAAATTTCTATTAACTTGACTTTTCTATGCTATTGCTTCACTACCCAGAATTGTAAGCCCGATAAACCCTTCATCCCTCCCCCATGCTGATTTTGATTGAGATTTTTTTTTATCACAGAAATAAAACAAGAATACCAACCTTTTGCCCCTTATTCATCCAGTGTTGTGTGACAGAACTTTCCCTTGGGATACACAACACGCATGTATCCTTATTTCAGATAAGAATTCCATGACAGACCAAAGTATGAACACCACCAAAGTCCACCTTGGTGAACCAATGAGTTTTACTGGGGTTACTTACAGGAGTAAGGGTGAGAGGTTACTTAGAGGAGCAGAAATAACTCAAGGCAACTCCATCACCAAGGCCTACTTCCGCATGGGTGATAGCTCCCAAAAGCTGGGAACTTGGAGCATATTGCATAGCCTATAGACAGCTCAAAATGTTGCAAAGTGTCCTTATCAGGTGCCTCAGTTGGTGTAAACCTCTTCCAGGCACATTGGATGCTTTCTGCTTATCCCAAGCAGCTGTTCTGGTCTCAGAGTGTACTTGGAAGTCTAATTTTTCTGAAAGCCTTCATAGCAGCTTAGCTTCACTCTCTGGGAGGGACTCCCAGATTTCTTTGCTTACTCTGGAAAGATGGGATCTAGTGACTCTGGTCAGTTTCAGGGACTTCCTGAATGCATTTTGAGTTGTTTACCTTCCAGCTTAAGGAGCTTCTCTGTAGGATGTAATGCTTCAATCATTTTAATTGGAAACTGTTAAACACATATGATCTGACTTGAGCTTGCAGGTTGGCCACTCCCTTAGCCTCTAGGATTCTTAAGTTTTAAAGATTTTTTTCTTTATGTATATGTGTGTGTTGGTGTATGGTTAGTGGATATTTGTGGTTATTCACAGGAGCCAAAAGAGAACATCAGATACCCTGAGCTGTGGTTACAGATAATTTGAACCACTTGACATGGGCACTGGTATCCAAACTCTGGTCTTACAAATAAGCAGCAAACCCTCTCAAACACGGATTTCTCCCATCCCTGGTCTGCATCTACTACTGACTCACTTTCCTGCTCTCACAAACATTAGCTTAACAAGTATCTTTCTTCTCAACTCCTAACTAGGACAAACCCCAAATCTCTGGGAAGCTAATAAGCATGATACTGAGAACAGATGAAGAAGATGAGATTTTACCTGGGCTGGTAGGTGAACATGAACATGTCTACTACAAGGTAGTAGACACTAAGTGTCGACAATTCCCTGACAGTGACCTACATCATATCTTGGTAAGGAAATGCTATGAAAATACAGTGACTTGAAGCAGGTATTCGAGACATATGGAACTGATAGTGAATGGCGCCTATAAATAATGTATTTAAGAAAATGGATGAAGAAAAGTAAGCCTCACCATGTCCCCTGTGCTCCATTTTCTAGCCTACAACCCTGCCTGCTTTTATGGAGCCTTGCTGGTACCAGGGACACCAGGTAAGATGCCCTCCTCCAATCCCCTGCCTGCCAAGTCCCCAAAACATACAACCAAAAGCCTTAAACTGCACTCTGGCCTTTGTATGCCATTTTCTGGCCCACAACTCTGCCTACTTTCCCAGAGGCCACTCTGGCATCAGAGAACTGAGGCATTCTGGTGTGAGGGACCCTGAGGCAGGATTAATATTCAAAACTCCAAAGTCCATAAAGGCCACAAAAAAAAAAAAGTCAGACACCCTACTGAACTTGAAGACACAATAGTCATCAGAACTCCAGACCACTCTAAATCTAAAAAGTTTCTGACACAAAACATCCAGAAAATCTGGGATACTGTAAAAAGACCTACCCTAAGAATAATAGTAAGATAAGACTCACAGATCAAAGGCTCAGAAAATATTTTCAATATAGACAATGTCCATAACGTAAGAAAGAAATGCCTATAAGTGTACAAGAAGCTTACAGAACACCAAATAGATTGGACCAAATAAGAAAGTCCTCCTGCCACATAATAACATTAACTGTATAGAACAAAGAAAGAATGTTAAAAACTGCAAGGGAAGAAGGCCAAGTAACATATAAAAACAAACCTATCAGAATTAAACCTGATTTCTCAACAGAGGCTCTAAAATCTGGAAAGACCTTGACAACTAGCTGTCTTGCAGACCCTAAGAGAACACAGATCTCAGCCCAGACTACCATACTCAGGAAAAATCTCAATCACCAGAGAAGGAGAAAACAGGGAGAAATATTCCATGACAAAACCAAATTTAAATTTATCCATAAATCCAGCCCTATAGGAGAAACTAGAAGAAAAAAACTTCAGCACAAGGGAAAATCAAAAGAAGGAAAATATACATACACAGAAACACACTACTACTGCCAATATAAAAATAATAAGAATTAGCAATCATTAACTATTAATATCTCTCAACATAAATGGACCCAATTCCTCTGTAAAAAGACACAGACTAATAGAATGGATGTGAAAACATGATCCATCATTCTTCTGTCTACAAGAAACACACCTCAACATGAAAGATAGATGTTACCTCAGAATAAAGGGCTGAAAAAAAGTTTTTCTAAACAAATATACCCAAGAAACAAGCAAGAGTAGCCATTCTAATATCTAATAAAATAGACATCCAACCAAAATGAATCAAAAGAGGTGGAGAAGGACACTTCATATAATCAAAGGAAAAAAATCCACCAAGATAATGTCTCAATTTTGAATATCTATACCCCAACAGCAAGGGCACACTCGTTTGTAAAAGAAATATTAATAAAGTTTAAATCACACATTGAACTCCACATATTAGTAGTGGTAGACTTCAACACCTCACTCTCACCAATGGATAGGTCATCCAAATAGCAACTAAACAAAGAAATCATAGACCTAACAGGTATCTACAGAACATTTCACCCAAACACAAAAGAATATACCTTCTTCTTAACACTTCACAGAAACTTCTCCAAAAAATGACCATATACTTGGTCACAAAGCAAGTCTCAACAGATACAAAAAAAATTAAAATAACTCCCTGCATTTTATCAGACCATGAATTAAATCTGGACTTCAACAACAAAAACAATAGAAAGCCTACAAACTCATGAAAATGAAACAAATCTCTACTCAAGTGACCCCAAAAATTCCACCAGAGAACTCCTACAGCTGATAAACAACTTCAGCAAAGTGACTGGATATAAAATTAAACCAGTAGCCTTCCTCTACTCAAAGGGTAAATAGGCTGAGAAAAAAAAAAAGGGAAATGACACCAATACCATTAGCCCCAAATAATAAAAAGTATCTTGGTATTACCTTAACCAATCAAGTGAAAAATCTGTATGACAAGAACTTCAAGTCTCTGAAGAAACAGATTGAAGAAGATCTCAGAACATGGAAAGGTCCCCCACACTCATGGATTGGCAGGATTAATATATAAAAAGGCCATCTTGCCGAAAGCATTCTACAGATTCAATGCAATCTCCATCAAAATTCCAACTTAATTCCTCACAGAGTCAGAAAGATCAATTCTCAAAATCATTTGGAATAGCAAAAACCCAGGATAGTGAAAACTATTCTCAACAATAAAAGAACTTCTGGGGGAATCACCATCCCTATTCTCAAGCTGTACTATAGACCAATCTTGATTAAACAAATAAACAAAACTGCATGGTATTGGTACAGAGACAGGCAGGTAGATCAATGGAATAGAATTCAAGACCCAGAAATGAACCCACATACTTGATCTTTGACAGGAGCTAAAACTATCCAGTGGGGGTGGGGGACAGCATTTTCAACAAATGGTGCTGGTTTAAATGGCAGTCTGCATGTAGAAGAATGCAAATTGATCCATTCTTATCTTCTTGAACAAAGCTCAAGTCCAAATGGATCAAAGACCTCCACATAAAACCAGGTACACTGAAAGTAATAGAAGAGAAAGTGGAAAGAACCTTGAACACATGGGCACAGGGAAATTTTCCTGAATGGAACACCAATGTGTTATGCTCTAAGATCAACTAGTGACAAAATTCTCATAAAATTGAAAAGCTTCTGTAAGACAAAGGGCACTGTCAACAGCACAAACCAACAACCTGCAGATTAGGAAAAGATCTTTACTAACCCTAAATCTGATAGAGGACTTATATTCAAAATAAACAAAGAACTCAAGAAATTAGACTTCAGAGAATCAAATAACCCTATTTAAATATGGGGTACACAGAGCTAAACAGAATTCTCAATTGAGGAATCTCACATGGCCAAGAAGCACCTAAGAAAATGTTCAATATCCATCGTCATCAGGGAAATACAAACTAAAATGACCCTGAGATTCCACCTCACACCAGTCAGAATGGCTAAGATGAAAAACTCAGGTGACAGCAGATGCTGGTGAGGATGTGGAGAAAGAGGAACACTCCTCCATTGTTCGCAGGACTGCAAGCTTGTACAATCACTTTGGAAATCAGTCTAGCAGTTCCTCAGAAATTTAGAGATAGTTCTACCTGAAGACCCAGCTATACCACTCCTGGGCATATACCCAAAAGATGCCCCAACATATAACAAGAACACAGGCTCCACCATGTTTATAGCAGTCTTCTTTATAATAGCCAGAAGCTGGTAACAACCCAGATGTCCCTCAACAGAGGAATGGATACAGAAAATGTGGTACATTTACACAATGGAGTACTACTCAGCTATTAAAAACAATGATTTCATGAAATTCACAGGCAGGTAAATGGAACTAGAAAATATCATCCTGAGTAAGGTAACCTAGTCACAAAAGAGCACACATGCTCCGTACTGGCTGATAAGTGGATATTAGCCCCGAAAAGTCACAATGCCCACGATACAACCCACAGACCATATGGATCTTAGGAGGAAGAAAGACCAGGGATGCTTCAGTCCTGCATTGATGGGTGAACAGAATGATCACAGGAGGTGAAGAGAGACAGGGAGGGAGAGAGGAGAAGGGGGATAAAAGGGGACAGTATCAGGTACTGGAGGGGACAGGAGAGAGAGATTCAGAGGGTCAGGAAATTGAATAAAAATATGTATCTAGGGGGATGAGGAACTGGAGATCGCCACTGGATGATCCCAGATACCAGGGAAATGAAAGGCTCCCAGGACCCAATGGGGATGATTTCAGCAAAAAGGTGGAGACAGAACCTTTACAGACTCCCTCCAGTAGATAGGCACAGCCCTCAGTCGTGGGGTGAGGCTACACAAAGTTTTTAACCCAGAAATGTTTCTGTCCAAAAGAAGACCAGGAGCAAAAAATGGAGCGGAGATAGAAGGAAGGGCCACTGAGGACTGCTACATCTGGGGATTCATTCTGTCTGCAGACACCAAACCAGACACTGATGCTGTGGCAAAGAGGTGTTTGCTGACAGAAACCTGGTATGACTGGTTCCTAGGAGGTTCAGCCAGGAACTGACCAATGCAGATATGAACGCTTGGAGCCGACCTTCGTATGAGCTTAGGAATCCTGGTGAAGGAGCTGGCGGAAGGGGAATTGCAACCCCATAGGAAGAGCAACATCAGGTGGCCGGACCACCCATTGCTCACAGGGACCACCAAACAAGGAGTGTGCAGGAAGGGATCACTGTCTCCAGATATATAGGTAGCAGAGAATGGCTTTGTTTGACATCAATGTGAGGGGAGGCCCTTGGTCCTGTGGAGGTTTGATGTCCCAGCATAGAGAGATGCTGGAGCGATGGGGCAGAAGAGGGTGGGTGGAGGAGCTCCCCCAGAGAAGCAAAGGGGAGGGAAGAGAGGGTGGTTGTGAGACGGGAGGGGCTGGTGGAGGGGTAACTGGGAGGTGGGATATCATTTGAGATGTAAACAAATGGAATGATTAGTTTTAAAAAATTAAAAGAGAGAGAAAAAAAGGGTGATCACATCTTCTAACCTTAGTAGTGTAGCTACTGCAGAAGCAGATGGATCCTGGATGGTCTCGGCCCCGATAGAGTAGTGCACCTAGTGTTCAGAGTCTGAGCCAGCTGTAACCTGCCACTTCCACGGTGTCCGTCTGTTTGGCAGAGACAGACTCATGGAGGACACGTGATGCTTGGAGGGTATAAATAGGACAGCGATGGTGGCTGAGGTAGGCTAGCTGTGCAATATTTGTGGGTCTCGCATCTTTGCTGACCTTTGCTTCACTGAGAAGGGCACAGACAAGAACTTCTCCTGTCTTTCTTCTTGGTCCCTCCTGCTGACTTGTGCTGAGGCTGAGGACTGGCTGTCTCTGCTAAGTAGTGCCACCACTGCTGATGCATGTTTGCTATCCCAACTCTACGGAACTGGACTGCTGGTGTATCCACTAAGTGTTTGTGAGTGGATCTAGCTGCTGCTGCTGACCTGTGAACTTCCAGGTCACACAGATTTCCAGCCAACACAGATAGGTGTTGCTACAAAGAACCTTTCTAAATAGGTCCACTTTCCAGTATTCTTTTTTTCCCTCTACATCTGGTAGAAAATCAACAATTTTTCAATACAAAGGTTATTTGTACTGGCTGGTTTTGTGTCAACTTGCCACAAGCTGGAGTTATCACAGAGAAAGGAGCCTCAGTTGAGGAAATGCCTCCATGAGATCCAGCTGTAAGACATTTTCTCAACTGGTGATCAAGGGGAGATGGCCCAGCCCATTGTGGGTGGAGCCATCCCTGGGCTGGTAGACCTGGGTTCTATAAGAAAGCAGGCTGAGCAAACCAAGGAAAGCAAGCCAGTAAGTAACATCCCTCCATGGCCTCTACATCAGCTCCTGCTTCCTGACCTGCTTGGGTTCCAGTCCTGACTTCCTTTGGTGATGAACAGCAATATGGAAGTGTAAGCTGAATAAACGCCTTTCCTCCCCAACCTGCTTCTTGGTCATGGTGTTTGTGCAGGAATAGAAACCCTGACTAAGACATTATTACTTACTAAAAGCTGATGAAATAAAACCATAAGCCAATAAGAAAAGCTCAAGTATGTACACATGTGCACACACACACACACATACTCACACACACGCACAACCCAAAAATTTTAAAAAGAATGGTTTACAGGCAATATAAGAGAATGGTATAAGATGGAGGGAGGGTCATCTTTTAAAGTCTTGACTGAAAAAAATTTGCCTTTACAAATATCACAGAATATGTTTCAAACATAACAGCTGAAATTCAGATAGCAACAAGAGCTCATAAAGAGCTCCCTGAATGTGCAGGGCCTGCACAGCTGGAAGAGCATGTCTCTGGAGCTGGAGTTAGAGATGAGCATGAGCTGCCGTGTTGGTCCTCTGCGAGAGCAGCTAGTGCTCTTACTTGCTGAGCCATCTCTCCCGCCCACACTGAAAACACGTCATAAAGGGCCAACCAGAGCTCACCATGGAACATATGTGCTGGAGAGAGTACCGCTGCTAAAACAGCGATGAAGTTAAATGGGCGCCAGTGTGTGTTACTAACGCACTGAATAAGAAGCAACGCGTGGGATGAAGTCAGAAAAACAGCTTTATTTTTCTCTTCCATCCCCAACTTAAAAAGCATCCTGCTTTTTTTCCCCCTCTGTAGAAACTCAAATTTTCTTCTTCAGAAGAGCTCACTTTGCAGGTTAAGAGTCTCTTAAAAGGGGTAGAGATACCTGATGACTCTGTGGGTTTTTTTTTTTTAACCGTATTTTAATTAATATGCACACTTCCTGTTCTTTTATGTCCTTGATGTCAGAAAGCACAAGAATACTATAATATTTGGTTGCTTGGCCTTGGAAGTTTACAAATTCAGTCTGTTCAGTAGGCTGGAACCTCTGGACACTGGGCTTTCAGCCAAAATGTTGACTGTGGCATTCCATTACCAGTGGATGGAGAGAGATACCCAGAAGGGTACCTTAGGACCCTGGAAAGCATTCCTGGGAAACCCTTCCATAAATGATTCAGAGGTGAGCATATACCTGAACTCTCCATAGTGATAGGGAAGAACTCTCCCAGTTAGTAAAACGCCAAGCCAACAGGATAGACTTCAGGAAGATTGTACCAGCTGGGTGAGTGGGTGGAGCATCAGCAGAGGACTGTTCAAGGACAGGACAGCAGATGCTCTTAGGACAAACAATCCCAACTCCGTTTTGGAAGAAGAGGTATCAGAAGGGCTTCAGAAGGTCAACCCTTGCATAGAAAATGAGGCTCCTTGTGGTTTTGTGTGGCTGGAAGCTTTCGTGCACTTGAACTAAGTAAGGTCCCATATCTCTGCTGAGCCATTCTTCCTGTTGATGAAGGAATTTTGAAACCCAGCTTTAGGATTTTATGGCAGAAATATTTCAATGAATATTTGCAGTTGAGATAAGGTTTTAAGTTTTATATGTATTTTTCTCACATAGAACTCCTTAGAAAGTTTTTCTTCTGAGAGTGCTAATATTTCCTCTTGTTTTCTGTTTTTTAAAAGCATACAAATATCTTTCCCTATGTATTCCTTTCTACCACATAACATGTACATCCACTTGAAGAATCATATATGCCATAATTTGAGATATATTAAAAGTAATCAGCAGACAGTCTAGCATGTTTTCCCACTGAGGAGAAGTTAGAGTGGGCTTGGATGGATGGTACACATTCCCCTAACGGATAGAAAGGCCTTTCAGGCAGGCATCCAGTCAAGCAGCCACTTTCTGCAGGAGTTGAACCACAGCCAACCTTGTACAAACTTATTTCATAAACTTGAGGTAGAAGGATTCAAATTTTCCCAGGGAGAAACTGAAAAGTCTGCTCGTGACTACCTCAGGAGGAAGCATCCATCTGTTCCTGGCAATAGTTTAACTTAATTTATGTTGCACCATATTTATTAGCTAGGACTTTGGAGTTTCTGTGAAAGATCACATATATTTCTTATCTCCCCATTATATTAAAATAGCACTTTTATGTGAAGCATGTGTGACCTGCTGTGCTGCTTTTAGGGTGCGGGGAGTGTTTTGTTACAAAGGTTTCATATCATCTCTATGTCTTGAGCTATTTACAGTCCTTTTAAATGATCGGTTGACTTGGGTCCCACCTAAGTTCTCTGTGATAAGTATTCCTCTCTCTCTGTATTGCTTCTAACTAATGCTGCTCCCTGGCTCCAGGAAGATGCTGTTATGTGTAGCCTAACCATCCCCCACAAAGCTCCACTAGAAACTAATATGAAGAACTATTGATATCCATCAGTTAATGCAGTGCTTGGCTAACCCTCGTGACACCCTGGATTCCATCTCTAACATCACAGAAACAGGGCACATGCCCTTAAACCCAGCACTGTAGCTTCTAAAGGTGAGTCAGAAGGATCAGGAGTTCAAGGTCATCCTCAGCTACATAGCAGTTCCAAGCCAGTTGCTGCCTTAAATAACAAACAAAAAAAGCCAGTGTGAGCAATTCTCAAAGTGAATGGGATTTGAAGATGGTTCAGGAACAAGGAATCAATCCACAGACCTTTGGGTCAATGTCAGTGTCACTGGGACAACTGCTGGGCTTTCCTGCTTAGTGATGTGAGCACACAGGTGTTGTCATGGTTATTTACAAAGCACTTGCACTGTCTTTTATGTCTTGTCATACCTGACACTGATTCGATACACTGTGTCTTCTCTCTAACATTTAATGAGTAGATACTATTTTTAGCAGTGCCTCCTTTTTCTTCATGACATTTTCATATCTAAATATGAAAGGCACAAAAGTGGATGTCTTTACAATATTTTTAATTAGATGAACATTCATATATATATATGTGTGTGTGTGTGTATGTATATACACGCCCATGGGCCCAATTATTCTCTGATTAGTGTTTAAATTCCGTTTGTAACTTTGGAAACTTTTCAAATTAAAACAACTTTTCAAATTAAAACAGCAACAACAACAAAGGCAATATGAATCCATCAAGACACTTTTTGTCCTCTGCAAAGGTGTCCTTTATAAAAGTTCTTTCTGGTAGTCTGTTGTAATTTTCCACCAACAATCAGTATTCAAGCTTCTCTTAATCAGACACAACTTTAATATGCTCTAAATTTAAGTAAACCTGTTCAAAAATCTTTGTACTCTCATGGTTTTGGCTCCAGACATAGGAACATAGAGTTAAAAAAGTTAACCCTGAAAGAGAGAATGGTGAAGTCACAGAAAAACCATACCCAGTCTGAGCCAAGGTCATGCACTGGATATGATCCAGTCCTACCTGCTTGACCTAATGTACCTAATCTTCCAGAATCCATAGGTAAGAACCCACCAACCTTTCAAGATGGGTAGTATCATTGTTCCCGTATTTAACAGGTGGTAAAATGAAATTGGAGGCCTCCTTTCCCACCGGTTGGGAAATTGAGCAGCTGCCTGAGGGAATTGTGGTGCAGATGCTCATTCCTGCAGCCACCAGGGTCCAAGATGATTAGCCAGTGTTTGGGGAATTCTTTGCTTTAACTGTGCTCAATATACATCCTGGTTATTTAATAATTTGTACTTCGCAATAATTCTGCACTGTACCAATTAGCATTACAGCATGTGTGTATTGGACATTTCTTCTGTGTTTGAATACTCTTCTCATGTCCCTGTTGAATTTCACTTTGATCTTTGCTGCCAGGCGAAGAAGCCTTGGCAGATGTTGGCCCGGATGCTGGAAGTGGGCACCTCTCCCACCCAGCAGGACAGTTGTCCCGGCACAAAACAACCATCGAGAAAATTGTCTTCACCTCACCCCTTAAAGCTAGAGCCAGAATAGAGAAAGCCACCACCAGGGGGCAATACATACCTTATCACATGATCAGAATAAGCATTGATAACAAGCAACCATAAATTTTGGCTTGTTAACACTAAATTCTTTCTTTTCTTGCTTGCCTTTTTTTTTTTTTTTTTTTTTTTTTTTTGAGACGGGTTCTTTTTATATAGTCCTGACTGTCCCAAAACTTGTGTTATGAGTAAATGTAAATTAGGCTGGTTTTGAACTCATGGAGATCCACTTGCCCAAAGGAATGTGCCAACCATGCCTGGAGTCTTGTTGATTTTAAATTTGAGCTAAGGGGCTGAAGAGATGATTCAGAGGTTAAGAGCACTGGCTGTTCTTCCAGAGTTCAATTCCCAGCATCCACATGGTGGCTCACAACCATATGTAAAGAGACTCAATGCCCTCTTCTGGTGTGCCTGAAGAAAGTGTCACATACATAAAATAAAAATCAAATTAAGGAAAGTAAAACAGAATTATTTTTAAAAATAACTTTCAGCTAGCATTAAATAATTAGTGTCCATATATAAATATGGACTTTCAGTTTTTCTCGGAGACTTAGACGATCTAGCAATTACTGGCTCTGCAATTCTTCAAAATAACAACTGGTAGAGTTGGCGCCAGTTCTCAACCTCACTTAACTAACGGGAAGCTCTCTGATACCCCCTTATTTGTGTAACACATGCACATGTGTTTATGCCTTGCCCCTATAGTTCATCTGACACCTGTGGTATTTCAGTTTATAAATTACTTGTCTAAACAAGACTATGACATGAAACATAATTGCCAGGAAGTTTATATATATGGAACTTCTGGACTATTGCAAATAAAGAAATGGTAACTTTGTTGTTTAAAAATATTGCTTTGCCCCCAAAGAATACAGTAGGTAGACACTGACATACAGGTCAAAAAGTGTTTGTTAACAATGCTTAGCTACTTTGAAGTAACCTGTTCTAGCTTTGTCTTGTCCTTCTGCTGAAACAGAAATTTATGTATTCATCTTGAATCTACTCCTCATGGAATCTAGACACCTCTGTTCCTTTCGCCCGTGTGTTTTGTTGCCTTAAATCAATATGGCATTTAGCTACAACTGCAGGTAAAAGCAAGAATTTATAGCTCTAAGGAACTTGCTTAGATGTTTCTCAGCTCATCTGCTTCCTTCTCTCTTGTGGGTGAAAGAGATTTTTGGAGGGATAAGAAGGGCTTCAGTCAGACATATCCTCTACTGAATCTTATGTGAGTTTACTTACAATCCAGAGCAAGTAGAGCCAGCAACGCTCTCCAAGGCCCTGGCAATGAGGCTGTCTCTCCTGCCAGACTCCTAGACTGTCCTCACGATTCAGGGTCAACCCCATTTCTGATTTCACAGAGCACAGATCGAAGTTTGTTTTATCCTCCTGATTTTTACTGACTGGTTTGCTATAGTTGTATGATAAGAAACTGTTTCCTGAATTCTAAATGGAGGGTAGTTCTTTTACTTTGCTGCTCTACTGCAAATGAAACAACACAGAGGGCAGAAGTCTGGAAGCAAACTGACCTGAGGTGGTCGGTCCTCAGCTCCTAATCTCGGGGCTAAGGAATTCAGACGTATGCCAATGTGTTCCTCCTTTTCATCTGCACCGTGAAAGAATTTTCGGGCAAGTAGAGCAGTTGCTGAAATTCTGCTTTTGGTTTCATAAAGGGCATAGACTGAAACACATTGGACAGAGGATTCCCTTCTCGTGTGAGATCTTCTACCAGCCTACAACCGAGTCGGCAAATTCATCCTCAGATCTGCTCTCTGGGGACTGGGGAGATTGCTTAGCCAGCAAAATGCTTGCCAAGAAAGCATGAGAAGCAGAGATTCCTAGCTCCCAAGACACTGGACGCCTGTTATCCAGTGCCGGGCAAACACACGGGGTGATCTCACTAGCCCGCGCGTGAAGCTGAATTGGTGATAGAAAATGATAGCAGAGACCCAAGATCATACTCTGGGATTCATATATATACAAGCACACCTGTGCACACAAACACATACACACATAGACACGAAGGTAATCTCTCTCTCTCTCTGTGTGTGTGTGTGTGTGTGTGCGCGCGCGCGAGTGCATTAGAGAGGATACTGGGCATCTTGCTTTATCACCTCTACCTTATTCTCTCATGATAAGGTCTGCCACTGAACCTGGAGCTAGACTGGCAGCAAGTAGGCCCCAGTGATCCTGCCTGCCGTGGAGCTGTGGTTACAGTCACGTGAGCCATGCCCACCTCTTCTTTTGTAAATGGGTGCTGCAAATTTGAACTCAGACCCTCATGCTTGCACATCTCCCTAAGCATTGAAAGATGACTCTTTAGAGAAAATCTCGGTGACTAATCCTGGTACCTCAGAGAATAAGCCAGGAAGATTGCCGTGAATTATAAACCAGACTGGGCTTCTCGGTGAGTTTCAGACTGTCCTGGTTTAGTGTGTGTGCTTCTGGCTCCAGAACCAAAGAAAACAAAATCTTTCTACTGTTTCTACTTAACCTATTCTTAGAACTTTGGTGTTGGGAAATTTGAGAGAATTTTTTCATGTTATAAAAGTAGGATTGTAAGTTTTTCAAAGTCACGTTTTTTAAGCTAAAACACACACCAATAAAATGTGATTACTTTGTGTCACATTTATTTGTAATCATATATTTAAGGAGTTCAAAATAAACCCATACAAAGCACATTTTGTTGCTGGGAAAGATAGATTATACCTTTTTCTCCTCATTCTCAGCCCAGAAGGATCAAAGCATCTCATCTCATAATCGGGTAAAATATGATGGTGTGTCATAAACATGGCCCGTTGGCAAAGGCTGGTATCCAATCTTGATTTCTCAGAGTCTAGGAATCCTGCCAGTTTCTGGGAATGCAAGCAAATTTAAATTGAGAAAACCTCAGTCTTTCTGGAATTCAAATCACTTTAGAAATTCAAAATATGGGATGGAGAGATGGCTCAACAGTTAAGAACACTGACTGCTCTTCCAGAGGACCTTAGTTTGTATCCTAGCAACCACATGGTGGCTCACAACCATCTGTAATGGGATCTGACACCCTCTTCTGGTGTGTCTGAGGACAGCGACATTGAATTCATATACATTAAAGAAAGAAGTCTTTAAAAAATTCAAAATACACATTAAAAACCTATCATATCAGTAAGCCATCAGAAGAAGTTACTGGACACAGACAGGGTAACAGAGGTTCCTGGACAGAACCTCATTGTGGGAAATGGACTCAGGGAGGATAAGAATGACACATGTGAACAGATGGTGCAGGATTTGGTCTTTTCTCTTGGATCCTCTTCCTCCTCCTTTGCACAGTCTGGGATGGTGAAAGCCTACCTTGTGGAGAATCCCTTTAGCTTGCCTTGAGGAAGCCTGTCTTACTCAGAACTATTTCCCAGGGGATCTCTCCCAGAGTAAAAAAGATTAAAACATGCACTTTGGGCATTTTACATCTGACTCATTTTCCCGGTAAAACTGAAACAAGGCTGGACCTCTGGCTGATTGAGTCTTGAAATTGGCCTCTTAATTCCTGCTGTTAAATAATCCCCTCTATCTATCTATCTATCTATCTATCTATCTATCTATCTATCTCTATCTCTCTCTCCACCTCTCCCCATACTTTCTTGCTTTTTGCATCATGATTTTGCTATGTAGCCCAGGCTGTCCCTGCGTTCATGGCAACCCTTCTAACTCAATATTGCTGATGCAAGAGTATAGAGATGCATGAGCAGACCTGGCTGAACTGACTCATATTGTTTCTCTTGTGCCTCAGAGCCACCCATCACTGAATCCCTTTTCCCCCCACGTATAAAATGCACCTAAGTGTGTCCACCTCTGTTCCCCTTCACTGCTGACACTTGTCATCTTGCTAACACTTCACACTTGGAGATTCAGCTGTAGCCTGCCTTGCCTTAATGTCTACCGTCTTTCACAGGATCTCCTGGGAACACTCTCAAGATTTTGACACATGCCCTTCCCCTGCTGAGAGTCCTCAGGAAGCTTCCCACTGGGCTCCTCCCTGAGGTCTCTCTCTCTCTCTCTCTCTCTCTCTCTCTCTCTCTCTCTCTCTCTCTCTCTCTCTCTCTCTCTCTCTCTCTCTCTCTCTTTTCCCTTCCCTCCCTCTCTCCCCCACACCCCCTTTGCTCTCCTCATGCTCTGCATTTCAGACCCTGAGGTACACTAGCTGTGGCGACTGTCTCCCTGCTTGTCATAGGCAGACTCTGTGTGCTCTCCACTCGTAACTTTTTCTTGCTGTGCAGGCTAAAGAAACTCTGTTCTGCCTCGGGTACCTGTGGTCACTCACGCTTCACTTTCCCCGGGAGACTTCCGGTTCATGTCTTTGTTTGTGTACCCATCAAGGCCCCTGCCTCTGGATGGTTCCAGTTCTGAGTGAAAAGGCTTCTTTTGACAACCATTCCCACAGCACCTACAATGCTGTGAATAAATGAAAATTAAATTTGTCCCTGTTCCCTAGATTGAGCATCTACCTCTGTTGTGGTAAATATTAAAGTGATAGCTTATCCCTTTTATCAGCCCCAAGGTCTCACTCTGGTGTGGCGCCGAACGCAGGGTCCGCAAGCCACTCTCGCCACTTGACGCTCCAGGCCACCCCTATGAACTCAGGTGCGGTTCACTCCGCCACCCCTGCTGTTTCTGTCCCGGGTGGATACGACCGCCCTGGTGTTTTCTTTCCTCCAGTGCCCGGCACGAACATGACTCCAAAGCCCGATAGCTTTTCATGTAGGTTTATATATTAAATTCTCAGTCCACAAACCCTCTACACAATAAGATTATATCCAATGGACAAAGATACAAGCTGCCCTTCTATATGAGATAAAAGACCTATAGAATCCCTTAAAATAGTCTTATCTACCTATTGCCAATTAAGTCCACCTGGATCCAGCTCATCCTTCAAGCTCCATCTTGATTTCTTCTCCCATCTCCTTCCACCTCCTGCCTCTACATCGGCACCTCCACCAAACTCTTTTCTGAACAATCATATATCACCTTAACATAAATCTACAACCCCCAAATAAAGGGTGTGCTGACTGTGACTTCTCACCTTGTCTACTGTCTGAAGGTCAAGAAGACAAGCATTTTACAGATTAGAACTGGTACATTGAGCCCTAGCTTTCAGGCCCAGGCCCCACAGAAATTTCCTAACCATCCATCTTCTCATAATTATTTTTGAATTTCCGAAGGAATTGAAATAAAACTACAGGATGCAGTAGCTATTATTACTCTGAATGTATTCTTTACTGTCCCCTCTAGTTGTCTTGAAATATCTGTTAGGGGTTTCTCCCCCACTTTGGACCATATAGTCCCCAAATAAAAGACATAAAAACAGATTTATAATAAACGTAAAAGCACTAGAGCTGGGCAGATGTCAACCCTCTGTGCTATTTTGGCTACTCCCTATGGTGATCCCCGAGATATCCCTTACCATTTTCTGTCTCAACTGTTCCTCCTCCGTCAGACCCGCCCTACCTCACAGCGATCTCTTCCTTCTTCTCCCTCCTCCTGATCTCTGCCTCAACCCTGATGTTGGGAACCTTTGCTCTGACCCATCTCTTCTGCCCAGCCTAGGGTGTAGGCATCTTTACTAGCTGGTTAATCGGGGATAGCTTGGGGGGGGGGTGGGTGGGAGTGGTGCAGAACAAATGCTGGCGTGTGTGAGAATTCAATTGTCTTAGAGCAACCAGGTTTTGGGATAAGCTTTTAGCATTTGAGTACATAGCAGCACCAGACCAGCTCCCACGCTCCACCAAGACTCAGCAATTAGCCACATTTTCTGTGTTCCACCTCTCACTCCGCCTCCTCACGGTTCTCTAAACCAGTTATCATAGTGAGGAGTGTAGTGACTGTCTGTCTCTAGCATTTCTTCCCTGCTGGTACTTTGTTATTTATAGTAGAAACACTAGAGGGGACATACCTATGATGCACATTTGAGAAGAAAAAGGCATTTTGCAATTTCAAAAAGTTTATGTCAAATTTACATACACTTTCCAATGGTCCCAGGTTGGAAACTCAGACACCGCGTTTTACTGTTGCCAACATAAAATGAGGTATTAATGCTCTCTGGCCACTGCTGTGGGCCCAGTAGTACCAAGAGTCCATGTGTGACTTCATTAGTCATAGAATATTATCCAGAACATGTTCTCTGAGGGTTTTAACTGCCTGATTTCTGCACAGGTTAGGACTTGAACTGATTTTGTGAGGAAGTTCTTCATCAAAGGACTCTCAATGAGCTAACCTTGAGTTTGAAATTCTCCACAATAATGAGAGAACAGTGCAGAAAGGTCTTTTTTTCTCTCTCTCTCTCTCCTTACAATTTTCAGCTTCTGAGCCTGACTCAGTGCACTATGTCAACAGAGGGACTCTTCTCACAAAGTCAGTACAGGATGACCGCTAATCAGACTTTACGAACTTAGATTGCTTAACAATGACAGCACCGAGTAATTCCAAAATGTATTTAGTCATCTACCCAACTCGAGTGGCATTCAAGCCGCTGGGGACTGGGAGCTGGGAAAGACTGGCAGGAAACCATCAGCCACGCCCACATTGGCTTCCTCTGGTTCTAGTACCACCCTAAGGAAGCAGATGGAATGAGGGCGAGAATGTAGGAAGTGGTTTAAAAGGGGGGGGATGTGCTGAAAGGGATGCTAGCTAGGAGAGAGCAGAGTCTCAAAAACGTGAGGAATAACAGATGCACCATTGGGACTGGAAGTGAGAGGACGAAACCCAGGAATAGGGAGGGCTGCCAGGTCAGTTAGCCAAAGTGCCACAGCACCAGAAGAGCAGCCAGAGCCGATTTCACTCATGTACCTCACGCCCTGGCAGAGAGCCGTTGTCAATGGCTAAAAACAGCTCCGTTTACCAATTTTCAGAAGCATATAGCATAGTGTTTCTGAGTTTGATTCCTGGTATCCATATGGTAGGAGAGAGAACTAGGCCCCACAAGTTGTCCTCTGACTTATACACATGCACATACATGCTATAGCCAAGAGTATGTGCAAACACATACAGATACCCACTCTAGCCTGCACACAAATAAATTAATGTTATTCAAATAATTTACGAAGGGTGAATTTTTCAAGACTTTCAAGGCGTGTGAACAGTGGTTGAAAATAAGATATAGCAATAGTTTTAACGTGGAGCTTCATCTACTTTAACAGATCAAATAAACAAAATACTCAGTCTTGGTCACTTTTTTTCCCCCAAAGATTGATTGATTGATTGATGATTGATTGATTGATTTATTATGTATAAGCACACTGTAGCTGTCCTCAGACACACCAGAAGAGGGCATCAGATCTCATTACAGATGACTATGAGCCACCATGTGGTTGCTGGGAATTGAACTCAGGACCTCTGGAAGAGCAGTCAGTGCTCTAACCACTGAGCAATCTCTCCAGCCCTATATTACACTTCTTAAGAACTGTCTTGTCACAGATGCAATGACATGAATTTGCTTATTTTCTCTTATGTCTTAGAACATGTGATTCCTGATAATTAAGAGCACCATGACCTAATTTCTTCAATACTGTGCTGAAGTAGAGTTTAAGGTCCACTTTATTTTTACTCAGGTCCAGTTTCCCTTGAGAAGCATTCCTCCTGAGGAAAGAAAGCAACATGTGTGCTCCTGTTCATAAAAGTTGTACTGTGAACCTGAAACACACAACGAACCATTGTGTGGGCATGTCTAAGGCAGGACATGAAACCTGATAGTTTTTGCAAAACTGATCTGCAACACAGCAGTGGCTGTCAGAACTTTGTGAGCACTCACTGTCTAAAGCACTGTGGAGACGCACAGGTAGAAATGGCATCAGTCCCTCAAACGGTGACAATTGTTTCAACATTTCATTCAGAGGGCTATGGTGGTGGAAACGCAGGGTTAAGATGCCAGAACTGGGTAGTTCCTCATCCTCCTTTCTTATCTCTTTTTGGTACCCAGTCCTTATTTCAGTTTCTCCTTTTTCTATGCTCAGATCACAACCGATTGTTTATAAGGTACTTCCTTTGGGATATTTTGAAAAATTAATTCATGCTGTGGTTTGTACTGTTATTACAATGGTATGCAACATGTATGTCTAAATGCCCTTTAGAGACAATGTTTAACTTTTAAATCTATTTTTTGAACTCTCTCCGAACCCCTTCCTCCTTCAACAAGTCTTTCTTCTGACTTTATGTCCAGACAATTTTTTTACGAGCCCAATTAATCTAATAGTGGGGGTTTCCATATGCACCATGAGACTTTGGTGTCCTTAAACTACATCATGTGAAGGGCAGCCAGCAGTGCCTCCCTTTCATCAGAGCTGAGAAGAAAAGGACTGGCATATGTATGGGCTAGAGGAGAGCCTCAGATATACCCGTGACCCACAGAGGAAGGCGGGTCTGCTGTACCTCTGTCAAATCTGCTGTAAGCAGCCCTGCCAGATTTCCACAAGTGGTTGTAAAAGGAACAAATATTTCTTACAGGACATGTGATTGGTGTTAGTTCTGGACCATTATTCCTAATGGTATTAAACGTGGCAGAAACTTTTAGCCCCCCTAGTTTTATCCCATTGAATTCTAAAAGCATCTTCCTTCCCCCACTGCTGCCTGCCAGTCACTGTGGCAACCAGCATGCTTCCCACACATTTCCAAATGTGCCTAACAGCCTTATTGAGAGCTATTAGCTGATTGCTTTTTCTCTAGAGGTTAGACCCAGGACCTTGCCCATGCTAGACAGATGCTAAACCATTGAGCCACATCTTCAGCTACTAGATGAGATTTTTTTGGGGAGGGGGGCATCAGAAATTTCTCTACAGAAAACACAATAATGTCCTATTCCAGAGAAGGATCATGGACCTCATATCTTGGCTCTGCAATATATTGTATGTGTGGGGAAAGGCAGAGAGGAATTTCCCCCCTCAACACTCTCAACCTAATTCCAGTGCACAAGTTCCCCACGAGTCAGGAATCCAGACTACCGTGACAGTAAATTTTACTGGAGTAGAGCCTCTGTTGGTGTGGCAACTTAGTGAGGAGTGCGTTGTCAGTTTGGCATCAAACTTTCTAAAATTGTGACAGCAGCCTTTGGTGATATTGTTCCATTTGAGCGTGGCACGACGTCATTAAATTGAAGTTGGCACGCCATCTGTCTCACGATCAAAGATCATGTTCTGAGAATCAGGAAGGGTTGGAATGGAAGTACTGTTCTTCCTCATATGACATAAAAAGTATTAAAGCAGGAGCTGGGGACAAGGCTCAGGTAGTAGAACACTCGCATAGCACAACCAAAGCACAAGGTTTGATCGCCAGCATTGAACAAACCAAGCATGGTGGTGCATGTCTTGGGAGGCAGAGACAAGAAGATCAGAAGTTCAGTGTCATACATGAGACCCTGTCTCCAAAATAAAGCAATCAGGTTATTTTCATATCAGACCCTGCTCCACAGCATCACCAAGAGCAACAACAAATCTTATTTGAAAAAAAGACACTAAAATATTTGAAATACATGCAATAAGAGGTCAGAATGGGAGGAACAACTGGAGGAAGACAGGAAGCCAGCTCGGGAAGTCGATTGTGGAGGAGAATGGATGTGAACAATGATGACAAGGCCTCTTCAACGAAACCCATTACTCTGTGTGTGTTAACCTACAATAATTAATACTAAAAACCCAGAAAAACTCAAAGAAATCATGTTAACCTGAATGTTAACACACACAAGAAATTAGTAACTGACAACATTTTTGGTGAGTCAATTTCTATTAATTTTTCATGATCTTGGGATTACATATTTTAAGACATCAATCTTTCTAATATTTTGACAGCAGCCTTTGGAGATATAATAAGAATAAGAGGTCCTACATATTGTCATTAGCAAAATGCATGACATGTTCATGGTGACTAAATCAAAGTTTCAGGGGCCATAAAGAATTTTACAGAGGGAGTAAAGTCCTTTTGTTTTCCTTAGATAAGATATGTGCATAGGAGGGCCAGGAGCACTCGGTGCTGCTTTATTAAGTAGTGTTCAAAGAACATGATTTACAAGAAAATTACAAGGGGAAGAATTTCTAAAACAATTAACTTAAGAACATAACATGGGTGTGTAGCTAATTGTAGGGTATTTGCCTAGCATGGAAGCAATCCTGTATCCCACCACATAACTAGGTACATGTCAGTAATCTGTACTTAGGAGGTATAGGTGGGACATCAGAAATTTGATGTTATATTCATCTGTAAAGCAGGCTCAAGGGCAGTCTGCAGAGCAAGAGATCCCGGAGATAGAGTGGGAGGTAGAAAGAGGGAGAGATAATATCTGTGCACAATATGAGGCGACAGTGGGCAGAGAGGGTGTAGATTTTGAGACTATATATTTTAATAGTATTAACTATGCATCCCCAAAGTAAGAATTAAGACATGCACATTAAATACTGATTATTTGGTATATAATGTTGCACATCATTGCACAATAGGTGGCTAAATTGCTAGTTATAAAAACAAAGAAACTCAATTCTATTTCTTCCCCAGTGACTCATGGGTTAACCAGCAGCCAGTGTGGAAAACGAAGTTCAGCACACAGGAGTTCCTGGATGCATAGGTTGTGTGGACCCTGCTGTCTCTGCCATGTTTCTGAAGTTGGTGCCTACCCTAACACGAGAAATACAGATAGAGGAAAAGGAATCCACTCCTTCTCAGGGTCACAGCTATAAGCACTAGTCACCAAACCTCTGAACCATTAAGGCGATATATGATTGGACAATGGAGAGGTAGGCAGGAAAAGAGGCTGAAAGAGTGAAAGAGAGAAAGGCCGTAGGCAGAGATTGATAGAGGAGGAGATGAAGGCAGACGTGTATGTTTCTCTCGGCACATCTCTAGCTTGATGAGGTTATTATGATTATTTCTAAGGAATTTTATGGGTCTAATATATCTCATATAGATGGGCAGTTTATGTCTTTATTGGTTATAATCTTATTGCGTAGTGAGTTTATGAATTGAGAATTTAACATATAAACCTGTTTGATAAGTTAATGGTTGTGGAGTCATGTTTGTACCAGGCAGTGGAGGAAAGAAACATGCCGGGGAGGTCATGTCCACCTGGGACAGAAGCAGCAGGGGCTGTGGAGTGAAGCACATTTGAGTTCTTAAACATGCTGTAGAGCACCTAGTTAGAGATCCTCGAAGTACCAGATGGCCCCATGGAAGCCGGCACTACTGAGGGATAAAAGGTTTCTACTTTTTAATATTTACTGCAACATATGTACTCCCACATACAACTAGCCCTAACTCAGAAAATGTCTTCATCTTACTCCTAAGAGTCACAGGGAGTTTTTTTTCCACTTTGTTAGCTTCCCCTCTTGCCAAAGACTCACTTGGCTAGCTAGCTACAGCTTCTCTAAGATCACACTGCTGCCACTATAAAGGTAAGCCTGTGAACAGTCCAGGGTTGCTCCATCTCACAGGCTTCTAGGTGGGGACAGTCTTCCTCTGCTGGCGACTGCACTGAAACTTCACTGCCGCCACCCAGATTCTTACTAGAGTTTTTTTCTTCTCTCTGTCATCTTGGCTCAAGAACGTCCCCCAAGCAGTAAGAAGGATCGGTGTTCATGTTCTGTCCCCAATTTAAACACCTCCAAGGAGAAAGACAGCCTTTTATGACCACAGGAGTGTAAGTAAACACACTTACTCTTGTTGACAGAAGTCTGGCCCCAAATTACATAATCAGTAGCTCCCATCATCTAACCAGAAGAATGTCTTATTTAGGTTAATGGTACAGTTTCATGCTTGTTTGTTCCTAATTAAAATGAATCGTTTTGGTGAATCCTACTCTTCCCCCACCAAAACAAAAGCTCGATAAAATAGTGACATTTAAGATAAATAACTCGGTTTTTTTTTTTTATTGACCCAAAATAGGGAAAACAATATACAGGTTTTAAAGTCAAGCCTGGCTAAGACACCCTCTTGCATTTAGTTAAAGAAATCCAGGATTGGCATTTTAAGTTTGGTGGCTGAAATAAGGTGGAGCAGAAACAGAGTTAGAATCTAGGTTTTTCTGACTCCCCTGCTTATGAGGCGTTTTTTCTGGGAAAGAAGGGAAGAGGAGGCTGAGAGAGATGTAGTTTAATATCTTCCCTTCAGGAGAATGAAGAATGGGCCTCTCTGTGCTGCCTTGGTTAGCTTCTTGGTTAGCTTTTGGTCATTTTCTAGGTGTGTGTCATTTCTGGCTCTTGCATTTTCAATACAGCCAACTCTTATGCACTGAGCTCAGCGGCTCTGTGGTTTTCTGGAATGCTCACCAAGAGCCTCTTTCAAAGGGAGAACTTCACAGGCTACATAAATATCATACAGCCTCCTTTTAAAAGCTGCCTGTCTGTTTTGCTCAAAGTGCTTAAATCACTACTAAGACTTGTTTTATCGTAGCTTAGATTATACCTGAATTCCTTTCATTTTTTCCCTTCCTAAATTCCTATGCTCTGAATAATTGCTCTACTTTCATATTTATATCATTGAATAAGCTATTATATGATCCTTATTACCTAGAGTTATTTACACATGCTTCCTAATAAATCAGTTTCTGCATGCTTTCACCAAACCATCAAGCCTTTTCCCTTGGTGTAGCTGCCTAGATATAGTGCCAAAGGGTCTGGGTTAGCATCTCTCCAACAGGGAACACAATATGGACATTCTGCCCCTTTCCCTCTCCCTATCTCAACAAGGGCCTCCTCTCCTCATTCTCACCAGGAAGCAGAAACCTACACATTCGTCACTTCCAGTAAAGTTCTTGGCTGGTGAGAGTATGCTGTGAGAAAAAAAAAAGCTGTGTGGTAGTGTTTTTGACACACTACTGTTAAATGCCTGCAAGCACATGCCGCTCCTCCCTGAGGCACAGGAAAGCTCTCCTTCCCTGGTAAAGACAGAGGAAGACCATCTACCCTCAATACCTGATGGCTGTTAAGATGTAGAACCTCCTAAGTGTAGGTTAGACCTAAATAAGGTCAGCCCTCCATGATCACATCTGTAGATTCAAACAACTGGGAAGCAAAACTATGCAAACCAGAAAGTTTGAATTAGTATTCATCCTCTTTATATATACACACCCCTGAATATTAGCTCTTAAAGAGATTATATTTTATTAGATCTAAGTTAAAAGCAAAGAAGACACATGCACAGTCACAGACTTTAATGTGTATAAGAACCAGATGAGGGGCTGGAGATGCAGCTCCTTTGGTGGAGTTTCATCCCTAGCACTGTGTAAATTGAGCATGGTAATGCATCCTGTAATCCTAGCACAGAGATGGGGATAGGTGGACGGATGAACAAGAGGATCCTCCGCTCTATATCATGTTGGAATTGAGTCTGGAATATATGAGATCATCTAAAGAAAGACCCTGAGAGCCAGAGAATAGGAGCCCCTCTCCCCTCGTTTCCAGGACCTAAGGAGTCTGCAAGCCTGGGCTAAAGCCAAGGAACTGGTCAGAGTTTTGCAGGTGAATTTGAGGCAAATTGACTGTAGAACATGTGTTTGAGAAGTATGGACGGGATGTTACATTATGCGTTGTCTTTTAAGACAAGGCCAGGAGACAAGGACCTGAGTTCAAATCCTCCAGCACTCCTGTAAAAAGGCATGAGGGAATGCACAATAGCATGTGCTTATAACCACAGCAGAAGGAGGAGAGGGAGAAGAAAGAATCCCTGGGGTTTATTGGCAATTCAGTTTAGCCAGTCAATGAGCTCCAAGTTCAGTGAGCAACTAACTGTCTCAGAATTAAGGTAGAGAGTGATATAGGATGACAGCGGATGCTAACGACTTCCACACACACCCCTACACATGCATACACATACATACAACCTACACACACACACCCATACATATTCACACATATGCATAAAACCTATACACATACACACACACAAACATACAACCCCCACACCCATACATATGCACACATATCCGTAAAACCTACACACACACACACACACACACACACACACACACCTATAGACATGCATACTCTAAAGACATAGGCAAAAGACCGTATGTGCTGTCCTTTCCTCCCCACATTATTGTGTTATGATTCTGTACTTGTTTAGCTTCTGTGTAGATATATAGGTCTGTGGGACTCAATAGAATCCCTATAGAAGCTGGACCCTGAAGCTTCAATATCTTTCTGGAGTCACTTGTTCCTAACCTTGGAAAACTTGAGTGCCTCTCCCTTCTGAGTATAGTTTGCTTGGTTTCAGAAAACTGGGGTTAAAATGAGTACTTTCTATAAATAGGAGACAGGAGGAATGTGCCCAGAAAAGCAAGGTGAGCCTCAGAGACTGAGGCAGATTTGGAATCTCTGGCAGGGCAGGGCAGGGCTGGTTTACCTGTGCAGCTGGCAAGTTTTGTGTGCTGCAATTGTGCAGGAGACAAGGACACTTCTATGTGAAGTCCCACTTCTCAGGTGAAGGCTCTAAGGAGAAGTGACCAAGCCCCAAGCTCTCTAATGATGGAACTAGAGATAGTCAGGGATGGTGTCTTCAATCCTGGGGGTTATATATAAGTTCCTGTAAAACGTTCCAGAGAGCAGTTATTGTGTGTTTGAGACAGTGTGTTACTATGTATCATGGGCTAGTCTCATAGTCTTCCTGCCTCAGCCCTGGAGTCTGAGGATTATGCACACATACCAGTACATCCCACAGAAACATGGGAAGGAAAATGTTGCTGTTGAAAGTTGGGGTCAGGAGGAACAGGGGTAAGAGTGCAGGCAAACCATGGAGTATAAAAACGTGTCCTTGGCACTATAAATGTTCTTATCAGGTTTATCTTATTTCCTAGGCAAGTCAAACAGTAGATGCTAAGACTACTGGATACCTCTAATAGGGAAGAATTTTTGAGTAAACGTTAGCACAAAAGCCTAACAAAGCAGAGGCTTCTTCACACTTCAGAGGGGAGCCCCTATAAGGCCAGCAGCAGCTTCGTTACATTGAAACTGTTCCATTGCAACTATATGTAGGATGTTTTGAACCTGAAACATCTGCCAGGTCAAGCACTAAAAGCTGATATTGGCTGATGGCATTGTTGAGAGGTGTAAATATCAGGGGGAGGAGTCTTGCCCAAGAAAGTAGGTCCCTGGGGAGTGTGCCCTTGAAGGATATATCTTGTCTCTGTTCCTCCTCCCCTCCTCTCCACCTTTGCTTTCCGGTCCTCTGTAGGTTACCTCAGTCCCAAGGTACTGTTTTATCAGTCTTAAAAGCATCCCTGTCAACACAGACTGGAGCCAACAGAAACGCAGCCTCTTTTTAATTCTTCTTTTCTCTCTCAAGTATTATGTTACCATAACGGAAAATGAATGCAATATAATTACCCTTCGGTCTGCAGATAAAACATGGGGCTTTGCACATGTTAGGCAAGTAAGTTACACTGCTAAGCAACTGTCACCCTGCTGTTCAGCTGTTCAAACACATATGACACTCTCTCCTCTCTCCGGGAATTTCCTGTATAACCTTTTACCTGCAAATAGTAGTTATGGACTGCTAACCAGAGCTTATTGCAAACAAGAATGAGACACTGGCCAAGGGGAGGAAACTTTAAGAAAAAGGAAGAAAAAAAAAGCCATACAGCAAGGAAGACACAAGATGGCAAAGAAGATTCAAGAGAAAAGTTCCACTTAGACGAAGGCAGAGAATCCAGAGAACTCCTAATACAGCAGGGACAGGGGTCCCTAGCACTAAACAGACAGACAAACCTCCTACACTGTTGGGGGAGGTTCTGCAGCGTGAGCAGCACGCTGATCACTAATACAAATCAGACCAAGCCTGGACTCCAAACAGAAAAGGATATCACATTCCTTTCAGAGACCAATGCAAGGGACAGCTAAGGACAGGAAGCTGGTCCTCGGGAAGTGAGAAAGTCTGCCTGCAGCAGACAGAAGGCTGGTAGAAGGAAATGACTTGAAGCAGTGTTTTGTTTGTTTGTTTTGGGGCTGGGCTTATGTGTTTGTATGTTCCCTCTTCTGTTCATCGTAAGTCCCCTCATACCCCCACTCTCCTCCCCCCACCCCTTATTCCCTCCCCCATTCCCTCCTGCCACCTTCTCAAATCTTAACCCATCCCCTGCCCCCAGTGTTTCTAGGATGGTCTCAAACTCACTATGTCATCGAGGATGACTTGAACTTCTCTGATCCTCCTGCTTCTGCCTTCCCAGTGTTGAAATCAGAGGTGGAGGCTGCCACACCGGGCCTATGTGGTGCTAACCCCGGCTACTACATCTCTGGCTTCAAATTTCTCCTGAGTGAGGCATGAAATGCTCCAAACCAACTGAGAACACCTAAGTGAAATAGACCGATGAAAGAGAGTCACACAGAATGTAGGAAAGGCTCAGGATCCCAATGAGTGATCTTTGATGGAAGTCTCTCCTGCTATTCTGGTGCTAGATACTGGCTTAGCCACACAGGCTTTGATTGATGGGGGCAGATTGATGGGGGCAGCGTGACCCAATGGCCTCCTGCAGGGTAGAATTTGATTGCTCAGTGCATTTTATTTTGTTTTGTGTTTTGCTTTTTTGAGACAGAATCACACACTATAACCTAGGCTGGCTACACATCTATAGCAATCCCCCTGTTCCAGCCCCCACAGCCACTCAAGACCACCCATCCACGTGAGAGGAATGAGCAGGGTGGGACAAGAGGAGTTGACATTTAAGCTGAAGAGTGATTGAGGTGTGTGTACATCCACTGTTTTATAAAGTATTAAGTAGATGTTTCAACTCTCTCAGAAACAGTTTAAATTTCCTATGATTAGATATTTAGTATGATCTCATCAGAACAGTAAAAGCAATGACTTTCTCTACAAAACTTGTCCTAAAGCTCCGTAGTCCGGCAGCCGCTTCATGAAAGCTCGTGGTTTTTACTCTTTGATTTCTTGACAATCGAACTGCCTTGGGTAATATAGTTCATATCTACAAACATGTAATGAAATATAACTTGGTTTCACGTGTTTGACCATAAATTACGTGGCTGCTCAATCTAAGTGAATCTCTTGTTACACAAAGGGTTTTTCTTTCTTATTAGTTTTTATTTCATTGAATAAAATTGTTCTTTGTCAGTGGAACTAATGCTTTCAAAGAGATTCTCACTAATTTTAAATCATTGCTCAATTCCATTGTATTACATCCAAGTTTTTCTTAGGGGACTTTTTTCCCCTAGACTTAAATTTTAATAAACTTGGGGCCTGCAAATTAATATATATATATATATATATATATATATATATATATATATATATATATATATATATATATATATAATTACTTCTCAAGTTGTTTTTTCAGGAAAAAAATTGTTCATACCAAAGACAGGACAGGCGTTTATGTTTGTGACAGAAGATATTCCCTAGAAATCTCTCCTTGGGACTCTGAAGGAACTATGAGCTGGGGCTGCCGTAGGGTGAAGATCTGAGAGAAGGCGGCCATATCTGAAGCACAGAATTTGAGTGGGAAGCCAGCTGAAGCTGTGCCTAAAATTCAGAATCAGAAAGGCCTTGAAGTAAACATTGTTTTTCTAATTTTACCCTAAGTGTCGTGGTAAGCCATTGAAGGGTTTAGTTGGAGAGTAACAGCAACATATGTATTATACTTGAGAGGGATCGTTTTGGCCTGTGTGGAGGACAGGGAAGCTAACATCTGTTGAGCTTCTGTGTTTCTGTGTGTACCTCTCTCAAAACAATATGCTGTGTGTGTGTCTGTGTCTCAGAACAGCTGTGTGACATGTCCACAATGCTCTTCACTTACAAACGAGAAAAACGTGGTCCTTTGAGACGGTATAAACTTTCCTTGAGTTCAAAAACAAACGTGAGGCAATGTGTGCCCTGCCTTCTATCGTTGTCCATTGAAAGCACAGGGTGCAGAACACACTTGATAAGAGCTTCCTGGTTGGTTTTGCATTTCTGCAGGTAAGGGATGGCATATCAGATAGCAGTGAGCCAGGGAGAGTGAATGTGTGTTTCCACAGTGAGAGCGGTCATGATCCCATTTCTTATCCAGGAGTTACCAGATATAGCCTCTTGTATGATTAAAACTATTCTGGGATTCTGCTCCTAAGACCTTCAAAAATACTTTTAAAATCAATGTTAAATGTGCAAAAGACCTATTTTCATCATTCTGGCAGATTGTTTGCCAGGAAGTAGTTGCTGGGGTGAAATAATTGTATTATTTAGAGAGAATGAATGGGAGCTCAGATAACCTTAAAAGGGCGAGCACACACACACACACACAGAGGAGAGAGAGAGAGAGAGAGAGAGAGAGAGAGAGAGAGAGAGAGAGAGAGAGAGAGAGACAAACAGACAGACAGACAGACACACACAGAGACACACACACATACACACACACAAACACAGAGACACACAGACACAGAGACACATACACACAAACACACAAACACACACACAGACACATAGACACATACACACACAAACACACACACACAGACACACACACATACACACACAAACACACAGAGACACACATACATACACACATACACACACACACACAAACACACAAACACACACACAGACACGACATATAGTAATGGGTTTGGAAACTAGTTTTGACACTAATGCTGCCAGTGTACCTACTTTCTTTTTACCTGAGGTTGCCTCTTTTCTTTAATGACTCTTTGGAAGCACGTGTCACGGTATTCAGCATGCCACTGCCCTGGAGACCATGAGGACTCTTCAGAGACAACAGCTGTTGCTACCAAGAGCAAGCACCTTTACTTCCCATGCATGGCCTCAGCCCCCTGCCACAGGTCAGAGTGCCAGCCCCATGCATTTTACATGCATATGGTCAGAAATGGCTGCCTTTGTATTCCAGAAACACATACAGTGGAAGAAAACCTTCGGGACTGTCATTTTACCAGCTACAGAGCTACTGTCCCTGACAAGTGACACCCCCTGACCCCGAGGTTCTTGGTAGCACTGTATCCTTTAGCTATGTATAGCATTACCCTCTCTTGTACAATACCCTGGCATTTCTTTGATTATTAACCGAACACAATAAAGCCTTTACTGCTCTTGTGAAACTGCCATATACTGAGCTGTTTATAGCTCCTGTCTAGTCACTACATTTAAACATTTCTAAACCATATTTGGTGTTCTGAATGTGTCGCCTGCAATTCCCGTGCTATCTGTGGGGAAGGGAGTACAGATAAGAGAATTTATTAGTATTTGTTTAACTCTCCAGATGAAACCCGCAACTCTATGTGACCAGTGTTCAGAGGCAAGCATTGGGATCAAGGAGACATCTTGGCGGTCACATTGGTAAATATGTTGTAGATGTGGGAACAGAGGCTCTGACAGGTCAGGACATTTGCCAGGTCAGCCAGATGGGTGGGCGGTAGTCTCTTAAATCCCAGGAAGATGCTGAGAGAAAGACATATTGTTAAGTTTTTAAATTAAAGGCTTATTCATTTGTTTGTTTGTTTGTTTGTTTGAGACAGGGTTTTGCTTTGTAGTCCTGGCTGTCCTGAAACCCACTCTGTAGAACAGGCTGGCCTTGAACTCAGAGATGTGCTTGCTCTGCCTCCCAAGTGCTGGTATAAAAGGCACACACAGCCACTGCCCAGCTAATAAAAGTTTATTCTTTAGATTACAAATTAACATTATTTATTGAGGTTCTCTCTGTAACACAGACTTAATTTCCTTCTTAACATTTGGGCAATTGTACCAAATACATTCACTGAAGGCACATCGATGACCCACTTTACACACAGAGGAAAAACTACAGTTCCCAGGAGACTGGGCATATGTCTAGGGTCTTCATGCTCCTACCCACCTTCTCTTCTTCACTCTTGCCTATTGTCTTAGGTTAAGTGAGCCATTCATGAACCTGTGGCCTCCTGCGCTTCTTGTCTAGACCTTGCCATTCTTCATTTCCTCTGCCTATGTACTAGCTCCTCATAGGCTATGAGGGTCTTCATATTTCCGTCATTCTCCTGGGTTAAGATGCTTTTTCTAGAGCCCTCTGTTAGAAAGAAAACACTATTCCATGTTGATAGTCCTTGTGGGAAGTGAACTGCATGCTGGGATCGAGCTGAAGCCTGTTCAACTCCAGAGTGTAAGCGTTCTCCTTAGTATCCGCACGCATCTTGCCGTGGAGTGTGTCATCCGGGCTCAGCAGGAGGCTCGAGTAAAACCTACTGATGGTAGACACAATCGTTCTCTCTGTCCAGCACACAGGGTACAGTGAGGTGACCTCTGTCAGAATACACAAAAGCCTGGACTGTGAGGGCATCTTTTTATTGACTCACTACACTTGCCAACCTTGGAATCAGTTATGGAAATAACAGCTACCCAAAACATAAATTCAGTATTAAGTGCATAAAATGTGGTTACTTGAGCTCATGGATTCAAATATTTGGGGCATATGCTTCTTAAATGGCTATTTATGGGTTGACCTTTTAACATGCTGCCAGAAGACTAGCTTCTCCGGTCTGAGACCTGAGGTGCTTTCTCCAGCCTTTCTCTTGTAGTAGGTGGCTCGGTGAGAGTGCAGTGAGTTTGCTAGGGTAGCAAACTCAAAACTGCAGATGCTTAAAATGACAAACTTACCTTCCAAAGGTTTCCAAGAGAGAAAGCAGCCACTAGGCTCAGACATTAGCAGTAGCTCCAACAGAGGGAAGGAGAGGGTAGAAAATTGCATGGTGGAATCTTTGTTTATCATTGTTTTATTTTCTTGGAATCATGTGAGGCCATTTTTGCAAGTATATAATAAGCTTTGGGTATGGTTACCTTTGCCTTCTCCTCCCTCTTTCTCCATCTTCTTTCCAATAGGCTCTTTATTTCCCCAGAGTCAGCTTCTGATTTCATGTCATCTCTACATATATACTTTTGTTTGTAACTGTATAAAATGTAGAGCTCACAAAGGAGAGAAAACATGCAACATTTGCTTTTCAGAGGTGAGAAGATCATTCAAAATAAATGAAAAACATATAACTTTATAATTTTTAATTGTTGAAAATTTTGATTTATGACATGTTTTCAGTTATAGAGCTTAGACTAGCCTCATCTTCCTGCCTCAGCTTTACTATATATTGGGATTATAGAAATGTGCTGCTATGCCCAGTCTGTGTATTTGCTTTTAATGTTTATAATGGCATTTCCCTGACCAGTTTAAGTTGTATGGGTTCATCTAATTTCAATAAAGAAATTCACAATTCTACCAAGGGGGCAAGAAATATTTCATGAATAATGTGTTAGACTAGTTAGACTATGCATTATTCTGTGAGCCAGTTAAACTCTGTCCTTGATGTTTTTTTATTATATATTCTCTGTGTTTATATTTCTAATGTTATCTCCTTTCCCCCCACTCCTATTCCCCCTCCCCCTTGCCTCCATGAAGGTGCTCCCTCTCCCAACCACCTCTCCCACATCAGCACCTTGGCATCCCCTACACTGGGAAAATGAGCCCTCACTGCACCAAAGGACTCTCCTCCCATTGATGCCAGACAATGCCATCCTCTGCTGCATATGCAGCTGGAGCCATGGGTCCATCTATGTGGATTATTTAATTGGTGGTTTAGTCCCAGGGAGTTCTGAAGGGTCTAGTAAGTTGATATTGTTGTTCTTCCTATGGAGTTACAAACCCTTTCAGCTCTTTTAGTCCTTTCTCTAGCTCTTCCAGAGCACAGGTATCTGTGCTAAGTCTGTTGTTAGCTGCAAGTATCCTCATCTGTATCAGTAAGGCTCTGGCCTAGCCTTTCAGGAGGCATCCATATCAGGCTCTTTCTGACATCAGCAATAATGACTGGGTTTGGTGGCTGCGTATAGGATGAATTCCCCAGATGAGGCAGTCTCTGAATGGCCTTTCTTTCAGACTCTGCTCCTCTATTTGTCCCTGTATGAGCTCCTGTAAATATTTTGTTCTTCCTTCTAAGGAGGACTGAAACATTCACATTTTGGTCTTCCTTCTTCTTGAGATTCATTTGGTCTGTTTCTTGGGTATACCAAATGTTTGAGCTAATATCCACATATCAGTTAGTGCATACCATATGCGTTCTTTTGTGATTGGGTTACCTCATCCTGGATGATATTTTCTAGTTCCATCTATTTGCCTAAAAATTTCATGAAGTCATTTTTTTAATAAATAGCTGAGCAGTATTCCACTGTAAAAATGCACCACATTTTATGTATCCGTTCCTCTGTTGAAGGACATCTGGGTTCTTTTCAGCTTCTCACAATTAAAAACAAGGCTGCTATGAACATGGTAGAGTATGTGTCCTTGTTATATGTTGGGTTATCTTTTGGGTATATGCCCAAGAGTGGTATAGCTGAATCCTCATGTAGTACTATGTCCAATTTTCTGAGGAACCCACCAGATTGATTTCCAGAGTGGTTATATCAGCTTGCAATCCCACCAACAATGGAGGAGTGTTTCTCTTTCTCCACATCTTCTCCAGCATCTGCTGTCACCTGAGTTTTTGATCTTAGCCATTCTGACTGCTGAAAGTTGGAATCTCAGGGTTGTTTTGATTTGCATTTCCCTGATGATTAAGGATGTTGAACATTTTTTTTAGGTGCTTCTCAGCCATTATATATTTCTCTGTTAAGAATTCCTTGTTTAGGGCTGGAGAGATGGCTCAGTGGTTAGCTCTTCCAGAGATCCTGAGTTCAAATCCCAGAAATCACATGGTGGCTCACAACCATTTGTAATAAGATCTGATGCCCTCTTCTGGTGTGTCTGAAGACAGCTACAGTGTGCTTATATATAATAAATAGATAAGTCTAAAAATAAAAAAGAATTCTTCATTTATCTCTGTACCCCATTATTAATAGGGTTATTTGGTTCTCTGGAATCTAACTTCTTGAGTTCTTTGTATATATTTAATATTAGCCATCTATCAGATGTAGGATCGTTAAATATCCTTTCTTAGTCTGTTAGTTTCCCATTGATAGTGCTCTTTACCTTCTAGAAGCTTCGAAATTTTATGAGGTCCCATTTGTTGATTCTTGTTCTTAGAGCAGAAGCCATTGTTCTGTTCAGGAAATTTTCCCTTGTGCCTATGTGTTTGAGGCTCTTCCCCACCTTCTCTTCTATTAGCTTCAGAATATCTGGTTTTATGTAGAGGTGCCTGATCCACTTGGACTTGAGCTTTGCACAAGGAGATAAGAATGGATCAATTTGCATTCTGCTACAAGCTAACCACCAGTTTAACCAGCATCATTTGTTGAAAATGCTGTCTTTTTTTCTACTAGATGGTTTTTAGCTCCTTGTCAAAAATCAAGTGACTCAGGTGTGTGGGTTCATTGCTACGTCTTCAGTTTTATTCCATTGATCACCCTGCCCATCTTTGTACCAGTGCCATGCAGTTTTTATCATGATTGATCTGGAGTGTTGAAGTCTTCCACTATTATTGTTTGAGGTGCAATGAGCTTTAGTAAAGTTTCTTTTATGAATGTGGGTGCCCTTCCATATGAAGAATAGATGTTCAGAATTGAGGATTCATCTTGTTAGATTTTTCCTTTGATAAGTATGAAGCGTCCTCCCTTATCTTTTTTGTTAACTGTTGGTTAAAAGCTGATTTTATTCGATATGAGAATGGCTACTCCAGCTTGTTTCTTGGGACCATTTGCTTGGAAAACTTTTTCCAGCCTTTTACTCTGAGGTAGTTTCTGTCTTTGTCCCTGAGGTATATTTCTTGTACGCAGCAAAATGCTGGGTCTTGTTTACATGGCCAGTCTGTTAGTCTATGTCTTTTTACTGGGGAACTCACGGTAGATGGGGGCTTTGTCTTATTAATGTTGAAGGACCCAACTTACCATGGGCAGTGCTACTCCTGAGAATGCCATTCTGGGTTGTATTAGAAGCAGGCTGAGTAAGCCCTGAGAAGCAAGGCAGAATCCGTCTACAGTGGCTTTAGCAGTTCCAGTCTTCAAGCCCTTTGAATTCCTGAACTGGCTTTCTTCAGTGATAGCTCATGATATGAAAGTGTAAGCTGAATAAACTTTCTTTCCTGAGTTGCTTTTGTCACAGTGTTTTATCACAGCAAACAAAAGCAAATGAATACTCTCAGGTAGCAGGAAGGTAAAGGTATTGTCTTGGTGTAGCTCAATGTTTTGGCAGGGTACAGGGAGAGAAAGGAAGCTTATATGAAGTTATAGAAGTCATTCAGGACTCAAACCTAAGTTTAATTAGGTTTATAATGTTTACCATTTTTTCAATTACATCTCTGTTTTAGACAATATATGGTATCATATGTGGCCCCTAAATCACTGAAGTTTCATCAAGTTTAAATTGGTTGAAACATATAGATATATAATTTATTGTAGTTTTTTAAGTATGAGGGACTGGAACAATGGCTTAGCATTTAAGAACATTACTACTTTTACAGAGAATTGGGGTTCAGTTCTCAGCACCCACATAGTGAATCAAAACTGTCTATAATAACTCCAGTTCTAGGGAGATTCAGCACCCTCTTCTGATCTCTGTAGGCACCAAGTGTATACATAGGGCACATACATATATGCAGAGAAAACACATACACATAAAATTAAAATAAGTACTTTTTAAAAAATGTGAGCAACTAAGAAGCAATAGCAAATTCTACTTAAGCCAGAGAGAGAGAGAGAGAGAGGGGGAGGGAGGGAGGGAGGGAGGGAGGGAGGGAGGGAGGAAGGGAGGGAGGGAGGAAGGGAGGGAGATAGAGAGATAGAGACAGAGAGACAGAGGAAGATACTGTGATAGCCAATCTTCTCTGCCAATCTGTCAACCTGACATACCCGGGCAGAGGGAACATCAGTAAAAGAATAGACCAAACCAAATTGGCCTGAGGTCATGACAGTGAGACATTTTCATGGCTAATTGATGTAGGAAGGCCCAAGGCAGACCAGGATTGAAATACACATAGAAACTTCCATGATGTGGTTTTGAATCAGTATATGTTGACAGACCCCCATACCCAATCAAATTCAAGGGAAGGGTGGTGCTTCATGTGTAACAAGAAGTTCCAGAATTGACTCAGTAGCCCCAGAAGTACCAGAGGAGATCAGGCTGGAGAACTGGCTGAGACAGTAAAGAACCCCAGAATGCCATGGGGCTTCCAGACTTGCTATGAGGCTGGCTCCCTTCCAGATAGCAGGATGGTAGCAGCAAGATTCAAGGGAAGTCTGTGTCTATGTCTGGTCAGGACCAATGCTGGGAAGCAGAACCAGCATTGGGAACAAACATCAAAAAAAAAAAAAAAAAAAAAAAGTTTACACTGCTATTACTATGTAGGCTGCTCATGGAAGAGCTAAAAATGTTTCCTGTGAGCCAAATGATTATTACAGATGTTTGACCCCACAAATGAGTGAACTCTTACATTACAAACCATAGAATGGAGATTGGAGAGATGGTTCAGTGATTAAGAGCACTGGCTACTCTTCCAGGGGTCCTGAGTTAAATTCCCAGCAACCACATGGCGGCTCACAACCATCTCTAATGAGATCTGATGCCCTCTTCTTGTAATGCAAGTATACACACAAATAGAACAGTCCTATAAACAAACAAACAAACACCTTAAAAGCCATAAAATATAGTTTAGTTTTAAAATCTACATATCTGGACCATCTAGAAAACCCAAAGTTAACCGTGCCCATGCTGGCCGAAAGCTGGTGGGTAGACCTGTTGTTGCCCTGTTGATGGAGAATTCCAACTCCATCTTGGCAGAGTCCTCACTCCCTAATGTGCCCTGGTCTGCTTTGCTCAGGTTACCTACTAATCCACGCTTGAGGAAATTACTAGCAAAGAAGAAACTTTGAGCCCTTGGGTGATTTTGCATCTATAAACATAAGCCTCTTAGGTATTTCTTTGATGGTTCAAATGAAATGAGGTCAAAGGTCAGCTCTAGCTGGAGGGTATGTTTCCACCAGCCCTATTAATCACCCACGTGTCCTTATTAACTTCTAATTTTTCTAGTCGTAAAATTAAACAATTGGCATGTGCTACAGGACTACTACAGAGAAAAATTTTATCTTTAACCTTTAAAGAAAGAATTTTAAATTCCTGTTTTATTGATGAAAGAATTGTTCTTATGTTTGAGCTAGCCATTAATAGTTTTCTCTAGAAGGTTTTTGGTTAAATATCCTATCTTGTTTGTGTCTTCTGTACAATCTGCAGTTAAAACAATGTCTTGTAGATTGTCCTTTAAAAAACTATTTGCAATGTAGCTCCCTTACTTACCTATTACCCAGTGATGACAGCAAAATTAAATAGTTATCATTAATTAACTTACATTTACATTTGTAGAGAGCTGTGATGGATTTCAACACTGAGACAAAAATTCTTTTATTGCACTATTTCAAATAGAGTAAAAGTGAGTATAACATTCCATATTTGCCTCAGATATTTCAAATTCAGATTTTTCAAATTGTTATTTTAAGAGCTTAGTGAATACAGATACAGTTGAAACGTTGTGGGTACACCTCTGCCATCCGAATCCCCTTATATACACCCAGAGATAAGAGTCACAATACTGAATTTGTTACTCATTATTTCTGTGCATGACTCAAGTCTGTATACTAGATATGTACACTTTCTGCTGTGTTTAGACTCAGTGTAAATTATATAGGTATAAGCCCATAAACAAAAATTTGTTTTCTGTGTTTCACCTTTTTATAATCTTGGCATTATATATAATATACACATCTCTAATTTATTTTGTCTTTCCTTAACTTTACTTCTTTGTCTTATCCACTTTAATGAATGAAACTAGGAGTTTATGTTAAAATAGTGTACATTACTCTACATAGAAATGCATTTTCACCCATCTCCTACTAACCAACACTTTGGCTATTTTCTAGTGATTTAAAAAAAAATAAGGAGCAGTGTGGTACTGCTTGGGTCTGTGTGAAGAAAACCCTGCACACACCACACCATGCTGCTGGTCATATAAGAATCAGCTAATAACAAACCAACTCTTCCAGTCTCTAGTATTTCTGTGCCTTTTGTTTAGACAGAGGGAGCCAGGCACTGACTTTCAAGTCAGGCGCTGGGAAAGTGGGCCTATAGTTGGAATGGATTCATGGTTTTTGGAGGAGCAATACCAATTTCTCTTTAATTATTATATCAAAAGTCATTATGGACGTCAGAAGATGGCTCAGTGCATAAAGGCTCTTGTCACCAAGCCTGACAACCTGAGTTTTCTCCCTGGATCTATATGGTGGAACAAGACATCTGAGTTCTCCAAGTTGTCCTTTGACCTTCATATATGCACCATAGCAAATGGACACACACACACACACACACACACACACACAGAGAGAGAGAGAGAGAGAGAGAGAGAGAGAGAGAGAGAGAGAGAGAGAGAGAGAGAGGAGGGAGACAGAGGAGAGAAGGAGGAGGAAGGGAAGAGGGAAAGGAAGAGAGGGAGAGAGTGTGTGTTTAAAAATGCATTATGAATTTTGGGTTTGGAATTAGCTTCATAAAACAATTTCCATGGCGTTGAGTCATTGGTTTCTAGGTTGGTAATACCATCTCACTACTGGATGAACATAGTTAAAGGTTCTTTTCTGGAGCTGAGAAAATGTGACAAATTTCAAAGCATAAGACAATATTAGACATCATATACCAAACCAAGCATTACATAATTGATATGTGACTTTCTTTCATATAGTCTTCATCCTTTTCCACTTAAAATATTCAAATACATATGGCATACTGAATTGTCAAGCAAGTGTTCCCTACTTGAACTTTTAAATGTCCCTGAAAAATGGTGCTGTCCTGATGGGCATTGTCACCAGATGCTCAGTGAGTGCCAGTTTCAACTGGTCTACAGCTTTCAACTGTTCATAGTTCTCAAATGCTCTTCACAACCCATATGGTTGGATGTTTTACTAGATAGCGTAAGCTAAATTATTCAATGGTAATAACCTGCCGCCATGAATTCCAATAAAGTTCATTTCTCTTCATTGTATTTATCAGTCATAAGTGTCAGCTATGCTTGGAATGCCCAGGTAGAAAATGAGACCCTGTCCCTAAGCATACCTGTGGGTCTAGAAAGGGAAAGAGAGATGGCAGAACCAAATGCCAACAGAGCATGCATGGCACAGCACGTCATGGCACGGCATGGCACAGCATGGCACGGCATGGCACGGCATGGCACAGCATGGCACGGCATGGCTTTGAGTGCTTCATCAAGGACAAGTCTGATCCAAAGAAGTGAAGTGATAAAGCCTTCTCCTGGGAAGAGAAAAAATATTTGGGGACAAAACTACAGTCTCTCAAGGAGGACATTTTCTTCTTGAGCAAGTATTACTTGGCTAGCTTTTGGACTATTTACAAAAGCCATGGAGGGGTGCTAACATACCAAGTAATAAGACTCTTTTATTTCTGGGATAGGTTTAGTTGATTTAAATTTAAATATGTATCCACTGAAAAATAAGAAAACCATTTTGAAACTTAAGGAGTAGTTAAAAGTCCGTGGTTTTCCGTCTAGTCTGACTACAAACAAGAACAACTCAACTAACTGAAATGGAATTGTATGTGTCACCCTCACCTCCCATTCTAGCCACTGGGGGATCCTCAGAAAAGTATTTCAACCAGACCATTCAAGTATGTGACACTTAGTTAATGTAAAGTCATCATTTTTGTGCTTTTGCAATTAAGGAAGATATAATTTTATTTCTACGGAAGACATGTTTGAGAAGGCTAGTGAAAAAGCTTGAGATGGCAGATTTTAGCATGTAATTGCTATGTGCTGGGATATTTGTATATAACATGTAGATTCTCTCGCCAGCTCCAGCGAATCTTTCCTAATTTTTAGGTTATTTGTAAGAGGCTGGTACCTTGGGAACTGAGTCCAGCATTTAAAAGAATCAATCTTTTCCACATTCCTTTTCTATTTTAAGATATTTTCAAATTTGTTTTCTAAAAGGAAGTGAGAGATCTCATTCTGGATGCTAGCTCTAATTCTTTAAATAGCATTTTTCAAGATGGCTTAAATAATTTCCTTTTTTTAGCCTTTTAATTATGGACATAAGAACTGATCATTTTGCCTGACAATTTACCCATCAGAGGAGCATCATAGCTAATGGGGCACGATTGGAACTGTGCTCAGTTTGCTGCCCATTTATTCCCTATGAGAGCTAGTGCTCCTCACATTTTAGAAATGAGGGGTTTTCAGTACTTAATACAGACCTGAATTCAGTACTGGGAGAAGCAGTCATGTTCAGCAGGGTTTTCCAACAAGGTTTATATGGGCCTGTAAAAGCAGGAGGTAGCAGTGGAAGATTGTTTAAAGGGTTCCTGAGCCTTCTATACTTCAGCTAGAAGAATTTTAAAGAAACAAATAGAAAGAGTGTCAGGTGAGTCTTTCCAGCTTTAGTCTAAGGCAATGGATCTCAACCTTCCTAATGTGACCCTTTAATACAGTTCTTCACATTGTAGTGACCCCCAGCCATAAAATTATTTTCATTGCAACTTCATAACTATAACATTGCTACTATTATGAATCATAATAAAAGTATCTGTTTTCTGATTGTCTTTAGTTATGAATGGGTCATCCAAACCCCTAAAGGGGTCATGACCCACAGGTTGAGAGTACCTGGTCTAAGAATTACTTTCTATTTTCCTCTTGGACAACAATCACTCAGCTCAATGTTTGTGAAAAGCAAGATGGGAAATGTGTAGAGAGGTTATGTTACAATCTTGAGGAATTAGCCTTTCCTGGCCATGAAGTACACAGATGCTCGGGGGCAAGCTCAGCAACATTCTTCAGCTTAGAGCAGAAGCAAAGTATGTGCACACATTCCAGGTTCTCCCTTGAATGGTTACATCATCCAGCCCATGGAGCTGAATCCCACTTAGCAAAGCAGAAGTCCAAGAGACTCTGATGGCCTAACACTCAGACATTTTCTCTTACAGGTATTTCCTTAGACTGTTATATGCATATAAAGTGTTTTGATACTGATATTTGGAATACAGGTGATAGGGTTAAATTAATATAATACAAACACTGTTTCCAAAGTTGTATGATTAAAATATTATTGAAGATAAAAATATTTAAGACAAAGAAAAGAATCAAACTGTCCTGCCTTATTTCTACTCTATTTGCAATAGTTTTGATTTTCCTGTAGCTTTCTTATTAGTTATTTTGTTATTACCTCAGAGGTTAAATCTTAGTAAACTCAGGTCTTCTGAATGCTAGAGTAACACTGGCCCTTCATTGTCCGTTCATTCTGAAAAGTAGAAACTCTAAAAATAATCTACTAGTAAGTGCCTTTTCTTTAATCTTTCCCCCTTTTCTGTCTGTCTATGGGGTGCATGCACACACTTGTATGCAGCACACTCTCCTCTGTGAGGCAGTCGGAGGTTCTGGAATTCACCAGCTCTGCTTGCATGGCTAGCTCTGGGCCCTAGGGATCCACTGGTCTCCCCACTCCAGGCGTGGTTTGTGGGTAAGAACCTGGGATCTGACGTACTGTAGGTCCTCATGCTTGAGTAGGCAGCTCCTCTATCGTTCCTGATTGTTAAATATACTAGGAAATGTTTAAACCTTTAATATCAGAAGTCATTTCACTGAGCAAGGGGCGAAACCAGGAAAAAGGAGAAGAGAGGCAGTAAAAACTGAAAACTAGTCGTTTTTAAGAAACTGAACCACACTAAGGTTTGGAAGCCACTCAAACGTCAGTGAAAGAAAAAATTAGATATTATTAAGGGCCACATTTGCTATCTCTCCCCCCAGGATGTGATGTTTTCCCTAAAAACACCATAACTTTGATTCACTAATGTTAATATTTTTGACAAGTTCACCTTCAGCAATAATAAAAGTCACACAAGTAATTCACAATTCTGTTTTTTTGTCTACAAGGTCATTTCCCTCACATTTTTCTATCTAAAGAGCATGTTGGAAAAATACTTGAATATGACAAACCTGTATGTAATATAACATGTAGGTACTGTTAGATTCATTGGTTACTAATATAGTTCAACATTTACAGATTCACTGGATTAATAAATCTGATGAATTACACCCTCCCCATCTCACAAATATCCTAACTTCGGTGCATCTACGCACTTAAGCCTATTTGTTTTAGGAAACGTTTTAACAACATTTTTTATTCTTGAGTGGAATGTGTGTACAGGTTCGGCAAATATGTGATGCCCAGATCTAAAAGGATAGATGGATGAAGAGATGATGGGCTGAACATCCATCATCTAAAACATCTAAAACAGCTTTTAAAATAGAAAAAGGATCTGCAGTATTTTGCTTTCAAGTCCACTAGCACTAATGAAATAATAGCTGTTCAAAAAATCGGAGAAATCGTGTAGATGATGATAAAAGAGATCCACCCTTACTCTGGCTTTTTCTCCTTTCTTCGTTGTTCCTACGCTCAAACGTTCTAAATGTCTCAAGTTGCATAGCTGAAAGGATTTTGCTCATTTTTTCCAAAACATTTCGTTTCTGGGCAGTAGCCAACCATGGAAAGTTTTAAGCACATTTGGGAGAGGGATGAAGCTTGTCAGGGCGGCCTTGGCAGGACCGATGCCTTCAGAAGGGCGGACACATTCCCCTAGCCGAGGGGGCGAGCAGTTGGCTTGGACCAAGCGATCTGCCACCGCCGGCCTCCCTCCAGCCCTGGCAGGCCCGGACTGGCGCACTCTAGCTTCCTCAATAGCTCGAGGACGTGCTTCCCTGGAGCGCACCTGCCTGGTGAATGGCCAGACTCCCGGAGCCACCGGTCCTCTCCCAGCGTGGCCTCAGGTGGCCCGAGGCGAGGGGAAGAGCTGCTGGCTGGCCGGGCTGACACACGTCAGTCGTCCTTCTCCCCGCCCTCCAGGACCCTGCGGGACTGCGCACGGGCGCGGAGACGAATTTGACTGATGCACTGGCCAATCAAAAGAGAGGTCGGCAGGCTGAACCAATGGAGGGGCGCGTAGGAGGCGGGCCGTTGGCGTCCTCCCGCCCTCGGTTGGTGAGCGCGGTATGTCTCCAGCCCTCCCCTGCGCGTCCGTCTCAGTGCGGAGCTCGCGGCGGCCAGAGGAACTTCGGCTGGTGGCAGGCTCGGCGGCGGCGGCGGCGGAGGCGGAGGAGGCGGAGGAGGAGCAGGGACCACACCCCGCCGCGGACTTTTCCCTCTTCTCTGTCCTCTCCCTGGCCGCGCGGGACGCCGTTCCGGGAGCAGAGCGGACGCCCACGCGCCGAGCATCCTTTCCTGACGAGCGGGCGCCGGCAGCATGATGCGGTTGCGAGGCTCGGCGATGCTCCGGGAGCTGCTCTTGAGGCCGCCCGCCGCCGTCGGAGCCGTCCTGCGGCGAGCGCAGCCCCTCGGCACGCTGTGCCGGCGCCCCCGGGGCGGGAGCCGGCCGGCGGCTGGCCTAGTGGCCGCTGCGCGACTCCACCCGTGGTGGGGCGGGGGCGGCCGCGCGAAGGGCCCCGGCTCGGGCGGCCTGTCCAGCTCGCCCTCGGAGATCCTGCAGGAGCTGGGCAAGGGGGGCACGCCGCCGCCGCAGCAGCAGCAACCAGGGGCGTCGCCACCCGCAGTCCCGGGCCCCAAGGACAGCACGGGGGAGACGAACGCCTTCGGCAACAGCGAGGGCAAGGAGATGGTGGCCGCGGGCGACAAGTGAGTTTGCGTGGGTGAGGCGGTGGGCGGCGGCGGTGCTGCAGGGCAGCGGAGGTTCTCAGAAGAGAAAGAAAGCGATGCCAGGCGGCCTGCGACGGCTGCGCCATGTGATTAGGCCCGGCCCCGCCCGCGCCCCTCGCCTGCTCACACTTCCCCTCCGCTGCAGGCGCGAGTCGCCCCGGGGTGAGCCCGGGGAGGGTCTTGCCTGCTGCAGCCTCCGCCGGGCAGAGGCTGCTGCCGGACCGCGCCGCGGGCTCAACGCCCCGGCTCTGCGAGGGTGAGGGTGATGCCACACGAGCCTCCATCTCTCCCGAGTGACATTGAGGAGCTGGGCGTAGAACGGAGCCTCTATCTTCCCGACTCACCTTTTGCCAGGCCGCAATTCCCCGAGTCCATAAGCCTCTGCCACCATCCCACTGGATGCCAGATGTGGCCCAGGGTTCTTAATCCTTCTGGGGTGGATTTTTTTTTCTTTCTTTCTTTTTTTTTTTTTTTTTTTTTTTGGCGTGCGTAGTGCCATCTGGGCCACCGGAAATAATGCTTCAGAAATGAGATTAGGCGGAATAGGGACATGTGACCTAGAGGACGAAGCACGCAGCATGGACCACCTGTTCCTACAGGCACCAGCGATGGCTTGTCTGATGTCTTTTGTGAGGAGGACGAAATTTTAAAGAAAAGAAATGTTTGTGTTTTTTTTTTTTTTTTTTTTTTTTTAAGCACAAAGGTGGTGTGACATAAAATACACAAAAACCCAAGTAGTTTTGGGGATTGGTTGTGTATAATTTGGGGTTGGCTCATTGTGTATAAATCGTGGGAATTTAGCCTGAAAAACAAAATAGACTTTTCTTAAGTATGACAGTTTGCTGAGTGCTTTTGTGTAATATAAATAGTTTTCCCAAGTAGGAAGACACTGACTTTTTTAGGCTTTTTCTGTACCCTGTTTTTCTCACTTTTCATACTGACATAGTGTATCCTATCCGGTTTTGCATCTTACTTCTCTAACAGCTCTGCACAGTAGCTTAAGTCAAACAGAAAGTGTGAATTTTATGACTTCAATATCAGGCCTGCTTAATGTTTCCTGCAATTGATATGGTACCTTCCTAAAACATTCCTGGTCATTTTCCCAGAGTGAAAAGAAATGCTATTTAAAACAAAACAAAACAACAACAAAAAAAAACTTTAATAATAAGAAAAAAACACTTAATGATGGTATTCTGTGAATTTGTACCACAAACTAGCTTTGTGATCATGGACACATTATTGCATGTGTTGGATTAAATGACTCAAATCCCTTTTGATGTCATTGTTTTGTTTTCAAGACAGGATTTCTCTGTGAAGCTGTGGCTGCCCAGAAACTCACTATGTAGACCAGGTTGGCCTCCACCTAAGAGATCTGCCTGCCTCTGTTTCCAGAGTGCTGAGATAAATAAAGGCATGTGCCACTTCCTGCACTCTGGCTTTGTTTTAAAAACCTGTAGTTTGGTTAAATTTGCACCTTTAATGTTTTAGAAAATAGAATATGTATTATGTTTGTTTAGTTAAATGCTTTACCTTGACCTTACCTTCATTTGGTTTACCAGGCTTATGGAACAAACCATGTTTTCACTTAATACCCAGGCTGCAGGATGGGAGGTGCTTTTTATTAAAGTATTTTGATTCCGTGGGTTTTTTTTTTGTTTTGTTTTGTTTTGTTTTTGTTTTCCCAATTATTCTAGTGTCCTTTTTTTTTCTTTTTTTTTTTTTAATATGGAACGCTTCACGAATTTGCGTGTCATCCTTGCGCAGGGGCCATGCTAATCTTCTCTGTATCATTCCAATTTTTTTTTTTTTTTTTTTTTTTTTTTTAGTATATGTGCTGCCGAAGCGAGCACACTAGTGTCCTTTTTAAAAAGAAAAAAAAAAACCAGATGGGAAAATGAAGTTTTGTTTACCCAGAAGTTTTGTTTCTGGTTCCATCACCTGTCCTATTAGTATTATTAATAAAGCATCTCAAAGTAGTAACTTAGGAATGCTATTTTGGTTAATGCTCTGTTCCCCTCATCTTGCCCAGCCCAAGAATCCAGTTTAGGGAGGGAATTCCCCAGATTTGCTCAGATTCCTGGGGAGTGTTAAGTGTCAAAAGATAACCTTATTTACCTTAGTTAAGGGACTAGACCTGTGTGTGTGTGTGTGTGTGTGTGTTTGTTTTCGTTTGCACCAAAATTTAGATAAATGAACAGGCTCAGAAACAATTGGGAAAGGATGATAGTCCTGAGAGCTTTCAATCAAGGATTTGGTTCAAGCTACAACTGTCATAAATGTATGTAAAATGAAGATAGGAAAAAATATTATAATTTTGTTGAAGTTTCTGTTTGATCTGTTTTTCAAAAGTAAAGTATTTTGAACGCTTTCATTTTCTGTGCTTCTCACCTAGGCTAGGAGGTCAGCTCCTCTTTGATCCAGTTATCCCTTTCTAAATGCTCAGCCTCTGGAGCATTCTCCTTCTGCAGCCATCGGACTGCCAGGTTTTATAGTCTTACTAAGAAGTAGTCTGTGAAAATTAAGAGCTGCTGTTTTGTACAGTGGGCATGTGTTGAAAAACGACATAGCTTTATTCACTAAATAACAATTTCTTTTACTCTAAAAACCTGTTATGGGTGTGTTGACCTTTGGATTTCAGGCTTGTGTCTATTTGTGTTCCCAGAGAAAGTTTCTCTTGAGAGAAACACATCTTACTTTAAACTATGTGAGTGAGCAGCTTACATTTTTAAACTTTGCTAGGAAGTTAGGTCAGCGTAGACTTGCTGCTTATCAACCACAGTGCTCTCATTCATTCCACTTCTCTCAGTTCTATTAATCTTACCTTAAGTTGTAGACGTTGAAATGTGATCAGCTTGTCTACTTATTATCTTTTTCCAAAAACGTATAAAACTCTGAAGGAGTACCACCTTACAGTATTGTCCCTCAGTGTGATAGGCTGTTCCGTGAGTAGCTCGTTAATAACTGAAGATAAGCAGAATGATCTTTGCTCAGGCGTCTGCCGGATTCTTACCTCACTTTGTCATCGTTCATTCCATCATTAAAACCAGTCTGACTTGTTTTGTTTGTTTGTTTGTTTCCTTCATTTTAAAACAGTTCTCCCTGCTCTCTTGGCCACTTTGGGGTTTCCTTCCTTACTGAGGTCTTTACCTTCTTAACAGGGCTTTCTTTCCTTTAGATTTGATTCTGTCTTTGTACAGATACTACCTTAGTTTCTGTTAGACAAGCTGTCTTATATACATGACGTGACTTGACATTTCCAGATTCATCATTTTTTTTCCTAGTTGTGAAATTGAATTTAGAATCTTAAGGTAGGGAATCCTTTTCAGAAAACTAACATGGCCTAGAATGAACATTGTCAGTACAAATATGCTGTGCCATTAAGAGCTTTGATTAACTTGCATGTTTGCTTAACAGAAATTTAAAAAGAAACCAGACTTATAACCTTCTGTTAGGTGTGACATTCTTAATTTCAGCAAAGCCCAGAAATATCTTTTAGTAAATGATCCTTAGAAAAAACTGGTATGTATGTGTACATTAAATTACCTTTGATTTTTGCATTTATTAGCAAAAAGGATTAGGTTGAAATGCTAGTAGATATGTACTTTTTATAAGACATTCCTTTTTTAAGGTGCAATGTTGAAAATATTTTATTAAAATAGTCATGAGAGAAAAGATCATTCAGAGCCTGCCTCACCTAGAAATATACCCCATAAGCAGCCACCAAATCCAAGCACTATTGCTGATGCCAAATAGTGCTTATTGGCAGGAGCCTGATATGGATGCCTCCTCAGAGGCTCTGGCAGAGTCATACTGATACAGAGAAGGATGCTTGCAGCTAACCATCAGACTGAACATAGGGACACCTATGAAGGAGCTGAAAGGGTTTGTAACCCCATGGGAAGAACAACATTATCAACCAACTAAACCCTCCAGAGCTCCCAGGGACTAAAACACCAACCAGTGAGTACATATGGAGAGACCCATGGCTCCAGTTGCATATGTAGCAGAAGATGGCATTGTCTGGCATCAGTGGGAGGAGAGGCCTTTGATCCAGTGAAGGCTCATTTTCCCAGTTTAGGAGAATGCCAAGGTGCTGAGGTGGGAGAGAATGGTTGGGAGAGGAAGCACGTTCATGGAGGCAAGGGGAGGGGAAGAGGGGATGGGAGTTTAGGGAAAGGGGATAGCATTTGAAATGTAAATACAGAGAATATCCAATTAAAAAAAAAAAAAAAAGACAGTAAATCCAGATTACCTTGGGAAAAAATAGTCATGAGACCATCTTCCTCTGTCAGTTTTACAGGTGTTAAGTGAGATGATCCCAAGGTGTTAGAAGATAGGACATCTTGCATTGCTGATATAAAAGTATAAATTTGTTCACTGTTTTAGAGAACAGTTTAGTAGTTGCTAAAAAAATTAATGCCACTTATGCAGTAACTATGTTTGCATGTCTCCACGAAGTATGGCATTCAAATAATGCGCTTTTAAGTACAGAAGAGTATTTAAACTTAAAAATAAAGTTCACACAAAAGTTATTTCACCTAGCTTCAAATGGTATGGTATGGCATATTTTCATAGTTCCTCTTTTTAATAAATGGAACATGAGGCACACAAAAACTATTGCATTGTTTTTTGTGAGAATTGAATTTCAAAGTAGGATTTAATAATATGTACTTCAAATAATACTGGAAATGAAATTTAGGATGTAGATAATATATTTTGGTGTTGGATAATAACAGCTTTTGAGATAGGTGGCAGATACTTTTATGATCCTCTGAATTGCATCTACTTTGCATTTCTAAAGGTTAACATTTACAGTTCAGGGCTGTAGCGTTGACTCAGTGGTTAAGAATATGTACTGCTGTTTCGGAGGATCATAGTTCAGATCCATGTCATATCCAGGAGACCCAACGCCTACTTCTGGCCTCTGCAGGCACTTGTACATGCATGAACTCATGCTCACGTAGATAAACTCACAAACTCGTACTTCCTGTTAAAGGCAGGATACTGTGGAGTCCCAGTTTTCTGGGATTCTCCCTTTCTTAGAACTTCTCAGGTCAGCTGTGGTACAAACTGGTTATCAATAGTGTAAATAGTGTTTCTGTTTTCTAGTGCTGCAAACTTTATTTATAGAGAGGAGTGACCATGACTCTTGGGGATTGGTTCTACTGCTTTGAATTGATCCAGCCCTCAAAATCAGGAATCTAAGTGTCCAAATGCTGAAGGTCCTTGTCTCCAATTAGTTTTTGATCAGTCAGTTAAGAGCCAACAGCCAATGGTTGGGCAGGTAGGCTGAGGTTGGGTGTTAAGATTGGTGCGGGCTAGGAACTGGGAGAGAGGAAGGAAGCAGAGATCCCTTGATGGGGAAGAAGACCAGACCTAAAGGCCCACCCACAAGTGAGAATCAGGGAAAGTAGCAACATGAGGGAACCAGAGATGAAATACAGATTTTAAAAGATGTTAACTCAGGAGTACCAAAGGTGAGTGTTTGCTAGCAGAGGGAAGGATTAAAAGTGCCCAGCTCTTAAGCTAGCCATGGCATATCAAAATTAATGTGGTGTGTGTGTGTGTGTGTGTGTGTGTGTGTGTGTGTGTGTGTGTGTGTGTGTGTGTTTCTTGAATCCTGAGAGCTGGGTGGGTGCAGGGAGTGTGGGAGTGACCTACCAGGAGCAAAGCGGTTAGCTAATTCACCTCTGTACACTATTGTAATTTACTTATTTTGCACTAAAGTGTATTTCAGTGTAAAGGATTCTCTGGAACTATGATTCTGCTTCTTTTTAATATTGGTTTTCTTGGCATATTAATTTTACCCTCTTCATTTTGACAATCCTCCTTGATTGTTACCATCTATACTCAATTTTTAAATTATAACAAAATACACATATCAATTCATTAACAATTAGAAGGAGAAAATGAGATCACTTAATTCTACCTTACCTTGTGTATTTCACAAAATACCCCAGAAGAATAAATCACCTAACCAAGTTTATAGCACACACACAAACACCTCCTGCCCCCTTATTAATAGTTTAGTGGAACACTTTATTGAACTAATTGGTCTTTTTTAGGGTTAGGAGAGACTTTAAAAGTCCATCTCCCCAGCCTCTGCTTTTACCCCACTTATATTACATGTTGTAAAGGTTGGTCGTTACCTCCATCTAAATACTTTGACAAGAGGAAAAGAGCTGCTCCTTACGTTTTCAGAGCAGTTTGATTTTCCCTTATGTATACCCGAAGTCTAATTTTCTTAACTTCTCCCTATAATTTAGTTCTGAATAAGTCAACTGTGGTGGTGCCAAAGTGACTGCAGTGAAACCCTGGCTTTAGTTTAACATAATCTCCTTGCTTTGTAAAAGATTGTTTTAACAGTTCTTTGTTTGGATTCTGTTGCTGTGATAAACATATTTCTTCAGTTAAGTTTTTGTTGTGATAAAATACCATGACCAAAAGCAACTTGGGAGGAAAGGGTTTATTCCTCATATTCATCATCATGGGGAGTGAGGGCAGGAACTGATCAGGGTCTATGAAGGAGTGCTGCTTACTAGATTGCTCCTCGTGGATTGATCAGCCTGCTTTCTGATAGCATCCAAGACCACATGCCTAGGTAGTCTAGACCCTCCCACGTCAATCATTAATCAAGAAATGTGTCATAGGCTTGGCCACCAGCCAATCTGGTGGGGGGCATTTTCTCAGTTGAAGTTTCTGCTTCCCAGATGACTCTAGCTTATGTCAAGTTGACATATAACTAGCCCACACAGCACCATAACCAAAACGAAATTGGGGAGGAAATAAAAAGGTTCTATTTATTCTTATAGATTAAGGCCAGAGTTAACACAGAAACAACAGGAACCCTACTGGATTGCTCAGGTACATTTCTGAGAAGATGCATGTCCTCTTGCCATGGGACAGATAGGCCTTTCTGGGCTGGAACCTCCTAGTTTAACTAAAAACTAAGGGAATGTCTCAGACATGACAACAGAACAATATGCTGTGATCTTCAGGGGTCCCTCTTCCCAGGTGACTCTAGGTTTGTGTGAACAGCTGAAACAGTGATAAGGCAGAAAAGAAATAGTCATCTAGCATATAGCTTCTAAAACAGGTTTTTAGCTTTTGAATTCTAATAACAAAATGCATGGCTATGACCACATAGGGTGATGCCTTAGGGAAGAAGAAAACAGAACAATGTAAGAGAGACTTTGGTGCCATTCCTGCTTTCTTGAAAGTTTGGGGAAAATGTGTTTGGTTCAAGCTATGATAACTTCTATGGGTAGATTTTTTTTGCTTTTTGATTTTTGACAGAGACTTGCTCTGTAGCCTTATGTAGCTTTGAATGGCCTTGAACTTAGAATCCTGCTTTCTCTGGCCTCCTGAGTTTACAGGTAAGAGCTACTATACCAGTCTTGACAATTTTATGACCATGTATCTTAGGGCATGACTTAAATTTTTCCTCTTATGGATACAAATTAGTTTCTTTTCTTTTAAGCAAGGAAAATATTTATTCACTTTGCTAAATTATGCTCATAAAGAGCCATTTAAAAATTCCCTTTTACTATGTACCAAAGGTGAAAGAAGTATATAATTCATGTTATTTACATAGCTTTTAGGCAAAGTAAATACCATTTACTGGTGTGATAAATAAAGAAAGCTTATTCTGCAGTTTTTAAAGTGATAAACTATCATTATCTAAAGTTTTATCTGACAGACCACTTTCTGTAAATAATTGGTATGTTATTATCTGCTGATTTTAACAGCTGGTTCAGTTTTTCTTTAAATATTGGGTCATCAGTATTATTAAACTCTCGTTTAAGGCTATTAGATCAGGATAAAACCTAGAAAACATGTAGCTTGTAAGAGTAACTAGGTAGTCAGAGGATTAGTAGTGCAGGTCTCAGATTCAGCAAAGCAGACATTCAGAATTCATTTCTGCTGTTGTGCAGCTTTGAGACAGTTCTTAACCCCTTTGAGCTTAGTTTCTTTCTCCATCTGTGGAGACAAAACAGTATCAGCAAGTAAGTTTCTTTAGTACCAGAATTATTTCTGTTACCAGATCAGTAATTAAATTAGAATGTTTATAAAACACTTAGCACAGTTTGTAAATAATTTTTAGTTATTAATTATGAAAATTTGTAGACTTTTTTAAAAGTTGTCTAAGGTCAAAGTTAGGTCAAGATATGACATTAGATTTTTATAAAGGTTAATTTTTAAAACATACTAGTGTGATAAATATACTTTTATGGTTTTTTTCTGTCTTTTTGTTTTTGTTTTAATTGGGGCCAATGAGGTGAGGTGCTGGCTCAGCTGATGAAAGCACATGCCACTCGAGCGCAGACACTTGTAGAATCATTGGAGCCCACGTGTAAGGAGATAGCTGACTCCTGAAAGTTGTTTCTGGTTTCCTCATGCCCCATGCCTATTTGCACTCATTAAAACTTTGTTTTAAAACCTTAAAGGTTGGTATAGCAGTGTTTTGAAAACAAGTATAGGTAATAATGATGCAATATTAATATTTCTTTTAGGAGAAATTGTTTTATGTATAAATGTAAATACTTGTGAATCAGCTATTTTACTGTCTTTTATAACAGGTATGTATGTGTGTTTTTATGTATTTAGACATCTGAAAAAGTCTTTTCAATAATATAAAACAGTTATCAACAGACATGATTTGTTATTTTTTAAGAAAAATAATTTGCATAATTTACCCATGAAAATTGCTTTTGTGACTAATCTAGAATTGATATTAAACATGAGAATTCTTTTTTTTTCTTTTCTGAAATATATATATTTCCTATATATTTATGAGTTATGATAGGCAGAGTGATTGGTCTGCCTTTTCCATTTTTTTCTTTATTATTATTATTAGTTTTTTTTACAGTCCATTCGTTATTCCCTCCTGGTCAGCCTTCCAACAGTTTCTCATGCCATTCCTCTACACCCCAGCCCATCTCCAAGAGGATGTTCCCACACCCCCCATGTCCCTCCCCACTCCCTGACGCCTCAAGTCTCTCGAGTTAGGTGCATCTTCTCTCACTGAGGCAGACCGGGCCCTCACATCAGCTGGTTTATGCTGCCTGGCTCAGTGTCTGAGAGATCTCAGGGGTTCAGGTTAGTTGAGACTGATGGTCTTCTTATGGGGTCGCCCTCCTCAGCTTCTTTCAGCCTTTCCCTAATTTAACCACAGGGTCCCCGACTTTAGGCCATTGGTTCGGTGTAAGAATCTGCTTCTGTCTCAGTCAGCTGCCAGCTGCTTGTTGGGCCTCTCAGAGGGCCCGGCCCCCATGCTAGGCTCCTGTATGGAATAGTTGCAGTGGAGGTTTATCTTGGTTCTGTAACTCAGGTGTGTGTGTTTTCTCTTGACTTGCTCACACTGACAGCAAGCAGTTCATAAGCCAGCGGCCTGCTCCAATAGCTTTGTAACTCCTGAGCTGAGCCTCTGTACTGACTGTGATGTGTGTTATGTTGTCACATTCCCATGGCTTGTCTCAAAAGCATTTGCAATTTGCATTTCTCTATTTGTTAAAAATGGTAAACATTTTTACAAGTATTTGTTAGTTATCTTATTTCTTCAGTCACTGTCATTTGCTAATTACACGGTTTGGGTTTTAGTATAGAAGTCCTGCAGTTCTTCATACGTCTTAGGTGTAGTATCCTACTTCATGTATAGTTGGCAAGGTTTCTATTTCTGTTCTGTAGGCTATCTCTTGACTCCTTTGAACTATTTTTCTTTTGTTCTGCAAAAGCGTATTTACACCTAATCACATTTTTCAATTTAAGCCCTATTCAGAAAGCACTTGACTGTGCTCATGCTTAGTTGTTCCCTAGCAGTTTCAAAGTTTTGGGTCTTAAGTCTTTGATACACTCACTCTAAATTCAAGTTTGTGCAGAATAAGAGATATCATGATTCTGTATACACAATTACAGTTTCCCAGTTTCATTTTAAAGCTAAACTTTTTCGGGTTTTGATATTTTGATTGACAACAGACAGCTAATGCTTTAACTATATGCTAGAGTTAGTATCTTTTCTATCAAGCATCTTCCAGTTTAATCACCCAGGAGATGTTCAGGTAGGAGTCAACACTTGATGTATCTCTACAAAATATTCAAATAATGACCCTAGTGGTAAGATCTAGGAGAAACATAGACAAGTTTTTGAACCCTGACTACTAATACTAAGTATGTGATCTATGGGCTATTTAAAGTTTCTACAGTTCAGAGAAAGGAGGATATAATGTCTACCTCAGAAAGCTGTCATAAAGACAGCTAACTCTATACACCCAACACTTTTAGAACACTTCTAACAGAATGTAAGTAAGCACTCCATGTACAGTTAATGTAGTTGCACTTCTCCTTTATGTGCAAGTGCCTGAAAAGGCCAGAAGAGGGCATCAGATGTCAGAGACCTGGGGTTATAGAAGTTGTGAGCTTCTTCACCTGGGTGCTATGAACCAAACCTGGGTCTTCTGGAATAACCAAATGCTCTTCACCCCTGGGTCATTTCTCTAGATCTCTTTTGTTATTTCTAAAGCAATATATGCTTGCATAAAAACAAAACTCCATAGATCATAGAGTATTAGAAGAAAAATTTACCAGAAATGCTTAATAACCAATGAAACAAAAATATGCTAAGAGTAACCAAACTTCTAAACAGAGAAGCAATTTTTCCTATGTATTGAACAGTCTTTAAGTAAACAAATTATCACACACCAATTTAATGTCTTTGGAGGAAGAGGTCTCAGAAACTGAAACTATACTCCACTATTCCAGTTATCAATCACTGACATAAATATTACAAAGACAATCACAGGTCTCAGGAAGGCATAACTAAGAACTACAAGCCAAGCCCTGGGAGGCTCACATAGGATCACCCCAAGTTCAAAGCCAGCCTGAGCTACAGTTGACTCCTTGTCTCAAAATGGAAAGGAACTAATAGAGAAGTGTAAATTGTAAATGCTTTTGAGATTCCATCTCACTATATTAGAATAGCTATCATCAAAAAAGAGACGACATATACAAGTGAGAATGTGGGGGAAGAGAACTCTTTTTATTGATGGTGGGAATAAAGACTTGTGTAGGCTTTACGGAAATTGGTATGGCAACTCCTCTAAAGACTGAAACTTGAAAGAAGTGTCATTCCTCCGTTTAGGGCTCTAGGTCACGAAACCACAGATATGCCTGCACACACTTGTTTTCTATTGCTATAGTAGTCAAAATAGCTAGAAATTGTATCTGAGTAGATGACTGTCAGTTAGGTAAAAAGAATGTTGTGGGTGTATATATATATATGTGGAATTTTATTGAGCTGTAAATACAGTGAAATTATTTACAGTCATTTAAAGAAAAATACATGTTACTGGAAATCATTATGTGAAGTGAAATAAACCAGACTTTAGAAGGAGACATACTGTATTTTTTATAAGTAGAACTTAGATTTAAAATTACATATATATATGAAAATAAAAATGACCTGACATTGAAAACTACAAAATGCTTTTTTTTTTTTTTTAACTTTTCCAGTGTGGTTTCTTTTTTCTTTTTTTAACTTAAACAAAAATTTATTTCACAAAGGTTGTCGCATAATTGGATACTTCTCTCTTTTGTACACAATTACTTCCACTCTCCACAGACAGGCTGCTTCTGAACTTCTCATGTGGTGAAACAGCACTACAGTCCCGATGCTAACAGAACAGTCAATGCCTCAGTGATTTAAGTTGAAAACAGGACACTGGTATATAGCTCTTGGGCCCAGCATCAGGAGTGTACAAATGTCTTTATTCAAAAATACAAAATAAATTACCTATAGGCATGGACAATGACAGCAGTAAACCATTATGTATTGTCAAAGGAAGCCAGTAACTGATGGTTACAGTGATTAGCCAGCCTTCTTCTCTTCAGTCATTTTCTTCAGGTGACTTCTCTGAAGTTATTGGTGAGGAGCCTGCCTTGAGCTTCCTGTCACAGTTCATTGATAAGGTCATAGCACTACTCTAGTAGGAGTTAGAACATGCCACCTCCCATACCTGCTCCCATTCCTCCCATTGCACCCATTCCAGGGTCCTTCTCTTCTTTAGGAATTTCTGTCATTACGGCTTCGGCTGTAGTTAGAAAGGAGGCCTCATATCCAGTAAAGCAGTTCTTATGACCTTTGTGAGCGCAATGATTCCCTTTTCCACCATCTTCACAAAGTCTCCAAGCATGGCGTCATAACCAACTACTGAGGAACTCTGCAGGATTTTCTCAGCTATCAACGATCCTTCAACACCTGCATTCTTAGCAATCATCATTGCAGGAATCTTAAGTGCTCTTTTAATAATTTCTATGCCTATCTTCTGATCTTCATTAGCAGGCTTTAATGAATCCAAGGCTGGGATGCCCTGAAGCAGAGCCCAGCCTTGTCCTAGAACAATGCCTTCTTCAACTGTGGCTCTTGTAGCACTGAGAGCATCTGTAACTGTCTTTCTTCTCATTCACTTCATCACCTGTCCCTCTAACCTTCAACACAGCCACTCCATCTGAAAGTTTAGCAAGTCACTCGTCCAGCTTTTCCTTTTCATGATCACTAGTTGTGATGTCTAGCTGCTCAGTAAATTCTTGAATACGTTTTTCAAAGTGAGCTTTGCCACCTTTTCTTTTCAAAAGCATGGCATCATGTTTGGTGACAATGATCTCTCCAACTTTCCCTAAGTTATGAGCTTGAACATCTTCAAGATTTAGATTCAACTCCTCTTCTCCAAACGCAGCTCCACCTGATTTGATTTTGGTGAACCATTGTTTATTATCGTTATAGTATTCATGAATGTGTCATTTCGTCTGGTACAGTGATTGTTTAGTAATGGGCATGATTAGAGTATTCACACAAGGATTAATTTTGTATTCTTTTTCTTTTCCTTTAGTAAAATAAAACAGGGTCTGTTACCTAGCTTGGAAGATTTGCTGTTTTATACAATTGCAGAAGGACAAGAAAAGATACCTGTTCACAAGTTTATTACAGTAAGTTTTTATATTTTTCTCTCAGTTTTCAAAGAAGTAATACACAAGTTTATTGCAGTAAGTTTTTATATTTTCCTCTCAATTTTCAAAGAAGTAATACTAAGTTCATTATATAATATTACTGAAATACGGTCTTAAAGTTACTGACTTGTAGGTTCTGAGTGACAGTGTTTCTCTTGTTTTCAAATTTTTATTATGCTCACTCAGAGGTAATAAAAGAAAAGGAAACAATGAGAAACTTGTCCAGAAAGCGAATAATAGTGATACAAATACCACATACATGACCAAGTATTAAACTTTTATATACAGGAATGAAACTTATAGTTGGAATAAGCATATACATTATCTGCGCTATATATTTACAAACTCTTATTTTTTTAAAAACAGGCACTCAAATCTACAGGATTGCGAACATCTGATCCCAGGTTGAAAGAGTGTATGGATATGTTAAGATTAACTCTTCAGACAACGTCAGATGGTGTCATGCTAGACAAAGATCTTTTTAAAAAGTAAACATTTCTGCCAAACCTTTAATGGTGATTTGCTATGCTGTATGATGATTTTGCTTTTAAAACACAATTTTACCTTTTAAAGACCAGTGTTACAGTGTAACTGAGAAAGGGATTTGTAACTATTATTTCTTTGAAGACCAGTGATGAATTATATTGAGGTTCTGTTATACACTGGGTTTAAATTAGTTGTAATGAAAGTTAACCATGACTGTCGTTTTGTGCCTTGAGAGTATATTGTTTGGCTGTTCTATTCTGTCTGCATGATTCACTGACTTTTTCAGTTTAGTCTGTAGTTTGTTTCCATCTGGTGATTTGGATGATGTCTATGAAAGGACTTCAGACAGTTCTTAGTTCTTGTATTTATGTATTTGCATCACCTGAATCTCTTTTTCAAGTGTTTTTATTAATGTTTGGGGGCTTTTTTTTTTTTTGTAAAATAGTGAGAACTTTAGATAACTTTGAAGATTAAAATCTTGATTTTTGTTGGATGAGAACATTTTGACATTGTTGAATTAGCATATCTTCATTATGTGTTTGTACTAGTTTATTTAAGCATTAGTCAACATGTTTGTAAATTGACCCTAAAGAGTCAAATACTGTTTTGAGTTATTAGTTCATAGAAAGCAGCGTAAAGTTATAAATGACCATAAGACAGTAGTGTTTGTTTGTTTTCCTAAACCACAGGTTTCAGTTGAGGTGGACTTAAGGAATTTCTATATTTATTTTAAATGTGTGTGTGTGGTGGGTGGGTGGGTATTTAATGATCTTTTTGGTGTATTGAATGATTTATTCTAGCTCTCTCCTAGGAATATCCTGGAGTCCCTAGGAGGGATAAATATTTAAATAAGGTTCCCTGAAGTTTTTGTCATGCTTGTGAGATATCCGCCCATTTTGAACTAAGGCTCTTGGTTCCTTAATGCAGCCAACTTTTTTTTTTTTTCCAATTGATTACTGCTTATATTTTATTGCTTTTAATTTTAACTAGAAAAAAATGTCACTAATTATATGTGAATTTTTTTCAAGAACTTCAGAAGATCTAAAATAATAAAATAAAATGTAGCGTCAGCATGGTTTGTGCCCTGACAGACTACTTTTCCTAAAATTCTAAATTACTACTTTTCCTAAAATTCTAAATTAAGTTTCCTCTGGGGTGGACATCTCTGATGTGCAATATTGCAGTTTGCCCTTGCTGTCTCTACTGAAGACATTTCTTAAGTTAACTATCATGTTTTAGCTTTTTGCTGGAATACAGAAGGGCCAGAATCTTGAGATGTGTCAAATTACTTTTGGAAACAATGGCTTGTTGCCATGGTAACCTTGAACGGAACGAATCTATCTCAAGATCTCAGTTCAGGTATAAAATGAACTGCACAGAATATTTTAAAATAGTGACTCAGTTGCCTGGCTCAAGTCATGTTTCAAATTCTTTTTTTCCTCCTTTAAATATCAGGTGACAGAATATTATTCAGAAAGCTAACCCTTGAATAACACAATATTTTTTACAATAGAGAAGTAATTTTTTTTCATTATATTGGAATTTGTGTGACTATTTCTAACCAAATGTATCCCATGGGGAAGAAATAGAATGCTTTATAGTTTTTTTTTTTTTTTTTTTTTGGTTATATTTTACTTACATTTCAAATGTTATCCCCTATTTTAGGTTCCCCTCCATAAACCCCTTATCTCATCTCCTCTCCTCCTACTTCTATGAGGGTGCCCCCCCACCCCTTCCTGTCTTTCCTACACTGGGGCATTGAGCCTTGGAAGGACCAAGAGCTACTCCCATTGATAATGCAGCCAACTTTAAAGTATAGCTAGTATGCTTTCTTTGAAATTGGTATTAGGAATTTAAGTTTGTTGACCTGTTTTGTTTTGTTTTGTTTTTGTGTGTGTGTATGTAAGGAATGAATTCACCTGTGGATTTATTCATGCTTTTGTAATAAGAATTTGTCTTGAACTATCTGTGCAACATACTTGGTCTTCACTATGGTGCCTTCTGGGCAGTTACTTTAGTTTATCTCTGAGTAGAGTTAATTGATGGTAGGTGGGATTGTGCATGATAGGTATAGAGAACTGGCTTTGTAATTTTAAGGGAATCACTAATTTGCACATTTAAACCTTTAAAATGTGCTTCGTGAGCATTGTTTCATTATGAAATTAAAATCAATTTAAATGTTCTTTGTCAATTATGAACCCAAGAAATAACTATCATAAAACTGTAATTGAGTTAATCTATAATAATTACTATAACTTTAGATACAAACTCAAGTTTTAGAAACTATGATTATAATGTAGGCAGTCCCTGACTCGACATGGAACACAGTCTTTGTAGCAGGTCATAGTCAAAGGGTTGTTCTTTTTATTTCTACAATGAGGTAACTTAGAACCTCTTACTAGGAACTTTTCCAGGTCACTTTGAAAGGTGATGACTCCAGAGACATCCTTCTGATTTCAAGTATAAGACGTTACCTCATTGGGATTGCCAAAAATAAACAGTATCATTCCATGCTGCTGGAATGGTGATTTTTAAAACATGGAATTCCCTTTTTCTTAGAAAAGTAATTATAGAGATAGATAATTTTGGTTTCTCAAAGTGAGAAGCCAGTATGTATGTGACTTTTTAAAGCATGGGTAAATGCACTGTAACACTGGAGAGTTGGAGACTGCCTGTGCCTGTCTGTAGTCATTTTATATTAGTATTCATTAGAGTTACAGTAGGAAGAAAATATTTGTACTAACAGCAAATTCTTTGCTTGTTCATTTATTGTTAAACTATAGAAATATAAGAACTTTTTTATGTGTGACCATATTTTAAGAATTGTTTATTTAGAGGCAGCAAATGGTTTGCATTTGTAATTATTTGGTTTCTAAAACCTTAGATATTACTTACTAGTGAAAATATATGTGAGGAAATTTTCTAATACATTAATATGCATTGCATTTGTAAGACTTGATTGTCAAGAATGTAATGATGAACAAAGCACAGAAGCATGTCTACCCATGGAAAGCCAAGAGTATTTTCCTCAGAATTCACTATAAATAGCTTCTATCTTCTTGTACACTGATGACATCTATATTAAAATAGTTTCCACGAAAATCTTTACTATTTGAACACCGTCATTATGTGTAGTTGGAGTCTTCTGAAGGCTGAAATTGTCTTTTTTAGGATAACTTAAGTATTTAAGAGTATTTTTATGTTATTTTTACAAATATACTGGAACAAACACCATACCCAAAGTTCTTTGTGCTGTTCAGTTGACTATAAACCCTTTTTAAAGGTGCTGATCAGTTTTGTTTATTTTATTTTGAGATTTATGTGTTTGGTGTTCTGCCTGCTGTATATCTGAGCACCACATGCATGCAGTGTCTGTAGAGGCCAATAGGGCATTGTATCCTCTGGGATTGATGGACCAGACAGCTGTGAGCTCTCCTGTGGGTGCTGGGAATTAAAACAAAGTCTTCTGGAAGAGAAATCATTGTTCTTAACCACTAAGCCATCTCTCTAGCCTCCTGAGTAGTTTTAAACATTTAAAATATTAGTGTGGGTTGGGGTTTGGAGGGGCGGGTGGTAGTGAGTTGGTAATTTAAAATTGCTTGTATTTCTCATGTTTTATTTGTAACTTCTTAAAAGTAAAATGCATTTGTTTTAAAAATAAGTCGTGCATTTTAGGAATTACTTTAAGCTTTCTTATTTGAAAAAGGTATGCTAGTTATAATTTCCTTGTAACTTTGATTTTTGAAAATTGAATTTTAGAAGCTGTTTGAGATATTTAAAATTAAATATTTAATCAGTGATAATTTTATTAGTGTATTACCCAGCCTTGTAATTTCATTTGCTTGTCTGTGAAGTGGGGAAATTCTTCAGAAGGTATTGGCATTTTTAAGATGAAATAGATCATTAATAGTGCCCATTGTTTTTCTTTTTCCTCAGAACATGCTAATACAGTGTCATCATTTATCTGTGAGGAATATAGTCACAATAATAACCTCATAGCAATGGTCTGACTCTAACATTTCTTCCTTTTTTTTAAATCTTATTATGGGACTTGCTTTAAAATATTATTATAGTTGGTGTTGCATCCTGACGTTCTTGTGTAGTAATTTGTCTTTCGTAATACACCCAGTTACTGGCACTCAGAAATCTTAAGATGGTTTATAGATCAGAATTTAAAATGACACACAAACTTCATTAGGTTACACTAAAACATTCGTTTTTGGCTTAATCTTTCTCAGAAGAAAACAGTATTGGTTCACATCAGTGTCTTTATAAATGGTTATTAACAGTGAATCATTTCTATAATGTGTTATGTTTATATATAGCTTGCTTTGGTTTTGGTAATATAAGATTTATTATACTACTTCATAAGTTATAAACATGTCAACATGTTTTCTACTTGAGAAAATTGACTAAAACAAATTGATTTTATCTTACAAAGCTTTCAAAGTGTTATTCAGGAAAAACACATTAAAATACTGTTAAATTTACAGGAAAGATATGTTATAGGTTACTTAAAATTTAAATATATTCATCATCTCATTTGTGGTGTTTTAAAGCCTGATTTTTGTTAACCAGATTATATTGAGTATTTATTAATTCTAGTAGGATATAAGTTTTTTTCCAATACTTAAAGCCTCAAAGGATGCATTACATTTTAATATCTGACAAAATTTTAGCTGCGTTTAATTTGTTTCTGATCTGTTCAGAATAAGCTAGAAGGAAAGGAAACATAGGAAGAATATGTTTTAAATTTGTCATGTATAGTTATGGTTTAACAATACTGATCAATATTCTCCTATTAAGTTGATGTGGATAACGGAAAGGTACCCACTCTGTTTTCCCATCACGTTCCACAGGTGTGTTCAGAGCAATATCGTTTTGTTGACACAAGCGTTTAGAAGAAAGTTTGTCATTCCTGACTTTATGTCTTTTACCTCACACATCGATGAGTTATATGAAAGTGCTAAAAAGCAGTCTGGAGGGAAGGTAAGGTTTGGATACACATATTCTCCTAATGTACACGTGTCATATAAACACAGTAAAGTTTTGTTTCTAAATCAAGAAACTCAGTGAGTCAAACCTCTAGAATTAGTGTTTTAAATCATTATAAGTAACCCTTTGTTATTCTGCCCAGAATGAAACCAAGTTTGGAGTTTTTGGGGGTGGGTGTTGGATATTTGAGGTAGAGTTTCTCTGTGTAGCAGCCCTGGCTGTCCTGGAACTTGCTTTGTAGACCAAGCTGGCCTGGAACTCAACAGAGTTCTGCCTCTGCCTCTTCGGTGCTAGGATTAAAGGCATGTGCCACAATTCCCAGCTAAATTTTTAAAATTTAGAAACGACTGAAGTGGCTTCATATTTTTAAATTAAGAAAAATGACTTTGACATTTTTGCAGATTTGATACCCATTAATTTTAAGTAAAATATTTCTGGTTTTAAAAAATTATATGAAGAAAGCCAAGCATGGTTGTACCTCCCTTTAACACCAGCATCACATAGAATTGACAGAAAGGGGGGTCAGGAGCCTCCACTGTGTAAGCAAGTTTGAGACCAGCCTATCAGCCTGTGCTGCAGAAGATAGTAACAAACACCCTCATCCACCCCACCCTACCCCAACAACAACAGCAGCTTTAGGCACTGTATTCATTAGTACTCTGAACCAGATACTCCAAATAGTAGCAGAGACTATTTTATCTAACATCAGTTTTATAAGGTTGGTTACAAGCTTTTATTTTTTTCTTAAAAGTCTGAGTTCTTATTTTAAATTCTCTGCATTTTAAGAAGATTGCATTGGAAATCAGAATGGTAGAAAAGTTACCTAATGTCATGCAAATGCTCAAGTTTATAGATCAGTGTCCTTAGGTTTTACAAGCATTGTTAGGACAGGCTAAATCAGCTCTGGAGTACACTAAAACAACTAGTCATTGGTGAGAGCAAACACACTGCCTATCTTGTATCTCTTAACAACTTTCTAATATTTTGGTTAGGTTGCTGATTATATTCCTCAGCTGGCCAAATTCAGTCCTGATTTGTGGGGTGTATCTGTCTGTACTGTAGATGGACAAAGGTAAGTCAACAAAGAACAACTTTAAGTCTTGAATTTTGTTTAGTGGGGTAAAAAAGGAGGATAATTTTTATTTTGAGACTTTCCAAGCCTGGTCTGGCTCTTGAACTCACTCTGCAACTGAGGCTGACCTTGAGGTTATGTAGCATAATCTATCTCATTATTCATCAATAATTTGCAAAGTAAAAGTCAGTTGACAAAACAGTCTTTTTTAAATGCATGAAAACCATATTTGAGAAGTGTTTGTATTTTAAATAAGCTGCTGACAAATGAGGATTCTTATACATACTTATTAGAAAATTTTATGATAAAGACAATGGTTTGATTTTTAAAAAATCTAACTTAAGAAAGGCCTTTGGAAAAGTGCTAAACTGTGAGATCCCCCGCCCCCCAAGAATGATAGTTTCTGGGCTTGGGGGCCGATGGCTTAGTGGATAAAGTTCTTGACTTGCAAATGTGAAGGCTGGACTTGGAGTCTGGTACAGCATATTAGGCAAATGTAGTGGCTCCCTGTAACTCCAGTTGGGAGGAAGGCAGAGGTCCTCTGCAAGCTGGCTTACAAACTGGGGAATAGACAAGCTCCATGTTCAGCAAGAGAACCTGCCTCAGTAAACTGGAGAACAGCGAGGAAAGATTGATGCTGGCCCCTCACAGGTGTGTACGCACATACACCTGCACCAGTGCAAAAATGCTGACACAACTCAGTGCAAAGCAGATTTTAATTTAACTGTAAGTCAGACATTAAGGGTTTTTGTCAAGCACTAATTTGGATGTTAGAAGAATTAGGCAATTTCTGTTTTTCCCACTGGGGAAAAAAATAGCTTACAAATACAATCCTTCCTTTAAATTACTTTTTTAAATTAAAATATAGCACAACATAAAAATGTATACAACTGGTACACTGTACATACAGCTTGATGAATTTATATAAATGATATCATTTCAGTCTTGTTTTTTTCTCCAGTTTTAAACCTTTTTTTTTTTTTTTTTTTTAATGTAGGTGGGCTCCCCTAAAACTTTGTAGCCAGGCTATCCTGATACTTTATATCTTTATGCCTCTGTCTATTTGCTCACAGACAGGTTCCACTGTGCCTAGCAGCAGGCTAAAGCTTACTAAGGCTACAAGTCTGGTAAACTTAGAATTTTAGACTTCTCTTTTGAAGGTATTGTTTAAAACTTTTTTTATCTGTCTGTGATTTTAATTATCTAATCTGAATTATTTGCAAGTTACAATAAAAAGAATGATTTTATTATAATAAAACGTGTTAATTTTTTTAAGGAGTAAACTTTAAAAGGGCTAGTTTACTCTGAAGTAGAAGTAAGAAAAATCATTTGACAGCTAATAAAACAGTTACTCTATTGAGTACTTTAAGCTGTTGGCATTTTTTTGCAGTGTCCCCCTTAAACTTAATCTTTTTTACTATTTGCATTTGTTATTTGCATGTGGAGATCAAAGGATAACCTGTCGAGTCTGTTCTCTATCATGTAGGTCCCAGGGGTCAGGCTGGGTGTGGTCATCCTTACTACAGTGTAATCTAGCAAGCCGACTCTCCAATGTTGAAGTAAATATTTGTGGTTGAATTATGGGAAATATTTATAAATTAGAATTAATAATACAAAGGAACAAGTCAAATCATGCAGGTAACAGTTTTTTAGTTGATGCTAATTGTGTTTTAAATCTACTTTAATAGGCATTCTATTGGAGATACCAAAGTTCCCTTTTGTCTCCAGTCCTGTGTAAAACCCCTGAAATATGCAATTGCTGTTAATGACCTGGGAACTGAGTATGTGCATCGCTATGTCGGGAAGGAGCCAAGTGGATTAAGATTCAACAAGCTCTTTTTGAATGAGGATGGTAAGGAGTGCCTACAAACTAGCTAGAAAAAGAGATCCCTCATTTTTTGTTTAAATCTCAGTAATTTGAAGTCTGATTTTGAAGAAACCTTTTTTAAAAATTTGCCATACTTTTTTTCATCATCTTTAGAGATAGTTTAATCATCTACTTTTAAAAATGGTTATTTTAGGTTATCTTGTGCCATTAGCTAGAGGAGTAGAGAGATAAGGGAAAGGAATCCATTCCACAGCTGGGTACAGTGCATACTTGGAGTGGGAAGACCAGGAGCTCAAGACCATCCTCGGCTGCCTAACAAATCTGAGGGTAACCTTAGCTGCATGAGGCACTGTCCATTTATAAATAAGAGCTCCTTATTGTCACCTACCAAGGATTCTATTAATGCTTGGAAGCGGCTAATGGTTCTGGGGTAATTATAACTATTATGAGTGTATTGTTAATTGTTTCAGTTGAAAGGTCCCATTTCAGCATCCTGACCAATTTTAGGCTAGAGGCTCACACCATCATTTGCCCATAAAATATATGAACCACTCTGTTGAAATAAATGTCATACTATGAAAGGAAACACAGAAAGGAGATGGCATGGCTTTTTCTGACAGAGCAAGTTCTAATAGAGTTGTTTCTCTTCTCATTCACATAATGTATTAGTGTTTCATATACTGCTTCATACTTGAGGACAGTTCTGTACGGGCTGTGGGTAGACATTTGAGGGTCTATTGTATTCATGTCCTGTGGCTTTAAGGATAGGTAATAGAGTGGGATCTGTTCACATGACTGGTCTTTCTCCTTCATAACATTTGCTATTTGGAAGAAATGTCTTAGATCAGTTACTTGCAGCTCAGTCACAGGCATTCAACAGGAAGAAAAACAAAGACAGGACTTCGATCACAGAGGTTTTAATCTGAGCCTCCTGTAACTTGACTTCAGTCAAGAGGTTCCTCTTGTGTTTGTCCTGCAGTGTGTGTAAGGTTACTAGTTAGTTCTCCTGCAATGTGTTACTAGTTAGTTCTCCTGCAGTGTGTGTAAGGTTACTAGTTAGTTCTCCTGCAGTGTGTGTAAGGTTACTAGTTAGTTCTCCTGCAGTGTGTGTAAGGTTACTAGTTAGTTCTCCTGCAGTGTGTGTAAGGTTACTAGTTAGTTCTCCTGCAGTGTTTATTGCAAAGTTCAAATAGATATTTGTTAAAATGAAGAACCTGTCCATAAATTGAAAAGTTTCACATGTTCAGTTTTCTGGTGTGCCAAGCTCTAGTATGTTGTAAAGATACTTCAAATAGTATCACAGTTGTTATTTCTGTTGCCAGTAAATGTTCAGAAGTTTAAAATTGGCTCCTTCATTTCTACCTTACTTCAGAAAGCGACAGCTCCATGTTCCTGAGTCTTAATTGGGCTGCTTTTGCTTTGCAGGAACGCTGCTGTTCTTCACCAGTTTCTTCTTTATGGATTTGACTCTGAACCAGAGTTGTAGGAGAATCATTAGATTATGTGCCATGAAATATTTTTTGTTCTTTGAAATGTCTTGGATGTAATTTATGTAACATTTGCTTGATACTTAACAAATACCTGAGTGTGTGTAGATATACACGCATTGGTTGCCTTCTAGCTTCAAGTATTTAGACCTGAAATTGTATAAAACAAAAGAAGTCTAAAATAATAGATTAACAAGGTTTTATATTGGTACATATGTAGAGTTCTGTATTCTGCTTTTCCTTAGCTTGGGACTTTTATTTCAGGTTAATAGTATTTGGAAGTATTTTGCTTTTTTAAATTTCATCTTGATATACATACAAACAGAATTTTTCAGAGAAAGCAAGTGATACCATTTTATATATGTTCAGGAAAAGCATTATTTCTCTTCAGAGTTATTTGGGGAAAGTAAAATCTTAATACATTGCTGTATTTAGACTTTAACAATAGGCTTTTAATTTAGAACTAGTCTTTATAGTAAATAACTTAGAAGAAAAAAATGAAGTTTTTCTTACTTGATGGAGTAGTGTGTGCTTTACACCATAGAGGAATGAATCAAATTGTCATGAATTGTTTCACAGACTTTATCTGTCGCATGAACACAAACTTGTTTCTTTAGCAAGTTTGAAGCTTATTAGTATAATGTAGTAGATAATTGGTCTTGCTCTCTGGTCAGTATTTCCCTGTCTCTCCTACCCTCCAGCTGTTGTGGCAGCCGTCATTTTCTGTTTCCGTGAGCTCCACACTTTTAGAGCTTGTATAAAGATTTGTTTTTCTGTACCTGGTTTTATTATTCGTAATATACGCTGGGTTTATCTGTGTTACTATAAATGTTTTATTTCTTAAGGTTAAATAATATTCCTTTATTATATACTATATTGTCTTGATCTGTTGATCCACTGGTACACATGTGCATGTCAACCCCATGTCTCAGCTCTGGAGATAAGTGACTGAATCAGCACAGAAGAATGTCACCTCCAGGGTGAGGTTATCACGTCATTCCCTTTGCAGAGATTTGCTGGGAAGGATCTCTGGATCCAACATGCACAATTTTAAAGATGATTTTTGAATTGTTGTATGTCCATTGAAGGAAATGGAGTATAATATACACAATTAATCATCTCTTGATCTTTTTAAATGAAAAATATCTAAAACCACATGCTTTCTCTTATGCAGAGTCTTGATGTTTAAGAGGCATTAGTAAAAGGGCTAATGGGGTTGGGAGGACAGCAAGAGAGAAGAAACTTCAAATAAATGGAATTACTTAATATTTGTTCTTTTATGACTAGTTTTCCTTAGCTTAATATGTATATGGTTTGCTCATGTTGTAGTTTTATGTTCCATCATGAATAAGACCAGTTTATCTACCTTCTAGCTGAAGGGACATTAGACTTATTTCCATGGCTATATAGCTGAGAGAAATGGCTGGGCCCCATGCTGACTGTGTAATGTTCTAAGGAACTTGTAGACTGCCTTTTCAAAGCTCACAGATTGAGCCAGAGGCTTGTCTTATGGAATGTAACTTGTTAATTTCAAGAAGACTATAATGTAGTGCAGGTAATGAGTGTCAGGTTTGATAAGCTTACCGATGAGGAAATAAATCACTCACATATAGAAGTTTATTTGTTAGTTTGCTTTGAGGCAGGAGCTCATGTAGCTTTGAACTCCAATCCTGAGTGCTGGGAATTAGAAAATACACCACCATACCTTGCTAGAAATAATGTTTTTAAATTGATATTTTTCCTGTACCCAAGAGTTTTTTTGTTCATAATTGCTATGCAGTGAATAGTAATATAATAAGTTTTTATACTTTTATTAAAGAATTAAAAGAAAGTTGGATTATAGGTGAACATAAAAGTTTGAGTTACTTAAAAATATTTTAAGGGTGCATGTTGCTTTTGCAGAGGACCCAGGTTTGGTCTCTAGCAGGAACATGGCAGCTCACAACTGTCTAACTTCAGTTCCAGGGTATGCAGGTATTACAGATACATACATGTAGGCAAAGACATAAAAATAAATCTTTCAAAAAATGATCAAATATGTATTCTTTACTGTCAACAAGTGTTGGAGGTGGAGAGGATACAGTTTAAATCTGAAATCTTACCATTTTAGGCATAACACTAACTAGTATCTGCCTTGTTCTTCAGTGTCTATACACACATGCACACGTTTGCATGCGTACAAGAGTGTTTTTAAAATTAAACATGGGGATTATACCAAATGGACTTTTCAAAGATTATTCTTAATATGATAATATTAACCAAGTACTTAGTAGGTGTTAGATATTTGTATGCGGTTTTGAGATTTAATCATAGTAACTCTGAGACACATTTAGTCATTATAACTGTGAGATAGAGATTCGGTCTCTCTTTATATTCATAGAGAAAGAGTGAGTGAAATGGCAGGGTTACAAATGTGATTATCGGAGCAGAATACCTTACTCCAAATAATTCTCCCTGTGGAAAGTATGTATGGAATTTGAAACAATGCTGTCACTATTATGTTTTACAGATAAACCACATAATCCTATGGTAAATGCTGGAGCAATTGTTGTGACTTCACTAATAAAGGTAAAATGTTGACATTTCCTTTTAACGTAGTAATTTTTTAATAAATAAGGAATAAGCATACATTTTGGATTTTTTTTATGTGGGACTAGTTGATAATAAGTTTTCTCTTGAAATTAAGAAAATAATCTTGTTATATTGGGTTAAGAATTTTATTCACACCCCCCCCCCCCCCACACACACAATGTCATTTCGAGGACAAAATGAGAAACATGACTCCCAACTGTTGGTTACTGTTAGGATATAAAGCTTTGGCACAGACGTAAAACTTTACAGATCAGTGGGAGTTGAGGTGTTTTTTTTTTTTTCTATGTTTTAAATTTTTTTTCTTTTTTATTCTAAAAAGAATAAATAACAAGCATTTTACTGTGTGATATTTTTATCAATAAATGTGGGAGCAAATATTCTAATTTAAGTTTAGATCAAAACATTTATTACTTTAAAAACATTGTTTTGTCCTTATAAGCTGGGATCACAGTTCTCATTTAAGTTTGTTGCATTTGTTTTACTTCTGTTGTGCCATGAATAACAGAAGTAAGGCTTCTTCCAATTATTATGTTATTAAGTTTGACGTTTGCATTGTCTGTTGACTTATTTATGTTAATGTTTGTATTGCCTTAATAATTGGAAGCTAAAGTTTTGAAATGAGTATTTCAAAATGGATCTGTTGTGTGGTAGACTGTCACACAATCTCAGATGTTTCCCCCTTTATTTTTTCATTTAAAATTTTTAGTTGTGTCACTTACTAAAATATATTTTGTGTTTGGGACATTTATGTGTTCCCCAGTAAATTTTGCCTGTCTATTTCAGGTTAGAACCAAACAAAACTCATAGATTGTACATGCATTACTGTAGATGGGGTGCTCTGAATACATGCAAAATGCTGAAGGGTAAATTACAGGCTTAGAGCCCAATTTCAAAAGTTCATTTAATTGCTATACTAGAAGTCAGTGAGTTTTAAAGCAGAAAAGTACTATCTTAGGAGTATATGTCTGTTTTAGGGCAGTGGCTTATTAGTATTGGCCCAGTTAATTTTTTAAACTAATAAAGTAGGTTTACAGCCAGATATCTTTTAATGTAACTAGTTTATCATATGTAGTTCTACTGAGGTAAAAGTTATTGTAGAAAGTAGTAATGCGGTTGTATACAAAGCAGAGTTCTGTGTTCCGGTGTCTTACATATGAAAAATACATATATGAATGGGCCTTTATCATTGAGTCCAGTAAATGTTATGATGAGAAATCCTATTAATAACTCAGAGTTGAGCAAGTAATAAGTTAGAACTAAGGAAAGTCACCTACAGCCTCTGTCAATGCTTACTTTTCAAAAACACTAGGATGGCTCCAGACCATTTTTTGGATCTTCACAAAATGGCCAGATTCTATGATTTTACATATATTTTAATGGGTTCCCTAACCCTCTGAAAGATGATTTGTGGATTACAGCTTAAAAGCTACCACAGTGGTGGGTCTGTCAGAAGTTCAAGGTTTCTCAGCTATGTGATGATTTAGAATAATAGACAGGGAGGCTTGAAGTGAGTGACACCATGCTACTGAAAGATCCCACCTCACAGAGGGTGGTCACTTTGTAGAGGATTAACACCATTCCCAGTAGGTTTCTCTTTAGAGGGCGTATGTAAATGATTTACAGAACACCTCCTTAACTGCATGCACTTAAAATCCTTCAGTTAATGATTCATGGGCTCAGTCAAGCGCACTGATGTGCTGCCGCATGTGGGATCGCATGTCTTGTCACACCACACCATCATTTCATTAGTTTCATTTATCATGGTCAGTCATATGTCAGGAACCATGTTGATCCACCTTAGCATGCTTAGGAACAGTAAAGAAACACAGACAAAATAAATGCTGTACAGAAAAGTCATCTTGTATTTGAAAATTTATTGTTTTAACCAGAAAAGTTGCAAATTCATATTTTAGTTCATTATCTTTTGAGTCTCTACTTTCATACTGTTCCACAAATTGAACATAATGCAAATCTTAAAAGGTAGAGCTTGATAGAGCTGTAAAACGGTCCTCAAAAAGAAGACATTCCTTAGGCTCTTTTAAAGAAATAATTTAGGTTTATTAAGTATGTGTGTGCAGTCTTTGTATGATAATACATTGATGACTTGGTAGTGGTTTGAAGTTGAGGGAATAAAATCATAGCTAAAGAGCCCAGTTGTCTTCCTTCTTGGGAACGGACACTGGATGGTTCTATCATCAGTAGAATCTGGCTTTGAGCTCAGTCTGCTCTGTCATTCACTACAATTTACTGCACTGTATGTAACAGGTGGTTGCCATTTCAATTAGTGATGCCTTTGAGGTTAGCAGTTATAAAGGCAGAGATACTCTTATTTTTAACTGTACACAGATGGTGATTTATTGCCCTAAAAGCTGCATCTGTTTTTTAAATGGGTATATGTAGTCATTACTTAGACACTAGTTGGTGCCTGCTATCTGGACATACACAGGCTCCAGGGGCTGTAAACCTGGTGCCTAATGCATGCTGTGGCTGCTAGAGGTCACCATGCTTTAGTTTTTTCTAAGATGTTTTCTTGTTGACTTTCTGTTGTTGTTTTGTCTTTCCAGTCAAAGTGTGGGGCTTTGTTATGGTACCATTGCAACAAATCTCATGTTACACGCCTCCACAAAACGTAGAGTCTTTAGTAAGACTCTTTATTTCATAATTTTGTAGTATTGATATTTTTTCCTTGTAGGATTGGTGGTGATCCTCAGGAAATGGGGGAAGAGGCAGAGCAAATGTTCAAAAGGATTAGCAGATTGTGGAAAAAGGAGGATTTGGACAGAAGGAACCTGTTGCATTAATTCTTAACCACTAAGCTTATAGGAAAACTCCAATATTTAAAATTTTAAACAAAGCTATATAGGTAAATACCTTTTTAAAAACAAATGTAATTTTACACTTAAAATGAACATAATTAAAAAGACATAAGGGTTACTATTTTTACTCGCTTTTTTTTTCTCTGATAGCTACTAACTTTAAGAGAATAGTTTTTGTTTCAGTCTGTTTGATTTCATGATGATAATGTGTGATTGTTTGGTTTAAAGAAAAGAATAAAAATAAGAGGAGTAGTTATGTTTAGGTGAAAAAGCGTATTTCACATGTTTGCTTGCAGTGATAAAAACTTAACCTAATTTTAAACTTAACATTTAAAGCCTTGAATATTGGGCTTGGAAACTGAGGGCAGCATTACAAAGTAATTGTCACTGTTGCATTTTTTTAATTTTGGAAATACAGTAAACTACATGACTTTCTATATTTATGTCTATTCTAGTAGTTGTGTCTAAGTTTATTAGTTTAAAAAGTTGGGTTTTGTGTGTGAGTGTATTTTCTGTTTTAAGAAGCAGTCATATTTTTCAAATTAAAAATGAAACATTTTAAATTGTTGCTCCATAAACTCAAGGCAAGTTTAATTGATAGAATTCATGCTGTTCTCCGTTAGCCACATTATCTGTAAACTGGCAGGTTTCTTAGTAACGCCCACATTCTGAGATGTAGCACACGGTTCGGTGCAGTTAGCACAGGAATTTAGTGCTGTCACTTACACATCTGAGATTTTTGAGGGGTTTCATTTTTTTATTTTTTTAATCAAAAGGTAGATTTTTTTCCCAACTAACTTAATTGTTCTGTTCCTTTATTTTTTAGAAGTGATTTATAAAAATACTAGCTCTTCCCAGTGCTCTGCCACAGAGACAGGTGGCTCTCTGGTTTGATGTCAGTTCTGTGACCTCATCAGTTCTGGGACAGTCAGAGCTAACAGGGCCCTGTCTCCAAATGACCCTGAAACCTACACTAGAACACGGTTACTTTTTATGTGTAACACCAATTTGTAGCTTAGTAATGTTTAGTCTCAGAAGATTTTCTGTGGCAAGATCAAACCAAGATGATTTTGTCAAATCATTTTCTATCACTTTGCCTCTTTCTTCTGGATCTCTTAATATTTAATTAGCACACTCACTCTTTGTGCCTATAGTATGCTTCATAATAACTGACAAACATTGGCTGTTTAATGAGACATTTATTTAGTATTACCAAGTATACTTGTTACACATATGAATTTTTGACATACTTAAATTTAATTCTTTCAATTTATTTTTCTAATGCTACAAGCTTTGTACCCTGAGCCATCTCCCTGACACTTACATTGTTTTAATAGACACAGGTAAAGCTTTATCACCCTTGTTAAAAAAAATTCCCACTTAACACTTTTCTTCAAGAGATGTAAATTCTGTAGTTTAATAGGCATGTTTATAGAAGTTAAATTTATGTAATTTTCTCTTTTTCTTATTCTTTTCAAACAGACCATAGTTTGCTTTTAGAAACCAATTAGTGAATACATTACAATTTTAAAATATCTTTTGCCCGGCTTAGTTTCTTAAAATTTCTTTTAGTTATATTTACTATAAATCTCTGAGAACTTTTCTAGAATTAAAATACTATAATATGTAACTGCGCCTGTACTTTGATCTCCATACTGGAGTGAACATGTCCTGGGACATGAGGGACCGAGCAGGAATAGTGGTAGTTTAGGAATATTACTTTGCATATGTATTTTCTGTATGTCCTTCTTAAAAGTATGTGCTTTTGGGTTTAGGTAGTTCCCATTTTCCAGAAGAGAGGCCATCTTATGTACTCTCCATTTGATTATACTTCACTGTGCTGGGTAAAACTCTCGGCTGCTAATGAGAAAACACTGTAAAGTACTGACATTAGTGGCTGTGAGCCTGTGAATCAACCAATACCTGTTCTGAGTTGTATCACCAGTAACAGTGTTCTAGGTACAACACTGCTTGTTCTGTGGTAGGTATGTAAGGGACTGAGTAATTAATACTGCTCTAACAAAACCTTGATCTGTGAAAGTCAGTGAGAATTCTGACCCTGTTCTGGCAGTAGATAGTATAAATTTGCATATGAATTAAAATCAGTTATGCTTTTGAAAACCTAAGATAATGCTCTAAAGTATATTATTAAAAACTAGTGTGTAAGGTGATTAACAGTCATCTTTTTTTCAAACATTTTAATTTGAAAAATTCAATCATGAACAAAATAGAATAAAATCAGTAGCCGTGCTCACCTGTCCCTACTTCACGTATGTACCAGTGTCTGCTCCTCCCTCACAGGAGCACACTGATCTTACAGTTTCCAGCTTAGCTTCAGCTTGTCAGAGCAGTTACACTGTTTCATATATGTTTGTTTTTCTCCTAAGAGCTTTGAACAAAAGCTTTTCACTGCAGTATTTCAAAATTAAAATATTAAAGTTAGGTCCCATCTATCCAATCTGTTACATAAAATCTTTTCAAAATATATGGGGACAACTAATATGTAAAGATTTAAGTTAATTACCATTTCCAGAGTAGATAATTAGAACAAAAATTAATGAAATTCTATTACATTTCAATGGGAAAGAGATACTCTTTAACCCACATGACCATCCAGTTTTTTTATTTTCCCCAGTTATATAAATCTGCTTAGGGCATTTCTGGTGCCTCTTAGAAACATCATGTAGAAATAGATATTGAATGCAATAAATAATACACTAAAAATAAATTGTTTTTTAAAACAATTTAAAAGCAAAATTTGATTTGTAAGCCATAAAATAGACCAAGTATGTGAGCAACGTTAGAGTTGAAATGGTTTTTGATTTTTTTTTGATATTAAATTTGATAGTTCAATAAAGACAACTTTATATTAATTTTACAGGGTATAGCTTAGGTCAGAGAATGAAAGTTCAGTGTAACTTGTTTATTTCATATTGATAATTTGTATGACAGCACAGTATAAATGCCTACATTCTTTTCCAAAAGTTGTGCTTTTTTTTTAAATTTTTTTTGTGCTTTTTCTGAGGTTGAAAGGTTTTTGTGGCTTAAATGTTGTTACATATTTTACAGCATTAGGATCTATGGAATATTTTGACAACTGCAACAGTTCAATGAAGTTGGTAATTTCTTCTTTTAATTATTTTTCATTGAACAGCTTTGGAGTTACATGTCTACAATTAAAATTCTGGTATAATATAAAAATTTTTAAATGTTGGGATGCTTTAGAAAAATATATAGGGGTTGCAATCTATTTGTCATTAAGTTTATTCTCCCATTGTTTAAGTTTTGTTAATGTCTGATAACAGACTTTGGTGTTCCTTCTTGTTCTGGTTATATACCTGTGATTGTACTTTCTTCAATAACTTCATTTGTAGTGTTTTATATATTTATTAGTCATAATGTGACCTTCTCATAGGGAGAACAGACCTGGCTTTATTCAGTAGATGAAACTGGAACAAACTCCCTGTAACAACATTCCAAATTACATTACTTTGGAACTTTGAGCATAGATTCTTAACAAATTGCTTTTAAAAATAGTTGTCAAATTATTTTATTTGAATCCTGTTTTAGAAATTAGAGATGTATTGTTTCTATTGGGTGCATATCACCAATTAATACGTTTGATTTCAGATCTACAGCTTACTGCTTTGTAAACTTCGTCGAGGTAAAATGAAACCATTTGGCTACTTGACCTGATCTCACTCCACAGGCGTTTTTCTAATGGCATTTGCAGTAGATGACATGTCAGACCTAGAAGTAATGAAACAATACATCGTCCACATATGAACTGCCATAATGTTAGATAGAAAGAAAGATACCTTTTAGAGCTATGAAGTAAAAGTTAACTCAGATATTGTTACAGTTAAGAGTTACTGAGGTAGAACTTTCTCCATGTTAGTATAATATAGCCAGCATTTGCATAGATTAGAGGTAGAGGAGATCAGTTCTGTAACAGCTCAGTTTTCTAGCTCAATAATGGTTAAAGAGTTTGATTTTTAAAAATTCATTGTTCTTAATTGAAAGTCATGCTTTATATATTAATTATGTTTTAAAGGTGAACTTTTAAGTTTTTGAAACAAATCATGTGCTGTTTGAAAGATAAGGGTCCAGCATAACTTGTATCCTATTATTCTGGGATTAGTAAATATATTTTTAAAATATACATTCCCTTTGTAATTTTTTATTTTCCTCAACATGTGGGCATTGGCATGTATATTTAAATGTAGTTACTTTAGAAGGATCTTCTAGCTGTAAGAGCACTGTACAGTACGTTGATTTGAAGTATGTGTTGTCTTAGTATTAGCTTCGTTCTAATGTCAGCAGTGTCCATATTAACACGCTTGCCTTTTATGTCTTTTCAGCAAGGAGTAAATAATGCTGAGAAATTTGATTATGTGAGTATTAGCACCAAACTGTCTAAGCTTCATGTTCCTCGAGTATTTGATTTTGGTTACTCATACTTCTGATTTGGTTTGTAGGTGATGCAATTTTTGAATAAGATGGCTGGTAATGAATACGTCGGATTCAGTAATGCAACGTGAGTCTAACTTTATCTTGGGTTTTTACAGTTGATCATAATTCTTTTAATTTACTGACAGATTCTAAAATTTTATTTTTAAGACTGTTTTACTTCTCATATAAACATTCAGACACACATACAGAAAAGTTGAAAGAATGAACAAAGGATACATGTCTTTTATTCATATTTAAGAATATTTTGTCTCTTCTATCATTTTTAAAGATCTTAGTTTGTATATGTGTGAATTGTGTTGTAAGTTTGTGTGGATGTGAACTTAGGTCACAGCTATGGCTTAGATATGCACATGTATGGCCGTCAGTTTGATATTGAGTGTATTTCCTTAGTTGCTGTCCACATATATTTTTTATTTTAGGACAGGGTCTCTCCAGGGTCTTCCTTCTCTGTCACTCAAGCTCTGCGGTTATAGGCCAGTGAGTACCACCATGTTAGCTTCTTAGTTGGGTTCTAGGAACTTGATCTCAGATCTCAGCACTTTACCAAGTGATCCCTCTTTTTTGCCTATTCCTTTTTAGGTGAGAGGGGGCGGGGGGAGACTTGTTTATAATTAGATGTTTGTAAATAGAGATATGTCCAGATTTTTCTTTGTAGAATCATTTGACATCATGATGTTGTTTATACTTCACTCTTAAGTCACTCAACATGTATTTCATGAGTAAGCTATATACATATAAGTTGTGTGTGTATGTGTGTGTTTAAAAGGTATGTGTGTGTCTGTGTTGGGGTGCCTATAGAATCCAGAAAAGGGCATCAGATCCCCTGGAGATAAATTAGTGTGGGCCACCTAAGGAAGCCATGCCTTGCTCCTCTGTAAAAGTAGCAAATATTCCTAAGCACTCTGCCACCTCCTTAGCTTACATATCACATTGCTGTTAATACATTCAAGAACAGGACATCAATAATTTTACAAAATGTTAACTCAGTAAATGAATTGTCATTTATGGCAGTCATAATTCAAGAGCTTATCAGAGTTGTATATTTGTTACTGTTTAGTCTCTAAAGTGGGGTAGTTTCTAGATCCTTGCATTTAAATTTTTCTTTTGTGAGGGTTTATTTTTGTTTATTGTTAAGTTGGTTTTTTTGGTTTTTGTTTGTTTTGGTTTTGGGAGTGTGTGTTTTGGGTTTTTTTGTTTGTTTGTTTTTGTTTTTTGGCCATTGTGTTTTTTTGGTCATGGGGGAGAGATAACAAACTGAATCTTGTAGCACAGGCAAAGCCTAGCTAATCAGCAGACTGTTAAGGCTAGCCTGGATAACCTAGCAAAACTGTCTCCAAATACTAAGTAAAAGGAGGGCTGGGGAAGTGTCTCATCGATAGAGCACTTACATGAAATACCTCATCCGTTCACTAGTGCCAGGAAGGAAAGGTTAGGAGCTCTTGCATATTTATTACTGTTTTCTGACCATAGAAGTGTTAAAGGTAATACTGAATGCCACTCCTATCTCTGCCACTACTCAGCAGACAGTATTCTGCTTCTGGACTCTCAGATGTACTGTGTGATCTGTTTTCATGATAATTCACTCTATAACTCACCCAGTGATCCCTTTGTAGACTGCATTATAGAAAACTTTAAGGCAAGACTACAGTGTCTATTCTGTTTCCTGTGAAAGACTTCATCAGCATTGATCTTATAAATGTATTTGATCGTATTAATTCTACTTAATGCAGCATTCTCAGCTCATTTCAGTAGTCTGCTAGTTCACTCCATTTTCTTTCCTTTCCCCAAAAGGATACTGTCTGAGTTATCCTTTCAAAACAGATCTGACAGGGAAAGTTGGTTATGTCTTCCAGCTTATGTTTTATGTTTTGACATTTAATATCTCTAAAATTTTGGTCCCTAAGGGTTGGAGAGATGAGGAGGCTCATGGGTAAGATCTGTGGCTAGTCTTTCAGAGGACCTGGGTTCATTCAAACAGTGGCTAAAAACCATGTGCAACTCTAGTTCTAGGGGACCTGGTAACCTCATCTGCCTCCATGGGAGCACAGCACACAAGTGGTACGCAGACATATATGCAGGCAGATCACACATAACATTAAGTATTTGACAGCTGGGCTGCAGTGGCAGATGCCTTTAATCACAGCATTTGACAGGTAGAGGGGGCGGATTGCTTAGTTCAAGGCCAACCTGATCTGCAAAGCAAGTTCTAGGACAACCAGGGTGACATACAGTGTCTTGAAAAATAAAAAGCAAAACAAAACAACAAAAAAAAAAACCCTGGAGGTTCTACTTTTATAATTTTGTAATTGCTTCTGACACTTTAACCCATTGACTGTTCCAGGTTCCATCTTATGTGTCACTGTTCTGACATTCCTGTCAACTCTCTCAGGTCACTGTACATTGTGATTCTACAAGACAGCTTGACAAGCCATTCCAATTTATTTCAGTGATGGCCAGTTTTGACGTTTTAAAATTAGCTTCTTTGTTCAGAGTGTCTGATGATGTCATGGTAAGGAAAGGCGTACACCCAGGGGGTGTCGCCGTCTGCTGAGAGAATTGAGACAGCACGCAGCAGTCTGGGTGTACGAGTGCTGTCTCTATACTGTACTTTTACTGTACAATTCAAGAACAATCATATTTTTTTTTCTTCTAGGTTTCAATCTGAACGAGAAAGTGGAGATCGAAATTTTGCAATAGGATATTACTTAAAGGAAAAGAAGGTTTAAATTTTTTTCTATTCAAAGTTACTTTTGTTTTATAATTATACTCATTTATGAGCTCAGCATACTATTCTGATGGCAAAGTGAAACATCTTATATACCTTAAGATTAATACTGATGTATTTTATTGTGTGCTTTTTTTTGGTCTGGTTTTTGTTTGCCCATGTTTTCATTGATTTTCTGTATATTTGGATTTTACTCTTTTCCAGTGTTTTCCAGAAGGCACAGACATGGTTGGGATACTAGATTTTTATTTCCAGGTAATTTTTACTCTTAGTTGTATGCATTATCTTTGTAAGTAAATAGCTGTATTTCATTTTACAAAATACAGATGTCTTGGAAATTCTGATTCTAGGCCATGAGAACATACATTTCCATTGACTTTCAAAAGATGTCATGAAAGGTGTCATGTCCACATATCCATATGTCCTGAGGACATCCTATTCCACACATGAAAATGGAAGATGGGAAACAGTGTAGAAATACATTGAGATGAAAATGGACAGTTTGAAACACTGGCGTCTCCTGTTGTATTTTTAGTTATTATATTTTGCCTTGGAAAAACTGGTTTTTCAAGGGTTTCTGGCAGCATTTTGAAGTGTCATTCTCTTCTGCTGTCTTGCTATCCTCTAACTGCATCTTTTGATCTGACTTAACTGTCACTGAAAATTATTTAGCACATGCCTTCAGTGAATTATTCATATCTATGTCATGTGGGGAGCATCCCACACATGTAATTCCCTATAGTAGAGACGTTCAGTGGATATCCCTCCTTCCCCATGTATTTTTATCTGATTGAGCTGTAATGTGGAGACAACGTGTCTGGTTTTCTAGTTTACTTGTATTGGTCTCTACCCATGAGGGTGCTTTGATTTTAACCTTCTGGTATCTTTAGAAGCTAGCTTGATGGGAGCGCAGGTCTCAGACTCTGATTACTCAGTTTGAGAGCTGTAGTGGGGATGCAGTCTATCAGTATAACATTAATTTAAGAATGACCTATTTCATTTACCAGCAAGTACAACACTGAACATATCATGAGACGTGAGTAACTCCTCAGAACTCACCTGAAATTAGTGTCAGTTTTCTTTAACCTGTAGAACATTTAATTTTGGCTATTACGGCTAGATTAATACTACTAATCTATTGTAAAATCAGTCCTTTAGTGCAGAAATCAGGAGACACCCATGGAGGTGTTACTGTATTCTGTAGAGAACTGAATTTAACTAAGAGAATATTGGGCTATCAGGAAATCATTTTTAAATTGACCTTTGTCCAGTTAGGAGACTATAACCTTTATGACAAGTGAATTTGACTAATTCTAAACTTACTTTGTTTTTTAAGTATTTTTCTGCTTAGGTAGTGATAATGGGAATTTAAATCCTCCATGAAAAGCATAATTCTGATTAATTCTAAGTATAAATTAGGAAATGATTTAAATTGGAATTTAAATTTTACTTCTGAAAGCATTTCCCTACCCAGGCAGAAATAATAGGAATTTACAGCTCCCTCTTCTGTCTTTTGAGCTGGTTCTGGCTGGCCTCCAATGCACAGTACTGCACAATGCTGTTTACAACCATACCTGGCTAAATGCTACTTCTTTTAGAAACCATTTTCCTATTAAGTCTTTTGCTCTGTAGTTCAGTATAAGAACTCTATTAGGGAAGCTATTCTTCTCCCCTTGGTTTCTGCTAATTAAGAATAAAATGTGAAGGAACATAACTTTAGGTTTATGAGTAACTTGGAGTTTCATGAGGTAAATTATTAATGCTGTTGATGTCATATTTTAATGCTGGGGCTCAAACCCAGGGCTTTGTTAACATGAAAGGCAACCATACCACAATTCAGTATACTGTTGGCTTTTATCATACTTACCTTGATAACATTTACATGCAAAAATTTCATCCTAGCTACACTTTGTGTCTGTGTCTGTCACGGCATAACTGCTGTCCACAGTCAATAGCTTGTGCGTATTGGCTGATGGGGGCTTTAAAAGGCAGCGCTGTACAGCCCAGGCCAGGACTGTCTTACATATTTATTTCTCTTTGTCCCTTGTTGCTCTGTAAGTTGGAATACTAAGCTTTATTGTAGGTGAAATGTCAAGTGTTTTATCATCAACATATAGCTCCCCACACTCAGTCCTTTTTCATGTTGACACTATCTGTCGTAAAGCTGATGCATTTCACATTATCTTAAGAGATACGGCTTATTTCTCACTATAACATTAACAGTAATATATAATAGGAAACATTAATATTTCAACAAGTGTGAATACTACATACAGCAGTAACAAAGCTTAGGCCTGGCTTGGCTCCTTCTCACAGAAATATAAGTTTAGACAAATCTGACTACATCTTAAAATGACTAGAAACTTTGGTTGGTTGAAATCTTAGAAATGTCAGTTTTAGAGTAAAACCATCCCTTTAGAAGAGCTGAGATAATGAAAACACCATGAATCTAAAATTTCAAAACTCATTTTTTTTTTCTGTTTTAGCTATGTTCCATTGAAGTGACATGTGAGTCAGCAAGTGTGATGGCTGCAACCTTGGCTAACGGCGGTTTCTGCCCAATTACTGGTGAAAGAGTTCTCAGTCCTGAGGCAGTCCGGAATACCCTGAGCTTGATGCATTCCTGTGGCATGTATGACTTCTCAGGGCAGTTTGCGTTCCATGTAAGTAATTGTTGATTTTTTTTCTTGCAGGGAACTAGTCTAGACTTCTACTTTTCAAAATACAGTTTGAACTTTGCTTCTAAAGCTGTATATTATTTTTGGAGAGAGGCTTGTTTAAGGTTAATTGGTTACAAATGAGTAAAGAGTAGAGTTAAAAAGTCTGACAGATGTCCTTAAAAATGCCGTCACTTCTAACATCACCACTTACGTTCTGAAGGCGTTTCATGGTACACAGTCCAGACGTCTGTGGTCTTCATTGCTGACGCTTGGCATTGTGATGATTATACTTCAAGAAGTCCTTAAACTCAGAAAATGCACACCACAAGGCCTGAATCTTCGCTTATGGCAGTACATGTTTTAAAGGGCTTAAGAGCATCGAATAGTAAAAATTTTAAATTTCTATAAACATTGTGTAAAATATGTAGCCATTTTTATTTGATCCTGTTTATGTTGTGTTGAATCATACTATTCTTCCAAAAATTACTTGTGTGTTTTTTTTTTAAAGATTTATTTATTATATATAAGTACACTTGCTATCCTCAGACACACCCGAAGAGGGCATCAGATCCCATTGCAGATGGTTGTGAGCCACCATATGGTTGCTGGGAATTGAACTCAGGACCTCTGGAAGAGCAGTCAGTGCTCTTAACCACTGAGCCATCTCTCCAGCCCTTGTTTTGTGTTTTAAGAACTTTGTGTGTGTGCATTAGTGCCTATGCCTTGGCTCCAAGAACTGAACTCAGGTTAGCGGCCCTACTGTCTGCTCCTTTACTTCTTTCTGAGCCACTTTGCAGACACTGCAGTTTCACAGCATAGGGCTGGATCTCACCTCAGTCACCTGTGGTGATTATGACTCTCTTATGTTCCAGCGTGTAACTGTACATAACAGTGGAGCATTATACTGCCATAAACTCTTAACTGGTGCATATTAAACTGTTACTCTTGTAACTTAACATTATCCCTAAATTTAGTATAATGTTTACTCATTGAGATTGCTTGTACAATTCTATATACTGCAGTTGTATAATTCTACTTTTAGTTGACTTGGAATGTAAATGAGGCTCATAATTGGGTGTTTTTCGTCTCCTTTTACTTTTTTTGTTTGTTTCAGGATCTCTCTAAAGAGAGATATTTTTATCTTTATATTTCTTTTGACTAGGGTTTTTTAATGCCTGTTCTGTTTTCCCCTGTATTTCTTATAATAAAGGTTTACATTTTTTAAAGGAATTTAATTCGCATTAACATTTATCTTTAATTTTCAGCTATTTCTCTGGCAGTATACTACAGAAATCTTGTAAAGAGTTAATTCCTCATGTTTCTTGTTTGTTTATTTTTGGTTTTTAGGATAATGAGAAAATATAGTTCTGTAAGATAAAAATATTCAGAATCCCACAGTTCAGATTTAAGTACTTTAACTTACAGGACACCTTTATCTATGTGTCTGTACGTTGTGGGTATCTGTGAGGACATCTGGAAGGAGTTAAGTCCTTCCATGTAGGTCTCAGGGATTTAACTGTGTGTCAAGGTTTGTGCCATAATTGTTAAACAGTTCTCAAACACAATCTTTATTTATTAAAATATTTATGAATGCCATTTCATTTATTATTTTTAGGTTGGTCTTCCTGCAAAATCTGGAGTTGCTGGGGGTATTCTTTTAGTTGTTCCCAATGTCATGGGCATGATGTGCTGGTCTCCTCCTCTGGACAAGATGGGCAACAGTGTTAAGGGAATTCACTTTTGCCACGTAAGCAGATTTCATTCGCGAGGAAAAGGGGTGGACATAAAAGCTGTCTATCCAGTGATAGTGATACGCTCTTTTACTTTTTTTTTTTTTTTAAAACCCTTGGACTGTGGACTATTGGAGGTGGTTGTAGAAAAGCTTCAAATTGTCTCTATAAACAGGTTTCGTTTAATTATTCTTTCACAAAATTCTATTTACTTTACACTTAATTTATTAAACAGTTGACTTAGTGTGCAAGTGTTTGGCCTGCATGTGAATGTGTACTGTAATTGATACCCAGCAGGCTAGAAGAAACAGTTGTGAGCTGCCATGTGGGTCCTGGGTGCTCTTAACTGCTGTGTGTTTTAATTTCCCAGATTATAACTTATGTGCAGTCTTTAAAAACTTAGAAAATAGAGAATTACAACAAAAACTCTGTTCTCATCCTGGTGTCAGTCCTCTTCCTGAATCTGGTGTTACACTAGCCTGCAAGTAGTTGCTAGGCAATAGCAGGGAATCCGCCCAGTGTAAGGTGTGACATGTTGAAATATGAATGAACAGTCAGCGAATAGCTGACTTCTCATATGTATTCTCTGTAACTCTTCACAGGATCTTGTTTCTCTGTGTAACTTCCATAACTATGATAATTTGAGACACTTTGCAAAAAAACTTGATCCTCGGAGAGAAGGAGGCGATCAAAGGGTAAGCCAACTCCTTCCTCAGATTCTTCTCAGTGTCCTCTAAGACAAGGAAGTAGCCTCTCTTACAAATGTAAAATGCCAGCTTGTTAACAGCCTCAGGTCTTTGCCAATTCCAAATAAATAAGTTATTTTTATTGTCAGTCATAGATATTAAAATCATTTGTGATAGTTAAGCTGGAAATTGTTAGCTTACCAGTGCTGGTTTTCTGCTGCTTTTATAGAATTGTTTTATAATTTTAAAAGATACTGGAAGATGTTATATGCTGTTAATCTAATTTTTAAAGTCTTGCTCTTACTCCTAATATTTGGCAGTTACTGTTTGGGATTAAATTTAGCTAATTGTCTAGTTTGTGTATGGATATGTAAATGCACAGGCATATGAGACTAAAAAAGGCCACTGGAGACAGCACTTTTCCAGAACATGTTAATGCTATGGTTTTGATGGTAGTAATAAGAAAGCTGTCATACTCTATGCTAAGTACCCTTAAGGGCTTGTTTATTATCCCTGTGTGGCCTCATGTGAATACTCATTTCTTTTTTAGAGCTAGCCTTAAATCAAGACTTTTAAATCAAAGACTTTAAAATCAAGACTGTTTTCTTTTTCATTGGGCCAAAGAACTTGCTGTTGAGTTTTAATTTCATTCCTTTGCATCCCACATGAAGAAAATATTCAGTAAAATTATCTTGTACACTAGAAACATACTTACAGATAGTATTTTTAATATGTACTAAGTACATTTTGTAAGTGCTAACAAGTTTGTGTTAGTTCCAATCAGAGTAACCTTTACTAATATTTGAAAATGTGAAACGCTGACAGTGTAGGGTCTTTCCTGCCAATCAACATGAGTAACAATCATGTCACAAGATGTCAGACAGTGATGGGTGAACATGTTAATGGATCTTAATAACTTTCATTAAAAAATACATTTTATAGCTTGGACCTTTCATCACTCAAGTGCACTAATAATTGTGTATGTTGCTTGAACAACTAGCATTCCTTTGGACCATTGGACTATGAGAGTCTCCAGCAAGAACTTGCTTTAAAAGACACAGTGTGGAAAAAAGTGTCACCTGAGTCCAGTGACGACACCTCTACAACTGTAGTGTATAGAATGGAAAGTCTGGGGGAGAGGAGCTAGAGATGGGCTCTAGCTGCAGAGCGCTTCTCCTTTAACATCGGAAGCATCTTTAGGCTTTTGGTTTTGTTTCTTGTTTATTTTTCTAAACTGAGTATTTATTCAAGTATTCGATTGTTACCAACCTTGGGACTGGAGCCATAAACTTAAAAAAGGGTTTTTTTTTTTTTCCTTCTTGTAATCTTTGTATTAAAAAAAAAAAATTGTTAATTCTTAAAAGAGCATTTACAAATAAAGCGAATTTGCTTTATTTTTTAAAACTTAAAAAATGCAATTTTCTTAATTACATTAAAATTTTAACTATATCATTTGGTAACCACATTGTCTTTCTTAGTCCTAAAGCCTACATATTAAACTGAGAAGTATTATTGGATTTGTGTTTTCCTTTTCAGTTTTATAACTGATAGGATATTGGTAGTGACAGTAGTAAGTACTTCCATGCTAACTACAAAACTAAAGAAGCAAAGTAATAAAAATTATTTTATTTAAGAGTAGTGTATTATAAAATTACCTTTAGTTTACACATATGCCAGTAATAGTGGTATGGTTGGCTTTGAATATTTAAAATGCAAATACTTTTAAATATGTCTGGTTTATTTTTGTTTTAAAACTCTTCTGTCAGAATCACAATGTATTAGGAATGTTTCACATCACTCAAACAGTCCAGCCAAAGAAGTACAGATGTGTGAGAATGGCATGCTCTGTTATTTAAAAGCTCTAATGGTTAGTTGCTCAGAAAAAGAGACAGTGACTGTCTTCAGAATGGATTGTATTTTCATATTCATGTAATTTTTTGTTGTAAGTATGAACCGTAAATTTTGGTTTTTTAGCTTTTAGTAATTTTATTATGTTTCATAAGTGCTAATGAATATTTCTTTTGTGATACTTACAGCATCTCATAAGTTTTGTTCTTTTTGAACTTTTATTAGCATACTTATGGAATGAATATAGTCTGAAGGTATTAAGTATATAACTAAAATATTTGTTGAATTGGAATGCTTCTGTTTATTTTTAAAACGCAATATTGAGAATCAAAACTTTTTTCCAAGAGAACTATATGTTCCACTTAATCTGATTGTAAACAAATATGCATATTTTTAAATCTATCTTGACAAATGATACTAAAGTTCCATAAAATTTATTTACATGTCTTCCTTCATGTATTTTTTTTCTTACAATTTCAAGTTTGTTTTTTCAGATTCACTTTTAAACTTGTAGATTTTGGGCAAGTGGTTGAGAATGAAAAGCCTTATAGCTTTTTAAAATTATGGCATATGTACAGTAGATTTTGTAACTAAATAAAATTTAGGAAAAATATTTCACTGATATAGATTCTAAATAAGATACAGGAAAATCCTGATGGTCTTATTTGAAATTGGAAACTGATCTTAAGAAAAAGTTTCTTCTCAGAAGTTTGACCTTAAAGCCTTTGGGCTAATTTAAGTATCAGTATTTATATTTAAATAATGATGTGTGTGAGGAAAGGCTTGGTTTCTTGTTCCTTTGGTGTTCATATGCATTTCCTAGCTGGATGCTTTAAAAGTTGCCACTGCCCTGCCTGTGGACACTGAACATTTCTTTTTCTTATATCCAGGGTTATTTATGGTTCAGGTAATTGAACACCTTAATTGGAAAAAGGATTTTAGGTTTTTTCCCCCTCCATTTTCTATGTGTACATTTTGCTGTTTCAGTCAGAAGTTGGATTTACTTTGCAAAATGACTTAATTTTCATGTTGTGTGCATGTTTGTGTAAATTTCAAAACATTTTGTTAATTTTTGGCACTTCGTATATATAATTCTGGTAATGCTTGAATGTGCACTTAAATATGAAGTGGGTTAAGTCAGCTGCTGTGTTTTAGGAATGCTGTCAAGAACAAGCATTCACATTGTGTGCAGGAAGGTGTAAGAGGAGGTAAGATACTATGATTGTATCTGCAGACAAGAGAAGGAAAGAAAAGCTTTGCCAGTTTGTGGATTTGTCTCAGTTCCCTTCAGTATTCTCAATCTCTTTTCTAATAAAGTTCTTTGAGAAGTACCCAGTATTGTTGGGTTTAATTTTTCCTACCATTATTGATTCTTGATATTCAAGCATTTACATGACAGCGTATTTTTTCTTTTTCTTTTTTCTGTTTTTTCTTTGCCATCATTAACATTTCATTTGAAATGCATATTCTTCTTGAAATATTTTGTTTTTTGCATAAATGTTGTGCATTTTATCTTAGTGTTTGGATTAAAACATTTGTGTTGTTGAGCTTTCTTCATTTGCTTTGTATTTAATAATGTACCTTTATTTTCCAGTATGCCTACTTTTTGTATTGTACAATAAATTTATTTTAAGCTGATTTTATTGTTTTTTTTTTAATATATATGTAAAAACACCTGTGACATTTAAAATACAAAAAAACATAAAACAGCAAAACACTTGGGGTTTTAACTAAGTAAAGAATTATCTTTTATGGAGATATTTATGTTCTGAAGATTGCCTGGAAAGGAAGCTGGAATACCAGAACATCTTTGTGTTTTAACTTGTAGTGATGTATATATAGTAGAGAGGGATTTCTCCATTGGTTGTACTTGAATTACTTACAAAAGACTTAGCCGACCTGCCCCTAGTCTCATAAAAACAGAAAAGAGAAGAAACAGGACAACACCTTATTCTATCTGCAGGCTGTTTCTGCTTCTGAGGGAGAATGTAACTGACAGCATTTGTTGTTGAAACAGTGGGGGACCATTGCCAAATCAATATGATGTATTGCTTTGCTTAGAATAATATTATTGTTCTCAGTACAATAGAAAGTTTATAGAGTGGGCTGACTAATATAGAAGTCTACCTTTAGGAGCTTTTGTATATTTTCACAACTTGTTTCAAATTATCCAAATTATAAAAACTGAATACATGCTTTGTTAGCACATTTTCCTGTTTGACTAGATCATATTTTAGAGGGATTTCTTTCCTAAATTTTAAATATTTTTGAAAAGGAAAGTATTCTTGTTTGTGTTAATTAGCATTAATAGGTAACATTTAAAAAATAACTTTCAGTACTAATTAACGAGTCTAAGTATGGTTCGTGTTATAGTTATAATAGTGTATGTTTACTTAAGCTAAAGATACATTTGGAAAAGAGAAAATGCTGCTTGGACCGTGTAGTCATTCATAGAGGAGAGGGAGGAGGAGGTTGTGTGTGTGTGTGTATGTGTGTGTGTGTGTGTGTGTGTGTGTGTGTGTAGGTGTAGGTGTAGGTGTACCTGTTAAAATGTACCAATTCTGAATATGACGACCTGTTTCCATGTAGTCTTATTAGATATGATTTATGGAGTCACAGTATTCCTGCTAGTTTTTCCATAAAGAACTAGAAATTTTGCTAGTTCCAAATTAGCAAAGCCTATTAATATTGACTTTAAACATTGTGGTCTGTCTTGCTTGTTGCTGTCCTTGGGGCCAGAGAGTGACCAACATAAATAATGCTACTCTCAGCTTGAGCAGTTCACTTTACAGAACGGCTCTATTTAGTTCACTGCAACACTGAGTTAGAAGAATCTGCTTCACTGCTTACTCTTAAGAGTCTTGCTCTGTTGTCTGAATGACCTCAGGTTGAAGAGTAGCATTTTTTAAAGAGTTATGATTAGTTTACATACATGCCTCCTCCAGTTTTCCACTGCTCACAGTTAAATCTTACGTGTGCTTTGGGTAATGAAACCAAAGCTAACTGAACATGCGGGTAAAAGTTTACCACCATGCACCATGACCCTACCATCAAGAGTTTAAGATTTATTTAGAACAGATGCACACTTACTTAGACTATTTTTTGATGTTCTTTGCTAAGGGTGATTATTATGAAATATATTAATTTTTATTTCAAATTGCAGCAGTTTGAAAAATTATATTTTCTGCTTCCTAGAAATGTAAAAAATTTAATCATATTATGGGAAGTTCTTTTTCTTTCCAGATCCAGTAGTTTACTAATGTCAATACTAGAAACTCACACTTGAAGAAATTTGAAAAGTATCTAATATAAAGTAGGGATGACAAAATTTGATGTTTCTTAACATATGTAATTAGTGAAAAAGTACTTTTTAAAACAAAGACTGATCATAAATCTTTTAAGTAATTGGGTTGCTACAAATGTCAGAGCTTTTCCATTTCTATTTTGTGTACAGATGGATAAAAACAGGTTTAGGAAATATTTACCATTTCTGTTTTCTACATTTTGTTTGTATCTTAGGGCTTTTAAGTTGTGACTAGTAGAGTTTTAAGTAGTGATATGCCGTGTTTATAAAGCATAACTTGGTTAAAACTTTAGCAATAGTTTGGCTCCATAGCTTATTGCCCTTAATTAACATAAATAAGAATCTTGATTGGGTGTTTTGCTTTTAAAGACTTATTTTTTATAATTACATCTAACAGCAAATTACAGATTTTGATTTTTAAAAATTATGATTTTAGTACTTTAAAACTTTATAGAAAGGGATTTTTGGGGTAACTTAGTGGTAAAGTGGGCATGAAGCCATAGGTTGAATCTGAGTGTCTGCTGATTCTGGCATTAATCCCATGAGCTTGCCGGTCAAATTCTGCAGTGTTTCTTTAAAATTTTGTGGCAAAGGGAAGGGTTTTACCCTTTTTAAGATTTTTCTTCACAATCTTTGGGGCTAGAGAGATGGCTCTAAGAGTACCTAGTGCTTTTGCCTGGTACTCTTAGGATGGGACCTGGTTCCCAGCATGCACACGCACTGGCAGCTTATTGTAACTCCAGTTCCAGGGGATCCAGTACCCTCCTGGGCTCCTTGGCTTCTTGAATGTACCTGGTGCACATTAACTTGCCCACACATAAAATGCGCACAGAAACTATTCTTTTAAAGTATAATATTAACTTGCCAAAATGTTTTCATCTCTAATTTCTCAGAGTATTAAAATTACCTAATTTGAAAAACTTATTAGCCTTTAAAAGAAAAAAATTTTTACCTGAAATAGATTTCTGATTTTTCTTTCTAGATTGAAATTCTTCTCTGCCCTGCAGTAATACTTGAGACTAACTACATTTGTGCTCTATAAACAGCTGAAGGGTTTTCTTCCTTTCTATTAAAAAAACCAATCAGATGAGTCTGTCAGTCCATGATGTCCTTTGGTTTCCTCTGATCGGGTACAGTTTTTATTGTTTGGAATCAGTCATAAAAAGATCTTGACATGCTCCGCCAGGCTTCTTGGCATGCGCTCCACCTTAAGCGTTCTCTGTACGCTGCTTGCTCCTCGTGTGATGACGGGCTGCTGAATACTAAATAGTTTATTTGCACGGGCTTTATGGAGAAACATAGTGGCGGTGCACCTAAAGTTAGTTGATTGTAGCATCAACATTTATTAAAACTATTAAAATTTTATCCTTTGTTAAGTAGTAGTGCTGCAGTTAATAAAAACCAGTCAGGTTGGAGGTGAGTGTTATAATTACACCCTAGTTCTAAAAATAAAAATATTACCCTGGAACCTTTGAAAGAAAAGTAAGTGTAGAAAAGCGTGACTCTAAAAATAAATGTTGCACAACTGCCTTTAAAAAACAAATTGCTTTGGAGTTAAATATAAATAAGGCCCAAAAGTGCATAAAAGGTTATTCACAGTAGCATTGGCAGAAGCGAGTTTTCTCTGGGTGTTAGCTTTCCCGAGGCCGTGTAAAATAACAAGCTGCTGCACGTTCTTAGTTCCATCCGTGAAATGCAACAAGATTCCTGACCTATTTGTCTCTAGTGCATATTATCTGACACATTTCTTCAGTTTGTGCTCTGGAATTTTAATTCTTTATGAGGGAAAAATGTTACTCATTTTTAAGGATCTTATTGACTTGTAAGATGCGAGACTTACCATCTAAAAGGTATTATTCTGGTCGATGCATAGCATAGTGTTGAGTGTGTGCTTCCCCTGGGTTGCGTCTAAGCACCAAGGAAGTTCCAAGGAGAGAAATAATGGATTTGTGCTTACCCACATAACAAAATTAGAAAGCTGGACTATTAGCATCAGTATATACAAGTATAAATAATGATAGAATTATTCCTTCCTTTGTAAAATTTAAATCTTGACCTTCTGTCTCTTCCTAAACTTCTCTTTAGTAGTAATATTTCATATGTGCGCATCCAAGTCTTAAACTTTTTCCCCTTAAGTGAGATTAATAATGTGTAAAACCATGGCATACATAATTAATTGAATTCTACGGGTCTGTTCACTCAAAAATCCTGACTGAGAAACCTAACGTGTATTACCTTTAAATACTCCTGTTTATTTTAATATTTTTATACCATAATTTGCTTCTGGCAGAGTATGAGACATTTCTAAATTTTTATCATGATTACCACTGAAGGGATTTCCATTTATAAGTTTCCCTGTTGTTCATGTTCTTTCCACTTCTGTTCAGTAACATTGGTGTCTGTCGTTTCCTTTTGCTTTGGGGATTTGTTTGTTTGCCTTTTAAGAAATCATACATGAAATACATAAGTCAGACTTGTATTCAGCACTGTATAGTTTATTATTTCACATATTTAGTGTATGAGCATAGAATTTGGACTAAATACTGTTTGGAATGACTGTTGGAACTGAGGTGCAAATGCACTTACCGAAGTTACTTCCTGTCTGGGAAGTTTGCAGAGTTTTGTCGTGCACCGTTCGGATCTTCATCAGCGTCCTTTGCAGGTGCTAGGCAGGAGTCTTAGTATTGGTGTTTGTGTGGGCTGTCCTATATGGTCTACCACAGGCATGTTTTCTTTTAAAAGGAAATCCTTTTATGTTTCATTCTGCTCCACAACCACTGTTTAATGTGTTTGAAACATTTCTGTGACAAACATTTTCCTACCAGAGTCTGAGTAAAGCTGGCTTCATTAAGAGATACCATCTTTAATTTTCATTTGTAGCTGTTTTACTTTTAACAGTGTTGGGGTGGGGTATGTCCGAGTGAATACAGGGGCACGGTGGTGTCAGATTTCCCTGGACTTGGAGTAGGTGCTGAAAACTGAACTCTCTGAAACTTCGTACATAGTCTTAATTACAAGTTTGAAACGGGAGAAAATGTCCTAACCATGTTTATTTGCCGTGCCAAAGACCTCCGTCACAAGAGCTTTAGGTGTGCAGACATGAGCTACTTTCCCTGTGGTTAGTCCTAAAGGTTTGGGCCTGGGCACGTGCGGCCCAGGTTTGTTCAGGCCGTCTGTCTTGCTAGCCTAGATAGTTGAGTTTTCTGTACATTGTCCCTTTGTTTTTAATGTCCACAATTATAATCAATTCTGGCATCAAGGCTTATGTGAAACACTAGCAGAGGCCTTGTAAAGTTAAAATTGGAATAGTTTGGCTTCTAGAATCATTTTAATAGCTAACGTATTATACTTACTGTGGGTCACCCACCATTGAAAAGCATGTTTGGGAATTATTTTTATTCTCATGGAAACCATGAAGCAGGTCCATAGCACATTTACATATTTTACTGTTTCTGGATTCCAGACGGTAGGTCACACAGCTTGCAGAGTGCATCCTCACTTGGGAAAAAACTTCTAAATGCTCTTATTTAAGACTGATGGGAAGCTTCAGAACGTTTTCGGCATGATCGGAGCAGACGTGAATGTAACACTAAAAGTTGCTTAATTCAGAACAAAGTTAGGAAGTGAGTTTAAAAATTCTAGTTCCTAAACTGTCTCTTGAACCTAACATTATAATTGCTTGGTTTTGACTTTAATGATAAAACTAAGCATACAGGGTGGGGTGTGAAGGAGAGGTTGGAGCAGAATCACAACACTCCAATACAGAACACCCTGCCCTGGAGTCAGATGCCTAGCACTAACTGTCCCTTGTCTGTGTGCCCGCTGTAACTCGTTCTGCTTTGGGTGTCGATTTTGAGGTAGGAAGGTAGATTGGATGGATGGATGAGGATGGATGGGTGATGGAGTAGATAGGTAGATAGATATGGAGATAGATAGATCGGCAGGCAGATGTAGGTAGAGTGGATTTTAAAGTAGTTATGTAGTTCACTCCTTGTAGGAACTTTATCTGTAACAGGAATTTTATTTTCTTCTATATCTTCTCATCTTAACTTCTGGTACTGCAAATACATGCTCATGTACTTACGAACATATATAATTCATATATTTTTCCTGATAATGTCCAAAATTATATTTCCCTATATGTAATAAAATGTATAGCATTTTAAAGCTTTTTCTGTCTAGTAAGAACTAAAATGAGAAAAAGTTATTACTCTTAACATTTCATTAGTTTTTATTTAAATAGCATGTATTTAATTAAATCTGTTTAGCAATTTTAATTTGATGGCGTAATCTCAGACTATATAAATTAACCTTGGCATTTTTCTGTTACCCATCTTCTGATTCATTAAGCCAGTATGTCTTTTATTTAAAAAACAAAAAACATTTAGGTTTTTTAATATATATGCTCTGTTGCATGTATGTCTGTATATGTGCCTGATACAGAAGTCAGAAGAGGGGATTGGATTTTCTTGAACTGGAGTAGAAACAGTTGTGAGCCACCATGTTGGATGGGGGATCAAACCTGTGACCTATACAAGAACAAGACATGCTCTAAACTAACTCCTAAGCCATCTCTCCAGTCCCCAATATTTATTGTCTCATCATTTAGTGGTTGGTTTAGTGTGGAAAAACAAACAAACGTGTCTGGTTTGTTTTACACAATGTGGCCTACACTTCCAACCATTTTCTCACAAGGGTGTGTGTGTCTAATGATTGCATGAGCACTCTGCTATATGTATATACATTTTCCTTCCCCGTTTATCAGTAGGAACCTAGGCAGGTTCATATTTTTCCTGTTGTGAACAGGGCTGCAATAAAGAATGTAAAGCTAGATTTTCTGTCACAGGTATTTCTCAGGATAGTTTGGGAAATGTTTATATAAGGTCTTGCATGCCACCTTAAGGACTTACATGCTATTCAAACTGCAGTGTGAACCTTGACAGTTTTTAAGAATGGTTCGGGTTTTAACCCTGGAAAATGTACTAGAGGAAGAATGAAAATTCAAGTGGTGCACTTGAGATGTGTGCCAGGGTGAGCTTAGCATGTAGTGGGTGAGAAGAATGTAATGTCAGGTTCACTTGCTGTGGTTAGGATGAGCGACAGGACTTCCCACAAACACCACAGAAGCACATCCTGAGTTCTTAGGAGAGTTGAGTGTCTGTAGATAGCAGAGGGTGTTGTTTCCTAAAATCCAAGGTAAAAGCAGCCTTTCCAGGGCTAGTTCTCAGCAAGGTGAATTAAGTCAGCCAGCCTTTGGGTCCCATGCCTGTCACCTGACACTTGGAAGCAGGCTGCTCTGCCTGAGCTGCATTAGCCTTCACTGAATAGCTAAGTGGGGGAAGGGAGACAAGGGGCACCTTTGATCAGGATCCTAAGTCTTTCTCAGAACCCCACTTGGCACTGTTCGCTCTTATGACGGGACTACATCTAAGGATGTATTTTTATTTGAGCACATTGCTACCCCTAACAAAGACTGCAAGTGGACACTAACCTGGCAAGGAGCAGCGTATGAGCTGTAGGGAAGTGTATGCTAAGGTTCAACTTTGTGAAGTGAGAATATTTAGAACGGCAGTTAGTCTGAAGTTACTGTTCAAGGAGACAGTGACAAGTGAGAAGCAAAGCAGACCTCAGACTGAGCCCTAAGAAACTTCCAGGTAGGATAAAGCGGAAAGGACCTTCACTTGGAAGAAAGTGGCCAGTAGAGAGAATCCAAGGACTGTCAGAAGTCTAGAAAAGTGTTTCTGGCATTTGGGAATATTAAACTCAATGGAGAACTAAGATGAACTAAGGCTTTGTGCTAATGTGTCTTCCCTTCCCCCATGGTGTTAAGATGCCATTTTACTTTTAAAATGTTAGCTATGAACATTTGTGTTGTTGCTGGGTAACCTAGCCCTGCCTCCTATTTTTAAAAGATTGGTACTTGCTTTGAAATGTAAAGGTCCCAGAATTCTTCACTGCTGATAGAAATTACTTTGTAAAGAATTAGCTAGTTGAACTAGACCCTAGAGAAGCAGTAATCAATATGGGGTTCCTGGAAAGAGCTGGAGCTCTTGGGTGAATGGAAGATTAGCTTTGATTGGGGAAAGCACCTCCAATAAAATAGATGGGCAGATTTGAAGGCATGGTTGGGTTTAGAAGTATATTAGCTACCCCCCTTTGTGGAGAAAAGGGGGTGCTTTCTGTTCATAATACATCTTGAACTTGAAAGTAAAGATCAAAGCAGGGTGGCTTTGCTCTTGGTAATGTGTACTTTTCTATCTACTGCCTCCTTGCTAAAAGCGTAGCAGAGCACAGAGTTATGTTGTTTGCTACTTATGTAACCATAAAGGGGGGTGCTGTTGCCTGAAGTATATATATCCAGAACTCACATCTCACTTTTACATCTCTACATTTGACTTTGGTTTTGCTATATCAAACTGAATTCTTCCCTTATTTTTACATCATTAAAAAATTAATACTAATAAAGAATTAGGATCTCTGACATGCTATCACAGCATGTTTTATCTTGGTATTATGACTTTTTGTTAGGAGTCTTGGCCTGATTGAGGTCCCTGGCATCAGACAGACTCCTGTGGGCTACTTACCATCTCTGATACCCAGCTTGTTGCTTACATCCCTAGCTGTCAGAAGGAACACTTAAAATCTTCAGTTCAGCCAAGGAAAAGAGGTGCCTCCCCTTTTTCTTTTAATGACATAATCTTTTTTTTTTTCCTTTTTGTTTAATGAGTAGTCATTTTTAACAAGACTTCTTAGATGATATATTCCTGAGAAACTTTAACTGGCTTCCTTAACAGAGTTCATTTTTGAGCTAAATGAAGAATAGAATGCCTTTTAGAGGTACCATTTTTCACTTGTATTTTTAAAGAAAAATCCCATAGAGTAGGAATTTGGTATTAGAGTAAAGTTGACTATTTGATTTCTCTGTTGAAATTGCCATAGGAGAACTTCCTGTGTTTGTGGCAAGGAAAATGTAGATGTGGCTGTGAAATTGCTCCCATTAGTCATCCTGTAAAGGATCTGCTCTAATCCTCTGATCTGACCAATCAGAGCAGTTGCATTAGCTGTCTATGTGTAGCACTTGAATAGCTTTGTGGAATAGATCACTGGAAAGCTTAGGAGCAGGCAGCCTCTCACTGAGCCTGCTTAAACGTACGGTACTATAAAACTGCTCTGCAGCCCTGCTGATGGTCACGTGACTCTGGAATAAAGGACAGGTGTCTGCTCACAACACTCCGCACACATATTTTTTACCTTTAATGGAAAGGCATCTGATTTCTATATATGGTCAAGGTGAAAGTTTTCCTTTAGCCGCATTAGAGTAGGTGTGTGTGTTTTAACCTGGAAGGAGGAAAGGTTTTGATAAAAGAAGTCTGAGGACTTATTTCAATTTAATACTCAAATTCCTTGATTCAGCTAAGGAGAGGAAGGGTGTGCTTTATTTCTTCGGTTGGTTGGTGTTTTGTTGTTATTTGTTTTTGTAATGGCATAATCCCAATACTTTGTTTTTTTAAAAAAAGCTGGTAGTCATCTTTTTTTTAACAACAAGGCTTCTTAGATTACATGTTACTGAGAAATGTTGAGTGAGACTTCTAAACAAAACAGGATCTGCAGTCATGGTTTATTTAACAGGTGAAGTATCCATTCCATGCAACCGATCCGATACTGCAGGGAGCAGAGATGGAGAACAGCCTGGTCAGACAGGACAGCTTCAGTTATCTGCTTTAAATTAAAGCCATTGTAATAAAGCTGGTAAGTCTTAGTGTGGACACAAACTAAGGAAAGGAAATCACAGGGGCCAGTTTCCAGCCAGCAATAGAGAACCCAGTTCCTCTCCAACTCCCCATCCACCTCCCTTTCGGGATTTAGCAAAGGTTTCCCTAGGAATTAGAACTCAGTTGTTTAATTTCCTTCTCACATTTGGTTAATGTGAGGTCTTTCAAGGCCTTAAATCACTGGTTAAATACAGACTGACAATGCAGATGCCCCGGTTCCGTGCCTAGTCATTGATATCATGTAACCTTAACCAAGGCTCTTAATCTCAGCAGCAGTTAATAAATAGAACATAGCCATCTACATATTTTGCCTCTGGCCTGTCAAAGATTCAAAAATAATGTTGAATTTCCTATAATTAACCCACTACAAAAACTCAACATGATTCGTACTTACAGGTACAGTTAGCCGAGTATCTTGGAAAAAGTCACAGTTGAACTTGCAAAGTTCAAAATAAGAGGTTGGAGATGTCACGATGTTAGATTTCTGTCATATTTTAGAACCGTAAGGTTAATATGCACACATTACACTTGTAGCTGTTACAGAGAGTAAGATTCTGACATGCTAAGCCTGCCAGATTAGGTGAACTCAAGTGAACTCTAACACGTTTGGTCCTACAGTTGTCATGACTACAAATGAACTAACTGTGGTTCTGGCGAGTTCTGACATGATTTGATACAGAAAACATGTAAGACGAGGGAACTCTAGGCCTTTAATACGAAGTTTGGATAGACACATGCCCGATGGCATTTTTCACTGGAAAGTACATATGAAACACTAGAAGCCTCAGTTCGCAGAGCTCCTGTCCTGCCGTGTCTGCCTGTTTTTGTGTTTCTGAGGAATCAGAGCAGGTTTTATACCTCGGACAGTTACTGTTAGCCCACTGTTTTCTGGACCTCTAGTGTCAGGAGAGTTAGGAAAGCGCTTCTGTAACTGCAGCAGGCCCCACATCCTTTGCAAGGTTGGCCTTACTGGGCGAGGAAGCTGTGCAGTGTCCCTTCCCTTCATCAGTATTACCTTGTACCCTCTAGGGGACATTTCCGTTTCACTTACCAGAACTGGGGAATGCTACCCTTAAACCAAAGCATATACCAATGTAGATGGCATATCTGTACAATCCCAGGGTCTTACAGGCTGAGTGGGAGGCTCTGAGTTCAAAGCCTGGGCTTTACACGGGGAAAGTGTGTCTGAAATGAAGAGGAGTTTGTGATGTCAGTAGTACCCAGGCGTGATACCTTCAAGTGGCTTCTGTCTTAGAGACACTTTAGGACCAACCTTTTCCTAAGTTTACTGGTTTGAACCAAGTTCAGGCCTTCTGTCTTCATGAGAATAATAATAAATTTTTATGGTTAGTTTGCCATTAGTGTTTGTGTTAAGTTGGTGTCCCTCCTTATCACAAAGATGCTGCTGTGCTCATTGCTTTCTCATTTAGTTTTGATCTGTTTTTATCTCTGAACTGAATGAAACCTGCTTGAGGGATGTCAGTGAAACTTAAATAGGATTTGTATATTGTAAGATAAGCCCTCTCTAGACCTTGCCAGAAATTTCAGCATTTTTTTTTTATCATTGATTAAGTGACCAAGCAAGGAATAAAAACTGTCTTCAAAGATGTGTCGTCTAAATTCGGGATTTTAAAAGGCAGGACCTGGCAGAACATCTTCCTCAAATGTGCAAGGCTCTAAGTTCAGTCTCTAGCACTGGGGGTCGGGGAGCAAGCACCACCCAGAAGACAGGCTAACAGTTTGTGTGTATGGAAACTAAAACAAAAGGATTTTGGCTGCTTAGGAAGTTAAGGTTTTAGGACTAAGGGCACGTGGTGTATGCATATATGCACATCAGACTGTAAGTTTCTTCTGTGGTGGAGAAGGTAAGAAATAAAGTGAATATACCATAGGGCCATATGTGGCATTGCTATAAGGAAGCATATATAGGAGGCTACTTCTAGTCAGTAGTGTTATTAGTATTGGATCAGTGTTCACATAGGGTACCTAGGGCATGCCATTGAGAAAGGGAAAGAAGGATCATTTTTAACAAATGCACTGTAGCCAAGGAGCAGGATTTGTAAAGAAAGGTATCTAATGATGGGTCCTGGTAAATGCCGTGGCAGGGCAGGCAGGACTGGGAACGGGCTAAGTAAGGGGAATAGAGACACCTAGACAAGCAGGCACAGAAACAAGGGCTTAGTGAGTGAGACCAACCCTGTTGTATCAGAATCAAGAGAGAAAAACAGAAGAAGCCTAAATGCTGGGCAAAAACCCAAGGCAGTGTTAGTGTTGAATGTTTGATTCTGTGCAAGAAAATGCTCACTTAATTCAGTATTAATGGAGCAGATACACCGTGACCAAGTCAGGAAAGAAAACAGCAGATTTCCACTCACATGGAGCTTATATTTAATGGGACAAAGATGATAAATAGGGTGGGGACTAGACGATAAGAGTTAAATAGGCTGCCACAGTCCTCCACTTGAGATAAGACTGTGACCTAGATAAGCTAGGTAATGGACGCTCAAAAGTGATTGCTTTGTAAATGTTTGGGGGGGGGGTTAATTGCATGTGCTATGCTAGATGTGGGTTACCAGAGGCCTCTTCCTCAGCAGAAACTCTGTTACAGGATACTTAGGTAGGAGAGGCAGCTGCTGGGTACCTTCCCAGGCTTCAACCAGCCATCCCTGTGGAGGATTCAGCAAGCAAGCGCAGCAACTCCTGACTTCTGAAGTTCACAACGAACAAGTGCTGAACTGTGTCTCATGGACTAGGAGAGCCTAGAAGAGAAAGGCAGCACAAACAAACTTATCTGGACATGAGTTGCAATGTGGAGTTTTAAAGTAGGAGCAGATCTTGAATGTTAAGTCTAGAGAGGGAAATCATTCTCCTGGAGGAATCCCAGGAGGGATGCTGTGCCAGAAACCACTGGGCTGGTGACAGCTCTTGTAGTAGCACAAGGCCAGGCAGAGTGGCCCAGTGGTCAACAGAAGCTGTTCAGGGTGCCACAGTGTCGTGGGAGAAGTCATGAGAGGCCACCAGAGAAGAGCTGACTTTGAAAGGCAGTGGGGCTTCAGGAACACTGCTCACAGGGGTTGGAGACTATTCTCGAGATGAGACACACCCAGAAAGTACCTGCTAAGGGGAAGCTTCAGGGAAAACTACTGAATGATGGGTTTTTCTGTGTATTGCAGCAGACGTAAGTGAGGGAGGGGGAAGCAAAGACCCTAGCAGCATGGCAGCAGTCTGAACGACTGCATGCGAGCTGAAGGAAGGACTTGGGAGTGAGACTGGTCTCAGGCAGGGATGAAAGGATGGGTAGAGGGGGATGGTATTTTGTTTAAGAGTATAGAGAGTTTTAAAGGTGGGTTTTATATGGTCGGTGCAGGTTTTTATTGGATATTTTGTTTATTTACATTTCAAATGTTATCTTCTTTCCCAGTTTCCCTTCTGAAAACCTCCATCCCCTCTCCTCTTCCTGCTTCTATGAGGGAGCTCACCCATCCACCCATCCATTCCCACCTCCCCTCCCTGGCATTCCCCATACACTGGGGCATCCAGCCTTCCCAGTACCAAGAGCCTCTCCTCCCATTGATACCCAATAATGCCATCCTCTGCTACATGTGCGTCTGGAGCCACAGGTCCCTCCATGTATACTCTTTGGTTGGTGGTTTAGTATAACAGTAAATATTAGATGGTGGTTAACTTTTTATCCCACACTAAGGCTGGCACCTGTGGGATATTTCTAACTTAGCAGCTTCATGCCTCTTAAGATCTCAGGTGCCATTCACTCCTCTGCCCCTATGTGTTGTTTTCACTCACTTTCTTCCACCACCTGTATAAACATGACTCCACAATCATTAACTTATCAAACAGGTTTATATGTTAAATTCTCAACCTGCAAACCCCTACACAATAAGCTTACAAAGTGGACAAAGATACAAACTGCTCATCTAGATAAGATAAATAGACCCATAATGACCCTTAGAAATAATTATAACAACCTTATCAATCTAGATGCGCTGAGAGAAACATTCACATCTGCTTCCAGCTTGCTTCTTTGTGAATCTCCCCCTCCTCCTCTTTCACTTTTCCAGACTTTTTCCCCACCCCACTCTCTACTGTTCTGTACTGTTGACATCAACCTACAGTTTAGTCCCTGGGGGCTCTGGATGGTCTGGTTGGTTGATAGTTATTCCTATGGATTGCAAACCCCTTCAGCTCCGTTAGTCCTTTCTCTAGCTCCTTCATTGGGAACCCCATTCTCAGTCCAATGGCTGGCTGCAGTTTTAATCAGTGTCACCAGGGAGTTCTTTAACCTGGGCTTTGCCTACAGAGAGTATGAAGGGAACTAGTGGGAAAATGGGAAAGAGAAACAGTGCAGACAGTGGGAAGTTAGTGAGTGGTTAGTAGTTAGCCGACTGGTAACACAGGAGAGATGGGGATTAGAACTGGTCCTGGGCTGGAGAGATGGGTCCTCTGTGAGCAGCACTTCCTGCTCTTACAGAAGACCCAATTCACAGCACCCTCCGCTTCTAACCCCGGTCCCAGTGGACCCAGTGCCCTCTTCTTAACACATCAGGCACTGCATTCATGAGTGGTGGCTCATAACCCAGCGGAGCTTTCAAAGTCGCCTGGACTAACTGAATCTGTTTTTACACCTCTTGCCCGAAGTCAACCAACTGGGAATGTTCTCATGCTTTTAGAGTCTGGCAAGAGCCGCCCTCCCCCAGCTCTGGAGCAGCATAGGCACAGAGGCTGTCAGGGTTTGTGGGCTGAAATACTGACTAGGTAGGCATGGGCTTCAGAGATGACATCAGCAAAGAGTGCTGTTAGGGATGTTCCTCTTCTGTCCTCCACAGATTCCCACATGCTCATGAATCTCCAATAAGGGAATTTAAGGAACGTATCTAATCATAGGGTCCTTCTTTCCATGGTCCTTTTTGGGCTAGTTTCTAGGCTACACTTTCAGTGCTATGTCAGAGGTGTTCAGCAATCAGCCTTAATGTTCACAGGTTGTAGAACGGGGAGCCATAACGTGAGGGAAGCAGTCCCAGAACTGTGGCTTTGTTCCTGGAGACCTGGGCTATCCTGTGCCTACCACCGAGTCCCATGAATTTGAGTCATCAGAATAAATGCTGACTACAGGGTGTTTACTTGGCAGTCTGATTAGTACTGTCTGGGCTTTCTGTAAATGGGGACCGGCAGTCTGAGTGAAAGCAGGTCAACACTGGGCATCTCAGAACAGCTACCCTTTTCCGCTTAACTGTAAAAGGAGCAGGAAACTATCAGCAGCAGATGTGCCTTAAGCTGTGGACCACACTGTAGCAGGGACTGGTGCAGTGCCATAGGCTCTGAGCATGCCCCAGTTTACACCAGTCATCTGGGCAACAGCCAAGATTCCCCAACGAAGAACAGCTGTGTTCTTAAGGTTACGGTGACGTACGAGGAAGTCAGTAACGGGAGGGGACAGTGATGCTGGCAGCGATGAGCCGTTTATGTAGGCTGAGTTAGTTTTACTATGTGATGACTTTTACCTATGTAGACTTGTTTAATGTAGTGAGACATACTACATGAGTTTTTCTTCGCCGTAGATGTCAGTGTTATAAGCTTCCGCACTGTGTCGATATTCTTTTTTTTTCCATGTGTATCTTACTACTTAATTTTCTATCGGTCTTGGTTAAGGCCATGCGTGTTTTTAGACATGTGTCTGGGATGACATCTGATCAGTCCAGCTGAAGTCTTCAAAGCACATGGAAACTTATATGGCAATGGCCTCATTTTCTTTGTCCCACAAACATCTGACTTTTCTCTGTCCACAGGTAAAGTCGGTGATAAACCTTCTGTTTGCTGCGTATACTGGAGATGTGTCTGCCCTCCGAAGGTATGCGGGCAGGGTAGACACACGGACTTTTGGTGTTTGATGGTGCATCTGGTCAAGCAGCTGTCTTAAGGTTAAAGTTTCACTGACCCCTCTAACAAAAGTTACCCAAGCAAGATATATACTACCCCTCCCCCACTCCCAGTGTATCAGACCTGCCGAGATCTCTGAAGTAACTAGCCCACTAGCTGGCTAGTGGTTTGTTGTGACATCTCTGATGAGGTAGGAGCCAGGATGTCTGGTGTTGTACATGTTACCGGGATTGGAAAGGCCTCGAACGACTGGGTAGTGAGCATGAGTTCCCTGTCAGAGTTGCCACTGACCTTTAAATTAGATACGGCTCAGCTGACGTCTAGAATCCACTTACGTCTACTGCAGGCAAGTGGGTTGAAGACTGGGAGTCATCCTGGAAACGTAGCTTCGCTGTGGGCGTCTCTGCCCTTTTAATGCGTGTGTGCCGCTAAAGGGATGGAACGTGGTTCTGGGAGAGACAGTTGTTTATCCTACTCCAAAGTAGCAAAGCTAAGGAAGAGCAGCCACGTGGCACAGGGAACCTGATGGAACTGGTGGAGGACATGTTACCACTGAACTAATGTAGTGGTTTATGATTATTGGTGATAAATTAGCTATTTATGAATTTCAGATTCGCTTTGTCGGCCATGGACATGGAGCAGCGTGACTACGACTCCAGAACAGCCCTCCATGTTGCTGCTGCAGAAGGTAACACATGAACCACTCACCGCTTTCACAGGCCGAGATTCTACTCACGACTAAAATACATTTTTTTATGTGTTTTGGGGAATGTAGGTCATGTTGAAGTTGTCAAGTTTTTGCTGGAAGCTTGCAAAGTAAACCCTTTCCCCAAGGACAGGTGAGTGTGTATATCACCAGCTCCCATCGTCGCGGAGTCACAGTTTGAGTGTCAAGGGCTGCTTACATCCATGGTGTTGTGCAAGGGTAGCGTGCAGAATTTTGCTGCCGAGTGACATCCAGCTCCATATCCAAGGGTGGTGTCTTGTTGAAGGATTTCAGATTTGACGACCAATCAGCACTAAGTACAAATGGGGACTCTGTTCTCGGGGAACTTTTAACTGCCCAGGATAGACAACACAAAAGTGTGGGAACGTTTGTGAGGGAACCAATCCTGAGTGTGCTGCTGTTTCTTGGGATTTGTTGCGGTTGCTTTTAGAAGGCTTTGTGGGAGTTGGACATGAAATAGTCCATGGAGGAGAGATCTGAAGGCATGAATGAGGGAGAGCGAAGGACTGCCTAGAACACTCTGGCCCCCTGTGCTTCTCCCCTGGCCCAGGAGAGGGCGGTGCCTAGCATGCCATCTTGAAGTGGAATGGCTGAGCCATCGGTTTAGCTGAAAGGAAGGGGCTCAGAAGAGTGCGATGGGGCCGTACTTAGTGCTGTTCGATATGTGGTTCGGAATGAAGCCTAAGAGATGCAGAGTTTAGAGCACGTTGACTGTCTCCAGCTAGTTGGTTGGAATATTAAGTCTGCTTACCAAAAACTGACAACCACAGCATCGGTACCTGGGATTTGTCAGCAGTGTGTGAGGTGGTCACTGTGGGCTCCGTCTCCATCCCTGTGCTTAGCGACAACCCGACTGATCAGCTATGTGGTCGTCCCCCAGAATCTCAAGGTAGCTGACAGCCCTCCTCTCTACCCAGCATCCGAGCCCACCAGGTTTCCAGAGTGAAAAACTGAAAAGTGTCTCCCAGGTTTATAACTCAATTCAGACACTACTTAATATATATTATATATAATATATATATTATATATATATTATATATATAGGAAATGTTTATATGTGAATTCCAAGTTGGCCTTAGAGAATGTAGAAGTAGATGTTTTTCATCTCGCAGACAAAAGATAGTTAAATACCTTGGTAAACGTGTGTTCACCTAGTCCAGAAATGAAGCCATGTGTTTTCCCATCACACAGATCAGCGTCTCCTGCATTATAAAACGGCAAGAGTGGAACGCTGTATTTGTCACAGGCAGGCTTTTCCTCATGTTGAGGAAGAGATGCAAAGATGACGGCCTGGTGGTTTTCCCAAAGGCTGACACAAAAATTGATCCTGTTAGAGCCACTCAGAAGGGGAAAAGCAGGAAGTCAGCTGTTTCTTGAGAAACAGAGACGTAAAGTTTTACTTACCTGATTTTAAAAATTAAGAGCAGGCCACCAGAAACATTTAAAATGGGGAATTAAACACTTTCTGGCTTCACATTGGCTCTAGTAAGAAGGTGGAGGGTTCTGTGCGGACACAGAATGATGGAAGGAGGCAAAAGCCGGGCTGTAGGACAGGAGCCAGCGGCTGAGGAGCACGCCTGGCCTTCTCAGCTGCAGCTCTGCTTGTCTCTGAACCCCCTCCTAGCAGCACCCAGTGTGGACTGGGAGTTCTGATCAGGCAGTGGGCCAGTTGAGCCTGCAGCTTCCTTCCCTTCCTGGCTCTGAAGAAAGGGTCACTTCCTCTGGGCACATCCTGTTCATCTAATGTGCATTTAATGCCATGAAGCTAGTGAAAACCTAAAGATTTAGGGTCTGCTGTGACTTTGGAATTCACAGGGACAGGTGTGTCCTGTGACAGGTTAGGGTGATGTTACACTGCTTGAGGTTTTAAATATTGGTCAACAGTAGACCTGGCTTTACAAAGGCCCCTCATTTAGCACTTGGATGAAGAAACGGGATCTTTTCATAGAAGTCACCCCAGACTTCATTACTAGGACGTCTCTCTCAGACCAGTGTCTGACTTCTGAGAACTGCTGTGTCTCTTGGGGAGGGGGGGTCTCACTTGTAATGCTGCTCAAGTATAGATGTAAACAGCCACGGAGCTTGGATCGGAAGCCTGGGGTGCTACTGGTGTGCTGGGCCACCATCTCTGGGTAATAGTTACTTGACTAATACCCTGTCTGTTGTGCTGTAGGTGGAACAACACCCCCATGGATGAAGCACTACACTTTGGACACCATGATGTTTTTAAAATCCTCCAGGAATACCAAGTTCAGTACACACCTCAAGGGGACTCCGATGATGGAAAGGAAAACCAGACTGTCCACAAGAATCTCGATGGGTTGTTATAATGGTCTGCATCCCAAGACTTACATTACTTACCTAGTAATTGTGGAACATGATTATGGAGAACATGTGTATTTCTATCTGGTATAATGTGTATTTACAACATCTGTCACTGCAGTGTTACCGGAGCTTCCTTCCTTGTGCGCACACGACAAATCTGAGTTCTTTGGGGGAAATGAAGCAGCCTCCCTTCATAATGTGAGCAATAGTTACCTCGTGCATTGTGACTTGATGTCAAAGAGTAGTTACCGATGCTAGCGAACTGTGTGATTTTCATGGTGTGTGTTTTGTAAATTTTCAAGCCCTGGTGATGATATGCTCATATGCACTTAGGATTGAGCTTTTTTGTACAGTCTGTCCACAAGGGCGATGCTGTCATTAGGAGAAAATAGTGTGATCTTTAAGACTTTAAATATAGGTTTAGTTTGGGTGTTTGAGAGACCATTGCACTTGTATGGTTGAGTGTTTAAAATGTCTATCACCCTCACTTTACAGTGTGACTCTTTAAATATTAAAGTAGTTATTACTAACTGTTCATAGAATATGCTGGTTCTGATTAGATTTTATCAGGGAATCTACTAAGATATGTTTGGTGACCAAAATGTATGTGTGACTGTAGTTCTAGCACTTTGACACTTCCATACAACGCTGAGGCCAGCCTCTCTGTGGTGTGTAGCTGTCGGTCCCCCAGCTGGGGAAGAGAGTGCTGCCCTACTATGCAGTTTTCATGTTTCCTCAGCAAGCCATCAAGACTCACATTTCTACCATCAGAGGTGGAGCTTGGCCCTTTATCTAAGGAAGATATCTAAATTAGTCATCAGTCTTAAGAGTAAAGACAGTGATAAAGTACACTTATAAATAAAGTAAAGTACACTTTAAAGTAAAGTACACTTATAAATTCTTTTCAGCTTCTACAATAAAGAAAAATTGAGAAAAACATTCAGTTACCAAAGTTATAGTGATATATTTAGGAAAAGCTACAAATAACATTTACTTTTAACCCTGCTGTCCAATGTGTGCATCGAGGTGGCATTCCTTAGTGAGGCCCAGGTACCATCTCTTCCACTACTGCCTGACTCTTGGTGGGCTATACTGTTCAATACGAAAAAAAACACTTCATTTTAAAGTTAGACCCACCATCTCTTTGTTTTGGAAAGGTGATTTATGATTAACTTGGATAACAGGTAAAAGCGACCTTACAAAGAACATAATTGTCTAGGAGTCCCACACACTGTACCCTATCATACCTTCAAGAGGTGAAGGGTATGCTAGTGAGGACTTCTGATATTAAGCATACTTGTGCGAACACGCATGCACACACACTTATACACACACATGCACACACATACACACACTCACATACACACACATGCACACACGCACACTCACACACATACACACACATTCTTGGAAGCTGCTTTGTGAAATAAGTGAAATTCTCAACTACAAAGATACTCATGGTTACCACAGTAACACTTCCGTGACCCTCAATGCACTGTTTGCATCCAAGCTTCATGACTGGTGGCTCATTAATCACCCTGGTAACCTCCGACTTCTTTGATCCTGTTTCAGTCATCCCTTCCATTCCCTAGCCAGCACCCCCCCCTTGATGAAACTAGTTAATGTCTCTTCACAGAGACAGGTACCATAAACGTGTTCCTAAGTTCCAGCATCTGTGGGGAGGATGACGGGTAGGCAGCCAGCCCTGTCACTGTGTTCCTTCTCCCACACCCCTGGGGATAGGTAGATAGGTGGTACTTGGAGCATCCTACACAGGGACAAAGCCTCCTAAGTTAAGGGGTGAACATGTCTTACTGGAATCAGCAGAGAAAATGTTGTTAATTCAATAGCAGCCGGCTCTTTCGTGATTCAGCGTGTGACTTAGATATTGCCAGTGGCTTTGAGGATCCCCTCTGATAATGGTTTTGTATATTATTTGACACAAATGTTTTCTTTTCTCGGCTCAGTGCTGTTTTGTGCGGTCTTTGTGGCTTGGTTGAGTATGCTCTTTTTCCTCTGCCAGGTCTTACCCTGCTTGTTTGCTACTGGCTGACAATAACAAGGACCCTGTACGTGTGTGAATGAGCTGCTAACCGCTGCCATCAGTAAACTCCAAAGATACGTTTGTTTTGGCTTTACAATCTTAGGTAATTTTTCTGTACCACAGAACCATTATGCGATCATGTTGCTTTGCAGGTCTTTTTATACCATTGTTTCTGCTGTCTTGGTTCTGACAACCCCTGTCTGGTGATAGGCTACACCCCACTGCTGCCTACAGGCACTTTAGCTGCAGAAGCTGGATTTACTGTTGATCCAGATGTCTGTCAGGGACTCGATAACCTGATGCTTGATTTAGGTCCCTGCCGGGGAGTCAACAGCTATGAATGTATTTACTTCTAACATTTCCCAAACTGAAATCTTAAAACTATAAATTGTAAGTATTCTGAAATTGGGAAATATTTATTTTAAAATGAGATCAAGTAGTGTTGCTTTTTACAGCATAATAAATGTGTATTGAAAACAAGCTGTAAGAAATGATTTTTTTTTAATAGCTAAGGTTTTCTCTGTGCTGTTGGGTTGGAAGTCTATAGCTGGTTTACATCCAGCCTGCTGTGAGCCAGGCACATAGAATCGGGTGGGAAGTCTGGGCCACAGGACCAAGATGAGAACTGAGGACCCAGGTGTGAAGGTTAGTGGTGGACAGGCTAGCCCAGTCCTCTAGAACTGTGCCACGGCGATCACACCGGTCACACCAATCACACCGGGACTGAGTTGCACTAGCTCGCAGCTCCCCTCAATTCCTCACCTGCTTTCATTTCCAGTGCCCCAAAGCCCTGCTCCCTGGTGAAGCCCTTCCTCTTAGGTGTAAACTCCACAGCAGTTAGGTGCACGCCACACCAATCCCATCTTCATCTACGGAAGTTATATTTCCTCAAAGCTACCTGATTATAGGGGCTGTGTCAGGCCATCTCTATTCTGATGTTTTAGAACTTGAAATGGCCTGTGAGATTCTCTAACTGATGAAGATGGGACCCGAGAGCAGACCACGCGATGGAACTCTTACTCCCATATTCTCTCCCTGACCCTAACACAGTTACAGCTACCATCTTCACTTACCCGTATTGGCTCACAACTGCAAGCTAAAGCCTCTCAGGTGAGTTCCTTCAACAAGGTGTGACCTGACACTGGATCTCATGGGCTAGCCATGCCTCTTGATGCCTTTTAGGTGATCAGCAGAAAGTCCACTAGGAAGCTACACAGTCATGACTCTAAAATATCATGACTTCATTTCTAGACAAAAATGGGGGAAAGTTGCCAGTACCAACAATGGGGAATTAGGTGTCCCAGCATTATAAAGTACGATACAGCTTTGCAGAGCTTTACTTTGTGCTCTCAGGATAATTTTAATAAATTATGATTATTTTTCTACAATAGTTCATGTAGATCCTTGAAAGTCTGAGTAAAATATACACAACCCAAAGTTACAGTATCCCTGAACTGTCAAAGCTGCAGACGATACTAAGTAGCCTCAGCTTCCCACAGTCAGTTTAAATTTTATTTCTTGGATGTTGTGTCTGTTTTTCTATAATATTTACATTGTCGGTAGCTTTTGACTAGTTCAAAAATTAGACTGTGTGTATAAATGTTTTGCATGTGTGTGCATGTACACGTGAGTGCCTGAGGCCCATGGGGGTCAGAAGAAGGTGTCAGATCCCCTACAACTGGAGTCATAAATGATTGTGAGCCTCGTGGGTGCTGGACTGGTGTACCTAGATCTACTGCAAGGGCAACAAGTGCTCTTTAAACTGCTGGCCCATCTCCCAAGCTCCTTTTTTGCTATTTTTGCTTCACAAAATCTCTATGAAACTTTAATGGGCAAAGTGACTGTGCTGAACATGTGATGCAGTGTCTTAGAACATCTTCCATCTACGACAGTGGAGCGTTCCTCTTAGGAGTCCACACTTCTAGAATAGTGCCTGGTTCAAGGCAGGTACTCAACATATTTGAGGAATAAATGGCTACATCTTAAACAAAAGATGCCTTCAGTGGGGGATGGCCTCCCAGCTCCAAAAGTAGGTGAAAGAACATTCAAGAAGCTTTCCAGCTTTGCCTGGTGCTCCCCTGGGGCAGTCAGATGTCACAGATCTGTTCTGTTTACTGTAACATTCCTTCATTCCATAGGAATTTGCAGGCAGTCAATTTAGGTAATGCCACCTCAGGAAGTCCCTAAATCAGTCTATGCCAGGTGCTACATATATACTGTGTACTTAGAAAATGCCACCCTAGCCATACTCAAGCACACAAATATCCTTACACTAGGGCATGCTTGGTGACTTCTTATAACAGCTATCTAAGCGTGGATGTGGATGTCTTCCACTGACTTAGTGTGACCTCCTGTAGCCCGGCTGGCCTTGAACTTGATCACGTAGAATGACCTTAATTAAACTCCTGAGCCCTATGCTCTACCTCACAAGTGGCCTCACCACTGTGCCTGCCCACTGATCTACCTTAAACTGCCATCATTTCTGTGACTGCAAGATTGTAAGCAAGGGTGACACTTGGAAAATATCAGTCTTCCTTTAAAATAGGATGGATATGAGAGATGGTTCAGCAGTTAAGAGCACTGGCTGTTTTTCCAGAGGCCCTGAGTTCAATTCCCAGCACCCACATGGCCTCACAATTGCCTCTGACTGTGGTCCCATTTGACTGTAGTCTCATGAGATCCAGTGTCTTCTGGTGTCCATACATTCAGATAAAACACCCATATACATAAAATATAAAAGCACTTAAAATAGGACTGATACATAAATGAGATATATATTAAACCAACTCACAACACTAGATGTCTTAAATATCTTTATATTAAATAATCATAGGAAACTAACATAATTTTAAATTTTAAAGTCTTGGCTAGTTCAACAGAATGAAATCGTAACAAACTGTTTCCGTAACAAACTGTTACCGCAACAACCATGTAAGCAATGATTAGGTGTCAGCCTTTAGAAACTTGGTTTTGTTTCTTGGTCATTTCATTTTGACATGAAAAGAGGGGAGGCCTCTGCTTCTCCGGTGCTCACACTGAGGAACACACTTGGGCTGTAAGGTGGACTGATCTTCACCAAAATAAAACAAAGGGTTCTGGGACAATGCTCTGGCTGCAGCTGCTTGGACAGCAGTCTGTGTCAGAAAAACCAACCCAAGACCGGAACCACCAGGCTGTGCTCCTATCACTGAGGAAAGTAAACAACAGTGCGTGCCACAGAATGTCACCCCTCAAAGAGGTGACAAAACACAGGGCAGACCGTGGAACCACTGGTTTTCAGTGCATTTATAGGGAATGCTTTAAAGTTACTGATGCTCCTATTTGGCTAATGATTCAAGTAGATACTGCTTTTTCCAAGTTTATGGCTAGTTAAGTCAACCAGCTAGAAACAATAAAGTCAGCCCATTAAAGAACATGAGTTAAACTGCTGGGTTTACCTATATCTGTAATTTCAACTAAAAAAAAAAAATGCCTTAAGAATGCTACCCCCCTCGATGTGCAAGCACAGACAATTTTATTCAACCGATGACCAAAAAGACAACAAAACCCATTTAGCTTGGTGGAGTACAGACTGAAGAGCGTACTCAAGAAAATGTTCTCGCTCCTACTGTGTTTAGTTTTGTTTAACACCAACAAAGCTAACCCTGAAGAGAGCAACCGTGACTTCAGATTAACATGGCCAGTGCAGAAGCTGATATAAGGAACGCACCTGATTTCTTCTCACTCAGATGAAGGGTGTCCACTACAGTCTGATATATCATTGCATCTAAGGTTAACTTTGAACTGTGCCATATGTAAAACGATGGGAGATGTCCAGCCACAAAGGAGAGAGGGACATGCCAGTATCTCCCGGAACAGAAATACTCCCACATCACCAAGGTCCCTCCCCTATGTGTCTTTCCAATCATGTCTGATGACTGGGCACCGATTAAAGAGCATTACTGAAGTTACTGTTCTCACCTTTCCCAAAATACTCCAATTCTTTGGGGCAGATCTCTTGCTTTTGTTTACAAAATCCACTCCGCATACGTGACTTTCCATTTCACCCTCAGTAAGATGCGTGAAGTCCTTCAGAGTAACAGATTTCTAATCAGAGAAATATCCACTTGGTATCAATAGGGTGCGACAAATGTGCTGCTCTTTCTTGCATTTCCCTAGAGATACAGCGTGTAGAGGATCGGTAGCAGGAAGGGATCACGGGTGGGAAGAAAGATGTCACCAGAGAAGAGAGAAATTCGTGTTTACACTGTGCTCATCTGCAAAAGAAAACGTAGTTAGGTTCGTTACACAGACTTTAGGACATGTGATTCATGTATTTCCCACCACACCCTTCCTAGAGTGGAGGGCAGGAAAGTGCCTCCTACGGCCAACTACCCTCATGGAACCAGAAGGGCCTTTCACACCACCTGATGGATTATTACTGTCTGGCCTGCTGGATTAATTTTGTGACTCAACCCAGACAGACTATATAAAGCTTTCTGCTGTTCTGCAAGTCTGGGACAGCAGTATGGCAAATCAGCTCATTCAGAACTAGTGTGAGGGAATGCTGAGCCAGAGGGGGAGCGGGGAATGATGACTCTCCCTTAAAGGCCACTGGGTAAGCAAAATAAATCATCTCACTTCGCTCACATGCTCCAATTCCAAAAGCAAATGTTAGAAGTCAAGAAAAAGGTTGCAAACAGAGCACATTGTGGTGGAGTTACAGAGATTTGACAGGCCAGTCTCATTGTTTCCTTGTCTAAGGAGAGCGGGGCCTCTGCTGGAGTCCCTGAGATTGTGGGGTGGGGGGTTCACCTGGAGACTACTGTGATGAGTGGACATTTGTTACATGCTAATTTATTGTATCTGGATATCTTTATGTATCAATTCCATAGATTAAGCAAAAAAAAAAACCCACCAGAATAGAAGAGCTACATGGGGTGTCCAAAGACTACAAACCCATTTCCTGGAATTTGTTTGTAAGTGTAAAAGGCCCATTGGTGTCACCCTGAGCCATACTGAAAGCAGTGCTCTTTGCACAAACAGAGGCACTCAGCGCTTACTTCTTTACGTCACAGACTGCAACAGTGATGACAGGTCCTCACCCGGCACTGCCGTCACAAACAGGCGCAGACAGACTGCTGGGTTCATGGGAGACTTGACAAGCACGGCCCATCAACAGTAAAGGTGATTTTCTGAACAAGGCGGTGTAAAAGCTCACCCTGTGCTTTGGACCCTTTGATCTATTTTATGTTTTCTGAATCAAGTTTCACCATGACTCCATTTTCATATGAGACTTACAAAACCCTTCACAGTGAGGTAACAGGGGCTGGGTTACATGGACCAGTGTCTCATCTTATGTTTTATAATCACACTATCAACTCTCAAGAGTCAGAAAGCTATGAGAAGGCATTCTCTAAGATTTGTAGTGTGCTTGGTGAGGTGAAGAACACAGTCAAAGTCGCACAAGAGAAACACCCAGCACACGAACGTGTGCGCACAAAGCTTTACCCATGATTCTGTACCCTCTCTCCCATCTCCTCCTCTGACCCTCCCTCTCACTACTGAACACGGTTGTGCTCTGCACTAAGCACGTGGTGCTAAAGAAAGGTCTGCGGTAGCTAAGAGAATTATTTTTGGAAGCAAGCTTTGATAAACGCACTGGACAGCTTCCATGTGGAAAACGGCTTAAAATCAGCATCAGCAAACCTCCGGTCACCCAAACAAAACCCATGGGATGAAGGGTTTTGGGCTGAAAGACAAATGGTACTATTTAATCTGCTGAAAAACATTCTCCCAAAAGAAGATTTTTCTCTTTTGCAAGCATGTTTCCATTTAGACAGTAAGTCCTCTGAGCCATCCATTCTGCCGAAGCCTTTGTTAGCCTCAGAAGCTGGCAGACGGAATTAGTGCCCAGATATAACACAGGCAGAACTGTTTACCACTGCTAGGTAGTGTGGAGTCAATGTAACCCACAGGCATCCGTCCTTCCCAAAGATAAGTGGGTAGAAACAGCAGCCACAGAGAAATGTCTGCCTCTGAAAACATCCTTGACCCCTTAGTGTGTGAAATTTATACCCAGCCAGACCTTTCTATGTGAGTGTGATGAAGTGAGCTTAAACACAGGGTTATCAAAAGAAAGAGGAGGAGAAGGAGGAGGAGGCCTTTTCTGCGCTCCTTGAGGCCGACTTCAGATGTGATGCAGTACCAGCCTGCCTCAGGTTTTCACACACTACTTACCATACTGTCAAACTCAGAGCCTACTATCCGAGACATCTCATCGAACTCCTCTGGAGACATGGGAAGCAGGTTTTCTGTGGTCTGAAGTCTGGAAGGGTGGCTGGAACAGAGAGGAGAGGGCAGTGTCAGCACTGGAGTTATGTAGGCCACGGTACAAGCTGAGACTGATCACTTCACACTGTTTCAGAAAAACGCACACTTTATAACACATCTCACAGAGTGCAGATCATGGGAGGTTTACATCCCCGGCCCAGCCCCTTGGGATAGACACACTTGAATTTCCAGACTGAAGCCTACACCACTACTGCCTGGGGAGCCTCAGTGTGAACGTGTCCTGGGGTGATGGACTCTCGAGGCTCACCCTGGACAGAGAAG